>NC_136070.1:837141498-838637332 GCF_964261635.1 Lissotriton helveticus
CATTAGCGCTAAACATCGCTGACATGCAAAGCGGGCCCCAAACCGCTCGCTATCGCCTAAATGCTGTCGCTAACATCAGTTAGCGGCAGCTTGCTAACAGGGCGATAGAATTATCGCCGCTTAGCGGCCAAAAACGGCCGCCAAAGCGGCGATAATTGCCTATCGCCCTGCTTGACAATATGCCCCTCAGTCTTGCGTATCTGGTTTGTAACCAGCATTCTTATGGCCACAAGATTGTCAATGGTGCCTGAAAAGGGTCTGAAGTCAGTTTGATTGAAAGTTATCACATATTTCGAGATTGCCCATGATTCCAAGTCCTCCATCAACATTGAGAGGAAATATTTAGCCTCAACTTCGAGGAGGCCTATGAGACGATAACTGCCTGGCAGCGCCCCGCCCAATGAACCATTTTTACAAAGGGGATGTAGAACAGAGCAGTGCCATAATGAAGGGATGGAGTTGGAAGTCATACACACTTTAAACAAGTTTACCAGGGTATTGTGCAATCCAGTTATTCCCGTTTATGTTGACTGGTTCTAGCCCCCTGTTAAGAAGGTTGGTTATGATCCAAAAGTCCTTGGGGTTTTTGTCCTGACAAGACAGAAAAGGTTCCATGTGGAGCTCTTCCTTGTACTTTTGCTTTGCATGTCAAATTTGTTTTTTATACTGACAGCGTAAGATGTTAATTTCTGCAAATGCAGAGGGACATGACCAAGATTTGAATGATCACAACTTCTTACTGAGCAATCTTTTCTGGCACCTGAGTTCTTTTGTGAACCATGGCTGTGAGAAAGTTGATCTGGGGAAACTTTTTGTTCGTTTCACTTGCTGGCTGTTGAGAAGAGCCAAATTTAGGCTTTGCACAAAGAGTTCCCAGTCATTATTTGAACTAATTAAAGAATACAACTGATCAGGTAGATTTGCTTTCCAAGAGGAATATTTTACAGCCACTTCTGAGCTCTGCTTAACCTGTTACCAATTATGGTGGTTGCCGTTGGATGTAATGAGACTTATGGCCACATGCATCAACGTGTTTTGCATTCGCAAACGGTGCGATTCGGAAAAATCGGCCGTTTGCGAATGCAAAATCCGTTTTTGGGATGCATCAAACCTTTGTGCTTAATTCGCTATTTTTAGCATTTCTTAAAAATGCGATTGCATTTAAGGAATCGCATTTGTGCGATTCCTTAAATGCAATGCATCATTTTTTTAAAAATAGCGAATTTGAAAATTGGAAGTGCAAATTAACACGAGGTTGACCCTCGTGTTAATTTGCGAAAATCCTCAAAAACGTAAAAAAATGCATTTTTAAAACTGACATGTTACAGACACACATGTCCTTAGGACATGTGTGTGTGAAACATCCACTTAAAAATACATTTCAGGGGTGCAAGGGGGCGTCCTGTGGACCCCCCCCTGCACCCATGGAATGCATCAACATTATGCGAATTCTAATTTGCAAATTCGCAATTCCCATTGATTCCTATGGGCCTTTTGGCCCATAGGAATCAATGGGAAATGCGAATTTGCAAATTAGAAGTCGCATAATATTTGCGAACCGGCAAAAAAAGCGAATTTTACCGAATCGCAAATATTAAGAAAAAATAATCATGCATCCCGTTTTGCGACTTCCAAATTGCGATTCGTTTTTTTTCGCAATTTGGAAGTCGCAAACGGCCGGGATGATGCATGTGGCCGTTAGGGCGGCGGTGTGTGCTTGAATGCAATTTGTTACAGTTATACTCTGAGGCATATGATCACTTTCACCAAGCAAATTGATGGAGTATGAGATGACAGTATTAAACAGTGCCACTGAGCAAATTGTATAGTCTGGAACAGCTGAACGTTTCTATGATGATAGAAAAGATATTGCGTCCAAGCTTGTTATTGGTTTTTCTAGTCCTGCCAGATTCCAAGAGACTAAGGACAAAGGGGCCGATTACCATGTCAGTCGGAAATGCCTCTGCGGGCCTGTCGAGGGTGGTCAGATTGACCGATCCCGCTTCGGGGACGCTCGCTCGACCTCTGTATTATGATGCCCAAAATCCATTGCTTACCGACCGATTAGGTTTCTCCAACTCCGACTGGAAATTACAACCACGAAGCTCTCAGAAACGCTGAATAGAGCCAATCGGAGCGACTTCCGACCCCAGAACCACCAGCTCTATTACTATGCATATTTATGACGCGCTGTGTTTGTCGGTCCAACCACCTCATCAGAGCAGGCAGAAGGGGAGATTTGGCACAACACGCTTCCTACGAAATCTGCAGGGCAAATATGGAATCCATTGCGCAAGTCATCCCTCTACTATACATCATCGATGAATATGAGAACCCGAACCGATGCAGACGTCGCCTCCGGTAAGTATTACACCTACCCCTACACATTAACGCAACTACTAAGCGAAAGTTAATAGAGTTTAAAATGTCCAGTAGCATATTGAGCATGGCAAAAGAAGGAATGTCATCATCAAGTATCTACAGTCTGACCGGCAAATACTGGGAGAAATATACATTTAAGGTTTGAACAGGAATGGCTACAGCTACATATATATATGTATACCTAAATGTATGGATGAGTACACCACAGCACAAAAAGCAATATTACCAGGGCCGGACTGGCTACCGGGCAGTTAGGAATGCTGCTGAGCTGGGGGATGATTTCGTTAATGGGGACCTGCGTGAGCTAATCGAAATTCGTTTTGCTTTCAGTATTGCGCAGCACACGCAGGTCTCCATGGACGAAATCAGCCTCCACTGCAGTAAAATCAGGCAGCAGCTCGGCAGCATTCCTAACTGCCCGGTTGCCAGTCCGGCCCTGAATATTACATGGCAACAGACCATCAATGCACTCACAAAAGTGTGTCCACAGAAACATAAGCACTGGGACCAGGGCCGCTCCTAGATTCATAATTTCCCCAGGCAGAACCTGAATATATGAAACACATATAATTACTATAAGATGTCATGTCATAGGAAGTTTCATTGCAGGAAGTGACATCAAGTTACTATAATTACCCTGCCATTTTTCAACCAGATTTGCAAAGAAGCACTTTGTCCAGTGTGGATATCTGGAAATTGGCCAACAATATGTATAAACACCACATTAAAATGATGTCAAAATATATAGCTGATCTATCAAGTAGCAATACAATACATCTACCCAATTGAATGTACAAGCTAGGCCTAGCTCGTTTCCAATCTCACATCTTACTTAACCTGATGCACCAATTGTTGACAGCTCAATACATGACTCTAAACACAAAAGGCCATATGTATGAAGCTGTTTTGCGATCGCAAACACTGTGAATGGCAAAAAAACTGTGTTTGCGATCGCAAAACACAGCCATGCTATGTATGAGCAAGATCCGCATCGCAAAATTGCTAATCGCTAAATTAGCGATTAGCAATTTTGCGAAAAATGGAATCTGTGAATAATTTTGCGAATTCGCAAAATGTCACACAACCTTTGCGAAAATCGCTAACGAGGAAATCCTAAATTGCGAATTTGCAAAGTGCTATGCATCAAAAAATCGCAAATAGCGAAAACCCGATAGTCGCAAAATTGCTAATGGCAATTACCACCAAGTCTGAACAGGTGGTAACCAGGTGCAACATATTTAAAGAGGCCCACAATGCCACAGTACTTTTCCACAATGGCTGGGCAGTATGTAATAGCCAGAAGCCTGCGACTCAGAGCTGCTGACCAGAGGAGGAGACGCCAGGAAAGGATCTTCAGAGCATGCATTACCCTGTTCCAGCGGATTGAGGAGGATATCCACATTAACTACAAGCTTGATGAAGAGAGCATCCTGGGCTTAATTGAGGAGCTCAAACCCATACTTGAACACCCCACATGTGGGACACACACCATCCCCACCCATGTACAGGCCCTGTGCTCACTGCACCTCTTGGCTTCAGGGAGCTTCCAGGGGGTGATAGCTACAGCAGGAGGGGTATCACAGAGTGCACTTTCGTGCCTTTTCTTAGACTTTGTCCGCCCGCCATACTGATGGGGCCCTAAGTATTCACAACACGGAGGCACCATGTGATAGGCCACAAAATGCAAAATATGAACGCAAAAAAAGTAGAGAAGAGGCCAATCGCGATACAAAAAGCAGGAAAACCAGCGGCAGGTCTGCAAATCCCACGCATCTGGCAGGTAAATGCATTCTAAAAGCAACCAAAAAAACACACCAAAAATAGTCCACAGTGCGTAGCAACATTGATGCACACTGACCGAGTGCTGAGGTGAACGTGAACCCCACAAGCCCCACAGACCATCAGCAAGGAACAACGGGGTCAGAGAACGCCAAGTAGAAGAGGGAGAGGAAGATGGGGTGCAGTACTCAGGCAAACCAGATCAGCGTCATGGAGGTGACAGAACACTTCCATCAGCTGACCCACAATTAAACTACTGTGAATGCAGTCGGTGTGTCGAAGAGGTCAATGGAAGAAGCCAAACGGTGCTGGCATGAATTTAAAACCAAACTATGGACAAACCCGCTGCCAACAGGAAGGCGGTACAAAAGGGGGTGGTGATGGACGGAGCATCTGAACCAATCAAACACTCACACCCAGTCAAAGGATCTGGGTTTAATCCATCACCGTTCTTAAGCCCACTCTGCCACCCCAGTTCAGGCAGGAACATATTTAAATGCAGAGCAAGAGAGTCTTTGTAATCAGCTCATTAGAACAAGGAAGATGGTGGCAATGGTACGCTAGATAAACAAAAAGAAATGGTGACTGTTTTGCGCCGAGATGGTTGAACGGGGATGCCCTTTTATAATAACACGATTTATTTTCTGTCATGGTAAGCAGAGGTTTTGAATATGTGTCCGCATATTGAGACTAATCAGAATTCAGTTTAATTTGGGATTTCTCTTAAAGAACGGAGTGAAAATTTGTGAGGGGAACTGAAGAACCGGGCCTTATGGGCCTGGCGGTGCAGGGCACACCATAAATCTCCGAGTTCACCTGCCTTGTCGGACAGAGACACAAGACACTCAGTTAGGCGTAGAAAATCAGGTTTATTAGCTGCAGCTAAGCACAGTTGTCCCAGAAGTACAAAGTAGGTTCTTAGGAGACTGCCACTTCAATTTCGTGGTGCACAATCTTTTATAGCACACATATTTACAACGTATACTCCCAATACATACAAGGCTAGCCAATAGGAAAAGTTGGAAAACAAGCTATCAAATGTCCCAAATACGCCCTTCTTTCAGACCCCGTGTGTCAATCCTCCCCACAAGTTAATCAGTACTAGTGCCTGTAATCTAATTTGCAGGTGGCAGGACATATTTGTGTGCCTCAAAGGATAGTTGTGTAACAAGAGAATACAAGAGAAGAATAGCGAAGGGCAGTCAGATAAGATAGAAAAAGGAAAGAATAGAGAAAGCCAAATAGTCAGTCGAGACAGGGATCAATCAGTCCAGACATGGATTAGTGGACTCGGCCAGTCCCTGACATCAGTTTCGTAAGCAAGGTCAGAAGGTTACTTTTTAACAGTAGAGACACGTAGCAGCTGGAAACAGCAAAAACACTCCGGTCGCCGTGCTGCCTGAGTGAAGGCAATACAAAATGGCGACAGGGCACAAAATGGCGGCTGGATACGGAACGAAGTCGAAAATCAAAGAACCTCAGACCCTCCTTTTGCCATTACTCAGGCAAAATACAAAAGACTCAAGTTAGTCTGAGTCGATGTCAATGGCCATGAGGTCGTTGAGCTGTTGCTGCAACATCATTTTAATGTGCTCTTTTCTCTGTGACACAGGTCTTGGAACACACATACTGGTACAAAGACTGCAAATGGCAGGGCCACACTGTACACAAAGGCAACAAGAAAAAATGATGGCCAAAACCCTTCCAAGGAAGGTTAATACCTTCCATCCCCATGTGGACAGTAGTCCCCAAAACCATCGCCATCACAGACCAATCTCCTGCATCCTGGTGAATCGACTCGGAAATTACATGCAATTTAGAGATGGCTTGGTATACTGTGGGGGCATTATCAGGAATATAAATGCAGCAACTAGACCGCGATCTGCAAGAACAATATCTAGAACCATCCGGTTCTGTAAAGTCATAAGGCGGTCCGCCTGAAGTTCGGCTGTTAGATTACTCAAGGCTCCAGAAGTCACGTTTATGGTAGCCTCAACAACACAAACTAATTGTCTAATGTTTCTGCTATTGGCCATCGGGCCCCAGAAAGGAAGGAACCCTTTTAGAAAGTCCCCTCCCTCTTGTCCTGGTGTGTCTTTAATATCGATAACCCCTCTGCCATATCGATTTCTATGATAACTTGAAGGAGCAGTGTATGTCGGAGGGAGAAGAAAAGCCACATAACATGTTCCTGAAAAATTGGTGGGGAGCCATGTGTAGGCTCTATCGTGGCAGACAAAGTATGTATCCTGAGATGGTACTAATGGTGAGGAAATTTGGGATGAATAGATGTATGTTCGAGAACAAACACTCTTTTCCTGTTGGTTTTTGGTATTCAGACCATTTATCTGTAAACACAAATTTCCTCGATGAGGTATGGTCCAAATTGGTGGTGATCTTCCTTGTCTAGCCTTATCTGTGAGGCTAGTAACGTAACGAGTCACGTTCCAACCATCATACGCTCGTTTCTCAACAACGGGAATCTTACCACTTTCAGAAACTCTAGCCATAGCCACTATTCCCTTTATTTCAGAACTATGACTAAAATCTGCTTTTACACCATATGGACTACCAAGAGGATGTCGAAGTTGATTCTGGTATGCATTGGAAAACATGGCCAAATAAGCCCAAGCGGAGCCTTCATAAGAAAACGGAAGGACTAAATATGGCATCCCTTTCTCTGTGTTATGAAGCATGAGTCCACAAACCCAACAGTCAGTAGTATTGACTGCCAGTTGATGTTGATGCAACAGCTGGATAAATGAATTGTTAAAGTATTCTGTTCTCCTAATCTGTTCATGTTCTGGGAGTGTATAAAACTGGTGTGGAAAAACAGTAGTGGACAACGGCAAAGAAACAGAAGTAGGAACGGGTGCTTGCTGCATAGTATGAACGACCCAACCCACACAAGCCAATAAAATACATGAACATATTAAAATGCACAGGGTTACGCCACATGGACTAAACAACTATTTCCTATATTTGCTATTCATTTTTTTGCTTTTTATCATTCTTTTCAAATTCAATATCCATTCTCTAAGGCGTTGCTCACGGTAATCTTCCTAGATCACTTAGTTGTGGTTATTAGCCGTCCTATGACACTGCAAGTCCTGCAGACCTACTGTCACTACTCAGGTGACAGCCTAAGACTCCTACCGTGACCCTGCAGCTTGATTGATAGTAAAAAGAATGTCTCTTAAAAGTGTAACTAAAAAAAAGGAAAAGAAAAAGTTCAATTGTTCTTAATCAGTCGAGGTCTTGGGTTGTACCGAGACTTGTCAGGTACCGTTTGCTTCCGAAACAAAGTCTCTGGGTTTGTTGTGTTCAGTCGCAGATGTGATGGTACAGCTTCTTGCAACACGTCGTCGTCTTCCTTTTCAGATCTCATCCGATCCAGACGTGCACTACTGAAAGGTACCAACCGAGGGACCCTTTCGCCCTCACTATCACTTATACCCTTGCGGACCCACTGGTCAAATGGCAAAGGCAAAGGTACCTTTTTGCAGTGCATGCCATGGATCCAGTTCTTCTTTCCAACGACTTTCACTGCTGTACGTGTCACCAGAAGGACCTGTCGAGGCGGTCCCCACCGAGGTTCCAGGTTCTTCTGTCGCTGAAAATTCTTCAGACAGACCCAGTCTCCGGGTTGGATGGAGTACCCTGGGTCTGCGGAGGCCTCCGGCAAAGTGTTTTGAACCTGCTGATGAAGAACATGCAATTTAACAGTGAGGTCATGTAAGTAGTCAATCAACATAGGATACGGAATATCAGAGTACTTTTTAGGTCGTGGGACTCCCCAAACGTTAGCTGGGCGCCCAAAAACAACCTCGTATGGGCCGAGTCCCAAACGAGAGTCTACAGTTGTTCTCATAGATAAGAGTGCCAAAGCTAAAGCATCGGGCCAAGCAAGACCCGTGCTGGCCTGAATCTTTGCCAATTTGAGCTTTAGAGTGCCATTATAGCACTCTACCAAGCCTGCTGACTGAGGGTAGTTTGCCGCATGGAATTTCTGCCTAATACCAAGGCCTGCACACACCTTCTGCATAATTTGGCCTATGAATTCACTTCCATTGTCACTCCAGACAATTCGCGGCAAACCAAACCTCGGGAAGAATTCCTTCAAGAGGACTTTGGCAGTAGACAAAGCAGTATTATCCTTTAGGAGTAGGCCTCTATCCATCTGGAAAAGGCACACACCACCACCAGAACATACTTTAGGTTATTGCAACGTTCCATACGAATGTAATCAATTTGCAATACCTCAAAAGGATACGTAGGGGGAGCAAAATGACCTGCCGGAGTTGGGGTTCTCTTTCCTGGATTATGCATCAAACAAACGATACAATGTTTCACCACTTTTTCCGCACATTTAGGGATTTCCTCATTCTGCCATACTGGAGCCAGAAGTTTGCATATCCCTTTCGCACTGGTGTGGGCTGGACCATGCGCCATGGTAACTACAGGCAATACATAGGCGTCTGGTAACAGCCAACGCTGGTGTTCTGACAATTCCGTCCAACACCCTGTCGCATCCAACATTCCCGTACTTTCTCTCCACTTACTCAATTCCTTCTCCTTAGCCTCTTCCTGAATCATTCTCACACTTTCTATTGTGTCCTCACACATTCCTATTCCCTGACCCATCTTGCAGGACCTGCAACATACATGCGACTTGTAGCATCTCTCGCTGTTTCTTTTGCTACCTCGTCTGCAAAAGCATTCCCGCGACCCACATCATCAGTGATCCTTTTATGTGCACTACACTTCGCAATTGCTATCTGGGTCGGCAAAACAAGTGATTCCAAAAGATCATTCACTAACTGACCATGCTGTATTTTAGTACCATGTGAAGTAAAGAATCCTCTTTCTCTCCAAAGGCGGCCAAAACTATGGGCCACCCCAAATGCATATTGGCTGTCGGTGAACACATTCACTCTCTTCCCTTCAGCCAATACACAAGCTCTGGTCAAAGCTATTAATTCAGCTGCTTGAGCTGAATTCTGCCTAATGCGTGCTGTCTCTACAACTGTATGCAAAGTGGTAACAGCATAGGCTGCAGTCGTTTCACCATTAGGGAGCTTAAAACAAGACCCATCCACCCATAGGATCCCATCCGGGTCCACGAGTGGTGTATCTTTTAAATCTATTCTGCCTTTCGTTTCCTCCTCCGTACGGAGAAAACAATCATGTTGTTCTTGGGTGTCTTTCTCTTCTGGAATAGGTAACAATGTTGCTGGATTCAAAGTATTACATCGCTTGATGTGTATATGACTAGCCAAAAGCGTCAGCTCATACCCAGACAAGCGGGCACTCGTAAGATGCTGTGTTTTCGTTCTGTTCAAAAGAGTATCCACTGCATGTTGTACCATAACAACAAGGGTATTATCCAGTACCAATCCAGCAGATTGACAAATGGAGATCGCTGCCGCTGCTGTAGCTCTAAGACAACTAGGCAATGCCTTGGCTACTGGATCCAATGTAGCCAAAAAATAGGCACATGGCCGCTGTTTGTCTCCAAATTGTTGTGTTAGAACTGACAACGCACAACCCTCTCTTTCATGAACATAGAGTGTGAAAGGTTCACTGTAATCCGGAGTACCTAACACAGGGGCAGAACACAAAGCAGTATGTAAGTCAGAGAAGCTCTTCTGACATTTGTCAGTCCAAGGAAGAGGTTGGGGTGTGTCTTTCAAAGTAAGTGCCAGCAAAGGTTTAGCCAGCAAAGACAAATTTGGAATCCACTGCCTACAATAAGAGGTAATGCCCAAAAAGGCACGCACCTCCCTTTGTGTGGATGGTACAGACATTTGTGCGATTGTTTGAATACGTTCTGGGGTCAATCGCCTTCCCTCCTTCGACAAGAGATGACCTAAATAGGTAACCTCTTGGCGACAATATTGTAGTTTAGAGGGTGACACCTTGTGATGTAAATCAGACAAATAACGCAACAACAAAACAGTCACATCCTTACAAACATCCTCTGAATCAGCAGCAATCAACAAATCATCCACATATTGAATAAGAGTAGCACCTGAGGGCAAAGTGAAAGCATCAAGCTGAGATTTCAAAGCCTGACTATAAATGGAGGGACTCTCACAATAACCTTGGGGTGCACGTTTAAATCGAAAACTTCGGCCCCCGAGAGAGAAGCCAAAAAGATCTCTACTCTCCTCAGCAATAGGAATACTGAAGAAAGCGTTCTTGAGATCGATAACTGAAAACCAGGCAGCCGAAGCAGGTATCATTGTGAGCAAGGCAGTGATATCTGAGACGACAGGAAACTGGGGCACAACAATCTTGTTAACCTCCCGAAGATCGATTACAAATCGATAGACAGGAGGCTGAGAAGAATCAGTACATTTAAGAACAGGTAGAACAGGACTATTGCAAACATTTCCTCCAGTTTCCTCAACCACACGCTTCTGAACCAAATCATAGATAATAGCCAACAGAGCTCTTTCCCCGTCACTAGAAATTTTATACTGGGGAATGCGTGGTAATTTAACATTAGGCTTAACAGTAACCACGTAAGGCGGAATTTGAAGCAAACCAACATCATTCGGACCTGTAGCCCAAAGCGTAGCAGGAAGGGAATGCAATTCAGGTGGGAATTGGTCCTTGGACAAATACATAGGAGAAACCAATTTCTCACCTAAAGTAAGATGTACACCAGAGGGAGAACAGTACAATGTTGCATGAAGACGTTTTAATAAGTCCAAACCCAACAAATTCTCACCGCAACCAGTCGTTAAAATGAGCGGGGCCTTCAAGTTATAAGGACCAATTGAGATAGGCAAAGGGCAAGAAACCGGGTTACGAACTGGGGCGCCAGAGAATCCTACAGAAACATTTGTTGAGCCAGACAAAGGTGCCCAAGGGAGTTTGGAGTGTATAATAGAACTTCTCATTGCACCAGTATCCAAAAGAAATGGCTCTGAAACACCCAATGCAACAACTTCAACATAAGGCCCATTCTGATCCACTGGAAGTGATACAACTCCCTTGCTTTGTCCATGGCCGTCCTAACTAGCGTGAAAATCCTGATTCTCACTTTCAATACAAGAGTCGTCATTGTAGTATTGTGCAGACTGAGTATTCTGCTGGTCAAAATAATTCATATAATTCTGAGGGAGAAAGGTACGCTGTCCCTGAGACAATGCACCTCGCCCCCTACCCCTGGGTGCTGACTGGAAACCACCACGGCCTCGTGGCCCTGGAAATCCACTATTACGCAGCAATAAAACCGGACAGCTATTCTTAAAATGACCTTCCTCTTTACAATACGCACATTGATTAGGACCGAGCAAAGGTCGCGGAACAAAAGGTTCAGGTTTCTGTAATAACCTCTGAAACTGGGGGGCTGTTGTAATTGGCGCTGAGCAGAACGAGGGGGATAAGCCTGTTGTAAAAGAACCTTCGTTTTTAATTCTTTAGTCTTTTTCTCGAGTTTATCCCTTTCCTCTTTATCCCTATTCTCGTAATACTGAGCAGTGGCTAATATCTGAGCAGATGAAGAAACAGCCCACGAACTTTCAGAATCTTTCAATTTATGCGACAATTATGGAAGTAAGTTAAATACAAATGTATCCATGAATAATCGCTGTCCACCCTCAGTACTCATATCTTGACCACTGTGGTCGATGAACGTCTCCTCGAAACGAGTAAAGAAATTGGAAACACTCTCATCTTTCTTTTGTTTACATGCAGCCAACTTATCCCAATTAACACGTAAGGTAGGCATCATTGTTTTCATTAAAGTGATTATCCTACCGGGCAAGTCTGTAATCAAAGCATCGGGTTTAGCACCACCTATTTGTGCTGCATCCGCGGCAACTATAGCAGCCCAATCACCACCTAAAGCTTGGTTGTGGTCTTCCCTACGAATCCGAGCCCATAATGCTTGTGGGACTACATTTCCCATCAACATATCAATATCGGCCAAATTCATGATGCACGCATCAACAGTCTGGGACAGCTCTTTATAATACCCAGCAGGATTTTTACGAGGGTCTGGTAAAGACTGTTTGAGTGCCAAAACTTCAGATCGTTTCCAAGGGACATGTACCCATATACGCTGGAAATGAGCAGGACACCCGTAACAGCGCCTGCCTGAGGAACCGCATCTCTCCATATTGGAGGAACTTCTCTCATAGGATAATGTTTTACTTTTTGTCTAACTGCAGGATCAGGTTCAAGAAAAGTCTGAGAAGAAAATAAAGACCTGAAAGTGACAAGTGTCCGTACGGCGTTTTCGACCTCAGAACCCACTGTAAGTCCTTTATCAAATGTAGCTTGTACATCTAACAGACCCTGGGGAGCTAAACCCAAATCCATATCCTCCCATCCTTTGACAAGAGTGTCACACATACCATTAAAAACATATCTCTGTCTGAGCGCATCCCACTGGTGAAAAGTGCTCATGATATCTGGCACACTACACTGTGGACCACTCATGATCCATTTGTGAGCTAGATTGTTCAATACAATTCGCTCGTCGGGACCTGGGAGTCGACTACGGGATTGCCTTCGAGAAAGAGCAGGAGTCAGGTTAAAAGACCCAAAGAGAGGGGAAAAAAAGGCCAGAAACAGTATCCACCAATCGTTTACGAGTTGTTGGAGAATCAGACAGTACAACGGGAGACAAAGGATTAGGAGGGGTGACAGTTACAAGAGGAACCGGGTGTAAAGGGCTGGCTTCTCAACCGAGTCTACTCTTCTTGGGGTCTCTGAGGCCATTCGATGCCAGGTAGACAGAGGGTAAACTGTGGCTCTCATCCTACTGGATTTGAGTGCCGCTTTCGACACTGTTTCCCATTCCATCCTTCTTACTGCCAGCTCAGCTCTCGGGTGGGTGGCCAGCTATCTTTCTGACCGCACGTTCCAAGTTTTCTCCCCTTCCTCAGCTTAAAAAATCCATCATTCCACTCATGGCGTTCCGCAGGGCTCTATTCTGAGTCCACTACTCTTCAATTTATATGTTAGACCCCTGGCCACCATTGCGGAACAAGCCGGACTTATCATTTATTCTTACGCCGATGATACTCAGATCATCTATTCACTTTCCACAGGTCAAAACTCCACCACATCATCCCTTCTTTCTGGTCTAAATAACATAGCTAGTTGGATGCACAACAACAAATTAAAATTAAATGGGGATAAGACAGAGCTTCTCTTGTTTGGTCACAATACAGCACTTTGGGGCCCCCACCATTGGCCACAGCAAATAGGTCCCCTTCCTGTTCCCTCCAAAACAGCTCGCAACCTAGGCATCATATTTGATGATCAGCTGTCGATGAGGCAACATGTGATCAAGGTCTCGGCCACCTGTATTACCATCCTCAAGTGGCTGAGAAAGATCTTATGGATGCTTCCCCATGACACCCAGAGAACCGTAGTCCAAGCGTTAATCACATCTCGGCTGGACTATGGGAATGTCCTCTTTCTGGGTGCATGCAAGGAGGTGACCCGCAAACTTCAGACGGTCCAAAACATGGCTGTACGTTTACTCTGCAATCTCCCCAGATCCTCTTCCACCTCGGCTTCTTTGCGTAGCCTACACTGGCTCCAAGTCAAAAAACGCTCGAAATTTAAGGCCCTCTGCATTATGTACCGTATCAAGTCAGGTACTGCCCCTCTTTATTTAAGCACTCTGGTTCAACACTATTGTCCCCCCCGCACTCCTCGTTCGTCTACCCAACACAGATATCAGGTGCCTCGTATTAGGAGAGCCAGAATGGGCGGCCGCTCATTCGCTTACTTGGCTCCCTCCTTGTGGAATACCTTACCTCTGTCCTTACGCACTGAATCCTGCTATCTAAGGTTCCGCAGAGACCTAAAGACCTGGTTATTTAACCTATAGACCCTTTATGTTTTTAATGTCCGTTCTGTGTAACTACCACGTTCTCTCTCTTTTGTTTAGCACCGGGAAACCTCCGGGTAGCTGTGCGCTGTATAAAATTAAATATAATAATAATAATATATTAATAATAAAGGAGACTGAGGTACAGGAGTCCGAGGAACGGGAGTCGGTGGCAAAGGAGGCGGGGGTGGCAATACTGGAAGAGGCAATTGTGGAAGAGCCGGGATAAATGGTGGAACGACAGGTGGCTGGACAGGTGGTAACAATGGGGTGCATTAGCACCTTGTACATAGGGCGGAGGCAATCTCAACAAATGGGATATTAAGGGATCTTCGTCAAGATCCCTACTCTGTGGGGAAGTAGGCAACACAGGGTAACATTCATCGATTGCCATACAATGCTGTCTGTCAGAAACTTCAATCACCTGATCAATCTCATTATCTTTAAACTGTTGGGCAGCCTGTATAATCGTCATACCTTTCTCTTTCTTATCTCTTTTTGCTTGCTTAATCTCTCTTTGTTTGGCTTCCTTATGCCAAAGGAGGAAAGAATCAAACATTGCCGGCCGGGCTTTTCTTCTGAACAAAATTGCTTCTAGATTATTTAATATATCAGACTCAAAGCTACCATTCTGTGGCCACTGCAGAACACCATCTTTCTTAGTGTATCGGATCCATGCGTCGTTAAAGACAATGGGGCCAACACCATGTTTCGAATAAAGCTCATAAGTGGGAGTTCCAACCGGAGGAATGGGACAAGAATCCTCCAGCCGGAAATCCCTAGTACAATCGAGACAACAAAACTTCCTAAATTTACTAAGACCAGGCATTTTTAAATCACTGGTCTATTTACAAACCTCAAGGGGTTTAGAGCTAATCATACAGCACAAACGTACTTACCCCTTGGCTTCGACTATTGCAATAGTCGAATAAAAAACCCAAACAAAAACAAAAACAAAGAAGTGGGCGCTACCCACGAATACTTAACTAAATGTTTTCTCACGCCAACAGAGGTCCGTCTAACGTCTCGCAATACCAATCGTCACCAAAAGGGGCCAAGGCAGGGCGGAAGTCAGGGCAGCAGTCATCAGCAGCCGTCGGAAAGGAGTAGCCGTGCTGCAAAAGACCTTCGGTCAACTTCGACATACAGGGGTCGCTTGACGTGGTTCGCGAATCCTCCAGAATTTTCTTGCGAGGCTCCTCACGACCCACGGGCTGAACCGCTACCGCTGATCCCGCCCCACGTTGGGCGCCAGTTGAAGAACCGGGCCTTATGGGCCTGGCGACGCAGGGCACGCCTTAAATCTCCGAGTTCACCTGCCTTGTCGGACAGAGACACGAGACACTCTGTTAGGCGTAGAAAATCAGGTTTATTAGCTGCAGCTAAGCACAGTTGTCCCAGAAGTACAAAGTAGGTTCTTAGGAGACTGCCACTTCAATTCCGTGCCGCAAATATTTTATAGCACACATATTTACAACGTATACTCCCAATACATACAAGGCTAGCCAATAGGAAAAGTTGGAAAACAAGCTATCAAATGTCCCAAATACGCCCTTCTTTCAGACCCCGTGTGTCAATCCTCCCCACAAGTTAATCAGTACTAGTGCCTGTAATCTAATTTGCAGGTGGCAGGACATATTTGTGTGCCTCAAAGGATAGTTGTGTAACAAGAGAATACAAGAGAAGAATAGCGAAGGCCAGTCGGATAAGATAGAATAAGGAAAGAATAGAGAAAGTCAAATAGTCAGTCGAGACAGGGATCAATCAGTCCAGACATGGATTAGTGGACTCGGCCAGACCCTGACATCAATTTCATAAGCAAGGGCAGAAGGTTACTTTTTAATAGAAGAGACACGTAGCAGCTGGAAACAGCAAAAACACTCCGGTCGCCGTGCTGCCTGAGTGAAGGCAATACAAATTGGCGACAGGGCACAAAAGGGCGGCTGAATACGGAACTAAGTCGACAATCAAAGAACCTCAGAACTAGAATACTTATTGCTGAAATGGTGAACCTAGTATGTCAGTTTTATGCGTTCTACCACGAAAGTATAACAAATGTTAATCAATTACAGGTTTGAATGGAGGTTTTCAGTAATGTTTAGATCGTAACATGATGATGTAAAGTTATCTTGGCATACAGTGTTTAAAATGATGTATTTGTTTACAATTGTAGATGTCCCTGACGAAGGGAGGTTTCCTCCCGTAATGCATTGGACCATTGTAATAAATCGTGACACGGAATTAACCCCATGCTTCTGAGTGCTTTTTAGAATGCGGAAACCACAGATTGAATAAAATGAATTGAACTTACGAAAAAGTATGGTTTAAACGTATGGAGGAAAATTTAAAAGAAATGAAGAATGAAACAAACTTGATTCATTGGATTTAATCCAGAACCTGGCTGTGCGACTTTTGTGTATCCCTAATTGGGTCCACCGTGCTTGTAAAGGAGGTGGTCAAACAGGTGCGGGTGGGGTCCGAACACATGGAAGACGAACTAGATCACATATGTGGGTGTCTAATTCCATTCAGGGACCACCTACACAGCACAAAGGAAACCCATACTGCGACATAGACACATGCATGTGCACATTTCCTGTACTGAACCATGCCCAGAACCCTGCTATTATCAGACATACACCCGCGCTGGACCTGCGTACGACAGACCAACCCACTAGTCTTAGGTATTGCACGGGTGACGACAACGCTACATGTCCAGGCTCCAATGCGCTGCCTGTCCATCAACTGTGTTTTTTGCAATTTTCACCCCGAGTGGGCTGGGTATGCTCAGACATGAGTCCCAGGCTCTCCACACCACTGGAGTCAAGCTATCCAGGCTGATGAAGGCTGATAGCCAGAAACCGGTCCTTGGATGCTTGATTCCGGTCTGGGAAAGACATGGCTTGGTAGTTCGGACTGGACTGTTCCCATGAGGCACAGGGTCAGAGCTGATTTGCATATAGCCAGTGTCTAACCCAGGGTGGTGTGGAGTGCAAAAAAACGATGGATTTAGGCCCAGATCCTTGTACCGGGGTGAATGTATGACATTGTTCTACATTCTGTCCATCAACTGTGTTTTTTGCAATTTTCACCCCGAGTGGGCTGGGTATGCTCAGACGTGAGTCCCAGGCTCTCCACACCACTGGAGTCAAGCTATCCAGGCTGATGAAGGCTGATAGCCAGAAACCGGTCCTTGGATTCTTGATTCCGGTCTGGGAAAGACATGGCTTGGTAGTTCGGACTGGACTGTTCCCATGAGGCACTGGGTCAGAGCTGATTTGCATATAGCCAGTGTCTAACCCAGGGTGGTGTGGAGTGCAAAAAAACGATGGATTTAGGCCCAGATCCTTGTACTGGGGTGAATGTATGACATTGTTCTACATTCTGTCCATCAACTGTGTTTTTTGCAATTTTCACCCCGAGTGGGCTGGGTATGCTCAGACGTGAGTCCCAGGCTCTCCACACCACTGGAGTCAAGCTATCCAGGCTGATGAAGGCTGATAGCCAGAAACCGGTCCTTGGATTCTTGATTCCGGTCTGGGAAAGACATGGCTTGGTAGTTCGGACTGGACTGTTCCCATGAGGCACTGGGTCAGAGCTGATTTGCATATAGCCAGTGTCTAACCCAGGGTGGTGTGGAGTGCAAAAAAACGATGGATTTAGGCCCAGATCCTTGTACTGGGGTGAATGTATGACATTGTTCTACATTCTGTCCATCAACTGTGTTTTTTGCAATTTTCACCCCGAGTGGGCTGGGTATGCTCAGACGTGAGTTCCAGGTTCTCCACACCACTGGAGTCAAGCTATCCAGGCTGATGAAGGATGATAGCCAGAAACCGGTCCTTGGATGCTTGATTCCATTCTGGGAAAGACATGGCTTGGTAGTTCGGACTGGACTGTTCCCATTAGGCACAGGGTCAGAGCTGATTTGCATATAGCAAGTGTCTAACCCAGGGTGATGTGGAGTGCAAAAAAACGATGGATTTAGGCCCAGATCCTTGTACTGGGGTGAATGTATGACATTGTTCTACATTCTGTCCATCAACTGTGTTTTTTGCAAATATTTTATAGCACACATATTTACAACGTATACTCCCAATACATACAAGGCTAGCCAATAGGAAAGCTGGAAAACAAGCTATCAAATGTCCCAAATACGCCCTTCTTCCACACCCCGTGTGTCAATCCTCCCCACAAGTTAATCAGTACTAGTGCCTGTAATCTAATTTGCAGGTGGCAGGACATATTTGTGTGCCTCAAAGGATAGTTGTGTAACAAGAGAATACAAGAGAAGAATAGCGAAGGCCAGTCGGATAAGATAGAATAAGGAAAGAATAGAGAAAGCCAAATAGTTAGTCGAGACAGGGATCAATCAGTCCAGACATGGATTAGTGGACTCGGCCAGACCCTGACATCAGTTTCGTAAGCAAGGGCAGAAGGTTACTTTTTAATAGAAGAGACACGTAGCAGCTGGAAACAGCAAAAACACTCCGGTCGCCGTGCTGCCTGAGTGAAGGCAATACAAAATGGCGACAGGGCCCAAAATGGTGGCTGAATACGGAACTACGTCGACAATCAAAGAACCTCAGAACTAGAATACTTATTGCTGAAAGGGTGAACCTAGTATGTCAGTTTTATGCATTCTACCACGAAAGTATAACAAATGTTAATCAATTACATGTTTGAATGGAGGTTTTCAGTAATGTTTAGATCGTAACATGATGATGTAAAGTTATCTTGGCATACAGTGTTTAAAATGATGTATTTGTTTACAATTGTAGATGTCCCTGACGAAGGGAGGTTTCCTCCCGTAATGCATGGGACCATTGTAATAAATCGTGACACGGAATTAACCCCATGCTTCTGAGTGCTTTTTAGAATGCGGAAACCACAGATTGAATAAAATGAATTGAACTTACGCAAAAGTATGGTTTAAACGTATGGAGGAAAATGTAAAAGAAATGAAGAATGAAACGAACTTGATTCATTGGATTTAATCCAGAACCTGGCTGTGCGACTTTTGTGTATCCCTAATTGGGTCCACCGTGCTTGTAAAGGAGGTGGTCAAACAGGTGCGGATGGGGTCCGAACACATGGAAGACGAACTAGATCACATACGTGGGTGTCTAATTCCATTCAGGGACCACCTACACATCACAAATGAAACCCATACTGCGACATAGACACATGCATGTGCACATTTCCTGTACTGAACCATGCCCAGAACCCTGCTATTATCAGACATACACCCGCGCTGGACCTGCGTACGACAGCCCAACCCACTACTCTTAGGTATTGCACGGATGACGACAACGCTACATGTCCAGGCTCCAATGCGCTGCCTGCTGTGACATGGTTGCATCCTCTGTACACAGCACATAGTAATGTTGTAGGGCCCGGGGCCCTCATGCATACATCATGACCACACGATTATACGCAAATAGTATGTGGAACTGGCTATGGGCTCGTGCGCTTGGCCCCTTTATTGCCAGGGTCCCATGTACAGAGACGCCTGTGCTGGATGGGTTTGGGGTGAGTGTAAGCCATCCCACGCAGAGTGGTTGGTGCTGGCAACAACTTGAACAGTGATCACCATTAAAATGGAAACAGAAAACACCAGCATAACATAAACAACTGCGAAGCATCATGGTGGTAGCAAGTACAAAGGTCACCCGAAATGCAAACATAAGTGTCCGTGAGTTGCAGTGCACTGAGGTTGGGGCACTAGAGATGAGCATGCACATGTGAATGAATTGTCTAGGATTGTGTCCCCTCGGGGTATACCTGATGCAACCGCAGTGGGGTGTGTTACACCTGCATCATCTTCCTCATCATCATCCCAGGTCTCCCATACTGCCTGAGGTAACATTGATGAGTAACCTCTCCACAGCACAAAACTCAATCAGTAATGGGCCATGGCTTGCCTTGCACTGAGTTAGTGGCACCTGGAGTGCTGAGCAGGGCATCAGGCAGATGATGGCATCCACTACCGGTGTGAGCAACTCCATTAGTCTGTCAGGACCACTGTTTCGACTCTGGCAGATGGAGGTTGGAGGTGGTCCTGGCGGTGGTGGTGTCTGCCTCCTGCGGTAATTCAGTACAAAGGTATACACCCAGGCCTAAAATTATAAAAACAACCAAGGCTATTCAACAAACAAGGTATATATAAGTCAACACACAAAGTAACAAATTTTGCTGATATTTAAGAATTTAATTCTGTTGATAAAACAATCAATCAAATACATATAGACATACACAACTAATACATTAGATACACATGATACAGTAAAAAGTGTTGTCTTTTTTCTTGATCAATTTCTTAAAAACGACATTTGTTCAGATAAAAATGCAGGGTTATAGATATGATCGTCCCAGATTCTATTGGGAGGGCTGTTTATCAACGCGTTTCGACACGTAATTGTGTCTTCATCAGGAAAAATATTGTACAGCCAGATATCTAAAGAGAACAAAACATATTTTAGATTCTCAGAACATTCAAAAATGTGTGTTGCAAGGCAAAACAATGTGCATTTACATAGCCAGGTCGAAAGATAAAAATCGTATCATTTTGCTGAAGTTTAGATTTTTCACATCTTGACAATAGTTCAAGGTAAAACAATCTGTCTAGAACCTTATCCATAGTATACGGTTTTGCAATATATAAGTCTTTTAGATATATTTGATAAATGCATTCAATCGCGTCTTGACATTATTCTATTTAAAAACATCCTTATATAGAAAGAAGGGAAAAGAGGAATAAAGTTGGAAGATAAAAGAGGTTATAAAGTTTGCAGGATCTTCTTTACTCCAATTGATAATGCACCCATTGTGAATTTTAGTAGTTTCTACCTATTCTTTAATTCTAAAAAATAGAGTTTTGGCGCACTTCTTTTGATGGCATTCCCTAATATTTATCTAATCTGGTTCTCTATGCATTTCTTTATTTTACCAGACTCAGAGGAGTCACCTTTATTGGTGGAATAAGAATGGTTTCATATGGAAACGATATGAGCAGCTATTTTAGAAAGGCATATTCATTTCAATGGACATTTATTATTTTCTTTATATATTAAGCTATTATTTCTTTTTATACTCTCCTTTTCTCGTGCTCTTATCCTTTTATTTGGGTAATCGAGCTAAGGTAAATATGCATCGATGTTGTCTCAATGCTAACAATTCGAGCTTATATAACCGTTTATATTCTGCATTTACTGTGAGAGACCAGTTTGTTTTTCATCGTCTAACATTGAATTTAAGATATCTTACCTAGACTATCTTTTTCAGCATTTAGGAAAATTCAAAACGAAAAAAACGGAGTGAGGCACCTTTCTTTCCTTTTGTATTCAATCTTGGTATGTGAAACCTATAAAAAGAAACGGATTCCTAGCTTTTAGTTAATCATTACCAAAGGATTAATATGAAAGCCTTAATTTGCATAAACTCGTTTTGTGATCTCGCTCTGTAATTTGCATAGTAGCGTGTTACCTGTAGATGGCGGTTTCACTGCATACATCCCACTCTTCGTTTCAGAAAGTTAAAACATGATGTGTTCTTTAAAAACAGATATTCTGAAACAGAAGTGAAGATACAGGCTTAACTGGGTAACCTTTGTTCTATAACTGAAATCTTTGCTCTGTCTCTGAACGTGCTTTCTGATTTTTTAAGCCACTTCAAAATAAAATTTCCGATCTTTTGAAAAAAAGTCTATTTGCTAATCGCTCCGTTGCGTAACCTCTCCACAGCACAAAACTCAATCAGTAATGGGCCATGGCTTGCGGTGCACTGAGTTAGTGGCACCTGGAGTGCTGAGCAGGGCATCAGGCAGATGATGGCATCCACTACCGGTGTGAGCAACTCCGTTAGTCTGTCAGGACCACTGTTTCGACTCTGGCAGATGGAGGTTGGAGGTGGTCCTGGCGGTGGTGCTGTCTGCCTCCTGCGGTAATGCCACATCCGGGCAGGTCAGGACTCGATTTCATGTGTGAGCCCTGGTGAACCGCAATTGTGGCTGGAGGCAGTGAACAGCCCAGGGCCACATACACATGGCGTTGATGACCCCGCGGCCATCGTCTAAGAGGCCATCCCATATCTCAGAAGACAGGGTCCCTGTCTTGAGCAGCCCAGAGTTAGTGGCCCCGTATGCACTTCGGCCGGCACAGGCACACCACCACGGGGCGGTGACTTGCTGTGTACTGAGGTATGGCCACGCGGACTGAGCGGGTCCTCATTGATGTCCGAGGTGAATGTGGCAGAGGGTTGCGGGGGATAGTGGAAGGTTTCCTCCAGGGCATGATGCATAGGGCAGAAGCCGTCCGAAAGCAGCAAATGGAGGAGTGGAATGCTACAGCCTCATTTTCACCACCAATTTGGTATTAGCTACATGAGGATGAAGACAACCCCCTAGTCCATGGAATCAGACCCCACCAAAGTTCAACCAGAGAGTGTGCATGAATGTCGGGGATCAGACTTAGTGGCACCAGGGCTGAGAGAGGATGCAGACTGCGATGATGATGCAGGTACAATGATATGAACTCGGCCATTGCTAAATCAAGACTCAGTTCCAAATGTGTGTCCTACTCCAGCGCAGTGTGGCCCGAGGGCAGTTGTCAGCATGGGCCCACAGACACATTTGGTTAGAGTCCCATACACCGACTTGGTGGCACCACATCGAAGGGAGTATAGTGATATAAGCTCAACCATAATTAATGTTCTCTGCCAAGGTGTAATCAAGACTCAGTCCCAAATGTGGTACCTACTCAACCACAGTGTAGGCTGGAGGCAGCGGTCTGCAGTGGCCCCACAGACACGTGTCATTGGCTCGCAATGCACAGAGTTAGTGACACCAGGCCAGTTGTCGGTAGTGTTCGATCACCTCCGTAACGATGATTCTTTTTTCCTCCTGACGGCAACGCATCATCCTCTCACATCTCTCCTTGCATGCAATACTATGTACTCTGCCATTGAAAAATCGATGCTCAGTTCCAATTGTGTGTCCTACCCGAGCGCTGTGTGACCCGAGGGCAGTAGTCCGCGTGGGCCCACAGACACGTGTGGTTGTAATGCTATGCACAGACTTGGTGGCACCACATCGAAGGGAGTATAGTGACATAAAATCTGCCATAAATAATATTCTCAGCCATAGTGTAATCAAGACTCAGTTCCAAATGTGTGACCTACTAGTCCACTGTGTATGCCAGTAGAGTACGTCAACGAGAAAGGAGTACTGCGGGCCTTGCTCGCGGAGGCCGTGATGGTCAAGGAGGTTGCCAGGGTCGCGGGCCTTGGGCTTGGAGCTTGCATCGGTATGTGGTGGGCCCTCTTCAACACATGCTGGTGTCGGCAGGTGGGCATTTAGGCCTAGGTGCGCAGGGGCGGGCGGGCCTGGGTGCGCAGGGGCGGACAATGCTGGTACCAGCGTCTCGGGGTGCAGCAGGTGCAGAGGGCCGCAGGCAACATCGCTCATGGCGACAGCGTCGGCCTCGTGGCGGGGTGAGAGGTGCCACCCCTACAGACACATTGGGCATTCCGGAAGAGGACTACGCCCAGAGTTACGTGCCGTTTATTCACACCCCTATGCTGGCCTGGCGTACGCCAGGCCTGCCCACTCCGCTCACGCTTACGGGGGGCGTAACAAGCTACATTTCCAAGATCTTCCCCATTGGCTGAGGTGACATGTTTGTGTCCACTGTCCACTACACTCCAAACACCAGCGGTGTATGTCGAGATGGATATGTGTGTGGTCTGCATACTGCAGTCTGGCCAGCACATCCACACCACACTTGGCATTGTGTACATTCTTATTCATGGGTCACTTGCCTCCTTCGCACATGCCTGGTTCCCACCTCCCCCCACAGCCTGCTATTGTGTGGCTGAGGTGCCATGCTGTTGATGGCTAATGTACATCACTGGCTTGCACGTGAGGTACCAAAAAAAACAAACGTAGCAAGTCTTTTCAGATGCACAAGAGAAGCTGGCTTTACATGAATTTCCAGGAGAGTCGCAGAAGAAATGGTTCACTCTTCACCAGGACCGACGTCCCACTGATGTCAAAACAGACGTGAACCACCGCCACAGGATAGCTTGAGCCAACGTGTCCATCAGTTTTCACTCCTCAGCTGACCTGACAGTTGTTGCACTATCAACCAGAAAACGGATATGTAATGTAATGTAATAGGGTTTTTATAGAGCGTGGCCTTCACTCCAGGGAGCATCTTGGCGCTACGAGAGAGACTGGGCAGGGATGGAATGAGGCACTGAGTCAGACTGACGGCCAAATCCAGTGTATTATTTCAGACTAGGCTTTTGCACAGGACGTCAGGCAGATTGTATATCCATGTTTAAGGGTCTTCCTGAAAACTGTTTCAGATGTGATTTGGCGGAGGGGCGAAGGTAGTCTATTCCAGGCCTTTGAGGCCAGAACAACCAAAGTTGGGGATGGTAAGGAAGTTAGCATTTGCAGATCTCAGGTTTCGTGAGGGTTTGTACTGTTTAAACATGCTCTGGATGTAACTGGGTCCTCTTCCATGATATGCCCTGAAAGTGATTAAGAGGATTTTGAAAAGCACCCTCTTGTGTAGGGCGTCCATGGCCGCTGTGGCTGATGTCCTCCTATGCCATCTCAGCACCAGTCTAGCAGCTGCGCGTTGCACCATTTGTAGCTTATGGCCAACTGACCTGTTTGTCTCTGCATAGAGACTGTTGCAGTAGTCCAAACGTGATGTAATGAGCGCTACTGCAACCATTTTCCGTGCTGGGAGCGGTATTAGGTCGAAGAATTTTCTTAGACCTTTTATGATCCTAAAACAGGTTCCCGACACAGCTAATGCTTGTTGTTTAAAAGCTAGGGTAGTATCAAACCTGATCCCTAGATTTCTAACTGCCGTGACTGTGTTAGGGGGGACAGCAGCATCTACCGGCCACCATATAGTGGGGCTAAACAAATTATATTTCCCATAGGGCAGAATCTCAGTTTTGCCTGAGTTGCATTTAAGATGGTTTTTGCCCATCCATTGAAACGTGGCTTTGAGGCAGTTTTTGAGATTCATTTCAGCCTCGCCGGTGTCGTCATCCAACACCAGGATGAGCTGCGTATCATCCGCATACGAAATGGTGTTAATTTTAAAGGATGATATCAATGCAATCAGGAGGGCGATATATACATTAAAAAGCGTAGGGCTCAAACAGGAGCCCTGTGGTACTCCTGAGGTGATCCGCTTTTCCTCCGACCTGAAATTTCCTAGGGTTATCACTTGTCGCCTATTAGCTAGAAAACTTTTTACCCAGCTCAGGACATTCCCATCTATCCCCGCCCGGGCTAGACAGTCCACAAGGATGGTATGCGAGACCGTATCAAACGCCGCGTACAGGTCCAAGAGTACCAGTACAGCCTTCTTTCCCTGGTCCACTGCGGCTCGTAGAGTTTCAGAGGTGAAGATGAGAGCTGACTCCGTAGAGTGTTGAGCCCTAAAACCTGCTTGATTTGGGTGCCATATGTTATTAGCCTCCAAAAAAGCAGTAAGCTGTTTATTTACGGCTTTCTCTGTTAATTTATAGAGAGCCGGGAGTAGAGAGATGGGTCGTAAGTTTGAGAGAGTTGTTGGGTCTGATAGCTGGTTTTTCTGTAATGGTTTTACCGCTACTAGTTTCCATTCGTCAGGGACTGAGACTAGGTGGAGTGAGGAATTTATAATGCTGTTTATGGTGGGGTTGACAATATCCACCATTGCATGAAGGACAAGGGGCGGACGGAATCAAAAGGGGAGCCTGATTTGATTGCCAAAATTGCTGTCCGGGATTCCTCTAGACTAATCGGGTAGAAAGTATACATACTGGCCGTGGCTATGTCAACTCTAGAGTACCCTGTTTCACCTTGGACCGGCGGAGGCGGGAAATCTTTGGTAAGTGTATGAATATTTCCATCAAAATAGTCAGCTATTGAATTACACAGACTTTGAGAAGGGGGAATGTCTTTCTGCATAGTCTTAGGATTCCTAAAAGTACTGACTATCTTGAAGATTTCTTTGTGCTTATTTGCACTGTTGTTTATGGCTTCCGTGTAGTGTTCCTTTTTTGCAATTTTTATCATACAATGGTACTGTCGGCGCGCAGTTTTATAACTATTCAGATGATTTTCCTCGTAGTTCTGACGCCATCTTCGCTCTAAGGCCCACACTTTCCTTTGCTCGTCCTTTAGGGCCAGCTGTAACTCCTCAGCTGACTTGACAGCTGCTGCACACTGGAACCAGACAAGACTTCTGCACACCTGGGTGGAGACATTGAACCGTCAGGCCACCTCATCGCCAAATTTGAAGTAATAAACCACAGAACAAGTAGGTGTGGGAACACGATGTTTAATGACCGTTCGTCTCCACAGCTTCCAGGGAACTGTCATAGCAGTCCCTGGATTCAAACAGTAACATTCCAAAGCTCTATATATGACATCACAACTTAGTCAAGCAGGTAACAAACAGTTCAGCAGATTATTAAAAGTTCCACTTTTTGAAAGTGGTTTACAGGATTGCGGAATATATCCAGCAGGATGCTGATGTCAGTATGGGAATCGTGAAATGGCTTTCCTCAAACCTGGCAGAGAAGCTGATCACAAAAATATCCTGTCCTTATGTAATTTCCTAGTGAAAGAGTGTTACTGTTCATGCACAGACCTTTTAACTAGTAAAATAAGCTGATATCACAAGGGACACATGTCGTTTATGGAAGTAGCTGATGCAGTAAACTACCTAGGGGCATATTCACAAGGAGCTATTGCCGAATTAACAGCACTTTAACGCAGCCAAAGTTGTGATACATTTACCTCCCCATTCACAAGCTGGTGTTAACAGCCCACAGCAGCAGTTTACCAGCGATCGCAGCCGCAAAAAACATTGCCACAGAGGACCCCCGCAACTATCGCTAATGAGATGCAGAGTAGGCGTTCCCGTGCAAAAAGCAGCATCAACACCACACCTCAACATTCTCAACGATTAGCCAGATCGGCGATAAGAACACAAAACACGCGAAAAGGCACATTAGCAGCAGGAAATCTACACCTGCTCTGACCTGGCGTAAAGTCGGACTGTAGCCTGCACACAAAAGGGAGCCCAGCCCAGGGCGTCATCGGAAGGGCAACAGATGCCATGGAGCCATTCATCATGCAGCCCGGACACCCAAGAAGGCCACAACACCCACCGCCACCACCCCAGGACCTCCCAGTTGATGTTGTTTCAGATCCTCTCGAGCTGTGTTCGTACTCCCTACTCCTTACACCGTGTCCACACTGATGACAGTGGCCTGGCTTTCCGCTAGCTCCTCCTGTGGCACTGGACTGCCACCTTCTGTCGCCGTTGCTGCCTTCCTGTTGGCAGCTGGTTTGTGCCTGGTTTAGGTTATCACGTCATGCCGGGACCTATTGGCCTCCTTGATTGGCCTCCTCGGCATTCCAACTGCATTCCAGGTGGTCTGCTAGTGGGTCAGCTACTGGTAGTGTTCTGTCACCTCCGTGACGCTGGTCTTGTTTTCCTGCGGTCTGCACCCCGTCTTCCTCTCCCTCTTCTCCTTGGCCTTCCCCGACCCCATTGTTCCTTGCTGGTAGTGTGTGGGGGTTGGGGGGTTTGAGTTGGCCTCTGCGCTGGGTCAGGGTGCATCCATGTTGCAACTTGCTTTGGCTTGTTTCTGGTGTATTTTTTCTGTGGCTATTGTGGTGCATTGAACCGCCAAATGCGTGGGATTTGCAGGCCTGTGGCTGATTTTCGCTTCTTTTTGTACCGCGATTGGCCTCATCGCATGTTTTTCGGCATTCGCGTATCGCATTTTTGCGGCATGGCGTTGATTTTCACGCGGACATTTGACACGTTATCTGGTGTCTATCGCATGCTACTGCCGCATTGTGAATTCCACGCTGACACAGGGTTATTTTTCCGCGATAGGCTGCGATGTTGAAAGTTGAGTTACACTACTCTTGCGATAGTTATCACACGTTCTTGTGACTATACCCCTTAGTATTTTTGAAGCTTCAGGGCCCAGAAAACACTCTCAATTCTGGTAGTCCTCATGGATTTAGTTGGAAGAATCAAAATATTGGGTGCAGAGGTGGGAGAGGAGTTGGCCTAACGACTGCATCTAATCTGGGGAACTGGGTTTGAGACTCTGCAATGACGCTAAACATCCTGTGATTCTGGGCAAATCTCCTAATCTCCCCGTGCCTAACAAAAAAAAATTGAATGTGTCCTCACGTAACGCAACTGGTGCTATGTAAGCGCTCCGATACCCAATTCGGGTCAAGTTCGTGCTCTATAAAACTCCGTAAAAGAAAAAACACTTAGGGGCATACATTTGTACAAGCCCCTATCGCTACCACAACGTCACTTTTATCAACGTTGTGGTGGCATAGGGGCTGTGCCTAAATTACAAGGCAGAGTTAAGCCACTCAACGTGGCTTAACGCTGCCTTGTACATAAAGCCCCCTTTCACTCTATGCTTAGCTTCAAAGAGGTGGGCAGTGGGTGTTGCTGTGGGTGTTCCATCTCAACACCCATTTATTTTCAAGCTGCCTCCTATGTGCATGGGTGGAGTACAGAGGAGGCAAGCCCAAAATGAAGACCAGGTAAATCCTGATCTTAAGTTGGCAAAACGAGGAGAAATGCATTATTTCTCCTTATTTTTGCTTTTTCCAGGTGTGCTGCCTTGTGCAGCACACGTGAAAAAAGCAAAATGCCATGGTTTGTTTATGTACAGGAAGGTGTCCCTTCCTGTACATAAATAACCCTTTTAAACAATCTCATTTTGTCACTCTAATGTGTGCTGCATGAAGCAGCTCACATGAAAGTGACAGAATGGCATTTTAGGATTGTTTATGTGCAGGAAGGGATACCTTCTTACACACAAACAATCCTCCCCTGCACGCAGACACCCTTGCACTATGGTGCAAGTGTGACTGCATTGGCGCTAAGTTGCTAAAGTTAGCGCCATTGTAGGGGTAAATGCATGGCTGCTCCACATTCTTGTAAATCAGAAGTGGCTGAGCGCGACATAAAGCGAAGGAGGCGCTTTGCCACTTCCTTGTACATATCCCCCTCAATTCCTGTCTGACTCATAATCATGCCCTTACTGGGGAAATTAAATAACTGCCATGACAACATGTGGCTTTTATTCAAGGGAAAGAAGAACACTGGCATCCTCGGTAACTTAAAGGTTAACATCAGACTTCATATTGCAAAGCCAGTATATGATCTTCCAGTACCTAGAACAACTGTTCAGGAAGCCTCTGCCATCCTCCTACATAATGAGGGGTCAACGTAAAACCCCTGACCTTGTTCAGAATCAGAGATCACTCCAAACTGACATTTTGAGAAATAGTCTATCATACTTTGCAGACTCGAATATGTTTATCATAATAATATGAGCACAGAAACAATTCTACAGATGTATAATTGGTTCAGAAATCGTGATCTGCTTTATGTCCTGGCCCCAATATTTAAAACTGGTGGCTTTACTCCTGACACAGGACTTTCGATCATCCTGTAGTCGGTGATTCCTGAATACTGGACAGGTGCTGCCTTTTTCTTGACGAGGGCCTTTCAATCATGATTAATTCAGTGAACAAACTATATTGGCGGGGTGCTGCATTTTCCTGTGAAACGTTCAGTGGTATGGGTCTGATTTTCCCCTTTGAAGCAAAAAGGCATCTGGGAACTGAGCAACACATAGGGCCTGATTATGAGTTGATCGGTGTAAACCCCTATTTACTTCCGGTTCGGAATTACAAGTTGGTAGGCATTTAGCATATATCAGATGCGTTAAATACCTCAACTTTTGTGAACTTTCAGCAGGTCGAACCTGCCAAGATTTGGAAAGGGCAAAACATATAGAATTTACTGTATCATGCAGTTTCTGGTCAGTTGAACACCAAAGTTCACGTTATTACCCACAAACTCGTAATAGCTGCTATTTATCACATCCAATAAATAAGGTGTACCGTGGTATTGTTATTTCTCAGGTGTGATAAACAGCACCCATACTCATAATCAGGGCCTTAAATTTCGGGAAATATTTAATCATTGTTATTTGTTCAGAACTGCTTTCAAATCTTGCGGCTTTGATACCAGTATATGTGAAATGCTCCCTTTATGTCTTTTTTTTTTTTTAAATGTGTCTGGGGAGTAACGCCTTAACCCACCTACACCCGACTGGAGTGTGCCTCCAGCCCCAGCATAATTTAGCTTTTGCTTTTAGAGACAAGCATCTTGAAAGTGGAATTGCCTTACGAGTGATGTACATTTAAGTAGCAGCTTTGATGCATCCCTATGTCAAGAAAAACATTAAAAATCATGCCAAAATGTTCATCGTTTTTAATTGTACGTTCCCTTCATGTTCTTACCTTAGGGGATACTTTAGCTTATAGTGGGTGCACCGAGGGTCCTTCAGGTCAGTGTAGGCTGTGACCTCTGTTGCCCTGGTGGAGGGCAGCCCAGGATATTTGGAAATCTCTTTTGGCCCTGCGGGGATCTCTCTGCCTTTAGCTCTGCCAAACGGGCTGAAGATTTGAGAAGTAGCACCGTGTTTATTATGCCTGATTGAAAACGTTTTGGGATTTCAGATAACAAACTCCCAAAGCAGGAGTCTGTTTGCAGAACAAAAAAACAATGAACATGAGACGAAGATTCCTTTTTTATCCTTGCTTTCAAGGGCTTTGTGCATTTTGTTTCTCTGGTCTGCCATGACTCGCATGATGGTAAGTAGAAACACATCCGATTTATGGTGGTGCCCTCTATTTCGTCCATCTCTATAAGATGTTCTAAGACTTCAAAAATAATATTCCTGTAATTAAATGACTAAGAGTTACATGGGCACACATCCTCATACAGTGTTCTGCATTAATAAATTGGAACATTTCAGTAACTGTGACATTTAAAATAGTTATAGAATCATAACTTAAATGTCTGTATTTTGTCCTGAGTTAATTTTTCTGAAATTCCTCTATTGTCCTGATAAACATATTGCTGTAGATCAGTCTTCTCTAACAAGTGGCTCCTGGGGTAGTGGTAACTATCGAGCTACTTTTAAGTAGCTCTCCTTTGTGTAGCCCAAACCTACTAAATAAGAGACTTTTGCTTTGGTTGAAATATTGTATGTATCCCAAGTTCTGAAAAGCATGTACTCAAGATGAAAATGTGTGTATTTTCAGAACCCATAAGCTGATGTTTGGTGAGAAATGGCTGATTTTCCAAAATATATTTGGATCTGCTATATGAGTGATAAATCAAGCGGCGTTAGGAAGTAGTATTACTAATTATCATGTTGTTGCTGGGGCATTGCAGCAATGGCTGTCACATGTTACCCTTGGAGAGGGATTACGAATTAATAAAGCCTTTTTTAAATTACTGCTGGCAACCCTGCCTTATGCAATGAGGAGTTCAATGCTGGCAGTTTTCCATGGGGTGGCCACTAATGTCATTTTGTCTGACCTGGTCACTACTACAACACTAATAATAATAGTAGCTAAGGATAATTTTCAGTGCACAAAAGTAGAAGAAAATTTTGAAGACCCCTGATGTCTACAGTAAATTTAGTATAAAAAGATCAGGAAAATGTAACCCTGGCATTTCTTGTAAATCAAACAATAACGTTAAATTTATGAATGACAATAAAGGTTATACTGCCCCTCCTTCCTCTACTGATTTTGCTTTTATGAAAGAGCCACAGATTGTCTCAATAGGGAGAAGCATTTTCCTGTTCAGAACATTAAATAAATGATGCAAGTAAAGCACTTCAGAGCCCAATTTTCTCACAATATGGCTAATTTCAGCGGTTGTAAATGAAATATTCCAATACAACTTGAAGGGCAAAGCAACCGTTACCATCTCAGGTTGTGTTGAAGATCAGTTCCCACAGTACAACTGTGAAAATGATGGTGGCAGAATCATGTTTTTGTCAGTCTACATAAGGCATCCACGCCAATTTTGTATTCTTCTCTTCCAACATCCTGGAGATTCTAAAGGTACACAGGGTTTGTGGATTCCCCTGGATGGGACCAGGAAATTAGCCAAAATACAGCTAAATTTTTGTTTTTGGGGGGAAAAATAGGAGAAACGTGCTGTAGATGAAAGCTTCTGTTTTTTCCCTGCAAAAGGTATAAATGAAGGGTTTACTGTGCTAAAATCATAATCTTCCCAGTATTCAGGAACAGGCAGACTTTTGTCAGGAAGTCAATAATTTCTACACAGTTTTGGCATTTTTGTGGGGCATAGCCTATTTTTCCATTTTTTGTGTGCTTTCAACCTCCTTTCAGTTAGTGGTAGATATGGGTGTGAACCAATATTGGATCCTGGAAATCAACATATTTCTGATAATTAGACAACATTTTGAATTCAGCAAGAGGTCATTTGTGTAGATTCTTCAAGTTTTTCCTATAGAAACTAACAGTTGAAATAAAATAATATTGAAATTGAGTTGAAAAAACATCAATGTGTGCCTACATTTACACCTGTAACTTCCTCTAAGTATAACAGATTATTGAAAGCAATATACAGTTACTTCCACTGGACCTTTCAAGTTGCGGGGATACAAAGGATTTATAGATTCACCTAAATCCAGAGCTACCCAAAGCCAATAATTGAGCTGTGCCTTACAATGTTTTTCATTGTTGTTAGACTTGTCCCTTTTTGGCAGGTTCACCCTGAACCTTTTGCCTTTTCTGTAACCTGGTGTTGGTGGTTTTAGGCCTCTGGGCACTTTAGCACTGTGGCCCAGTGTAAAGTGCATGTGCTCTCTGTGTACGTGTGGTGAGATTGGCCTGCCCTCCCATAGGAATACATTGGGGATAAGTGTGTCCATGGAAATTTCCTGGTATGAGAGGAGCGCAGGGTAGAGTTTAGTATGTATGAACTCGTGAGAATAAATGCTGCGCGATGGTGTGCGCAGATTTATGATGACTGGTTGAGAAATACCACTTTTAGAAGTTGGTAATTCTGCATGCTTTGTGTCTGCCTGTCTGATGTGAATTGCATGTCTGGCTTGTGAGTGACAGGGGCTGGGAGGTGTTGGTGGCTCCAGGAAGGGCAGAGTAAGTCAGCTAGGCTGACCGGGACACCTGGGCTAAGAGTAGTGGGAGGGGTAATCCCCAGACTTTGAATAGGATGGTGCCTTCCCTAGTGAATGCTGGCTCCGCCCCCTGTGGGATGTCTGATCACCTAACCCCCACCTGATGAAGGGGAAGAGGAAGGGGAAGAGGAGCTTGCAAAACAAAGTGCTACAATTCCCCATGCCCTGCACTTGAGACAAAGGATTTGTTAATATAAATATAGGGGCTGTGACCCCATGATGTTGTTGAGTTCCTGTTCTGGTGTGCTGTTCCGGATGGAGGGGGTTTGCTGCTGCTGGGGCCCAGGGGGAGGCTGCCAGGAGGGCTTGCCTCCCCTTGCATTGCCCCTTCATCTCTGAGAACTTATTGCTGGGACCCTTGGGTTTTTTCCTGGCATCCTCCGGGACTTCTTGTGGCAATGGCGCCCTGTGAGCGCTATGCGTTCTTTCCTGACTTTTCCCTGAGGAGGAGCAGAAAAACGTGGGTTGCGCAGCACTGAAGCTGCTACCCCGGTGTGAGGGAATCCCCAGCGTAGGGACTCCCCTCGTAATGCCTTAGATGCGGGTGCCCACCCTACTTATAGTTTGATTAAAATAGCCGGTGCCCACCCCGTATTGTGGTGCCCTTTCGCGGGTGCCCACCCCACTTGTTGCGCTGGTTAGAAGGCGGGTGCCCACCCTGCACTGCAGCACCGAGAAGAAATCACCGCCGCCGCCGGAGCCGCAAACAGGAAGTCAGGCACCCTTGCCTAGGACATGGGTGGGGCCTGCGGCAGGGCAGGAAGAGATGCCGGAGTGGTGAAGCAGAGTGGGGTCCCAGTGAGCGGTTGGGAGCCCCGGAAACAGGAGAGGAAGCGGGAGGCGTCCGGATCCTCGCATGCTCCACAAGGAAGTCCCGGGTCCCAGGACGGGGCCCGGGTGAAGAGTAGAAGCGGCCAAGGCTGCCGATGGCAGTGCATGGCCCCGGTGAGCAAAGGGAAGCCCCGCGTGCCGCAAAAGAGGAGAACCCAGTTTCTCCCTCTGAGCACCGGCGACAAAGAGAGCCGGTAATTTGAGATGGCAGGGAGGGAGACGAGGCCGGGGCACAGTTTCGGTGCCCATTTCATGAGCGGCCCTACCTGGTAGAGGGCCGCTTCAAAATTGGGGCCACATTTGTCTACGGTGTCCCAGTGGGGCAATGAGGGCACAGAGGTGCCGGGGACCCCCTTTACATGATCTACAGTTGTCCCTCTTGCCAGAGGGCTGCTGCAACGGGAGGCATGTTTGTTTCCAGAGCCCCAATGAGGCCCCGCGGGCACAGGTGTGCCAGGGCCTATTATTGATTCCCAGCTGCGCTGCCCCAGCGCAGGCAGCTGCAACGTTTTGAGCAGTTTTACTTTAGAGATTCCCTGAGGGGGACAGAAGAGGCACAGTGGTGCCAGGCATGCAATTCTTCACAGCAGCGCAGCACTTAGTGCCAGCTGCTACATTTAGACCACAGTTCTTTGGGGGCATGTTGTGAGAGGGAGGAGGGAGACGCACTCCTCAGCGCAAGCACAATTGGGCACTTTTTGCTTTAGCTGCAAGTGGCAGCTTAGCGCCCTGACATTCTGGACAGAGGGCATTTGAGCCCTAGAGAAGGCCAGTTGGCCAGAGGGGTCAATGACTTATATGATATTAGGAAATGCGATGCTCTACTATGATTCATGTCTCTAATGCGTTTAGACTTATGAGATGATTGCATAATGTGTTTATGCTGGTGAGGTTGGCGCAGAATGTATTTTGCGCCTAATGTGATACTGTGCATAATATGGTTTATGTTACAGGATGATGCTGAGTACAGTGGTTACCAGTGATTACTGGTTGTACGGTTATGATATGTCTTACTTTGACTAAGTTCACTTTGTGCTGGTTCTGACAGTGGTCCAGTGGGCCCTGTCAGGTGTATATAATCCCTTGTAGATATGACCTAGTGCCAGGTGGCAACATGTATATTATGTGATTACTATTCTAATGTGTTATGAGAATACAAAGGCTATTTTTGATATAACCTTGTCTGGAGTTTCCTTTGTGGTGTGCCTGGTATGTCGTTGCTGTGTGCTTGCGCAAACACTTTACACATTAACTCCGGGATAAGCCTGACTGCTTGTGCCAAGCTACCAAGGGGGTGAGCAGGGGTTATCTTTGGTGTGTAACTCCCTTGCCCTGACTAGAGTGGTGGTCTCTGCTTGGCTTTGGCGCAAGCCTTAGCCAATCAGAGATCCCATTTCTAACAATTGTGTACCGGGTTTACAGCAATTAATTTGGTAAGATATAAATAAAGAGTGAAAAATAGGTATCAGGGAAACCTATGTATTTCTTAAATGGGAACAACATATGGAATTTTGAAGGAGTGGTTATTTGCACATCTCCAAATTTGTGGGTACCCATATTACCATGTGAATTAAAGGGCATTTATCAAAATGACATCTATTTTACACACTGTCTTACATTCAGAAGGCAAAAATGTATAGAACGTTATTGGTATTGACACTTGTTCTACTATTCTGTGTTCTCCTAAGTCTCCTGATAAAAATGGTACCTCACTTGCCTGGGTGGGCCTAGTGCCCGCGACAGGAAATGGTCCAAAACACAATGTCGGCACATCACATTTTTCCACTGAAAACTGACCATTTTTTGGCAATGTGCCAAGCTGTGGATTTTGGACCCTAGCTCGAAAACCTAGAAAAACTGTACATTTTTAAAAACTAGTCACCAGGGGAATCCTGGATGGGGTGACTTGTGTGGCTCTCCCCAGGTTCTGTTACCCAGATTCCCTTGCAAACTTTGTAAAAAACAAACATATTTTCCTCACATTTCTGGGATGGAAAGTTCTGGAGTCTGTGTGAAGCCACAAGCTTCTAACCACCCAGCATTCCCCCAAGTCTTCTCATAAAAATGGTACCTCACTTGTTTGGGTTGGCCTAGTGCCCGTGACAGGAAACAGCCCAAAACGCAGAGTGGACACATCACATTTTGCCAGTGAAAACTAACCCTTTTTTTACAATGTGCCTAAATGTTGATTTGGGACTATCTAGCTCACCTGGCACTTAAGGAAACCTAGACATTTTGGAAAACTAGACACCGAGGGGAATCCAGGATCGGTTGGCTTGTGTGGCTCTCACCAGGTTCTGTTACCCAGAATCCCTTGCAAATCTCAAACTTTGTCAAACAAAAACATATTTTTCTCACATTTCTGTGATGGAAATATTTAGACTCTGTGGGGACCCACAAACGCCCACCCACCCAGCGGTTCCCCAAGTCACCTGATAAAAATGGTACCTCACTTGAGTTGGTAGGCCTTGTGCCCGCGACAGGAAACTGCCCAAAAAAACAGCGTGGACACATTACATTTTTCCACTGAAAACTGACCATTTTTTGCAATGTGCCCAGCTGTGGATTAAGGACCCTAGCTAAACAGACATCTATTGAAACCTAGCAAACCTGTACATTTTTTTAAAACTAGCCACCCGAGGAATTCAGGATGGGGTGACTTGTGTGGCTCTCACCAGGTTATGTTACGTATTTCCAGTGAAAACTGACCCATTTTTCGCAATGTGCCTAGATGTGGATTTGGGACCCTAGCTCAGCCTGCACCTGGGGAAACCTAGCAAACCTGCAAATGTTTTAAAACTAGACACCCAGGGGAATCTAGTAAGGGGTAGCTTGTGTGGCTCCCACCGGCATCTGTTAGCCAAAACCCCTTGCAAATCACAAACTTTGTAAAAAAAAACACATTTTCCTCGCATTTCTGTGATGGAAAAGTTTGGAATCTGCGGAAAGCCACAAACTTCCACCCACCCAGTATTTCACCAAGTCTCCTGAGAAAAATTGTACCTCACTTGTGTGGGTAGGCCTAGTGCCCGTGACAGGAAACAGCCAAAAATGCAGCGTGGACACATTACATTTTTCCACTGAAAACTGACAATTTTTTTGCAATGTGCCCAGCTGTGGAAAACAGCAAACCTGTACATTTTTTAAAACTAGACACCCGACGAATTCAGGATGGGGTGACTTGTGTGGCTCTCACCAGGTTCTGTTACCCAGAATTTCTTGCAAACCTCAACTTTGTAAAAAACAGAAACAACACATTTACCTCACATTTCTTAAGTTGGAAAGTTCTGGAATCTGTGGAAAGCTACAAACTTCCACCTACCCAGCATTCCTCCAAGTCTCCCAATACAAATGGTACCTCAGTTGATCTGGTAGGCCTAGCGCCTACAGCATGAAACAGCCCAAAACGCAAAGTAGACATCACATTTTTCCGGTGCATACTGACCCTTTTTCGCAATGTTCCTAGCTGTGGATTTTGGACCCTAGCAGAGCCGGCATCAAGAGAATCCAAGCAAATCTGTTCATTAGTTCAAACTAGACAACCAGAGGAATCCAGGGTGGCATGACTTGTGTGACTCTCACCAGGGTCTGTTACCCAGAATCCCTTGCAAACCTCAAACTTTTTAAACAAACACATTTTCCTCATATTTCTGTGATGGAAAGTTCTGTAATCAGCGGGGAGCCACTAAATTCCACCAACCCAGATTTTTCCCAAGTCTTCCGATAAAAATGGTACCTATGTGGGTAGGCAAAGTGCCCATGATAGGAAAAAGCCAAAAAATGCAGTGTTAACAGATCACAATTTTCCAGCAAAAACAGACCCTTTTTTTCGCAATGTACGTAGATGTGGATTTGGGACCCTAGCTCAGCCGGCACCTGGGGAAACCTGGCAACACTGTAATTTTTTGAAAACTAGACACCCAGGGGAATCTAGTATGAGGTAGCTTGTGTGGCTCTCACCAGCTTCTCTTACCCACATTCCCTTGCAAGCCTCAAACTTTGCAAAAAACAAACACATTTACCTCACATTTCTGTGATGGAAAGTTTTGGAATCTGTGGAAAGTCACAAACTTTCACCTACTCCGCATTCCCCCAAGTCTCCTGATAAAAATGGTACCTCACTTGTATGGGTAGACCTACTGCCCACAACAGGAAATGGCCCAAAACATACTGTGAGACTTCAAAATTATCGATCTAAAAAAAGACTTGGTTTTGCGATCGAGTCACCTGTGTTTTTGGTCCCGGGCTCGGCAGGCATCTAGAGAAACATACCAAACCCAGACATTTCTGAAACCTAGACACCCGGGAAAGATCTCCAATTGTTTTTATACCAAGAATCCCCTGCAAATTTCAAATTTAGCTAAAAAAACACCTTTTCCTCACATATCAGTGTTGAAAAGTTGTGGTATCACCAGGCCGACACAAATGTCTTCCAACCGAGCATTTCCCTAGGTCTCCCGAAAAAAATGCTATCTCACTTGTGTGGTTGGGCCAAGTACCCGCAACAGGAAGGGCCCAAACTTTGTGTGGAGAAATCAGAATTATCTATCACAAAACAACCTGGTTTTGCAAGGGGGGGCACCTGCGTTTTCGGGCCCGATCTCGACATCCATCTAAGAATACCTACCAAATCCAGGCATTTCTGTAAACTAGACAACCAAGTTAGTCCAAGGAGGTGTGGTTTGAGCAGATCTCCCAACGTTTTCCTACCTAGAATCCCCTGCAAACCTCATATGTAGCTGAAATAAACACATTTTCATTACATTTCTGTGCAGTCCCACCCCTACACAAAGTAAAGACAGTCCCTGATGTCTAGTGGGTTTTCTGCTCCCCCAGGGGGGCAGAATGGGGGCTGAAAGACGGTGCTCCATTTGGGAGGAGGGGGAGCATCAGCATGCCCCTTCATGGCAGCCCCCACACATGCACACGGAAAAAATTAATCCCTGGTACCTCGTGGGCTTTCTACCCCCTGTGGAGGGCATATTGGGGGCTATGTACATTAAAAAAAATCTGTGGTACCTAGTGGGCTTTCTGTCCCCCGGGGGACAAAAATACTAATATTTGGGTCTGGGGAGAGTGGGAGCATTGGCATGCCCATTGTGGGCAGGCCCCAACCCTCTTTTATAAAAAAAAAGCAATAATCCCTCATGCCTCGTGAACTTTCTGCCCCCCCCCCCACGGAGCTCAGAACGCCTCCCATCAGCCTCCTAGGGGGGCAGAAAGACTGTCATTTTTGTGTTGGGGCATTGGCATGCCCATTGTGGGCAGCTGCCATCCCTCTTTTATAAAAATAAGCAATAAACCCTGGTGCCTACTAGGCTTTCTGCCCCCGGGGTGGGCGGTAGATCGGGGCTATTGCCTCCGTCTGCACCCGGGGGAGGGCAGAGAGACTGTGACAATTTGGGGAGGGGTGTGGGCATTATAGTGCCCATTTAGGGAAGCCCCCACCACTGTCAAGTGGCCCATAAGGACATTGTCGTTTTTCACTAACTTAGCATGAGCAAGCTGCAGCTTGCCTGCTGCTTTTGCACACGTTACTACATGCCTTTATTTGCAATACTTTCAATGACTGTTTTCACATGAGAGCTTATCACTGTGTTCACTCTCTGCATGTTCCTGGGATTTTGACTAAGCATTATGTGTTAAGGGTATACACGCAGCCACAGGTTCATCCCCTTGATTCTGTATGTATTGCCCAAATGAGTGCATGAACGTTTCTTTGTTGGTAACAATGCTTGTTTATATAGGGATCCTAAGGTTGAAGGTTTGATTGTTACACCAATGATTACATAGTGCCGTGCTTCCTTTGTGGCACTTCATGTTGTGTATTTTATTGCCGTCAAAGTCATTGTGTTATTTTCATTTACCATTGCTTGGTTAGCCATCAATATCTGTTTAAAGTCAACTCTACACGTGCACAGGCATAGGATGGCTCCGCGTGCGATGTATGCAAATGTCAAACCGACGCTTCTGAAACTCTATTTAAAGAGCGCTCGCAAACATGACAGTGCTTCGTCTCGTTGCATGCTGTCACGAGCACTCCAGTCCTGCTCCTCTCGAACTCCGGTCTCGTTCCTTCCTTCTAGAATCTGTCCAGACCTCCCGAATACCGGTAACCTTCCCTAGCCCTCCTTCCCGATCTCATTCCCCTCTTACCTGATTCCTTGCTCTTCTCCCTCGGCTTCTGTATTTGGCGACGGACATTGTCTGAAGACCAGCGGATGATCGCGGAACGACACACCCTTCAGGAAATGCCTTCCAGGAAGCGCGAGCATCTGCAAAGGCACAGAAGAAGGACAGTAAGCCATAATAGTTAGTTACAATTATCGGACAATCGGCAGAATCTTTGACAATATTGACTTTGAATTCTCGTGGAATTCTTGTGAACAAACAAGCCTTGGACAGTTCCACAATTTTGTTTAAACTGAAAACGCTTTATAGTAAATGTGATTCTAATTTGAAGAGTCTATTTTGAAGCAATTTAGAGACAATATTTGAATCTTTGTACAGACAGGTGTACTGTGCAACACATTGTCTATCTTGGGTATCTTTGAGCATTCAGCATAATCAAACCAATGTAGGTTGCTGGAACCTTTGTTTGTTTTTTGTTTGTTTCTATTCTCTTTTCACTACCGAACCCAATTAGAAGATGTCAAGCTGAGTTATTCAGGTATGAGCATGAATGAATAGTTACTAATTAAACAACTAACCTCACTAATCCTCTAAGCATTCAATGAACAGTACTTAAGTAATTTCTTGTATTATTTTACGGAGCTAGTCTGAACCGAATCTCTGCATAACTCCTGACTCAGCAATTGTAAACAAGGGTCGATTTTAATCATGGTCAGTATTATTTTAATGCACTAGTTGATGAATGTTGTACAACCTGAGTCAAACTTTCAAGAGTGTGTGATTAATCATTGTGTATGGGAACACAGGATCGTACGCTGATGAAACTCCGGCCCTGAACACTTCATAGAGAAACAACAGCTGGAACCCAGTGTTTGTTTATTTGTTTCTCTCTCCACTTCCCCTTTCCCTTGTGGATAAGTTAACAGAGCAAGAGTCTAACTTTCCTTGCTGTGTTGACTGATTCTTGAGGGAGTTGGGACATTGCAGCTTCAAGAGGAAACAACAGGAGTGACTCGTGTGATTGAGCAACAGAAGACGAAGCCACACCCTCCGCTTGTGTCTCGATAAATGGGCAATTAACCGGGCAATTCGAGATCTCCCGTGGCACTAGGCAGGGGTGTCCTTGCTCCCCTCTGCTATTTGCCCTATATCTGGACCCTTTTATCAAACAGATCGAAAACAATCAGCACATCTCACCGGTTAATTTCCAAGGCTGCGCCACCAAAATCATAGCTTTCGCGGATGACTTGGCCATTTCCTCACCAGATCCCCTAAACGCCATAGCTGGCTTGGAAAGGGAGGCAAGCAAATTCGGAAAAATATCCGGCTATGCTCTTCATAAAAACAAGACTCAGATAATAATAAACCACCAAATTTCCTGGGTCGATCATAGAATTGTTTCTAAAGCCAAATATTTAGGAGTCTACATATCCTCCAATTTGGACGAAGTTGTTCCCAACAACTTATTACCGCTCGCCACACAAACCAGAAAAGCACTGAAGCAAATAAACAACCTGAACCTCACGTTAGTTGGCAGATGTAATGTAATAAAAATGACCTTTTTCCCACAAACTTTTATATCTTTTTCGCACAATCCCTCTAGAATTTAACAAAGCCAGCCTTATGAAATTTTAACAAATATATACACAATTTATTTGGGTGTACTCACAACCCAGGAGGGCACTCAGACAACTTTGCCTGCCAAAAGATCGGGGAGGTTGGGCCTTCCCTAACACCACTCTGTATTATTGGGCCGCTGTCATGCAATATAGCTCTGAGCTAATCAAAGAACTACCCGATACCTATTCTACAGTACTGCCCTCTCCCTTTCAAATGCTGGTTGGTGAGAACACCTGGGGATGTCTGCTACGAGAAACTACCTTTGGATATTTTAAACGGGCTAGATTCAAGCCATTGGTTAGCTCATTTAAGGTTTTCCGAAGCATCCGCCGAAGTTTTGGTATAGGCAGGTATAATCACTATTCTCCCATTTTAAATAACACTAACCTCCCTGACATCTTTGGAAAGGCCTACTTTTCTGATTGGTATAGGGCAGGTATTAGAAAGTTAGGTGACTTAATCACCAGCGAAGGAGTTATCTCCTTTTCTGCCCTCTCAGCCAAATTCAGCCTTAAGAGAGAGGATGCTTTTAAATATCTGTCTATCCATGATTTTCTCTCTAGAAAGGTCGGGGTGCCTCAGGATTCACGGAGGTGGAATTCCTTAATGTTTTGCGGAAACCACTGACTCCTCGAATTGGCCTTCTATATACTATTATAAATAGACAGACGCCGGATGATCTACAAGCTATTGCAGACAAATGGCACGGCAAACTTGATACATCTGGAAATGTGTTCTTTAATTCACTCACTCTGTCACAAAACATTCTACTCTCCGCAAAACTACAAGCTCAGCACTTTAAAAAAAAAATTCTTGTATATCACTCCCAACAAAATTGCAAAAGGCAAGGCACTCTCTGTCCTAGATGCGCCGAATTTGGGGTTGACTCTGTGCATATCTTTGCTTCTTGCTCAAAGCTCACACCCACCCTGAACCGAAAACAGGGGTTTTTAAGAGAAGTTTCCTCTCAGCCGATAACCTTGAACCCCACCATTATCATGCTTGGTACGCAAGCAGAAACACCACACTTGAAAAGGGAGGGCTTAATGTTCATAGCAATGGCCGTCTGGAGAATCTGTGTTGCTACAGCTTGGCAAGACCCTGACCCTCCCTCTTATTCTTAATGGCTTGTTAGGTACGTAGCAACGTATCATCTCGAAAAAGCAGTTTACTCTAAAAAGGGACGCAGGGGCCGGAAGAAGGGCTTGGAGGTGTGGGGCAAACTTACTAATTGGCTCACTTCGTCAGAGTAGAATGTGTATTGTTGCTTTTGTTTGCTCAATGCCTGTGGTTTAAGCAGGGTCCATTTCCCTGTAATTGCCATATATAGGAATGTACATTCACTCTCTGTTATTCCATATATTTTCCTGTCACTTCTTTGACTTCTCTTACTTATTGCTCATTAGTGCCCTTTTTTCCAATCTCACAATGTTTTTTTTCTGCTGTGGGAGGGGGGAGGGTTGGGAGGCTCATCTTTGGATTTATGATGTGAATTTCCATCTGTACGAATTTTGCAATTTGAAAAAAAAAAAAGAAGACGAAGCCACACATTTGTTTCCTCTTGAGCCTTGTTCCACTCCCATGGATATCCCTCAGTTATCACAAATAGTCCTCAGGTTGAATAAAGAAATGGAGGAGTTGCGTTTAGAAAATCAGTCACTTCGTCAGGAATTAGATAAAACTAGAACAGGGTTCACTGCTTGGAGAGACACGTCTGAGGAAAAGAAACCGATTTTAGCTCCTTCCAAGTTTGGAACCACTAATTATCAACAATCCCCGGACCATCCTGTTCAGGTTACAGTAGTCACCCCTAGCCCTATACCTTTAGCCAACCCAGAAAGCTTTACAGGAGAAAGCAGTAGGTACACTACGTTCATGAGTCGATGCCAACTGCACTTTATGTGCAAACCACTGGTCTTCACCTCAGACACTGCCAAGGTTGCTTTTATCATTTCCTATTTGGGAGGGGTAGCTGCAAACTGGGCCATGCCTTTAGTTGACACCAACGATCCTCTTCATCACAATCTAAATAATTTTAAAACAGCCATGTCCAATCTTTTTGCTAAGCACGTTTTTATCCAGGCATCTGATAACGAGCTTTTGGGTCTTCGTCAAGGTTCTAAAGACCTTATATCCTACATCACTACTTTCAATAGACTTTTAGCCGAAACACATTGGCCCTGAGGAAAAAAGAGTCTCCTTGTTTTATAGGGGTCTCAAAGATGAACTAAAGGATTCATTAGCCCATATCGTGAATTTACCGGATGACTTCGCTGAATTTCAGGATCTGGTAGTAAAACTGGATTATAGGTTAGGGGAGCGTAGAACCGAAAGTCCCAGGGGTGACATAAGGAATTTGCATTTCAGACAAGAGAAGAAAGAGGTTGAGGATAAAAATTCAATCGTAGAACCTATGCAAATATGTGGAGTAAAAGGACCGCTGACACCCGAAGAAAAAGAATGTAGGCGTAAGGGCAATTTGTGTCTTTATTATGGAAAGCCTGGACACTACGCTAAAGACTGTTCAGTAAAACCTGCCAAGAAAAAAGTGTTCGCGATAGAAAAAGATTCCCAATCGCATTCGGAAAACTAGATTCCTCGGAGAAAAAGGAGATCGTTTCTTCGGGAAGTATAATCTCTAAGATCTCCCAGTATGCTACCAACGTAGTCACTCGCATTCCAAAACATTTTACAATACGGGTAATTTTTATCTCGTCTTCTCAACAAAGACATAGTATACCAGTACTTATTGATTCCGGAGCCACTGGAAATTTTTTTGATTTGGAACTAGCTGCAAGTTGCACTTAGTTCAAGTTCCTAAGAAGGAACCTGAACCAGTAAAAGCAGTGGATGGTTCAGCATTATCCTCTGGTTTAATACGATTCCATACTGAACCATTAACCATAGTGGCTGATAACGGTCATACCGAAAACACTGTTTTTGACTTAATTGATACTCCTACCTTATTTTAGGTATTCCTTGGTTGGAGTTACATAATCCTAAAATAGATTGGCTGAAAAGAACAGTTACACTGGAATCCTCCTATTGTAAACTACATTGTTACCAAGAAACCAAAGATCCTGTGATGCCTTTGTTTTGTGCTGCAATAGGTTCTGAGAGTATATGTCTTCCTATCGAGTATCAGGACTTCTCAGATGTATTCGATCCAGTTAAAGTCACCAAATTACCACCATACAGGGCTTACGATTGCCGTATTGATTTGATTCCTGGAGCTGTGCTGCCTTGTAGCAGAATGTATGCTCTAACAGAACCAGAGAATGAATACTTGAGAAACTATTTAGATGACTTGTTAGAGTTAGGGTTAATTCGACATTCTACCTCACTAGTTTCCTCGCCGCTTTTCTTCGTGGCGAAGAAGACGGGTGGCTTGAGAGTGTGTATCGATTATCGCACTGTTAACAAGGCGACAATCAAAAATAGATATCCACTACCTTTAATTCCCGTATTACTTAACCAAGTCAAAGGCTCCAGTGTATACACCAAATTAGACCTAAGAGGAGCATACCACCTAATTCGTGTGAAGAGTGGTGACAAATGGAAAACTGCCTTACGCACGAAGTTTGGTCTTTTTGAATATACAGTTATGCCGTTTGGGCTTTGCAATGCTCCAGCGGCATTTCAATACTTCATAAATGAGGTGTTGCATGATCTACTGGATGTCTTTTGCATAGTGTATATAGACGACATTTTGATATACTCAAAAAACACTGATGATCATGTACTTCATGTCCGATCTGTGCTGTAAAGGTTGAGAGACCATTCTTTGTTTGTAAAACTAGAGAAATGTGTATTCAACTCGACTAAAGTGGAGTTTTTGGGCTATTGGTTATCACCAGAAGGCATTCTTAAGGATCCAAAGGAAGTGGAAGCAATTCTAAATTGGCCAACACCAACTTCAATCAAAGACATACAAAGAATCCTAGGATTTGCAAACTTCTATAGAAGAGTCATTTCACGATTCTCAGAAATTGTGGCACCAATTACTCAGTTATTAAAAAAAGGAAAAAAGTTTCTTTGGTCTAAGGAGGCTGATAATGCATTTCTCCTACTTAAAGAGGCATTCACCTCGGCACTAATTTTGATGCATCCTGATCCTGACAGACCATTCTTTGTTGAGGCGGACGCTTCAAAAACTGCACTAGGAGGTGTGCTAATGCAGAAAAATTCCGACACTGGTCACTTACACCCGATTGCCTTTCATTCTCAGAAACTTTTGTTGGCTGAACAGAATTACACCATCGCTGAGCGAGAGTTCTTGGCTATAAAACATGTTTTCCAAGATTGGAGACACCATCTATTGGGGGCTAAACACACTATCACTGTTTATTCGGATCATACAAATCTACAATTTTATTCCACTGTAAAAGCTTTCACTCCAAGACAAATGCGGTGGTTGCAATTCTTTAGTGAGTTTGATTTCGTAATCACCTATCGTCCTGGGAACAAACAATTGCTATCTGACACCCTCTCACGATTTGTTTGTGATAAGGATAGCGATGAGACAAGAGAAACACCAAGTATTCTTCCCACAGAAAGAATCATGGCTGAAATCCATTCTGAAGATTTCCTTGAATCAGTCAAGAAGGAACTTAAAACACAAGATAAACACCAATGGCTGTCAAAAGCAAATAACATTATCAGAGATGTTTTTTTCTTTCATAATGGTAAATTGTTCATACCTACAAGAGATTTACAAACACAGGTGATACAATGGAATCATGACTTAGCTGTCGCAGCCCACCCAGGAATAAATAAGACGTTGGATTTGTGTCAACGAAGCATTTGGTGGGATCAAATGACTTCTGTAGTTCAACAATACATTAAAGCTTGTCCTGTGTGTTCACGACAAAAAGCCCTACACACAGGTCCAATGGGGTTACTACAACCTTTGGATCTTCTCCCACAGCCTTGGCATACTATTAGTTTAGATTTTATTACAGATCTACCTAAGTCAAATCGTTTCACTAGTATCTTAGTAGTGGTGGATTTGTTGTCTAAAATGGGACATTTTACCCCTTTACAAAAAATGCCAACAGCAGTTGAATTTTGCACAATCTTCTTGTCCACAGTTGTAAAATTGCATGGCTTTCCAAGTAAAAATATTTTGGACAGAGCCCGCAGTTCGTGTCCAAAGTTTGGACACAACTCAGTAAACAACTTGGAATTGAGTGAGCTTTGTCCTCCTCATTTCATCCACAAACGGATGGACAAACTGAAAAAGTAAACCAATATGTAGAGCAGGGTTTACCTTGTTTATTATCCACTTCTAATACGCACTGGGATGAGGTGTTACCTTGGGCAGAATTTTCATACAATAACACCTCGCATTCGGAATTAGGTTGTTCCCCCTTTTATTTTTTGACCGGGCAACATCCCCGATCCCTTCCCATTCTCCTACCAGAAAAACAACAGATCATGCCAGCAGTAGTTGATAGATTAAAAACCTTATGTGACATTCAGGAAAGAGTCAAAAAACAGTGGATCAAAAGTAAAGCTAAAATGAAACATTCTGCAGATAAACACATAATACCCACACCACCATACAAGGAAGGGCAGCCGGTCTGGTTATCCACTAGAAATATCCAGTTGGAAGGCCCCAGAAAGCTAAAACCAAGATATATAGGCCCTGTCCCAATTGAGAAAAATTTGAACCCAGTGTCAATAAGACTACTTCTCCCCGATGAGTATGCTATTCATCCTGTGTTCCATGTCTCCCTTTTAAAACCTCATGATCCAGCGACTCGGCCAGACAATCCACCACCTCCTGTAATAGTTGGAGACCATCTAGAATATGAAGTTAAGAAGATCTTGGATGCTAAACGAATCCAGGGTCGTCTCCACTATCTCTTAGACTGGAAAGGTTATGACCCTTCCGAACGATCCTGGGAACCAGAAAAGCATGTGCATGCACCCAGGCTTGTACAATCATTTCATGCATTACATCCTGACAAACCCCGACCTGTGAGACGCCCTTTGGGGGGGAGAACTGTTAAGGGTACACACGCAGCCACAGGTTCATCCCCTTGATTCTGTATGTATTGCCCAAATGATTGCATGAACATTTCTTTGTTGGTAAACATGCTTGTTTATATGGGGATCCTAAGGTTGAAGGTTTGATTGTTACACCAATGATTGGATAGTACCGTGCTTCCTTTTTGGCAGTTCATGTTGTGTATTTTACTGCCGTCAAAGTCATTGTGTTATTTTCATTTAACAATACTTGGTTAGCCATCAATATCTGTTTAAAGTCAACTCTACACGTGCACAAGCAAAGGATGGCTCCGCGTGCGATGTATGCAAATGTCAAACCGACGCTTCTGAAATTCTATTTAAAGAGTGCTCGCAAAGGTGACAGTGCTTCGTCTCGTTGCATGCTGTCACGAGCACTCCAGTCCTGCTCCTCTCAAACTCCGGTCTCGTCCTGTCTTCTAGAATCTGTCCCGACCTCCCGAATACCGGTAACCTTCCCCAGCCCTCCTTCCCGATCTCATTCCCCTCTTACCTGATTCCTTGCTCTTCTCCCTCGGCTTCTGTATTTGGCGACGGACATTGTCTGAAGACCGCGGAACGACACGCCCTTCAGGAAATGCCCTCCAGGAAGCGCGAGCATCTGCAAAGACACAGAAGGACAGTAAGACATAATAGTTAGTTACAATTATCGGACAATCGACAGAATCTTTGACAATATTGACTTTGAATACTCGTGGAATTCTTGTGAACAAACAAGCCTTGGACAATTACACAATTTTGTTGAAACTGAAAACGCTTTATAGTAAATGTGATTCTAATTTGAAGAGTCTATTTTGAAGCAATTTAGAGACAATATTTGAATCTTTGTACAGACAGGTATACTGTGCAACACATTGTCTATCTTGGATATCTTTGAGAATTCAGCATAATCAAACCAACGTAGGTTGCTGGAACCTTTGTTTGTTTTTTGTTTGTTTCTATTCTCTTTTCACTACAGAACCCAATTAGAAGATGTCAAGTTGAGTTATTCAGGTATGAGCATGAATGAATAGTTACTAATTAAACAACTAACCTCACTAATTGTCTAAGCATTCAATGAACAGTATTTTAGTAATTTCTTGTATTATTTTAAGGAGCTAGTCTGAACCGAATCTCTGCATAACTCCTGAGTCAGCATGTGTAAACAAGGGTCGATCTTAATCATGGTCAGTATTATTTTAATGCACTAGTTGATGAATGTTGTACAACCCGACTCAAACTTCTAGAGTGTGTGATTAACCATTCTGTGTGGGAACACAGGATCGTACGCTGATGAAACTCCGGCCCTGAACACTTCAAAGAGAAACAACAGCTGGAATCCAGTGCTTTGTTTATTTGTTTCTCTCTCCACTTCCCCTTTCCCTTGTGGATAAGTTAACAGAGCAAGTGTCTAACTTTCCATGCTGTGCTGACTGATTCTTGAGGGAGTTGGGACATTGCAGCGTCAAGAGGAAACAACAGGAGTGACTCGTGTGATTGAGCAACATTATGTGCAAGATAAAACAACAATGCCCCTTATTATTTTGCTCTGGTCAGAACTTAGCCCTTCGACAAAACATACTGATGCAACTGTTGTTTGGACAGCATACTTGGGTTTTAGTGGGGTACACAAATTGGTGACATACACTTGGAGAGGGACCTTTTCAGGGAGAAGAGCGAGACAGCGCCTATGATATAGATCTACCATCTATAGCCTAAGTTATGGGGTCTGCTGACAAAGCCCAGAGATGTTATGTCATATAATACTTCTTCCTAGCAAGGGGATGGAGGTTAGGAACTTTAGTCCTTTCTCCATTGTCTTTCTATGATGGCATCTCCCTTCATGATTTATGGACTAGCTGCTATGCTCACTATATTTGTACTATGTATTTTCCTGCTAGTTGTGGCACGTATAACTTCACATTAGGGCACGTTAGTTAAAATTAATATTTTAAACTGTTTCGTCTCTCTGTCAGATCTTATTGTGGAGTGAGCAAAAGGGTGTGTCTTGTTACCGCGATTCCTGAGAGATATGGGAGTGTTGTTTCTGGGGTGTCTAATCATTTGTTTCTCTGTGAGTGAGTAGGAGAGCAAGTGAGAAACTATAGCTAGTCAGTCCTCAGTTTGTGGGTACTAAGGTGGTAGGACAAACCAGTCCCTATACACTAAGGTCCCATAATCATGTGCATAGTTCTGTGTTTGTGCAGAATCCCTGCAACACCACTAAGTATTAAAACAAATATTACCTGGTGTCTAGCGTGCTTTCTGCCCCCGCTAGCCGATTGGGGTCTACTGTGAATGACTAAATATGCCATAATATAGAAAGGGGACCAAAAGCCCATGCCCAGGGGGCAGCTTCCCCCTCCCTGGTATCTAGTGGGTGGATCCCTGCTTGGGGATTCACCCTTCTTCGGCGATCTCCAAACAGGGATACACTAGGGAAGGGAACTATTAGAAAGTGAAATGTTCCTCTTTCCAATGATACCTCTCCCTTCTGTCTAAGTGATCAAGGGCTGAGATAGCCCCAGGAGCACGTAGGCAGTGAAAGTGAAATGAGCTGATCGGCTCATTTGACTTTTATTTCCAATGTAATGACTTCAACGTGACTTGCGCCATTCTAAGCACACATAGAAAGAGAAAATCGCCTCGATTGATTTTGTGCAGAGGTGTCCCTTCCTGCACAAAATCAATCAACCCTGTAACGCAGGCACTCTTGCACCATGGCACATGGTGCATGTTTTGGCGTATGGCAGCCCATTGTACACCAGTGCAGGGGGAAAGGACAGGAATGCACTGTATTTCATAGATATGGCGCATTCCTGCTCTTTTCTTTTATGCAGGGAAGCGTAACAAGATTCTTTGCTGCGCTGCCCTGCACCAAAATCTAGTAAATTAGGCTCTAAATCATCAGCCAGCAAAAGTGATAATATCATAGAAAGCTTTATTAATATAGGTGATAACAGGCCTCTGCACTAGACATTAAACTGTAGTCATTACAGAGTTGACTTCTGGTACCAAACAAACAAAATCAGCAATCAGCCTCCCGAAAGTAGAATATATTATCCCTTCAAATATCAGCTATAAATATATTTAACAAATACAGTCATTTTGTCCCAAAAATTAATATGTAAAATTCTGAAAATACAAACATTCACCATGAAATACAGATGTTATTATATTGCATAAGCAACTCCATTCCTCTCAAATGCAAGCTTATCATTTTAGTGAAAGCAAACTAAATCGTTTTTTCACGAAATACCAGATTTCCAGTTTTTAATAAATACTCGTTTGATACCCGAACAGCAGGTTTGTCATTTCCACCAGGACCTCACATATACCACTATCACAAATGAACAGATTATACCTTTAATATACAGTTATCACTATTATCATCAGTAAATACTATGGACCCAAGTATGTTAGAATACCCACAAAATGTCAGGGATGAGCACCATTATGCCATGGATAATCTAGAGAAAATTTGACCAAGAATCGAAATACCTTTTAAAAACATAGCTGAAAGTCACAAATGTAGCCCTTTGTTACTGCATGTACACAAGCAATGGGTAAAAAGGCCATACTATTCACCAAAAAGCCTACATTAACCCACAAAAATAACCCTGTTGGGAGAAACATCCGGAAAAACTAGGCCAGAGCCACAAGTTCCAGAAGACTGCAAGTCGAACAATGACTTGCTCGAACAACGACTTTGCCTTAATCACGCATGTGCGTGGTTAAGGCAAAGTCAGTCTAGTGTTTGGAATGGGCGGGGGAGCGAGGAGCGTCGGAATGCAAACAGGACAGATAGGAGGGGTTTGGAGTAGTTTTTAGTGGGTGGGGGTTTGAGGTATCTTTTAGGGGTCGAGGCTTTGTGGTAGTTTTTAGGGGGTGGGGGTTTTGTGGCAGTTTTTAGTGGGTGGGGGTTTGGGGTAGTTGTTAGGGGTAGGGGGTTCGGGGTAGCTTCCAGGAGGTTGCAGAGGTTTGAGGTAGTTTCTAGGCGGTTGGGGGGAGCGGGGTAGTTTCTAGAAGGTTGGGGAATGTATTTAGGGCTCAGGGGGAGAGGGAGGGGTTGGTAACCTTAGCCAGGATAGGCATTTAACATGCATGCTTTTACCACGGTAAGGGGATTTGTGGTAAAGCAATTCGTGGTTGAGAAGCAGTTGTTGTAGAGACCGCATTGTAAAGGAAGGCAGGGTAGAGGAAGTCGTTGTTGCGACATACATCCCCCTGTTAGTCACGGGTGCTCCTGAACTGCCTCAGTTTCTAGTTCAAGCCTAGCCCAGAGAAAGGTCTGTTGTGGAAACATGTTGTGAATTTATGGTGGTGGATCTTTGGGAATCAAGTGAGTAGGAGCTCAAAGATGATGTTATCCAAGTTCTGAGGGCACCAGCCCTATTTTAGCAATAGTAACTTCAGAGCTGGATCCATAAAAACTGATTGTGATGGCAACAACTCTATTACAGAAGGCATTCCTGCTTTGGAATGAGGTTAATTGTTGTAGCTGAGTGTGTGGAGAACAATCAGAATTTGAACTGGAACTTATTTTTTCATTTTTGCAGAGACAAAAGTACTCATGAGACTTCGAATCAACAGCCGAGACCTCGGCCAGCTACTGCAGAATGGCTGCTCTTCTGACTGCCAAACGTTATTCAAAGAAGAGGTAAGAAAGAATGTATCAAAATGCTGGCAGCGACATCTCGATGGCAGCTAACCTGTTGAAGCAGATGTCCTAGCACTGAAAGAATATATTACTCAACTCAAAAGACGTTTGGAGCGAGATGCTTCCACAGTGATGTCTGTCTAATTTGGAAATATGCATAATTCATGACCTGCAAAACTTAAGCCTTGGTATGACTATAATTTACTAGTGTTCACCTACTTCACAAAACTTTACAGTTTATGCATGCACAATGTGAGAAATTGGGTTGCTGGTTGGGGTGTTAACCCTGCTCAAGCAACAGCCAAAATCCCTGTCAAGATGAACCACATAAGTCACTAATTAACCTGTGCTTAACCCTCTAGTAGTTTGGCACAAAAGCAGTCAGGTTTAACTTAAAGGCAATATTTAAGGTATTTATGCAGCACAGAAATAGCAAGAAAGTGAAAACACCCCAATTTTAAAAATTGAGTAAATATTAAATTATTTGACACCAAAATGACAAAAAGCCAATCGGTAGAATTGAAGTTATGATTTTTTAAAGATTAAGGTAAAAACAGCCATCCTAAAAGATCAAAGTGGCAACCGTGGACATCTAGTCATGCAAGACTAGGTCAAAGTTTAAAAATATGGCCAACCACGACAGACCATGGGTCGGATACAAGTAATGAATTGTGCCTGATCTACTCTTAGCTTCAGACTTAGAAGGAATTTTGTGGAAACATTTCTGAGAAGGTAAAGTTAAGCGGGAAAGGCTGCAGGTAGTTTCACAGGCGAAAGCGTCCTTGTTGGCGAGCCGCGGGCTGAAGTCGGGGTGAAGATTTCTATGTTTGCACTCAGTATCTTTTTTGGAAGTTGAAAATCTTCATCAGGATGAGTCTGGAGACTGTGACTGATGAGGGCTCCCAAAGGCCGGATACCCCTTCTGCGAAGGACTGCTGAACAGGATTGGCTGCTGCAGAGAAGAACATAGTGGGATCTGCCACAAAGAATCAGGCCAACCTGCAATGCATCTTGAGCAAATAGATGTAATGCATTAGAAATAACTCCGTGGCTAATTGCTAATTTACAAAATTGGGCACAAAGCCATTGGAACCAATTTAAAAATGTATGGCTACGGAGCAGGAAATTGGGGCATAGCCAAAACTGACTTACTACAACAGAAAGAAGACAGGTTCTTTAAAAAGCTATTCTCTCTCCCGAAAGGTTGCTCAAATTATATTATGCACCAAGAGTTAAATGTCCCATTTATATCTGAATTGATTTTTATATAGCTCTGGTCCTACTGTGGCACACAATCTGGACCAGAGACACAGTGGGACTCCCTCAAAATATTATCCAAGATTGTTTATCCCTTGATAAGGTGCTTCATGTCCCATGGTTGCATTATGTAAAGGATACACTGCTGACGCTGGGCTTAGTGACCCTATACACAGATCCACTTACATCTATGAGTACATCAAAGGTGGAAATTAAAACATGTGCTAAAGAGTATAGGGAGAAAGAAAGATATGCTTTGAATTGTAACAAAACCACGGTGGCAATATATTTGTCCCTTCCGCCTATCTCGGGAGAAGCAAAGTCATATTTGACATCTGTGACAAATGATCAACATAGATTTGTACTCCTGAGATTTAGATTAAATGTTATTCTGTGCATGCTGGCCTTCCCATCAGGGATGTACTCAGTTAATAAACTTGGAATTTGCCCCTGTGATGGCACATCTATCCAATCTAATTTACATTTTGTATTCTTTTGCAAATTTTATTCTTATCTACGAATAATGTACATTCGCCCATTGTTTTTAAAATATACATTTGCACAATGTCGCCCAGCCTTGTTTTGTCTCCAAGTGCTTCCAATGTCATATGTAAACTTTTGCGTTGCATCATATTTATGTATGGCTTTATCAAAAAGGAGACTAATGAGATGATAATGTATTTTAAATGAATGTGGCACTGTTTAGCACTTTATATGATACATTGTTTGGTGATCATTGTTCGCAAATGAGCCTGTCCCAGTATTTCATGAAGCACTTTATGCGATATTGAATGAATTTTCCATGCTTTAATCAAGGTCTTGGATAATGCTTTTATATGGTTCCTATTTTTTTTATTCTGTGTTTTTAACAAAATTTGCTAGTGATGTATTTTAAATTTAACAGGTGATCAATGTATTTTCTTTGCACTTTTATGATCTTCATGTTTAATATTGAATAAAGTTATATTGATTGATTGCTTGATAGAAAAGCAGGTTGGTCCAGGTCTCCTCTTTGTTCTTAGAACTGTGTAGCCAAAAACATTCTAAGTGGCAAGTTTGGATTTTGGTATTCTGGGCATCTTAAGCACTACTACCAAAAAACCCAAGACTGGAGAGGCACCACTTGGAGGTCCAGGGCTCACTCAGTCTTGGTACAGGTGCAGGTGAAAGATGGTTGGAGCTTTTGCTGTCCTTGAGGCTCTGATCAGGAGGCCATTCAACTAGCACTTGGAGTGACTCTGGTAGTCCTAGGTTAATAAAGTGGAACCTCCTCACTGTTTTTCTGAAGAGGCATGGGAACCCTTTACCCTCACCTTACTCTGGGACTTGTCTGTGTTTCCCTTGACCTCCCCATTACTCTTCTGGGGAGAAACTGAACCATCCTTGTGGAGGGCACTCCCAGGTACTTCTTTGGACCTTGGTGCACATCCAGCATCATTAGAAACCTCCCTGGGGTCCGAGAGCTTACTATCAACTAGGTTTTGGCACAGCTCTCTAAAACAATTGCTGAACATGTGCTCCTTGGCAATCAAATTGTATAGCCTTTTGTAATCACTGACTTCACTGCCCTTCACCCATCTATTCAATGCCTTGCAAATGTGGTACACAAAATCCACCTAAAACTGTTGGAGCAACTTCTGGCTGTTCCTAAATTTCTGCTTGTACGTCTCTGGGGTAGCCCATATTTCCTGGTGAGAGTGTCCTATCCTTGGGCTGAGTTGTTCTTATCCTCTGGGTGCTGCTGCTCTAGTCCTTTGTTCAGGTCTGTCTTCGCTGGCTCCCCCATGTCATCCTCCTCATCCTCTGATTCACCTAGCACAGCCATGGTTCCAGCCTGCCTGCCAAAACAATGAAGTGGTGTGAAGTTCTTTGTGTGAGGACAGAGCACAGCCTTTTGATTTGCAAGTGGGGTTCTGCGAAGCTTATCTTTCCCATCCTCCCAGTGATATCCTGTCCAGGCACACCTAACCCCTCTATTGTTTAGCTGTGTTGGAGGAATAAACAAAGATCAACTACACCCAGTCATGTGGCCCAGGAACAGGTTGTAGACACCAACTAGTTAGGGCAGGAAAATGCCAAGGGCCTCATGCTAATTAATAATTAACTACTGCTGTTTGATGCGCGCATTCCTGGGGCGTTGATGGAGAGGAAGCCCTGCCTAGTGCTATTTGGAGAGAGGCGGAGACTTACTTCAGGCTTGCAGATAGTGGAGGAGTGGCCGAGTGACTTTGTTTTGTCATTAGGAAACATGGGGAAGCCCTCCCGCAAACAGGACCACCAGGTACATGCATCAATGTAGGCTTTTGCGATTCCTTAATTGTGATTTTTAAGGCATCGCAATATAGGAATTGCAAAAGCCTATGCATGTAGGAATCGCTATAAAATTAGCTATTCCCAAACATTCCTTAATTGCGACTCGCAAATTGCAATTCGCAATTAAGGAATGCCTTCCCATTCATTCCTATGGGCCTACATGCCCATAGGAATGAATGGGAAATTGCATGTGCAATTTGCGAGTACCAATAGGTACTCGGAAATTGTGCATGCAATTTCAAGGGTGTCAAAAGGACACCCTGTTTCACCCCTGAAATTGCTCTGTGCACACATGTTGTGCACACACATGCCCCAAGGGCATGTGTGTGTGTAACCTACAACTTTGAAAAATGCACTTTAGTGCATTTTTCAAAGTTTTTGCAAATTACCATCAAGTTCAACTTGATGGTAATTTGCGCGCCCTAGTAGTGAAATCGCTATTCTAAAGTGGTTCTTGCATTACATTTAAGGAATCGCAAATTGTGATTCCTTAAATGCAATTGCAATTTGAGAAATCACAATTAATTGCAAATTCTCAAATTGCGAGTGCCTTGAACCTTGATGCATTGCAAATGCCCTTTTTGCGGGTGCAAACGGCAGATTTTTGCAAATTGCACCATTTGCGCTCGCATAAATGGTTGATGCATGTGCCTTCATGACCCTGAGAATGCTACTGACCTGCTGGGCAAGACTTGGAGTATGTCCCGGCCCATGGCGGCGTCTAAGGAGCCCACATTACAGGACATCCTTTAAGCCATAACAACTGCCCACGAGGTGATAGAATCTAAAATAGACACTATCAACATAGACTTGGGCCTCTAGGGAGAGGATCATAAAATACTTGTGGAGCACATCACCAAGAACAAGCAAACTTTGGAGGAGCTATCTCCTGTGGTTACTGAGATGAAACAACAATTGTCAGCAGTTGAGGGGAAGGTACAGTCACTTGAATTACGAGCTGAGGATGTGGAGAATCGCTCCTGCTGCAAAAATATTCCCATAGTGGGACTACCTGAGCAGGTGGAGGGCACTTCTATGTCGAGCAATATGGAGAACTGGCTGCACACAGAGATAGCTCCAGAGGGCCTTTCTGCCTTTTTTGCAATAGAAAGAGCAACTGAATCCCATTGAGACCACCACGGAGTGGGGCCCCCAAGACCTATAGTGGCTACACTCCTTTACTACAGAGATCATGACCAAATTCTAACCCAAGCATGACACAAAGAAGAGATCCAAGTCGACAATGCCACAATGTGTACCTTCTCAGACTTCTCTAGGGAGGTCTAGAGATGAAGAGCGTAATTTCAGGAGGTTAATAAACAGCTGCGACACTTCGAATACAGGTATGCAATGCTCTTCCCTGCAAGACTGACATCGGAGGACACACAATTCTTCAATTCACCACAGGACGTCTGGGACTGGTTAGAGTCTTGACACAGACCGGGGCCTGACCCAGGCCCTGGGCAGCAGCTGACCTGTCGCACTGGGACCCGGCATAAAAGGTTGAGAAGCACATCTGTTGCCCCCTCGCAGGCCTAGGTGCATCTCGAAAAACAGAGAGCAATGGAGGTAGTGGGCAAGATGAGGGGAAGGGAATCAAGGTCTTTATCAATGGAGCTGAATCCCCCATGCCGAACTCAGATCCTGATCACTACACTTATGCCTCAGATGGTTCGAGCCTGGAATTACCAAGGATAACATCAAAGTCAGCTGATGAGATCATTCGAGTCCCGTGATGTATAGGTAATGAGTTGAGGCTCAGCATGCTATGGTGACTGTTCTGTATGTCATAGAGTATTCATAAGCACTGCATGGAACAATGCGTACGGAGCCGTTATTCTGTTATGTTTTAGATTATGATGGAGGAGGGTCTGATAGCTGAGGGTTTTTTTTGGCCACCCCCTGCCTGTTTATAGTGCGAGGAACTCTCACAACAAGTTATGCTCTATTGTGCAGTTTGGATGGGTGGTTTTGACCTGCTTGTCCTGGGGAAGGTGAGCTGGGACATTGAGTTTTGGTTGAGAAGTTGGGGAGTATTGAGTCATGCAGCAATGTGTATCATATCCATCTTGTTTATATGAAGACCACGATTTATAGAGCTGAGAGGGAAGCAGATTACTAATCTTTTTTCCTGGTGCCACTTATGACAGAACAAGGATTGTACAAATGTTTGCCTTGGAACATCTGGGGAATGCATGTATCAGGATTGATTCCTCGGTCCCAGATAGTGTCGGCTGACACATCGCCCCCGTCCTGCTCTTAATAAGACAGATGCAAGACATCTTCAAAAGCAACAGGTTGTTCAATTGTACTTTGGTCATGATGAAGACCCGCCTCGGTTGCGATAGAATCAGCACCACTGCTTAGGGTCGAAACGTCGACGTTGTAATACGGATCAGTCCATATCTAAGTTTCAATTCCAAGAAGAGAGAAATGTATCTGTTGAAACTATTGTTTTGCACTTTGGACTGTTATATTGTCACTTTTATGTATATATTTTTTGTATTTATTTATCAACTCACAAACCAGAGCACTTGTCACTATTTCACTTGAACACTTATCTGTTTCGGACATTCTTATGTCATTTATATTTAGGACAACCGTTTTTAAATGTTTATCCATGATATATTGATGTCAGTTTTCCAAAAATAAGTCAAAATTGGAGACAATATTCAAAAAGAGGTGTGTGTGGTCCTTTATTGTATGTTTGTTTCTTGTTCCAATGTGTTGTTATTATTAGATGAAAAAGCTACTCTAATAATACTGTAGAACAAATTGAGAGGTTTACCTACATATGAGGTTTATGAAAGAAATTGTATCCCCAACAGAACCACTGTCTTTATATAAACAAATAAAGCTTCATCACAAGTCTGATGACATGCACTGTTGCTTTCCTCAGTTAGTCTAGACCCAGGTTTCTAATCTTTGTCAGGTGCTTCACGTCTCAGCCTCTACTCTAGGTGTGAGTTCTCCATGTCTCAGCCTCCAAAAATCTACAAACCTTAGGAAGAATCACAGTCCTTACTCCCCCCCCACCCCCATTGCTGCTACTGACTGGGTCAAAAAAACGTTTTGAGTGCAATCGTGCCTGTGCAACAGTGTACTTCTGTGGTTATGTCTTCATATCCCAGATGACACTGAACCATGCCCTCTACTGGCACCCTGCTTTCCTAAACATGACTATTCCCAGGCTGATCATGTTTCCCGAATCATCATTTACTGTCCTGTCTTAAAGCATATGCATGCTACATTCTTTCTGTCATGGACCACTCCCAGACTTAATTCACCATCATTCAATGCTTGATTTTTGCCATGCTCTAGCCACCTTCTGCAGAACTATCCAAATGCTTTATCATCACCCACCTTTTCAGGTCCATGAAGCCCTTGACTCATTTTTAACATCTTGTCCAAAACAAGAGAAATAAATCAACCACAAGGAGGTCATGATCATCTGTTCTACCAGCCTTGTAAACCAATTGTCAAACAGTAAATTGTCTCCTCAAGCATCTTTAGCATATCGTCCTTCCATTCATCCATTGTCATGATATGGAACTGGAGTTCAGAGAATGGTAACAAGATGCCTCTCATTGACACCCTCCCTTACTCCCACCATTTGCAAACAGACAGGGCCTAGCTTTTATTATTATGTTCCCCAAAAGGTATCTGTACTTGGGACATGGCATTTGTACAAGGACCTTTTAGGGCCTGCATTATAGCTCCTTAATTGCTTTTTTTCTGTCCGAGAGCGAAATCAAGCTGTCCTCTCACAGCTAAAAACGACAACTCATACAATGAGACACCAGACAGCAATCCCAAGCGGCAAGCATATTGTTTAAGTCAGAGTACAGAATACAGAGGTGACTTGTCATTAGAATGAAATTGTAGCAAAGAAATGGCCTGTCACTGCTGTTAGGCTTTAAACATTTACCTTCTCCTTCTGCTCCACCCTCCAAACTCCCAAACCCAAGAGTCAATGCTTATCTCTCAGCATTCTCAGTCCACTATGTCTGCAAAGCCCCCAACTAGGCAGAATCTTGTCTCAGATGTGGGCTTCCTAAGAGTTTCGATGCAGTCATTGCACTACAGCCATACAGTGGAAGATGTTGATAGTGAGTAAACCTCCACCCTCAGGTGCTTGATCTATCAGCTCTCCATGCTTTGTGCCTCTGTGGGTTAAGAGGTTATGATTGCTATGCTAGTTGCTCAAATCGCACGAGCTAAGATCGCAGCACACCATTCAATGCAATCCCAACGTTTTGCTTTATTTTTGAACCAGTTTCATCTACATGGAGTCACTGTTTTATTAGACCCTTGGAAAGACCTTTAGCAGCTTAATCAGATATTTCAACTATTGCATCTCCATGACCACCCTGACTTAGATTTTCCTGGTTTAAATCTTCTCTTTCCATTGTCCACATTCTGTGATCTGAGCCATGGCTTTTTTTTTGTTCATCACCTTATGGCTGAAAGACCGCATAGGAAGAGACTATGATGCCAAATATAGGTTTGGAGAAAATCACGTTTTGGGCGGGAAATGGGAGTTTCCACTCGAATCAGCATTACAAGTACAGGGGGAAACAAGCTCCTTACGTGGTTTCTTCCTTCACATCTCGCCAAGAAAAACCGAGCAAACTTTGAATGGAGGGAAGTTCCTGGAATGATGGAATGCTGCAAAACACAGATTCGTATGGTTATCTCTCCATCCCTTGTTATTGGGAGAGAATTCAGCCCCCGTAGTAGTAACAGGGTGCAAGACTTCTGACCTAAATTGCTTTTAACCTGCAGAAAGCCCCTTTTGTAAATTTACCACCAGTTTTTGTCCAATGAGCCACTTTGTCTCCTGGAGCCCTCATGTTGTTATGTTAGAAACATGCTAGATTCTTTGTAAGTAGTTTAAACTTTAAATATTCAGTCCAGCTAATTCTTACTGTTACATTGAACAACCTACCTTACCTAATTGTTGAATATAATGCTTATTTAATACTTACTTAGGGTTTGCACCGTGTCCACATTAACTACAGTTACATTGACTTGAAATTTGCGTGTTTGTTACCTTCGAACATCTATTAATATGCGCAGCATATGTGAAGCCTTTTTTGACATGATTCGGCTGATATTTTTTTCTCAAATGTTTTCCTTCCCATTTCCAATTCAAGTTTATACAATACACCTTGGGGCAGATTTACAATAACTGGCGCATCCCCAGGGATGCGCCAATTATTGTGCGCCGGAGCTCCGCCACCCATGGTGAGCCGCATTTACAATGCGGCGCACCATGGGGCAAATACAGCACAGATGCGTGACGCATCTGTGCCGTAAAGGCGGCACATTGCTGGAGTTGCGTCGCAAGCGCAACGCAGCTCCAGCAATGCTCTCGGGGGCCCTATCTGTCCAATGCTGCGTCAAGCCTCACGCCTGCTTCAAGCAGGCGCCGGGTTTTGACGCAGCATTGGCCTAAAAGTGCCTGCGTGAAATCTTGTAGATTTCACGCAGGCACTTTTGCGAGGCGCACCTGCCCCGGAACGCCCACCCTTCACCGGAACGCCCACAGGTGGCGCAGGGCTTTACAACGTGACGCATCTGCCTAGATGCGTCACGTTGTAAATGGGTTGCAGGGATGCGCCACATTTACGCCGCTGTTGCGTGACGCAATGGCGGCGTAAACGTGGCGCAAGTACGACATAAATCTGCCCCCTTATTTTTAAATGCATTTCAGTCGGAAAATGAAAAGGGAGTTTCACTGTTGGAATGGCCTGTCGGGCATGCTGTCATTCTTGCACTGCAAGACGATCCAGCTTAAACAGGCCAGTATGTGGACCGGTTCTTTTAATTCTGTCTCTCCGACCATGGGGCAAAAATCAACACGCACCATGACACTTTCAGGCCTGATTATCTGTCAGTACCAGAGTGACACAGTGGTCGGCAGACCAGTCCAACACTGGGTGGTCTGCACCAACACGTGGAAGCACCATAGATAAGATGGGAAACAGCGTTTACAACGCTGTCTCCACAACGCTGTACCATTACAACATAGTCGTAACAACGACCGCGTTGTTACCACACATACACTTACATCGCAAGTCATTAGTACGACTTGCTGTAGGGGGTGCAATGGTGCTGTATTTTGAATCCACCACCTTCCCTGCTGTTGCGCAAACTGGAGTAGAAATAGTAAATAATATTGGGGCATATTACCAACAACTAGCGATAATTATCGCTATGTTGGCTTAGCGGCAATATTTTTATCGCCGAGCTGCGGCGATTTTTATCGCTTAGGAACCTTGCTATTATCAAGGTTTATCTCCTAAGTGATAAAAATCGGCCGAAATGCATGAATATCGCTGAAAAGTCAGCGATATTCATGCATTACCGAGCTAATGCTCTTAGCCATCTTATCCACCTACCATTGGATAACATGGCTAAGAACTGCTCAGGGCACGTGTTAGCTTTTGGAGATATTCGCGCTTAGCGCAAATATCTCCAAAAGTTGGTAATAGGAGATAGCGATGTTAGCGACTGTTTCCAGTCGCTAACATCTTGGCACGCCCACTTTGCATGTCATTAGTGATAAATTTCACTGACATGCAAAGCGGGGCCCAAGATGGTCGCTATCTCCTACAAGCTGTCGCTAACTGGTGTTAGCGACAGCTAGGTAATAGGGAGATAATTGTATCTCCGCTTTCTTGGCTTTTAAAGCCAAAAAAGCGGAGATAAACCCCCTTGATATTATGCCCCAATATTCCTAAGTCCAGCGTGCCTCCTACAGCAAGTCGTAGTAATGACTTGTGATGTAATGTTATGCGTTCTAACACAGTGGTTGTTGTAACAAACGCGTTGTAATTGCATGCGATGTATTCGCATGTGCTGTAAGGGTATATATTCAGATGAGATATCCAGCTGTGTTAGAAAATAAGAAGATCGTGAATACCATTGTTGGGTGGTGACCGCTCTCATTTTCCATTTCTCTCTTTCCAGATGTTAAGATGGTTACCACAAGGATGTGTGGATGTCACCTTTAAGAGCGTCATCTAGGTCAGTATCAGCTTTGCGTCAGTTTTTACATCATTTACAATATGCATTATTATGAGGACTTTTCCGGTGAAGTCAGAAATGTGTCTGGGTGTGTGAGTATGTGAGTTAACACTGTGGAAAACGAGAGTTGTATTTCATTCTGTACCTATGTTCTAAGAATGCATCCTGATATGCAGATACCCATGGAGAGGAGAAATAGACATTTCTATTAGTTTGCATAACTCCAGTAACATGATTAAAATTTAACACGTGGTTACTTTTTTTCCTTTTTAGGTCGAGCATTCGAGCTGTCTTGTATATACTTTAGTATATACTTATACGTGTATGTTCTTTGTGGGCTCTGGAGATCAGCCCTAGGACCTGTCAGCTTCCGCTTAGGGACTTTTTTTCTGTTCAACTGCCTGTATTTGACTGTCTTGAGAAAAAATGACCAGCAGAGGTCAGTAAAATACCAAAATAACTTTCGCATTCTCTAGATCCCAGTCCGTAGAAATTGTCTTTCACCAGCACCCGTAGACAATAATATTTTTTTCAAATCTTGTATTTTCAGTGATATGACCACGGAAGGCCCTGATTTTATATTAAAATCAGAGCTTTGGACTATACCATTTTCCGCTCAAAGGCAGTGTTTCTCTCCATGTTTTCCCCTACCTGTCATGTCACTCAGTTTGGTGCTTACTTTCCCTCCATGTTAAAGAACAGTAGATGTTTCAGCACCCAGGCTAATGTGCTGCATAGCTAAATACATGGTGCACAGACATAATATCGACTCCACAATATCGAATGGACAAAATATCGAGTTTTAAATATCGTTTGGAGAAAATATCGACAGGACAGAATATCGACAGCCAAAATATCGTTTTTAAGGTAAGTGAAGTAATATCGACTGTAAATAATATCGAAAGTAAAAAATATCTTTTTTTATATAATATGTAATTATTTATAGTGTTTTATGTTATAATATGTGTGAAAAGTGTCATTTTATGTTATAATTATTTTTAATTAATGATTTTTTTAAAATTATTGTGTAATTTTATTCTGTAGCGGGTTGTGGGTTTATAGGGGAATAGGGTGGGAAGTAATTTAATTATAATTAATTAAATATGTAAATGTATTAATTGGTAGTAATAATTAATTAATTGGTAATTAAATATTATATGTTAATTATTTAAAATTTAATTGGTAATTAATTTAATTTAATTGATTAATTGCTAATTATGTAAATTAAAATAATGTATTTCCTGTAGCGGGTTGTGGGTTTATAGGGGAATAGGGTGGGAAGTAATTTAATTATTATTTATTAAATATGTAAATGTATTAATCGGTAGTAATATTTAATTAATTGGTAATTAAATAATATTTGTTAATTAATTAAAATGTAATTGGTAATTAATGTATTTTAATTGATTAATTGCTAATTATGTTAAATTAAAGGGGTATTTTTAGGGTTCAGGGTCAGTTTTTAGTTTTTGGGTAAAGGGGTATTTTTAGGGTTCAGGGTCAGTTTTTAGTTTTTGGGTAAAGGGGTATTTTTAGGGTTCAGGGTCAGTTTTTAGTTTTTGGGTAAAGGGGTATTTTAAGGGTTCAGGGTCAGTTTTTAGTTTTTGGGTAAAGGGGTATTTTTAGGGTTCAGGGTCAGTTTTTAGTTTTTGGGTAAAGGGGTATTTTTAGGGTTCAGGGTCAGTTTTTAGTTTTTGGGTAAAGGGGTATTTTAAGGGTTCAGGGTCAGTTTTTAGTTTTTGGGTAAAGGGGTATTTTTAGGGTTCAGGGTCAGTTTTTAGTTTTTGGGTAAAGGGGTATTTTTAGGGTTCAGGGTCAGTTTTGGGTTTTTGGGTAAAGGGGTATTTTTAGGGTTCAGGGTCAGTTTTTAGTTTTTGGGTAAAGGGGTATTTTTAGGGTTCAGGGTCAGTTTTTAGTTTTTGGGTAAAGGGGTATTTTTTGGGTTCAGGGTCAGTTTTGGGTTTTTGGGTACAGGGTTTTTTTAGGGTTCAGGGTCAGTTTTGGGGTACAGGGGTACAGGGGTACAGTGTAAAAATAAAGTAAAATTAAATTTACATTAATTTAATTTTATGAAATTAAATTAAATTAAATTATATTTAAATAATTTTAAATAATTTAAATTAAAAAAAATTATTATATACTTACCAATACTTACGTTGTAATGGTAGTGAGTTGTAAAAGTTGCGTTGTAACGTCATATATCCACTGTTGCACTCTTTGCAGTGGGAATAGTAATTTTTACTCTTTTGTATTTGTACGTTAATAATATTGGCTATTATTTAATAAAATTGTATTACTATATATATATATGTTTTAAGAAATATGATTAAAAAAATATTATTTTTTTACTTTCATTAATTATTTAATTATTAAAAGTTATTTTAAGTATTGTTAATTATATTTTAGTAATTAATTTTTTATATTAATGTAATTAAACATTGTTTTTAGTAAAGTCGATATTTTTTACAACTATATTTTTGTTAACGATATTTTGTACTCGATATTTTTGTACTTACCTGTTTGTACATACAAACTCGATATTTTGGTTGTAGATATTTTCTCGTAGATATTTTGGGTAGTCGATATTTTGGTAGTCGATATTATTTCAGTGATCCTAAATACATATAGGGAGGGCCCAAAGGCGAGACCAATGGCATTGCAAATGCTTGTTTGGAACTACACTCAACTTAGCATTACAGGTCAGTTTTTATTAATCTATATATGCAAGTCTTTAATGGCATTAGCCCAAAATATGTATGTGTTTGTGTGTGTCTGTGTTGGACTGTGGAAAGTGAGAGTTGTATCCAATTATATATGCATATATAGGGATGCTACAGTTAGGTAAAAATGTCCGTTAAAGGGTGGGTAGGGGTATTGTGTGACAACAGACCCATTTCCCAATTACAACAAGTAGGCTCTGACACAGCTTGAGGTCACTCTTGTAGAGTGTAACACCACAACTCAGGACTCCAGAAATCTTCCTCACCAAATTTCATTGCACCACCATACAGATACGTTTCAGCCAGTTGACCTTTCTCAATGCAGGTTACCTCAGGAGTTTTCGTTTTGAATTCTTAAATGTACAATAGATTACTTTATTGGAGTAATATCATGGCCATGGGGAGGGGAGTACCACAGTTCGTATATAGTACTAAATAATTGAACAACTCAAATCAGATGAAATCCTAGATATAAAGCCTTATATATGTATGTGAGTGCATATATATAAATATATTACCTACTGGCGGTCGCCAGTAGGTAGTTATAGTTAGGACCTAGTTCCATAGGAAATCCGCAACATTCTATTTGGAATAACTTTGGCCTCGATTGACGGAATTGGCTGAATTTCTCCAAGAAAATGGCCAGCTCCGCTCTGCTCCTTCCCTGAAAGTTTGGGGGGGATTCGTGAAGCGGGGGCCGAGATAAAAGGGGGGTCCCAAAACATGTTTTCCCCATGTTAATTTCCATAGGGCAGTTGGACTCACTTTTAGCCCGAACGGCTGAATGGATTTCCACCAAACTTGGCAAAATTGTAGGGACTGGTAGCCCGATGTGTCTTTGCTATGTCTCAAGATATGTGCTCCAGTGGATTTTGAGTAATTTAGGTTAAAAAAATATGTATATCTATATGCGCGCCCCGGTACGCGCACCGGGGCGCGCCCCAGCGCGCTACGCGAGTTTGCGAGCGGAAAGCTGATTGGCTCTCGGGTGTCTGTCAACATTCCAAACAGTCCGGAGCGGCCGCCATCTTATGTCTCGGTAGGATCGAGACACAAGAGGTGCCAAAAACAAAGGGGGAAATGACCAAAAGGGGGCAGGGTAGACCCCCCTGACCCCCTAGGTTTGATGTGGGGGCCATAAAAGGGTCCCGCGGGGCAACATTATTTATTTATTTTTTCGATTTTCGCGGGGGGAGCGCCCGGTACGCGCACCTGGGAGCGTACTTTGGTGAAAAATAGTGAAAAAAGTTAGAGTAAAATAATCATTTTGAGTGATCAGAGGTAGGGTAGCCCTGAAAAGAGCTTTTGGGTTCTGTGGCTGATTTAGGTACCTACAAGTAGGTTCCAATGCACAGTCTTAAATTTAGGAGGAATATTCTATTCCCCTCATCTGAGAAGTGCACACCATCTCCTCTGTAGATATCTTGCATGTTGTAACACAAGTTATTGTTGTATATTGAACCCATTCCATAGTCTGTCATGTAAGCAGAAACAAATTTATTCACATGTTTCCGTGCTTTCTCAAATTGTGGACAAAATTGGTTGGACCACTTCCATTTCTGTCTTTGGCATATATTGGAATATACCAAGGCAGTTTGTGGAAAAAGTGCCATCAATTGCACAAAGGTGTCCTTTAAAAGCATTTCCAGACCTACCCCAGTCAAAGTGCCTAGGTCATTTCCACCACAGTGCAGAATTATGAGGTGAGGGTGTGGCAGATGCGAAGTCATTTGAGATGTCATCAGAGATGTCATCAGTGATGTCATTTGAGTTGTCATCAGTGATGTCATCAGTGATGTCACTAACCATGTCATGAATGATGTAATAGGTGACATCATCAGCAGTGCATTGCGGGCGCGCGAGTTATAGTGAGTCCAACTAACGATAACGTGGGAATTTCAATGGTTTTATGTCAGTAAAATTTCCAGCTAACTATAACTGGTGTCAAACCTATGTTTTTTCAGTGAATTTAATAGGTTTTTTAAATGCTAATTCCTAACTATAACTGGTGCGAAACCTATGGTTTTTTTCAGTGAATATATATATATATATATATATATATATATATATATATATATATATATATATATATATATATTACCTACTGGCGGTCGCCAGTAGGTATATATAGTTAGGATTTTTTCTCTATGGGATTTTTGAAAATTCTATGTCTAATAACTTTGGCGTTTGAGAACGGAATTGGCTGAAATTTTCAGGAAAATGGCACATTTTGTTTCTGAGTAGCCCTTGAAAATTTGGGGGGGGTTCGTCAAGGGGGGGCCGAGAAAAAAGGGGGGTCCCAAAACGTGTTTTTAACATTGAGTTTTCCATAGGGCGGTTGGCCTCACTTTTAGCCCGAACGGCTGAATGGATTTGCACGAAACTTGGCAAAATTGTAGGGACTGGTAGCCCGATGTGCCTTTTGTAGGTCTCAATATATGTGCTACAGTGGATTTTGAGAAATTAACGTTTAAAAAAAGATATATATCTGTAACAGCGGACCGGACAGCGCTCCAGGACGCGTACTTTTCGCGCAACGGAGCTTTGTGAAGCGAAGCTGATTGGTTCTCCGGCGTCTGTAAACATTCCAAACAGTCCGTAGCGGCCGCCATCTTGTCTCTCGGTAGGATCGAGAGACAAGCGGAGGCCAAACCGAAGGGGCAAATGACCATAGGGGGGCATAGTAGATCCTCCCTGACCGTTTAGGTTTGATGTGGAGGTTTTAAAAGGGCCACGCGGGGCAAAAAAAAATAAAAATAATAATAATCGAACAGCTGAATGGATTTGCCCGAAACTTGGCAAAATTGTAGGGACTGGTAGCCCGATGTGCCTTTGCTAGATCTCAATATATGTGCTCCAGTGGATTTTGAGAAATTAACGTTCAAAAAAAGATATATATCTGTAACAGCGCACCGCTTCGCGTACTTTTCGCGTTACGGAGCTTTGCAAAGCGAAGCTGATTGGCTCTCCGGTGTCTGTAAAAATTCCAAACAGTCCGTAGCGGCCGCCATCTTGTCTCTCGGTAGGATCGAACAGCTGAATGGATTTGTACGAAACTTGGCAAAATTGTAGGGACTGGTAGCCCGATGTGCCTTTGCTAGGTCTCAATATATGTGCTTCAGTGCATTTTGAGAAATTAACGTTCAAAAACAAGATATATATCTATAACAGCGCTCCGCTTCGCGGAGATAAAATTATATGTGTATTACCTAGCTGTTGCTAACACCAGTTAGCGACGGCTAGTAGAAGATAGCGACCATCTTGGGCCCCACTTTGCATGTGAGTGATATTTATCACTAATGACATGCAAAGTGGGCATGCCAAGATGTTAGCGACTGGAAACAGTCGCTAACATCGCTATCTCCTATTATCAACTTTTGGAAATATTCGAGATAAGCGCGAATATCTCCAAAAGCTACCACCTGCCCTGAGCAGTTCTTAGCCATGTTATCCAATGGGAGGTGGATAACATGGCTAAGAGCATTAGCTCGGTAATGCATGAATATCGCTGAGTTTTCAGCGATATTAATGCATTGCGGTCGTTTTTTATCGTATTTGCGATAAACCTTGATAATAGCAAGGTTTATCTGCGATAATTTCTGACGGTAAAAAAATCGTTGCTAAGCATCGTTAGGGATAAATATCGCTTAACTTTGGTAATATGCCCCAACGTCTGTTAACGTTCGATTCGAAGGAAATCAGGAAGTGTTGAAAAACATTGTCTGCGCCATCTTGTCTTTTTTCAAATGCCACACTTTTGTCGTGCACGGCAGCCATTTTAGATGCCTTGACCAGACCCACTCTGTGCACGCTGTCGATCCTTAGCATGGCTCCCCACCCTCGCAAGCATCTCCCCCAGGCAGTGGTCACCCCCGCTCTCTGTCTTATGCATGGGTAATAAACCTCCCCCCATCTGCGCTGCTCTTCCCTGAGAATCACACCCTGTGCCCGCCCGACACCTCCCTTTCGCCCTATTCACTACCGCACCCTCTGACACTCCTTTTCCTCTGTGTCCGATTGTCCAGGCTGGTCCTAGGGTATCAGCTAGCCCTGCAGATGTAGTTTATGGCCACAGCTGTAAAGAATCACCCCTCTTCAAAGGAGTTATAGTAGATCAAGGCCCACACTCGATGAGATCCGTCACAGCAGAAGCGTTGCTATTATCTGAAAACCATCCTGTATTGTGATTGGGGAGGGGACCGAGCCTGAAGCGGAAGATTCCAGGGATGACTCTTTGTACATCAAAGTTTTTACAATTATGTGTCACATTAAAAATATATAGCACTCCGACAAAGTAGTAAGATTATAAAACTTTAATAATTTATAAATATATACAAGAAAACAAAAATAGTAATAACATATAAACATTTTTAGGGAAAAACAACGAAGTAGCGGTCGGCTGTGCGAATAGTCCCAACGCAGCACAACGTCCAGATTTCCGGCGTGGGGCGTCGCGGGGGGTGGGTCATCAGTAGCAAACTGTTGTGCGAATAGTTCCAAGGCAGCAGAACGCGCTGAAATCTAGATGACACGAAAGTGATGTCTAGTAAGTTGCCACCCAGCAAATAACGGCATGGGGCGTCGCGGGGGGTGGGTCATCAGTAGCAAACTGTTGCGCGAATAGTTCCAAGGCAGCAGAACGATGGCACCAAGGTGATGTCCAGTAAGTTGCCGCACTGGTTTTGGTATCCTACAATGCTGCTCCGAATAACGGCGTGGGGCGCCCCGGGGGAGGCGGCGTGAACGGGCCTCTCTAGGTGGAGTGTCATCTGTTGTAGTGGGGCGCCCCTTTACCGTTTCAGTTGCCATTCCGTCCGTTTTTGGTCCACTGTGTCAAAAGCCGCAATTCAGCTGAGTTGCGCCCACTCTTGCGGTGCAGCGATAGGCGGCTGTCACAGGACTCTCAAAATGGCGGCAGGCTGTTTCCTTTTTGGGCCTGGTCCACTGAAATGGCCCTGGGACACCTTGGAAATCGGACGCTTGTCTGCTAGGTCTTGGACCCCATTCTCGAAAGCGTCCCCTCCGCCTTGAGAATTCATCAAAAGTTTTGGGGGCTCCGACTCCTGCAGGCTTCTGGTGGGGAGCGGCTGCCATGATTGCTCGCGGAATGACCACGACTGAGCTACGAGATGGTGGTGCTCTCATGCTGACGCCAGCTTCAGTCTGAAACATCCAGAAACAAGGTGGGGCTTTCATCGTTTGGGAAAAAAAAAAAGTTTTCATCCAATGAAAAGTGTTGTTTTTAGGTCACATGATCAAGCCTTCCATCATTAGGAAACCAAAAGTAAAATGAACCAATGAAAAGTTTTATAAACAAGTCACATGACCTGTTATGCGGCATAGGGTATAAAATGCGGAGAAAATACGTTGGCACGTGAGGCGGCGTCAGTAGCGGACCGATGTGCGAATAGGCCGAAGGCAATACAACGCGCCAAGATCCGGATGGCACCGAGGTGGTGTCATAGTTGAGAGTTCTGAGCAGCGGTTGTAACACTGTCTGAAGCTTATTTGCAGCTGCTGCAGCTTCACTACGCGCCAAGATCCGGATGGCACCGAGGTGGTGTCTAGTAAGGTGCACTGGTGTGGCCATCCTACAATGCTGAAAGTCGGCGTGGGGCGCCCCGTTGGCCTGTGAGTTTGCGTCAGTAGCGGACCGATGTGCGAATAGGCCGAAGGCAGCACAACGCGCCAAGATCCGGATGGCACCGAGGTGGTGTCTAGTAAGTTGCCGCACTGGTGTGGCCATCCAACAATGCTGAAAGTCGGCGTGGGGCGCCCCGTTGGCCTGTGAGTTTGCGTCAGTAGCGGACCGATGTGCGAATAGGCCGAAGGCAGCACAACGCGCCAAGATCCGGATGGCACCGAGGTGGTGTCTAGTAAGTTGCCGCACTGGTGTGGCCATCCTACAATGCTGAAAGTCGGCGTGGGGCGCCTCGTTGGCCTGTGAGATGGCGTCAGTAGCGGACCGATGTGTGAATGGGGCCGAAGGCAGCGCAACAATATTTTCGGAATAGAAGACACCACTAGGCGCTGAGATGCCAAGATCCGGATGGCACCGAGGTGGTGTGTAGCAAGTTGCCGCACTGGTGTGGCCATCCTACAATGCTGAAAGTCGGCGTGGGGCACCCCGTTGGCCTGTGAGTTTGCGTCAGTAGCGGACCGATGTGCGAATAGGCCGAAGGCAGCACAACGCGCCAAGATCCGGATGGCACCGAGGTGGTGTCTAGTAAGTTGTCGCACTTCTGTGGCCATCCTACAATGTTGAAAGTCGGCGTGGGGCGCCCCGTTGGCCTGTGAGATGGCATCAGTAGCGGACCGATGTGCGAATGGGGCCAAAGGCAGCGCAACAATATTTTCTGATTTGAAGACACCACAAGGTGCTGAGATGCCAAGATCCGGATGGCACCGAGGTGGTGTCTAGCAAGTTGTGGCACTGGTGTGGCCATCGTACAATGGTAAAAGTCGGCATGGGGCGCCCTGTTGGCCTGTGAGATGGTGTCAGTAGCGGACTGATGTGTGAATGGGGCCAAAGGCAGCGCAACAATATTTTCTACAATATTTTCGGAGTAGAAGACACCACAAGGCGCTGAGATGCCAAGATCCGGATGGCACCGAGGTGATGTCTAAGTTGCGGACCGATGTGCGAATGGGGCCAAAGGCAGCGCAACAATATTTTCTGAAGAGAATACACCACAAGGCGCTGAGATGCCAAGATCCGGATGGCACCGAGGTGATGTCTAAGTTGCGGACCGATGTGCGAATGGGGCCAAAGGTAGCGTAACAAGATTTTCTGTATGGAAGATACCACTAGGCGTTGAGATGCCAAGATTCGGATGGCACCGAGGTGATGTCTAGCAAGTTGTGCCACTGGTGTGGCCATCGTACAATGGTAAAAGTCGGCGTGGGGCGCCCTATTGGCCTGTGAGATGGTGTCAGTAGCGGACTGATGTGCGAATGGGGCCAAAGGCAGCGCAACAATATTTTCTGACTGACACCACAAGGCGCTGAGATGCCAAGATCCGGATGGCACCGAGGTGATGTCTAAGTTGCGGACTGATGTGCGAATGGGGCCAAAGGCAGCGTAACAATATTTTCTGTATGGAAGATACCACTAGGCGTTGAGATGCCAAGATTCGGATGGCACCGAGGTGATGTCCAGCAAGTTGCTGTACTGGTGTGGTCATCCTACAATGCTGAAACTCGGCGTGGGTCGCCCCATTAGCCTGTGAGATGGCGTCAGTAGCGGACCGATGTGCGAATAGGCCGAAGGCAGCACAACGCGCCAAGATCCGGATGTCACCGTGGTGGTTTCATAGTTGAGAGGCACTTCATCTGCAGTGGGGCGCCGAGATCCGGATGGCACCGAGGTGATGTCTAGCAAGTTGCTGTACTGGTGTGGTCATCCTACAATGCTGAAATGTAGTGGGGCGCCCCTTTACCGTTTCAGTTGCCATTCAGCTGAGTTACGGCTGCTCTTGATGCTACAGCGACAGGCGGCTGCAAGAGGACTCTCAAAATGGCGGCCTGTTCTTTGGATTTGGGCCTGGTCCACTAAAATGGCCCTGGGACACCTTAGAACTCGGACGCTCGATTTTTTTTTCCTTTCCTGTACATGCAAAAAAAGGTAAATGCCCGGTACGTTACACGCTTCATCTGCCACGATGAACTCTCCAGAGGAACCGAAAAAAAATATAGTTGTGGTAACTATACCATGCATCGTCATATGGAGAGGTGGCACCAATTAATTATAGTGCTGCATAAAAGAGAGATTTGGAGGAGAACCCCTGACCTGCTAGTACATTCATCAAAGAAGTGGCACTGAGAGCTTCAGAGGCAAGGGAAACGGTCCCAAATATTTAGAAGAACTTTGGAAAGATTAAAATGACATGTTTAGATTGTGGTAAATTAATTTCATGTGGACAGATGAGTGTTACTCTAATAAATACAGCATATGAACATCATCATAGTCGATGGTTGGTAGAGACATTTTGACTATATCCTGGACCTGCCCGTCCTCGCCCAAAATGGCGCCGGAATAAATGGGACTCGTAACTCCTTGTTGTGTACTGGTTGCAGAACCTTGAAATCACGAGATACGTATGCAGTTTTGAAGCACATGGCGGGCGGGGACGAGAATTGATTGAATATTTCGACATCCCTATTGATATTAAGTTCTGATGTGTTATTGATTACTGTACTGTTGAAAATTCGAATTAACGTCACCCATGGTACTTGCCTGCAAATGTATATCTAGATAATTTTATTGTAACTGGCCCTGTCGTATTTTAATTATAAAATGTACGTCCACCGATTCCGTAACTGTTAGACACCTTAGTTCTTGCAACCTAATGGCCCGCCCGTTACGTTCCTCTACAGTGTAAATGTCTATTCATCATATACGATTACAGTTTGCTCCGTGGCAGGCCCACGTGGTTATAGGCTCGTATTTGTATAATGAAATTTTCACAATAAAGGTTTTTAAAAGAAAACATGGTAGTAGTATATACATTGGTAAAGTTTTTAATAATAGTCACTGTTTTAGAATCATTAAAAGGCAAGTGAAATAAAGCAGACCAATTACATGAAGGGTAAAAGGTATAATACGAAGGAACGCAGTAAAGATAAATGGTCAAGGGCTGTTGTGTTTTCTATTCCTGCAACATAAAGTGATCGATAAGAATCTCATATTCAGGCGTATCGGCGACTAAGACAGCAGGTCGACCCTCTTTTGCTCAACGGCTCCGTCATGGGACGAAGAAACGCTCTTTTTCTCGAAAAAAGAATATATTTTACTTGCAGGACAGTTGTAAAATTTCCGGGAAAGTACATTAGCCTGGAACATTATAACATATATTTAAGAAAAAATAATGTTCGGAAGTAATTAAAAGCGTAATTTTTAGGTGATATGACCAAGCCTTTCATCATTACAATAAGAAAAGTAAAATGAACCAATGAAAAGTTTTATTAACAAGTCACATGACTTGTTATGCTTACGTTACGCGCTGCGCGCCCCGGATGACTTCCGGATGCGCTAACGCGGCGCGTCATATGACGCATTACGCGACAACGCAGGTCCAGAATATAGTCAAAATGTCTCCACCAACCAGCGGTCGAAACACAACCCCTTTCAGCAGGCTAAATAGTTCTGTTAAATGACAACAGAAGGGACAGGCAACAAGAACCATCAGTCAAAGAGGGGAGGGCTAGTTCTTCTCTACCGGGTTACATTGGGGCGCTACCGGAACTGATCGAATTGGTAGTCTACAGTGTTTCTGGATGTTTCAGACTGAAGCTGGGGTTAGCATGAGAGCAGCACCATTTCGTAGCTCCGTTGTGGCCATTCCGCAACCAATCATGGCAGCCGCTCTTTATCGTTATTTTGGGCGGGGTGGGTGGCGGAGCCGAGCTGTTTTGCAGCCATCATTGTGTGGAGTTCAGTTCATCTCACTAGTTTTGTATTTGTCATGAGGGGTTGTTCCTAATGTTTCTATTTTAGCGAGGTCAAAAAGAGATCCCATTAGTGGCCTACTGATTTTACTCGATTCCTTTTCTTTTTTTTTTACACGATTTTTCGTTATCTGCAAAGACTAAACAGAGTATTGCGACTCTGTGTTTGTTTGTAAATAGAGAATGAACCAAAGAGAACTAATTCTAAAACAGTAAATACTTGGATAACAATCAATCAAATGGAGAGAGAAGCAGGCACGACGGATTACAACGGGGGCAAAGGCCTGCGTTAACTACCTTTCACTATCTGCAAAGAGAGAGTACTCCTAATAGAAATGAGGGGGGGGCACCATTCAAAGCAGATCAGTGTGCATAAACACGAAAATGTTTTCACTTACCACGTACTTGACATTCGACAGCTTATGATATTTGCTATTAAAAAAACATTGAAATTCACTGAAAAAACCATAGGTTATAGACCATATATAGTTAGGAATTAGCATTTACAAAACCTTGAAAATTCACTGAAAAAACCATAGGTTATAGACCATATATAGTTAGGAATTAGCATTTAAAAAACCTTATTTTACTCACACAAAACCATTGAAATTCCATATATAGTTAGTTGCACTAACTATATATCGCGCACCCGCAATCCACTGCTGATCATGTCACATATTACATCATTCATGACATGGTCAGTGACATCACTGATGACATCACTGATGACATCTCAAATGACATCACTGATGACATCACTGATGACATCTCAAATGACATCACTGATGACATCATTGATGACATCTCAAATGACATCACTGATGACATCACTGATGACATCTCATTTGACATTACTGATCACATCACTGATGACATCATTCATGTGATAATACGATGAACCTCTTCAGACTCTAATATAACCTTAGATACACTCAGTGTAAACAGACACTCACAGACTGTCACTCATCCATGGAGTTACTCACACACCTAGTCAGTCATGCAAAGAATCAATCACACCTCCATTTCCTCAACTATACAGTTATACACACCTTACTTATTCAAACATATACTAACACATATTTACTCTATTATACAATCCCTGATACAAGTTCACAGTGATCCATACAGCCACTCACACATTCACTGGCTCTTATGCACAGTTATTTATATATGTCAACTCTCACATGTACTGTGTTTTACATATGTACTTACTTTGACATGCAGCACTGAGATATCCATTCACTCACCAATACACTCATGCACACAGTCAACCGCCCATACAGCTTTTTCCACATGCACTTTTGAACCCATACATCTAGTGAATCAACTGCTCACACATCTATGCACAGAGTCATACACCTCCCAGCCACCCACACACACACTCAGTCTCCCATACAAATACTTGGGCAACCAATCAATAACCCATATAGTTACTCATATAGCTACTGATCAACACATGCAGCAGTTTACAGAACAACAGACATAATGATGCACAAATTAAGACAGTTTAGTCACTAACCCATGCACTCAGTGAGACACATTTAATCACTCACTCATACAGTCAGGCATGCACCTACTAAATCCTTCATCCAGACACTTATACATCCACTCATTCTTCAATATGTAAGACATATTTTAACTTTACAGAAACATAGTCACTGGATGTTGTCATCAGTGATGTCATCAGTGATGTCATTTGAGATGTAATCAGTGATGTCATCAGTGATGTCACTGACCATGTCATGAATGATGTAATATGTGACATGATCAGCAGTGGATTGCGGGTGCGCGATATATAGTTAGTGCAACTAACTATATATGGAATTTCAATGGTTTTGTGTGAGTAAAATAAGGTTTTTTAAATGCTAATTCCTAACTATATATGGTCTATAACCTATGGTTTTTTCAGTGAATATATATATATATACACACACACACACACACACACCCACACACACACACACATACACACACATACAAAAAGCCATAAAGCCCTAGGAGAACCTCAGAAGCAGGATACAGGAAGCAAAGTTCTGTTCTTTCACTGCCCAAGATAGAGGCAGCAGCCCAGTCCAACAAAACAGCAGCCGAGTGGCTGTTCCCCTCCTACAGAAACCAGCTCTTCTTCCTGGCAGAGTTTCCTTTAGTCCAGAAGTATTCTGAAGTTATGGTGTCATGACTCCAGTATTTATACCAGTTTCTGTCTTTGAAGTAGGTAAACTTCAAAGAAAAGTCTTTGTAGTGCACAATACCCTGTCTTTTCCTGATCTGGCTCCAGACACACTATAGTGGGGTGGAGACAGCTTTGTGTGAGGACAGGCACAGCCCTACACAGATGTAAGTGACAACTCTAATCTGGGAAAAGCTCTCTCCAACAGCTACCTGGCCCCTCCCCGTCTAGGCCACAGACCTCTACACATTCTTCAATACGCGGATGACATTATCATCATGGGATCATACCAAATTGGGTCTGCAACGTGCCTTGACCAGCCTACACGAGTACAGTACAACTAACCACCGGATCATTCCAAAGTAGGTCTACAAAGTGCCTTGACCAGCCTACATGAGTATAGTTCAACTAACCAGCTCATCATCAATTCAGACAAGACCAAGATCCTTGTACTTGGATGGCAAAAGCACAAAAACAAACAACATGCACCATAGGCTACAGCTAATTCAACACTGTCATAAATATCTGGGGGATTTGGTTCACAGAATCCACTCAACCCTCTGCTCTCAAAAAAGATCTCACTAAGAAATCTATGGCCATAACCTATGGTATAATAAAGCTCAACAACAAGCTAAAAAGTCCGTCAGCAGAGAGTATTAGAAAAGTCATTGTAGGAAAGTAGGATCTGCTTCTAATGGTTACCCCCACTTTTCGCTTGATGTTAAACTGATTTTGACTAGTCTGACTGGGAAACTGCTAATCAGGACCCAAGTCTGTCTGCTTTCTCCCTAAAATGTTATGCCATGTACTTAGGTGCACTCCAGATTGAATACTAGGGTACCCTTGTCAGTCTCCAGTATATGGTACACGTACCCAGGACATAGGAACGCCAGAGCTCTCCCATGGGCTGAAGCATGTATTATGCCACCCATGAGAGGCCATGCAAAATGAAACTACAGGCCTGCCATTTCAGCCTGTGCAAGATGGTGCATGCACCACTTACTTGAGATATAGGTTTACTATATCTATAGGTCACTACACTTAAAACATATAAGTCACCGCTATAGCAGTCCTTGACAATCCTGAAGGCAGGGTGCTGGGTTTTATGTGAGAGGGTGCCCCTGCATGAGCAGAGCACCCCTGCAGAATTCAGAGACCATTTCCCCCGGTTGTCAGTGACGCAGCCAGACATATAGGTGGAGGTGCATTATATGCTCGCATAAAATGCTATCTCAAAAACTGCTGCAACAAACCATGTCATTTTTAGTATCCAACACGTTGGAATCATATCTCCACACCGGTAACTGGTGTGTGAGGTATAGTTCCACCCTTCCAAAGCATGCAAGCACAATAAGCATCCTGTCAGAAGGAGGTGTGACCACCTACCAGACTGGATTTAGTGTATTGGGGCTGGGTGGATGTACTTCTAAAGTGCCTCCAAGTCTGCACGAGGGGCACATTTGGTGTCCCTGTGCACAGTCCAGTTCAAACCCGTCCTGAGAGCTGTCAGCTCCTGCTCTGGCACAAAACTGGAGAAAAGACATTGGAGTAACCTCCCCACTGTCCTGACCCTCCCCTGAACAGGTCCCCTGAATCTGTCCAACCCTCTCCTGTGGGTACAAAAGAGCTTACCTGGCTGTAGGACCCTAGATGTGATGTGGACAAGATTCTGATCACGAAACCACTGACCTTCGACCATCTGGACACTCTGGACTTTCCTGGACTTTGACTGGGCCCAACTTTGTCTCCCTCTCTGTCCAAAGCATCGAATGTGCCTATGCACCATACAGGCTCCGTGCAGGACCCGTGGAGCATCAAGGACAAGTGATATTATCTTCCTTGGGGTGAAGGAGTCACTCCCCTGCATTTGCAGGCACCGTAACACAACTGACCAGTCTGCTGATCCTGAGTTCCTGCAGACTCCGAAGGCTCCAGCCGCACAGGAGGTAAGTTCCTACACTCTTTGAGGCTGAGCTGCCTTCTTACCAAGTTTGAGGCCAGCATTCCTTGTGGGGACCGCATAACCTGAACCCTTGTGTACCCCATACTTTTGCAAGTGCATATGCTTGTTGGCGTTCCCCAACTAAGTGCATTGGGCTATCCATAGCCCTAACCTCTGCACACATTTTATACAAAGGACTTTGGCCTCCTCACACTCTGTGCCCTGCCAGCTGTTACTTTGTGAAACTGCTAGAGGTTCCCTTTGCGACTCAAGGTTCAGGGCGATACAGCAAACACCTATTGTTGAGTCCTTGAAGCAGCAGGCCGGGTTTGCACCTTTTTTTTCTGCAGCAGGTCTTCAGTTCTCGTGCAACAGGTCTTCTTTGTCCTGGTCATCTCTTGCCCATCTAATCTGATGTACAGTTCTCGGGGTGCCACCTAAGTACTGAATTTAGGGGTGTTAGAAGGGGAGGCAGATAGTAGCCAAAGTACAAGTTACTTTTAGGGTGTCTACACTCTGGCAGTACCCTAGCCCTGATTGGCTGTTTCTTCACCATTCCTAGATGGAGGAATTTCAGGAGATGTGTTCCCATCACCTTCCCCTAACCTAGGGGTGGTGTAGGCTAAGTGGGGACCCTCCTCTTAATCTAACTAATTTTCCCGAATTTCCTCCTGCCAAAAAAGGAGCAGAAAAGGGGGTTTGGCTTCCCCCACTATCTGGAGGTTCCTTGGTTGTATTTCAAAGGTGACATTGCCTTCGAAACTTCCGGCCCAGGAAGGCCATCCTGTCCCGGAGGGGGTGTGAAGCACCTCTGCCTAGAGCAGGCTTTGTCTCCGTTGTCTGAGAGCACTGGCTCTCAGCCCACAAGTTCATAAATATTTCTGGTGGTGGCAGTCTAGCAAAAACAAGTCAGAGACCACACCAGTGCTTGGTAGTTTTTCAGGAGACCTTCTAGAAGCATCTACTGTATGAATTTATTAATAAATCCAACTCTGGTATCAGTGAGGATTTATTAAGATAAGATGTTTGGTACCAAACATCTTAGAAATCAGTGAAGCTATTATGGAGCTAGGAATCTCGTGTTGACAAGTATACAGCCCATGTACTACTATTGCTTCCCTGTGCACTTACAACATCTCAGAATAGACTGGATATTGTAGGGGCATATCTGCTCATGTTGATATGCCCTTACATAGGATATAGTATAACCTGCCTTAAGGATAAAGGCCTGCAGTAGGGATTACTTACCTATCCATTATGCAGTGTATGGAAGGCATAGCACACAGGGCTGTGTTCCATGTTGACTCTTCAGATGTCATTGCGCCAAAACATGCAGCCTTCAATAGCAGAGTGCATAGCCTTGGTGAGTGGTCCCTAAGGGGGCACAACCAGTGCTGCAGCCCCAGAAGACCCTCTTCAATATCTATGTCCTAGGTACCATGTTTATCATTTACTATGGACTTATAGGGGTAGCTGAAGTTGTGCCATTCATTTTACAGTTTTTGGGAAGGAGATCTGGCCCTGGGAATCAGGTTCCAGCTGGGGTGGGAACCTGGGCAGCATCTTGCCTCAATGGGTTTTCAAGGGTTTGTATTTTTGATCCGCCTAGTTTCTTTTCCTGTAAAATCTAACAGTTCTTCCTTCACTGTCTCTTTTAAATTAAGGAGTAAATCCTCCTTCATGAGGACTGGGTATAAGGACCTGACAGTTGGCTCTTGGGACTTTATTTTGAATCCTGCATCAGCTGCCAGAGTCTCCATTTTCACACCTTCTGGGGTGCAGTAAATCTCACAATATAGCTTGCAAAGCAAATCTTTTCCCAGAAGGTTCACAGGATTTAAATTGTAGATCACAGGTTGGTAATTTTCTCTGATTTATCCTATTTTCAATGGTACTGGGGCTGAAACTTTGTTTGTGTACTGCTTGTTTTTAATACCTACAACCTGGATCTCCTTTGCCGAGAGAGGGAAGTTTGGGACCTCAACCGATGAAACAGTCGAGCTGGTAGCCCCAGTATTGATCAAGAATGATACAGGATGGCCATTCACCTCACCTTCTATGTACGATCCACTCTGGTCTACCTCTAGAATTGCGCCAAGCTTTCAATCTTCTGGGACTCTCGGACATAATGGGGACCTGGGAAATATGATTTTTAATCATGAAGGTGTTCAGTTGAATCCTGGAATAGTGTAGAAAGTGTAACCCTCCATGTTGCATTTGTTGTTGTACCATGCAGACTTGGGGCATCAATTTGCTTAAGGTACCTCTATTTCTGTATGTTTTCCATAGGAGCCTTTGGTAATGGAGCTTCTACTTTCATTGCCCTGTATCATGAAATACTGTACCTGAGCATCCAAGTGAACCCTTTTGGGATACAATCTGCATTCTCTCTTCCAGTGATTACCTTATTGCATATGTGGCAAGGGTAGCCTTCTTCAAAGCAATAATATCTGCAATACCAACATTTCCTCGAACTCGCCCCTCGGGGACCACATTCCCACTTTGTGTGCACTGAATAGTGACTCTTTTTATGCTCACATTCACATCTAGTGCAGAATCAAGAACTAAACCATTCACACTGAATTTCTCAGACCACTACTCTGTGCCATCTTTGTTTACACTATCATTAACTTCTCCCTCAATTTCCTCTGTTTTACATCTTGTATATTTCTGCAGTATTTTGTATACTGAAGGATCTCAATGTGAGACATTGTTTGACAATAAATCAAATTTTGGTGTATCTGTGCGCTAATCTCTGGGTGCACACCAAGAACAAATGTCGAGACGAATTTCCATTCCACTATGTTCCCTGTAAACCTGCATTAATCGTCCTGGATCATCCTCAAAATATGTGGCCAATTTACTTCTTTTTGTGGCACCTTCATTTTCAAATGTGCAGTCACACCATCATATTTAGCTTTGACCAATGGAGAAGGGGCATTGATATTCACAACTCTCCAAAGGCTCTTGTGTAGGCCAATCCACAGCACTCTTATATTCTGCTTACAAATCCTTGGGAACCACAACCTCAAATACATGTCTAAATCCTCCCACAAGACTTTAAAAAACAATTCCATCTACATGGGTGTGCCTTGTTGTGAAATTAAAGCGATCTGCTCAAGACCTCAAACCATGCACAAATACTTCTCCTTGTATCTCTCTTAAAGGGACTCTTTTGCTTCTGCATTATCAAATCTAACACAGTTTTCACCTTCCAATCCCACCCTTTTCTGTCAGACCTTTGACGTTTCTTTCTTAGACCATTTTTCTCAGATTTTGTAAATGTCCCACTCTCTGGTAATATCCATAAAATCCTTAACATGCATTATCAAACCTCTCAATTTCATTGCTTTTAAATCCCTGTCACTCACAGTCATTCTGAAATTATTTTGTAACTTCTTCCTTTGTGACAAATCTAATCAAATCCACACTATTCATCTAAAGCCTTCTTCCCTGCACATGTCTTGCACACAATATTAGCAGGTTCCTTGCTCATTTACACCAACACTTCAGAACATCTGTTCCTTGATTTACCTCATAATCTCCTCAAGATCATATTTCATCTGCACAACATTGATCTTTTGGGGGACATTTTCCTTATGCTCAGGTGATGTTTCTGGTGACGCAGCCACAGTAATTTCATCTTTGTCAAATACGTCAGAAGGCTCTCTTTCTGGGCTCCAAAGAGCTAGGTGAATGCCCTCGCCTGCTGGGGTCTATGTGGTGCTCACAATTTGCTTGTACCTGGGAATTGCCCATGATTACTTGTATTGGGGAAATGCTTGTGCTTGCTAAAATCTGGAAGGTGCCTGGGATTGTTGACATTGGGAAATCACTTTGAACTGCTGATGCCTTCGTAACACTTTAAACTGCTGATGTTTGAGGAATACTATATCGACATGTATCTGGGTGCGGTTGTATCTAAAGGGAAACCTGTCATTGCTCCTTCTTCCATGGGTCTCCATTGGGGTTGTCCTGTGGGCTGTACTAGATTGCAGCGGGTGGTCTTGATCTCATCAAATCATCCAAAAACTTATCATTATCACTACTTTCAGTCACTGTATCATTTGCCTGTTTTTTCTTGGTAAGGGATTTCTCTTGTTCTCTAGTTTCACATGCAATCTCAGGGTAAGCACACACATCATAACTTTGCACCTAATGCCTCTCATTAATCTGCACTTCTAACCATTCGCTAATTATTTTCGTATCTGAATCATATATCTCTTGTGCTCCTTTACGGTTGCAACCTGGTCCCAGATATTCAAAATCCCAAATTGTGTATGTCTGGGTTGTGGTTTCATCTCATGCATTCTTTTCCTTAGATTAGATTCTCAAGCCCCTTTTTGTGAAAAATGCTGTGTAAAAGGGATTTTTCTTAGTGTACATATTCATTTGTTTGAGCTACATGCACCTATATAACCTTTTCTATGCAGCCATTTCTCTGGCTGGAGAACCCTTGTTGCCAACTTCTCATTCTTGCAAATAACCATCATGAATTTCACAGAAATGTTCCCCATGTTTTCTTGCTCATAATGTGAACAGTAGAGTCGGAAAATCTACTGCCAAACCTTTCAAACAAGAAAACCAATTGCAACACAGCCTCAGCAACCCTTCAGCCAATCCAAGCATGAGCAGCAAAGAGGTCAACCAATCGTAGTGCTGCTCTCAACACCAACGGGTCTATCTCGGTGCAATACCTGATGATGCAACAGCACCACGTGCAATGTATTTTCAATAGGGAAAACTTAACTTAATAACTATTGTCTGATTCACCAAATTAGAAAGGAAATAGAAGTTTAAAGATGCAAATTGATCCTTTAACTACACTTACAACTCTGCATCAGCAAACTGTCGACCTGCAGGAGCTTACTTTGAACCCGTAGATTTACTCCTGTGCATCAAAGAATAAACAAATACCGATCCAGGTTAGTACACACACACAACAGTTTATATTATTTCCTATCTTGATGTGTCTGTAGTGCTTCTCAGTACACACCTCAACCTTTAGCAGACAATTTAACAATTCAACTAGATCTTGAGATCACAAACTTTGATGACCCCACAACCTAAACCATTGCTTTCTATCACAATTTCATTAAGCGCACCAACCTTATGCCTAACAAAAAATGAATGTGCCCATCTGTAACGGAACTGGTGCTCATGTTCGCGCTATATAAAACTATATGGAAAAAAGAAACGCATACGCAAAGTCATTCAGCATGAGCCCTCTTCGTTGCTTCTCAGATACTACTTCCAAAATTAGAGAAACTACATCAAAATGACAATGACCACGATCTCGACCTATTCACAAATCAAAGCCAAATATTACACAGACTCAAATTCAGACCAGTTAAATACATCACACTCTCCCTCAAACAACAAGTCCCAAAATGCAGCACTTTGGTTGTTGTTCACTCACACCCAAGTGCACAAGCAATGCATGTTAACACTCACAAAGCTGATTCGGGAACCCTGGTATAACTGCCATTACTCCTCAGAGCCTTCAGCAATGCATATCAGTTCAAGGGTCAGTCTCAAGGCAAGACCAGCTGAACCATAAAGGTACAGTTCTCCATCTTTAAATCCAATGTATCAAAAGAGGTCTAATCAAAACCACACAGCTTCAGTTTAACCATCTTCTTCTATCAGAATTTGATGTAGCGCACCACCTTGTTCTCTTGTGTGACTGATGTACCGGGAGCGGTGTTAATCCCTGGGCGGATTTTGGTCCACCTTGCTGACCGTGTGTCTCTTTAAAGCACTCTGTATAGTAATTTCAATTTAGGCATCAAGAACTCATTTGGTCTTACAGGAATGACAGACCGGGAAGGCCTAAAACTTAGAGGTTTATTTTCAGATTATAAATCATACCAAAATCAAGTCATATTACCAAAATCAATTAATCAATAAATTAGAGTGCAAAGCTCATTTATGGTACCAAACCAACCAGATAACTAAGTAAAGTTGAGGTGAGCAAAATACTGAGTGAGAGAGCAATCCAGACTGGAGGATTGTTCTCCCAATCTATAATGAAGGTCAATGAAAAAAGGCTCATTACAAATCCAGGAAGAGGGCACTTTTATAGAATGGACTTCATACATTCAATACAGTTGAACAAGTTTCCCACAAAATAGACCAATCAGAATTAAACAAAGCGAAACAGTTGAAAGCAAATACATTTTGAGAGTATCTCTTCATTCTACAACATGAAACTTCTCATTGATGCCACTTGCACTAGAACAAATATTGCTACAGTTTTTATGATTCTGCTAAGACAGCTAGATGTAAACGTAATCCCTTAGGAGGTATTATTGACATATGTTATTGCACAAACTTCTCTTTTGGAAGCGTTTTTTTCCACAGTCCTTTATTCAAATTATTACAGAATCAATACAATTCAATTTGATGTTCTCGCTCTTTTTAACCCCTTGCATGCTTTGGATGGCCCCTGGCCGTCCGAAGTCATGGTGGACGTGTGGGAAATCCCGCCCACTATTCAAATCGCCCACACAGCGCGAAAATGTGAGCCGCATGCAAGAGGTTAAAGCGTACAGCCAAATGTGTGCTTTGGGGCCATACCCTTTCTTAAGACTTGTAGGTGAGGTGTGCTTCAGACTTCAGAACTGTGAACCTTGAACATGTACAATTGTAATGAAACAACATTTTAATATTCTCCTCATGGTCATTGCCTTGCCCTTGAAACTACATTCAAACATTATTCTACAGAGACATGAAAATACAAGTTTCTCAACGTGATATAGACCCTTGCCACCAAATGTTACAAACAAAATGGAATATGAGGCCTACAATCGCTATGTTAGCTAGATCTTTATTCAAATAACTGCAATGCATTTATTTTGAAAAAACAAATCTAACAACCGTTCAGCAGGGTTTGAGAACTTAAGTCTCAAATTGACAGTTGGGGTCCAGATATGCTCTGAATGGGCAGTTTAAATGTGACTAGTCAATCCTGATCAGTTGGTCGCAAGCGGAAAAATATGTTGTGGCAGCCCATAAAGGACTCTAGGACATACAGGTAGATTCATCAACGAAAAATCGGCTTGCAAAGGGCCAGATTCTGCAAATCTGACCCTTTGCAAGCGCAATTTTTGCATTTGGGATTCATCATCCCAAATGCAAAAATCGGTAATTGCGAAATCGCATATTTGCAAGGAATTGCATTTAGGGAATCTCTATTTGAGATTCATTAAATGCAATTCATTAACCATTTTTTATTAGCGAATCGCAATATTTGGCCGCTATTTACCACGAAGTCTGACTTCGTGGTAAATAGCGAAAAAATAGAAAAAAGCACTTTAGTGCATTTTTCTCTGTTGCATGTTACACACACACATGTCCTTTGGACATGTGTGTGCGCAACACCTGTGTAAATTTGCATTTCAGGGGTGCTACAGGGTGTCCTTTGGACACCCCTGGCACCCTTGAAATCGCATCCTTAATTGCGTTTAGCAAATTGCTAATTGCAAATAAGGAATGACTCCCCATTCATTCCTATGGGCCTGTAGGCCCATAGGAATGAATGGGAAGTTATTCCTTATTTGCGATTAGCAATTTGCTAATCGCAATTAAGGAAGATGTAGGAATCGCAATATTTTTTGCAATTCCTACAGGAATCCTGTTTTGCAAGTCCTTAATAGCGATTCCTTATGAATCGCTATTACAGACTCGCAAAACGGGACTTTGATGAATCTAGGTGATAGTCCCTGTGCTCTGAAAATGTATGGAAAAAATATATAAGGGTGCAGGGTGAGCACACCCAAACTCTCAGAGACATGTGGGGAAGTCGCAAAAGGATCTCCCTTCAATTTGCTGCCACAACATTGACAAGATGTTGTGGCAGCCATTTCAGGACTCGAGGACAGGGTCCCTATTGATTTGCATTATAGTGAAAGTCTATTTTTTTTAGAGTAACAAAAAGGAGCACATAAAGAAAAATAACAGATCTAAATCATTTTTGTTCATGTTATAAATCATTGTTTTGATTATATAAATTATTTATGTTCATTTTATGCTCATTTTAGAAATTGTGTTGAATTCCCTGATGATTTTACCATGTGTTAAATGTCTACTGCCCGCGCGTAGTTTTAGGAAACAGGTTGAGGGGAAAGTATTTTCTTTCATGATTTTGTCATTGGGACTATGGAAGATGCTCCAGAAGCTAAAGTGAGAGGAAGCGTTCTATAAATTCACACTCTGCTTCTCAGTCATGTGAGAATAAAGTCTAACATACTGAGTAAAACATACTTCCAACAGCAGCAACACCCTGCCAGTTGATTTCTCAGCCTTGTACTCCAGCCTCCCTCAGTGTTCTAATGAGCAAACAGAGCGTAACATTTTTATTAATGCAAAAATGTGGCACACCTGAAGCCACCTTGATTGAATCAAAGCTGTAAAACTCCAAACATTTCCTTTTTAAATGATAAAAATGAGAGGATTTGTTTAGATTAATCAAAGAAATTATGATTAGTGCTATAGAACGGAAAGCCTGCCAGTTGACTCCTTGATGATCAGCTGCAGCTTTACTACAGTGTTCTAATGAGCAACTAAAGGGCTCTTGCTCCTGCAGTAAATGAAGAAATGAGGGCTCTTGATGACAAAAAGGACTCCCAAAATTACAGTCTGAGATAAAAGAGCCCAACGACCACTCAAATGTTGCCTACATATACTCCAATTATAGATGTGCGTAAAATGCACAAGAAACCCGTGCATCAAATAATCAAGTGATCCATTTCATAAAAAAATCATAAAAATAGCAACTAGTTTAAAAGTCCTGTGTGCGATTAGAGAACTCAGAAAATGTGCCCATGTTAAAGCTTTTTAGAGGATTACCCAACATTTCGGTAAGCAAGAACCCCTCATTTTGTTCATTTCTAAAGAAAATGCTTTAGGTTTTACAGTGGCATAGAGCGAAATGACACAGAGTAGAATGTTATAGAGTGTTATGTCGCAGAGTGTTGTGGCGTAGTTTCATGGGAAGAGCGGAGTGCTGTAGAATGGAGTGGTATGTAGTGGAGTGGTGTAGAGAGGAGAAGTATTGTATTGTAGTTCCTATATTTCCAATAGGCTCTGCGCATTGGAATACTATACCCAATAGATATGACATAGGACTGAGGTCAGTATGTCTCTATCGAATATACTAAACCTAATTGTGAGTGCCAGCTAGCTCAGAGGTCACTAGAAACTTCCTTGAATACACTAGAAGGGATTACTTTCTGACAACCGCATAAACATGACAACTTTGTTTACCTAGGACTGGAACAAATATCTTCAGAGTCGTGGAAACAATAGATAACTATTTTACTCAGTCAATCGTGCATGCTTAGTTTCTACAGAGTTGCAGAGAAATAGTGAGACGGGTGTTTTCAATAAAAGGGTTTATTGAACAATCTTCTTTCCCATGCAAGAGAGGAGAACTGCTACAATCGTTAGACAGAATGCAAAGTATAATGCGTACAGTGAGAATAGTATTATAAGATAATACTGTAATAGCATTGTCTAGTGCTATCCCATATAAAAATACATACATAAATAACACAGGCTAAAATACTCAACTGGTGCTTCTAAAATACTCCTACCCCAATGTACCTAACCTAGGTCTAGTATGAGGGAACAAGTAAATATGATCATTAGCATAGGTTGGGTTGTTGCCAAGAACTGCCAAAGGTTTCTCTAGATTCTAATCAGTTCCATACCTTAGAATGAAAGAGGTTGGTTTCTCTGTCTCGTACTCGATTTCCCGACACCCCGCAAGGGGAGTCAGAAACACTGGAGCTGGATTCTCAGCAGAGGAGGACAGCTTCTTGTCAGTGCGTCAGCTGGAGAGTTGGCTTCCTTCGGCACTTGCTTTAGCGAGCTGCGTCAGGCAAGTAGGTAGTCGAACTGCACCGAACCACACCTTGCTTTGCCATAGCAAGTGAAGGTATATTTATACCTTGAAGGTGTTTAGGAAAGCCAGCTTTGACGTAAAGTCGGGCATATGAACGTCATGGATGAACCCCTAAGGAATAGTTGTTCATGCATAATAATGGGTTTCTTGCAGAAATCAATATCCAGGCTAGGGGAAGTCCCTTCTGCTTAAAAGTCTGGTTTTCCAAGAAACCGTTTTGACGTTGATGAACGGATGGAAGTAGCCATGCCTGTATTTGGGTAGCATGGGCTATGCGTAAATAAGGGCTTGATTTCTATGCCTATATAAGGGTAATGTGAATTGTACCTATAGAAGGGCGTGAATCTGGAAAATTCTTTCGGAATCTAAAACGCCATACAACAGTATGTCTTTGAGTAGAGTGGAGTGGAGTGGCATCTCATAGAGTGGCGTGTTGTTGAGTGGCTTTCAGTGGAGGGGCTTTGGGCCCGATTCACAGAACTAACTTAAGACAAAATCCTAAACTTACTACCATTTTGGTATTCACAGAAGGCACTTACTCATTTCGGTATTCACAGAAGGCACTTACTCATTTCGGTATTCACAGAAGTGAGGAGTCCTAACTTTAGGACTCCTAAATGCCTTCTGTGAATACCGAAAATCTTAAAGTTAGGATTTTTCTCAGTTTAGGAGTAGTAAAGTTAGGACTCCTAACTTTAGGACTCCTAAATGCCTTCTGTGAATACCGAAAGTCTTAAGGTATTCACAGTAGGCATTTAGGAGTCTATAACAACAAAAATAGAGCTGAAACAACGTCAGAGATAACAATTTTCAGCATGCCTCATATGCAAACAACACTGAGGGAATTAGAGTACTCTTATCTCAGACTGCGAGCAGAGAAGAAAGAGGATGAACAACCACTAACAAGGGACTATGACCTGATTGGTGGAGAGAACGGACAGTCTATGTGTTGATCTCTATTGTAGTTGGGACATTCCCAAGTGTTCATGGGAATGTTCGTTTTTTTATTGGTGTTCTTCTTTGAAAGGCTGCTGTCAATAAAGTGAAGAAAGTACAGCATAATCCTCGCCTCCGGTCCTGACATAGAATTGATGGACCACAGATTTGTTCTACATCCCTGCAGGCTAGCTTACACAGCCAGGTTATTCCATCTTCTGCCTAACCACACTCCTATTTAAGTTTACAAACATTGGAACGTCCTGGCTATCAAAGCTGCTGGAAAAGCCTATGTTCTCTGTGCTGAGGTACAAGGTCTCTGCTCCAGAGATTCTTTATTTATCAGGAAAAGATCCCACTAACCACCTTTCGTATGGCTTCAGTGTGGGTGCCCTCTTGATCATGTGATCCTGGAGGTGAGCTGTGCACAGCATCAGAGGTCACAGAAGGTGGACGGAAGCATCCTGTGTGCGATGGTTGACTGATCGATCACAGGGTTTTCTGGTTGCTGTAGATCGTTACATACTTCCCCTGACCTTATAGGGCCAGACATCATTGAATAACCTCCAAGGCTTCATATTCCTAATGCTCCAAATTGCCATCTTCAGATCGCCTTGACCATTTGTCCAGCTGCTCATTCAGAGATTCAATGTGGGATTTATCTTCTAATATAATAAACTCATTGCTAATTACTAATCTAAGCACAAAACACACAAGTCTATTTATAGTCTGGGAATTAGGAAACTCTGTTACAAATGTGGGGGAGGCACCATCTGCCATATTACAAATGCATTATACACCTTTGCAAGTGTAACATGGAGAACGGGATAACCGTCAATTTCTGACAGAGTATCCCATCTGCTGAACACTAAATAAAGCTGTAAGCAACCGACCAGTTCTTTTCATGATAAAAGAGTTATTGAAGACAGTAGAAGGACCATTCTACTTGGACAGAGGTTCAGCATGGTTAGGTGGAGTGTATCTTGACTGATAATTGGACTTCACCAAAGAGACTAAGATTTATTCTTCCATGTTGTATCTTCTCCCAGGTAATCTGTGAGCATAAGAACTCAAAGTATCTACATCTGGAAATGTGGTCTTCCATTGATGATTTTTAAGTTAGAGAGTCAGCTTTGTTAGACCCCACTCAGGTAAGCCTTAATTCATCTACTTAACCCATTTACTTATCACCAAGGCCAGTGGCTTATACCTTACCCACTCGTATTTAGATAACCAAACCTCCTTGTGATAAAAGGAAGCCACTAAATACAGGGAAATTACTTTTCTACATGGACAGAGGTTCAGTTCTAGCATGTACGGAAACCTTGGAAAGTATCTGTTTCTTAATACCAATATACAAAGCTAAGAGCTCTCATGCAGCCGTTTTATGTTATAATAATATATACTGATTTTTAGCAGACAAAATACCAACAAATGCAGAACATGCCACCTTTGCCTACTTCCTTCACCCCTCCAGTGTCAAAGATACCTAGAAGAAGATCAAGTTGAACGATCTCAGCAAGAGCCCAACAAACACCATTTATATTCTCTTAATATTCAACAGCCAGAACCATCCTCATTCTTCCTGTTGCCCCAGGGACTTTATGTCTCCATCAAGAAAATCTGTAGGGCCCGTTGGGATCTGTCATAAGGTAGTGCTCTAAATTTCCAGAGAATAAGTATAACAGTGGACTCCATGCTCTTTGGAAGAGTCATTTAGTCTTTCCTTATCATGTGATATGCTTTCCATCCTAAACAAGTAACATACATATGATACTAGTTCAACACGGGTGGAAGTTCTGGTGTACCCCCTTTTTCAGGATTGTTTGTTTAATTGCTAATTACATGGGAGACACAGGTGGCCGGGTCCCTCTTTATTTCCTCTATTCTACAATTAGCATTCACTTTAGGCACAAACTTACAGGATCCAAAGAGACCTTGATAGCTGTGACCCACTTTATTTTGAGCAATTTTCCTTTCCAAAAGTCTTTCAGAAGTTCACATCTGCACATAACGTGTGAAATAGTTCCATTGTTTCCACTGTTCCTTGAGCATGTAGCTGACCATGTTTGGACAACTGAAATTAGACATGTGGAAGTAAAATGCCATCTAAATAGAATTTTGTGAACTTAATTGCACAGCTTGTGGTTAAGTACCTACTTCCTCTCAGGCACTTTGAAAATGCCACTGCAATTTGGGGTGAAGTAACATTTTATATATGAGCAGGACTAAGCACTGATCCCTGAACCCCCCTGCAACATCTTTTCAAAAGCGCTTAAGCCCCTGTCTGCTCATTTAATGGAGGGGTGTAGGACCCAATGACTGGCTTAAACACACAAAAATCATTCATTTTTCCAAAGTCTTGTGTATTTTTTTTAACTGCTTGATTCTGCCATGTAGGACATATTCTCTAGTCCTTGGAAAGCTCGCTTTCTCCTAGCTGGACGTCAGTGTTCCCAGATAGCAAGATGAGTGGGAAAGATAGGCTTAGCGGACACTTCTTAAGTCTAATGTTGTCCAAACTCTCAGAGTAATGGGTAAAATTGGTGACTGACTTATACAATGTCTTAGGCATGTCACCCTCCTTCCAACTACCTTGACCACAGTTTTTCAACAACTTCAATTCAGGAGTACAGAAAACTGATTTTCTATTAGTAAATTGCAAATAAACAAATCCCAGTAGACATTCCAGTCACAAGAGCCAACAAAATATTTGTACTACAATATCACTCATCAAGATGGGTCTTTACAGCAAGTACCCCACATAAGTTTGTGATAGATAAGTGCCTTAAAAAATCAGCATCATGTGGGTATGTGATATCCGTACCACTAAGAAGAAAAATCTCTAGTGTAATTTAGTCACTTTGATCACTGTCAAGTGGCAAACTCCAATGCATGCACACCCAACAGTAAAGGACATGTGGAATTTAATAATCCTACGACAATATATTTCTCCATTACTGCAAGAAATTAAATACCCATAGTGTCAGGTAACCAGTACAACAAAGAAGATAATATTGGAGCTATTGCACAAAACATATGTGACATAAATCTTTAACAGATTTCTATCAGATAGATCACTGTAAGGGGTGCGAGCACCAATTCATGCACATCGATCCACTGCAGTATGGAGGAACCAAACAAATGGCAAGAGTAGTTTACTTTTAATGGTGGCCCTGAGCCACACCACAACGACTTGACCTTCACCAGGCATCAATCCACGGTGGTATAAACTACTTCAAAAATGGCTTACCACTCTACTCCTCAAAATAATAAAAATATTAAAAGAATTATGAACTGAAGACTAATTCACCAAAGACATTTTTTGAAACCAGACAACCTGAAAATCCACTAAGAAGCCCACTCCACTCTATATATTGTCTATAGAACAGAACTTGAATTGAAGGTAACATCAATCTTAACTTTATGTATGATCACGGTAGGCACTCACTAGAGAAGTAACATGCTTCGTTTTATAATTTGATGATATTTTCTTAAACATTAGATTGACGTTCTAAATGGTGTATGAATCCTAATATGTGATTTGATATTAACAGAAGGTGAAATAGGGGTTCTAATTGCATTCTCAATATTATTATTTTTGTAGCTTTGAAGACTACTCTACTAGGAATTCGGATTTTTGTCCTGAGGATGTTCCGGGAAGACATCATGGAGGGAACCAAAATATCGACTTTCTATGATTGTGTCATGCTTTTGCTGTAAACTGCTATGTTGAATGTATTTATGTCTTCCTAACACTTATTCAGTCCATATATATGCTTATGAAGTGAAGTGAAGTGGTGTGGCTCAGTGAAGTGGTGTGGCTCACTGGTTAGAGGCGGCAGACCCGGAAGCAGGAGTTGGCCCAGGACCAGGGCGCAATTCCCGACGTGGCAGGGTCGTGGACCAGGGTCAGCGGACTCGATAATTCTCACCTCGGTGCCTACTCTAACCAGGGGTCCCACTCGGCAACTCTGGGCATTAGCTTGCCTAATCTCCACAATGGCCCCATCAACGCTGGGGATGCCTGGCTTCACCTTGGGGACTCCCAGTAGGGACCATCCCACAGGGAAAGCCAGGACGGGTTCCCCAGTGGTATACTGCGCCAGGATACTCCGGTAGTAATTGAGCGCGTTAAAAAACAGCTTATAACATATTATGTATTGTGGAATTTAATTAGTGATTATGAGCAATATTTTATGTGGTTCCTTCCCCACTTTAGAGGTAATCCTGAAGGAATGATTTGAATATTATAAGCATAATTTAATCATTTGTATACAATCTCCCAATTTTCTATGAAATAATAAATATTTGTATATACATTAATTTTTGGAAAAAACCCTAACTTGAAGTTGTAGATTATAATTATGTTTTAATATACTGATGTATACAGTGCTTCCACCAGAAGCCAAATTCCCAAATTCTGTTGTACTGGATATCTCTTCTGCCACATCACAAAGCCTTTTCTAAGTTGAAAACCCTTTGATGTAACTGACTGAGATTCCACTGAGCCAGAAGTCTTGGAATGGCTTGGAAGAGAAACAAAATCATCATTAGATTCATCATTTTAATTGTTGCCCACAAAACAGTCTGTATACATGTAATATTTCAGTCTGACGTCTGGGGTGATCTGATGCGTGGTATCCCGGTTATAGCCCTCCTTAGGGTGTCGATTAGGGGTATCTTTCAACCCCTCTCGTGCAGGACCAGGAGCTGACCCACAGGGCGGGAAGAGAGGGTTCCCCGTGAACCCGGGACAGGCAGGTGCACCCCGCCAACTGTGCCCCTCACGCATGGTCCGGCCAAGTGGTCGCTGCCTTTGTCCTGGCAGGGATGGAAGGGGACGAAAGGGGAGGGGACCCCCATAATCCTGGTGCTCGGGGGAACACCTATGTCTGCTTTGAGGGGCTAACTGGTGGCAGGGGACACTGTGAAACAATTGAGGGTCTGTGTCTCCTTGGAAGGATGTCCTGTTGAACAGTCAGAGAAGGGTGCCGAGAAAGTGTGGATGAGCACTGGTGTGTGCAGCAGCATGGAGGGTGGGGAGCAAAGGGGGGAGGAGGCGGGGAGGGTTTGGGTGATCAGGGTATAAATTGTAAAGAACTGGCTTGGGAGAAGAAAGAAAGCAGAGGCATTAATATTCACTATGAACTAGCCATGCTCGCACAAGGAACTGCTGCTCGGGGGCTGTTGTAGTCTGCGCCGGTCCTGGCCCTCACACCCCCATGCACACATGCACACATGCACTCGTACACTCGTCATGCACATGCGTTCACCCCCTGCCTCCATAGCTGCACATTCTCCAAGGGTCTGTGTCTTGAGCATGGTTTCTCCCCAGAGCCCCCTCGCGCTCTCCAACACCCCGCTTCTGTGAGCACCCTGCACGGTGCATGTGTGTCTGCAGCCGGGTGTACTTGCACAGTCATCCCTCAGTGCAAAGTGACAGACACACTGGAGCGGGGGGATGCGGGCCAAATGGGCAGGGCTTCTATGCCAATCCACATGCCTCTTGTTTAAACGGTCAGAGACCGATCAGAGCAGCAGATGAGGAGAAAGAACCTCCTGGTCACAGGAACTACACGGGGACTGCGCTTGAGAAAGTCATGGATGCAAAGACCTCGATCAAGCATCACAGCTAATTTACGATGGTAGATATGGGGAGAAAGCACACCTGCCCAGCCTCCACCGAGCTCCCGAGGTTTTTGGGCTGATCAATGCATTTCAGAATTGGAGCTTCTACTCAGGCTCCTGCTTTATTTATATCTGTAAGTGCTTCCTGGTGAAGTTTGATTAATACCTAATGCCCCTGTATTCCGTTCCGCTTGTGGATCGCAGAAGTTTTGACATTTCCGCGTTCTGAGCAGAACGCGGAAATGCAGATATTTCGCAAGCGGAACGGAATTTGCCACCCACCCTTACCGATATCTCTGTATATTCGTCACGGCAGACCCAGACCAGTTTTATGTGCAGAACCTGCTGGCCCCTCTGATGCACCTACAGACTAAAGTCCATCACTGGAGATCACCGCGACTGTCCCTACTAGGACGCACAGCACTTTTCTGTTCCTTTGTGCGCTATAGAATACACCATGCGTTATATGGCAATCCTACTTCTAGGCTATCGACTCTGAGGTGCGGACTTTGCTCTGGGACAGAAAAACCCTAAGAATAGCGAGGCAGAAGTTAGTGAGGGGGTTGTACAATGGGGTAATTGCATTGCCAAATGTACAGGTATATCACTGGGCTGCCCAGCCTGCAGTCATCAATCAATGGGTGCACCGCGAAAAAGGATGAGCCTGCAAATGAATATACAGGCTCCTCCGGGGCACGGTGACTGCATAAGTGTACTACACAAACCCCAGTGGTAGTACACTTTCAGGTCCCATGGTGCAAATGATCAAACTCTGGAACCTAGTAAATAAAAGGCCGGGAAAGCATAACAAAATAACACAAGTCACTCTGCTTTGGGAAACAGAGACACTGGGCCGGTTGTCTAAGTGCCCTGGATTCGATAGGTGGGACCTCATTGGCATCTTGATGGTGGGCGATTTATGGACTAGGGAGGGTTGGTTCCATTCTCAGACCTACAACAAGAGTATAATCTTGCCATGACTGAAACATTTAGATATCTTCAAGTCAGACAGGCCCTTATGGCAGCTGTACCACTGGGGAGCACCCTCCTCAAGCTTCCCCGCTGGAGGACAGACTCCTTACGGACTTCATAGATGGTCTTGCGATCTCCCTGACATGCCGAAAACTTGTGCATAAGTCCTCTTATCCCTTGAAATGGCTCAGGGAGCATTGGCAGAGACCTGGGGTGAGTGGAGGATGAAGACTGTCAGGAAGCCCTCTGTTCCCCTAAAGAAGTGGCCATACCCATGAAACTACAACTGATCCAACTCAAAATGCTCCATAGATGCTATTTTTCTGGAGACACGTTGCTCAAAATGGGTAAGAAAGCTACCTCAATGTGTCAACGACTGAGTGGGCAAGATGGTACGCTCTATCATATCTTATGGAAATATCCACAGATCAGACCATACTGGAAGGACGTCATGCACATAATGACACATAATGAGACAAGTGAGTGGGACGAACTTGCAGCCCGAGCCGGAACAGTATCTTCTTAGCATATGGGAGGCAACCGATCTGAGTCGTAAAAATAAAATATGAGTAACTTTAGGTATGATAATAGCTAAACGAAATGTAGCTCGACAGCGAGGGGCACATATCACACCAACCCTCGGGAAGTGGAAGAGGGATATGGCCTGGGCAATGACCGCAGAGAGAGCTTCATATGAAAGATGGGGTTGCCCAAGGAAAAGGGATCAGGTATGGGGTAGGTAGAATGGCTAGAGAGGTTGGCTCTGCTCTGGCCCCTTCATGTGTACCAGCTGTGCAGTCACGAGGAGGAATCTTATTGGAAATCCCAATAATGAGACACTGAGACGACTTAAGGGTAATGTTGAATAAAAATTAAATGGATTGCTACTTGACTTGACGAAATGTATGGTTGCTACATTATAATGACTGCAACAACTTGTTTGTCTACTTTTTAAAATAATAAAAAGATTTAAAAAATATTTATGGTCTCAGAAGGAACCTATAGGTGAAATAATACAGCCATTTGAATCATTTGTTTAGCATTTCAATGCCACTGCTTTTCACAAAAGACAACAAAAGAGTAGGTCAAAAAGTGTCCGGACATGATGGGTGATATCTCTTTACAGAATTCGGCTAATTCCGCAAGGAGGGCAACCAGGAGGATCAGGGCGATAGGTGCCAAACATATTAAAGGTACATTCAGAGAAACAGATGAAGACCTAAGAATCTTGAAATAAAAATGTATTCATAACAGACATCATCTGATTTTAAAAGTGTTAAAGAAATATTAGAAAGTTACAAACAGGATCAAGAACAAAACAAAGCGATATTTCACTCAGAGTGCAACAGAACCTGACTAACAACTCAATAATATTTTAAACTTATGGTATGGATGATCATAAGAGAGGCTGGAGTAAACATGTAAACATACTCATAGTTTGGTCTCAGTACAATAATTCCAATTACTTCCATGTATTCTCATATGAAAAACTGAGTACCACACAGTTCATTTACAGATTTGTTACAGTAATGTTAAATGTTCTATGGTTTGAAGATGTTTCATTAAAAAATAAAATGGGGTAGTGTAATATTCTGGGGATAATATTTCTGGAAAATCCTGTATTCATTACAATGTTTATTGGAAGAACAGAATGTAAGGTGTAGCACATTCTGTTGTACTAAAGTTTAGTACAACAGAATGTGCTACACCTTACACAGTGAATGGAAATTGAAATATTTGAGAGGCAAATGCATATTGATGTTGTCACCAAAGAGAAAGATGCATGAAGAATTTATATCAATGAAAAGTGGTTCATACCTAGTAAAATTAATGTTGATCTTCGAGAAAAGGATTCACTTATGCAGTCACTGTGAGTGGAATTATTGAAAATTGTGTTTGTTAATTATTTTCACTATCTCACAAACCAACCATATTGCTTAACTAGCCAAAGACTAGCAAGCTCTTTGGTTCACTGACAGAATAACGACACTTAAAATATCCTGATACCACAATATCGAGTTTAAAATATTGATGTAAAAAATATCGCCATCCTATATTTATAATGGTAAGTACAAAAATATCGAAAAAAATACTGATTTCAAAAATATAGTTGTACAAATGTTGTTTTCTGTATACATAATAAATTAGGTAATAAATAATACCTATATGAAATAATAAAAACAATTTTTCAAATAGATGTAATATACATTTTAACAAATATAACAAATAAACTTAATAAAAAAAGTTAAAGCATACATAATAATAATATATATATACATATATTTGTTTACTTTAAAACAATTAAACATCTATTAATTTTAATTCATTTTATAATTTAAAAAATATATGAAAATGTAACAAATATCTCTATATCTATATATCTATCTATGTATATATAACTATATATATCCCAGGAACTCCGATCTCCTGAACAAGAAGAAATCCAGGCAAAGAAGCGGATACAGACCACAGAATTGGTGCAGGTGAAATTTTTATTCAGTGCAGTCAGTCGCCATGACGCGTTTCGCGCTACCCTGAGCACTTGATCACATTCAATAGTAAATCGCTAGGGTATTGGTTTAAATATACAAAATAATAATCACATGATGTAGCCTACAAGTTGCATAGATATAGAAGAGTTACTATCCATGGTAAAACTACAACATCTCGTACTGTGCAAAATTAGCATGTTGTGCAACATTTGCATTTAATCTCAGGCTAAAATCACATTTCATTTGAAAACAATATGTATAAAACCAACAATCCTAATAAATATGTGCAAAATGGTGCAAAATTAGTGCATAATTGAAATTGATTTTAATCATGAGGACTAGCAGCAATTAAATTCCTTCACATGATTTTTAGATATTTCAGATTTTCAGTTTTTTTCATTTTTTCGGGCCAGAGCAACAAAAAAAAAACGATAACATCGGAGCCCCGATGTTAATCTATTTTAAAGGTGCTACATTTTCAGATATAGAGTGCAAGTGCATTAGGTAAATGGGAATATCAGTCATATGTCGGTATGAATGCCAAGTAGATAACAACGTGAATCATAATGTATATATGCTTGTACTGGGTGACATTCAAGGGTCTCATGTCCGTCGTGGGTATAAATATATAAATATATATATATATATATATATATATATATATATATATATATATATATATATATATATATATATATATATATATATATATATATTCACTGAAAAAACCACAGGTTATAGACCATATATAGTTAGGAATTAGCATTTAGAAAACCTTATTTTACTCACACAAAACCATTGAAATTCCATATATAGTTAGTTGCACTAACTATATATCGTGCACCCGCAATCCACTGCTGATGATGTCACATATTACATCATTCATGACATGGTCAGTGACATCACTGATGACATCACTGATGACATCTCAAATGACATCACTGATGACATCACTGATAACAACATCCAGTGATTTTTTGTTTCTATAAAGTTTAAATATGTCTTACATATTGAAGAATGAGTGGATGTGTAAGTGTCTGGACGAAGGATTTAGTAGGTGCATGACTGACTGTATGAGTGAGTGATTAAATGTGTCTCACTGACTGCATGGGTTAGTGACTAAACTGTCTTAATTTGTGCATCATTATGTCTGTTGTTCTGTAAACTGCTGCATGTGTTGATCAGTAGCTATATGAGTAACTATATGGGTTATTGATTGATTGCCCAAGTATTTGTATGGGAGACTGAGTGTGTGTGTGGCTAGCTGGGAGGTGTGTGACTCTGTGCAGATCAATCTGTACTTGTATCAATGATTGTATAAGAAGGTAAGTATGTGTTAGTATATGTTTGAAAATGTAAGGTGCTCTATGTTTAACTGTATAGACAAGAAAATGGAAGTGTCATTGATTCTTTACAGGACTGACTAGGTGTGTGAGTAACTCCATGGATGAGTGGCAGACTGTGAGTGTCTGTATAGGTGTATGAGTGCATATGATAGTGTTGTAAAGATGAGTGATTGTATGTATGAATGATTGTATGGGTGAATGAGTGAAGGTGTGTGTAGACGTAGCAATCAGTGAGTGCGTATGTAGTAACTAGTATTGGTGTGTCAATGGTTTCAAAAATTATACTCTCTTTTTAACACTGGGTGAAACAGAGGTTATATTAAAATGTGAGGAGATGCATTGTATTGTCACATGAATGATATCATCAGTGATGTGGTCATTGATGTCAAATGAGATGTCATCAGTGATGTCATCAGTGATGTCATTTGAGATGTCATCAGTGATGTCATCAGTGATGTCACTGACCATGTCATGAATGATGTAATATGTGACATCATCAGCAGTGGATTGCGGGTGCACGATATATAGTTAGTGCAACTAACTATATATGGAATTTCAATGGTTTTGTGTGAGTAAAATAAGGTTTTCTAAATGCTAATTCCTAACTATATATGGTCTATAACCTGTGGTTTTTTCAGTGAATTTTCAAGGTTTTGTAAATGCTAATTCCTAACTATATATGGTCTATAACCTATGGTTTTTTCTGTGAATTTCATTGGTTTTTTAACAGCTAATATCTGTAGCTGTAAAATGTATTCTTCTTTAAATCCAAAAATATATTTTATATGTTTATGAATAATTTTTTTTTTTAATATTTTTTTTTCTTCGTTCCCGCTTCGCGAATCGGGAAGCTTCCCGTTAGCTGACCTTGATGCCGCGAAATAGACCGCGAGCCGGTAAACGTTTCTTTACCGCAAGTGCCGCGTTAGAAAACAACATCGTGACGCCTCCCGTCCGCATGACGTTTCACGTTGTCGCGTGATACGTCATATGACGTGCTACGTTAGCGAACTGGTACGCGAAGCGAGTCGCAAAGCGCAGGTTTCTGGAAGCAAACCGGGAGGCCCTGCAAAGCGCTTAACGTAAACACAGCAAGTCATGTGACTTGGTAATAACACTTTTCATTGGTTCATTTCACTTTTGGTTTCCTAATGATGTAAGACTAGGTCATATAATCTAAAATGAACACTTTTGATTGGTTGAGAACTCTTGTTTTTCCCAAATGATGAAAATCCCTCCTTCTTTCCTCACTCTGACTTTCATCATTGTGAGAGAAAGACCCTTTGTGATCACTGAGCAATGGCTTCTTTAGTAGCTTCAGCTGGTGCTTCCCCACCACCTCCACCACATCCAAGGAAGAGTGGACCACCTGCTCAAGTTATAATTCAACAACAAGAAGAAGAAGAGGAACAGGACGACAAGCACGAACAGAGGCAGTTTTTGCCTGAGCAGCCCAGGACGTCTCACCGGAAAGAAAACTTCATTTGGCAATTTTTTAAAATTCCCAAAGGTCAGAAAAAAGTAAATGCAAGATACGTAACTTGCCTTATATGTCAAGATAGACTGTCCAGAGGAACCGAGAAAAAATACAGTTTCGGAAACTACACAATGCATCGCCATATGACTAGGTGGCATCCTAACAACTACAGTGCTGCACAGTTTCGGAACGACCTAGATAATCTCCCTATTATGGCCAGAAGATCTGTTGTACCGGAAGTAACGGGACCAGAGGGCAGGGAGATGGTGCCAAATATACAAATGAAATTTGGTGAAGTAAAACACACCTGCGTATTTTGCGATGGATTCATTTCCTACGGAGAAAAAAGCATCACTCTGATCAACAGAGCTATTGACTATCATATGCAAGTTTGTACGAAACGCCCAAAATAATAAATACTTCTTTTTTTGTTTTGTTGCTCCTGTTGAGCCCTTTACAATGAATCGTTTTCATTGCCCCCTCCAAGAAAAACCCAAAAATATATAAAACTTCAGAAAAATTTAAAAAAAGTAAAAAAATGTTCCGAAAAATAATTAAAAAAATATAAAACAACAAAAACAATAAAAAAAAAAGTTCTTTTCAGAACTACCTCCCCGTTATTAAAAAATTGGTACAATATTTGGAACTGTGCCAACCTCTATTTCTCTTAGTTCGCTTCCCAGTTCGCTCGCCGGTACGCGAACTAGAAGCGAACCAAAAACAGTAAGTATAAGGGAAGGAAACAGACACTTATGTTAAAAGAAAGACAGCTATAGGGGAGTAAACTAGAGATACTATTACCCGTAATCCACTGCTGATGATGTCACATATTACATCATTCATGACATGCTCAGTGACATCATCAGCAGAGGATTGCGGGTTTTTTGGCAACGTGCCTTATCCACGGTTTAATAACGCTGCCTTTTGCTTTATATAAGTTTTCAAATTGTATGAAATATATACCAATAGGTCGTTATGAACCTTTAGGTAGTGCTTTTCTTCATGAGGTCTGGTCGCTTCCATACACATACAGATGTTTCAAAGATGATCAAGAAGTTTATCTGAATGGAGAGGAATGCACTGAGACGCCAGATCATTCACTAATGTGTAGGCACATACAGTTACACGGTTCATGCAACAAACACCGAATAAATATGGCTTGCGTGTTGCAAGGCACGCCAGTTCCTGCTATCATCCCCACGTTCAAGTTGTTGGAAAATGGTAGTTATTTGATGCTCAATAATGAAGATTGTTCTGAGTTAATTGAAAAGGGTCTGCACCTCTGTACGGGTGTTCGCTATGTGAAGCACGAAAGTTTCACGGGCCGAACTCAAGGCCACCTCTCTCTGAGACAAAAGAGCTCTTATTCTTGCCATGCCGTTGAAATCTGTCCCAAGGTTGGTATTTGTGGCCAGATTGAAAACTCCCTATGTTCATGTGTGGGAGGAAATAGAACATTTCTGCAGCAAATAACCCGTTCACTTACTGTTACGATAAAAGGAATACTTTTAATTCAGATTTGCCTTTCAATTTCAGCAAGATGGTTCCGACTATCTTTAACGCATCCTCCACAAAGACCCTGGCGCACTTTTTTAAAGTTGTTACCAGTGGTCTCGTGACTTCATTTGAGAAAATCTTTGGAGTCATCCCTGCTTCCTTTCATTACATTTTCTCCACTCCGGTTCGTGGATTGGCATTTTTACTTGCATTACCAGCGGACACTCTTGTGCTTTTTTACATTTTTAAATATGGATGTCCCTCCTATGCAACCTCCCACCCTGCAGCTGCTGACACTGTTCCGCAATCGCATGCTAGAATATTATGGCACAATGCCGTTGGCGATATTAAGCACGGCATATGGATTATCTTTTCGATTCTCCTACTTCACCTGTGTCCAGCCTGTATTTCACTGCCTGACCTGTGATTTCGATTGGGCCATTGATTTGTGTCTCTGCGGACCGGTTTCTCCTGACGTCGACTTTAATCAGCTGATGACTCCTATCATTACTCACGAGTTGGTTTGTCCTGGCGAAAGGATTATGGCTGTGGCATTGATGCATGGACTACTTGGTCCCTGGAATTTACTGGCGGCAGCACAGTCTTTCTTGGAACAGAGCTTTCTTGAAAACCCACCGAGCTGTCCTCTGATGGTGATAGAGGATCCGGTGCTGGGAGAGCACGTATGTTCTTTTCCGCTTTTAAATTGGATGGCTGAACTGTTTTCGGATGAAGACGGTGACTTCCTATTGGAGGCTGTTGCAGCTTATTTTGCATACACAGTTATGTCATAGACCTTTTTCATGTTTGATATGCTGAGTACTAGCATTTCATTGACAATTCATTGACTTATTTGTCAAGTTTTTATTATTTACCTTGCCTATTGGCTTAAGACTCGATAAAGTACTTGGCTGTTTTATTTTTCTTTAGCATTAAATTTTCCTAGTTTTTAATGCTTTACCTTGCGGACCGTCCACATATAAACTTGCAATCTGCTCTCATGAGATGGCACTTCTATTATCTTATTCAGTTCGTTTCCGGATCATGGGGAGGTGTCATCTAGGTCCTGGATATCTTTACACCGTGTTAAGTTAGCATGGGCTCATTACCGGTTTAAACGCCATTTTTCCTTTTTTGCAACTTCTGCACACGACACTTAGTTGTTGCTTTAGCTTTCCACCTAGTAGTTCATCGTGGTTTACATGAGAATAATATGTTATTGCTCTACTATCTGCTTTGCTTGTTAAACTATATCTGTACAGCGAGTGCTAAAGTTTCAAGAACAACACGATACAGAATTGTTATGAGGTCTGATCTCCACGACTTCATACTCATAACATAAGTGCAACTTCTGCCAATTCTGGGCATGAGGCGAGTTTTATATTGCTTTGCCGAACACACATACACAACAGTTGATGCGGTTCACATGAAGAGAGAGCTGGTGTATGCTGATGTGATTCCTTCAAATCTAAGACACTAAAGTATGGGCACGCCCTAAACCAACACAAAGAGACCTTCTTAGCAAATAATATAATATGTGTATTAGGGACGGTGAGATATAAGCAGCCGCGGGCCGTGGAGGGAGTTACGGTGAGGCAGGGAGGCGGGGAGGGGGAGAAGCAGGGTGGAGCCCTCTCTACCTTGCCCCTCCCCCTCCCCGCCTCCCTGCCCCACCGTAACTCCCTCCACGGCCCGCGGCTGCTTATAAGTGTTGCTAACTCTTATTCATTTACAGCATGTTAACATACTGTCACCATTCGCTTTTTATGTACTAGTAACTATGCTGGTAATTTTGCTACTGATAATATGTGTACTTCTATTATCTAAGATACTACGCCTGAGAAGACGGCATTAGTAAATAAACATTTCAAATACACATGTGTTCTTCTTAACTCCATGTTCTGGTTTCTAAGAAATATATAACGACCGACTGTTCATGAGTTCCACGTATCCTGAGGTACTATAAGTTCATATTCTGGATTGTCTAAACATTGAGAGTTTGTTATATCCAATGTGACACTGTACCTAGCTTGCTAAGGAGTTTTTGATTACTAACGTGAGTTTTGGGACACCCTAATTCGCCGAGGTTCCAATCCTCTGTCCACAGTTCTGTGTGAGAACAGAAACCCTGCGACAGGGGCACCCCCGACCCTTGCTGGAGCTTCATCACACTTGCGATACAACTCCAGCAATGCGCCACCTTTACGGCACAGATACATCACGCATCTGTGCTGTTTTTGCCCCATGATGCGCCGCATTGTAAATGCAGCACACCATAGGTGACGGAACAGCGGCACAGAATGACTAACACATCCCTGGTGATGCGCCAGTCATCATAAATGTATCCCTATGCTTCTTATCTTGTTAGAGATGAACCGCCATATGTATCATCAAAGTTTTTTGCATTTCCTAAATAGCGAACTTTAAGGAATAAATAGCGATTCTTTACCATTCCTAGTTTGCGATTAGCTATTTGCTAATTACAAATTACCCATTCATTTCCTTCATTTCCATAGGGCGGTTGGACTCACTTTTAGCTCGAACGGCTGAATGGATTTCCACGAAACTTGGCAAAATTGTAGGGACTGGTAGCCCGATGTGCCTTTGCTATGTCTCAAGATATATGCTCCAGTGGTTTTTACGAAAATTAACTTTGAAAAATATATATTGGGCTACATTGGCCTATACATATGTTGGAGCCCAAATGTAGCCCAATGTAGCCCAATGAAGCCCAATGTAGCCCAATGTAGCCCAAAGATGGCCGCCAGACACACAAAAAAACAAATGTAGCCCAAATATCAGCCAGATGTAGCCCAACTATAGCCCAGTGACAGAATGACCAATCAGCTTCGCAAACCTCCGTTACGCGAAGCGGAGCGCTGTTACAGATATATATCTTTTTTTGAACGTTAATTTCTCAAAATCCACTGGAGCACATATATTGAGACCTAGCAAAGGCACATCGGGCTACCAGTCCCTAATATTTTGCCAAGTTTCGTGCAAATCCATTCAGCCGTTCGATTATTATTATTATTATTTTTTTTTGCCCCGCGGGGCCCTTTTAAAACCTCCACATCAAACCTAGGGGGTCAGCGAGGATCTACTATGCCCCCTTATAGTTATTTCCCCCTTTGTTTTGACCTCCTCTTGTCTCTCGATCCTACCGAGAGACAAGATGGCGGCCGCTACGGACTTTTTGGAATGTTGACAGACGCCGGAGAACCAATCAGCTTCGCTTCACAAAGCTCCGTTGCGCGTAAAGTACGCGAACCGGAGCGCTGCCTGGTCCGCTGTTACAGATATATATCTTTTTTTAAACGTTATTTTCTCAAAATCCACTGGAGCACATATATTGAGACCTACAAAAGGCACATCGGGCTACCAGTCCCTACAATTTTGCCAAGTTTCGTGCAAATCCATTCAGCCGTTCGGGCTAAAAGTGAGGCCAACCGCCCTATGGAAAACTCAATGTTAAAAACACGTTTTGGGACCCCCCTTTTTTCTCGGCCCCCCCTTGACGAACCCCCCCCAAATTTTCAAGGGCTGCTCAGAAACAAAATGTGCCATTTTCCTGAAAATTTCAGCCAATTCCGTCCACAAACGCCAAAGTTATTAGACATAGAATTTTCAAAAAACCCATAGAGAAAAAATCCTAACTATATATACCTACTGGCGACCGCCAGTAGGTAATATATATATATATATATATATATATATATATATATATATTCCTCCAATACCGCCCTGGTTAAGAACGGGTCCGACACATGCTGGGGTTGCTCAACATTAATTTAATGCCACCAAGATACAGCATAAATAGCGCGATGTGCACACAGTTCTCTGTCCCTGGCAGACGCGTTTCGGTGGTTGCCTTCTTCAGTGCCGGGTGTCTGGTGTGTGCTTCAAAATGATAGTCTTTCACAGGGCTTTTTCATAAGTCCTGCCGAGGACTCCCATTGGCTGGATGTTGTAGCGATAGAAAGCGGACAGGGAAAGTTCCATCTTTCGAGTGTTTTTGCCGCTTTCTTACTCTGAAGTCCCCAGATGCTGTGACCAGATACCGCTACCTGGAACATGCCATTGGAGTCCAAAGCAAGGTACAGTGACCCGCCCTGGCATACAATAATGTTCTCCAATATGGTGCTCCTATAACTTAGCAGGATCCGCTTGGCGGATTGCATCGTTGCCAGGCAAACCCGTCAGCAGACCATCTGCTCCCTCTCCCCGTTACCTTTACCAACAGTCCAGGTCGGGGGGGGCGCCACGTTGTGCAGTCCGTGCACCAAATCCAAGAAAGTTGCCGGCATACGTGGAGCTCCTGAACGAGGGGCGTGTCGGAAATGCCTAGCCGGCCTCTGCTTCCATACTCCTCCAATCCCGCCCTGGTTAAGAACGGGTCCGACACATGCTGGGGTTGCTCAACATTAATTTAATGCCACCAAGATACAGCATAAATAGCGCGATGTGCACACAGTTCTCTGTCCCTGGCAGACGCGTTTCGGCGGTTGCCTTCTTCAGTGCCGGGTGTCAGGTGTGTGCTTCAAAATGATAGTCTTTCGCGGGGCTTTTTCATAAGTCCTGCCGAGGACTCCCATTGGCTGGATGTTGTAGCGATAGAAAGCGGACAGGGAAAGTTCCATCTTTCGAGTGTTTTTGCCGCATTCTTACTCTGAAGTCCCCAGATGCTGTGACCAGATCCCGCTACCTGAACATGCCATTGGAGTCCAAAGCAAGGTACAGTGACCCGCCCTGGCATACAATAATGTTCTCCAATATGGCGCTCCTATAACTTAGCAGGATCCGCTTGGCGGATTGCATCGTTGCCAGGCAACCCCGTCAGCAGACCATCTGCTCCCTCTCCCTGTTACCGTTACCTATATATATATATCACTCCAACTCGTCTTCAACATCTGTATCCAAAACGAACAGACAAGCGTGGACCCAGTTTGGTGAGTGCATCATTTTATTTCGCCAATGCCGCCATAACGCGTTTCCGGAGAACCCTCCCTTGATCACATGACATCGAGTTTACTGCAAATGTAAGTAAGTCCTCTGTATACTTCCTGGATGTGGAGGTATACATACATGAAGAATCCATTGCAATAAGGATTTACCGAAAACCTACCGCAGGCAATTCATTGCTTCATGCAAGTAGTCATCACCGCAACACCTAATTCAAAGCATCCCTTATGGGGAGATGCTTCGAGTGAGGCGTATTTGCAGTGACGATGTAGAATGTCAAATTGCCCAAGCAAGCAGCAAACAGAGATTTTTGTCAAGAGGATATGCTTCAGGGGTCATTGATAGAGCCATCAATAAAACAAGATCAATGACGAGAGATCAGGCTCTAGTAAAGAAGGATGAGAAGTTATTAACTTCTAAAAAATTGGAACCAACAAGTAGGGTCATATTGACATACAGTAAACATCATGGAGCCATTAGAAAAATTCTAAAAAAAAAATGGAATTTGGTTCAAAATGATCCCATATTAGGTGCTGAGCACTCTAAAAAAAAACAATTAACATTCAGACGAGCAAAAACCATGGGCAATTGTCTTGTCAAAAGCAGTCCGGAAGTTAGGGCACCTACCAACTGGTTGTCGGCACAAAAGGGGTTTAAAAGGTGCATAACGTGTAAGGCGTGTAAATTTGCCAAAAATAAAACAAACTACACATCACCCTTTAGGCCGGACCCTGTGTTAATCAACAAGAAATTAAATTGCAAAACAGACCATGCCGTGTATGTGTTGGAGTGTCCTTGTGCATTAAGGTACATCGGAAGTACGAAACTCCCTGTACATAAAAGGATACTCCAACATATACGAGACATCACCAACAAAGATCAGGCCTATCCGGTGGCGAGGCATTTTGAGTTGGTTCATGATTGTAACCCCAATCATCTAAGTTACTTCACAATAGATTGTGTTCCCCCACTCAGAAGAGGAGGAAATAGAGAGGGCATGCTCCGGCTGCTAGAGACACGATATATACTGGAGCTCAATACCAAGTCCCCAATGGGACTCAATACCAGTGAAGATTTATACAAGTGTCTCTAATAATATCATGAACAGTAACTCCAATAATCAATGTGCAATACATGTACTGTAACATTTTTCCTATTGGTTGCTCCACCATAGATGAACTACAACCCCATTATCGTTTTAGAGTTTCTCATTTAAAAAGGAAAAGTCACAAGAGTGATTGTAATGTGTTATATATGTTGTGTACTTTCAGGATGAAATATAACTGGTTTTTACTGGTAGTGTATATCATTGTTAAGCCTGGTAGCACTTTCTTAGAACCGGCTGGTTCGAGGTATTAAAAGCAAGTTGTGTCTATTTCGAGCATATAGCCATATACCATAACAAAAGTAGATAATAATACACCCACATGGGCCATATCCTGTTGTTTTCTCCATGTGTTTTATTCATATCCATTTAATTTCATCTTCAATCATGGACAATAGGTTCTAGGAAATTTTGCATAGAGATTGATACCGATATTGTATTTATACCATTGTAGTATTTATTCAGATGCTTTTGACATTTTTAGCTTTTCTACATTTATTTAAATGTTTTTATAGATGTTTGAATGCCACTAGTTTTATCGGTATTCTGGCCATGTACAGATTTCTCCACATAGTATTCATTTACACATGTCCGGTATCTGCATTTAAGCAGTAATGAAATGATTGAAAACGTATGGAGCATTTACATTTAATGTTTGAAATTAAGCATGAGGAGTATGGATTGTGAAACATCTCTATAGTATGTTTTCTCTATCTATTATGGTAACAGCTGCTCGTATTTTTTGCACTTGCACTTGTCACTTTAAATGTGGGTTAAAACACAAGCAATACGTCATGTGATCAAGGCCCAGGTGGGGCTGAAACACGTCGTGGCGGCGATGCGGGGTGAAATGCAATAAATAATTACCTGGCACGAAGAACTTTTTGGGTCCGCATTCATCTTTCCATGAGACAGGAAAGTAACGGATGAAAATTTGCGATATATATATATATATATATATATCTGACGGCGTGGCGAATGAGGAATCCGTGAGGTCGGCCGACCGACGCGAGCCCCAGCGCAGATTCCGGTAAGGCACAAACGTGCAGGCAACATTATTTGTTCTGACTCTTGAGCGGGTTACGGGATATTTTCCCAACAAATTAAAACTTCAAGCCACTGAGCAGCAGTACGGCGTATTTCCAAGTGCCGTATATTTATTTTTCATCATGTTTTCCAGCGACGCGCTCCAGAATAGGGAGACAGTAGCCGAGGCTTTGTTTGAAAACCTCCCGGCGGTTACAGAGGAGCCGCAAGTAAATCAAGTTACTAATGTTAGCAGCGATGCCAAGACCCTTTTAAAAGTATTAGAAAAATTATTACATAATGAACTATCAAAACGGTGGGAAAAGAAATACCTGGAAAAATATCGTGACGCTTACCGTGTACCCAGAGGCCTCCGAGTACTAATTGTGCCCACATACGAAAATCCGAATACAAAAATGTTGCAGGAATGGGCCGAAAACAATCTTCAGGCCTCAAAGAATATGCTACATATCCTCATTAAGTATGCTGAATCTGACCGTGATGTGCTATTATTGGAGATAGATCGTATCAATGGTCTGTTGGAGGCCACAGGCGAAACTGACCTCATAGCTAAAAGCAAGAAGGAAATAGAAACACGCATGATGAAATATGAGGAGTCAATTAAAGAGAGGAAAATATACAAGTTTGCCAGAGACCAGAATGACTACGCTACTGGCCGTATTTTCACATTCGCCAGAAAATACGACAATTATAAGCGTCAAGCATTAACAAGTAAAAAGCAATCAGTCACAGGAGCTGCAACAAATAATATGGCTGCTCCGGATGTGACTGACAATGATGCTGTTTCTCTTACCTCCAATAGCGATTCAGATGACATGAGGCCGAGCACATCTTTTGGCCCGCAAGAGATGTCGAACTTCACAGTTGTGGATTAATTAAATTTTGTTAGCGAGGACCGGAGGTACTTCTTGCGCCCCCGCAATCCTCTCCGAAGCAAGGAAGTGCTGCAACAGGAATCGGCGCAACAGGAGGTGCAAGCAAAAACAAAGGTACAACGTGAGGCAATGCGCGAAGGAATTGGAGAAGGTAACCACAACTGTGGAAAGCACAGTAATTAACTTGACTGACGTTGTCCTAACTAAAGCAGAAGAGCAACTTCTTTCCTTAAGACTTACATTCGGTCCTAAAAATGATTTTTCTTACAATCAGACGCACATCGATGTTTTTAAATTTATTCGGAAAATCAAATTAATGAAATATTTTCTGTTACATCCTGTGCGAAACGAAAGTGCATCTGCTGCCACACCCACTACAACGAATACTATACCTCTGCAAGTGAGAAACATCGGGGGTCTACAATCTCTCCTTGACCTTGCTCATGAGGATGGAACACAGGACTCCTACTGTCAGTCAAACCATCAATGTCAACAAAACAGCTCCTAGTCCCTTCAGAGCAAAATCGACCTTTTTGCCACTCATGCCCAAGGATGCTGTGGACGTCTTTAGTGACAGAGTAATTACAGAACTTAACGAACTTAACAAAAAAAATTTGGGTAAATCTAAACAGGTGGATTACAACAACAACCAATACCATCTTTTGATTAAGAAACTTCAGAACAACCCAAATGTCATCGTAAAGAATTCTGATAAGGGTGGTAACACTGTTTTATGGTCAAGGGAGGATTATTTAAAAGAGGCTGTTAAACATCTATCTGATCCTACTTGCTACACTAAATCCACCAGAATTACTATGAAAAACAGTGAGGAGATTACCCGTAAAAAGATTCATCATTGGCAGAGGAAAGGATTGCTTACCAAGGAAGAGTTCAAATTCTTGAGTGTTGAACATCCTATCACTCCTCTGTTATACCCTCTGCCAAAAGTACATAAACTGGTTACTCCTGTCCCTGGCCATCCAATTATATCAGCCCAAGGTAGCATGAATGAAAATCTGTCAAAATATGTGGATTTTTTTCTCCAACCTCATATGACCAACTTACCTCAAAGACACTACCGATTTTCTTGTTAAAATAAAGGATGTGAATTGGTGCTCTAACTATTTTTTTGTTGTGATGGACATAAAATCACTTTATACTAGTATACATCACTGTCAGGGTATTGAGGCAACTAAATATTTTCTTGACAGCCGAGAGGTGGTTTTTAGGGAACATAACACGATGCTTCTTGAAATGACGGAAATCTGTCTTCGTAACAACTTTTTCCAATTCCAAAATTAAATTTTCCAACAACGGGGAACGGCCATGGGTTCGTGCTTCTCCCCCAGCTATTCATGCTTGCATGTTGGTTGGTGGGAGGAGCATGTGCTTGGTAACACCCATCGTCAGTGGAAAACGTATATTGTTCACTACTGGCGTTACATTGATGACATCTGTATCATTTGGTGTGGTACCAAGGAGCAAGCTTATGCCTTTGTTGATGAAATCAACATCAATGACCACAACTTGAGATTCACTGTTTCTGTAACTAATGACTTAGCAGAGTTTTTAGATGTTCAACTGTACGTTGAGGGGGGTAGACTTCATACTAGACTCTATAGGAAGTCCACCGCGGGCAATTTGATTCTACATGCCCAAAGTTCACACCCCAAACACACTATCAATAGCATTCCGTACGGTGAATTTATTCGTATCCGGCGGATCTGCAGTGACACAGTAACATCTGATAGTTGCTTGGCTGAGTCAGTACAAAGATTTCTTCAACGGGGCTACAGCAGTAAACTACTCGAACAGGCTCTCTACAAGGCAAAAATAAAATCGAGGGATGATTTACTTAAACCAAAAGCTGTTAAATCTATTGACCCTAATGCAGTTGGTCCGGTTCGCCTGATTACCACTTTCTGCACCCAAGAGAAGACCATTCGACGTATTATATACTCCGAATGGGCGATCCTTATGACAGATAATATTCTAGGTCCTATCATGCCAAGTCAGCCCGCCATCACTTTCAGAAGAGCGCCCTCCATGAGGGATGCCCTTGACAGATCCATGCCTGAAATTTTAACCAAGCGAACCTGGTTATCCAAAATGGGCTTCTTCAAATGCACATCTTGTCGTTTGCTAAGAATGGCACATATTATCAATCAGCCTTTAGCGAGAAACGCATTGCCATTCAAGAATACCTGACCTGCCGGTCGGAGTATGTAATCTACAAACTCAGATGCACTTGCAATTTAGAGTACATAGGAAGCACCAAGCTTCCTGTGAACAAACGTATCTTGCAATACGTTAGAGCCATTTTTAATTCGGATAGTAATTATCCCGTGGCTAGACACTTGAAATCCATACATAACAATAAACTGAAGGATTTGGAATATACTGTTCTAGGTTCAGTCCCTAACCCCGGACGGGGGGGGGGATCGAGACAAATTACTTAGACAGAGGGAAACCCATTTTATTCTTTTGTTAGATACTAGAGTTCCGAATGGGTTAAACATGAATGAGGATCTACATAACTTTTTATATATCCTTATGTCTTTGAATTATGCCTTTTCGTCTATATATGTAATATCTGTGTCATCAGGTCTCTATTTCCATCGGTATCGCTTTTTTGTAACTGAACTGCATTATTGACTCTTAGGTTTTCAACATTTTGCCTCATGTGTGCTGCTGTTCTCCTTTTGTTTATTCATATATTTTTGTGATGCTTTATTTACACATTATTTTTTAGTTTTTCACTCAAAATGACTAGTGTGGCAATATTTAGCATAAAATGTTATTTATGTACCATCTTTTTTGAGAGGTTCAGATCAAGTTTTGATCTATTTTTGAACTGTGCACTTGCACTTTAGTAGTTCCATCTGCTGCCATCCGATAATTCTCCATATATCAAATCGATATCTTTTGCACTTGCACTTTATTGATTTTTGCTATACAATGGGAATTATTTTATATGAATAGTAACATATCGCACTGTGATTGTGGTGGACGAACATATACATTTAAAATAACTTGTTGTTGCTGCTACTTTGCATGTTCGACTACATTTTGATGATTTTGTGATTCTTAGGGCACTTGCCAATATTTTCATCATTGTGAACAAAGAATGTCTTCTGTCATGTATGAATTGTTTGACTTCTTTTTTGGACCTCCAGTACCTTGATTTGCTTTTTTGTCACTCCTAGTCGTTTTTCTTATTTACTACACATGATTGCCTTTCAGCCTGTTTTCTAGGGCTGTTTGGGCTTTTAAAGCACTTTAAATTTGTGATGTTTGTCGGGGCGCGTCATGTGATCAAGCTCCTTTCAGGGAGTGAAACGCGTCATGGGGGACATATGTCTCAAAGAACAATGAAATAAAACTTTAAAACTGCTTGCAGAACTTTGTGCAGTGGCCCGTTATTGAATCTACACCTTGGGGAAGAGGTCCGCACCTGTTCGGTTCCACCTTGTAATTGGCGGTCAGGAGCTACACTTTTGATATATATATATATATATTTATATATATATGTAAGAGCAAAAGACCAAGCTTTCGAGGGCGCACTCGCGGTCAACGTTCACCGCCGGTTCACAATCGCTGCACGCATCCCCGGAGGTGCTTGAAATAAAGGAACATGACCACGCGACTCTGCTCCAGGATTCTTTATTGTATGGCACTGGTCACCTGACGCGTTTCGAAGCACTCGCTTCTTCTTCGGAGGCATTCAGTATTTGCAACAGCCCACAGGAGTCTCCCATTTGTCAAGCTCCGCCCTGAGTGGGACGCACTACGTGTGCGCCTTGCCTTATGGTACTAGTTTCCCTTAAGTAGGTCCCGTGTGGTTGTTTGGTTGCAAAATTGTTCATTAAAACCCTTAGTGGGCCCCAGAGTATTGCCCGTGGTTTTGGTTCGTTCCTGCTGGCCGCATCGCTTAGTAGGCTGGAAACAGTTCCAAACTGCGATGTCCTTTCAAGTTCTGATGGACGTTGCCGCCCTCCACGGCAGGAATGTCGTGTGAGATATGTAAGAGCAAAAGACCAAGCTTTGACAACCAATCATGGCAATTGAGGAAGAGTCTAAACAAACATTGGAGTATTCTCCGTTTGGATGATGACCTCAAAGAGGCACTAAATGAAAATCCATCCATTACCTTTGGAAAAGCGAAATCCCTTAAAGATTCGCTCAGCAATGCCTTAATAAAAGAACCGTGTAAATCTGGTAATATCACAGGATTTTTTCCCTGTACTAAATGCAAGGCATGTAGAAACAGCCACAAATGTAAAAGCATAAAGTTGTGTAAAGACCAAGCTGACCATAAAATCAGTAAAAGGGTAGGTTGCAATACTGAATATGCAGTGTATGCACTGCAATGTCCTTCTGACAAATTTTATATTGGCATGACCACCAAAAAAGCTAAGTTGAGGGCATTGGAACATCTGAGGGCCATTAAAAATGCAAATCCACAATACCCAGTAGCCAGACATTTTGTAGCTGAGCACCAACAGAACCCCAATCTCTTGAAATTTTTTGTGATCGATTGTGTGGAACAGAGAGAACGGGGTGGAAACAGGCTATTGGAACTTCGCAAACTGGAATCACGTTACATCATCAGGTACAACACAAAACAACCCGGAGGGCACAATATGGGAGAAGAACTTTCAGTCCATTTACAAACTTAATGCAATTGTTAAATATCTGCCTATTTCTTTAGATATATCCATTCTGTATGTATTTTAATGTTTTTATGTTCACTGCAACTTCACTGACATAGTAAAACATAGTGCACATTGTCCTTTCATTTTCAGATGGAGATACAATCTACAGTTGGACTGAAATAGTCCACTTGGGCTCAACACCTAAAACACGAACATTTGCTGAAACAGCTGTTTATATTTGAATTTTTGACCATTTATGTTGAAAAATTTATTACGGAAAGTGTAAACTGTCGATTTATGTTATTGATGAGTGAATTATCAATTAGCCCACTTGGGCGATATACCACAGAGTGTGCACCACTTTCTGTTATTATTATGCAAAATGAATGCTGTCAGCTTTATTTTCTTACAGCGGTAACTGAGAAAATATATTTTGTTCTCCAAGTAGCAACATTGCTAAGAAAGTATGGATTATAGTTGCAACATAGTAACTTTTCTATGTCAGTGTGATCACGTGCACGAAATGTTATGAAGTATATCACTTTAAATAGAATGGCCGCTTTAACGAATGTACCCGTGAGCAAGAGGCTTAAGGCTTCGAAACGCGTAGGGTTTTGTTTCTCCGTGTGCCAATAAATACAGCACTTTGAACAATATTTTGGCCCCGGCTCTGGTCTTTTTCGGCAAATACGTACTCGTTGTACCAGGAGTGTGTGGCATTTTGAGGGGGCGGCGAACCCGCCGGGAGCCTGCTGTTGAAGCGGCTTGAGCACGCCAGAAATTGTGTGTTCTATATATATATATTCAAACAACAGGTTAGCCCCAAAGAGAGACGCCAACAGTTGCGTGTGCATTTCCGATTCTTTAATGATGGCAGCAGCATTCAGGCAAAACAAATATGATTTCATCAAGCAGTGTAGCCACGCCAGATGCGTTTCGGGAACTGTGTTCCCTTCTTCAATGGCATCAGTCTTAAGCATCCAAACGTCTTTTCTGCACGCATTTAATACCTGGAACCTGCCCCAGTGGGCGGGGCCACTCGCATGGCCTTTTAGTCCATGTAGTGCAGATCAACTTTAATAAACCTCCTATAAGGGGGTTTGGTGAAAAAGTCTTTTTTAAAAGATGTGTTGCCCTAGTGGGTGGATGACAATCACCTTGCTTTGTCTGCCGCACTTTTCAGCTGTCACTTCGAACGCAGACTCCTGTGTCGCTGCTGCAACCACTTTAGCTCCAGCACAGGTCCGCTTGCTTGCGATGAGCGTCTCTCGCGGCTGGGCTCAGTCGCACAAATCCAAACAACAGGTTAGCCCCAAAGAGAGACGCCAACAGTTGCGTGTGCATTTCCGATTCTTTAATGATGGCAGCAGCATTCAGGCAAAACAAATATGATTTCATCAAGCAGTGTAGCCATGCCAGATGTGTTTCGGGAACTGTGTTCCCTTCTTCAATGGCATCAGTCTTAAGCATCCAAACGTCTTTTCTGCACGCATTTAATCCCTGGAACCTGCCCCAGTGGGCGGGGCCACTCGCATGGCCTTCTGATCCATGTAGTGTAGATCAACTTTAATAAACCTCCTGTGAGGGCGTTTGGTGAAAAAGTCTTTTTTTAAAGATGTGTTGCCTTAGTGGGTGGATGACAATCACCTTGCTTTGTCTGCCGCACTTTTCAGCTGTCACCTCGAATGCAGACTCCTGTGTCGCTGCTGCAACCACTTTAGCTCCAGCACACGCCCGCTTGCTTGCGGTGGGCGTCTCTCGTGGCTGGGCTCAGCCGCACAAATCCATACAACAGGTTAGCCCCAAAGAGAGACGCCAACAGTTGCGTGTGCATTTCCGATTCTTTAATGATGGCAGCAGCATTCAGGCAAAACAAATATGATTTCATCAAGCAGTGTAGCCACGCCAGACGCGTTTCGGGAACTGTGTTCCCTTCTTCAATGGCATCAGTCTTAAGCATCCAAATGTCTTTTCTGCACGCATTTAATCCCTGGAACCTGCCCCAGTGGGCGGGGCCACTCGCATGGCCTTCTGGTCCATGTAGTGCAGATCAACTTTAATAAACCTCCTGTTAGGGCGTTTGGTGAAAAAGTCTTTTTTAAAAGATTTGTTGCCCTAGTGGGTGGATGACAATCACCTTGCTTTGTCTGCCGCACTTTTCAGCTGTCACCTCGAACGCAGACTCTTGTGTTGCTGCTGCAACCACTTTAGCTCCAGCACAGGCCCGCTTGCTTGCGGTGGTCGTCTCTCGCGGCTGAAGCCGCACAAATCCAAACAACAGGTTAGCCCCAAAGAGAGACGCCAACAGTTGCGTGTGCATTTCCGATTCTTTAATGATGGCAGCAGCATTCAGGCAAAACAAATATGATTTCATCAAGCAGTGTAGCCACACCAGACGCGTTTCGGGAACTGTGTTCCCTTCTTCAATGGCATCAGTCTTAAGCATCCAAACATCTTTTCTGCACGCATTTAATCCCTGGAACCTGCCCCAGTGGGCGGGGCCACGCGCATGGCCTTCTGGTCCATGTAGTGCAGATCAACTTTAATAAACCTCCTGTGAGGGCGTTTGGTGAGAAAGTCTTTTTTAAAAGATGTGTTGCCCTAGTGGGTGGATGACAATCACCTTGCTTTGTCTGCCGCACTTTTCACTGTCACCTCGAACGCAGACTCCACGCCCAGAAGGCGCACTACAAGGCCCAGAAGGCCTAGCGGAAAGCCATGCCCACTGTGGCAGGTGCTGCTAATCTACAAATGTGCGCGCCCAAAAACTGCTCACTAACCTTTGTGAACTATCCCTCTGATGAAAGGATTAAGACTTCCTGAAAAAGCGTCAGGCTGATTTTATTTGCTTAAACCTGCGCGGGTTTGATTATCTGCTGGCAGGTTGTGAAAGGAATAAATATGAATACCAATGAACTTCGTGTGGCTTTCCTTCTTTTTGGGCTTACCTGTGTTTGTTGGATATATATATATATATATATATATATATATATTCACTGAAAAAACCATAGGTTATAGACCATATATAGTTAGGAATTAGCATTTAAAAAACCTTATTTTACTCACACAAAACCATTGAAATTCCATATATAGTTAGTTGCACTAACTATATATTGCGCACCCGCAATCCACTGCTGATGATGTCACATATTACATCATTCATGACATGGTCAGTGACATCACTGATGACATCACTGATGACATCTCAAATGACATCACTGATGACATCACTGATGACATCATCCATTGACTGTGTGTTTCTGTAAAGTTTAAATATGTTTTACATATTGAAAAATGAGTAGATGTAGAAGTGCCTAAATAAAAGATTTAGTAGGTGCGTGACTGACTTTATGAATGAGTAAGTGATTAAATGTGTCTCACTGAGTGCATGGGTTAGTGACTAAACTGTCTTAGTTTGTGCATCATTATGTCTGTTGTTCTGTAAAGTGCTGCATGTGTTGATCAGTAGCTATATGAGTAACTATATGGGTTATTGATTGATTGTCCAAGTATTTGTATGGGAGACTGAGTGTGTGTGTGGCTGGCTGGGAGATGTCTGACTCTGGGCAGATCAATGTGTTCTTGTATCAATGATTGTATAAGAGAGTAAGTATGTGTTAGTATATGTTTGAAAATGTAAGGTACTCTATGTTTAACTGTATAGATTAGAAAATGGAAGTGTGATTGATTCTTTACAGGACTGACTAGGTGTGTGAGTAACTCCATGGATCAGTGGCAGAGTGTGAGTGTCTGTATAGGTGTATGAGTGCATATGATAGTGTTGTAAAGATGAGTGATTGTATGTATGAATGATTGTATGGGTGAATGAGTGAATGTGTGTGTAGACGAAGGAATCAGTGAGTGCGTATGTAGTAACTAGTATTGGTGTGTCAATGGTTTAAAAAATTATATTCTGTATTTAACACTGGGTGTAACAGAGGTTATATTAAAGTGTGAGGAGATGCATTGTATTGTCACATGAATGATATCATCAGTGATGTGACCATTGATGTCAAATGAGATGTCATCAGTGATGTCATTTGAGATGTCATCAGTGATGTCATCAGGGATGTCATTTGAGATGTTATCAGTGATGTCATTTGAGATGTCATCAGTGATGTCATCAGTGATGTCATTTGAGATGTCATCAGTGATGTCATCAGTGATGTCACTGACCATGTCATGAATGATGTAATATGTGACATCATCAGCAGTGGATTGCGGGTGCGCAATATATAGTTAGTGCAACTAACTATATATGGAATTTCAATGGTTTTGTGTGAGTAAAATAAGGTTTTTTAAATGCTAATTCCTAACTATATATGGTCTATAACCTATGGTTTTTTCAGTGAATTTTCAAGGTTTTGTAAATGCTAATTCCTAACTATATATGGTCTATAACCTATGGTTTTTTCAGTGAATTTCAATGGTTTTTTAATAGCAAATATCATAAGCTGTCGAATGTCAAGTACGTGGTAAGTGAAAACATTTTCGTGTTTATGCACACTGATCTGCTTTGAATTGTGCCCCCCCCCTCATTTCTATTAGGAGTACTCTCTCTTTGCAGATAGTGAAAGGTAGTTAACGCAGGCCTTTGCCCCCGTTGTAATCCGTCGTGCCTGCTTCTCTCTCCATTTGATTGATTGTTATCCAAGTATTTACTGCTTTAGAATTAGTTCTCTTTGGTTCATTCTCTATTTGCAAACAAACACAGAGTCGCAATACTCTGTTTAGTCTTTGCAGATAACGAAAAATCGTGTAAAAAAAAGAAAAGGAATCGAGCAAAATCAGTAGGACACTAATGGGATCTCTTTTTGACCTCGCTAAAATAGAAACATTAGGAACAACCCCTCATGACAAATACAAAACTAGTGAGATGAACTGAACTCCACACAATGATGGCTGCAAAACAGCTCGGCTCCGCCACCCACCCCACCCAAAATAACGATAAAGAGCGGCTGCCATGATTGGTTGCGGAATGGCCACGACGGAGCTACGAAATGGTGCTGCTCTCATGCTAACCCCAGCTTCAGTCTGAAACATCCAGAAACACTGTAGACTACCAATTCGATCAGTTCCGGTAGCGCCCCAATGTAACCCGGTAGAGAAGAACTAGCCCTCCCCTCTTTGACTGATGGTTCTTGTTGCCTGTCCCTTCTGTTGTCATTTAACAGAACTATTTAGCCTGCTGAAAGGGGTTGTGTTCCGACCGCTGGTTGGTGGAGACATTTTGACTATATTCTGGACCTGCGTTGTCGCGTAATGCGTCATATGACGCGCCGCGTTAGCGCATCCGGAAGTCATCCGGGGCGCGCAGCGCGTAACGTAAGCATAACAAGTCATGTGACTTGTTAATAAAACTTTTCATTGGTTCATTTTACTTTTCTTATTGTAATGATGAAAGGCTTGGTCATATGACCTAAAAATTACGCTTTTCATTACTTCCGAACATTATTTTTTCTTAAATATATGTTATAATGTTCCAGGCTAATGTACTTTCCCGGAAATTTTACAACTGTCCTGCAAGTAAAATATATTCTTTTTTCGAGAAAAAGAGCGTTTCTTCGTCCCATGACGGAGCCGTTGAGCAAAAGAGGGTCGACCTGCTGTCTTAGTCGCCGATACGCCTGAATATGAGATTCTTATCGATCACTTTATGTTGCAGGAATAGAAAACACAACAGCCCTTGACCATTTATCTTTACTGCGTTCCTTCGTATTATACCTTTTACCCTTCATGTAATTGGTCTGCTTTATTTCACTTGCCTTTTAATGATTCTAAAACAGTCACTATTATTAAAAACTTTACCAATGTATATACTACTACCATGTTTTCTTTTAAAAACCTTTATTGTGAAAATTTCATTATACAAATACGAGCCTATAACCACGTGGGCCTGCCACGGAGCAAACTGTAATCGTATATGATGAATAGACATTTACACTGTAGAGGAACGTAACGGGCGGGCCATTAGGTTGCAAGAACTAAGGTGTCTAACAGTTACGGAATCGGTGGACGTACATTTTATAATTAAAATACGACAGGGCCAGTTGCAATAAAATTATCTAGATATACATTTGCGGGCAAGTACCATGGGTGACGTTAATTCGAACTTTCAACAGTACAGTAATCAATAACACATCAGAACTTAATATCAATAGGGATGTCGAAATATTCAATCAATTCTCGTCCCCGCCCGCCATGTGCTTCAAAACTGCATACGTATCTCGTGATTTCAAGGTTCTGCAACCAGTACACAACAAGGAGTTACGAGTCCCATTTATTCCGGCGCCATTTTGGGCGAGGACGGGCAGGTCCAGGATATAGTCAAAATGTCTCTACCAACCATCGACTATGATGATGTTCATATGCTGTATTTATTAGAGTAACACTCATCTGTCCACATGAAATTAATTTGCCACAATCTAAACATGTCATTTTAATCTTTCCAAAGTTCTTCTAAATATTTGGGACCGTTTCCCTTGCCTCTGAAGCTCTCAGTGCCACTTCTTTGATGAATGTACTAGCAGGTCAGGGGTTCTCCTCCAAATCTTTCTTTTATGCAGCACTATAATTAATTGGTGCCACCTCTCCATATGACGATGCATGGTATAGTTACCACAACTATATTTTTTTTCGGTTCCTCTGGAGAGTTCATCGTGGCAGATGAAGCGTGTAACGTACCGGGCATTTACCTTTTTTTGCATGTACAGGAAATGAAAAAAAAATCGAGCGTCCGAGTTCTAAGGTGTCCCAGGGCCATTTTAGTGGACCAGGCCCAAATCCAAAGAACAGGCCGCCATTTTGAGAGTCCTCTTGCAGCCGCCTGTCGCTGTAGCATCAAGAGCAGCCGAAACTCAGCTGAATGGCAACTGAAACGGTAAAGGGGCGCCCCACTACAGCAGACGAGCCTCCACCTAGGAAGGCCCATTCACGCCGGCTCCCCCCCCCTTCGGGCACCCCACGCCGTTATTCGGAGCAGTATTGTAGGATGGCCACACCAGTGCGGCAACTTGCTAGACATCACCTCGGTGGTAACCGAATCTCAACGCCTTGTGGTGTCTTCTATTCAGAAAACATTGTTATGCTGCCTTCGACCTATTCGCCGCAAGTGCGCACACAACTCAACTGCATAGCTTGCTAGACACCACCTCGGTGCCATCCAGATCTCGGAATGTCAGCACCTTTTGGTGTCTTCTCTTCAGAAAATATTGTTGCGCTGCCTTTGGCCCCATTCGCACATCATTCCGCTACTGACGCCATCTCACAGGCTAATGGGGCGCCCCACGCCGACTTTCAGCATTGTAGAATGACCACACCAGTACAGCAACTTGCTAGACATCACCTCGGTGCCATCCGGATCTCGGCGCCCCACTGCAGATGAAGTGCCTTTCAACTATGAAACCACCACGGTGACATCCGGATCTTGGCGCGTTGTGCTGCCTTCGGCCTATTCGCACATCGGTCCGCTACTGACGCCATCTCACAGGCTAATGGGGCGACCCACGCTGAGTTTCAGCATTGTAGGATGACCACACCAGTACAGCAACTTGCTAGACATCACCTCGGTGCCATCCGAATCTTGGCATCTCAACGCCTAGTGGTATCTTCCATACAAAAAATATTGTTACGCTGCCTTTGGCCCCATTCGCACATCAGTCCGCAACTTAGACATCACCTCGGTGCCATCCGGATCTTGGCATCTCAGCGCCTTGTGGTGTCAGTCAGAAAATATTGTTGCGCTGCCTTTGGCCCCATTCGCACATCAGTCCGCTACTGACACCATCTCACAGGCCAACAGGGCGCCCCACGCCGACTTTTACCATTGTACGATGGCCACACCAGTGCCACAACTTGCTAGACACCACCTCGGTGCCATCCGGATCTTGGCATCTCAGCGCCTTGTGGTGTCTTCAAATCAGAAAATATTGTTGCGCTGCCTTTGGCCCCATTCGCACATCGGTCCGCTACTGACGCCATCTCACAGGCCAACGGGGCGCCCCATGCCGACTTTCAACATTGTAGGATGGCCATAGAAGTGCGACAACTTACTAGACACCACCTCGGTGCCATCCGGATCTTGGCGCGTTGTGCTGCCTTCGGCCTATTCGCACATCGGTCCGCTACTGACGCAAACTCACAGGCCAACGGGGCGCCCCACGCCGACTTTCAGCATTGTAGGATGGCCACACCAGTGCACCTTACTAGACACCACCTCGGTGCCATCCGGATCTTGACGCGTAGTGAAGCTGCAGCAGCTGCAAATAAGCTTCAGACAGTGTTACAACCGCTGCTCAGAACTCTCAACTATGACACCACCTCGGTGCCATCCGGATCTTGGCGCGTTGTGCTGCCTTCGGCCTATTCGCACATCGGTCCGCTACTGACGCAAACTCACAGGCCAACGGGGCGCCCCACGCCGACTTTCAGCATTGTTGGATGGCCACACCAGTGCGGCAACTTACTAGACACCACCTCGGTGCCATCCGGATCTTGGCGCGTTGTGCTGCCTTCGGCCTATTCGCACATCGGTCCGCTACTGACGCAAACTCACAGGCCAACGGGGCGCCCCACGCCGACTTTCAGCATTGTAGGATGGCCACACCAGTGCTGCAACTTGCTGGACACCACCTCGGTGCCATCCGGATCTTGGCGCGTTGTATTGCCTTCGGCCTATTCGCACATCGGTCCGCTACTGACGCCGCCTCACGTGCCAACGTATTTTCTCCGCATTTTATACCCTATGCCGCATAACAGGTCATGTGACTTGTTTATAAAACTTTTCATTGGTTCATTTTACTTTTGGTTTCCTAATGATGGAAGGCTTGATCATATGACCTAAAAACAACACTTTTCATTGGATGAAAACTTTTTTTTTTCCCAAACGATGAAAGCCCCACCTTGTTTCTGGATGTTTCAGACTAAACTGGCGTCAGCATGAGAGCACCACCATCTCGTAGCTCCGTCGTGGTCATTCCGCGAGCAATCATGGCAGCCGCTCCCCACCAGAAGCCTGCAGGAGTCGGGGCCCCCAAAACTTTTGATGAATTCTCAAGGCGGAGGGGACGCTTTCGAGAATGGGGTCCAAGACCTAGCAGACAAGCGTCCGATTTCCAAGGTGTCCCAGGGCCATTTCAGTGGACCAGGCCCAAAAAGGAAAGAGCCTGCCGCCATTTTGAGAGTCCTGTGACAGCCGCCTATCGCTGCACCGCAAGAGTGGGCGCAACTCAGCTGAATGGCGGCTTTTGACACAGTGGACCAAAAACGGACGGAATGGCAACTGAAACGGTAAAGGGGCGCCCCACTACAACAGATGACACTCCACCTGGAGAGGCCCGTTCACGCCGCCTCCCCCGGGGCGCCCCACGCCGTTATTCGGAGCAGCATTGTAGGATACCAAAACCAGTGCGGCAACTTACTGGACATCACCTTGGTGCCATCGTTCTGCTGCCTTGGAACTATTCGCACAACAGTTTGCTACTGATGACCCACCCCCCTCGACGCCCCACGCCGTTATTTGCTGGGTGGCAACTTACTAGACATCACTTTCGTGTCATCTAGATTTCGGCGCGTTCTGCTGCCTTGGAACTATTCGCACAACAGTTTGCTACTGATGACCCACCCCCCGCGACGCCCCACGCCGGAAATCTGGACGTTGTGCTGCGTTGGGACTATTCGCACAGCCGACCGCTACTTCGTTGTTTTTCCCTAAAAATGTTTATATGTTATTACTATTTTTTTTTTCTTGTATATATTTATAAATTATTAAAGTTTTATAATCTTACTACTTTGTCGGAGTGCTATATATTTTTAATGTGACACATAATTGTAAAAACTTTGATGTACAAAGAGTCATCCCTGGAATCTTCCGCTTCACGCTCGGTCCCCTCCCCAATCACAATACAGGATGGTTTTCAGATAATAGCAACGCTTCTGCTGTGACGGATCTCATCGAGTGTGGGCCTTGATCTACTATAACTCCTTTGAAGAGGGGTGATTCTTTACAGCTGTGGCCATAAACTACATCTGCAGGGCTAGCTGATAGCCTAGGACCGGCCTGGACAATCGGACACAGAGGAAAAGGAGTGTCAGAGGGTGCGGTAGTGAATAGGGCGAAAGGGAGGTGTCGGGCGGGCACAGGGTGTGATTCTCAGGGAAGAGCAGCGCAGATGGGGGGAGGTTTATTACCCATGCATAAGACAGAGAGCGGGGGTGACCACTGCCTGGGTGAGATGCTTGCGAGGGTGGGGAGCCATGCTAAGGATCGACAGCGTGCACAGAGTGGGTCTGGTCAAGGCATCTAAAATGGCTGCCGTGCACGACAAAAGTGTGGCATTTGAAAAAAGACAAGATGGCGCAGACAATGTTTTTCAACACTTCCTGATTTCCTTCGAATCGAACGTTAACAGACGTTGGGGCATATTACCAAAGTTAAGCGATATTTATCCCTAACGATGCATTGCAAAGATTTTTTTACCGTCAGAAATTATCGCAGATAAACCTTGCTATTATCAAGGTTTATCGCAAATACGATAAAAAACGACCGCAATGCATTAATATCGCTGAAAACTCAGCGATATTCATGCATTACCGAGCTAATGCTCTTAGCCATGTTATCCACCTCCCATTGGATAACATGGCTAAGAACTGCTCAGGGCAGCTGTTACTTTTTGGAGATATTCGCGCTTATCTCGAATATTTCCAAAAGTTGATAATAGGAGATAGCGATGTTAGCGACTGTTTCCAGTCGCTAACATCTTGGCATGCCCACTTTGCATGTCATTAGTGATAAATATCACTCACATGCAAAGTGGGGCCCAAGATGGTCGCTATCTCCTACTAGCCGTCGCTAACTGGTGTTAGCAACAGCTAGGTAATACAGATATAATTTTATCTAAGCGGAGCGCTGTTACAGATATATATCTTGTTTTTGAACGTTAATTTCTCAAAATGCACTGAAGCACATATATTGAGACCTAGCAAAGGCACATCGGGCTACCAGTCCCTAATATTTTACCAAGTTTCGTGCAAATCCATTCAGCCGTACGATTATTATTATTTTTTTTTTTTTTGGCCCCGCGGGGCCCTTTTAAAACCTCCACATCAAACCTAGGGGGTCAGCGAGGATCTACTATGCCCCCTTATGGTCATTTGCCCCTTCGCTTTGGCCTCCTCTTGTCTCTCGATCCTACCGAGAGACAAGATGGCGGCCGCTACGGACTGTTTGGAATGTTTACAGACACCGGAGAGCCAATCAGCTTCGCTTCGCAAAGCTCCGTAACGCGAAAAGTACGCGAAGCGGTGCGCTGTTACAGATATATATCTTTTTTTGAACGTTAATTTCTCAAAATCCACTGAAGCACATATATTGAGACCTAGCAAAGGCACATCGGGCTACCAGTCCCTACAATTTTGCCAAGTTTCGTGCAAATCCATTCAGCCGTTCGATTATTATTATTATTATTTTTTTTTGCCCCGCGGGGCCCTTTTAAAACCTCCACATCAAACCTAGGGGGTCAGCGAGGATCTACTATTCCCCCTTATGGTCATTTGCCCCTTCGCTTTGGCCTCCTCTTGTCTCTCGATCCTACCGAGAGACAAGATGGCGGCCGCTACGGACTGTTTGGAATGTTGACAGACGCCGGAGAACCAATCAGCTTCGCTTCACAAAGCTCCGTTGCGCGAAAAGTACGCGTCCTGGAGCGCTGCCCGGTCCGCTGTTACAGATATATATCTTTTTTTAAACGTTAATTTCTCAAAATCCACTGTAGCACATATATTGAGACCTACAAAAGGCACATCGGGCTACCAGTCCCTACAATTTTGCCAAGTTTCGTGCAAATCCATTCAGCCGTTCGGGCTAAAAGTGAGGCCAACCGCCCTATGGAAAACTCAATGTTAAAAACACGTTTTGGGACCCCCCTTTTTTCTCGACCCCCCCTGGACGAACCCCCCCCCAATTTTTAGGGGCTGCTCAGAAACAAAATGTGCCATTTTCCTGAAAATTTCAGCCAATTCCGTCCACAAACGCCAAAGTTATTAGACATAGAATTTTCAAAAAACCCATAGAGAAAAAATCCTAACTATATATACCTACTGGCGACCGCCAGTAGGTAATATATATATATATATATATATATATATATATATATATATATATATATATATATGTGCACAAGAATCCTTTCAAACGAAAAGAAAGCAGCAACCTAGGAGGAAACGTTGGAGACACTCGTTTATTGACACAGATGCGAATGCATTTCGGCAGCCATTCTGCCTTCTTCAGCGCCCAAAGCGTCCTACCAGCGAGATGTCATGCTACAGGTAAGTCCCTCTTTTAAGCGCCTGCTAGTGCAAGCCAGCTCCACCCCTGGCGTTAGTTCCCACACCTGTGTAAAGTCCCGCGTGTGGTGCAGGACTACAGATCCCAGAATGCAACCAAGTGGGTTCTGGAATCTAGGTGCAGAAAAAATACCGTAAATGGTGAAATGTCAGAGCGGGGGGGCACAGGGAGCAGCGTGAGCCTCTGGAATTGCTGTGATGGAAAATACCGCCTTGGTGTGCCAGTTGTCCGGTGCCTCCTCTGGTCCCCCAATACCGTCACAGCCACGTGCATATATATATATTATCTACTGGCGGTCGCCAGTAGGTATATATAGTTAGTATTTTTTCTCTATGGGATTTTTGAAAATTCTATGTCTAATAACTTTGGCGTTTGTGGACGGAATTGGCTGAAATTTTCAGGAAAATGGAACATTTTGTTTCTGAGCAGCCCCTGCAAATTTGGGGGGGGGGTTCGTTAAGGGGGGCCGAGAAAAAAGGGGGGTCCCAAATCGCGTTTTTCCCATGTTAATTTCCATAGGGTGGTTGGCCTCACTTTTAGCCTGAACGGCTGAATGGATTTGCACGAAACTTGGCAAAATTGTAGGGACTGGTAGCCCGATGTGCCTTTGCTAGGTCTCAATATATGTGCTCCAGTGGATTTTGAGAAATTAACGTTCCAAAAAAGATATATATCTGTAACAGCGCTCCGGGTAGCGCTCCGGTTCGCGTACTTGACGCGTAACGGAACTTCGCGAAGCGAAGCTGATTGGCTCTCCGGTGTCTGTCAACATTCTAAACAGTCCGGAGAGGCCGCCATCTTGTCTCTCGGTAGGATCGAGAGACAAGAGGAGGCCAAAACAAAGGGAGAAATGACCATAAGGGGGCATAGTAGATCCTCCCTGACCCCCTAGGTTTGATGTGGAGGCTTTAAAAGGGTCCCGCGGGGCAAAAAAAGAAATACATTTTTTTTTGTTTTTTTGCGTGGGGAGCGCCCGGTTCGCGAACCGGGAAGCGGCCCGGGGAGCGTACTATAGGGAAAAAAGAATGATAGACTTTTCAAATATTGTATGTTAATTGATTGTTTGTTTTGTTGATTTTTTTAAATTTTTTATTTTTTTAAACAATTATTTATTGTTGTGATTGTGTTACAAAATTTAATAAAATGTCTATCATTTCACTGTCTGAAATGTCGTTATTTTCATTGAACATAGCTTGTAATGTTTGAGTGTGTAAAATGTCCTCATTTTCAAGGAGGACATCTACTGATTGCACACATTGCAGTAGTTCTTGGTCCCAAGTTTCATCCATAAATTCAATATCATTTGGATCAATGATTTCTTCGTTGGTCTCTGCAAGGACAATTTCAAATGATACTTTCTGTTCGCCTTCCATTTTGCCTGAAATTTGCATAAAAAAATATATATTAGTAGAGATAGGGCACTGTTGGGATTAATTTTAGATAGGCAGTTTTTAACAGTGAATTTATCTTTGGGCAGTGTATAGTATCAGAGTGGAAGTAGGAATATAAAAAAGTGTATGTGATTTAACGTAAGTAAATTCATAATTATAAAAGACAAGCCTAACTCCATCCATAACTATAACAGAGAAGTCTATCTAAATCTATAACTACTACAGAGGGATAGTATATAACTATCAGAAAAAGTTTACCATATTAACTTAAAGTGCACAATATACTTCAGTTTTTAAAATAACAACTTACCTTTACAACGAAGTTGAAGTTTTTAGTGAAAATCCTATTGAAATGTACAGCAGGAAGTAGTAGTCAAAATGGCTGTGTTTCCTTCTCTTCCTTTATATTTAGGTACATAACCAATCAAATGTCAGGGGAAAAAAAATGGAAAAGAAAGTAACATTTTCATTGGTTGTCAATTCCAACACTTCAGATGTGTTTTGTGAAGTAATTTACCTCGGGGTATTTAGAGAGGTCTACAGGCTAAATGGCTAAATGGAATTCCAACCAAATTTGTGAAAATGGTAGGGATTGGTATGTAGTATGAGCAAATCTAGATTTGGTGAAAGTGTCTCCAGGGTTTCTTCTGTAAATTACTTTCCCACCTTTTTTAATGGAGCGCTTCCCGGTGAGTGCCCCGGTACGCGAACCGGCAGCGTTACGGGAGTCCACCATTTTGTGTTTCGGTCGAATTAAGATACAAGATGGAGGGCAAATAATGTTCAGAATGGGTAGAGGGGGACACGGTAGATGTATTTTGACCCCCTAGGTTTTCTGAGGATGGCTGAGGAGGCCCATATGTGCGGAAAAAAAACATTTTTTTTTTTAAATTTGCGCGCTTAGCTTCCGGTTCGCGTACCGGGTAGCGCTCCGGGGAGCGTACTTTGTTGAAAATTAGTGAAAAAAGTTAGAGTAAAATAATAATTGTGAGTGATCAGATGTAGGGTAGCTCTGAGAAGAGCTTTTGGGTTTATGGTACATTTAGGTACTTATAAGTAGGTACCAATGCACAGTCTTAAATTCAGAATGAAAACTCTGTTCCCTTCATCTGAGAAGTGAACTCCATCTCCTCTGTAGATATCTTGCATGTAGTAACGCAAGTTATTGTTGTACATGGAGCCCATTCCATGGTCTCTCATGTAAGCTGAAACAGATTTGTTTACATGCTTCCTCGATTTCTCAATTTGTGGACAAAATTGGTTCGACCACCTCCATTTCTGTCTTTGGCATATATTTGAATATACCAAGGCAGTTTGAGGAAAAAGTGCCATCAATTGCTCAAAGGTGTCCTTTAAAAGCATTTCCAGACCTACCCCAGTCAAAGTGCCCAAGTCATTACCTCCACAGTGCAAAATTAACAGGTCAGGTTTAGGCAAATGCATAAAGGTTTTCACCAATGGTATCAATTGGTGACATTTTAATCCTCTGTGGCCAAACCACTTAATTTCCACATCTTGTAAATTGAGGTTAGGTAAATTTCTGTTCTCAGCATACCTCTGAGCCCAATAGATGTAACTATGTCCAACAATCCAGACAGAAAACATGGTGAGAGAAGGTTCTGCTGCAGTCAGATGAAGTGTGGCAATGAAATGGCAGTTGGAAAAATAAGAGTTTAAAATGAAAAAAACTGTGGAGTTTCTGTGTTAAGGAAGCAGTAGCAGTGATTGGTGGATTTTGATTGCTGAAAACAGAAAGTTAGGGTGCATGGATGAGTTCTTTGAAAGATGTAATTTGAATGGTCAAGAAAAAATCATTTTATGAAAGATTGCACTGGATATGCAGGTGCACTGAGAGTTCAGAGTTCAATTGAAACATTGTTGTGTGAACTTGCAAACATCAGAGGTCTTTCAGGAGGTGGTTGCTATGCAAAAAAGGCAGAAAGGGCAGAGGGGGGAAGGGTGTTGATTTGAAAAAAGTGAGGGAAGAGTTTTGATTGGGTGACATGAGAGATATGTGTGAAGAATTACAGCATTTCTGTGCTTTTGATAGCTGCAGACTCTGGAGTGCATACCTTTTGCTCTGCTGCAGACAAATTGGTGTGTTTCTGAGACTGTTTTGAATCTCATAAAGTATTTGCTAAGGTGAGAAAAGATTCATTTAATTTAGATAGAGAATAGTATGGTTTAGGGAGAAAATTATGAAGAAAGTTCTGTATTTAAAATGTTGCTTTGTGTCAAGTGTTTTACAAATAGATTTTGTTTCTTTGAGTTACATAGCCATGTTAAAAGTGACCCTTAAAAAAACGCTTTCATGTGTCTTAGGGCATTGTAAGTCCTTTCCTGATGAATGTAGGTATATCATTGATTTATATGATGTGTTTAAAATCGTTTTTTGAAAAATATTAGGTTTCTTGATATGTACTGCTAGAGCTTCATAGGTTGCTTGGGGCATATTTATAAGGCATTTGAGTCTCTCTGATGTTATTTTTCCCATTTTAATTTAAGACCTTTCCCCGTGGAGCAAGGTCCTTGTAAATATGCCCCCATCTGTGCTTGGCAAATTTAGATTTTAATTCTTTAACTAACATAGCCATGTTAAAAGCGACCCAGAAATGGTGCAAGGGCCTTAAAAAAAACGCTTTCATGTGTCTTAGGCCATTTTAAGTCATTTCCCCTTGAATGTAGGTATATCATTGATTTATATGATGTGTTTAAAATCGTTTTTTGAAAAATATTAGGTTTCTTGATATGTACTGCTAGAGCTTTATAGGTTGCTTGGGGCATATTTATAAGGCATTTGAGTCTCTCTGATGTTATTTTTCCCATTTTAATTTAAGACCTTTCCCCGTGGAGCAAGGTCCTTGTAAATATGCCCCCATCTGTGCTTGGCAAATTTAGATTTTAATTCTTTGACTAACATAGCCATGTTAAAAGCGACCCAGAAATGGTGCAAGGGCCTTAAAAAAACGCTTTCATGTGTCTTAGGCCATTTTAAGTCATTTCCCCTTGAATGTAGGTATATCATTGATTTATATGATGTGTTTAAAATCGTTTTTTGAAAAATATTAGGTTTCTTGATATGTACTGCTAGAGCTTCATAGGTTGCTTGGGGCATATTTATAAGGCATTTGAGTCTCTCTGATGTTATTTTTCCCATTTTAATTTAAGACCTTTCCCCGTGGAGCAAGGTCCTTGTAAATATGCCCCCATCTGTGCTTGGCAAATTTAGATTTTAATTCTTTGACTAACATAGCCATGTTAAAAGCGACCCAGAAATGGTGCAAGGGCCTTAAAAAAACGCTTTCATGTGTCTTAGGCCATTTTAAGTCATTTCCCCTTGAATGTAGGTATATCATTGATTTATATGATGTGTTTAAAATCGTTTTTTGAAAAATATTAGGTTTCTTGATATGTACTGCTAGAGCTTCATAGGTTGCTTGGGGCATATTTATAAGGCATTTGAGTCTCTCTGATGTTATTTTTCCCATTTTAATTTAAGACCTTTCCCCGTGGAGCAAGGTCCTTGTAAATATGCCCCCATCTGTGCTTGGCAAATTTAGATTTTAATTCTTTGAGTAACATAGCCATGTTAAAAGTGACCCAGAAATGCGTCACTCAAATGCATCTAGGCAGATGTGTCATGCTGTAAAGTCCTGTGCCACATGAAACCGTGCAGCAGTGATGCAAAACATGCACCATGTTGCAAGACAGGCCTCATTTCATCTCCAACAAGATAAGAAGCTGAATCTTCTGTAAATGTCAAAATTGTTGTATACACTGCTCAACTTATGTGTACTCTTTCATATGCTAGAGTCCATCTGCACTATGAGATACCTAAGCAAAGGAAACACAGGTGATGTGATTGTGAAATGAGGAAAAGAAACTCCACATTTTTCAATTACATCACCTGTGTTTCCTAAGTTTACGAATTACATTGTGCAGATGAGGTTTAGGTCTGTCCACGGACACAGAAGAGGTCTGGCCTTTGTTCAAGAGTGAAGTGGACATGACTTACTTCATTGGTAGGTCTTCACATGTATTATCTCCTCTATACTCTTCAACAAGCGTAAATTTAATCTGCAACCCTGAGTAGGCCTCACCTTAAACAAACCTCTGGATAGGCCACACCTTATCGTAATCTTGAATCAATCATTTAACATGTTAGGGACAGATTTATGATAGGTGTGTGCCTCTTATGCGCCGCTGTGCGTCACTTTTGTGACGCAGCGGCGGTGCAAAAGATTTGCTATGTGGCGACATATTTAAAAATTGATGCATCTAGGCAGATGTGTCATGCTGTAAAGTCCCGTGCCACATGAAATCGATGCAGCAGTGATGGAAAAGATGCACCATGTTGCAAGACAGGCCTCACTTCATCTCCAACAAGATAAGAAGCTGAATCTTCTGTAAATGTCAAAATTGTTGTATACACTGCTCAACTTATGTGTACTCTTTCATATGCTAGAGTCCATCTGCACTATGAGATACCTAAGCAAAGGAAACACAGGTGATGTGATTGTGAAATGAGGAAAAGAAACTCCACATTTTTCAATTACATCACCTGTGTTTCCTAAGTTTACGAATGACATTGTGGAGATGAGGTTTAGGTCTGTCCACGGACACAGAAGAGGTCTGGCCTTTGTTCAAGAGTGAAGTGGACATGACTTACTTCATTGGTAGGTCTTCACATGTATTATCTCCTCTATACTCTTCAACAAGCGTAAATTTAATCTGCAACCCTGAGTAGGCCTCACCTTAAACAAACCTCTGGATAGGCCACACCTTATCGTCATCCTGAATCAATCATTTAACATGTTAGGGACAGATTTATGATAGGTGTGTGCCTCTTTTGCGCCGCTGTGCGTCACTTTTGTGACGCAGCGGCGGTGCAAAAGATTTGCTATGTGGCGACATATTTAAAAATTGATGCATCTAGGCAGATGTGTCATGCTGTAAAGTCCCGTGCCACATGAAACCGATGCAGCAGTGATGGAAAAGATGCACCATGTTGCAAGACAGGCCTCATTTCATCTCCAACAAGAGAAGAAGCTGAATCTTCTGTAAATGTCAAAATTGTTGTATACACTGCTCAACTTATGTATACTCTTTCATATGCTAGAGTCCATCTGCACTATGAGATACCTAAGCAAAGGAAACACAGGTGATGTGATTGTGAAATGAGGAAAAGAAACTCCACATTTTTCAATTACATCACCTGTGTTTCCTAAGTTTACGAATGACATTGTGCAGATGAGGTTTAGGTCTGTCCACGGACACAGAAGAGGTCTGGCCTTTGTTCAAGAGTGAAGTGGACATGACTTACTTCATTGGTAGGTCTTCACATGTATTATCTCCTCTATACTCTTCAACAAGCGTAAATTTATTCTGCAACCCTGAGTAGGCCTCACCTTAAACAAACCTCTGGATAGGCCACACTTTATCGTAATCTTGAATCAATCATTTAAAATGTTAGGGACAGATTTATGATAGGTGTATGTCTCTTTTGCGTCACTGTGCGTCACTTTTGTGACGCAGCGGCGGTGCAAAAGATTTGCTATGTGGCGACATATTTACAACTTGATGCATCTAGGCAGATGTGTCATGCTGTAAAGTCCTGTGCCACATGAAACCTGCGTCAGTTTTCATATAGGTGTTTTGTTGCAAGGTATGCATTAATTTGCATGAAAGCCCAGTAAAACTAACACAGTGAAATTTAGAAGATTTCACTGAGTCAGCTTTATAGCATTGCTGAATCAAATCCTTACGCCTGTTTGAAACAGGCATAAGAAGTGATGCACCATGCAATGTGAGGGTTCCTCCTGTGCATTGCAGTAGACATGTCGCGCTTATGACGTGATTCCTGCAATGTGCTTCTTTTGCGGCACAGATGCGTGACGCATCTGTGCTGTTTTTGCTCAATGGTGCTCCACATTGTAAATTCGGCACACTATGGGTGGCAGAGCAGCGGTGCACATTAACTGGTGCATCCGTGGGGATGCGCCACTTAGCATAAATCTGCCCCTGTACATTTAAGTATGAGCAGGGGACACAGAGTCGGTGAGGCTTATCCAAGGTTAAGAAGAGATGAGTCCTGTTCACTGAAAACTTGGACATAGGCCTCACCTCCTCAGCATCGCTGGACATGGCTAAATAATAGCTGCAAAATGTTACTCTTCTTAAACAATTTTACTATTATAATCTCTGAGATTTGTCTCTTACTCTGCAACATCTCATTGTTGTTCTCTTTCTTTAAAGATAACGACAACATCAACCATGAGTGACAACCAGCAATCAGTTGATTTAGACCTTATCATTGAACTTGTAATTGAAACGTCAGTGGAAGTAGATCCCTTGGATGATTTAAATTCTGAGGATGATGAAGAACATGATGAGGATGCCGATTTGTCAGAATTGTATGACATAGGGTGGGAAGCTGACGTGCTTGAGCCTATGGAACTATAAACATTTATTTTTAAAATTTATAATAAATGAAAAGTAAAAATGTAAACCGTTTCATTTAAAATTAAACACACCTTCAAAAACAGGTTATGTGTAGTGTCTTCAATAAAATATTAAAATATGCTCATAAAATTAGATCAGATTCACATATAAAACAGCACAGGTAAAATGAAGAAGAATTCCATTTCTTTTCTGCTATTTCTGTATTCTAAATTTGCCAAAGCACTAAAAAATATTCTATGTAAAAATGTCAAGTAGTGTGTTAAGTTTTTGATGACTGTTATTGATTTACTGTTTGGTAATAGTGGTTAATAACATTTTTTATTATATTTTACCACAGAGTCAACTGCAGATCATTTCAAGATTTGAGAATGCCAACCAAGGATAGACTTAGAAAGGCTGCAAAACGTCAAAGACAGCAGGTCCATGAAATAATGCAGCAGTCCTCTACAAAAAAAACTTGTCAAGTCACCAAGAAAGCACCGGGTAAGACCACGAAAACATTCATAAGAAACATTTGTAGAAAAAAAAGTAGTAGTACAGAAAATGTTTTAGTCCAGAAAAAGAGAAGCAATTTAAACGGAAAGGAAAGGCCAATCAAAAATGTTACTGCTAGAGCAAGAGATAACTGTGTGCATGATAGTAGAAGGAAACAACAGTTTAGGGACATTCGTAGACTAATGTTCCGCAACAGGATAATTGGCAATTTGTTAAAAATATTAAGAAAGGTCAACAGAAAGTGGTTTTTTATAAGAGAAAAAAAAAAGTTGAGAAAGTTATTGATCAGGCATTTGAAATAAAGCGAGAGTTATTTATTTTGATAATCAATAGAATTAGGAAGCTAAACAAGGCAATTTATGATTTCAAAAGAAATAGTAGATGGAAGAGAATAGTTAATCGTAGTAATTTGTGTGAAGTTTTTTCCGGAGAATGGATGCATAGTTCAAGTTGTGAGGCATTTTTCAATGAGGAGAGTTATTTCCAGGATAATGATTTGGTGCATGCAGTTGACACCAGTGGTCGAGCTTATGAGGTGAAAGATGGTTGTCCAGTTGAAAAAGAAAAACTTGTGACAACAGAGACAGAAGAGGTGTTAGGTAATGAGGTTTTAGGAAGACGTCCTAAGGGTCCTGTGTACACCTGGAAGTGTAGTAGTATTTGCAGTGTACGACAGGATTCCATCAATTTGCTTTGTGATTTTGTACGGACATTTAATAAGAAAAGTTTGAAGCAGAAAATGATGTTGTTGCAAGAAGTAGATCCTTGCAGAGTGAGAGAAGTGACAGGTTTGCATGGTCATTCACTGGCTTGTCTTTCCAGGAGAGTATGCCAGAGTGTTTTTCATCATTTCAGGATGCTAGCAGTGCATCATAATAAAGTGAGGAAATTAGTTAGAATGTTGTATTATGCTAAGAGTCCAGCAATTATGCTTAAACAATTATGTGCTGCTCTTTTGCATGGTTCTAAATAGATGTGAAGAATATTTCTGAAGAAATTGAGTTTTGTTACTTTGGAAGTAAAGAGGAGAATGTTGAAATTGACCCAGAAGAAGAGGGTAATGTGGAAGACAGTGTACAGGTTTCCAGTACAGATAATTTTCAGAAGGAAATTGCCACGTTTCAGGTTAAATCAAGTGAGAGGCCTAATTTCACTTGTGTGTGTTGTCGACGCACTTATTATAAGAATCAGACTAAGTTAGTGGATTTATATGCAAAAAGTGAAAGGGAAAATAATAGTGAATGGAAGGATTTCGCAACATACTTGATGGTAGAAAATTGTTTTGATTTGGGATCGGATCAACGTGTGTGTACTTATTGTTGTAACAAATTAAATCAAAACCAGATGCCTGCTAGAGCGGTTCATAATAATCTGGTATTGGTTGAGATTCCTTCTGAATTGAAGGATTTAAATACTTATGAATCTATTTTGATTCAAAGTATCCATCCCTTTCAGGCTATTGTAAGAATGGAGCCAAAGACAGGGAAATTGCCTCCATAAGATTTACAGAGAGGATTAAAGGGAAGAGTTGTTTATTTGCCTCTAGATTTGAAGAAAAACATTAATACAATTGGAGTAGAAAAAGTGGAAGAGGAACCTCTGGTTATCTTAGTTAATGGGGTTCCGACAATGAACATATGGCAAGATTTAGTGGATGTTAGGAAAGTCAAAAAGGCAACATTGTATTTGAAAAAAAAATAAGTACTATAAGAATGTATATGTTGCAGAAGAGGAAGAAAGTGAGGAAGAGGATAGCGATTTGTGTGCTGGTCAAATTGAGAAAGTAGAACCCTCTAAAAGTGAAGAAATATATGAACATTATAGTGTTCATCCTTTGCATTCCAAGGAAGTCATGGGGAATGCTATTGAGTTGTTTCAAATGAAACAAGCCAAAGGGAGTCCCATTAGTGTTTGGGGGGAAAGTTTGGAAGCTCGGTGTTTCCCACAGCTATTTCCAACAGGTCAGGGAGGAAGATATGATGAGCGACCTCATCAAATTCCTGCTTCTGAATACCGGACTTTACGATTGTATGCAGGAGATGCTAGGTTTCGACAATGCATTCCCTATTTGTTTCATCTCCTGTTTGAAAGCGATCTGTCTGGACTGTCATATGCAGTGAACCACATCTTGAAAAGTGGTATACACATGCAAAACATCTCGGCAAGTGACTTTATGGATAAAGTCAATGTCCAAGACAGTATTTTGGATTGTCACCTGATTAATCTCATGGCGTGTCAGCGTGGTACTAATGAGTACTGGTACCGTCGTCATGGTGATTTAAAATGTATGCTGAGGAACTTAGGAACTCCCACATGGTTCCTCACTCTGAGCTGTGCCGAGTATGGCTGGGAAGAGTTACTTGAATTTCTACGAGAGGCAAATAGAAACATTGAAAACATCGAATTCAAGACACCCGGAGAACTGTGCTCTTTGGATCCAGTCAATGTATGCAGGTACTTCAATCATAGATTTGAAGCTATGATGTCTTTCATCATGAACAAGAGAAATCCACCTCTTGGAGAGGTGTTGGATTTCTTCTGGAGAAAGGAGTACCAAGCAAGAGGTGCTCCTCATATACATATGCTGCTGTGGATCAAGGATGCACCTAAATTTGGAACGGATCCAGAAGACTTAGTGATGAGTTTCATACAACAGTATTCTACGTGTGCTGTTCCAAACGCAAAGGAGAAGAAAAGCCTAAGAGAAAAAGTTCTACGTTTCCAAAGCCATCGTTGTGGAAAGTACTGTCGTCGTAAATTCAGAAACAAGGACAAGTTCTACACCAAATGTTGCTTCGGCTTTCCACGACCGGTGATTTCTAAAGGAAGAGTAAACAGTTTGATGTCTTCGCTGCGACATAATGTGATGAAGAAATCAGCTAAAAACACATACAATTTGAAGAGGAACGAAGAGTCCAAGTACATCAACGACTACAACCCAGTGATTTTGTCCATGTGGAATGCTAACATGGATATACAGTTTGTGGCTGATAACTGTATGGCTGTGGCTCGGTATGTGACATCTTACATCACCAAAAAAGAAAAGACAGAATTGAAGGATATGTGGGAGGACATTTCCCATGAAAAGAGCCTCAGTAAGAAGTTGTACAGTTTCAGTCTGAAGATGTTGTCACATCGAGAAATCGGAGCTTACGAATGTTCTGACCGGTTGTCTTCAGCAAGTCTCTATGCCAAATCCAGGAGTATCGTTTGGGCGAGTCTTGGTCTTGCTGCAACGCGTAATCGAGTTCTGAAACCTGTGCGGGAAATTGAGTATTTGGCGGAGAAGGAGCCAAACAGTGCCGATATTTTGAAGACCAACATGTTGGATACATATTATCCAAATCGAAGCAGTCACCTCGAGAATGTTTGTCTGTATGAGGTTCTACAAAATTACATATTCAAGAGGAACATCAAAGAAGATATTGTGAAAGGAGTGTATGCTGTAATTGGAAGTGAGGGATGTCTGGTCAAGCAAAGAAAATGCCACTTGGTAAACCATCGAAAATTGAGTGGCGAATCTCCTGAAAAAAAGGAGTTTTTCTATTTAGCACTTTTGCAACTTTTCAAGCCTTGGCGTGCAGAAGAGGAACTGCTTGGAGATTTCCTCTGTTATGAAGACTCTTACACTGCCGCCAAGGAGACCATAGAATGTCCTGCTTTTCCCAAATATCTAGAAATGTTGAATGCGGAAATCGAGCAGGAAGCAACGATTGCAGCCGAGATTGCCAGAGACAGTTCTCAGGACAGTCAGAGTTCTGTTTCATTGAGTCAGGATCCACTAGGAGGACCTGTTATCGAAAATGAAGCTGCCACTGCCATGAATGAAGTGGAAAGAGCCATGGCACATGCTCAGGAGGATGCGGTTAACTTAGAAGACTTGGAAAGACAACTCAACGTTGAGCAGAGGAAAATATATGACGAAGTTACCAAGCAAATTGATCATGGATTAAGTCATGAGAAGAAAGAGTGCTCATGTACGTCGTTAAAGCCTGTTCGACTGTACGTGAGTGGAGAAGCGGGAACTGGAAAAAGTTTCCTCATTAAAGCAATTTCATGTTATTTGCAGGAAAGGACTGAGTCATCGCTGTCTTGTGTTGTCACCGCTCCAACTGGACTGGCAGCACATAACATTAAAGGTATTACTTTGCATCGTCTACTGATGCTGCCAGTGGAGCATGACAACAAATTACAATACCACAAGTTATCTGGAGATGCTTGTTGTGAAGTTTCAAGAGTCTTGAGGAAAATGAAACTTCTTATCATTGACGAAGTAAGCATGGTTTCCAATGTCATGCTTGCCTTTGTGCATTTGAGAATGCAAGAAGTTCTCAAAACAGAGTATGATGTGTTATTTGGTGGCAAACACATCATTGTTTTCGGAGATCTTCTGCAGCTGACACCAGTGAAAGGACAACCTGTGTTCAAAATGCTCACGCATGAAGATACCAGGAAGTGCCTAGGGAGCATTGGCAACGTCAATATATGGTTAAACTTCAATTATGCTGAACTGCATGAAAATATGCGTCAGGCGAAGGATGAAGATTACAAGAATATTCTACAAGATGTTAGAATTGGAAAAGTGACCGAGCATGGGAAAGAAGCTTTACATGCACGATTACTGTCAAATTTATATCCAGAACAAGACGTTGTGCCTGAGAATATTTTTCAGAAAATTACTGAGAAGAAATCTGGAATATGTTTGATGCCAACTCTTGCAGAATGTGCCATCTTCAACAACAAAATGTTGCATTTAGAAAACCAAGAGATTGTGAAACTGGAAGCTATTGACAGAGTAGAGCATATGGGATCAACAATTATTTTGTCTGAGAATTTGAAAACAAAATTGGATTCATTAGAGAAGACTATATCTAAAACTGCAGGTTTTGAAAAGACTCTGAATGTGTGCTTAAACTGCCGTATAATTTTAAGAAGGAATTTACATGTTGAAAGAGGTCTGGTAAATGGATCAATGGGTAATGTTGTTGATTTTGTGAAATACAGAAATAGAGATGGAATTGAATTTTTAAAAATTAAATTTGATGGCATTGAGGAAGTACAGCTAATTGGTCGTTGTTCTGCTAGATTTTTGCTTGTAAAAGACTTATATGTTCGCCGTAAGCAGTTTCCTGTTTGCTTGGCATATGCGGTGACAATCCATAAATCGCAAGGTTTAAGTGTAGACAGTGCATTGGTGAATATTGGCAGTTCTGTGTTCAAGGAGGGTATGGCATATGTGGCATTGTCACGAGTTAGAACTTTATCGGGATTGTACTTGATTGAGTGTGATGTCACAAACATTTGTGCGGATCTAGATTGTGTTAAGGAATACAATAGGTTAAGAAGAGAGTATGCGCCACATTTGCCTCAATATCCTTTGTTTGAGAAACGTGTGGTAGGCCGGAAACGAAGAAATGTGACCAATACTAGGGAGGTTGTAGCAAAAAGACGAAAAGTCGATGAACCTGAAATTATAAGCAGAAACAAAAAGGATTCTGTTGAAGATGTTGTTGGTTTTCAATTTGAAAACAGTTCTGGTGTCAACTGCTATGCTAATGTAGTGGTTAATGTTTTGTTTTCTCTAGAAAATGTAAAAGAAGAGATTGTGGTCAATTCTGATCAAAGATTTTGCAGTTTGTTAAATTCTGTGTTAGAGAAATGTAGCACTGATAAAACAAAAATAGAAAGTGTGTCTGAAATTCGAAATCTGTTAGACAGATGTTCAGGTCAAACACAATTCTCTCAAAATATTCAGCAAGATTGTCAGGAGTTTTTAATGTATATGCTTGATGTATTGCATGCTGCAGGTGTAGATGTAGATCACCTGTTTGGGCTTTCTTATCAATGGCAGCATGACTGCGAGAACTGTAGGGTATCAAGTACTACTAGTGTAGACTCAGAAAGATTTATATATTTAACTTTGCCAGACAGTAAATCAGTCTCCTTTAATAAGCTAGTAAAAGCAGCTGATCACAACATGGAGTGTAGCCAATGTAAATCTGAAATGATGTCAACATTATTTATACGAACATATGGCCAGTATGTCATTTTAATGTTCCAACGATGTAGGCCTGATGGAACAAAATTGACAACTTTAATTAAAAATGTTGTGGCTTCGCAGTTGTCAATATCAGGAAGGACTTTTGTAACTGCAGCAATTATATATCATGACGGTCCTTCAATAACATCAGGACATTACACAGCTTATTTAAAGTCTAGAAATGGCTGGTCATTCTGCAACGATTCTGTTTTAATTTTCAAAAAAAAATTGACGTATGACCTTAAAAATTCGTACCTGGTGTTTTTAAAACCAACATTTTAGGGAAAGAATCTCGGGATGTGCTCTGAGGAATTTCAAGAGGTTCTAATGGCTCCTACACGATTTGGCCTTGAGGATAAGTGTAGTACAGAGACATAAGTTCTTACCATAACACTTGACGTCATGGAAAAATAACTGCACTTTGAATGAGTTCAGAAAAACTGTTTCTTTTTATAAGCTAATTCAAGTAGCCAATCAAAACATGGAGTAGAGGGAATGTAAGTCTGCAATGCTGTCTACTGTTTTATATTGCTTTGTGATTAAAAGTGATGTAGAGAATTAAATAATTGTAGTAGTCATAGAGGTAGTGTAAGTCTGCTTCATAGTAAGCAGTATCAGTGTCATAGGAAATGTAGAACATGAGTGAGCAAGAAGGGTAAGATATTACTAGTCCAGGATTGTGAAAGTGATCTTGAACGTTTTCTTTCTGAAAGTTGCGGAAATACAAAATGACGGGATTTGCTTACAAGAATTCCAAGAGTTATAAATGGCTCTTACATGATTTGGCCTTGTGGAAACGTGTGGTAGAGAGCGAGAAGTCATTTATTGTATGTGACATATTTCTCAAAACGATGGAGGTTTTCTTTCAGAAAGTGGCGGGCTCAAAATAAAAACAGCACAACCGAGTGTAAGCTGTTCATAGGACATCCTTCGACGTCATGGAAAGTAAGTTACTTTTGAGGAGTTCTGATTTCTGATTGGTTATGTTATATGGGTTTTTTAAACACAATCATTTTGATTGTGTTTTTTTTCCCCGCTGTTATATGATGAATACCTTCAAGTCACTGTTTTTAGTGAAATTTGATACATTCTGAGAACAGCAAAAATAAACCATTTAACATGTATAATTAATTCTGTACTGTTTGTATTTATGATGTACATGTAGAACTGTGTAGGAGGCATGGAGAAGGTGAGGCTTCTGTAAGTGTCAAAGTTGTTGCATACAGTGCTCACATTCTACGTAGTCTTTCATATGATAGACTACATTTCCACAATGAGATACCTAAGCAAAGGAAACACAGGTGATGTGATTGTGGAATGAGCAAAAAAAATTGCACGTTTTTCAATTATATTACCTGTGTTTCCTAACATTACACATCACATTGTGTAGAAGAGGTTTAGGCATGTTCCAGGAGACAGAGGAGGTCTGACATTTGTTCAAGAGTGCAGTGGACATGACTCACTTCGTTAGTAGGCCTGCACATGTATTACCTCCTCTATACTCTTCAACAATCCTAAATTTCATCTGCAACCCTGAGTAGGACTTACCTGAAACAAATCTGTGGATAGGTTACACCTTATCAGCATCTAGAAACAATTATTTAAAATGTTAAGGGCAGTTTTATGAAGGCTGTGTGCCTCTTTTACGCCGCTGTTCCGTCACTTTTGTGTAAAAGATGCACCATGTTGCAAGATAGGCCTCAGTTCATTTCCAGCAAGATACCGTCAGTTTAAAATGTATATAATTAGGACTGTGTAGGGGGTATGGAGAAGCTGAGGCTTCAGTAAGTGTCAAAGTTGTTGCATGCAGTGCATACTCTTTCATATGCTGGACTACATCTGCACAATGAGATACCTAACCAAAGGAAACACAAGTGATGTGATTGTGAAATTAGCAAAAGAAATTGCACGTTTTTCAAATACATTACCTGTGTTTCCTAACATTACGAAGCACATTGTGCAGATGAAGTTTAGGCCTGTCCAGGGAAACAGAGGAAGTCTGAACTTTACTGGTTGGCCTGCACATGTATTATCTCCTCTGTACTCTTCAACAAGCCTAAATTTGATCTGCAACCCTGAGTAGGCCTCACCTGAAACAAACGTCTGGATAGGACACACCTTATTGCCATCCTGAAACAATCATTTAAAATGTTAGGAACAGTTTTATGATGATTGTGCATCTCTTTTGCGCTGCCATTGCATCACTTTTGTGAGACAACAGCAGTGCAAAAGATGCACCATGTTCCAAGATAGGCCTCACTTCATCTGCATCAAGATACTGTTAGTTTAAAATGTATATCTTTAGGACTGTGTAGGGGGCCTGGAGAAGCAGAAGCTTCTGTAAGTATCAAAGTTGTTGAAAAACTGTTTGTCCTTCAATCTTTTCCCTTGTCTTTTCTAATTTTTAAATACATGTTTTAATATGTTTCAAATGTTTGTTATCTCTTTCACAGATTGAAAGTATAAAAATAACAAGTGAGTAAGTTAACGACAATTATAAGGTAAATGTTTTGTACTCTTTTCGTTACATTTCTATCACATTCACCTACTATTAGTTCCACAGCTTCATTTCTTTAACCCTCAGTTTCCTGCCTTTGCTACTCCCCTCATTCCTTTCTCTGTTACCTACTTACTCTACTCCTTCCACTCCTTTTCTCAGTCCCTCTCTTCTCATAGTTCCTCACTCTTGTTCACTCACTCCATCTCTATTACTCTTAGTGTCTTTGACTGATCACTCTTTCACTACTTGTTCATTATGCTTTTTCTGTGTAGTTGAAGCACACTAAGGGGCATATTATGAACACAGTCAATAAAATTATTACTGTTTTTATCGGCAGAAAACTGCTGCAAAAGTGGTTTTAGCGGCAGTTTTCTGCCGCAAAAGCGGCTTTAGCGACACATTTCTGCCGATAAAAGCTGCAAAACTTTTATTGCCTATGTTGATAATATGGCCCTATGTTATTTACATTTCTTTGCTGTTTCAATTATTCTTTTTCTGTTACTTCTTCTTTTCTGCTTTCTGTTTTTTCTCTCTGTTATTCCACATGTTTTAATCTTATTTTGAACATTCACTCAGATTCCCTAAGAAACTCTTCTTTGTTATTCTTCTACTCTCTTTTTTTTCTTTCACTTCCTTATCTATTTTGTTTTTCACAATTATACCCTCTTCCATCTTTTCTTCGGTAAATAAATCTATTAAACAGTATCTCTGGTTTTCTCCCTATAGCTGTCTTTCTTTTAACATTACTCTCTGTTTACTTCCCTTATACTTACTCTTCTTTTTTTTTTTTACTTTTTTTTTGGTTCGCTCCCGGTTCGCGTACCGGGGAGCGAACGGGGAAGCGAACCAAAAGAAATAGAGGTTGCCAGAGTGCTAAACATTCTAGCAATTTTTCATGAAGGGAAGGTAGTTCTGAAAAGAACTTTTTTTTTATTTTTTGTTGTTTTATATTTTTTTTATGTTTTTTTGGAGGGGGGGAAACAAAAATGATTCAGTACAAAGGGCTCAACAGGAGCAACCAAAAAAAAAGAAAATTTAGTTTCGGGGACGTTTTGAACATTGATGATGTTCATATGCTGTATTTATTAGAGTAACACTCATCTGTCCACATGAAATTAATTTGCCACAATCTAAACATGTCATTTTAATTTTTCCAAAGTTCTTCTGAATATTTGGGACCGTTTCCCTTGCCTCTGATGCTGTCAGTGCCACTTCATTGGTGGATGTACTGGCAGGTCGGGGGTTGTCCACCAAATCTCTCATTTGTGCAGCACTATAATTAAGCAGGTGCCACCTCTTCATGTGTCGATGCATGGTATAATTACCATAACTATATTTTTTTCGGTTCCTCTGATTCTCTTTTTCAGCTGAAAGCCCGCTTGTGTACTGCTTCGTATCAAATTCTGGGGAAGCATACCGCTAGGGGAACTTATTCGAGCCAAGCGGAATTGCAGTACACAAGCGGGCTTTGAGCTGGAAAAGAGTATTATGTGCCGTAGATTTGGTGAAAGAGGCTATAGTAAATCTGTGATTAATCAAGCCGAAGTCAAAGTTGAGCAAATGCAAAGAAAAGATCTTTTAGTGCCCAAAATCCGTGAAAATTCTGAGCAAATCAAATTCATCACAAGCTTTGACAACCAATCATGGCAATTGAGGAAGAGTCTAAACAAACATTGGAGTATTCTCCGTTTGGATGATGACCTCAAAGAGGCACTAAATGAAAATCCATCCATTACCTTTAGAAAAGCGAAATCCCTTAGAGATTCGCTCAGCAATGCCTTAATAAAAGAACCGTGTAAATCTGGTAATATCACGGGATTTTTTCCCTGTACTAAAAGCAAGGCATGTAGAAACAGCCACAAATGTAAAAGCATAAAGTTGTGTAAAGACCAAGCTGACCACAAAATCAGTAAAAGGGTAGGTTGCAATACTGAATATGCAGTGTATGCACTGCAATGTCCTTGTGACAAATTTTATATTGGCATGACCACCAAAAAAGCCAAGTTGAGGGCATTGGAACATCTGAGGGCCATTAAAAATGCAAATCCACAATACCCAGTAGCCAGACATTTTGTAGCTGAGCACCAACAGAACCCCAATCTCTTGAAATTTTTTGTGATCGATTGTGTGGAACAGAGAGAACGGGGTGGAAACAGGCTATTGGAACTGCGCAAACTGGAATCACGTTACATCATCAGGTACAACACAATACAACCCGGAGGGCACAATATGGGAGAAGAACTTTCAGTCCATTTACAAACTTAATGCAATTGTTAAATATCTGCCTATTTCTTTAGATATATCCATTCTGTATGTATTTTAATGTTTTTATATTCACTGCAACTTCACTGACATAGTAAAACATAGTGCACATTGTCCTTTCATTTTCAGATGGAGATACAATCTACAGTTGGACTGAAATAGCCCACTTGGGCTCAACACCTAAAACACGAACATTTGCTGAAACAGCTGTTTATATTTGAATTTTTGACCATTTATGTTGAAAAATTTATTACGGAAAGTGTAAACTGTCGATTTATGTTATTGATGAGTGAATTATCAATTAGCCCACTTGGGCGATATACCACAGAGTGTGCACCACTTTCTGTTATTATTATGCAAAATGAATGCTGTCAGCTTTATTTTCTTACAGCGGTAACTGAGAAAATATATTTTGTTCTCCAAGTAGCAACATTGCTAAGAAAGTATGGATTATAGTTGCAACATAGTAACTTTTCTATGTCAGTGTGATCACGTGCACGAAATGTTATGAAGTATATCACTTTAAATAGAATGGCCGCTTTAACGAATGTACCCGTGAGCAAGAGGCTTAAGGCTTCGAAACGCGTAGGGTTTTGTTTCTCCGTGTGCCAATAAATACAGCACTTTGAACAATATTTGGGCCCCGGTTCTGGTCTTTTTCGGCAAATACGTACTCGTTGTACCAGGAGTGTGTGGCATTTTGAGGGGGCGGCGACCCCGCCGGGAGCCTGCTGTTGAAGCGGCTTGAGCATGCCAGAAATTGTGTGTTCTATATATATATATTCAAACAACAGGTTAGCCCCAAAGAGAGACGCCAACAGTTACGTGTGCATTTCCGATTCTTTAATGATGGCAGCAGCATTCAGGCAAAACAAATATGATTTCATCAAGCAGTGTAGCCACACCAGACGCGTTTCGGGAACTGTGTTCCCTTCTTCAATGGCATCAGTCTTAAGCATCCAAACATCTTTTCTGCACGCATTTAATCCCTGGAACCTGCCCCAGTGGGCGGGGCCACTCGCATGGCCTTCTGGTCCATGTAGTGCAGATCAACTTTAATAAACCTCCTGTGAGGGCGTTTGGTGAAAAAGTCTTTTTTAAAAGATGTGTTGCCCTAGTGGGTGGATGAGAATCACCTTGCTTTGTCTGCCGCACTTTTCACTGTCACCTCGAATGCAGACTCCACGCCCAGAAGGCGCACTACAAGGCCCAGAAGGCCTAGCGGAAAGCCATGCCCACTGTGGCAGGTGCTGCTAATCTACAAATGTGCGCGCCCAAAAACTGCTCACTAACCTTTGTGAACTATCTCTCTGATGAAAGGATTAAGACTTCCTGAAAAAGCGTCAGGCTGATTTTATTCGCTTAAGACTGCACGGGTTTGATTATCTGCTGGCAGGTTGTGAAAGGAATAAATATGAATACCAATGAACTTCGTGTGGCTTTCCTTCTTTTTGGGCTTACCTGTGTTTGTTGGATATATATATATATATTACCTACTGGCGGTCGCCAGTAGGTATATATAGTTAGGATTTTTTCCCTATGGGATTTTTGAAAATTCTATGTCTAATAACTTTGGCGTTTGTGGACGGAATTGGCTGAAATTTTCAGCAAAATGGAACATTTTGTTTCTGAGCAGCCACTGGAAATTTGGGGGGAGTTGGTCCAGGGGGGGCCGAGAAAAAAGGGGGGTCCCAAAACGTGTTTTTAACATTGAGTTTTCCATAGGGCGGTTAGCCTCATTTTTAGCCCGAACGGCTGAATGGATTTGCACGAAACTTGGCAAATTTGTAGGGACTGGTAGCCCGATGTGCCTTTTGTAGGTCTCAATATATGTGCTCCAGTGGATTTTGAGAAATTAACGTTCAAAAAAATATATATATCTAGAGCCGCGCCTGGAGCGCTCCCACGTACGCGTACAGGGGAGCGCTCCAGGCGCGCCACGCGATCTGCGCACGGCAAGCTGATTGGTTCTCGGGTGTCTATAAACATTCGAAACAGTCCGCAGCGGCCGCCATCTTGTGTCTCGGTAGGATTGAGACACAAGAGGTGGCAAAAATCAAAGGGGGAAATGAGCAAGAGGGGGCAGGGTACACACCCCCTGACCCCCTAGGTTACATGTGGGGGCCATAAAAGGCTCCCGCGGGTGAAAAAAAAAATAAAAAAAAATTCGATTTTCGCGGGGGTGAGCGCCCGGTACGCGCACCGGGGAGCGTACGGGGGAGCGTACCATGGAGATTAAAAATGACAGACTTTAAAAAAAATAAAGCTTCTTTTTAAAAATTGGAGGTAGTTCTGAAAAGAACTTTTTTTTTCATTTTGTTGTTTTATATATATTTTTTTTTTGTTTTTTTTGTTTTATATTTTTTTAGACTTTTTAAAACAATTTTATATTTTTTTTGTATTTTTTTCAAGGGAAAAACAAAAACAAGGATTCCAAAACTGCTCAACAGGAGCAAAAAAAATTGAAAATTTAGGGACTGGAAGAGCAGCGGTGTTGCTGTTTCTTTAGGGCAATCAGTTCAACACTCTGCTCCCCATAGCAGAGCAGTTCGTCACACTCTGCGCACAAAAATTTGATGCCCGCAAACACCGGCTGAATGTTAGGGATCATTCTTCCACGGGGTGGTCCCGAAGGTGTTGCTCCACCAGTGGAGGTGCTGCCGCCATCTGTTGGTACATTCCGTGCCAGCTCTCTGACACTCTCCCTGGCAAAGTTGTTAGGGTGTCTTCTTTTGACATGCCGGATCAAATTGGCATTGCCAAAACTATATTTTTTCAGAGGATTGCCTCTGGATAAACTACTCCCACATATTTTGCATGTTACTTTGGGAGCGTTCACTTTTTTCTGTCCTTCTGGGATGTCGTAAAATTTCCAAATGAAATGGGTTTTTTTCTTTTGCTGAGGAGGGTCCTCATCCAAAAATCCCTCTGAATCACTGCTGGATGACTCTCTTGCAGCCATTGCTGGAGATCAGAAAAGTAGGAGATAGAGTAGACACAACAGCTCTTGCTCTCTCCAAGTACAAAGCAATAGTGAGAGAAATGGGTGGGTTTCACACAATTTGGAAAAAAAAAAGTTCTGAACCAATGAAAAGTGTTATTTTAAAGTCACATGGTTTGACGCGCTTACGCTACGCGCCCGGGGCGCGTCCCGGGCGTGTATCGTAAGCGCATCGGGGCGCTTACGTTGCGCGATCGTATGCGCTTCCGGGTGCGCTTACGCGGTGCGTCATAAGACGCATCTCGCGGCTACGCGATACGTGTCTTATGACGCAAGGCGTGGCGGCTACGCGATACGTCACGATGTTGTTTTCGTTCTCGACAATAGCGCTTCCGGGACGCGCATTAGTACGCGCCTCGGGGCGCGCCGCCAGATTGCGCTTACCCGTGCGTTCACCTGTCCGCGCCCCGGGAGCGCACTAAAAATAATATTAAAAAAAAATAAAAAAATTATAAAATATAAAATTAGATTTAAAATGTATTATTTTTATAAAGATTTGCTATTAAAAAACCTATGAAATTCACTGAAAAAACCATAGGTTATAGACCATATATAGTTAGGAATTAGCATTTACAAAACCTTGAAAATTCACTGAAAAAACCATAGGTTATAGACCATATATAGTTAGGAATTAGCATTTAAAAAACCTTATTTTACTCACACAAAACCATTGAAATTCCATATATAGTTAGTTGCAGTAACTATATATCGCGCACCCGCAATCCACTGCTGATCATGTCACATATTACATCATTCATGACATGGTCAGTGACATCACTGATGACATCACTGATGACATCTCAAATGACATCACTGATGACATCACTGATGACATCTCAAATGACATCAGTGATGACATCATGACACACCAATACCAGTTACTACATACGCACTCACTGATTCCTACGTCTACACACACATTCACTCATTCACCCATACAATCACTCATAAATACAGTCACTCATTATTACAACACTATCATATGCACTCATACACCTAGTCAGTCCTGTGAAGAATCAATCACACTTCGATTTCCTCATCTATACAGTTAAACACAGAACACCATACTTTTCACACATAAACTAACACATACTTACTCTCTTATACAATCACTGATACAAGTACACATTGATATGCACAGTCACACACCTCCCAGCCAGACACACACACACTCAGTCTTCCATACATCCACTCATTCTTCAATATGTAAAACATATTTAAACTTTACAAAAACACACAGACACTAGATGATGTCATCAGTGATGTCACTGACCATGTCATGAATGATGTAATATGTGACATGATCAGCAGTGGATTGCGGGTGCGCGATATATAGTTACTGCAACTAACTATATATGGAATTTCAATGGTTTTGTGTGAGTAAAATAAGGTTTTTTAAATGCTAATTCCTAACTATATATGGTCTATAACCTATGGTTTTTTCAGTGAATATATATATATATATATATATATATATATATATATATATATATATATATATATATATATATATATATATATATATATATATATATAACCTACTGGCGGTCGCCAGTAGGTATATATAGGTAGGATTTTTTCTCTATGGGATTTTTGAAAATTCTATGTCTAATAACTTTGGCGTTTGTGGACGGAATTGGCTGAAATTTTCAGGAAAATGGAACATTTTGTTTCTGAGCAGCCCCTGAAAATTTGGGGGGGAGGGGGTTCGTCAAGGGGGGCAGAGAAAAAAGGGGGGTCCCAAAACGCGTTTTTCCCATGTTAATTTGCATAGGGCGGTTGGCCTCACTTTTAGCCCGAACGGCTGAATGGATTTGCACGAAACTTGGCAAAATTGTAGGGACTGTTAGCCCGATGTGCCTTTGCTAGGTCTCAAGATATGTGCTCCAGTGGATTTTGAGAAATTAACGTTCAAAAAAATATATATATCTGTAAGCGCGCTCCGGGCAGCGCCCCGGTTCGCGTACTTGACGCGTAACGGAACTTCGCGAAGCTGATTGGCTCTCCGGTGTCTGTCAACATTCTAAACAGTCCGGAGCGGCCGCCATCTTGTGTCTCGGTAGGATCGAGAGACAAGAGGAGGCCAAAACAAAGGGGGAAATGACCATAAGGGGGCATAGTAGATCCTCCCTGACCCCCTAGGTTTGATGTGGAGGCTTTAAAAATTGGTTTTTTTTGCGTGGGGAGCGCCCGGTACGCGCACCGGGAAGCGGGCCGGGGAGCGTACTATAAGGAAAAAAGAATGATAGACTATGATATTTTGAAATATTGTATGTATATTGATTGTTCTTTTTGTTGTTTTTTTTTAATTTAAGTAGCAGTATTAATGATTATTAAATATAAATGTATTTTTGGAATTGTGCACAGTATACTATAAGTCTGACTTTACATTATAATCAATTTGGTACTAGTTTATGAATTACATATAAAAATGATTAAAGACTCAAACAATTTTTTAATATTAAATATAATTTTATTTTTTTGATTCTTTTTCAAAATTTAATAGAACGTCTAACATTTGACTGTCCGATATGTCCTCTTGTTGAGTGAACATAACTTCCCACATTTGACCATCATCATAATGAAGTAAATAATCCACAGATTCTACACATTGTAGAAGTTCATGGTCTCGTGATTCATCCATGAATTCCAAGTCAATCGGTTCAATTATTTCCTCATTATTCATGTTCAGGACAATTTCAAAGGAAACGTTCTGTTCTCCTTGCATTTTTGTGCTGAAATTTGAATAAAAAATAAATATATCAGTAGAGATAGGGCACTGTTGGGTTTAAGTTCAGACAGGTACTTTTGAGGCATGAAGTAGTACTATTAAAAAGTGCCTGTGAAAAAGCCTATGTAAATTCATAATTATACCACAGAAACCTAAATCAATCCATAATTATAATAAACAAGCCTTTCTCAATGTCTAACTCTTACAGAGGGATAGTATATAACTATCTGAAAATGTTTTCAAATTTATAAAATAATATCTTACCTTTTAAAAACAAGTTTATGTTGTGAGTGAAAATGATCTTGCAATGTAGTTCAGGAAGTAGTAGTCAAAATGGCTGTGTTTCTCTCTCTTTTTTTATATATATTCAGGTACATAACCAATCAAATGTCAGGTAAAAAAGTAGAAAATGAAAGTAACATTTTAATTGGTTGTCAATTCCAACACTTCAGATGTGTTTTGTGAAGTAATTTACCTCAGGGTATTTAGAGAGGTCTACAGGCTAAATGGAATTCCAACCAAATTTGTGAAAATGGCAGGGATTGGTATGTAGTATGAGTTAATCTATATTTGGTGACATTGTCTCCAGGGTTTCTTCTGTAAATTACTTTCCCACCTTTTTTAATGGAGCGCTTCCCGGTGAGTGCCCCGGTACGCGAACCGGCAGCGTTACGGGAGTCCACCATTTTGTGTTTCGGTCGAATTAAAATACAAGATGGAGGGCAAATAATGTTCAGAATGGGTAGAAGGGGGCACGATAGACGTATCTTGACCCCCTAGGTTTTCTGAGGGTGGCTGAGGAGGCCCATATGTGCGAAAAAAACCCTTTTTTTTTAAAAATTTCGCGCGGTTAGCTTCCGGTGCGCGTACCGGGTAGCGCTCCGGGGAGCGTACTTTGTTGAAAATTAGTGAAAAAGTTAGAGTAAAATAATAATTGTGAGTGATCAGATGTAGGGTAGCTCTGAGAAGAGCTTTTGGGTTTATGGTACATTTAGGTACTTATAAGTAGGTACCAATGCACAGTCTTAAATTCAAAATGAAAATTCTGTTCCCTTCATCTGAGAAGTGAACTCCATCTCCTCTGTAGATATCTTGCATGTAGTAACGCAAGTTATTGTTGTACATGGAGCCCATTCCATGGTCTCTCATGTAAGCTGAAACAGATTTGTTTACATGCTTCCTCGACTTCTCAATTTGTGGACAAAATTGGTTCGACCACCTCCATTTCTGTCTTTGGCATATATTTGAATATACCAAGGCAGTTTGAGGAAAAAGTGCCATCAATTGCTCAAAGGTGTCCTTTAAAAGCATTTCCAGACCTACCCCAGTCAAAGTGCCCAAGTCATTACCTCCACAGTGCAAAATTAACAGGTCAGGTTTAGGCAAATGCATAAAGGTTTTCACCAATGGTATGAATTGGTGACATTTTAATCCTCTGTTGCCAATCCACTTAATTTCCACATTTTGTAAATTGAGGTTAGGTAAATTTCTGTTATCAGCATACCTCTGAGCCCAGTATATGTAACTATGTCCAACAATCCAGACAGAAAACATGGTGAGAGAAGGTTCTGCTGCAGTCAGATGAAGTGTGGCAATGAAATGGCAGTTGAAAAAATAAGAGTTTAAAATGAAAAAAACTGTGGAGTTTCTGTGTTGAGGAAGCAGTAGCAGTGATTGGTGGATTTTGATTGCTGAAAACAGAAAGTTAGGGTGCATGGATGAGTTCTTTGAAAGATGTAATTTGAATGGTCAAGAAGAAATCATTTTATGAAAGATTGCACTGGATATGCAGGTGCACTGAGAGTTCAGAGTTCAATTGAAACATTGTTGTGTGAACTTGCAAACATCAGAGGTCTTTCAGGAGGTGGTTGCTATGCAAAAAAGGCAGAAAGGGCAGAGGGGGGAAGGGTGTTGATTTGAAAAAAGTGAGGGAAGAGTTTTGATTGGGTGACATGAGAGATATGTGTGATGAATTACAGCTTTTCTGTGCTTTTTATGGCTGCAGAGTCTGGAGTGCATACCTTTTGCTCTGCTAAAGACAAATTGGTGTGTTTCTGAGACTGTTTTGAAACTCATAAAGTATTTGCTAAGGTGAGAAAAGATTCATTTAATTTAGATAGAGAATAGTATGGTTTAGGGAGAAAATTATGAAGAAAGTTGTGTATTTAAAACGTTGCTTTGTGTCAAGTGTTTTACAAATAGATTTTGTTTCTTTGTGTTACATAGCCATGTTAAAAGTGACGAAAAATAGTGCAAGGGTCTTACAAAAATGCTTTCATGTGTCTTAGGGTATTTTAACTCACTTCCCCATGAATGTATGATTATAATTTGTTTACAAGATGTGTTTAAAAACGTTTTTTGAAATCAATTAGGTTTCTTGATATGTACTGCTAGAGTTTCATAGGTTGCTTGGGGCATATTTTCAATGCTTTTGAGTTCCTTTGATGTAATTTTTCCCATTTTAATTTAAGACCTTTCCCCGTGGTGCAAGCTCCTTGTAAATATGCCCCCATTTGTGCTTGGCAAATTTAGATTTTAATTCTTTGATTAACATAGCCATGTTAAAAGTGACCCAAAAATGTTGCAAGGGCCTTAAAAAAAACACTTTCATGTGTGTTAGGCCATTTTAAGTCATTTCCCCTTGAATGTAGGTATATCATTGATTTAGATGATGTGTTTAAAAACGATTTATGAAAACAATTAGGTTTCTTGATATGTACTGCTAGAGCTTCATAGGTTGCTTGGGGCATATTTATAAGGCCTTTGAGTCTCTCTGATGTTATTTTTCCCATTTTAATTTAAGACCTTTCCCTGTGGTGCAAGGTCCTTGTAAATACGCCCCCATCTGTGCTTGGCAAATTTAGATCTTGATTATTTGACTTACATAGCCATGTTAAAAGTGATCTAAAAATGGAGCAAGGGTTTAAAAAAAACGCTTTCATGTGTCTTAGGGCATTTTAAGTCACTTCCCGATGAATGTAGGTATATAATTGATTTAGATGATGTGTTTTAAAACGTTTTTTGACATCAATTAGGTTTCTGGATATGTAGTGCTAGAGTTTCATAGGTTGCTTGGGGCATATTTATAAGGCATTTGAGTCTCTCTGATGTTATTTTTCCCATTTTAATTTAAGACCTTTCCCCGTGGTGCAAGGTCCTTGTAAATATGCCCCCATCTGTGCTTGGCAAATTTAGATTTTAATTCTTTGACTAACATAGCCATGTTAAAAGCGACCCAAAAATGGTGCAAGGGCCTTAAAAAAACACTTTCATGTGTCTTAGGCCATTTTAAGTCATTTCCCCTTGAATGTAGGTATATAATTGATTTAGATGATGTGTTTAAAAACGATTTTTGAAATCAATTAGGTTTCTTGATATGTAGTGCTACAGTTTCATAGGTTGCTTGGGGTATATTTAAAAGGCATTTGAGTCCCTTTGATGTTATTTTTCCCATTTTAATTAAAGACATTTCCTCGTGGTGGAAGGTCCTTGTAAATACACCCCCATGTGTGCTTGGCAAATTTAGATTTTGATTATTTGACTTACATAGCCATTTTCCATACAGTTCTCACCTTCTGCGTAGTCTTTGATATGCTAGACTCCATCTGCACTATGAGATACCTAAGCAAAGGAAACACAGGTGATGTGATTGTGAAATGAGGAAAAGAAACTCCACATTTTTCAATTGCATCACCTGTGTTTCCTAAGTTTACGAATGACATTGTGCAGATGAGGTTTAGGTCTGTCCACGGACACAGAAGAGGTCTGGCCTTTGTTCAAGAGTGAAGTGGATATGACTTACTTCATTGGTAGGCCTTCACATATATTATCTCCTCTGTACTCTTCAACAAGCGTAAATTTCATCTGCAACCCTGAGTAGGCCTCACCTTAAACAAACCTCTGGATAGGCCACACCTTATTGTCATCCTGAATCAATCATTTAAAATGTTAGGGACAGATTTATGATAGGTGTATGCCTCTTTTGCGTCTCTGTGCGTCATTTTTGTGACGCAGCAGCGGTGCAAAAGATTTGCTATGTGGGGACATATTTACAACTTGATGCATCTAGGCAGATGTGTCATGCTGTAAAGTCCCGTGCCACATGAAACCGATGCAGCAGTGATGGAAAAGATGCACCATGTTGCAAGACAGGCCTCACTTCATCTCCAACAAGATAAGAAGCTGAATCTTCTGTAAATGTCAAAATTGTTGTATACACTGCTGCACTTCTGTGTACTCTTTGATATGCTAGACTCCATCTGCACTATGAGATACCTAAGCAAAGGAAACACAGGTGATGTGATTGTGAAATGAGGAAAAGAAACTCCACATTTTTCAATTACATCACCTGTGTTTTCTAAGTTTACGAATGACATTGTGCAGATGAGGCTTAGGCCTGTCCACGGACACAGAAGAGGTCTGGCCTTTGTTCAAGAGTGAAGTGGATATGACTCACTTCATTGGTAGGCCTGCACATGTATTATCTCCTCTGTACTCTTCAACAAGCATAAATTTCATCTGCAACCCTGAGTAGGCCTCACCTCAAACAAACCTCTGGATAGGCGATACCTTATCGTCATCCTGAATCAATCATTTAAAATGTTAGGGACAGATTTATGATAGGTGTGTGCCTCTTTTGCGCCGCTGTGCGTCACTTTTGTGACGCAGCGGCGGTGCAAAAGATTTGCTATGTTGTGACATATTTACAACTTGATGCATCTAGGCAGATGTGTCATGCTGTAAAGTCCCGTGCCACATGAAACCGATGCAGCAGTGATGCAAAAGATGCACCATGTTGCAAGACAGGCCTCACTTCATCTCCAACAAGATAAGAAGCTGAATTTTCTGTAAATGTCAAAATTGTTGTATACACTGCTGAACTTCTGTGTACTCTTTGATATGCTAGACTCCATCTGCACTATGAGATACCTAAGCAAAGGAAACACAGGTGATGTGATTGTGAAATGAGGAAAAGAAACTCCACATTTTTCAATTACATCACCTGTGTTTCCTAAGTTTACGAATGACATTGTGCAGATGAGGTTTAGGTCTGTCCACGGACACAGAAGAGGTCTGGCCTTTGTTCAAGAGTGAAGTGGATATGACTCACTTCATTGGTAGGCCTGCACATGTATTATCTCCTCTGTATTCTTCAACAACCCTAAATTTCATCTGCAACCCTGAGTAGGCCTCACCTCAAACAAACCTCTGGATAGGCTACACCTTATTGTCATCCTGAATCAATCATTTAAAATGTTAGGGACAGATTTATGATAGGTGTGTGCCTCTTTTGTGCCGCTGTGCGTCATTTTTGTGACGCAGCGACGGTGCAAAAGATTTGCTATGTGGCGACATATTTACAACTTGATGCATCTAGGCAGATGTGTCATGCTGTAAAGTCCCGTGCCACATGAAACCGATGCAGCAGTGATGGAAAAGATGCACCATGTTGCAAGACAGGCCTCACTTCATCTCCAACAAGATAAGAAGCTGAATCTTCTGTAAATGTCAAAATAGTTGTATACACTGCTGAACTTCTGTGTACTCTTTGATATGCTAGACTCCATCTGCACTATGAGATACCTAAGCAAAGGAAACACAGGTAATGTGATTGTGAAATGAGGAAAAGAAACTCCACATTTTTCAATTACATCACCTGTGTTTCCTAAGTTTACGAATGACATTGTGCAGATGAGGTTTAGGTCTGTCCACGGACACAGAAGAGGTCTGGCCTTTGTTCAAGAGTGAAGTGGATATGACTTACTTCATTGGTAGGCCTTCAGATATATTATCTCCTCTGTACTCTTCAACAAGCGTAAATTTCATCTGCAACCCTGAGTAGGCCTCACCTTAAACAAACCTCTGGATAGGCCACACCTTATTGTCATCCTGAATCAATCATTTAAAATGTTAGGGACAGATTTATGATAGGTGTATGCCTCTTTTGCGTCTCTGTGCGTCATTTTTGTGACACAGCGGCGGTGCAAAAGATTTGCTATGAGGCAACATATTTACAACTTGATGCATCTAGGCAGATGTGTCATGCTGTAAAGTCCCGTGCCACATGAAACCGATGCAGCAGTGATGGAAAAGATGCACCATGTTGCAAGACAGGCCTCACTTCATCTCCAACAAGATAAGAAGCTGAATCTTCTGTAAATGTCAAAATTGTTGTATACACTGCTGAACTTCTGTGTACTCTTTGATATGCTAGACTCCATCTGCACTATGAGATACCTAAGCAAAGGAAACACAGGTGATGTGATTGTGAAATGAGGAAAAGAAACTCCACATTTTTCAATTACATCACCTGTGTTTCCTAAGTTTACGAATGACATTGTGCAGATGAGGTTTAGGTCTGTCCACGGACACAGAAGAGGTCCTGCCTTTGTTCAAGAGTGAAGTGGATATGACTCACTTCATTGGTAGGCCTGCACATGTATTATCTCCTCTGTATTCTTCAACAACCCTAAATTTCATCTGCAACCCTGAGTAGGCCTCACCTCAAACAAACCTCTGGATAGGCTACACCTTATCGTCATCCTGAATCAATCATTTAAAATGTTAGGTACAGATTTATGATAGGTGTGTGCCTCTTTTGTGCCGCTGTGCGTCATTTTTGTGACGCAGCGACGGTGCAAAAGATTTGCTATGTGGCGACATATTTACAACTTGATGCATCTAGGCAGATGTGTCATGCTGTAAAGTCCCGTGCCACATGAAACCGATGCAGCAGTGATGGAAAAGATGCACCATGTTGCAAGACAGGCCTCACTTCATCTCCAACAAGATAAGAAGCTGAATCTTCTGTAAATGTCAAAATTGTTGTATACACTGCTGAACTTCTGTGTACTCTTTGATATGCTAGACTCCATCTGCACTATGAGATACCTAAGCAAAGGAAACACAGGTGATGTGATTGTGAAATGAGGAAAAGAAACTCCACATTTTTCAATTACATCACCTGTGTTTCCTAAGTTTACGAATGACATTGTGCAGATGAGGTTTAGGTCTGTCCACGGACACAGAAGAGGTCTGGCCTTTGTTCAAGAGTGAAGTGGATATGACTTACTTCATTGGTAGGCCTTCAGATATATTATCTCCTCTGTACTCTTCAACAAGCGTAAATTTCATCTGCAACCCTGAGTAGGCCTCACCTTAAACAAACCTCTGGATAGGCCACACCTTATTGTCATCCTGAATCAATCATTTAAAATGTTAGGGACAGATTTATGATAGGTGTATGCCTCTTTTGCGTCTCTGTGCGTCATTTTTGTGACGCAGCGGCGGTGCAAAAGATTTGCTATGTGGCAACATATTTACAACTTGATGCATCTAGGCAGATGTGTCATGTTGTAAAGTCCCGTGCCACATGAAACCGATGCAGCAGTGATGGAAAAGATGCACCATGTTGCAAGACAGGCCTCACTTCATCTCCGACAAGATAAGAAGCTGAATCGTCTGTAAATGTCAAAATTGTTGTATACACTGCTGAACTTCTGTGTACTCTTTGATATGCTAGACTCCATCTGCACTATGAGATACCTAAGCAAAGGAAACACAGGTGATGTGATTGTGAAATGAGGAAAAGAAACTCCACATTTTTCAATTACATCACCTGTGTTTTCTAAGTTTACGAATGAAATTGTGCAGATGAGGTTTAGGCCTGTCCACGGACACAGAAGAGGTCTGGCCTTTGTTCAAGAGTGAAGTGGACATGACTTACTTCATTGGTAGGCCTTCACATGTATTATCTCCTCTGTACTCTTCAACAAGCATAAATTTCATCTGCAACCCTGAGTAGGCCTCACCTCAAACAAACCTCTGGATAGGCGACACCTTATCGTCATCCTGAATCAATCATTTAAAATGTTAGGGACAGATTTATGATAGGTGTGTGCCTCTTTTGCGCCGCTGTGCGTCACTTTTGTGACGCAGCGGCAGTGCAAAAGATTTGCTATGTTGTGACATATTTACAACTTGATGCATCTAGGCAGATGTGTTATGCTGTAAAGTCCTGTGCCACATGAAACCGATGCAGCAGTGATGCAAAAGATGCACCATGTTGCAAGACAGGCCTCACTTCATCTCCAACAAGATAAGAAGCTGAATTTTCTGTAAATGTCAAAATTGTTGTATACACTGCTGAACTTCTGTGTACTCTTTGATATGCTAGACTCCATCTGCACTATGAGATACCTAAGCAAAGGAAACACAGGTGATGTGATTGTGAAATGAGGAAAAGAAACTCCACATTTTTCAATTACATCACCTGTGTTTCCTAAGTTTACGAATGACATTGTGCAGATGAGGTTTAGGTCTGTCCACGGACACAGAAGAGGTCTGGCCTTTGTTCAAGAATGAAGTGGATATGACTCACTTCATTGGTAGGCCTGCACATGTATTATCTCCTCTGTATTCTTCAACAACCCTAAATTTCATCTGCAACCCTGAGTAGGCCTCACCTCAAACAAACCTCTGGATAGGCTACACCTTATCGTCATCCTGAATCAATCATTTAAAATGTTAGGGACAGATTTATGATAGGTGTGTGCCTCTTTTGTGCCGCTGTGCGTCACTTTTGTGATGCAGCGGCGGTGCAAAACATTTGCTATGTTGTGACATAATTACAACTTGATGCATCTAGGCAGATGTGTTATGCTGTAAAGTCCTGTGCCACATGAAACCTGCGTCAGGTTTCATATAGGTGTTTTGTTGCAGGGTGGGCATTCATTTGCATGAAAGCCCTGTAAAACTAACACAGTGAAATTTAGAAGATTTCACTGAGTCAGCTTTATAGCATTGCTGAATCAAATCCGTATGCCTGTTTGAAATAGCCTAAGGAGTGATGCACCATGCAATGTGTGGCTTCCTCCTGTGCATTGCAGTAGACATGTCGTGCTTATGACGTGATTCCTGCAATGTGCTGCTTTTGCGGCACAGATGCGTGACGCATCTGTGCTGTTTTTACTCAATGGTGCTCCACATTGTAAATGCGGCACACCATGGGTGGCAGAGCAGCGGTGCACGTTAACTGGTGCATCCCTGGGGATGTGCCAGTTAACATAAATCTGCCCCTTTACATTTAAGTATGTGCAGGGGACACAGAGTCGGTGAGGCTTATCCAAGGTTAAGAAGAGATGAGTCCTGTTCACTGAAAACTTGGACATAGGCCTCACCTCCTCAGCATCGCTGGACATGGCTAAATAATAGCTGCAAAATGTTACTCTTGTTAAACAATTTTACTATTATAGTCTCTGAGATTTGTGTCTTACTCTGCAACATCTCATTGTTGTTCTCTTTTTTTAAAGATAACGACAACATCAAGCATGAGTGATAAAGAGCAATCAGTTGATCTCGATCTTGTCGTTGAACTTGTCATTGAAACGTCAGTGGAAGTAGATCCCTTAGATGATTTAAATCCTGAGGATGATGAAGAACATGATGAGGATGCCGATTTGTCAGAATTGTATGACATAGGGTGGGAAGCTGACCTGCTTGAGCCTATGGAACTATAAACATTTATTTTTAAAATTTAACGGAAATAAAAAGTAAAAATGTAAACCGTTTCATTTAAAATTAAACACAACTTCAAAAACAGGTTATGTGTAGTGTCTTTAATAAAATAGTATAATATGCTCATAAAATTAGATCAGATTCACATATAAAACAGCACAGGTAAAATGTAGAAGCATTCCATTTCTTTGCTACTATTTGTGAATACTAAATTTGCCTATGCACTAAAAATTATTCTAAGTGAAAATGACAAGTAGTGTGTTAAGTTTTTGACGACTGTTATTGATTTACTGTTTGGTAATAGTGGTTAATAACATTTTTTATAATATTTTACCACAGATTCAACTGCAGATCATTTCAAAAGTAGAGAATGCCGTCTAAGGATAGAATCAGAAAGGCTACAAAACGTCAAAGACAGCAGGTTCATCAATTATTGCAGCAGTCCTCTACAATAAAAAATCGTCAAGTCACCAAGAAAGCACCGGGTAAGACAACGAAATCATTCATAAGAAACATTTGTAGAAAAAAAAGTATTACTACAGAAAATGTTTCAGTCCAGAAAAAGAGAAGCAATTTAAACGGAAAGGAAAGGCCAATCAAAAATGTTACTGCTAGAGCAAGAGATAACTCTGTGCATGATAGTAGAAGGAAACAACAGTTTAGGGACATTCGTAAACGAATGTTCCGCAACAGGATAATTGGCAATTTGTTAAAAAATATCAAGAAAGGTCAACAGAAAGTGTTTTTTTATAAGAGAAAAAAAAAAGTTTAGAAAGTTATTGATCAGGCATTTGAAATTAAACGAAAGTTATTTATTTTGATAATCAATAGAATTAGGAAGCTAAACAAGGCAATTTATGATTTCTAAAGAAATAGTAGATGGAAGAGAATAGTTAATCGTAGTAATTTTAGTGAAGTTTTTTCCGGAGAATGGATGCATAGTTCAAGTTGTGAGGCATTTTTTAATGAGGAGAGTTATTTCCAGGATAATGATTTGGTGCATGCAGTTGACACCAGTGGTCGAGCTTATGAGGTGAAAGATGGTTGTCCAGTTGAAAAAGAAAAACTTGTGACAACAGAGACAGAAGAGGTGTTAGGTAATGAGGTTTTAGGAAGACGTCCTAAGGGTCCTGTGTACACCTGGAAGTGTAGTAGTATTTGCAGTGTACGACAGGATTCCATCAATTTGCTTTGTGATTTTGTACGGACATTTAATAAGAAAAGTTTGAAGCAGAAAATGATGTTGTTGCAAGAATTAGATCCTTGCAGAGTGAGAGAAGTGACAGGTTTGCATGGTCATTCACTGGCTTGTCTTTCCAGGAGAGTATGCCAGAGTGTTTTTCATCATTTCAGGATGCTAGCAGTGCATCATAATAAAGTGAGGAAATTAGTTAGAATGTTGTATTATGCTAAGAGTCCAGCAATTATGCTTAAACAATTATGCGCTGCTCTTTTGCATGGTTCTGAAATAGATGTGAAGAATATTTGTGAAGAAATTGAGTTTTGTTACTTTGGAAGTAAAGAGGAGAATTTTGAAATTGACCCAGAAGAAGAGGGTAATGTGGAAGATAGTGTACAGGTTTCCAGTACAGATAATTTTCAGAAGGAAATTGCCACATTTCAGGTGAAATCAAGTGAGAGGCCTAATTTCACTTGTGTGTGTTGTCGACGCACTTATTATAAGAATCAGACTAAGTTAGTGGATTTATATGCAAAAAGTGAAAGGGAAAATATTAGTGAATGGAAGGATTTTGCAACATACTTGATGGTAGAAAATTGTTTTGATTTGGGATCAGATCAACGTGTGTGTACTTATTGTTGTAACAAATTAAATCAAAACCAGATGCCTGCTAGAGCGGTTCATAATAATCTGGAATTGGTTGAGATTCCTTCTGAATTGAAGGATTTAAATACTTATGAATCTATTTTGATTCAAAGTATCCATCCCTTTCAGGCTATAGTAAGAATGGAGCCAAAGACAGGGAAATTGCCTCCATCAGATTTACAGAGAGGATTAAAGGGAAGAGTTGTTTATTTGCCTCTAGATTTGAAGAAAAACATTAATACAATTGGAGTAGAAAAAGTGGAAGAGGAACCTCTGGTTATCTTAGTTAATGGGGTTCCGACAAAGAGTAAGAAAATATGGCAAGATTTAGTGGATGTTAGGAAAGTCAAAAAGGCAACATTGTATTTGAAAAAAAATAATAAGTACTATAAGAATGTATATGTTGCAGAAGAGGAAGTAAGTGAAGAAGAGGATAGCAATTTGTGTGCTGGTCAAATTGAGAAAGTAGAACCCTCTAAAAGTGAAGAAATATATGAACATTATAGTGTTCATCCTTTGTATTCCAAGGAAGTCATGGGGAATGCTATTGAGTTGTTTCAAATGAAACAAGCCAAAGGGAGTCCCATTAGTGTTTGGGAGGAAAGTTTGGAAGCTCGGTGTTTCCCACAGCTATTTCCAACAGGTCAAGGAGGAAGATATGATGAGCGACCTCATCAAATTCCTGCTTCTGAATACCGGACTTTACGATTGTATGCAGAAGATGCTAGGTTTCGACAATGCATTCCCTATTTGTTTCATCTCCTGTTTGAAAGCGATCTGTCTGGACTGTCATATGCAGTGAACCACATCTTGAAAAGTGGTATACAGATGCAAAACATCTCTGCAAGTGACTTTATGGATAAGGTCAATGTGCAAGACAGTATTTTGGATTGTCACCTGATTCATCTCATGGCGTGTCAGTGTGGTACTAATGAGTACTGGTACCGTCGTCATGGTGATTTAAAATGTATGCTGAGGAACTTAGGAACTCCCACATGGTTCCTCACTCTGAGCTGTGCCGAGTATGGCTGGGAAGACTTACTTGAATTTCTACGAGAGGCAAATGGAAACATTGAAAATATCGAATTCAAGACACCCGGAGAACTGTGCTCTTTGGATCCAGTGAATGTATGCAGGTACTTCAATCATAGATTTGAAGCTATGATGTCTTTCATCATGAATAAGAAGAATCCACCTCTTGGAGAGGTGTTGGATTTCTTCTGGAGAAAGGAGTACCAAGCAAGAGGTGCTCCTCATATACATATGCTGCTGTGGATCAAGGATGCACCTAAATTTGGAACAGATCCAGAAGACTTAGTGATGAGTTTCATACAACAGTATTCTACGTGTGCTGTTCCAAATGCAAAGGAGAAGAAAAGCCTAAGAGAACAAGTTCTACGTTTCCAAAGCCATCGTTGTGGAAAGTACTGTCGTCGTAAATTCAGAAACAAGGACAAGTTCTACACCAAATGTCGTTTCGGCTTTCCACGACCGGTGATTTCTAAAGGAAGAGTAAACAGTTTGATGTCTTCACTGCGACATAATGTGATGAAGAAATCACCTAAAACACATACAATTTGAAAAGGAACGAAGAGTCCAAGTACATCAACGACTACAACCCAGTGATTTTGTCCATGTGGAATGCTAACATGGATATACAGTTTGTGGCTGATAACTGTATGGCTGTGGCTCGGTATGTGACATCTTACATCACCAAAAAAGAAAAGACAGAATTGAAGGATATGTGGGAGGACATTTCCCATGAAAAGAGCCTCAGCAAGAAGTTGTACAGTTTCAGTCTGAAGATGTTGTCACATCGAGAAATCGGAGCTTACGAATGTTCTGACCGGTTGTCTTCAGCAAGTCTCTATGCCAAATCCAGGAGTATCGTTTGGGCGAGTCTTGGTCTTGCTGCAACGCGTAATCGAGTTCTGAAACCTGTGCGGGAAATTGAGTATTTTTGCGGAAAAGGAGCCGAACAGTACCGATATTTTGAAGACCAACATGTTGGATACATATTATCCAAATCGAAGCAGTCACCTCGAGAATGTTTGTCTGTATGAGGTTCTACAAAATTACATATTCAAGAGGAACATCAAAGAAGATATTGATAAAGGAGTGTATGCTGTAATTGGAAGTGAGGGATGTCTGGTCAAGCAAAGAAAATGCCACTTGGTAAACCATCGAAAATTGAGTGGCGAATCTCCTGAAAAAAAGGAGTTTTTCTATTTAGCACTTTTGCAACTTTTTAAGACTTGGCGTGCAGAAGAGGAACTGCTTGGAGATTTCCTCTGTTACGAAGACTCTTTCACTGCCGCCAAGGAGACCATAGAATGTCCTGTTTTTCCCAAATATCTAGAAATGTTGAATGCGGAAATCGAACAGGAAGCAACGATTGCAGCCGAGATTGCCAGAGACAGTTCTCAGGACAGTCAGAGTTCTGTTTCATTGAGTCAGGATCCACTAGGAGGACCTGTTATCGAAAATGAAGCTGCCACTGCCATGAATGAAGTGGAAAGAGACATGGCACATGCTCAGGAGGATGCGGTTAACTTAGAAGACTTGGAAAGACAACTCAACGTTGAGCAGAGGAAAATATATGACGAGGTTACCAACCAAATTGATCATGGATTAAGTCATGAGAAGAAAGAGTGCTCATGTACGTCGTTGAAGCCTGTCCGACTGTATGTGAGTGGAGAAGCAGGAACTGGAAAAAGTTTCCTCATTAAAGCAATTTCATGTTATTTGCAGGAAAGGACTGAGTCATCGCTGTCTTGTGTTGTCACCGCTCCAACTGGACTGGCAGCACATAACATTAAAGGTATTACTTTGCATCGTCTACTGATGCTGCCAGTGGAGCATGATAACAAATTACAATACCACAAGTTATCTGGAGATGCTTGTTGTGAAGTTTCAAGAGTCTTGAGGAAAATGAAACTTCTTATCATTGACGAAGTAAGCATGGTTTCCAATGTCATGCTTGCCTTTGTGCATTTGAGAATGCAAGAAGTTCTTAAAACAGAGTATGATGTGTTATTTGGTGGCAAACACATCATTGTTTTCGGAGATCTTCTGCAGCTGACACCAGTGAAAGGACAACCTGTGTTCAAAATGCTCACGCATGAAGATACCAGGAAGTGCCTAGGGAGCATTGGCAACGTCAATATATGGTTAAACTTCAATTATGCTGAACTGCATGAAAATATGCGTCAGGCGAAGGATGAAGATTACAAGAATATTCTACAATATGTTAGAATTGGAAAAGTGACCGAGCATGGGAAAGAAGCTTTACATGCACGATTACTGTCAAATTTATATCCAGAACAAGACGTTGTGCCTGAGAATATTTTTCAGAAAATTACTGAGAAGAAATCTGGAATATGTTTGATGCCAACTCTTGCAGAATGTGCCATCTTCAACAACAAAATGTTGCATTTAAAAAACCAAGAGATTGTGAAACTGGAAGCTATTGACAGAGTAGAGCATATGGGATCAACAATTATTTTGTCTGAGAATTTGAAAACAAAATTGGATTCATTAGAGAAGACTATATCTAAAACTGCAGGTTTTGAAAAGACTCTGAATGTGTGCTTAAATTGCCGTATAATTTTGAGAAGGAATTTACATGTTGAAAGAGGTCTGGTAAATGGATCAATGGGTAATGTTGTTGATTTTGTGAAATACAGAAATAGAGATGGAATTGAATTTTTAAAAATTAAATTTGATGGCATTGAGGAAGTACAGCTAATTGGTCGTTGTTCTGCTAGATTTTTGCTTGTAAAAGACTTATATGTTCGCCGTAAGCAGTTTCCTGTTTGCTTGGCATATGCGGTGACAATCCATAAATCGCAAGGTTTAAGTGTAGACAGTGCATTGGTGAATATTGGCAGTTCTGTGTTCAAGGAGGGTATGGCATATGTGGCATTGTCACGAGTTAGAACTTTATCGGGATTGTACTTGTTTGAGTGTGATGTCACAAACATTTGTGCGGATCTAGATTGTGTTAAGGAATACAATAGGTTAAGAAGAGAGTATGCGCCACATTTGCCTCAATATCCTTTGTTTGAGAAACGTGTGGTAGGCCGGAAACGAAGAAATGTGACCAATACTAGGGAGGTTGTAGCAAAAAGACGAAAAGTCGATAAACCTGAAATTATAAGCAGAAAGAAAAAGGATTCTGTTGAAGATGTTGTTGGTTTTCAATTTGAAAACAGTTCTGGTGTCAACTGCTATGCTAATGTAGTGGTTAATGTTTTGTTTTCTCTAGAAAATGTAAAAGAAGAGATTGTGGTCAATTCGGATCAAAGATTTTGCAGTTTGTTAAATTCTGTGTTAGAGAAATGTAGCACTGATAGAACAAAAATAGAAAGTGTGTCTGAAATTCGAAATCTGTTAGACAGATGTTCAGGTCAAACACAATTCTCTCAAAATATTCAGCAAGATTGTCAGGAGTTTTTAATGTATATGCTTGATGTATTGCATGCTGAAGGTGTAGATGTAGATCACCTGTTTGGGCTTTCTTATCAATGGCAGCATGACTGCGAGAACTGTAGGGTATCAAGTACTACTAGTGTAGACTCAGAAAGATTTATATATTTAACTTTGCCAGACAGTAAATCAGTGTCCTTTAATAAGCTAGTAAAAGCAGCTGATCACAACATGGAGTGTAGCCAATGAAAATCTGAAATGATGTCAACATTATTTATACGAACATATGGCCAGTATGTCATTTTAATGTTCCAACGATGTAGGCCTGATGGAACAAAATTGACAACTTTAATTAAAAATGTTGTGGCTTCGCAGTTGTCAATATCAGGAAGGACTTTTGTAGCTGCAGCAATTATATATCATGACGGTCCTTCAATGACATCAGGACATTACACAGCTTATTTAAAGTCTAGAAATGGCTGGTCATTCTGCAACGATTCTGTTTTAACTTTAAAAAAAAAATTGCCTTTTGACCTTAAAAATTCTTACCTGGTGTTTTTAAAACCAAAATTTTAGAGAAGGAATCTCGGGATTTGCTCTGAGGAATTTCAAGAGGTTCTAATGGCTCCTACACGATTTGGCCTTGAGGATAAGTGTAGTACAGAGTCAAAAGTTATTTTTGAGTTTTAAATAGTTCCTGGAAAAAAAGAAGATTTTCTTACAGAAAGTGGTGGGCACAGATTAGTTGAAGGACAACAGAGTTTTTCCCAAAGCAAACGGTGTTCTTACCATAACACTTGACGTCATGGAAAAATAACTGCACTTTGAATGAGTTCAGAAAAACTGTTTCTTTTTATAAGCTAATTCAAGCAGCCAATCAAAACATGGAGTAGAGGTAATGTAAGTCTGCAATGCTGTCTAGATTATTTGTCCAAACTTTTGATTATAATGTCATTTTAAAAATCCAACTATATAAACCTGATGAAAGTAAGTCTTCAACTTTAATTACAAATGTTGTGGCTACACAGTCGTTGATTTTAGGAAGAACATTTGTAACTGCAGCTATTATATGGCATGATGGTCATTTGACAAGATCCGCTTATTACACAGCTTATTGAAAATGTAAAAAAATTTGCTGTTTCGGAAATTATTCCCATTTGACTACGATACAATGTTGCCTTTTTACTTAAAAATATTCTTACTTTCTGTTTTCAGAAAAGAGAATTTAGGGTTGGTAACTGGCGTTTAATGATTCTAGGGGTTGATATAATTTTATCTACTGTTTTATATTGCTTTGTGATTAAAAGTGATGTAGAGAATTAAATAATTGTAGTAGTCATAGAGGTAGTGTAAGTCTGCTTCATAGTAAGCAGTATCAGTGTCATAGGAAATGTAGAACATGAGTGAGCAAGAAGGGTAAGATATTACTAGTCCAGGATTGTGAAAGTGATCTTGAACGTTTTCTTTCTGAAAGTTGCGGAAATACAAAATGACGGGATTTGCTTACAAGAATTCCAAGAGTTATAAATGGCTCTTACATGATTTGGCCTTGTGGAAACGTGTGGTAGAGAGCGAGAAGTCATTTATTGTATGTAACATATTTTTCAAAACGATGGAGGTTTTCTTTCAGAAAGTGGCGGGCTGAAAATAAAAACAGCACAACAGAGTGTAAGCTGTTCATAGGACATCCTTCGACGTCATGGAAAGTAAGTTACTTCTGAGGAGTTCTGATTTCTGATTGGTTATGTTATATGGGTTTTTTAAACACAATCATTTTGATTGTGTTTTTTTTTTCCCCGCTGTTATATGATGAATACCTTCAAGTCACTGTTTTTAGTGAAATTTGATACATTCTGAGAACAGCAAAAATAAACCATTTAACATGTATAATTAATTCTGTACTTTTTGTATTTATGATGTACATTTAGAACTGTGTAGGAGGTATGGAGAAGCTGAGGCTTCTGTAAGTGTCAAAGTTGTTGCATACAGTGCTCACATTCTACGTAGTCTTTCATATGATAGACTACATTTCCACAATGAGATACCTAAGCAAAGGAAACACAGGTGATGTGATTGTGGAATGAGCAAAAAAAATTGCACGTTTTTCAATTACATTACCTGTGTTTCCTAACATTACACATCACATTGTGTAGATGAGGTTTAGGCCTGTTCCAGGAGACAGAGGAGGTCTGACATTTGTTCAAGAGTGCAGTGGACATGACTCACTTCGTTGGTAGGCCTGCACATGTATTATCTCCTCTGTATTCTTCAACAACCCTAAATTTCATCTGCAACCCTGAGTAGGAATTACCTGAAACAAATCTGTGGATAGGTTACACCTTATCAGCATCTAGAAACAATCATTTAAAATGTTAAGGGCAGTTTTATGAAGGCTGTGTGCCTCTTTTGCGCCGCTGTTCCGTCACTTTTGTGTAAAAGATGCACCATGTTGCAAGATAGGCCTCAGTTCATTTCCAGCAAGATACCATCAGTTTAAAATGTATATAATTAGGACTGTGTAGGGGGCATGGAGAAGCTGAGGCTTCAGTAAGTGTCAAAGTTGTTGCATGCAGTGCGTACTCTTTCATATGCTGGACTACATCTGCACAATGAGATACCTAACCAAAGGAAACACAAGTGCAGTGATTGTGAAATGAGCAAAAGAAATTGCACGTTTTTCAAATACATTACCTGTGTTTCCTAACATTACGAATCACATTGTGCAGATGAAGTTTAGGCCTGTCCAGGGAAACAGAGGAGGTCTGAACTTTATTGGTAGGCCTGCACATGTATTATCTCCTCTGTACTCTTCAACAAGCCTAAATTTCATCTGCAACCCTGAGTAGGCCTCACCTGAAACCAACGTCTGGATAGGACACACCTTATTGCCATCCTGAAACAATCATTTAAAATGTTAGGAACACTTTTATGATGATTGTGCACCTCTTTTGCGCTGCCATTGCGTCACTTTTGTGAGACAACAGCAGTGCAAAAGATGCACCATGTTCCAAGATAGGCCTCACTTCATCTGCATCAAGATACTGTTAGTTTAAAATGTATATCTTTAGGACTGTGTAGGGGGCCTGGACAAGCAGAGGCATCTGTAAGTGTCAAAGTTGTTGAAAAACTGTTTGTCCTTCAATCTTTTCACTTGTCTTTTCTAATTTTTAAATACATGTTTTAATATTTTTCAAATGTTTGTTCTCTCTTTCACAGATTGAAAGTATAAAAATAACAAGTGACTAAGTTAACGACAATTATAAGGTAAATGTTTTGTACTCTTTTCATTACATTTCTATCACATTTAACTACTATTAGTTCCACTGCTTCATTTCTTTAACCCTCACTTTCCTGCCTTTGCTACTTCCCTCATTCCTTTCTCTATTACTTACTTACTCTACTCCTTCCACTCCTTTTCTCAGTCCCTCTCTTCTCATAGTTCCTCACTCTTGTTCACTCACTGCGTCTCTATTACTCTCACTGTCTCTGACTGATCACTCTTTCACTACTTGTTCATTATGCTTTCTCTGTGTAGTTGAAGCACACTAAGGGGCATATTATGAACACAGCCAATAAAATTATTGCTGTTTTTATCGGCAGAAAACTGCTGCAAAAGCGGTTTTAGCTGCAGTTTTCTGCCGCAAAAGCGGCTTTAGCGACACATTTCTGCCGATAAAAGCTGCAAAACTTTTATTGCCTATGTTGATAATATGCCCCTATGTTATTTACATTTCTTTGCTGTTTCAATTATTCCTTTTCTGTTACTTCTTCTTTTCTGCTTTCTGTTTTTTCTCTCTGTTATTCCACATGTTTTAATCTTATTTTGAACATTCACTCATATTCTCTAAGAAACTCTTCTTTGTTATTCTTCTACTCTCCTTTTTTTCTTTCACTTACTTATCTATTTTGTTTTTCACAATTATACCCTCTTCCATCTTTTCTTCGGTAAATAGATCTATTAAACAGTATCTCTGGTTTAGTCCCTATAGCTGTCTTTCTTTTAACATTACTCTCTGTTTACTTCCCTTATACTTACTCTTCTTTTTTTTAAAAACATTTTTTTGGTTCGCTCCCGGTTCGCGTACCGGGGAGCGAACCGGGAAGCGAACCAAAAGAAATAGAGGTTGCCAGAGTGCTAAACATTCTAGCAATTTTTTTTATAAAGGGGAGGTAGTTCTGAAAAGAACTTTTTTTTAAATGTTTTTGTTGTTTTATATATTTTTTTATTTTTCTGAACATTTTTTGTTTTTTTTGTGTTTTTTGAACAATTTTATGTTATTTTTGGGTTTTTGGGGGGGAAACAATGAAAAACAGGCATCAGAAAGGGCTCAACAGGAGCAACAAATTTTTTTATTTTTTGGGGCGTTTTGAGCACTTTTGGTTTTCATATGCTCTGTTTATCAAATTAATACTCATATTGGCACATGAGAGTAGGTTACCACAATAAATACACACTATCTTCATGTGAACAAAATTTTCTTGAATGTTTGGCACTGTTTCCCGTGCCTCTGGCCCCGACAGAGTTACCTGTGCCGATGTCCTGGCCACAGGAGTTGGTGGGTTGTCTTGGAGGTCACGCATCTCTGCCCTGCTGTAATTTAGTGGATGCCACCTCTGCATATGACGATGCATAGTATAGTTGCCGTAACTATACTTCTTATCTGTGCCTCTAGATAAATCTTCTTTGCATATGAGGCTTGTCACATAGCGAGCATTCACTTTTTTTTGTCCTTGAGGAAAAGAAAAAAACTGCCAAATAAAGCTATTTTTGCGGTGAGATATCCGGGGCTCCTCACGTAAAAACTGTCTTGGCTGTACTTCCTCTTCCTCTTCTTGGTCCTCTTCCTCCTCTGTGTTGGGAAGGAACTGTGGAGGTGGTCCTCTCTTACTTGGTGGTGGTGGTGGTGGTGGGGGTGCACCAGCTGCAGCTACTACTGAAGCCATTTTCTACTCAGCAAAATAGGTCTTCCTTTCACAAAGTTGAAAGTCAGAGTGAGAAAAAAGGTGGGGGCTTTCATCATTTTGGAAAAAAAAATAGTTCTAAACCAATGAAAAGTGTTATTTTTAGGTCACATGACCTAGCCTTACATCATTAGGAAACCAAAAGTGAAATGAACCAATGAAAAGTTTTATTAACAAGTCACATGACCTGTTACGCTTATGTTACGTGCTGCGGGCCGCGCCCCAGGTAGCTTCCGGGGAGCTGCGCTTCGCGCTCCGGAGCACTTCCGGGTGCGCTAACGCGGCGTGTCATAAGACGCATTACGCGGCAACGCGATACGTCGCGCTTACGCGACGCGCCCCGGATCGCTTCCGGGGAGCTGCGCTTCGCGCCTCGGTTCGCGTACCGGAGCACTTCCGGGTGCGCTAACGCGGCGCGTCATAAGACGCATTACACGACAACGCGATACGTCGCGCTTCCGCGACGCGTCACGATGTTGATTTCTAACACGGCAGTTGCGCAAACGGAACGTTTACCGGTTCGCGTACCGAGTCGCGGCACCAAATTGAGCTAACGGGAATCTACCCGGTTCGCGAACCGGGAGCGAACCAAAACATAATAATAAAAAAAAAAATTATTAATAAACATATAAAATATATTTTTTGATTTAAAGAAGAATACATTTTACAGCTATAGATATTAGCTTTTAAAAAACCAATGAAATTCACTGAAAAAACCATAGGTTATAGACCATATATAGTTAGGAATTAGCATTTACAAAACCTTATTTTACTCACACAAAACCATTGAAATTCCATATATAGTTAGTTGTACTAACTATATATCGCGCACCCGCAATCCACTGCTGATCATGTCACATATTACATCATTCATGACATGGTCAGTGACATCACTGATGACATCACTGATGACATCTCAAATGACATCACTGATGACATCACTGATGACATCTCAAATGACATCACTGATGACATCACTGATGACAACATCCAGTGACTGTGTGTTTCTGTGAAGTTTAAATATGTCTTACATATTGAAGAATGAGTGGATGTATAAGTGTCTTGATGAAGGATTTAGTAGGTGCATGACTGACTGTATGAGTGAGTGATTAAATGTGTGTCACTGAGTGCATGGGTTAGTGACTAAACTGTCTTAATTTGTGCATCATTATGTCTGTTGTTCTGTAAACTGCTGCATGTGTTGATCAGTAGCTATATGAGTAACTATATGGGTTATTGATTGGTTGCCCAAGTATTTGTATGGGAGACTGAGTGTGTGTGTGGTTGGCTGGGAGGTGTATGACTCTGTGCATAGATGTGTGAGCAGTTGATTCACTAGATGTATGGGTTCAAAAGTGCATGTGGAAACAGCTGTATGGGCGGTTGACTGTGTGCATGAGTGCATTGGTGAGTGAATGGATATCTCAGTGCTACATGTCAAAGTAAGTACATATGTAAAACACAATACATGTGAGAGTTGGCATATATAAATAACTGTGCATAAGAGCCAGTGAATGTGTGAGTGCCTGTATGGATCATTGTGAACTTGTATCAGGGATTGTAAAAGAGAGTAAATATGTGTTAGTATATGTTTGAATAAGTAAGGTGTGTATAACTGTATAGTTGAGGAAATGGAGGTGTGATTGATTCTTTGCATGACTGACTAGGTGTGTGAGTAACTCCATGGATGAGTGACAGTCTGTGAGTGTCTGTTTACACTGAGTGTATCTAAGGTTATATTAGAGTCTGAAGAGGTTCATCGTATTATCACATGAATGATGTCATCAGTGATGTGATCAGTAATGTCAAATGAGATGTCATCAGTGATGTCATTAGTGATGTCATTTGAGATGTCATCAGTGATGTCATCAGTGATGTCATTTGAGATGTCATCAGTGATGTCATCAGTGATGTCATCAGTGATGTCATTTGAGATGTCATCAGTGATGTCATCAGTGATGTCACTGACCATGTCATGAATGATGTAATATGTGACATGATCAGCAGTGGATTGCGGGTGCGCGATATATAGTTAGTACAACTAACTATATATGGAATTTCAATGGTTTTGTGTGAGTAAAATAAGGTTTTGTAAATGCTAATTCCTAACTATATATGGTCTATAACCCATGGTTTTTTCAGTGAATATATATATATATATATTCACTGAAAAAACCATAGGTTATAGACCATATATAGTTAGGAATTAGCATTTAAAAAACCTTATTTTACTCACACAAAACCATTGAAATTCCATATATAGTTAGTTGCACTAACTATATATCGCGCACCCGTAATCCACTGCTGATGATGTCACATATTACATCATTCATGACATGGTCAGTGACATCACTGATGACATCACTGATGACATCTCAAATGACATCACTGATGACAACATCCAGTGATTATGTGTTTCTGTAAAGTTTAAATATGTTTTACATATTGAAGAATGAGTGGATGTATAAGTGTCTCAATGAAGGTTTTAGTAGGTGCGTGATTGACTGTATGAGTGAGTGATTAAATGCGTCTTACTAAATGCACGGGTTAGTGACTAAACTGTCTGAAAGTGTGCATCAGCATGTCTGTTGTTGTGCAAGCTGCTGCATGTGTTGATCAGTAGCTATATAAGTAGCTATATGGGTTATTGATTGGTTGCACAAGTATTTGTATGGGAGACTGAGTGTGTGTATGACTGGCTGGGAGGTGTGTGACTCTGTGCAGATCAATGTGTACTTGTATCAGTGATTCTATAAGAGAGTAAGTATGTGTTAGTATATGTTTTAAAATGTAAGGTACTCTATGTTTAACTGTGTAGATTAGAAAATGGAACTGTGATTGATTCTTTACAGGACTGACTAGGTGTGTGAGTAACTCCATGGATGAGTGGCAGAGTGTGAGTGTCTGTATAGGTGTATGAGTGCATATGATAGTGTTGTAAAGATGAGTGATTGTATGTATGAATGATTGTATGGGTGAATGAGTGAATGTGTGTGTAGACGTAGGAATCAGTGAGTGGGTATGTAGTAACTAGTATTGGTGTGTCAATGGTTTCAAAAATTATACTCTGTATTTAACACTGGGTGTAACAGAGGTTATATTAAAGTGTGAGGAGATGCATTGTATTGTCACATTAATGATATCATCATTGATGTGACCATTGATGTCAAATGAGATATCATCAGTGATGTCATTTGAGATGTCATCAGTGATGTCATCAGTGATGTCACTGACCATGTCATGAATGATGTAATATGTGACATCATCAGCAGTGGATTACGGGTGCGCGATATATAGTTAGTGCAACTAACTATATATGGAATTTCAATGGTTTTGTGTGAGTAAAATAAGGTTTTTTAAATGCTAATTCCTAACTATATATGGTCTATAACCTATGGTTTTTTCAGTGAATTTTCAAGGTTTTGTAAATGCTAATTCCTAACTATATATGGTCTATAACCTATGGTTTTTTCTGTGAATTTCATTGGTTTTTTAACAGCTAATATCTGTAGCTGTAAAATGTATTCTTCTTTAAATCCAAAAATATATTTTATATGTTTATGAATAATTTTTTTTTTTAAATATTTTTTTTTCTTCGTTCCCGCTTCGCGAATCGGGAAGCTTCCCGTTAGCTGACCTTGATGCCGCGAAATAGACCGCGAGCCGGTAAACGTTTCTTTACCGCAACTGCCGCGTTAGAAAACAACATCGTGACGCCTCCCGTCCGCATGACGTTTCGCGTTGTCGCGTGATACGTCATATGACGTGCTACGTTAGCGAACTCGTACGCTTACCGAGTCGCAAAGCACAGGTTTCTGGAAGCAAACCGGGAGGCCCTGCAAAGCACGTAACGTAAACACAGCAGGTCATGTGACTTGGTAATAACACTTTTCATTGGTTCATTTCACTTTCGGTTTCCTAATGATGTAAGACTAGGTCATATGATCTAAAATGAACACTTTCATTGGTTGAGAACTATTTTTTTTCCCAAATGGTGAAAATCCCTCCTTCTTTCCTCACTCTGACTTTCATCATTGTGAGAGAAAGACCCTTTGTTACCAGTGAGCAATGGCTTCTTTACTAGCTTCAGCTGGTGCTTCCCCACCACCTCCACCACATCCAAGGAAGAGTGGACCACCTGCTAAAGTTATAATTCAGCAAGAAGAGGAAGAAGAGGAACAGGACGACCTAGATAATCTCCCTATTATGGCCAGAAGATCTGTTGTACCGGAAGTAACGGGACCAGAGGGCAGGGAGATGGTGCCAAATATACAAACGAGATTTCGTGAAGTAAAACAAGTCTGCGTACATTGCAGTGGAATCATTTGCTACGCAGAAAGTAGCATCACTCTGATCAACAGAGCTATTAACAATCATGCTCATGTTTGTCCGAAACTCCCCAAACAATAAATTCTTTTTTTTGTTTTCTTCCTCCTGTTGAGCCCTTTACAATGAATCGTTTTCGTTGCCCCCTCCGAAAAAAAAACAAAAAAAATATAAAACTGTTCAGAAAAATTCAAAAAAAGTAAAAAAAATGTTCAGAAAAATAATAAAAAAAATATAAAACAACAAAAACAATTTAAAAAAAAGTTATTTTCAGAACTACCTCCCCGTTATAAAAAAATTGGTACAATATTTGCAACTGTGCCAACCTCTATTTCTCTTAGTTCGCTTCCCAGTTCGCTCCCCGGTACGCGAACCGGAAGCGAACCAAAAAAATTTTTTTATAAAAAAGAACAGTAAGTATAAGGGAAGGAAACAGACAGTTATGTTAAAAGAAAGACAGCTATAGGGGAGTAAACTAGAGATACTATTACCCGTAATCCACTGCTGATGATGTCACATATTACATCATTCATGACATGCTCAGTGACATCATCAGCAGAGGATTGCGGGTAACAGTATCCCTAGTTTATTCCCTATAGCTGTGTTTCTTTTAACATAACTGTCTGTTTCCTTCCCTTATACTTACTGTTCTTTTAAAAAAAATTTTTTTAGATCTGTCAGAAACAGTGAAAGTAATGAAATATAAAAGACTACGTAGAATATGAGCACTGTATGCAACAACTTTGACACTGACAGAAGCCTCACCTTCTCCATGCCTCCTACACAGTTCTACATGTACATCATAAATGCAAACAGAACAGAATTAATTATACATGTTAAATGGTTTATTTTTGCTGTTCTCAGAATGTATCAAATTTCACTAAAACAGTGACTTGAAGGTATTCATCATATAACAGCGGGGAAAAAAAAACACAATCAAAATGATTGTGTTTAAAAAACCCATACATTACAAATCAGAATTCAGAACTCCTTAAAGTTAACTTACTTTCCATGACGGCCAAGGATGTCCTATGAACAGCTTACACTCTGTTGTGCTGTTATTACTTTCAACCCGCCACTTTCTGAAAGAAAACTTCCATCGTTTTCAAAAACATGTTACATACAATAAATGACTTCTCGCTCTCTACCACACGATTCCACAAGGCCAAATCGTGTCAGAGCCATGTATAACTCTTGGATTTCTTGTAAGCCAATCCCGTCTTTTCGCATTTCCGCAACTTTCAGAATTAAAATGTTGAAGATCATTTACACAATCCTGGACTAGTAATATCTTCCCCTTCTTGCTCAATCATGTTCTACATTTCCTATCACACTGATACTGCTTACTATGAAGCAGACTTACACTACCTTTATGACTAGTACAATTATTTAATTCTCTACATCACTTTTAATCACAAAGCAATGTAAAACAGTAGACAGCATTGCAGACTTACATTCCCTCTACTCCATGTTTTGATTCGCTGCTTCAATTAGCTTATAAAAAGAAATAGTTTTTCTGAACTCATTCAAAGTGCAGTTATTTTTCCATGACGTCCAGTCTTATGGTTAGAAGTTATGTCTCTGTACTACACTTATCCTCAAGGCCAAATAGTGTAGGAGCCATAAGAACTTCTTGAAATTCCTCAGAGCACATCCCGAGATTCTTTCCCTAAAATTTTGGTTTTAAAAACACCAGGTAAGAGTTTTTAAGGTCATATGGCAATTTTTTTTTGAAAATTAAAACAGAATCATTGCAGAATGACCAGCCATTTCTACACTTTAAATAAGCTGTATAATGTCCTGATGTTATTGAAGGACCATCATGATATATAATTGCTACAGTTACAAAAGTCCTTCCTGATATTGACAACTGTGAAGCCACAAAATTTTTAATTAAAGTTGTCAATTTTGTTCCATCAGGCCTACATCGTTGGAACATTAAAATGACATACTGGCCATATGTTCGTATAAATAAAGTGGACATCATTTCAGATTTACATTGGCTACACTCCATGTTGTGATCAGCTGCTTTTACTAGCTTATTAAAAGAGACTGATTTACTGTCTGGCAAAGTTAAATATATAAATCTTTCTGAGTCTACACTAGTAGTAGCTGATACCCTACAGTTCTCGCAGTCATGCTGCCATTGATAAGAAAGCCCAAACAGGTGATCTACATCTACACCTTCATCATGCAATACATCAAGCATATACATTAAAAACTCCTGACAATCTTGCTGACTATTTTGAGAGAATTGTGTTTGGCCTGAACATCTGTCTAACAGATTTCGAATTTCAGACACACTTTCTATGTTTGTTCTATCAGTGCTACATTTCTCTAACACAGAATTTAACAAACTGCAAAATCTTTGATCCGAATTGACCACAATCTGTTCTTTTAAAGTTTCTAGAGAAAAGACAACATTAACCACTACATTAGCATAGCAGTTGACACCAGAACTGTTTTCAAATTGAAAACCAACAACATCTTCAACAGAATCCTTTTTGTTTCTGCTTATAATTTCAGGTTCATCAACTTTTCGTCTTTTTGCTACAACCTCCCCAGTATTGGTCACATTTCTTCGTTTCCGGCCTACCACACGTTTCTCAAACAAAGGATACTGAGGCAAATGTGGCGCATACTCTCTTCTCAACCTATTGTATTCCTTAACACAATCTAGATCCGCACAAATGTTTGTGACATCACACTCAATCAAGTACAATCCCGATAAAGTCCTAACTCGTGACAATGCCACATATGCCATACCCTCCTTGAACACAGAACTGCCAATATTCACCAATGCACAGTCTACACTTAAACCTTGCGATTTATGGATTGTCACCGCATATGCCAAGCAAACAGGAAACTGCTTACGACGAACATATAAGTCTTTTACAAGCAAAAATCTAGCAGAACAACGAGCAATTAGCTGTCCTTCCTCAATGCCATCAAATTTAATTTTTAAAAATTCAATTCCATCTCTATTTCTGTATTTCACAAAATCAACAACATTACCCATTGATCCATTTACCAGACCTCTTTCAACATGTAAATTCCTTCTTAAAATTATACGGCAGTTCAAGCACACATTCAGAGTCTTTTCAAAACCCGCAGTTTTAGATATACTCTTCTCTAATGAATCCAATTTTGTTTTCAGATTCTCAGACAAAATAATTGTTGATCCCATATGCTCTACTCTGTCAATAGCTTCCAATTTCACAATCTCTTGCTTTTCTAAATGCAACATTTTGTTGTTGAATTTGGCACATTCTGCAAGAGTTGGCATCAAACATATTCCAGATTTTTTCTCAGTAACTTTCTGAAAAATATTCTCAGGCACAACATCTTCGTCTGGATATAAATTTGTCAGTAATCGTGCATGTAAAGCTTCTTTCCCATGCTCGGTCACTTTTCCAATTCTAACATCTTGTAGAATAGTCTTGTAAACTTCATCCTTTGCCTGACGCATATTTTCATGCAGTTCAGCATAATTGAAGTTTAACCATATATTGACGTTGCCAATACTCCCTAAGCACTTCCTGGTATCTTCATGCGTGAGCATTTTGAACACAGGTTGCCCTTTCACTGGTGTCAGCTGCAGAAGATCTCCAAAAACAATGATGTGTTTGCCACCAAATAACACATCATACTCTGTTTTGAGAACTTCTTGCATTCTCAAATGCACAAAGGCAAGCATAACATTGGAAACCATGCTTACTTCGTCAATGATAAGAAGTTTCATTTTCCTCAAGACTCTTGAAACTTCAAAACAAGCATCTCCAGATAGCTTGTGATATTCTAATTTGTTGTCATGCTCCACTGGCAGCATCAGTAAACGATGTAAAGTAATCCCTTTAATGTTATGTGCTGCCAGTCCAGTTGGAGCGGTGACAACACAAGACAGCGATGACTCTGTCCTTTCCTGCAAATAACATGAAATTGCTTTAATAAGGAAACTTTTTCCAGTTCCCGCTTCTCCACTCACGTACAGTCGGACAGGCTTCAACGACGTACATGAGCACTCTTTCTTATCATGACTTAATCCATGATCAATTTGCATGGTAAGTTCGTCATATATTTTCCTCTGCTCAACGTTGAGTTGTCTTTCCAACTCTTCTAAGTTAACCGCATCCTCCTGAGCATGTGCCATGGCTCTTTCCACTTCATTCATAGCAGTGGCAGCTTCATTTTCGATAAGAGGTCCTCCTAGTGGATCCTGACTCAATGAAGCAGAACTCTGACTGTCCTGAGAACTGTCTCTGGCAATCTCGGCTGCAATCGTTGCTTCCTGCTCAATTTCCACATTCAACATTTCTACATATTTGAGAAAAGCAGGACATTCTATGGTCTCCTTGGCAGCATTGAAAGAGTCTTCGTAACAGAGGAAATCTCCAAGCAGTTCCTCTTCTGCACGCCAAGGCTTAAAAAGTTGCAAAAGTGCTAAATAGAAAAACTCCTTTTTTTCAGGAGATTCGCCACTCAATTTTCGATGGTTTATCAAGTGGCATTTTCTTTGCTTGACCAGACATCCCTCACTTCCTATTACAGCATACACTCCTTTCTCAGTATCTTCTTTGATGTTCCTCTTGAATATGTAATTTTGCAGAACCTCATACAGACAAACATTCTCGAGGTGACTGCTTCGATTTGGATAATATGTATCCAACATGTTGCTCTTCAAAATGTCGGTACTGTTTGGCTCCTTTTCCGCCAAATACTCAATTTCCCGCACAGGTTTCAGAACTCGATTACGCGTTGCAGCAAGACCAACACTCGCCCAAACGATACTCCTGGACTTGGCATAGAGACTTGCTGAAGACAACCGGTCAGAACATTCGTAAGCTCCGATTTCTCGATGCGACAACATCTTCAGACTGAAACTGTACAACTTCTTGCTGAGGCTCTTTTCATGGGAAATGTCCTCCCACATATCCTTCAATTCTGTCTTCTCTTTTTTGGTGATGTAAGATGTCACATACCTAGCCACAGCCATACAGTTATCAGCCACAAACTGTATATCCATGTTAGCATTCCACATGGACAAAATCACCGGGTTGTAGTCGTTGATGTACTTAGACTCTTCGTTCCTCTTCAAATTGTATGTGTTTTTAGGTGATTTCTTCATCACATTATGTCGCAGCGAAGACATCAAACTGTTCACTCTTCCTTTAGAAATCACCGATCGTGGAAAGCCGAAACGACATTTGGTGTAGAACTTGTCTTTGTTCCGGAATTTACGACGACAGTACTTTCCACATCGATGGCTTTGGAAACGTAGAACTTTTTCTCTTAGGCTTTTTTTCTCCTTTGCGTTTGGAACAGCACACGTAGAATACTGTTCTATGAAACTCATCACTGAGTCGTCTGCATCCGTTCCAAATTTAGGTGCATCCTTGATCCACAGCAACATATGTATATGAGGAGCACCTCTTGCTTGGTACTCCTTCCTCCAGAAGAAATCCAACACCTCTCCAAGAGGTGGATTCTTCTTATTCATGATGAAAGACATCATACCTTCAAATCTATGATTGAAGTACCTACATACATTGACTGGATCCAAAGAGCACAGTTCTCCGGGTGTCTTGAATTCGATGTTTTCTACGTTAGCATTTGCCTCTCGTAGAAATTCAAGTAAGTCTTCCCAGCCATACTCAGCACAGCTCAAAGTGAGGAACCATGTGGGAGTTCCTAAGTTCCTCAGCATACATTTTAAATCACCATGACGACGGTACCAGTACTCATTAGTACCACGCTGACACGCCATGAGATTAATCAGGTGAGAATCCAAAATACTGTCTTGGACATTGACTTTATCCATAAAGTCACTTGCCGAGATGTTTTGCATGTGTATACCACTTTTCAAGATGTGGTTCACTGCATATGACAGTCCAGACAGATCACTTTCAAACAGGAGATGAAACAAATAAGGAATGCATTGTCGAAACCTAGGATCTCCTGCATACAATCGCAAAGTCCGGTATTCAGAAGCAGGAATTTGATGAGGTCGCTCATCATATCTTCCTCCCTGACCTGTTGGAAAAAGCTGTGGGAAACACCGAGCTTCCAAACTTTCCTCCCAAACACTAATGGGACTCCCTTTCGCTTGTTTCATTTGAAACAACTCAATAGCATTCCCCATGACTTCCTTGGAATGCAAAGGATGAACACTATAATGTTCATATATTTCTTCACTAGTACAGGGTTCTACTTTCTCAATTTGACCAGCACACAAATCGCTATCCTCTTCCTCACTTACTTCCTCTTCTGCAACATATACATTTTTATAGTATTTATTATATTTTTTCAAATACAATGTTGCCCTTTTGACTTTCCTAACATCTACTAAATCTTGCCATATTTTCTTATTCTTTGTCGGAACCCCATTAACTAAGATAACCAGAGGTTCCTCTTCCACTTTTTCTACTCCAATTGTGTTAATGTTTTTCTTCAAATCTAGAGGCAAATAAACAACTCTTCCCTTTAATCCTCTCTGTAAATCTGATGGAGGCAATTTCCCTGTCTTTGGCTCCATTCTTACAATAGCCTGAAAGGGATGGATACTTTGAATCAAAATAGATTCATAAGTATTTAAATCCTTCAATTCAGAAGGAATTTCAACCAATTCCAGATTATTATGAACTGCTCTAGCAGGCATCTGGTTTTGATTTAATTTGTTACAACAATAAGTACACACACGTTGATCCAATCCCAAATCAAAACAATTTTCTACCATCAAGTATGTTGTAAAATCCTTCCATTCACTATTATTTTCCCTTTCACTTTTTCCATATAAATCCACTAACTTAGTTTGATTCTTATAATAAGTGCGTCGACAACACACACAAGTGAAATTTGGCCTCTCACTTGATTTCACCTCAAACGTCGCAATTTCCCTCTGGAAATTATCTGTACTGGAAACCTGTACACTATCTTCCACATTACTCTCTTCTTCTTGGTCAATTTCAACATTCTCCTCTTTACTTCCAAAGTAACAAAACTCAATTTCTTCACATATATTTTTCACATCTATTTCAGAACCATGCAAAAGAGCAGCGCATAATTGTTTTAGCATAATTGCTGGACTCTTAGCATAATACAACATTCTAACTAATTTCCTCACTTTATTATGATGCACTGCTAGCATCCTGAAATGATGAAAAACACTCTGGCATACTCTCCTGGAAAGACAAGCCAGTGAATGACCATGCAAACCTATCACTTCTCTCACTCTGCAAGGATCTAATTCTTGCAACAACTTCATTTTCTGCTTCAAACTTTTCTTACTAAATGACCGTATAAAATCACAAAGCAAATTGATGGAATCCTGTCGTACACTGCAAATACTACTACACTTCCAGGTGTACACAGGACCCTTAGGACGTCTCCCTAAAACCTCATTACCTAACACCTCTTCTATCTCTGTTCTCACAAGTTTTTCTTTTTCAACTGGACAACCATCTTTCACTTCATAAGCTCGACCACTGGTGTCAACTGCATGCACCAAATCATTATCCTGGAAATAACTCTCCTCATTAAAAAATGCCTCAGAGCTTGAACTATGCATCCATTCTCCAGAAAAAACTTCACAAAAATTACTACGATTAACTATTCTCTTCCATCTACTATTTCTTTTGAAATCATAAATTACCTTGTTTAGCTTCCTAATTCTATTGATTGTCAAAATAAATAACTTACGTTTAATTTCAAAGGCCTGATCAATAACTTTCTCAACTATTTTTTTTCTCTTATAAAAAACCACTTTCTGCTGACCTTTCTTAATATTTTTTAACAAATTCCCAATTATCCTGTTGCGGAACATTCGTTTACGAATATCCGTAAACTGTTGTTTCCTTCTACTTTCATGCATAGAGTTATCTCTTACTCTAGCAGTAACATTTCTCATTGGCCTTTCCTTACCATTTGAATTCGGTCTCCTTTTCTGGAGTGAAACATTTTCTGTAGTAATATTTTTTTTACTAGACATATTTCTTATGACTGTTTTTCGACTCTTACCCGGTGCTTTCTTGGTGACTTGACAAATCTTTTTGTTAGAGGACTGCTGCAATATTCCATGCTCCTGCTGTCTTTGACGTTTTCCAGCCTTTCTTACTCTTTCTTTGCTAGGCATCCTAAAATCTTGAAATAATGTGCAGTTGAATCTGTGGTAAAATATAATAAAAAATGTTATTAACCACTATTACCCAACAGTAAATTAATAACAGTCATCAAAAACTTAACACACTACTTAAGTATATAATATACTGAAGCCTATCTTCAATTTTTCACTGAACAGGACTCATCTCTTCTTAACCTTGGATAAACCTCACCTACTCTGTGTCCCCTGCACATAATTAAATGTAAAGGGGCAGATTTATATTAACTAGCACATCCCCAGGGATGCACCAGTTAACGTGCACCGCTGCTCTGCCACCCACGGTGTGCCGCATTTACAATCAGATAGGACAAAGCTACATCAAAACCCTGCGCCTGCTTGAAGCAGGCATAGATCTTGACGCAGGTAGGCTGAAAGCTAAAGCAACAACTAAGTGTCGTGTGCAGAACTTACAAAAAAGGAAAAATGGCGTTTAAACCAGTAATGAGACCATGCTAACGTAATACAGAGTAAAAATATCCAGGATCTACATCAGTTTGGGGTTCACGAACCTGGCAGGTACAAGGCACTGAGGCTTTCCACCGTGCATGTCTCATCCCAAAACATATGTTGTTTGTGAATGAAACAATTTCCCAGACCAAATGCTTTGGATTGGCTACTTCTAAAAAATTAAACACCCCTACTATCCCGGAGTTAGAGGAATACGATGGTTGGAGTAATTTTACTCGTTGTCTATTGAAGATTTACAGGCCCTACTCCGTAATTCTTCCTTTAACATTTCCAGTATAAATCCAAAAGGTTGACTGCTTTGGCAACGTGCCTTATCCACGGTTTAATAACGCTGCCTTTTGCTTTATATAAGTTTTCAAATTGTATGAAATATATACCAATAGGTCGTTATTAACCTTTAGGTAGTGGTTTTCTTCATCAAGTCTGGTCGCTTCCATACACATACAGATTTTCAAAGATGATCAAGAACTTTATCTGAATGGAGAGGAATGCACTGAGACGCCAGATCATTCACTAATGTGTAGGCACAGACAGTTACACGGTTCATGCAACAAACACCGACCAAATATGGCTTGCGTGTTGCAAGGCACGCCAGTTCCTGCTATCATCCCCACGTTCAAGTTCTTGGAAAATGGTAGTTATTTGATGCTCAATAATGAAGATTGTTCTGGGTTAATTAAAAGTATTCATTTTATCGTAACAGTAAATGAACGGGTTATTTGCTGCAGAAATGTTCTATTTCCTCCCACACATGAACATAGGGAGTTTTCAATCTGGCCACAAATACCAACCTTGGGAGCACATTTCAACAGCATGGCAAGAATAAGAGCTCTTTTGTCTCAGAGAGAGGTGGCCTTGAGTTCGGCCCGTGAAACTTTCGTGCTTCACATAGCGAACACCCGTACAGAGGTGCAGACCCTTTTAAATACAGATTCGACTTTGCATTTCAGCAAGATTACCCATTCATTTCCATGCAGCAGGAGGCCCATAGGAATGAAGGTGCAATTTGCGATTAGCAATTACCTCATCGCAAATTACGAATTTTTCCGACGGTGCAGGGGTATCTCAAGAACACCCTGCTGCACCCCTGAAAAAAAAATTTGGGGTCATATGGCGCACATAAATTTTGAAAACATTCCTTTACCTCAAAAACGATTTTCAACTCATAATTTGAAAACACTGCACATGGGGAAATGACTTAAAATGTCCTTAAGACACATAAAAGCATTTTTTGATTGCCTTTGCAGCATGTTTCAGTCACCTTTAACATGCCTATGTAACGGAAACATTCAAAATTTAAATTTGCCATGCACAGGTGGGAGCATATTTACAAGCAATTTGCTCCACAGACAAACTTCTTACATTGAAATGGGAAAGACTCTCAATTACCTTATAAAGAAGCAGACACCATTATGTCCTTCTCATCAATATTAAAACCATTGCTTTTTCTCAAAAACGATTTACAAGTCATAATTTGAAAACACTCCACAGCTCCTATGCACATAAAAGCCCTGTCAGTACTAATACTTCACATTTTCTCCAATTACAATTTCTCAAACAAACAAAATCTATTTGTGAAACACTTGAGACAAAGCAACATTTGAAAAACACAACTTTCTTCATAATTTTCTCCTTAAAGCACACTATTTTCTATCTAAATTAAAGAAATTTTTTCTCACCTTAGCAAGTACTTTGAGTTTCAAAACAGTCTCAGAAACACACCAATTTGTCTTCAGCAGAGCAAAAGGTATGCACTCCAGAGTCTGCAGCTATCAAAAGCACAGAAATGCTGTAATTCCTCACACAGATCTCTCATGTCACCCAATCAAAACTCTTCCCTCACTTTTTTCAAAGCAAAACCCTTCCCCCCTCTGCCCCCTCTCTGCTTTTTCTGCATAGCAACCACCTCTTGCAAGACCTCTCACACAACAATGTTGCAATTGAACTCTGAACTCTCAGTGCACCTGCATATCCAAAGCATTCTTTCATTTAATGATTTTTTCTTCGCCACTCAAAATACATCTTTCAACGAACTCATCCATGCACACTAACTTTCTGTTTTCAGCAATCAAAATCCACCAATCACTCTTACTGCTTCATTAACACAGAAACTCCTCAGTTTTTTTCATTTTACACTCTCATTTTTTCAACTGCCATTTCATTGCCACACTTCATCTGACTGCAAGAGAACCTTCTCTCGCCATGTTTTCTGTCTGGATTGTTGGACATAGCTACATCTATTGGGCTCAAAGGTACGCTGAAAACAGGAATTTACCTAACCTCAATTTACAAGATGTGGAAATTAAGTGGTTTGGCCACAGAGGATTAAAATGTCACCAATTGATACCATTGGTGAAAACCTTTATGCATTTGCCAAAACCTGACCTGTTAATTGTGCACTGTGGAGGTAATGATTTGGGCACTTTGACTGGGGTAGGTCTGGAAATGCTTTTAAAGGACACCTTTGAGCAATTGATGGCACTTTTTCCTCAGACTGCCTTGGTATATTCAAATATATGCCAAAGACAGAAATGGAGGTGGTCGAACCAATTTTGTCCACAAATTGAGAAATCGAGGAAGCATGTAAACAAATCTGTTTCAGCTTACATGAGAGACCATGGAATGGGCTCCCTGTACAACAATAACTTGCGTTACTACATGCAAGATATCTACAGAGGAGATGGAGTTCACTTCTCAGATGAGGGCAACAGAGTTTTCACTCTGAATTTAAGAATGTGCATTGGTACCTACTTATAAGTACCTAAATGTACCATAAACCCAAAAGCTCTTCTCAGAGCTACCCTACATCTGATCACTCACAATTATTATTGTACTCTAACTTTTTTCACTAATTTTCAAGAAAGTACGCTCCCCAGAACGCTTCCCGGTTCGCGAACCGAGCGCACTCCACGCAAAAAAACTAAAAAAACGGTATATATTTTTTTGCCCTGCGAGAACCTTTCAAAGCCTCCACATCAAACCTAGGGGGTCAGGGACGATCTACTATGCCCCCTTATGGTCATTTGCCCCTTCGCTTTGGCCTCCTCTTGTCTCTCGATCCTACCGAGAGACAAGATGGCGGCCGCTACGGACTGTTTGGAATGTTTACAGACGCCGAAAAACCAATCAGCTTCGCAAACCTCCGTAACGCGAAAAGTACGCGAAGCGGAGCGCTGTTACAGATATATATCTTTTTTTGAACGTTAATTTCTCAAAATCCACTGGAGCACATATATTGAGACCTAGCAAAGGCACATCGGGCTACCAGTCCCTACAATTTTGCCAAGTTTCGTGCAAATCCATTCAGCCGTTCGATTATTATTATTATTATTTTTTTTGCCCCGCGGGGCCCTTTTAAAACCTCCACATCAAACCTAGGGGGTCAGCGAGGATCTACTATTCCCCCTTATGGTCATTTGCCCCTTCGCTTTCGCCTCCTCTTGTCTCTCGATCCTACCGAGAGACAAGATGGCGGCCGCTACGGACTGTTTGGAATGTTGACAGACGCCGGAGAACCAATCAGCTTCGCTTCACAAAGCTCCGTTGCGCGAAAAGTCCGCGAACCAGACCGCTGCCTGGTCCGCGCTTACAGATATATATCTTTTTTTAAACGTTAATTTCTCAAAATCCACTGGAGCACATATATTGAGACCTACAAAAGGCACATCGGGCTACCAGTCCCTACAATTTTGCCAAGTTTCGTGCAAATCCATTCAGCCGTTCGGGCTAAAAGTGAGGCCAACCGCCCTATGGAAATTAACATGGGAAAAACGCGTTTTGGGACCCCCCTTTTTTCTCGGCCCCCCCTTGACGAACCCCCCCCAAATTTTCAAAGGCTGCTCAGAAACAAAATGTGCCATTTTCCTGAAAATTTCAGCCAATTCCGTCCACAAACGGCAAAGTTATTAGACATAGAATTTTCAAAAAACCCATAGAGAAAAAATCCTAACTATATATACCTACTGGCGACCGCCAGTAGGTAATATATATATATATATATATATATATATATATATATATATATATATATATATATATATATATATTCACTGAAAAAACCATAGGTTATAGACCATATATAGTTAGGAATTAGCATTTACAAAACCTTTAAAATTCACTGAAAAAACCATAGGTTATAGACCATATATCGTTAGGAATTAGCATTTAAAAAACCTTATTTTACCCACACAAAACCATTGAAATTCCATATATAGTTAGTTGCACTAACTATATATCGCGCACGCGCAATCCACTGCTGATGATGTTACATATTACATCATTCATGACATGGTCAGTGACATCACTGATGACATCACTGATGACATCTCAAATGACATCACTGATGACATGACTGATAACAACATCCAGTGATTTTTTGTTTCTGTAAAGTTTAAATATGTCTTACATATTGAAGAATGAGTGGATGTGTAAGTGTCTGGACGAAGGATTTAGTAGGTGCATGACTGACTGTATGAGTGAGTGATTAAATGTGTCTCACTGAGTGCATGGGTTAGTGACTAAACTGTCTTAATTTGTGCATCATTATGTCTGTTGTTCTGTAAACTGCTGCATGTGTTGATCAGTAGCTATATGAGTAACTATATGGGTTATTGATTGATTGCTCAAGTATTTGTATGGGAGACTGAGTGTGTGTGTGGCTGGCTGGGAGGTGTGTGACTCTGTGCAGATCAATGTGTACTTGTATCAATGATTGTATAAGAAGGTAAGTATGTGTTAGTATATGTTTGAAAATGTAAGGTGCTCTATGTTTAACTGTATAGACAAGAAAATGGAAGTGTCATTGATTCTTTACAGGACTGACTAGGTGTGTGAGTAACTCCATGGATGAGTGGCAGACTGTGAGTGTCTGTATAGGTGTATGAGTGCATATGATAGTGTTGTAAAGATGAGTGATTGTATGTATGAATGATTGTATGGGTGAATGAGTGAAGGTGTGTGTAGACGTAGGAATCAGTGAGTGCGTATGTAGTAACTAGTATTGGTGTGTCAATGGTTTCAAAAATTATACTCTGTATTTAACACTGGGTGAAACAGAGGTTATATTAAAATGTGAGGAGATGCATTGTATTGTCACATGAATGATATCATCAGTGATGTGGTCATTGATGTCAAATGAGATGTCATCAGTGATGTCATCAGTGATGTCATTTGAGATGTCATCAGTGATGTCATCAGTGATGTCACTGACCATGTCATGAATGATGTAATATGTGACATCATCAGCAGTGGATTGCGGATGCGCGATATATAGTTAGTGCAACTAACTATATATGGAATTTCAATGGTTTTGTGTGGGTAAAATAAGGTTTTTTAAATGCTAATTCCTAACGATATATGGTCTATAACCTATGTTTTTTTCAGTGAATTTTCAAGGTTTTGTAAATGCTAATTCCTAACTATATATGGTCTATAACCTATGGTTTTTTCAGTGACTTTTCAAGGTTTTGTAAATGCTAATTCCTAACTATATATGGTCTATAACCTATGGTTTTTTCAGTGAATTTCAATGGTTTTTTAATAGCAAATATCATAAGCTGTCGAATGTCAAGTACGTGGTAAGTAAAAACATTTTCGTGTTTATGCACACTGATCTGCTTTGAATGCTGCCCCCCCCCCTCATTTCTATTAGGAGTACTCTCTCTTTGCAGATAGTGAAAGGTAGTTAACGCAGGCCTTTGCCCCCGTTGTAATACGTCGTGCCTGCTTCTCTCTCCATTTGATTGATTGTTATCCAAGCATTTACTGTTTTAGAATTGGTTCTCTTTGGTTCATTCTCTATTTACAAACAAACACAGAGTCGCAATACTCTGTTTACTCTTTGCAGATAACGAAAAATCGTGTAAAAAAACAAAAGGAATCGAGCAAAATCAGTAGGCCACTAATGGGATCTCTTTTTGACCTCGCTAAAATAGAAACATTAGGAACAACCCCTCATGACAAATACGAAACTAGTGAGATGAACTGAACTCCACACCATGATGGCTGCAATACAGCTCGGCTCCGCCACCCACCCCGCCCAAAATACCGATAAAGACCGGCTGCCATGATTGCTCGCGGAATGGCCACGACGGAGCTACGAAATGGTGGTGCTCTCATGCTAACCCCAGCTTCAGTCTGAAACATCCAGAAACACTGTAGACTACCAATTCGATCAGTTCCGGTAGCGCCCCAATGCAACCCGGTAGAGAAGAACTAGCCCTCCCCTCTTTGACTGATGGTTCTTGTTGCCTGTCCCTTCTGTTGTCATTTAACAGAACTATTTAGCCTGCTGAAAGGGGTTGTGTTCCGACCGCTGGTTGGTGGAGACATTTTGACTATATTCTGGACCTGCGTTGTCGCGTAATGCGTCATATGACGCGCCGCGTTAGCGCATCCGGAAGTCATCCGGGGCGCGACGCGCAGCGCGTAACGTAAGCATAACAGGTCATGTGACTTGTTAATAAAACTTTTCATTGGTTCATTTTACTTTTCTTATTCTAATGATGAAAGGCTTGGTCATATGACCTAAAAATTACGCTTTTTATTACTTCCGAACATTATTTTTTCTTAAATATATGTTATAATGTTCCAGGCTAATGTACTTTCCCGGAAAATTTACAACTGTCCTGCAACTAAAATATATTCTTTTTTCGAGAAAAAGGGCGTTTCTTCGTCCCATGACGGAGCCGTTGAGCAAAAGAGGGTCGACCTGCTGTCTTAGTCGCCGATACGCCTGAATATGAGATTCTTATCGATCACTTTATGTTGCAGGAGTAGAAAACACAACAGCCCTTGACCATTTATCTTTACTGCGTTCCTGCGTATTATACCTTTTACCCTTCATGTAATTGGTCTGCTTTATTTCACTTGCCTTTTAATGATTCTAAAACAGTGACTATTATTAAAAACTTTACCAATGTATATACTACTACCATGTTTTCTTTTAAAAACCTTTATTGTGAAAATTTCATTATACAAATACGATCCTATAACCACGTGGGCCGGCCACGGAGCAAACTGTAATCGTATATGATGAGTAGACATTTACACTGTAGAGGAACGTAACGGGCGGGCCATTAGGTTGCAAGAACTAATGTGTCTAACAGTTGCGGAATCGGTGGACGTACATTTTATAATTAAAATACGACAGGGCCAGTTACAATAAAATTATCTAGATATACATTTGCGGGCAAGTACCATGGGTGACGTTAATTCGAACTTTCAATAGTACAGTAATCAATAACACATCAGAACTTAATATCAATAGGGATGTCGAAATATTCAATCAATTCTCGTCCCCGCCCGCCATGTGCTTCAAAACTGCATACGTATCTCGTGATTTCAAGGTTCTGCAACCAGTACACAACAAGGAGTTACGAGTCCCATTTATTCCGGCGCCATTTTGGGCGAGGACGGGCAGGTCCAGGATATAGTCAAAATGTCTCTACCAACCATCGACTATGATGATGTTCATATGCTGTATTTATTAGAGTAACACTCATCTGTCCACATGAAATTAATTTGCCACAATCTAAACATGTCATTTTAATCTTTCCAAAGTTCTTCTAAATATTTGGGACCGTTTCCCTTGCCTCTGATGCTGTCAGTGCCACTTCTTTGATGAATGTACTGGCAGGTCGGGGGTTCTCCTCCAAATCTCTCTTTTATGCAGCACTATAATTAATTGGTGCCACCTCTCCATATGACGATGCATGGTATAGTTACCATAACTATATATTTTTTCGGTTCCTCTGGAGAGTACATCGTGGCAGATGAAGCGTGTAACGTACCGGGCATTTACCTTTTTTTGCATGTAGAGGAAAGGAAAAAAAAATCAAGCGTCCGAGTTCTAAGGTGTCCCAGGGCCATTTTAGTGGACCAGGCCCAAATCCAAAGAACAGGCCGCCATTTTGAGAGTCCTGTTGCAGCCGCCTGTCGCTGTAGCATCAAGAGCGGCCGAAACTCAGCTGAATGGCAACTGAAACGGTAAAGGGGCGCCCCACTACAGCAGACGAGCCTCCACCTAGGAAGGCCCGTTCACGCCGCCTCTTCCCCCCCCCCTTCGGGCACCCCACGCCGTTATTCGGAGCAGGATTGTAGGATGGCCACACCAGTGCGGCAACTTGCTAGACACCACCTCGGTGGTAACCGAATCTCAGCGCCTTGTGGTGTCTTCTATTCAGAAAATATTGTTGCGCTGCCTTTGGCCCCATTCGCACATCGGTCCGCTACTGACGCCATCTCACAGGCTAATGGGGCGCCCCACGCCGACTTTCAGCATTGTAGGATGGCCACACCAGTACAGCAACTTGCTAGACACCACCTCGGTGCCATCCGGATCTTGGCATCTCAGCGCCTTGTGGTGTCTTCTAGTCAGAAAATATTGTTGCGCTGCCTTTGGCCCCATTCGCACATCGGTCCGCTACTGACACCATCTCACAGGCCAACAGGGCGCCCCACGCCGACTTTTACCATTGTAGGATGGCCACACCAGTGCCACAACTTGCTAGACACCACCTCGGTGCCATCCGGATCTTGGCATCTCAGCGCCTTGTGGTGTCTTCTATTCAGAAAATATTGTTGCGCTGCCTTTGGCCCCATTCGCACATCGGTCCGCTACTGACGCCATCTCACAGGCCAACGGGGCGCCCCACGCCGACTTTCAACATTGTAGGATGGCCACACCAGTGCGGCAACTTACTAGACACCACCTCGGTGCCATCGGATCTTGGCGCGTTGTGCTGCCTTCGGCTTATTCGCACATCGGTCCGCTACTGACGCGAACTCACAGGCCAACGGGGCGCCCCACGCCGACTTTCAGCATTGTAGGATGGCCACACCAGTGCTGCAACTTGCTGGACACCACCTCGGTGCCATCCGGATCTTGGCGCGTTGTGTTGCCTTCGGCCTATTCGCACATCGGTCCGCTACTGATGCCGCCTCACGTGCCAACGTATTTTCTCCGCATTTTATACCCTATGCCGCATAACAGGTCATGTGACTTGTTTATAAAACTTTTCATTGGTTCATTTTACTTTTGGTTTCCTAATGATGGAAGGCTTGATCATATGACCTAAAAATAACACTTTTCATTGGATGAAAACTTTTTTTTTTTTCCCAAACGATGAAAGCCCCACCTTGTTTCTGGATGTTTCAGACTGAAGCTGGCGTCACCATGAAAGCACCACCATCTCGTGGCTCCGTCGTGGTCATTCCGCGAGCAATCATGGCAGCCGCTCCCCACCAGAAGCCTGCAGGAGTCGGGGGCCCCCAAAACTTTTGTTGAATCCTCAAGGCGGAGGGGACGCTTTCGAGAATGGGGTCCAAGACCTAGCAGACAAGCGTCCGATTTCCAAGGTGTCCCAGGGCCATTTCAGTGGACCAGGCCCAAAAAGGAAAGAGCCTGCCGCCATTTTGAGAGTCCTGTGACAGCCGCCTATCGCTGCACCGCAAGAGTGGGCGCAACTCAGCTGAATTGCGGCTTTTGACACAGTGGACCAAAAGCGGACGGAATGGCAACTGAAACGGTAAAGGGGCGCCCCACTACAACAGACGAGACTCCACCTGGAGAGGCCCGTTCACGCCGCCTCCCCCCCCCCGGGGCGCCCCACGCCGTTATTCGGAGCAGCATTGTAGGATACCAAAACCAGTGCGGCAACTTACTGGACATCACCTTGGTGCCATCGTTCTGCTGCCTTGGAACTATTCGCACAACAGACCTCTACTGATGACCCACCCCCCGCGACGCCCCACGCCGGATACCGAAATCAGTGCGGCACCCAGGCAACATCACCTGGGTGCCATCCAGAAATCTGGACGTTGTGCTGCGTTGGGACTATTCGCACAACCGACGGCTACTTCCTTCTTTTTCCCTAAAAATGTTTAAATGTTTTTACTGTTTTTGTTTTGTTGTATATATTTATAAGTTATTAAAGTTTTATAATCCTACTACTTTGTTGGAGTGCTATATATTTTTAATGTGACACATAATTGTAAAAACTTTGATGTACAAAGAGTCATCCCTGGAATCTTCCGCTTCAGGCTCGGTCCCCTCCCCAACCACAATACAGGATGGTTTTCAGATAGTAGGAACGCGTGTGCTGTGACGGATCTCATCGAGTGTGGGCCTTGATCTACTATAACTCCTTTGAAGAGGGGTGATTCTTTACAGCTGGGGCCATAAACTACATCTGCAGGGCTAGCTGATAGCCTAGGACCGGCCTGGACAATCGGACACAGAGGAAAAGGAGTGTCAGAGGGTGCGGTAGTGAATAGGGCGAAAGGGAGGTGTCGGGCGGGCACAGGGTGTGATTCTCAGGGAAGAGCAGCGCAGATGGGGGGAGGTTTATTACCCATGCATAAGACAGAGAGCGGGGGTGACCAGTGCCTGGGGGAGATGCTTGCGAGGGTGGGGAGCCATGCTAAGGATCGACAGCGTGCAGAGAGTGGGTCTGGTCAAGGCATCTAAAATGACTGCCGTGCACGACAAAAGTGTGGCATTTGAAAAAAGGCAAGATGGCGCAGACAATGTTTTTCAACACTTCCTGATTTCCTTCGAATCGAACGTTAACAGACGTTGGGGCATATTACCAAAGTTAAGCGATATTTATCCCTAACGATGCTTAGCAACGAATTTTTTACCGCTAAGCATCGTCAGAAATTATCGCAGATAAACCTTGCTATTATCAAGGTTTATCGCAAATGCGATAAAAAACTACCGCAATGCATTAATATCTCTGAAAAGTCAGCGATATTCATGCATTACCGAGCTAATGCTCTTAGCCATGTTATCCACCTCCCATTGGATAACATGGCTAAGAACTGCTCAGGGCAGGTGGTAGCTTTTGGAGATATTCGCGCTTAGCGCGAATATCTCCAAAAGTTCGTAATAGGAGATAGCGATGTTAGCGACTGTTTCCAGTCGCTAACATCTTGGCATGCCCACTTTGCATGTCATTAGTGATAAATATCACTGACATGCAAAGTGGGGCCCAAGATGGTCGCTATCTCCTACTAGCGGTCGCTAACTGGTGTTAGCAACAGCTAGGTAATACAGAGATAATTTTATCTCCGCCTCTTTTTCCCTAAAAATGTTTAAATGTTTTTACTGTTTTTGTTTTGTTGTATATATTTATAAGTTATTAAAGTTTTATAATCCTACTACTTTGTTGGAGTGCTATATATTTTTAATGTGACACATAATTGTAAAAACTTTGATGTACAAAGAGTCATCCCTGGAATCTTCCGCTTCAGGCTCGGTCCCCTCCCCAATCACAATACAGGATGGTTTTCAGATAGTAGGAACGCGTGTGCTGTGACGGATCTCATCGAGTGTGGGCCTTGATCTACTATAACTCCTTTGAAGAGGGGTGATTCTTTACAGCTGGGGCCATAAACTACATCTGCAGGGCTAGCTGATAGCCTAGGACCGGCCTGGACAATCGGACACAGAGGAAAAGGAGTGTCAGAGGGTGCGGTAGTGAATAGGGCGAAAGGGAGGTGTCGGGCGGGCACAGGGTGTGATTCTCAGGGAAGAGCAGCGCAGATGGGGGGAGGTTTATTACCCATGCATAAGACAGAGAGCGGGGGTGACCAGTGCCTGGGGGAGATGCTTGCGAGGGTGGGGAGCCATGCTAAGGATCGACAGCGTGCAGAGAGTGGGTCTGGTCAAGGCATCTAAAATGACTGCCGTGCACGACAAAAGTGTGGCATTTGAAAAAAGGCAAGATGGCGCAGACAATGTTTTTCAACACTTCCTGATTTCCTTCGAATCGAACGTTAACAGACGTTGGGGCATATTACCAAAGTTAAGCGATATTTATCCCTAACGATGCTTAGCAACGAATTTTTTACCGCTAAGCATCGTCAGAAATTATCGCAGATAAACCTTGCTATTATCAAGGTTTATCGCAAATGCGATAAAAAACGACCGCAATGCATTAATATCGCTGAAAAGTCAGCGATATTCATGCATTACCGAGCTAATGCTCTTAGCCATGTTATCCACCTCCCATTGGATAACATGGCTAAGAACTGCTCAGGGCAGGTGGTAGCTTTTGGAGATATTCGCGCTTAGCGCGAATATCTCCAAAAGTTGGTAATAGGAGATAGCGATGTTAGCGACTGTTTCCAGTCGCTAACATCTTGGCATGCCCACTTTGCATGTCATTAGTGATAAATATCACTGACATGCAAAGTGGGGCCCAAGATGGTCGCTATCTCCTACTAGCGGTCGCTAACTGGTGTTAGCAACAGCTAGGTAATACAGAGATAATTTTATCTCCGCGAAGCGGAGCGCTGTTACAGATATATATCTTTTTTTGAACGTTAATTTCTCAAAATCCACTGAAGCACATATATTGAGACCTAGCAAAGGCACATCGAGCTACCAGTCCCTACAATTTTGCCAAGTTTCGTGCAAATCCATTCAGCCGTTCGATTATTATTATTATTTTTTTTTTTGCCCCGCGGGGCCCTTTTAAAACCTCCACATCAAACCTAAGAGGTCAAGGAGGATCTACTATGCCCCCTTATGCTCATTTGCCCCTTCGCTTTGGCTTCCTCTTGTCTCTCGATCCTACCGAGAGACAAGATGGCGGCCGCTACGGACTGTTTGCAATGTTTACAGACGCCGGAGAACCAATCAGCTTCGCAAAGCTCCGTTACGCGAAAAGTACGCGAAGCGGAGCGCTGTTACAGATATATATCTTTTTTTGAACGTTAATTTCTCAAAATCCACTGGAGCACATATATTGAGACCTAGCAAAGGCACATCGGGCTACCAGTCCCTACAATTTTGCCAAGTTTCGTGCAAATCCATTCAGCCGTTCGGGCTAAAAGTGAGGCCAACCGCCCTATGGAAAACTCAATGTTAAAAACACGTTTTGGGACCCCCCTTTTTTCTCGGCCCCCCCTTGACGAACCCCCCCAAATTTTCAGGGGCTGCTCAGAAACAAAATGTTCAATTTTCCTGAAAATTTCAGCCAATTCCGTCCACAAACGCCAAAGTTATTAGACATAGAATTTTCAAAAATCCCATAGAGAAAAAATCCTAACTATATATACCTACTGGCGACCGCCAGTAGGTAATATATATATATATATATATATATATAAATATATATATATATATATATATATATATATATATATATATATATATATATATATATATATATATATTATATATATATATATATATATATATATATATATATTTATATATATATTTATATATATAGCAATAACATACAATCCATTAAAAAAATCATTCTATTATGAATTAAAACATTAAACTATTTAAGAATCTTTGAACTTACATTTCCCACTCCAGTGAGTGCAACAGTAGGGAAAGTGTTGGATAGCGGAGGGGTAAAAATTACTATTACCACTCCAGTGAGTGCAACTGTAGGGCAAGTGTTGGACAGCGGAGGGATAACATGTACTATTCCCACTCCAGTCAATGCAACAGTAGGGATAGTGTTCGATATCAGAGGGGTAAAAATACTATTCCCATTCCAATGAGTGCAACAGTAGGGAAAGTGTTGGATAGTGGAGGGGTAAAAATTACTATTCCCACTCCAATGACTGCAATAGTAGGGAAAGTGTTGGATAGAGGAGGGGTAAAAATTACTATTCCCACTCAAGTGAGTGAAACAGTAGGGAAAGTATTGGATAGCGGAAGGTTAAAATGTACTATTCCAACTCCAGTTAGTGCAACACTCATGAAAGTGTTGGATACTGTAGGGGTAAAAATTACAATTCCCACAACAATGAATGCAACAGTAGGGAAAGTGCCGAAATCCATCAGGAAACGCCAGCGCTGCAAAATGAAATTAAATGCCTTTAATTTACCGGAATGTGTGCGACTCATCCCTTTCTCTAGCAGAGAGACTCTTGTGATGTTATGAGGCTCAGTCCTGCCTCGAGTAACGCACTACCATGAAGAGCGCCGAGACTGCCCGAAATTGGACCTCCTTGTGTTGTTTACGGAAGCATCAAGGGCAGCAGGCAGCCTCCAAGGACTGGACCTTGGAAGGACCCCAGCAGCCTGAAAAGTGATATGTGGGGATTTCGGTAAATAGCGATTGCAGCATCACAGACCGGCATCGCCCACTGAAGGGGAAACAACTAAGAAGCGAACAGCGCACTACGAATACCATCATGCTTTGAGAGACAGTCAGCCCTTCGAGGCGACCACCAGAGAGCAAAACTCTAAAAAAGGAGCAACTTTGTTTGGTATGCTGTTCGGCCTTCAAAATGCCGTGGCTTCCTCCTTTGAAAAAGGTCAATGATGACCGTAATGCATCAGGAAACACCAGCGCTGCAAAATTAAATTCAATGCTTTTAATTTACAGTAATGTGTGCGACTCATCCCTTTCTGTAGCAGAGAGACTCTTGTGATGTTATGAGGCTCGGTCCTGCCTCGAGTAACGTACTACCATGAAGAGCGCCGAGACTGCCCGAAATTGGACCTCCTTGTGTTGTTTGCGGAAGCATCAAGGGCAGCAGGCAGCCTACAAGGACTGGACCTTGGAAGGACCCCAGCAGCCTGAAAAATGGTATGTGGGGATTTCGGAAAATAGAGATTGCAGCATCACAGACCGGCATCGCCCACTGAAGGGGAAACAACTAAGAAGCGAACAGCCCATTACGAATACCATCATGCTTTGAGAGACAGTCAGCCCTTCGAGGCGACCACCAGAGGGCAAAACTCTTAAAAGGAGCAACTTTGTTTGATATGCTGTTCAGCCTTCGAAATGCCGTGGCTTCCTCCTTTGAAAAAGGTCAATGATGACCGAAATGCATCAGGAAACACCAGCGCTGCAAAATGAAATTAAATGCTTTTAATTTACCGGAATGTGTGCGACTCATCCCTTTCTCTAGCAGAGAGACTCTTGTTATATTATGAGGCTCGGTCCTGCCTCGAGTGGCGCATTACCATGAAGAGCGCCGAGACTGCCTGAAATTGGACCTCCTTGTGTTGTTTGCGGAAGCATCAAGGGCAGCAGAATTAGTGAGATATGACGTTTGTGTAACCTATTACTTATTTGCTTGTTTCACTATGCGATGCTTGCCCCCTGGACTAGAAATGGATGTGTGTTACTCTTGCTCACATGATCGGGGGGGTTGGATATGGGCGAGGTCGCTCTCTGACATTATGATATTATGATTACTGGTGGGTGGCTACGAGTGGCTCCTGGTAATGTTGCCGGATTTAATGCTGTATCCTTGCACTTTGAAATGTGGGCCGGGATGCTGGGACGACTGGGGCGGATGTTTGACTAACTAATCTGATCCTCTTCTACTACACCTGTTAGTGGGAGTTTGGCACCTCTACGCCCCCGCTTATGGGAGTTCCACAAGATCTGTTCGATGTAGGGATATTGGTTGGGAGGCTGGGGGGTTGGGTAAGGCTTTGGCAGGTTGGGGGTGCTGAAGTGGGTGGGGGGAGGATGGGGGGTGTTCGAAGGTTTCAGATGGGTACATTGTTATTTGAGTGTATGTGCGAGGGGGTGGGCTGTGATTTCGCAATATGGGCTGATGCTATGCGTTACTCTCAGTATGACGACTATGATTGATTGTTCAATGGGCGACTACGGGATTGGCGATTGGCATTGGGGGGTTTGCTCCATTTGCATGCTATTGGACTCTAGGATGGGTGGACCTTATGGCTGAGAGTGGGAAGCTCTGTTGGATAACGTGGAATGTGTGAGGTCTGAATAGACCGCAGAAATCTAGACAAATGCTGTCCTTCCTTACTAAACATGGGGCTCAAGTGGTCTTTCTTCAAGAGACACACCTTCGGGGGAAGGCAATTGAGGCCGTGGCTAAGCAATGGGCGGGCGTTCGGGTGGCAACGGACTATTCATCCTATGCTCGAGGGGTCATGATTTTAATCAAGAAAAATGTGCAGTTTGTATTGATGCATGAAGATGTTGATAAAGAAGGCAGGTACATTATACTACAGGGGAAACTATATGGCACATTGATAACGTTGGTGAATGTCTATGGTCCGAATGTGGACGATCCTGACTTCTATATCAATCTGTGGAACAAGGTGTATGCCTTACCGCCATCGGCGGTTGTGTGTGGAGGGGATTGGAATGTGACGTTGGATAAGATGCTGGATAAAAAGGATGCACGGCCATCTGAGCATAAAAAAGCAGCAGATGCGGTGCGTGATGGTATGTGTGGACTTGGATTGGTGGATGTGTGGCGACTGGGACATCCGGGCGCGAGAGAGGGCACTTGCTACACAACTGCACATGACACATGGTCGAGACTGGATTATTGGCTGGTGACACGTGATGTTAGTGGGTGGGTCAGGCGCAGCAACCATCTACCCAGGACCCTTTCAGATCACGCTCCAGTGCTTCTAGAGGTGGGCTGGTCATCGCACACACCGGCTCCATTTTCATGGCGCCTAAACCCGGGTATGCTGAGGGATCAAGTACTATGAGAAGACTTAAGAACCAGTATTGAAGAATTTTTTGATAAAAATGTGGGATCCGTGGAGAGCATGGGAATAGTATGGGAGGCATTTAAGGTTACGATTCGTGGTACGTGTATGGGTATGCAATCTGGGGTTCCTAAATCGTTGAGGAACTCTATGAGCAAACTGGAGGAGGAACTATTGACATTGGAACGGCGACAGGAACAGTTACCTAATGATGCTAGGTTGGCAGAAATACGTGAGAGAGTAACTGCATATAACGAGCTTACTGATCAGGAGATTAACTTCTTGTCCAAACGCACTAAAGCGCGGTACTACAGTGAGGGGGGACGTGCGGGGCGAGGGCTGGCTGATAGAATTAGAGAGCCTAAGCACTGCGGGGTTCAAGAAATAGTTCATGAGGGTCACACCGTCACTAGCGCTGCAGGTATCCTGGATTGTTTTGCGCAGTACTATGAGCAGATGTATAGTTTCAGGGACACGGCTGATGAGGTAGAGCTAGCACAATACTTGGACGATATTGCTTTGGTTTGGCTGTCCAAGGGGCAGCAAGAATTCTTAATGCATCATATCACGGAAGGGGAGTTACGGGACGCGATTTCCGCTCTACCTAATGGCAAGTCGGCCGGCACGGACGGCTTGCCGTCAGAATTTCATAAAGAATACGCGGATCTGTTGTTGCCGCGCTTGGCGGCTGTCCTGGAGGACTCATTGGAACAGGGACAGCTACCGGCTACAATGAGGGAAGCGCTATTGGTGGCACTGCCGAAGCCGGGCAAGCCCCTGAATCTGTGTGAGTCATATAGACCCCTGTCTCTGATAAACACAGACGTTAAGATCATTGCTAAAGTGCTGGCGACGCGATTGAGACTTATTCTACCGGTGATGGTCTTGCCCGACCAATCTGGTTTTCTTCCCCTCCGCTCCACTGCTTACAATCTAAGGGCCTTGTTCGCGGTTCTGCACCTTCTCAAACCGGAGCTTTCTGCAGTGGCGGTGCTCTTGGATGCAGCCAAAGCATTCGATTCTGTGGCTTGGAGATACATTATAGCAGTACTGCATCGTATGGGCGTGCCGTATTTTTTCACGTCCCTGATCACTCTGTTGTACACACGGCCGATGGCACGGGTGAGGATTAATGGACATGTGTCGGCAGCTTTCTGTATTCAAAGGGGGACTAGACAGGGGTGCCCTTTTTCACCCCTGCTCTTTGCTCTTATGCTGGAGCCTCTGGCCTGCATTTTGCGGCAAAGATATGCTGACGCAGCGTTAAGGTTTCCGCTTAGGTCATTTGCAGTGTCCATGTACGCGGATGATATGGTGCTGTACATTAGAGATCCGGCTCAGCATCTGGAAAGAGTACTGAGGGAATTCATTAGGTTTGGGCTTTTTTCTGGTCTATCCATCAATTGGAATAAATCCATTTTGCTACCCCTTACAGACGCAACCATACCTTTCCCACTAGAATTTCCGCTAGAATGGGCACTGGAACCGGTGCGATATCTGGGGATCTGGGTGCACAGGGATTGTACTGAGATCCTGCGGGCCAATTACGGAGTGGCAGTCTCGAAATTGGAAGATCAGGTACAGAGGTGGATTAGGCTGCCGCTATCGTTTGCGGATAGGATATCTCTCATCAAAATGGTGGTACTCCCTAAGTTTCTGTACTATTTTGTTAATGTACCCATCACCCTGACGTCACATTTTTTTGCACAACTGCAATCGTTACTTATTACGCTAGCCTGGGCTGGTAAGAAATCACGGGTGAGGTGGGATGTGTTAACGAAGCCATACGTACTGGGGGGCTTTGCGGTACCGGATATGAAACTGTACTATCTTTGCGCGCGAGCCCACTTCGCTACCTACTGGTTGTCGGCGCCGCCATATACACCACATGTCGCGCTCGAGGCTAGTGCGGTCACTCCACGACCATTGAAGACAATGATAGTGAATCAGTAGTCTGTGTTTGAGAGGGGGGAGGTGGATACGGTACGCAGTATGCACAGCGCATGGCAAGAATTAGGTAAACGGTCTGCTAGAATACCGTTATATGCTCCGGCTATGCCTCTACTTTATCATGACGAGATCTCGGTCTCAAGTGAAGTGGGAGCACTTCAGCTTTTACAAGGAGCTGGTATATACACCATGGGACATGTGTTCCCTACCGCTACGTTCCTTTCATTGCAGAATCTATTGGATCGCACGACTAATCCTACTATGGCCACATTCCTTTACGTTAGGCTTCGTGCTGCGCTGCGTGACCTATATCCCTCTTTTCCGGATGAACCTCCAGTGTTAAGTGCCTTACAGTTACTATACTCCTCAACGGACTGAGTGAAACTGATCTCGCGCTTATATCGAGCCTCACAGGAGGATGAGGGAGGGGGTGGTGCATGGGCGAAAGCAAGGTGGGACGCATGCTTGCCAGATCCACTGACTGATGAGGAGTGGGCTGAATGTTGTTCTGGGACGGACGGATTTGTGGCCAATGGGAATTTCCGTCTCATTCACTATAAATATCTACAGCAGTGGTATTATACGCCTGTACAATTGATGAGATACGGCCTGCGAGACCAATCCAGATGCGTGAGATGTGGTGCAGAAGATGCTGACTTTATACACTTGGCGTGGGGATGTGATAAGGTATACGAGTTTTGGACAGCGGTGACGCAGGCATTGTCTGAGATGACGTCCATAGATGTACCTACTGAACCTCGATTGTGTTTGTTGGGAATGGCTTCGGGAGTGCCTGTTGGAGCTCGACGTCTGGTAGTGCTAGCACTGGAGGTCGCCAAGCGCAGAGTGGCTGTGACATGGGGAGGAAAGCGGGCACCTGATGTCAAGCTATGGTTGCAAGACATGGCGTACTGTCGTGACCAACTGACCTGCTACTATGAAGAATTGCCGGAAGCCTCACGGCCTCGGGACATATGGGGTCCGTACACAGTATACATCCTGTCGAGGTTAGCGGCGGATGGGAGTCCCTAGTTTGTTTCTTGCATGTATGATGGACTTTGTTGAATGGGTGCGGCATGGCAGGGGTTCGCCCCTGCACGGATTGCTGATGGAGACCTGCAGATGACTCATGGCTTAGCCGTTTTTACGGTATTCTATCAAGACAAGCTATATGACTTGTTCTATGTACCTCTCGGGATGCACACTTGACTAAGACACTTGCTGAAATCAGATCTGAGACCTGGGACTTTGGGTGGGGGGTTGTTATATGGTTAATTACTGTTAGGATGCTTATGAAATGAGACTGCTTACTATATACATAAGAATCGTTACAAGACTCAGGTTCTGGATTGTTATCTGCTAATATTTGAATACTTCTCTTGAATAAAGTTATTGTACTTCTGGATGAGATGTATGAAAGACGTATTTTGCGGCCGGCCCAATTCTGGGTTGTAGGCCTATGGCTGTGTTCTTGTACTTTGAGCAATAAAAGTCTTTAATCAAAAAACAAAACAAAAAAAAAAGCATCAAGGGCAGCAGGCAGCTTTCAAGGACTGGACCTTGGAAGGACCCCAGCAGCCTAAAAAGTGGTATGTGGGAATTTCGGTAAATAGAGATTGCAGCATTACAGACCAGCATCGCCCACAGAAGGGGAAACAACTAAGAAGCGAACAGCGCACTATGAATACCATCATGCTTTGAGAGACAATCAGCCCTTCGAGGCGACCGCCAGAGGGCAAAACTCTTAAGAGGAGCAACTTTGTTTGGTATGCTGTTCAGCCTTCGAAATGCCGTGGCTTCCTCCTTTGAAAAAGGTCAATGATGACCGAAATGCATCAGGAAACGCCAGCGCTGCAAACTGAAATTAAATGCTTTTAATTTACCAGAATGTGTGCGACTCATCCCTTTCTCTAGCAAAAAAAAATCATTCTATTATGAATTAAAACATTAAACTATTTAAGAATCTTTGAACTTACATTTCCCACTCCAGTGAGTGCAACAGTAGGGAACCTGTTGGATAGCGGAGGGGTAAAAATTACTATTACCACTCCAGTGAGTGCAACAGTAGGGCAAGTGTTGGACAGCAGAGGGATAACATGTACTATTCCCACTCCAGTCAATGCAACAGTAGGGATAGTGTTGGATAGCAGAGGGGTAAAATACTATTCCCATTCCAATGAGTGCAACAGTAGGGAAAGTGTTGGATAGTGGAGGGGTACAAATTACTATTACCACTCCAATGAGTGCAATAGTAGGGAAAGTGTTAGATAGAGGAGGGGTAAAAATTACTATTCCCACTCAAGTGAGTGAAACAGTAGGGAAAGTATTGGATAGCGGAAGGTTAAAATGTACTATTCCCACTCCAGTTAGTGCAACAGTCATGAAAGTCTTGGATAGTGTAGGGGTAAAAATTACAATTCCCACAACAATGAATGCAACAGTAGGGAAAGTGTTGGATAACGGATGGGTAAAATTTACTATTCCTACTCCAGTGAGTGCAACAGTAGGGAAATTGTTGGACATCGAAGGGCTAAACATTAGTATTCCCACTAGAATAAGTATAACAGTAGGGAAACTGTTGGATAGTGGAGGGTTCCAATTTACTATTCCCACTCCAGTCAGTGCAACAGTAGGAAAAGTGTTAAATAGCAGAGGGGTTAAATTTACTATTCCTACTCCAATGAGTGTAACAGTAGAGAAAATGTTGGATAGCGGAGGGTTAAAACTTACTATTCCGACTCCAGTGAGTGCAACAGTAGGGAAAGTGTTGGATATCGGAGGGGTAAAAATTAGTATTCCCACTAGAATGAGTATAACAGTAGAGAAACTGCTGGATAGTGGAGGGCTAAAAATTAGTATCCCCACTCCAATGAGTGCAACAGTAGGGAAAGTGTTGGATAGCGGAGGGATACAATTTACTATCCCCATCCCAGTTAGTGCAACAGTAGGGAAAGTGTTAGATAATGGAAAAAAGATCAACAACAACATAAAAATATTTTTAAAAACTAAATAAATAAAGATATGGTAAATGTTAAATGTAGAATGTTAAAAATTAAAATACAAATATATTTAATATGAAAAATAAAAAACATATTATAATGTTAAATACATATAACAAATAACTAAAAATATTAAAAATAAATACAATTTAAAAAATGTCAAACAAATAAATATTTTTAATTAGAAATTATTTAGAAACATTAATTATTACATACATTTAGGGATCTATTAGGATGGCGGGCGGACCCTAGTGGTGCTGGGACCTGCCACCGGTGGTGTAGAGGTCCCGCACCGGCAATCAGAGTGCCACCGCCATGGTGGCGGTGGCATACTCCATCCACAACATTGTGGCAGGCAGTGCTCACAGCATCGTCCGCCACAATGCTGTGGATGCACCTTGTGCATTTGCATGCACAACGTGGCAGGCACCATGCCGTGCATAAGGGTGGGCGCAAAATCCGCTCGCGGATTTTGCGGATTTTTGGCAATTTCGCGATACGCGAATCTCGCAAAATTGCCGAAAGATTCGCGAATCCACTTGCGGGTGGATTTTGGGCAGTTGAGCACAAACCGGTGGCGTCTTCTTGGATAAATAATATGAGAGGCAGGGTTCATTCTGGCACGATGCTCCTGTCACAAAAATTAAACCTCAACAGGAAGCACTTACAGATATAAATAAAGCAGGTGCCCGAGTTGAAGCTCAAATTCAGTAACGCATTCGTCAGCACAAAAACAATCGTGATCTTTGCCGAGGCTGGGCAGGTGTGCTTTCTCCCCATATCTACTGTCGGAAATTAGCTGTGAAGCTGGATAGAGGCCTTTGCATCCTTCACTTTCACGAGCGCAATCCCCATGCAGTTCCTGTGACCAGGAGCTTCTTTCTCCTCATCTGCTGCTCTGATCCGACCTTTTATACACACAAGAGGCATGTGAACTCGCATAGAAGCCCACCCGTTTTGCCCTGCCCACACACTAGCTGTGTGCACCGTCTTCCCGCCATTCACCCACTATGATTGACAGCTCACTTCAGGGAACCCTGCGCCCTTCATCGCGATGGCATAGTAACACACACATGGTCACTGGAGACAACTCTTCTGGCACTTTACGCAGCTGTAGTGTAGGAAAAGCACTATACATTTACCCAACGCAGTAGTACTTACTGATTAGCCAGTAGAAAGTACTCCAGTTGAGTAGAGGTATCGCACAAAACGGTAGCGTATTCTTGGGTAAAGGGCAGGGTTCATTCTGGCACGATGCTCCTGTCACAAAAATTAAACCTCAACAGAAAGCACTTACAGATAGGTGCCCGAGTTGAAGCTCAAATTCAGTAACGCATTCATCAGCCCAAAAACAATTGTGATCTTTGTCGAGGCTGGGCAGGTGTGCTTACCCCCCATATATACCGTTACAAATTAGCTGTGATGCTGGATAGAGGCCTTTGCATCCTTCACTTTCACGAGCGCCATCCCCGTGCAGTTCCTGTGACCAGGAGCTTCTTTCTCCTCATCTGCTGCTCTGAACGGTTTCTGACCTTTTATACACACAAGAGGCATCTGAACTCGCATAGAAGCCAGCCCGTTTGGCCCCGCCCACACACTAGCTGTGTGCACTGTCTTCCCGCCATTTACCCACTATGATGGACAGCTCACTCCAGGGACCCCTGCGCCTTTTGGCGCAATGGCATAGTAACACACATATGGTCACTGGAGATAAAAATCCACATTTGTAAAGCGCACAATCACCCGTAAGGGTCTCTAGGCGCTGGGGGCCGTCGGGAAGATTAAGCGAGCTATTGCCCAGAGTCACATGGTGCTGGGCTAACCTGCCGCCGGAGCCGGGGATCGAACCCTGATCCCCAGATTCCAGCGTCAGTCGCCCTGGCCGCGGCGCCACACCTCTCCAAGAGACAACTCTTCTGGCACTTTACGCAGCTGTAGTGTAGGAGAAGCACTATACATTTACCCAACGAGGTAGCACTTACTGATTAGCCAGTAGAAGTACAGAAAGTACTTCTACTGGCTAATCAGTAAGTGCTATTTGTGCAAAACTGCAAATCCGCGAGTTTGCACATTTTTTTTGCTATTTCGCGCGAATTAGCGGACCGCAGATCCGCAAAATGTGCCCGCATTGGGCCGCCACATTCAGGCACATTCAGGCACCGCCATGCAAAGGCACTACTCTGCATGTATTGTAATATGGATGGCGATGTCTTCCAGACACCGCCACCATATCCAGACCCTTTTCAACCCGGTTGACTCATCGATGGGCGGAAAACCGGCGGACGGTCTATCAGTCCGCCGGGGTCCCCCCGCCATCGTAATATGGCGGGGGAAATGGGAGGTGGGCAGCAGGTAATGGCAGGCGGATCACCACTGACATATGGGCGGTGGCGATCCGCCCGCTATTATAATAGACCTCCTTAGTTTTTTATTTCCTACCCTATAACACCACACAATTCGCAACACCCATCTAAATAAAAAAAAATACTTCTATAATTAACATAATTAATTATCAATTAAAGAAATATTAATAATTTAAAAAAAAATTAAAACAAATAAAAATTAATTAACTTCCCATCCTTTACCCCTATAATCCCCACAACCCACAGCTAAAATTAAACTGTAAAAATTAATTACACAACTAAAATGTATTTTTAATTAAAAAAACTAATGGCATTTAACAACTAATTAAAAAGTAAGTAAAATGAATTCATTCCCCATCCTTTACCCCTATAACACCAAAACCCTCACAAAAAATAAACAAGTCCCTTACTTAATTATCAATTAATTAATATTATTAATCAACTAATTATTAATTAACTAAACATAAATCAATCAATCAATCAAGAAAACCTTTTCTTGACTATATAGTTATAAAAGCATTGCAGATAAAAAACGAAGACAACCAAACTTACAAGAGGTTAAAAGCTGAGTTAAAACATATCTGCAAATAAGCAATCAGGACCGTTTATGTGTTACACATAGAATGATGTGTCATGCAGGGTAATGTAGTGTTATTATAGGGAGAGGACTGGGGGTCGGGGGAGGGTTGTGTGGGGTAGGGTTGTTACTTACCTTGCAAAATTTAACCACAAGTATAGCTTTCCCACGCATGCTCGTGGTAAAAGTATGCGATGTAATGGCATGTCGTTGTCATTGACATCGCGTAGTAATACCCGGGTTGTAATGGCACGCGTGGTATTAATATGCGATGTAATGACATACATCCCACACCACCAATGATGAAGATGGTAGTAGTGGCACCAGGTGCCCAAACCTAGGATTGGTCAAGAGAGTCCACTCTGCACCCAATAGGATACTGCCCTAAAACATTACACTACAACACTACCCTAAACCCTGGGAAAAAAAGGGAAACATGGCGGCCACCGGCTAGAGTGGTGCGCGCGTCCTGGCAGCTCCTCTGCCATATCGCTGCGTTGCAAGGATTAGACAGCGTTTTTTTCAGGGATTTCCCGGCGCGGTTAATGGCGCGCTAATGCAGGTCTGACCCCCCCTCTGGAGTGAGTGAGAAGTCCTCGGTCTCCAGTTTTGTGAGCCGGGCCCCCCCGCCACGCGAACCTCAGGCAGACGCCGCTTTTACCTTCAGCCCGGGCTTTTATTACCTGCCGTGCCGGACCGTGCTGCTGCATCCGCAGATGTGGTTGCTGATTGAAATCCGCCCCCCGCTTCCTGTCTCTCTGTGCCACTGGGGTCGGGCAGCCGTGGAGCTTAGGCATAGCCGCAGAGCGGCGGTGCGGGGGCTCCTGACACACAGACTGGAACTGCTGCCAACATTAGAAATGTGCCTGACTCCAGCACACTAGCACAGACCACTGAGTTAACAGAACCCTTCAGCATTTCAGAAAGCTCAGCGCTGGATCCGGACACTGTGAGTAGGGGAGAGGGGGAGGCAGGGGATGCTGATTATTGCCCCGGGGTCACCAGCCTCAGAGTAACGAACAAGAAGCTTACTCCCAAGCAGACCACCAGAGTTCAAGGCCTGGCCTTAAAGGCTAAGTCATTGAAGGGCCCGGACTTTGTGTTCGAGATACGATCAGACCTGTCAAAGACTACACTGGACAGACAGTGGGAGCTAGGCCAGCGAATGGACAAGTTCAGGACTCTTGGGGCCACGGTGCAGATGCGATTCCCTGCGTTCAAACGCGTGATGTACAATAATAAGATGCATAATGTCTGATCACCAGTGGAGGCAAACGAGCTCTTGGAATCCATCAATAATCACTCTCAGGGAGGGGTGTAGGTAGAAGATCTGGTTTTTGTTCTAGCCTCCATGCGGTCCGCTCATCTAGAATAAAATGCAAAAAAAATAAAAATCTTCGTCAGGGGACGTAAGTTAGAGTGGGAGAATCCTTAAAAATGCCTTCCACAGCATTAAAAAAAAGAAAATATATATATATATATATATATATATATAATCCAATTGCCTCAGCTTTCCAGGGTGCACTCTACAGCACGTTCCCTCGACGGTCTTTAGCATTTCTCGCCATCATCCGGGTAATTATATTCGCCTGACGCGTTTCTGTGGCCCAAGTACCACTTCCTCAGAGGCGTTCTCCTGCATTGGCTGAATTGCGCTTCTATCACGCATGCTCATTTGCTGATTACCATATGTGGGACCGGCTTAATTTCTTGATTGATCCACACTGCATGCTGGTCTTAGTAGTCCTTTGCGCAAAAAATGTTTTTTTCAGCTAATGCAGATATTTGGAGATAGTGTCATTTTCCTTAGTAGGATCCGATTCGTGAAAGCGAGTCATTTAACATGCAACGCGCTGTGCTGACAGATTGGAAAGGTTCCTCTGCCTTGGCCGCTCGCTTGTCTGAGCCGGTGCATCCTGCACGGGAAGGCCCCCGTGTCAAATTTTTTATAATCCAATTGCCTCAGCTTTCCAGGGTGCACTATCTCCAGAAGCGCAATTCAGCCAATGCAGGAGAACGCCTCTGAGGAAGTGGTACTTGGGCCACAGAAACGCGTCAGGCGAATATAATTACCCGGATGATGGCGAGAAATGCTAAAGACCGTCGAGGGAACGTGCTGTAGAGTGCACCCTGGAAAGCTGAGGCAATTGGATTATATATATATATATATATATATATATATATATATATATATATATATCACAGAAAAGTTACACCCTTTCGTCCTCCCGATAAAAGGACAGTGTAAAGTACGGGCTCCAGTCAGCGTATTTTATAAGTTGCATTTATTCAGCATGATGGCAGCCAAACAATAGTCTCTCCGACGCGTTTCGGGGCTCCTCCCCTTGGTGACTCGTGACCAAGGGGAGGAGCCCCGAAACGCGAAATACGCTGACTGGAGTCCGTACTTTACACTGTCCTTTTATCGGGAGGACGAAAGGGTGTAACTTTTCTGTGATTATTTGGGCTCGCTGCCCAGTACGGACCGCTGTTACAAGAGGAGGGGTTATAGCGAGGTGTAGCGGCTGCTGCACAAAGGATATATATATATATATATATATATATATATATATATATATATCTTTGGATTTAGGGGTCTAATACCCTAATTAAAAAAAAAGGGAAAAGGTCAAATTAGGAAAAAAGGGAAAAAAGGGAAAAAAAATAATAATAAAATAAGGGGTCTTTTGCACATAAGGGGGGTGTGTGGGGTGCAGTTCGTAGCAAAACAGAGAGTACATTGAGAAAAAAGAAAGAAAAAGGGGAAAAAAGATATATATTTTTTTCAAATGAAATAAAACATGGTAATCAGATCAAGCATTCCGGCATGAGGGTGTTACCTTGCCTCTTACACTGGGGCGGGTTTTGGTAAAGTCTCCAGATTGTCAATTCTTTGCAAGCCGCTAGGCCTAACAAGATCTGGGTGGTATGGAGAGGGGGAGCTGTCGGAGGACGCATATCCGGCTTTACATCTAGTTGGAGTAAGTATGGGTGGGTTTTCCAGGGGTGGGGGGCTGGTCAGGGAGAGGGGGTAAATTATAAAAAAATCCTATAAGGTTGTTCTCCATTTGAAAGGTCAGTATTTTAGTTGTGTATTCACTTATTCTCAGGCCAGAAAGTTAGGCAAGAGGGAGTATAGAGGGGGGGAGTGGAAATGCATTCATTGATGTCAGTCCAGTTCCTATCCTAGAACGTCAATGGTCTGCGGGTGGGGAGCAGAAGGGATCGAATTTTGCAATATCTAAGGGACTCCCCCACGCAGATCGTTGTGTTGCAGGAGACACATCTTTTGAAGGCTGAGGCTAATGGCTTATTAAAAAAACACAGATGGATAGATAGTTTTTATAGTATGGACCATAATGCAAATATTAGAGAGATCATCTTTATTTTTAAAAAATCTGCGAAAGTTCAGATTTTGGATTCTAAAGAGGACCAAAGCGGGAGATGGCTACTGCTGAGAATCTCAGTGGATGGCTGGATCTGCACAATGGTCGGTTACTATGGCCCCAACTCGGATGATACAACATTCCTTGATATTATTAGCAATCACTTGATTTCTTCACAAGATCCTATAGTGTGGGTGGGAGATTTCAATATTGTGCTCAACCCCAATCTGGATAAACCATCAAGATCCAGAGCCAGTGTATTCTCCAAGTTGAGGCAGTCGCTCATTGCAGCAATGCTGCAACTTGGACTGGCAGATCTGTGGCGGGAAAGGTCTGGCAATAAACTAGGGGTCTCCTTCCGTAACTTGAAATATAAACATAAATCAAGGATTGATTACGCTTTGTTTACTTATGGCCTTAAGGACTTACTAACCACCATAGAATATCTCCCGTCCCATCTCTCGGACCATTCAGCTTTAAGTTTCACTCTCAAGTTAGATTCTCAGTTGAAACATCCTTCCTGGTCATTTGACCGCACCTTACTGCTGGAAGCAGAGGAAGTTGACTTCCTGGTATCCAAAACTAGATCTTTCTTGCAGATCAACCTAGATTCCGCAACAGTAGCAATAGTTTGGGAAACTTTAAAAGCTTTTCTCAGAGGTCGTATAACAAACAAAGCCTCTTATAGGCGGAAAGCATACCGGAAAATGATAAGCAAGCTCGAGTTGGAGATGAGGAATTTAGAGATAAAGCTGGGGGATTCCATTGGGTCTCTGGAGGAACAGAAACAATTAGGAATATTAAAAAGACAATTGGAACATATCCTCCAGGAAAGGGTGGCGAAAAGGTGGGAGGATTCTAAGATCTCGCACTTCGAGTTCGGAGAAGCGGCTGGAAGGATTTTGGCTTGGAAAGTCAAGGCAGATCAAGCTAAGAATTATATTAGAGAGATAAGAGTGGAGGGAGAGCCCTTGGTAAGGAGGAGATAGGGCAGGCATTCTTTGAATTCTTTGAGGAGATTTATAGGGAGGACACTCCAAATGATGTGGCCAAAAGAGATACATGGCTTGGTAACATCTCACTGCCTACTCTTTCAACAGTACAGAGGAACTGTTTGGAGATGACCATTTCGGAGTCTGAAGTCAGCAGGGCCATAGGGCAATTAAAGCAAGGGAAGGCGGCCGGCCCGGATGGCCTGCCAGGAGAGTTATATCGAGTCCTGGGCGCCGCAGTTGTTCCTGTTTTGACGACCCTCTTTAATGGAATATTAAGGAAGGGGGAAGCCCCCCAAAATCTTGGGGGAGGCGATTATTGTCTTAATCCCCAAGCCAGGGAAAGACTTAACTGACTTCGGGTCGTATAGACCAATCTCGCTCCTAAATAGTGACTATAAGATCTTTGCGTCCATCATGTCTGCGAGATTGGGGGCCATAATAGGAGAAATTGTACAACAAGATCAGAAAGGGTTTATTAAAGGGAGGCAGTTATCTGACTTAACATATGACTTGGTAGGGTCAATCGACATTGCCTCGACCTTTTCTCTCCCTTTGGCCACTCTCACCTTAGACGCGACAAAGGCCTTTGACAGGGTCAATTGGATTTATCTGGAGGCTGTGTTGAAAAAGTTTGGCTTTGGTGAGGGCTTTTGTCGTGTCATCTCTCTGATGTATAGTGCTCCATCGGCAAGGCTTATGATAAATGGAGTCCTGACAGAACCCTTTAAAATCTCGAGGGGAACGAGGCAGGGCTGCCCGCTCTCTCCCCTTCTCTTCAATTTGTACATCGAGCCATTTGCTCAGATTTTGCGGGAAGATGAAAATATCCCACCATTTAAATTCGGAGAGTGGGAGAGGCGGGTCGCACTGTATGCGGGCGACATTTTAGTTTTTACGTCAGATCCAGTCAAAGCATTTCCAGAGGTAATCAAGCGGGCGGAGGAGTTTGGGCATATATCGGGGTACGAGATCAACGCCAGCAAAACTGAGATCATGGCGTGGAACATCCCCAATTTACATCTTGGAGTGAAAACATCAATGAGGTATCTCGGGATATGGGTGGTACAAGAGATAGGGGACATTACCCGAGTTAATTTGGAGCGGATACACAATGAGTGTAAGAAGCTAATGAGATCATGGACTCACCTCCCACTAACAATCTTGGGTAGGATAAACCTAATCAAGATGTCTATCCTGCCTAAATTTACTTTTATTTTTAATACCATCCCATTGGCCTTCGATGTTAAATCATTGGATAAATGTCAGCGAGAAAGCAACTCCTTTGTATGGAATTATAGGTCCACTCGGCTAGCGTGGAAAAAGTTGAGGAGGAGGAAGGAGAAAGGGGGGCTCGCCCTGCCCGACCTGCAGTATTATGCATGGGCTTTTCAGTTGTCCCACACAAGAATGCTCTTAAAAACACCACTGGGTACATCTTCTGGGACAATATTTAAAGCCATGCTGATTGGAGCGGACCTGTCAATGGACGGGTTCGTATTTAAATCTGGGGACCAGAAATTTTTTTAAAAGGTCAAATTAAAAATATTAGCATCTCTGGGGTCAGCCTGGTCTCAGATTAGGAAGAGAATAGGATTGTCCTATTACTCCAACTATGCACCGGTATGGGACTCCGCTGGGTTAGCATTATGCTTACAAGATAGACTGTCCATTCCGGTGAGAGGCGCCGGGGTGGTAAGATGGCGGAGCTTGTGGCTGAAGGGGGGTTGAGGGCCTGGGAGGATTTACGGGAGTTGGTAGGCCCGGGCTTCTCTAGATTTAAATATCTACAGCTAGAAAGCTGGGCCAAGGTGTTGACTAGGAAGAGGGTTCCTTTGGGAAAGACATCTAGCCTGGAACAGCAGCTGGTAGAGCGGTCAGGGGGGGCAAGGAGGTAGCCCTATGGTATTGGAGTATGTTAGAGGAGGCAGATGGGGACCTAGCTCTCCCGGATGATCTGTGGAAGGAAGAGATGGGGTTCCCTTGTGAGGAGATATGGTTAAAATCTTTTACCCTCCTTTATAAAATCGTGTAGCCCACCTGGCTCAGGCGAAATCATCTGTTCACTCTGCACCAGGCCTAACTCTCGCACCTGAGATTGTCGAAATTCATCCCAGGAAAGAAATGTAACAAATGTAACCACAGTGATGCATCCGATGTTCATATGTTCATGGACTGTACCCACATTACCAGGTTCTGGGATGAAGTAATAGGATCTTTAAACTCTATCTTAAACATCTCGCTGTCTCTCACGCTGCCTTTAATTATCTTCGGCTTTGAGACAGGCATAACTGGCCAGGCTAGGTCTTTTTTGTTCTATGCGATTCTTCTGGCCAGGAGGCAAATTTGTAAAGTTTGGATGGAGAGTTCGGCCCCCCTACACTCGGGTTGGTTGACATCATTGTACGAAACATCTAAAGTGGATCTCGCAAGACCTGGTAATAAAAGAAGTTTGGCCTTTTGGGACTTGTTGGTTCAGTGGAGATGAAGGCCTGGGTTTCTTTTTTTTTTTTTTCCCGGGTCCAATGATTATGCCTAGGATGTCTCCATGGACCTAGGACAAGGGTCCCCTTCGAAATACTGTTGGTCCAGCAGGTTGAAAAACACTGAGATGGAGTAGGAGTTATAGCATGCTTGCATTCTACTCTCCTCCCTCTATACTTTTGGGATGCGCCTTCCGCCAGTAAGATTAAATTCGTTTCTTGAAATGGGAGAAGGCAAAGATCTGAAGTCGTCTGGCAGGCGACACGCAAGGTGGTTGTCGATTCTGAAAGGAGGGCAAGGCAAATGAGGACAAAAAAAAAAACACTACCCTAAACCCTAAAACACTACACTACACAAACACTACCCTAAACTCTAAAACACTACACTACACAAACACTACAACACTACCCTTAACCCTCAAACACTACACTACACAAACATTATAACACTACCCTAAACCCTAATGCACTACACTACTCAAACACTACAACACTACCCTAAACCCTAAAACACCACACTACACAAACACTACAACACTATTTTTCCTTACTTCTTGTTGGTGCAGGCTTGTCTAAAACGTCTACCGCATCAAGAAGCAGAACATAGCTATTGCTGCACTGGAAAATTGAAAGGTCAACCGTGGGTGCCACCTACTCTGTGGCTTTATTATGAACCCCACTCGGACTAGTCCTGTTGATGAGTGTTTCGTGATTCTTATCTTTCCCTTTGGTACGAGATGATGAATGGAGGCCATTAAAAATACTATATGTGGGACATGCACTATATTCCAGATTTTCAGGTATGTTGGATTCAAGGGTACCTTCACACTCAGACAGGAGACTATCAATGCGATCTAGTAACCCCCCTTCGCTTTCCCCAACTTTGTGAGCCTCTGTGTCAGCCATTGCAATTTTACTCTTCTTTTGTTTGGCGGCTTTGGGGTCCTCCTCTTTGGCCATTCGATGTCCCATTAGGGGCGAATATGTGGCACTTAAGGGTAACGCTTTCAATGGGTCTCGTCAGATGGAACAACAACAACAGCAACAATACCGCTATGCAAACAGTGGGGATAGTCAGACAGTACCTTAGTCCGCGATTCTTAATCCTCAATGGGCAGCCAGTAGGAGCGTAGACGAAAAAGGCAATGAGACAGATATAAAGGGAGTGGTCCAGCCTCCTCGGGGCTCTGACAGGCGCAGACACCTGCACACGGCCCGAGCTTTGCCCGGGCACATCCTGCACAGCGGGAGCTCTCAGCCTAATTTTTCTGCTTCTGGGTGCGGAAAACAGGGTCAGCGTTGAGGCGTTGGGGGAGCCTGGGAAATGCAGTCCCTGGCATGGCTCCAACCCCGGTGTCCGGTGTGATGAGAGAGCGTCCTGTGCAGCGGGGGCTCTCAGCCTAATTTATGCACCTCCAGATGCGGAAAACAGGGTCAGCATTGCGGCATTGTGGGGGAGCCTGGGAAATGCAGTCCCTGGCGTGGCTCTAACCCTGGTGTCCGGTGTGGTGAGAGAGCGTCCTGCGCAGTGGAAGCTCTCAGCCTAATTTATGCGCCTCTGGCGCGGAAAACAGGGTCAGCGTTGCGGCATTGTGGGGGAGTTTGGGAAATGCAGTGCCTGGCATGGCTCCATCCCCGGTGTCCAGTGCGGTGAGAGAGACACCCTTTACCCCTATACACCCCACAATCCACACCTAAAATTATTTACATAATTTCCATATTTAATTTTCAATAATTAATTCATTAATATTAATTAACAACTAATTATTAACTAATGAAACATATATTTATTCCCACCCTTTACCTCCATAAACCCCACAACCTGTATCTAAAATTAATCACACCATTTCCATAATTATTTTTCAAATAATGTATTCATTAATATTAATTATCAACTAAATATTAATTAATTACAAATACATTTACCCCAATAAATGCCACAATCTGTACCTAAAACCAATTACACAATTTTCATATAAAATTTTCAATTAATTAATTAATATCAATTAACAACTAACTAATAATTAATTAAAAAGAAATTACTTCCCACAATTAACACTATAAAATCTCAAATAAATATGAATAAATAGAATATAACAATTCATTTATTATAATTAAATTACTTCCCACCCTATTCCCCTATAAACCCACAACCCGCTACGGAACTAAAAAAAGCAAAATGTAATTAAAATAAAATTGATAACTGCAAAAAATGTAACACAGATATTAAAACATATAAACAATACATATACAAAAAATACATCACATAAATTTAAAATATATACTTAAATACATAACAATAATTACAAAATCGATATTTTAAACAGCTATATTTTGCCAACGATAATAATGACTTCTATAGTTTTAAAAATTATATTTCTTACCTTAACATCGGTATTATTGATCATGATATTCTTGCTGTCGATATTTCTGTGTCACAATATTTACAACTCGATATCTGTGTAAGTCGAAATTTATAACTTGATATTTTTTTTAAGTACCATGCTCTTTTATGCAAACCCTGACAAATTTGCTAGTATAGCTTCACTACTATTAATGCAGGATATAGCACTAGAATTAGTAAAATATTATTACTCTTTACAGGTACCACCAAGTGAAACACAGACTATGGACTCGCATTTTTATTAAAACTTTAGAAACAATTTTACATATTTCAAATATATCATAGAAAATCATTAATATACATTAAATTAGCCAATAACTCTCTTTGACGCTTAATAATCCACTAACAACTGCCTATGGTTAGTTAGTTTATTACAATGCCAAAAACAACTGAACATAGAGAATCTACGCATCCAATTTAAATGGTACAGCATAAAAAAACTATGAATTCAAGAAGTAAGATACAGAGAATCAGGAAGCATGAGTCCAAATGTCCTTGCATCAAGGGTTGATAAGTGAAAAGCATTAAATCTCTTCCTACTCTAGCGCTAAGATGACATCCCTACATAAGCATTCCAGTGAAAAGGAAAAGATGTGGAGTCTTCCTAAGAAGCCTCTCTACCATCAATGGGTCAAGTAGCATAAATCCACTTTTGCAAAAGAAAGAGCTTAACCTGAAATGCTCTCTCTCCAAACACAAAAAAAGAAGTGCACGCTTCCCCTAATTCCATCTTACCCTAATTCCAACAATCAATTATTCACAGGTAGCTTTCCAATAATGCGCAGCGTGAGCACAGTCCACAATGATGAGTACAATCAGGCGAGTACTTTTCCACAATGTTCTCCATGTAGCTCCTTTGCAACAATTTGTCCTTAGTTCCCATGCCTCCTCCCATGTGAATTTGCCCTGTAACTGAAACTTATTTTCTCATTGCCTAGTTACTAAAATAAAGGCATAACTTTCCCTGATGAATACTTCTCAACCTGCAATACAAATGTGAGAAAGAACAGATTCTACAGAGCACATGAATTCAACTATTAATTCTAAAGCAGGAGTTTTGATGGACTTGTATTTCAGACCTACAATTTTAGATAACATAAGAACGTGTCACTTTAAGCATTATAGACTGGCGTAATCCTATTGCGTTTTAACTAACACATTTACCAAATTATAGAAATATCATTGTTAGACACATTCAGTATGTGAGTGACATTTACTTCACAACACGAGTTCTTCATGTTAACGCTTTCTGCTAATTACATTCATCTCCTTATGTTAATTCTCCATGCTACTGATCAATAACCTAAAACATGTCACGTAGTTACGTTAATACATTTCACAACTCTAACATCTCACATTAATATAATGGCAAGATTATATGCTGGTGCTCTCTACAAATGATTAGGATGCACCCCTATGAATGAAATTAAGTTTCTGCTCCATCAGTTCCACCCTGTTATGTTATGTTATGTTATGTTAAGGGGATTTTGTATAGCGCACTGTCACCGGAGGTATCATGGCGCTGAAAGGGTGCTGAGGAAACAGAGGGAATTTAGCGGGATTGTGGGAAAAGCCAGGTTTTTAGTGATTTGCGAAATTGAATGAGAGTACCGGAAGTCCTAACTGAGAGGGGAAGAGAGTTCCAAAGTTTGGGGCCGAGAAAGGCAAATCTTCGACCCCCAGATCTACAGAGTTTGAAAGGAGGGACCACCAGAAGATGTAAGTGAAGTGATCTAAGGTTACGTGAGGGACAGTAGGGGCAGATAAGGGATTTCAGAAAGGCGGGACAGGAACCAGAGAGAGATTTGAAAATAAGACAGCCAACCTTGAAGGCAGCCCTTAGGCTAACCGGGAGCCAATGTAGCTTGATAAGGAGGGGTTTGGCGGACTGCCACTTCGGAATCCCGAGGGCCAGTCTCGCCGCCTGGTTTTGAATGACTTGCAACCTATTGATGGAGCATTTGGGCAAGCCGTGATAGATGGAATTTGAAAAATCCAGGCGGGAGAGAACAAGGGCCATGATGACTTGAAGCAAGGCATCGGGAGTAAGAAGGTAGGCCACCTTCCTGATCCTGCGCAGTTGGAACATGCAGGAGGAAACCACTGTCCCCACCTGCGGCCCCAGAGAGAGCCCAGCGTCAATAGTGACCCCGAGGCTTTTCACCGAGGTTACCGGGGAGGGAGGAGAGCCAAGCTCTGTCGGCCAGAAATGTGGACCCCAGTGGACGGCGCTCTTACCCGGCAGGAGGAGCTCCGTCTTACCGGGGTTCAATTTCAGCTGGTTCTGACACATCCACTGAAAGATATGGGACATGACTGCCTGAAAAGTAGGAATAGAAGAGGGAGAGTTAAGAGAGAAAATGAGTTGTAGGTCGTCCGCGTAATTGAAGGCGCGGACGTCCCACTGCCTCAGAGAAGAGAGAAGAGGGCGAAGATAGAGATTGAAAAGAAGAGGGGATAGAGAGGAGCCCTGAGGGACCCCACAAGGCAGATGTTCCCTAGGGGCCCTAAATGTACCTAGGCTGAGGGACTGGGATCTCCCCATAAGGAAAGATTTCACCCAGGCCAGCGCCAGGCCCTGGATGCCGGCCTGTTCGACACGGTGGAGAAGGATGTTATGGTCCACCGTGTCGACCCTCTGATAACGCTGTCATCACAAAACCCTTTAAAACATCCCTGCAGTGTAGACCGATCTAAACAGATGTCATAGCTAATTTTCTCTGTGTGAACTCCTACATTCCCTTATAAATTCTCATAGTGACTGTCCTGCAGTCTTTCTATCCTTCTCTCTTTCTCTTAAGGAGTTCTCCACTTGTCTCGCTTGTCCCACTTATATGCCCTTACATCCCTACCAAGACAATGATACAGATTATAACAATCATTATCGGTTTCAAGATGTATCTAAAGATTCCAGCTGCCAAATCTGCAAACCATTTTCCAACTGCGCCAAATCCTTTCCCAATCTTATCACATACTCCTTCTGCTGCCAATTTCTGTATTTTTTTATGTATATCAGTGATTTTATCTATATCAATCAATCAATTGTTTGTTCAGCACGACTACTCACCCGTAAGGGTCTCAAGGTGCTGGGGGTAGGGGGGTGCAGGTTGCGGTCCATCAAGGAGGGGGTCTGTTGAAGAGCCAGGTCTTGACGTCTCTTACGAAGAAGGGAAGTGATGTTGTCTGTCTGAGGTGAAGCGGAAGGGCGTTCCAGGCCTTGACCGTGAGGAAGGAGATGGAGTGGCCTTCTGATCTGGATTTTCTAGTGCGTGGGACTGTGGCGTAGGAGAACTGGGCTGATCATAGGGTCCTTTGGGGTGCATGGATAGAGGTGCTCCCGGGTGCTGCTCCCGGGTGCTTCAGACTGAATATCTGGTCCAGTGTCATGGAGTGCCTTGTGTGTGTGAGTGAGCATCTTGAAGGTGATTCTTGCCTCAATGGGGAGCCAGTGGAGTGTGCGCAGTTGCTGGGAGATGTGACAGTGTTTTGGCAGGTTGAGGATCAGTCTTTTGGATATTCCGTAGCTTACGGGTGAGGTTTTTGTTTATTCTGGCATAGAGTGCGTTGCCGTAGTCGAGTCTTCCTGTGATGAGGGCATGAGTGACGGACTTTCTGTGCTCGAGGGGGATCCATTTTAAGGTCTTACATAGGAGGCAGAGGGTGTGGAAGCATGAGGACAAGACTGAATTGATCTGGCAGCCCATTTTGAGCTCGGAGTCCAGGATGATTCCAAGGTTGCGTGCGTGGTCGGTGGGGGTAGATGGGTTTCCTAGGGCAGGGGGCAACCAGGCGTCGTTCCAGGCATCGGGGTTTGGGCCCATGATTAGTACATCCGTCTTGTTGGTGTTAAGTTGTAGGCAGCTGTTTTTAATCGATTTGGGGATGGCTTCCATGCCTTCTCGAAAGTTGTGTCTGGCAGTGTTGGGTTCTAGGGTAGGGAGAGGATGAGTTGGGTGTCGTTTGAGTATGACACAATGTTGAGTCTATAGGTTTTGACGATGGGGCGAGTGGAGCCATGTAGACGTTGGGCTGAGGGAAGATCCCTGAGGGACTCCGCAGGTGGTTGGCGTAGGGTCCGAAAGGAAAGGGGGAAGTCTGATCCACTACGTTCTGCCAGATAGGAAAGAGTTGATCCAGTCGAGGGCCTTGTTCTCGATCCCTGTGTTGTGAAGTCTGTGTAATAGGGTGCGGTGGGAGACTTTTGAATGCTGGTGAGAGGTCGAGGAGGATGAGGGCTATTGTTTCTCCTTTGTCCAGTAGGGTGCAGTTGTTGTCTGTTGCGGTGAGGAGGGCAGTTTCCGTACTGTGTTTTTTTACCTGAAGCAGCATTGGGAGGAGTTGAGGATGTTGTGCTGTTCGATGAATGTGGCGAGTTGGTTGTTGATGGCTTTCTCGATAACTTCCGCAGGGAACTGGAGCAGGGAGATGGGTCTGTAGTTTTTGAGGTCGGTGGGGTCCGCCAAGGGTTTTTTCAGGAGGGGGTTGGCCTCTGTGTGTTTCGAGTCATCGGGGAATAAGGCGGTCACCTCAGATCTTTATTCCTATCAGAGATATAAGTGCAACACTATTGGACCTTCAGCATTCGACATACTCTACCCTCTTTTGCAAGTAACACATCTAATGTAAGGCAATTCTGCAACACCATCACCTTTATCGAGACCATCTCCCCATCTATGAGGAGTAAAGACTGAGCCGTGTTAACAGATAATCTATCCACTATGGTAGACAGCCGTCAAATCTTGATGTCATTTAACACCACTCCCAAACTAGGTACAGTCTCTCCATTCCTCAGTCCGCGTTTTCCCCTGCTTTTCTACTTTCCTCCGGAGCTCTCCAAAACATCCCCATGGTATAGTTTTGGAAAAACGACCGCCAAATAATCATGTGTGATCTGGAACACGTTGATAATGTAGCAGGATGTATGACGTTACAACGCATACTTTTACAACGCCTACCTTTACAACGCGGTTTTTACATCGCATACCATTACAACGCATAGTGCTTTTAGGCGCTGGGTAGTGATTTATTTAATTTACTATTCCAACTCCAGTCCCCGTGGATAGTAGGGAAGGTGTTGGATAGTATATTAAATACATTCCCTATCCTAGAGCGCCCCCCAGCGCTATGCGTTGTAATGGTTTGCGTTGTAAAAGTTGCGTTGTAATGGTAGTTCGTTGTAAAAGTTTTGTTGTAAAGGCTGTATACCAATGTAGCATGATTGACACTGTTGGGGTATTTTTTGTGTTTTGTGATTTATCTCTGAAATGTAAAAATAAAAGTATTACAAAAAATAAGTACTCCTGGTACCATTCAAATATATTCAGGCAAAACCTGGTCTTAAACAGGTGACATGCTTTATTTCTGCTAGTTTTTGCTGTTTCCATTTGTGCTGCCTTGTGCAGCACACATAGAAAAAGCAAATTGCCTATGATTGTTTATGTGCAGGAAAGTCCCCCTTCCTGCGCATAAACAATAATTTTTTTAAAATGCCGTTTTACAACTTCCATGTGTGCTGCATTAAGCAGGAAGGCAAGTAGACACTTGTTATCCCAAGGTACCGACCAATTCACACACCTCCTTGTGAGTCAGCATTTGCAAAGGTTTTGCCATTAGGGAAAAATTAGGAATCCACTGTTGGCAGTGCCAACCATTCCGATGAACATTCTGACCTCTTTTTGGGTACTGGGCAGATTTATTGTCATGATTGCTTCCACTCTTTCTGGTCACATCTTTCTTTTGCCTTTTTCGATTTGATGGCCCAATTACTGTAGTTCAATCAACAGTACTGAAGCTTACTCAGAGACACCTTATGGCCATTGTCAGCCAGATGGTCAGTAAGGCAATGGTATCATCCCTGCAAGCATCCCGCATCTCGGACGCGATGAGAAGGTCATCAATGTATTGGCCCAACACTGAGTTTCGAGGAAGAATTAGACTTTCAAGGTACCTTTTCAAGATCTGTTTGAATATGGATGGACTTTCAGTGTACCCTTGAGGGATACAACACCATGTTAGACACAATTCTCCAGAGGGAAAGCAAATAAAAATTGGCTTTACTTCTGCAATGGAATGGAGAAGAAGGCCTGTCAGAGGTCGATCACAGTGAACCCTTTCAGCTTTGCAAGGAATCTGAAATAGGATTACAGATGGATTCGGTACAACAGGACAATAGGGAATCACTATGCTATTGATTTTCCTAAGATCCTGGACAATACGATATTTCCCACTCAGCTTCTGCAACCTCATGATAGGAGAATTGCACAGACTTCCCATGATCTCCTTTAGGATGCCCTGCACAATCATGGATTCAATTACTGGTGTAATCCTTGCCGCTGTTTCTGGTGTCAGATTATACTTTTGGTCTTCTCGGAAACTCAACATTTGGCTTGACCTGTATGTGGACCAGCTCGACTTCTCGAATCAGTCCGATCTCTTCTCCTGAGAAGTCCCACACCACTGGAGAGACAGTGTCTCTGAGATCCAGTGGCATCTCCTCCACTTTCAGTGAAGGAAACATGGCAGTAAAAAGGTTCTAGTTAGCCAGTTTGAAAGCAATGTCATCATTAGTCTGCAATTCAATTCTCTTTGGTGTGCAGTAGATGGTATAATTCAATTTGCACAACAGGTCACACCCTAGCAAACAGGCGGGGCTCGAATCACACACCACAAACTGATGGTGATCACAAAAGATTTTAATTTTCACAGGCACCACTTCCGTCAAAGGGTTTGTCATTCTCTTATTATAGACTCTTACAACTTGCATCGATTTTCCCGAGGGGGTCAGGTTTGGGGCTACTGCAGATCTCACAATAGAGCGGGTAGCACCAGAATCAATCAAGAATGTAATGGGATGACAATCTACGTCTGCTTCTACTTATGGTATATTCCTGTCTACCTCTAAGACTGCGCCAAGTGTACAGTCTTACTCCCCTCTCAGGAACCGTCATAAGGACGGGTCCGGATCAAATCCATCCAGGATTTAATTAAGGGCATCTGGTGGCATGTTCGACTGACCTGTAGAATTCTTGGAGATTGACGCACTTGTTCTAATGGATTCTGATTCCCCATGCATTAAATGATCTTGGCCTTGTCACTGTCTGTAATTAATTCACACCATCTGCCACCTGCACGAGTTCTCCTCCTTGCTGTTGGTTAGCAGGATTAAGGTGACACTCACGCTTCCAATGCCCAATCTTATGACAGAAATGACAGGCAGTGATGCTTTTGAGGGACATAATATATATCCCTGTCTTCGGATCTATAGGGATGCCTCTCCCTCTCTCCTGTCCTGTCGACCCTATGACTGATTGTGCTTGCACTCCTCCTGTAGCATTCCCCTGACAACAAACTGCAGTTCCCATCATTGCCTGCACCTGCTCTCCTTTCTGGGCATTACGCATTTGGACTAACATCAATTTCTCCTTTATCCTCCTATGTTTAGACTCCACCTCACCACTGCAATATCTAGCATACCGTGGGATTTCATCTACGGATATGGTTTGCAAACAAATTGGGTGATGTTGGATCATGAGACTGATCTTCGGTCTCAGTCCAGTTACAAATTTAGACACAAATTGACCCATGTCTTTGGGTTTGAGTATATCTAACCCACTGTACTGTTTGAAGGCTTGTAACGACCTTTCGTAATAAACATGTACCGACTCTTTAGGTTCCTGGATTATTTGATCCATCTTGACCCAATAGATGTCCTGTGGGGCTATTTTGGACTGCAACCATATGATCACCTGATCATAACCGTCAGTGAATGACCCTGAGTTACTGAGTCCCTCTCTGATTCAGTAGTAGGCCACTCAACAGCTATCTTACAAGCAGGCCATAGATCACTGGGAACCACCATTTCAAACAAGGTGTTTAAATAGATCCACAATACCATTGAGATCTTAACAAAGAGATTGACTTATTTGTACCACTCAGCAGGTTTCTTTCTAAACCTGAGAAAATCATTCATGAATGCAGCGAGGTCATGCACACTCCAGGGTACATGCATGTATCCTCCATGAGGCACTTCAGTAATGAATATGCCTCTACTTCGTGCGTCCCCCCTCCTGAAGGTGGTGTCTCTCCTGTCACCTTTCTTACACTCTTCTTTTTTGACCACCTCTCCTCCCACATATCCAGCGTGCTCTAAGCTCTTATCCTATTACCAACTCCCGAATGTGTGTCCTCAATCCAGTGACTCTCTTTTCCTTTAACTCTGGTTCACTGTAAGTAAGCCTGTGATTTCCCCGCAATGCCTTAGTTGGGGATAAATCTACCCATACCTATGAGCCAACCACAACAACTTCTCATGTGCTTGTCTTGTACTCCTGGTAACATCCTTAGCCATTAACAACATCTGACTCATACGTCTCTATTCTGTCTAAAGGTAGACTTCCACTGATGATGTCCTCTAACTCAGCCTTCATCCTCACCACATCTACTAGCTTCACCTTCACTGCAGCCTTGATGGTACCCTGAATCGACTTACTGTTCTCGTTCCCCTTGCTATTAATATGGTCCCACAACCATGACTCTAAGTCTGCAAGGTCTAAAATGTGCTCATTCTCAGAGGCTTCCTGACTTGTGCTTGCTTCTTAAGTAATGCCACTTAGTCCTTTCACAGGCATTTCCCACATTTGCATATCTGAACTGGTGCTTATCCTTGGGTATAGGCCGTATGGTCCTGGAGCAAATCCGTACTCCAGAAAGGTCGACAGCAGTCTCAAAAGGGGTACTGCATTCCATTGACACTAAAGGATGACAATTCCCATTTGTGCTCCCAAATCTTTCTATTTTGATCCCTTCGGCATGTATGGATTGTCTCTGACCAAGGCTTCCTACTGGGCCTGGGTCATTAGCAGGATCGACAGGACCAATGGTAACAGTCACTGTAGGAGCTTCTGGCTACTGTAAAGCAGCATTAATACCATTCTGTTCCATACCTCCCGAGACGGACACTCCAGTCCCTCCTACTCCTACCGATATCATTCCCACGACCACTGTATCAGGAGTCCCTGGGCATGATATGCAACTCATATTCTCAGTGCTTTCAGTGCTTCGTTCCCCTTCACCTGTTTGTGGATGGTAAGATGGAGGGCACTCAGCTGACAACCCATCCAACAAGCCGTCCTCATTATCACTACCGTCTCTCCCATTAGTCCTTCTGTTCCTAACATGTGATCCTCCTTCTCCTACCAGCACTGGGTGCAACCTCTCTCCCTCAATGGTATCCACTCTCCATCTCTTAATCCTGGTATCCCACTGTGCATTCTGATATACCTACATAGTTTTCTTCATCCTCGCTTGATATTTCTCTCTTTTTTTAGCATGAGCTGCATGCACCCATGCATCTAACACTTCAAACAATGTGGGTCTAGGCAAAGGTCACATTGCAAACATCATCCCTATGATTGGATTCAACACCTCTAGCATGAATTTGCCGAAACGTGGAAACGACAATTCACCCTCCTTTTCAGGAATTTTCTGCCAATTTTTGAGCCAAATTATAGTGTGGAGCCCAACTTTTGTCGCCATATAGAGTGCTGGAGTAACCTTGAGTAAAGCAAACACAAGGAGATGATGGACGGAATGCTGAAACTTTTCAGACACTCACCCCCAGTCACAGATCTGGGTTGAATCCATCATTGAGCTTTAGCTTACTTCACCACTGCAGTTCAGACCCAGCCATATGCAAATCAGTCTTGAACATGTTCCTCATGCGAACAGTCCAGCCCGAACTGCCAAGCCAGGTCTTCCCTGGACCGAGAACAAGCATATTGGGACAGGTTTTGGGGTAACACCCCTCATGAGCCAGGCTAGCTTGAATCCAGTGTCAAAGTCAGCAAGGGACAACCGTCTGGACATACCCTGCCAACTTAGTGTAAACAAAGCAAACACAAAGAGATGATAGACAGAGCACTGAAACTTTTCAGACACTCACCCCTAGTCACAGATCTGGGTGGAATCCATTATCATTCTTCAGCTCACTTCACAACCCCAGTTCAGTCCCAGGAACATGCTAATCATTCATGACCCTGCTCCACATGGGAGCAGTCCAGCCCGAACTGCCAAGCCATGTCTTCCCTGGACCGGAAACAAGCATCTTAGGACTGGTTTCGAGGTGACAACCTTCATCAGCCAGGCTGGCTTGAATCCAGTACCAAAGTGAGCAAGGGACAACCATCTGGGCATACCCTGCCAACTTAGTGTAAATGAAGCAAAGACAAACAGTTGATAGACATAGCACTGAAACTTTTAAGACACTCACCCCAGTCACAGATCAGGGTTGAATCCATCATCGTTCTTTAGCTCATGTCACCACCCAAGTTCAGACCCAGTGATATGCAAATCAGTCTTGACCCTGTTTCTCATGGGAGCAGTCCAGCCCGAACCTCCAAGCCAGGGCTTCCCTGGACCAGAAACAAGCATTCTGGAACTAATTTTGGGGTAACACCCATCATCAGTGCGGCTAGCTTGAATCCAGTGGAAAGTGAGCCAGGAACCCATGTCTGGGGATACCCTGACAACTTAGGCTGAACAAAGGAAATGATGGACAGAGCAATGAAACTTTTTCAGACACTCACCCCCAGTCACAGGCCTGGGTGAATACATCATCGTTCTTTAGCTCACTTCACCACCCCAATACAGAAGCAGCGATATGAAAATCAGTCTTGACCCTGTTCCTCAAGGGAACAGTCCAACGCGAACTGCCAAGCCAGGTCTTCCCTGGACCAGAAACAAGCATCCTGGGACCAGTTTCAGGGTAACACCCCTCTTCAGCCAGGCTAGCTTGAATCCAGTGGTAAAGTGAGCAAGGAACATACATCAGTGCATACACTGCCAACTTAGGGTGAACAAAGCAAAGACAATGAGATGATGGATAGAGCACTGAAACTTTTCAGACACTCACCCCAAGTAACAGATCTGGGTTGAATCCATCATCATTCTTTAGCTTCCTGGGCCACCCCAGTTCAGACCCAGCCATTTGCAAATCAGTCTTGACTCGATTCCTCATGGGAACAGTACAGCAAGAACTGCCAAGACATGTCTTCCCTGGACCAGAAACAAGCATTCTGGGAACAGTTTCGGGGTAACACCCATCATCAGCCAGACTAGCTTGAATCCAGTGGCAAAGTGAGCAAGGGACCCACTTCAGTGCAAAGCAAACACATATGGATGGAGTGCTGAAACTTTTAAGACATTCAAAACCATTCACAGATCGGGGCTGAATCCATCATAGTTCTTTAGCTCACTTCACCACCCCAGTTCAGACCCAGTAATATGCAAATTCATCTTGACCCTGTTTCTCATGGGAACAGTCCAACCCGAACTGCCAAGGAATGTTTTCCATGGACCAGAAACAAACATCCTGGAACCGGTTTTGGGTTAACGGCCATCTTCAGCCAGGCTAGCTTGAATCCAGTGGCAAAGTGACTAAGGGACCCACATCTGGGCATACCCTGACAAATTAGGGCAAGCAAAGCAAACACATGGAGATGATGGACAGAACAATGAAACTTTTCACACACTCACCATCAGTCACAGGCCTGGATTGAATCCATCGTCATTCTTTAGCTCACTTCGCCACCCAAATACAGACTCAGCCATATACAGATCAGTCTTTTTTTTAAACTGTTTTTACTGGCATTTTGAATCAAATCACAGATAATTGGCACATCATATTTAATTTTCCAGCTCACCAAGCACCCCCCCGTCCCCCCGCCCTCCATCCACTTCACTAGAATTGCATGCATCAATTCAGCATTGTCCGTTCCTGGCCATATTCAAATCCGTCTTGACCCTGTTCCTCATGGGAACAGTCCAGCCAGAACTGCCAAGACAGGTCTTCCCTGGACAAGAAACAAGCATCCTTGGACTAGTTTTGGTGTAACACCCCTCAATAGCCAGCCTGGTTTGAATCCAGTGAAAAAGGGAGCAAGGGACCCACGTCTGGGCAGTAAACACCCAAAATGTAGAATTTTTAACATCGAAAGGACACAATATCGAATCAAAAATATCGAGAGGACAGAATATAGAATAGACATAATATAGTTGGAAATAATATCGACAAATAGGTAAGTAATATCGAATGTCATTATGTTGAATGTCATTACATAGAATGTCATTATATAGAATTTCATTATACCGATTTTTTTTATTGTATTATATGTTAGTATATGTGTTTAAGTATAGAATATTTTTTTTATGTATGTTGCCATTTTTTTAAGATAATGAATTTTATGTTAATTAACTTTTGTGTATATTAGTTCCATAGCGGGTTGTGGGTTTATAGGGGAATAGGGTGGGAAGTAATTTAATGTAAATAAAAAATGATAATAAATAATTAATTAATAATTTTAAGGTTAATAATTAATATTGGTAATTATTTTTTGTGTATATTAGTTCCATAGTGGGTTGTGGGTTTATAGGGGAATAGTGTGGGAAGTAGCTTAATTTAAATTTAAAAATAATGTATTAATTAATAAGTGTGTGGTACATACTTAATATTGGTAATTAAGTCAATGTATTATTAAATATTTAAAAAGTTATTAATACACGTTTTAATTAATTGATAATTATGTAATTTGTGTACTTTTTTATTAATCAGTAAAAAAAATATTATTAGTTATTAATAAGTAATGTATTAATATGTTAATTATGTTCATTTTTTTAGGAGTATGTTGAGTGTTTATAGGGGAGTTTGGGGTGTATTAAATCGATTGAATTTTTTAAACTAAAATGCATATAATATTTAATCAAAGTTACTTTATACTGTTAATTGTGTTAATTTAGATATCATTGTTATTGTTTTGTTAATTGTGATTAGCTAATTAATTAAATGTTGACTATGTTAATTTATTAATATTTTAGACTATTGGAGGTGACATTTATAGTGGAAAATAGTGGGAGGTAAATTACATTTAAATAAATTAATTATTTTTTAATTAAATTGTAGGACTGGGTCTACTAAATTATTCCTCTATGCTATCCAACACTTTTCCTACTGTTCCACTCATTAGATTGGGAATAGTAATTTTTACCCTCCCACTATCCAACACTTTCCCTACTGCTCCACTCACTCGAGTGGGAACAGTAATTTTTACTCTCCCGCTATCCAACACCTCCCTACTGTTCCACTCACTGGAGTAGGAAAAGTCATTTTTACCCTCCTGCTATCCCACACTTTCCCCACTGTTCCACTCACTGGAATGGGAATAGTAATTTTTCCCCTCCCGCTATCCAACACTTTCCCTACTGCTACACTCACTGGAGTGGGAATAGTAATTTTTATTCTACTTCTATCCAACACTTTCCCTACTGTTCCACTCATTGGAGTGGGAATAGTAATTTTTACCCTCCTGCTATCCAACACTTTCCCTACTCTTCCACTCACTGGAGTGGGAATAGTAATTTTTACCATCCCGCTATCCAACACTTTCCCTACTGTTCCACTCACTGGAGTGGGAATAGTAATTTTTACCCTCCCGCTATCCAACACTTTCCCTACTGTTACACTCACTGGAGTGGGAATAGTAATTTTTATTCTCCTGCTATCCAACACTTTCCCTACTGTTCCACTCATTGGAGTGGGAATAGTCATTTTTATCCTGCTGCTATCCAACACTTTTCCTACTGTTTCACTCACTGAAGTGCACTTGCATACACGCTGCTCCTGAGGCAGAAAGCCGGGAGACAGCGCTTTTAATAATTGTACAAATTGCTGTAACTTTGTCTTTTAAAAACATTTCACTCACCCCCAGCACTTGGCTCTTCTCAGGGGCTAATCACTCGCTGCCTGCAGGCGTGGGACGCTGTCTCAGCGCCACGCTCGACCCTCAGGCCACGCCCCCTCGGAGGCCACGCCCACCGACTCCAGTATATGTGAGACGCTGAATACGAGCGCCCTCACTTGCATACACGCTGCTCCTGAGGCGGAAAGCCGGGAGACAGCGCTTTTAAAAATTGTACAAATTGCTGTAACTTTGTCTTTTAAAAAAACTTCACTCACCCCCAGCACTTGGCTCTTCTCAGGGGCTAATCACTCGCTGCCTGCAGGCGTGGGACGCTGTCTCAGCGCCACGCTCGACCCTCAGGCCACGCCCCCTCGGAGGCCACGCCCACCGACTCCAGTATATGTGAGACGCTGAATACCAGCGCCCTCACTTGCATACACGCTGCTCCTGAGGCGGAAAGCCGGGAGACAGCGCTTTTAAAAATTGTACAAATTGCTGTAACTTTGTCTTTTAAAAAAACTTCACTCACCCCCAGCACTTGGCTCTTCTCAGGGGCTAATCACTCGCTGCCTGCAGGCGTGGGACGCTGTCTCAGCGCCACGCTCGACCCTCAGGCCACGCCCCCTCGGAGGCCACGCCCACCGACTCCAGTATATGTGAGACGCTGAATACGAGCGCCCTCACTTGCATACACGCTGCTCCTGAGGCGGAAAGCCGGGAGACAGCGCTTTTAATAATTGTACAAATTGCTGTAACTTTGTTTTTGTAAAAAAACTTCACTCACCCCCAGCACTTGGCTCTTCTCAGGGGCTAATCACTCGCTGCCTGCAGGCGTGGGACGCTGTCTCAGCGCCACGCTCGACCCTCAGGCCACGCCCCCTCGGAGGCCACGCCCACCGACTCATTCTCCCTTAAAAATGTGTATCCTCCGGAAGCGCAGCGGACGAGCGCAGCGGGCGCGCCTAAGGCAAGCCCGTCTGCGCCCGTCCGCGCACGGCCGGGCTCAGGGCCAGAACCCATGCCAGACCCAGCTTCCCTTAGGGTAAGCTACTCGCGCCGGGACCTACTCAGTCTTAGACCCACCAATGACAGCGCATGTAACTATGTCCATGATCTTGACGGACCTTTTACCAGCTGCACATTCTGCTGCCCAGTGCAGCTACATCTCCACAGTCGACCCGCCAGTCCTGCGGCTCTTAAACTAGCCACTCTGAACTGTCGCTCACTCCCTATGCACTCGCTGCTCATTAATCATCTAATAGAAGATCACGAGATCGACATTCTGTTTCTATCTGAAACTTGGCTTACTAACCACTCGGACTCACACGTGGTGCTGGCCCTCCCCCCGGGCTTCCTTATCCACTCCCAACCCCGTCCTTCAGGCAGAGGAGGAGGACTGGCCATCATCCACCGAGACTACCTCTCCTGCAGAGCCAACGACGCTCACATCCTGGACGCCGAAAGCCTCTATTTTACCATCCAGTTAGCGCCAACTAGCTCATTGTCAGGCCTCCTAGTTTACCTTCCCCCTGGCCACTCGAGCCCTTTTGCCAGCGCTCTCTTAGAAGCCATAGCTTCTCAGGCCCACTCCACTTCTAACTTCATGATACTAGGAGACCTCAACATCCACTTCGATGACCCCCTAGATACAGGGGCAGTCGACTTGATTGCAGAACTGGCTGCCTACGGTCTCCACCTTACCAACTCCGGAGCCACACACACTAAAGGTCACCTGCTCGATCCGGTGTTTACTAACATCCCCACCCTGCAAGCCAATGAGTCCCTTCCCCTCCCATGGACGGACCACTTCTTGGTCCCTCTCCGCCTACCAGGAGCTTTTAAGAAACTCCACAAACCCACCACTTATACCAGGGACAGAGCATGGTCCAGACTCTCCGCGCAGGAATGGGCCAGTACCCTGAACTCTACCACCCCCACTCCTTCGGAAGATCCGGTCACCGCAGATAGCAAATTCAGGGAGTGGATCTCCATGTCACTTGACTCTATCCTCCCCATAAAAACCCGTGAGAACAAAAACGGGAAACTAGGATCTGCCCCATGGTACACCCCGGAACTCCGGACTCTTCGCAAAGACTGCAAGAAAGCAGAGCGACTATGGAGGAAAGACTGGCTTCACGCCAGCAAGGAAGCCTATCAGAGGTCGGTGAGAGTCTACAAATCAACCATGAAGCTCACTAAAGCCTCACACTACGACACGAGAATAAAAAACTCCTCCAACTCGGCAAGAGAATCCTTTCTCATCGCCAAAGAGCTACTGAAAATACCAGCTCCCCCATCACTCCCCCGGCGGACAGAAGTGACGAATTGGCCACCTATTTCAACTCCAAAATCGCCCGTATTCTAGTCTCCCTCCCCCATCCTTGCCTGCCGAACCACATGAACAATGCTGCATGTTCCAACCTCTCAGGAAACGTCACGCATCCTCAGCTGTCTGTCTTTAGAGCAGTTACACTGGACGAAGTAGGCACAACCATGGCCAAAATGAAAAGCGGCTCTCCTCTGGATCCTGCCCCCATTAGATTCCTGAAAACAGTAGCCCCTGTCATCGTGCCCATGATCACGGAGCTGATAAACACCTCACTCTCTCAAGGCTCTATCCCTCCAAGCTGGAAGAGTGCAGTAGTCAAGGCACTCCTAAAAAAACCTCATTTGGACCCCGCCGACATGGCGAACTACCGGCCAATCTCACTCCTCCCATGCGTCAGCAAAATAGCCGAGAAATTGGTCAATGTGCAACTGTCACAGTTCCTTGAAGCTAACAACCTTCTGCGGCAGTCACAAACTGGGTTCCGCCCGGGCCACGGCACAGATACCGCCCTCCTCGCTGTTATCGAGGAGGCAAGGTGTATCCTGGATTCAGGAGGGTCAGTGGCAGTGATCCTCCTGGACCTCAGCGCAGCCTTTGACACGGTTAACCACCGTGTCCTACTACATCGGCTGGCCGTGGCAGGGCTCGCAGGTTCGGCGCTCACATGGATAGAATCCTTCCTTTCAGGGCGCTCGTTCCAGGTATGGGATGGCAACTCCCACTCTGCCCCCCTCCCCCTTGCAAGCGGAGTCCCCCAGGGGTCATCACTAAGCCCCACTTTGTTTAATGCTTATATGGCCCCCCTCGAGGATGTTGTCACCCCCTTCGGGATCAAGATAGTGAGTTATGCGGACGAGACGCAATTGGTCGTCTCACTCTCACACCTGGACAATCATCCAGATAATCTGCCGAACTGCCTCCAGCAAATTCACCACTGGATGTGCGAGTCATCGCTCAAACTAAACGGATCAAAGACAGAAGTCATGCTTCTGGACAAGCAATGGACCACCATCCCTTCGTCGGTCTGGCCAGATGTTTTCGGGGAAGTACCTACCCCGAAACAAGTAATTAAGACCTTAGGAGTCTGGCTGGAACCCGAGCTGTCTCTGAAAACCCAGGCAGCCAAAACAGCAGGCACCTGTTTTGGCCTCATGCGCTCCATCCGCAGGATCCTCCCACTACTTCCGCCCCTTTCGAGGAAACTCTTGGTCCAAGGCTTGATTCTTGCTCGGCTGGACTACAGTAACACGGTCTATCTGGGAGCTCCCGAATCCACTATGGCTAAACTTCAGCGTACGCAAAACGCGGCTGCCCGGCTCCTTATGAATCTCCCTTCCAGAGTCTCAGCCAGACCAGCGATTAAGGCCCTTCACTGGCTGCCAATACGGCAAAGGGTAGAATTTAAGGCCCTGTGCATTGCCCACAAACTTCTCAACGGTCTCGGCCCTGCTATCCTGAGAGATCTGGTCACCCCCTACAAGGCTCCCAGGTCCCTACGCTCGGACAATGAGCGTCTGGCCAACGTCCCCAGATACAAGAAGGCAGGCACCGGCGGTCGACGTTTTTCTGTAAAAGCATCCTCAGGATGGAACTCACTTCCTCGCCCCCTGAGGCTGGAACCCAGCCACCTCCTTTTCCGGAAAAAATTGAAAACGCTCCTGTTCCCAAAATAAAGTCCCCTTTCCTCCTCAGGTATGCACAAATGCTACAGCGCGGGGATGCCTCCGGGTCACCAGGCGCTCTATAAATCGCTAATAAATAAATAAATAAGTGGGAATAGTAATTTGTACCAACCCACTGTCCAACATATTCTATACTTTTGCACTTGTTGTGGATACTTTTTTTATTCACTACACTATGCAATATTTTTATTATTGTTCCATTTAATGTAGTGTAAAATATGTATTTGCATAAGCAATATTAATATTAATATTATTACTTACATTATTGTATATTATTTATTTTTAAATTAACATAATATGTTTATTTATATAAATATGTAATTATATTTTTAATAATGTTTTAAATATTTTATCATTAAGAATATTAAATATTTTTTCATATTATTCAGTTGATATATATATGTTAAAAAAGAAATATATTTTTTTACATTACATTTATTATTTTTACATTTTTAGCTTTTTTACATTATTTTAACTATGTTTTATTTCATTATGTTTATTATTTAATTACTTTTATATTGGTTTTAATATAGTTGGTAGGTAGAAAAGCTTTATTTTATTTCACAAGTTTATAAAATCATAAAAGCGACATTTCATTCACAAGATAATACAGTTCAATAATTACAATTCATATCAGTGCTAAGCCATAAAAATGTTTAAGAACTTATTAAACTTTTCCTTCTCCTCAAGGTCCTTTTAAAAAAACAATTATTATACCGATACAGTACATATCGCTTAGAAGTTGTAAAAACAGTAGGGCAGGACGGCAGTAACGCCATGTACCCTGGTTTAAAAAAGGTTTAATCCATCTAGCCCTTTCCGCCGAATAGAATTTACAAAAAATAACACGTGCAATGTAGATTGGTCAGACAGGTCATCACACGGGCATTTACAGAGAATTCTGGACCAGTCATTGGTTTTAGGAAATGTGATTAAATGAAAAAAAAAATCAAATCTAAATCTGGTCAGGATGAACCTATCAAACCCCTCTTGACACCAGACCAGGTATGGTTGAATTAAAGGTGATGTCAAGGTAAGTTGGTGTTGTATTACTGTTTTCTTGTTGATCTCCACTCCTAGTCTTAAGGATTCGAAGTGGTACCAGCAAAGAGCTTTTAGATCTTTCCTGGATATATTGACTAGGGAGGCAGAGTTATCGTAAAACTCGGGTCTCCCCAGGTCGTTGGTAAGGTTGCGAATATACTTCAACCATGGGATCTTTGTGGCCTGGTCTAAGCCCAACGAGTCTCCGATAATTTCCTTGTTTAGAATTAGATCTGTTGTGGTCCATACTCTGTGCCATAGCAGTAAGGGTTGCATACTAATTAAATCACTTATGTGTCGTGCCCCCAGCTCGGAATGAAGGTTAAAAACAGGTGTGCTTTGAGGATTGGCTAAAATAAACCTTAAAAATGCATTTGCTACCCTTTGAATAGGTGATGTATCACAGACTCCCCATACGCCTGCAACGCTGATGCACGTAGCCTTATACATTTTTAATAGGATTTCCGGTGGCCTTTTGCCCATCTTTTTAGTGAATAGCATTAGTGCTGCTGTTGCTCTTCTGAACAGCAGTGTCCTATTGTTTATAGCTGGCCCCCAGGATCCTGCTGACTCCTCTAAGACAATCCCTAGGTATGAGAATATTTTATTAGATACGAGTTTCTCACTCCCAGCAAACAAGGGACAGGGTCTCTTTTTTCCTCGCCCACAGGACATAACAAATGTTTTTTTCACATTTAGTTTCAGGCCATTTTTATCCATAAAATTTAGGTAAGTATCAAGTGCTGTCTGTAAGCCGAGTTGGGTTCTCGCCATTAACACAGCGTCATCGGCGTATAATAGTGAAACTATCTGTTTATTTTTAGCCTGCGGTGAGTCTCGTACACTGGTGACAGTTCCCGTTCCAGATCATTAGTATATAGAGTGAAAAGGAAGGGGGCTAGGACGCAGCCTTGTCTTATTCCCTTTCTTACGTAAAAGGGCTTGGTACACTCTCCTTTTGTGCTGAATCTCACCTTAGCTGTTGAGTCCGCGTACAATGGTCTAAGAAAACAAACTAGTGTCTGATCTACCTTTAAATCTGATCAAATCTGCCATAGTTGTTCATGGATTACGCTGTCAAAGGCCGCGGTAAGGTCTACAAAAACTGCAAACAATTTACCGTTCTTAGCCTTATATATTTTCCATGTAATATGTAATATCGAAAAATTTAGCAGCTGTTCTACCATGCCCCGTCCCTCCCTGAACCCATATTGGACCGGGCTTAAGACATTGTTGTCTTCCGCCCAGAGTTGAAGGCGGTTCAATATGACCCTGCCTGCAACTTTCATAAAAGAGTAGAGCAGGGAAATTGGTCGGTAGCACGCGGGGTTATTTCGATCCCCTTTTTTTAAAAATGGGGATGATTATCGACTCAGACCAAGTTTTGATGAAGCCCTTCTAGCAGCTTGCTTCAAGGACTCGGGTTAATAGAGGAGACCAGAGCTCAATTGAGTATTTATAAAGATCGATCGGAATCCCATCCGGGCCTGGCACTTTGCCTCCCTTGCTGTCTTTTATAGCAGCCAATACTTCTTCATTTGTAAAATTAATGTGAATACGTGCACATTTTTTCAGCCCCTCCTGGGCAACAGGGCCGGTAGCAACTGTTTTGTCCGTACCCCCTGGATAGTACACTTCTGAGAAGAAGTCAATCCATGAGTCTTCCGGGATGGCTACCTCCAATCTTGGACCATCCCCTGCTCTGAAGAATGGTGCCTTTACAGGTACCCAAAAAAGGGAGCAATCCCTAATTAGTGAGGCTTCTTGCAAATTAAGTCAGGCCTGCTCTTTAATTTCATTCTTGCGCTTTTTTCTTGCTAGGGTGTAATCCTTCCTGAGTCTCCTGACTTCCTCACTATTCCTCGGGGAACTTTGGAGGGCTGTTTTTAAAAGGGAGTAGACCTTGGTGCAGTTAGAGTCGAACCATCCATGTTTTTCAGGCTTCTTGGCTCTACGATTTTTGGATTATCCTAGAGATGTCGGAGAAGGAACCCAATATGTCAGAATGAGTAGAGTCTTCTTGCAGGCACTTTACTATTGGACTTTTTGCCTGAATCATAATGTCTAAGTTTGTGGCCTCAGGGTCGCTCTTTACCCAGCTCTTTACCCAGCTCAGGGAATATCCATTCTGTCTGGCCAGCACACACCCTTGAGTCCAGGCTAGACTCTCAACCAGGGAACTTGTCTTTTTGTAAGGAAATGAAATGTTAATGCTAAGTGGAAGGTGATCGCTAATCCCAATTGGGTGGGTGATAAAATCCGCAACCCATGGCTCGTAGCAGTTTGAGAGAATAATGAAGTCGATCAGAGTGCTGTGACCCCCACCTAGGAACATTGGACTAAGGTCGACAGGTGGGGAGCACAGCATGTTTGCAAACCCCAAGTTGTGCGTTGCCATGACCTCATTTAAGCTTTCTCCCCCATTAGCATGAGTAAAATGGGGCTGGTAATCCATATCTGTAGCCTCCCAGTCACCACATCTGCACAAGGACTGTTGGCAGAGGTTAGTATTGAAATCCCCCCCATAGAAAGATAGTGTCCTTACCTGGGTTATTGCTTAGACTCTTAAGTTCCTCGTTGAGATCATGAGACAAGTCGGTAAGAAAGCCCTTCTCTGTGTTATTATACATGTTAATGATGACTATATCAACCAGTGGGGACACTTTGATGACCACAATCTGATAGCTACTTGACGATTTTACCATATTTATCCCCACAACCCCCAAAAGGTTGGTAACATACACACAAATCCCCCCTTTATTTCTCCCATGGCTTGAGCGCACCGCTGGGACGTTAATTGTTCTGAAACCATCGAAATGAATTGCGTTCAAAGTCCATGTCTCCTGCAGGCATATAACATCGAAGTTCCTGATAAAGTCTTCCCATTCAGGGTTGTTGATCTTGGATTGTAAACCAGCTATATTCCAGAAGGCTACCCTCACCCGTCCCTGGACATGCAGCGATTCAGTTCCACACAATGCGGGACACACTGTCCCAGCTTCCTCCCTTCTTAAGTCCCTGAGTGCTAAGATATTGCTCGCTAAACTTTCATCAATGGTTGAATCAAATTGGGGCAAACTATTCAATTCTACGTTTTGTGGCTGTACTCCCCTGGCCATACTCATCTTGTCGCCACTGGGAGGGGTCAGATTAGGGCCTACTACAGTATGGAGTTTAAGAGGGGCATTCCTCACATCATAACTGATTTTGCCCCCTTGTGCATGATCTTCCAGACTTGATGGGGCAAAGTAACCAGAGTTGATTTTATGTTTTCGGGGAACCCTATCTAGTGGATGTCAATCCACGTCCTCTAACGTATGTAGGGGGCCAAACCTGTTTGATACCTCCAGGTTATACCTCAATATTATAGTTAAAGAAATCGATATTTTAGTTACCTATATTTTCAATAACGATATTTTGTACCCGATATTTTGGTACTTACCTGTTCGTAGTTTGGTATTTGATATTATGTCCTTAGATATTTTAGCTTCGATATTCAGGACACTCGAAATTGTGTCCCTCGATATTTAGTCACTGATCCCGTCTGGGCATACCCTGCCAACTTAGGGCAAACAAAGCAAACACAAGGAGATGATGGACATAGCGCTGAAAGTTTTCTGATACTACCCCCTAGTCACAGATCTGGGTTGAATCCATCATAGATCTTTAGCTCACTTCGCCACCCCAGTTCAGACACAGCCATATGCAAACCATACTTGACCTGGTTGCTCATGGGAACCATTCAGCCTGAGCTACTAAGCCAAGTCTTCCCTGGACCAGAAATAAGCATGCCGGGCCGGTTTGGGGTCCATGCTCTCCATGCCACTGGAGTCAAGCTAGCCAGGCTGATGTTGGGTGATGCCCCGAAACCGTTCCCAGGATGCTTGTTTCCATTCTAGGGAGGACCTGACCTGGCAGTTCAGGCTGAACTGTTCCCATGGGGAACTGGGTCAAGACTGATTTGCATATGGCTGGGTTTAAACTGGAATGGCATGGGGAGCAAAGAAATGATGGATTTAGGCCCAGATCTCAGTACTGGGGCGAATGTTTGAAATTGATCATCATTCTGTCCATCAATTGGTCTTTTTGTATGGCGTATCCTTGGGTAGCGCCTTTTTGCCCGCTTGAGTAACAACTCCTTCATCACCCTTGAAAAGATCCCGTAACACCCTAAAGCATAGCATGATTCCAAAATGCTATTTTTGTTCATTGGATTACGACATTGGATTACGACAAAACATTCCTTTAAACCACAGACTTTCCAATGACTGCCAACCAATCCCAGCATGGTGTTATACCAACCGGACTATCTCAGTGTGACACAACCCAATGTCACTCTCACAGCGGCTCACCTTCCCTCACAATTTCTCCATATCCATTCACTCACACAATCATCTTAAATCCATAATTGTCTGCCATTCTAAAAGACTGATAGAATTTAACCAGAAAATTCATACATGGTAACCCTCAACGAGCAGGGAGCACCTAAGTATAGTTAAACCCTCTACACAAGGTCCACTAGATGGTTCCCATACATCCCATTCACACAAAGGGGGTCATTAGGATGACGGGCCGACTTAGTCCGCCCGCCATCCTATCGGGAGTAGGGACCGCCCGCCATATGGGCGGGGGCCCCGTGTGTGGCATTAGGATGCGGCTGCCACAGTGGCGGCTGCATCCTGCATTCATAACATGTGTGCAGAGAGCACCGCCCGCCACAATACTATGAATGCTTGTATGCATTTGCATACACAATGCGGCAGGCACCACGCGGTGCCTACCGCATTGTATACGCAAATGCAGGGGGGTACCACAGGTACCCCCGTGTTCACCCCACACCCCTCGTTCACTTTGGGGTACCGCAGGGGGCCCCCAAAGTGAAGACCGCATGCCTTTCCGTGGCGGCATTGCTGCCACGGAAAGGCATCTGTTTCACCCCAGCCTAATATGGCTGGCGGTGTCTGATAGACACCGACACCATATTATTCCTTTTCCGCCCCGGCCGCAAGGCGACCGGAGTGGAATAGCGGTGGACGGTCTTTCTGTCCGCCGTGATCCCCCGCCATACTAATATGGCGGGGGGGAATTCGGGAAACGATGTCGGGCAGATTGCCTCCGCCAGGCCGGCGGTGGCTACCACCAGCCTGGCGGAGGCAATACGCCCGACATCGTAATGGGCCCAAAAGTTCCCTGCCTTAGGTGGAACTGTTGATGACGTATCACGACAACTCCTCAATTCTTCGGTCAGAGAATCACAATCTCGGTATGTTCTACACCTTTCAATATCCCTGGATCTTAGGCCACTTAGGGGCCTGCAACTCAAATCTCAATCCTTGGGCCACATCCGACCAGAAACCACATTCACTCGACTCCCACTCCTTAAGACATCATACAATAAAACCATTCCCACAATCTAACAAATAATCACTTCTCCTTCCGCCTCTGATCTCATCTCACCATCAAACTCTGCCGGTCTCTGCCATGTTCCATCGCCTTCCATTCTGGGTAATTGAGCTCTAGTTCAGGGCTTTGGGGTTCTAAGTTCCACCTATGCTAGAACACTACGAGATTCTCTCCTTACTTCATGCTCAAACCATCCTACTTTGCTACCAACTGAAAGGGTCAGGCACATTAGTTCTAGACCTTTTCTAGAGACACACTTCAATGGTTCTTTTTTGCAGCATGAAAGTGTGAAGGGAGAACATCACTAGTTGAGAAGTTAATTAGCCAATAACTCTCTTTAACACATATGAATCCACTGACAACGGCCTAAGTTTAGTTAGTTTATTACAATGCCAAAAATAATTGAACATAGAGACACCTCAACACGAGGGTTTAGAAATGCTAAGGAATTAACATGAAGCCAAATCTATGCATTCAATTTAAATGGTGCAGCAAAAACAAAACTATTAATTCAAGAAGTAAGATACAGAGAATCAGGAGGCATGAGTCCAAATTTCCCTGCATCAAGGGTTGATAGGCGAAAAGCATTAAAACCATTCCAACTCTAGCGCTTAGATGGCATCTCTACACAAGCATTTTCAGTGAAAAAAGAAAGGTGTCAGCACATGGAGTCCTCCTTGGAAGCCTCTCCATCATCAATGGCTCAAGTAGCATAACGCCACTATTCTAAAGGAAAGAGCTCATTCTGAGATGCTCTCTCTCTAAAAGCAAGAAGTGGGCACCTTCCCGAATTCCAAAAATCAGTTATTCACAGGTAGCTTTCCCATAATGCATAGTGTGTGCACAGTCCACAATTACTATGGTCATGCGAGTACTTTTCCACGATGTTCTCAGTGTAACTCCTTTGCAACAATTTGTCCTTAGTTCCCATGCCTACTCCCATGTGAGTTCTCCTCCGTATTTATCACCTTCAAGCCCTGTAACTCTAACTTCTTTTCTAATCGCCTAGCTACTAAAACAAAGACATTACTTTTCCCTAATGAATGCTTCTCCACCTGCAATACAAACATGAGAAAGAACAGTTCTACAATGCACATGAAATTCAACTATTAATTCTAAAGCGAGAGTTGTCAGGGACTTGCATTTCAGGCCTATGATTTTAGCTAACATAAGAAGTGTCACTTTAAGCATTACTGATTGGCATAATCCTATTGCGTATTAACTATCACATTTAACAAATTATAGAAATATCATTGTTAGACACATTCAGCATGTGAATGACGTTAACTTCACAACACGAGTTCTTCATATTAACGTTTTCTGTTAGTTACATAAATCTCCTACCTTAATTCTCCATGATTATTATCAATAACCTTAAACATGTCACATAGTTATCTTAATACATTTCACAACTTTAACACCTCACCTTAATATAATGGCAAGATTATGTGCTGGTGTGCTTTACACATGATTATGATGCACCCCTACAAATTAAATTACATTTCTGCTCCATCACAACACTGAAAGCCCATTAAGCAAGTTTTTGTGTTTAGGAGGCTTATCCGTAGATAACAAAAGTAAATACCTAACTGTTTGACCTGTCAGCCTTAGGGTGGTTTTCCCCAAAACATTTTGTCTTTCTCCCCTTTTTTTTTGCTGATTCCGTTTTTGCTGGCCTTAGGACTCTGCACACTTTACCACTGCTAACTGGTGCTAAAGTTCATGTGCTCACTCCTTAAAACATGGTAACATTGGCTTATCCCAAACTGGTAAATTTAATTTACATTTAAGTCCATAGGACAGTGGTACTACATGTATCCATGGCAGGTAAATTTAATGTTACTAGTGGGCTTGCCGCACTTGTGCCAACCACCTAAGTAGCCATTTCAAGCATGTCTTAGGTCTGCAATTGTAGCCTGTGTATGCAGTTTTTAACTGTCATTTTGACCTGGTACAATACATTTTTTGCAGGCCCAAACCTTCAGTCAACATATACAAGTCACCCCTAGAGTAGGCCCCATGTAGCCCATAGGGAATGGTGCAATGATTCTAAAAAGTAGGAGATGTAATTTTAAGTTTGATATGTTCTGGTAGTGAAAAATTCTTAAATTAATTTTTCACTATTGCAAGGCCTACCTCTACCATAGGATAACATTGGAGTTACATTATTACATTTAATAAGCTGTAACTTCCAAGAACAGGTAACCAGTTTATGCTATGTCATGATGATTTTTATAGTGGCCTCATCACCTGAGAGGGTATCCAGGCACTTGGGCAAGATGTGTAGGTGTGTGGGCCCAAGGTGCTTATATGAAGAGCCAGAAATGTTTGGTCTCTTTGGAATTGTAATGACAAATGCTCTTTTATGGTGAAGTCGTATTTTACATTCCAATTTTTTTAATTGGCACTTTTGGAAAGTTGGCATTTCCCTGCCTTATCCACTTAGTTCCTATTGCCTGTTTCTGGGTCAAATAACTAGGTGTAGCTGACAGTTAGGCTTTGTATATTCCTCCTAGACAGCCATACACAATAGAGAGCTTAGGTGTGCCTAGATGGGCCATCTTTGGCTGGATCAGAGGGCAAAACTGCGCACAGTCCTACTTACACTTGACTAGGCTGTGTCCTGCCTCCACAAAAGCTCTGCATAACCCCTGTTATTAACCTGGAGCAAGGGCAGGGAAGGCACCAAACCTGTGCACTTCAAAGAGAATTTCAAGAAGAGAAGAGGAAGGGCACCAGGTATAAATATGGACCTTAGACACCGCCTCTTTAGGACACTTCTAGACCTGTGAAAACTCTGCCAGGAAGAAGGACTGCTGGATTGCTGCTCTGAAGGACTGCTGCCCTGCTGTGCTGACCTGCTGTCTGCTGCTCTCTTTCCTGGGTGAGAAGGGCTGGATCTGCATCTCCTTAACTCAGGACCTCAAAGTGACTCCAAGGGCTAGTTGGCTTGCCTCCTGACTTGATGCATCTCCTCTGATACGCGGCGTAAGCCCAAGCAGAACCGACGCATTGCTGCTTCTGCGCGGACCAGTACTGTCACAAAGTCCCCCATCGCATTGCAGCCAATTACCTTATTGGAACCGCCACTCTGTGACGCATCTTCAGCATAGTCTCTCACATCTCTCATTGATAGAAGCCTCAATGACAGCTCTGCATCGCATCCGTGCAGGTCCTCATAACCAATTCATTGCTGGAATAAGCAACGCATTCTCAATTGACTTTCCATCGCAAGCTGTTGATGGGTTCCTCGATGGAAATGCATGCTCCCGCATTGCAGCCTCATCGCACCTTGGAACTGATGCATAGTGCAGGCTGCACAACGCATCTTTGACATGGATCATTGCAATGAACCGTACACCAGGATTGAAGGTACTTTGTTAAATGGGCCTAACTGGGTCCTGTAGCCAGCACGTGCTCTATTGTGGTCACCTAAACCTATGACTTTGTCACAGACCAGCATGGCCAGATATCCACAGTTGACATTTTGTGCATTTTGGCACTATTTACACTGTGTGTCCACGGTTCTACTGATTGAATTTTTGTTGGTTTGGTCTTGTTTTATTTATTACAAATGACTCAATTTGTCTAATCTGATGTGGAATTCTCTTTGTGTGTGTTTTCACTTTCTTACTGTTTGAAGTGTTACACGAATACTTTAAACATTGCTTCTAAGTAAAGCCTGACTGCTCTGTGCCAAACTACCAGAGGGTTGAGAACAGGTTAATTTAGGGTTGGCTTGTGCCTCACCTTGAATAGGATTGTGGTTGCTGCTTGACCAGGGCTCACACCCCAGTGAACCAATAACACAATTACTTACACTAAGTCTAACTTATGGCATTACAATAATGTGTTACTAAAATGCATGCAAGAGGGGATTAATGATGGGGTAAATTATTGACAACTATGGCAACCATACTTAAGAAGGAAGTGATGAGGCTTCTATATGCATTTTTTATTTTTTACACAATACAGCCCTAGTTGTCCGGTAACATGGTTACTATTTCCCATGTTTTTCTGAGACTCAAGCTAAGAGGACTAAGAAGGAGAATATCTATTCTTCAACACTCTTTAATAATCACAGCAGCTGAAATCTGGCTACAAGGATAGATGGCCCAGTGAGTTCCATCTTGTAGGATATTGGAAGAAAAGTAGAAGCAAGCTTGACTGTATTACTATATTTGAATAAAAAGCCCTGCTCGTTATCATGTGGATCAGAACATGAGAAAAGCATGAACTGCCCCCGCTGCACAAAGCACCAGGAATAAGAGTGGTATAGGTTAGTATGTAGGGGTGGAGTTAGAGGAACGGCTGGTTGCTGGTAGAATGCAGAAACAAGGTATTCTGAACTGAAACATTGTGGCACAATAAGGTATGCAGGGATGGTTTACCTAACTTTGCATAATATGATAAGCTAATACAATATCGGTGTTAGCTGGGTACAACTTAGTTAGAGCTTAGACTAGTTGATTGGGTATGTATTATGAAACATTATTGGGGATTATCTAAACTTTGAACTAACATGTATAATGATTTCTGCGTTGTTCATAACACTTACAACCATTTCAATACACAAGATTTACAGACTATTTGTGCATAATAAACATACAGTGTTGAATAACAACAACTGTATGTGTACTGATTTGAATATATGGGCCCAGGCTCTATATATCACCTCAGATGAGAGATGTTGTGACAAGGTTTGTCTGACTCCAAACACTTCAACCTACATAAGCATACCTCAGTAGGAAAGAAGCGAGAGACAACTGCCAGTTTTCTCTTTCTTCGAAAATATCATAGCTTCCTGTTGGGGCTTAACAAATCTATCAATGTGGCCCTAATAATTTTGGGGCAACACTACAGCTTTGAATCAACCAAGAGAAACACCAGTGGAGGGCAAATCACTGTGATAGTAATGAATGAGAGAAAATAAAAGTTTTTCTTTTTTTTCTGCCATCAGAGTGGTTAATGAAGCTTCAGATGCCAAGTGGCAGCATGAGAGAGAGGGCAATTCCCAGTAAAGAGAAATGTCGAAAATATGGTCTTGGGATTATGTGAACAAGCTACCAGATGCTGACCCAAGGGTCATAGTCAAAGTATGTGAAAGCAGTTGTGTCATGTATGCAAGCATAGATCATATGACCTAGTTATGAAGGATATATACAGATTAAAATGTTTCTATTAGTGCAGAGCCAGTGAAGATTATCTAACAAACATAACAAATGATAATCACATGATGTTAGAGTTAAGTGACCAATATTTAAGTGACTTGAACAGGCTGCATAAGACACTTTGGAGAACCAAGTAGTGTGATACTGCCGCAGCCCAATCAGGACGAAATACATGATTGGACAACAAGAAGTCTGCCCTTTGTTAATAAAATGAAGAACTGCTCTTAAACTGTGTAATGGGGCAAAGCTGGTGCCTCTAAATTGGGGAAAAGTGCCACAAAATTTAGGTCACTATAAATGTTGACATCTGAAGGCAGATTTATCAAGACATTGTGCCCTCTCAAAATCATGCAAAGTGACATAAAGTGGTGCAAAGTCTTCAATGGGTATTTAGTTTTCAAAGCATAACATTTCTGCTCTTCAAAGTGCCTTTCTTAGTGCAAATAGTGTTTGCACTGCTTTATGACACTTTGAGTTACAAGGGTGGTGCTTGAGCATTCTAGCGTGAGCAGCCATATTGTTTGACACAAAGCTCCATCTACCAAATTTTCCATACCAACATTGAGTCACAACATAGTGCACTGCACTGTACAGCAATCATCCAAATGATGAAAAGTTTAAAACGAACCTAGGCATACTTCCAGTACAAAATCTATGCTAGACAACATGCACACATCTTTGCACCATGGCTGAAAGGTCTGTGTGTTGGGCTAGGCAGTCTGCTTGTGTGCTGGCACACGGGGAAGAGAACTACAGTAGGCCATTTTTAGTAAATATGGCCATTTGTAGTAAATACGGCTCTGTGCTACTTTGCTCCATGCTAACATGACCTAACCTGAGAAGTATGAGAATGGGGAGGCTCAAGAAACAACTGCTCCTTGCTGTAGACTATGTTGAATTTAGCTCACAATTATAACTATCTCTATTTGTCACTGTTACCTTCCAGGACAGTAGAGGTTATCCACCTCACTAGCTCAGTTAAGCCACATTTAGCCGTTGACAAGTGATGCACCAATGTCAAGAGCTTTCCCTAACTGCTCTGGAGGGCACGGATCAAAATGAGAACCTAATTTGATGGCAGAAATTAAATCTGCCACTTTCTTAATTGAGTAACAGGAAGGAGTAGTATGAACACCTAAGGTGGGGGAGATGCGTTTCTGGTTTATGTTCACGAGTAATGGTCATATGGCCTTGATTTTAGTAGAAGAGTTTTTTTTTTTTTAAAACCTTTATTAGTAGAAGCCGATCAATACAAGCGCAGGCCTACAACCACAAGGGCCGGCCGCAAAATCAGGAGATCAAAAAGATGAAGCAATTTATACGTATACAATGGAAGTCAAGTACAGTACAGTCGAAAATTGTGATTGTTACACAGGAAGGCGCAAGGATAAAATAGGTTTCATTTTATGATTTTAAGAGGAGGCAGTGGCTACATCAACCAAGGCGTCATGCAACACAATCGAAGAAAGGGAGACGGGAAGGGAATATCCTCCCACACAATCGAAATGCAATAAGGAGTAATGTAACAAAATACACCCTAAGCCCACCGAAGGCGAGCCAAAAGGATAGAACAAGCCACAAAAACCAATGTAATAAGACGTCGTGCAAAAAACCCACCCGCCCAAAACAATAAGAAGAAAGACAAGTGCAGACACCGGGGAAGTAAAGGAAAAGAAAGAAGACATAGCCCACCCCCTTGAAAGGAGAGAAAAAGGGACCATAGAACAAAACAAATTAAAATAAACCCCCCCCCCCCTCACCCACCACCCTACATCACTGTAATGGCTATGGCCTACCCCACTAACAGCGTGTCTGTCGCCCCAGAAACACCCAACAGGAAGGAATATAAGAAAGAAAAAGGCAATTTAAGAAAGAAAGAAAAAGAAAGAATGAGGAGAGGAGCCGGCGACGGAAACACTCGGTTCCCCCCTCCCCGCAACAGGCATACAGATCAAGGCCAGAAAGGATACAGAGAACAACCAACTCACAAGTCCACAAGACTAGTCCAGGATACGTCATTAACTAAGAGAAAGTCCCGCCAGGACCTAAGCAAGGTCACCCCTGGCCACTTCTGTGAATAGTAGAACCGCCAAGCATCCGGGCAATCAGGAGACAGTACAACACAAGTAGTCCATACCAGTTAGCTAGGGCAGGCGGTATCTTCATGCAACATCGCCCCAGCCACCAAGAGGTGGTCAACGATACATGGCAGCTGCCAGCATGCAACAATACGCCAAGCACCAACGCGGCAAAATCCAAAGTCAGGTCTGCCCAGCACGGAGTGGAGATCACAGGATATGGGAAACGGTGCAGCACCGGCGCCAGGTCCATCTGTTCCCCCAAAGTCCGAGACACATCCAGGGACCCCGGCTCAGGAACCGGAGGAGAGTCAACGAGATCAACTCGGGGAGAGCGTACTGCGCCACAAGATGGCGGATCAACAATGGCAGCGATCCGCAACTCCAAGTCCCGGGACCTCCAGCGCAGGTCGGACCGCAGAGTCTGCAGCGCAAACAGCACATGACTTTGTGTAGGCGCCGCCCCAAGTAACCGTGGACCGGGGGTCTTAAACGTAGCAATGTCACCAACTCCGGGAGGTACGCACTTCAAAGGGCCGTCCGCCATCTTGAGGACATCATTCGCCGCCATTGCCCCCTCCACCTCCAGGTCCACCCTGACCGCCAGAGGCAACAGGACCAACAGCCGATCGGTGTCGGGCGGCGCTCGGCGAAGAAGGGAGAGTCACCAGAAGGCCGGCGCGCTCCCAGCAGCTCTCCGGGAGCCGGGCACCGGTTCCCAGACGGGACCACGAACAGGAGCGAACGTCCCCCCCAAGGGGGACCGGATCACACGGCCTCTCTCCGGCTCACCGACCACTCGGGAATACGGGGCGACCCGCTATTGGGGGCGGGTCCGCACCCTCTCACCCGGCTCTCAGGTTCCCACAACAGGCTTCTCTCCCGGACCAGTGCCACCAACACTCCGAACACCGCCGGGCAGACGCAGCACTCGAGGTCCCGGCGTCAGGGCCAGGAAGGCCGACCCGCAGACGGAGGCAGATCGCGGGGACCACCGCACGCTGGAGCACCAAAATCAGATGGTAAGTGAGCAATTTTCTCTAGTAGCAGAGACAGCAGGCCTCGAACAGGATTATCGACAGGATATCGAAGCGGGGAGGAAAGGATCTCGGAGCTAAGCGTTCATGCGACTGTTCCGATCGCCATCTTGGCTCCTCCTTTAGTAGAAGAGTTGAAGGAAATATCAAAAGTCAGATGCTCTGAAGGGATGAGATCCTTGTAGTTACTGCCTGGATTAGCCAGTTTTTTGTGTTAGAAAAAAGTGCTTTGGAACTATCATAGAAAAAAGTGCTTTGGAAGTATCATAAGATGAACAAACTAGATTTTAATAGTAATCATCTAAGCTATCTTTCTTATAACTGGCAAGATGGGTTGTTTAATTCTCCTTGTCTGCATTCTTAAATTTGTTGCTCCAATGGCGCTCAAGATGTTTCCTTTGTTTTCTTCAAAATCTAAAGCTCCTCTGGGGCTCACCTCTGTTAGTGGCGGGTTTCAGTGTTACAAGATTATTCACGGCAATCAATAATGGCATTTATGCAAACTGTAAGCACGGACACATACAAAGATGTCTTTTGGCCCAATGAAGACCAGTGATAGATTTCATGGTCATAGGTAGACTGATGGTAACTCTAAAATGGGTTGTATTTGTCAGTACACAGAAGCTGAGATATCAGGTCAATAGTAATAACATTTGAGCGTGTATCATATTTGTAGTCCAAAATGTGACCCACTTTATATGTGTTATCATGAAGACATTGGTATGCTTGTTGGCCTCTTAATTACACAAAAAGCTGAATGCATGTTATCTTATCACTTTTGACAGTCGAGACTCGTTTCTTAGTACGTTAACTTTAATGGAATGTTCTGATTTGGCAGAAAAACTAGTAGCATTTGATAAAGTCTGCAAATGAACTATATTACATAATACAATAACAAAACAATTCCACAAAAACCAAACAAGAGGAAACAAGAAACCACATAGTCAATCACAAAAAAACTTAGCAAAACAAAATAATGACAACACATAAACCAACACAACAGTATAACCTGGAATATGACAAGAGGAACCTCAATCAAAATGCAGTCATACAGAAAATACACTTCAATAACACAACAACTCGATACAAAAACACAGAAATGCATTATGTTGTCAAAGCAAAATAACATGTTGATGCACAACAAAATACAACCCCAACAGTCTGAGTGTAATAAATTCAACGTAACACTTGATATATTACCTTCCTTATACATGTATATCCTCCATGCACTTTATGTATCCATATATGTTTTACTTTACTGCTAGTGTAAGATAAAATAAAATGGAAATACATTTAAAACATGGAGTCTCTGCACTGCCATATGTTTCACCCTACACCTCTCTCAATATATCAACTACCTCCACACTTTGAGTCCCATTAGGATGGCGGGCGGATCGCCCCGTCGGGCCGGCGGTAGTCATCGCCGGCCCGGCGGGGGCGATCCACCCACCATCCATGTTGCAAAGACCCCCCGCCATATTATGATGGCTGGGGGGGTCGGCAGCGGACGGAAAGACCGTCCGCCGCTTTTCCTCCCGGTCGACAAGTCCACCGGGCGGAAAAGGGTTCAATATCGTGGCGATGTCTGTTAGACACCGCCAGCCAAATTACGATGGGGGCGGAAACATGCCTAAGGCATGCGAAGTTTGCTTGCGGGGGCCGTTGCGGGCTCCCAGGGACTCTGGGGGGTAGGGGGTGAACATGGGGGTACCTATGGTACCCCCTGCATTTCAATGTACAACGTGGCAGGCGCGGTGCCTGTCACGTTGTGCATTGAAAGGCACAACCTGCCTTTGTGGCATTGCAGCGGGCGGTGCTTTCAGCATCGCCCGCCGCAATGTCTCAAATGTGCAATGCGCCTGCCAATGTGGCAGGCGCATCCTAATAAAGGGTGCGGGAGCGCCGCTAGCATTGCCGGCGGTCCTAATTCCCGGGGGTATGGCGGGTGGACAAAGTTCGCCCGCCATACTAATGACCCCCTAGGACTCATCCCAACCCTCATTCTACTACTGTGATCTCCAAAATAAACCCTTTTAGACTCATACCTCCTATATTCTTCCTTGCATGACCTCAAACCTCATTTTAATACAATGAACGGCCACACGACCTTTTCTAAATTCTTCCCTCATGTATTCCTCCTTAGACTCTTCAGAAAACTAATTTTACTACTATGATCTCTCTAATACATTTCTAGAGACTCTTCCTTCCATCTCTCCTTTACTCATCCAAAGCCTCCCCCTACTACTACTATGATCTCCCAATAAACACTTTCTAGACTCTTTCCTCTTCTATACCTCCATTATCCTTTTCAATCCAACTAACAGACTCACAGGCTCAAATCACCTTATATTTCCCTATACTAATTCACACTGATCCGATTTGGGTTCCAGAGCAGCGTGCTACTTGTCGAAAAGTGTGTTGATGCCTCATCAGGGGTAGTAAGTGCTATATGAATACATTTTCAATTACAACATAATGACACAAAGCAGTACTATACCATAACTAAAAGACATCAACTCAACACAAATACACAACTCACTCCACAGAAAAACAGAACACAATCTCATTGTTGTGCTATTGTTATACGTGTTAACATGTGTTGTGTTTGGGTTTGTGTATCATCGTGTTGTGTTGTGTTGTGTTGCTATCCTGGTGACCTATTATTTGTTGCTATTTGTTGTCATTTGATTTTTGATTATACTGTTGTTACGTTTTTAAATTGTACTGTTGTGTTGGTGTGTTGTGTTGATGTATTAGTGTTTTATGTTTTTATTATTGTGGTGTTGTGTCATTTTAATGTGGTGTGTTGCTTTGATACTAGTGCAGTGCTGGTGTGCCATTCTACACTAGCTGACGTAAGATTGCTAAACTATGCAAAACCATGTTTCACACATAGCACCACGTCAATAATCTGTTTTCATCTAACAAAAATAAAATTTCTTTGCACCAGATATTGCCACCAAACGCCATCCAAGAAAAGTTCTTGTGAATCTGGTTTCATCGAACAAAAATAAAATTTCTTTGCACCAGATACTGCCACCAAACGCCATCCAAGAAATGTTTTGTGAACCGCCCTTGCAGATCCAGCAGGCCTCAGTTGGATAGCTGCTGCCAGTTCCATATAGCATATGGTTTTCATGCCTTCTAATGTCCCACATACATTACCGGGACTGCAGAGTTTGGAACCTACACAACGAAACCTGCTTTCAGCTCTGAGGTCTTAAAATATCGAATAACGCAAAAGGTTTCAAAATATATGTTGCAAGCAGATAAGTAGGAACATCCTGTTGCTTGCTTCCTCTGCATAACATTGAGGAAATGGGGCAATACTGCTAAAGCAATAATGTGCTGAAAGCACGCGGACACAACCAACTGAGGAGCGCTGTATATCCGTAAATTGATAACACTATCTGTCTTCGATCTAGCAGTTGACAACCACAATTGAATATCTCACATATCCGAAGTCACAAGGGTAACAAAAAAATGGAAATGGTTGGACAGTCATTCTTTTTTGTTTTATTATCAGTTTGCAAAACAGGCCCATTTAATTATGCTCTTAGGGGGGTGGGAGCGGACCAGACACGCCCCAACGTAATTACCTCTTGGAAGATGGTTCATGTAGTTCATTATTTCTCGCTCAATTCAGTTCAAAGTGTTCATAGCCAGTGCTGTATTATTAGTTTCGATTCGTATCCCTAGACACGTGTTTCATGATTCCTCAATCGTCAGTAGGGAAAAAAGCAAAGTTCATGGGTTGCAGGGCGTGCTGCCTCATCTCTCAGGACCAGTTCCACTCACAGCATAAAGGCGCAGGCATATAATTATGCGGCTAATCCCTTCTGTTGCCTAATGCACCCCCCCTTTCACTGGCCTATGTCTCTCTGTGTACTATGTTCTTCTTCATCGGTGTGGAGTGAGATTACATCCAAGGCTAGGTAGTGGCGTGGGATACGTGCTCCCACGCATTGGTATTCTTAGCATATGTGCAAACACATGGATAGCTGTTTAAACTCCCTACTGACATGACGCCTCTTGTAAGAAAATAACATCCGAAGGGGCAGATTTACAAGCCCCTTCCGCCTCTTTTACACCGCCGTTGCGTCACTTTTGTGACGCAGCGGCGGTGCGGGGTATTTACAACGTGACGCATCTGGGTGATGAGTCACGTTGTAAAGCCCTGTGCCAGAAGGAGGCGTTCCGGTGCATGGGGGCGGGGGGGGGGCGTTCCGGCACAGGAACGCCTCCTAAAGGTGGCTGAGTGAAATCTACAAGATTTCACTCAGTCACTTTGGGGCCCATGCTGCGTCAAAACCCTGCGCCTGCTTGAAGCAGGCGTAAGGATTGACGCAGCATTAACAAGATAGGGCCCCAGAGCATTACTGGAGCTGCGTCGTGCTTGCAACGCAACTCCAGCAATGCGCCGCCTTTACGCACAGATGCGTCACGCATCTGCGCCTTTTTGCCCCATGGTGCTCCGCATTGTAAATGCAGCGCATCAATGGTGGCGGAGGCAAGGCGCACAATAAGTGGCACATCCCTGCTGATATGCAGGGATGCATCACTTATAGTAAATCTGCCCCATAGTCTATTGTAAGGAAATATTACAAGCGAGGGCCTCTTCCTCCAGTCCCTTAGCTCTAGAGTTTCGGTCTCCCCTCAATTCCCTCCCGTATCTCACCTGTGGAAGGAGGAAGTCCTGTTACCTCTTTCAGTTACATTAAAGTGGACAAACCTCAGTCACAGATGGCACGGCAGCCTGCCCCTGCCATCCAGCACTGTCTTCCATTGCCTCTCTTGCTCTTTCTTCCTGATATTGGACAAAGCAGGTTGGCTGAGCTTAAGCAGACAATGGGTGGGCCTCTCAAACTCCTACAGTTATTTTAAGGATGGGGCTGCCTTTGTGCCTTCTCTGATGCCCTCATAAAGCTTGAAGCTAATATCTTTAAGACCCTACCACACTGAGCTAAAAATGAAGGACACAGATAGGCCATCATAGATAAGTGCAGCATTTTAGGTAGGCTGTGCAGCTCTCAGTTTGCCAACAACATACCTACCTTTTGATGCCATACTCAAGACATTTTAAAAAATAGAATGAGTATCACAATGCAATGTAATGCAACATCGACGACCATTTTGGGTATCCTACATTTCACATACCAGCTCACAGCACTATTGATAACTTGCAAAAGGTCTCAACACTGCCCTGACCTAATGTATCAATGTGTGAGCAGATTCCTGACTCGGCTTCCAGTACCTTTTGTTTGCCTCATACGCCTAAACAAATATGGAGTACTTAGCTAGTATAATAACAGGAGTGGATGTATTACTCTTTTGGTTTTCTATGGTTAAATCATAAAATTCCTTATCCCCATTTACTTAGCACAAGCAGTCGTTTCTGAACAGCATTTCGACTGACTTTAGATGACATAAATGTAACTAACAATCTTTCCCCAACCCCACCTACATACAGTCTGCTTATAATCATATACATTTTAGAAAAATAAGATTATATAAACAATAATCGCAATGGTAAAAAAATGATTCAGAATCCAGAGGCTCTAAAAAGGTGATTATCTGGAAAATCGATTAAAAAAATCAATGGTACAATTATATGTCACACCATCAGTAAATACATATGTATATATATATATCTATACTAATATAATAAGGAGAGAGCCCAAACCTTTGAGGCGGGTAATCTCAGGAACCACAGCACCAATCACAACACCCAATACAGCATTGGAAAGGACAGTTGCAGCGGATGGACATAGGCTATACAAGTGGCCACCATATACATTACAAAGGTAAAACAACCTTAGGGGTAAAGTAGTCCCTTGGGGGGGTGGGTGTTGTGCTGTCAGCGATAGGGCGCGGCAAACAAACCTTCACAGGACTCCCTTGTGGGCATGGGCATTGTGAGAGGGGCGTGAACAAACAGCAAACACCAATAGGCGCGGCATTCACGTGGCGCGCCATTTTCCGTCATTACTGGTAAAAGCGAAAACGGCATTGTAAACAAAAACCTTCAAATTACTCCGTTGTGGGCCTGGCCGTTGTCAGAGGTGCGTGGCAAAACCTGAATGGGTGCCGCATCCACTGGGCGCGCCTCCTGGACGTTGTCAGAGGGGTGCGGCCAAACACCAATGGGCAAGGCTTCACGGGCCGCGAAATTGCTACGGTGCTCACGCGGGGGCTCAAGCCACTCAGCCTAACAGCGGGGATCACAAAGCTTTGCATACTGCTCCGGTGCTCAGGCGGGGGCTCAAGCACCAACTTCAATAAACAGGTACATAACGACGTGTAAGCTCAATGATTAATAACGCTCCGAAATAATCTTACATTTTGTGATACTTACCTAATGCTGCTAACCTCACGGTTTACTTTTTTCCAATGACTACAATGAAAAGGCTTTCAGAGGCACATTATAAATCACGTTTGTCACAGGGAGCGGATTGTAAGTTATGTGCCACACATTCTATTTCTGCCCCGGACAACGTCGGGACGGGCTGCTAGTATATATATATATTACCTACTGGCGATAGCCAGTAGGTATATATAGTTAGGACCTAGCTACCATAAGAAATCCGCAACATTCTATTAGGAATAACTTTGGCGCCGGTTGAGGAATTTGCGTGTAATTTTCCAAAATTTTGGCCAGCTCCGCTGCGCTCCTTCCCTGAAAGTTTCGGGGAGATTCGTGAAGTGGGGGCGGAGCAAAAAGGGGGTCCCAAAACGTGTTTTCCCCATGTTAATTTCCATAGGACGTTCTGACAAGGCTACAGCCCGAACCGCTGAACAAAATTACACCAAACTTGGCAAAATTGTAGGGACTGGTACGCAGAAGTGCCTTTGCTATATTTGGTGAAAATTGCTCCAGTGGTTTTTATGAAAATTAACTTCAAAAACACATATATATCTGGGCTGAGCCTAACCACACATCTCATCGTGGATCTGATTGGCTGTCAGCACTTCATCCAAGAAGTGTTGGCAGCCATCTTGGGACCAATATACATGATAGCACCTCATTAAAAAGCATTGTAGTTAATAGCGGGTTTTAGGGCTTTAGTTACATTATAAATCATTTGTTGATGGTACCATACTCATTTTAGGAATTATTGTGTGTTCTAAAGTGATTTTACCATGTGAAAAAGCCTTCTGCTGGGATATCATGAATAATGTTTGAAAGAAAACTATTATCTCATGCTTTTCCCACAGTGGTTTGGAAGGGGATCTATAAGCTAAACTGAAAGCATATTTTCTGTAAATTCACATTATCTTTCTCAGTCATGTGAGAATGAAGTCTGACATTCTCAGTAAAACATATACATCCAACAAGGACAGAGACTGTCAGTTGATTCCTTTGTGTTCTACTGCAGCCTCCTAGAGTGTTCTAAAGAACAACTAGAGCGCTAACAGTCCTACTTATTACAAATGTATGGCACACCTGAAGCCATCTTGATTGGAATAAAGTGGTAACTCTTAAAACATTTAATTTAAAAAGTAACAAAATGAGGGGGTATATTTTGCCATAGAAAGTATGATTAGTGCTGCAGAAAGAAAAATTAGGGCACATTTTGAGTGACTTCCCTAATCCTCTTCTATTTCATTAAAAAATTCTGACATGCAGTCTCCCAAGATGGCCACCAGAGACAAAAGAGCCCAAATGTAGCCCAAATATCACCCAGATGTAGCCCAAGTATAGCCCGATGACAGAATGTCCCAGAGTGTTCTAAAGAACAACTAGAGCGCTAACAGTCTTACTTATGACAAAAGTATGGCACACCAGAAGCCATCTTGATTGGAATGAACTGGTAAGTCTGAAAACATTTAATTTAAAAAGGAACAAAATGAGGGGGTTCATTTTGCCATAGAAATAGAAAGTATGATTAGCAGCAGACTTCCCTGGTGAGCAGTAGCTTTACTACAGTGATCTAATGAGCAACTAGAGTGCTAACATTCAGAATTTATGGCAAATGTGTGACACATCTGAATGCCTTCTTGATGGAACCAAAGTAAACAAGCATTGAAAATGCAATAGATCTCGCCCAGGTTTAAGTTAAAACCATTCTGTTTGTAATGAGGTGGCTTTTTAGCTTTGCTTTTATTCGTGTTTTTAAAACTTTCATGTAAATAACATGCATATGTATGCATATATGTATATGTATGCATGCATTTATATTTGTATTTATATAGATATGCAGATTATATATGTTTATATATGTATGTATATATATATCCACATACATAAATGCATATGCATATATATGCATATATATATGTGTATATGTGTGCGTGTAGAGAGAGGTAGAGAGGTAGAGGTGTAGAGGTAGAGAGGTAGAGGTAGAGAGGTAGAGGTATAGAGGTAGAGACAAGTAGAGAAAGAAGTAGAGAGAGGTAGAGAGGTAGAGAGAAGAGAGTGAGTAATAGAGTAGAGAGTGAGTAGTAGAGAGTAGTAGAGAGCAGTAGAGAGAGTAGCAGAGAGTGAGTAGTAGAGAATAGTAGAGTGAATAGTAGAGTGAGTAGTAGAGAGTAGTAGAGAGTGAGTAGTAGAGAGTGAGTAGTAGAGAGTAGTAGAGAGTAAGTAGTCGAGTGAATAGTAGAGAGCAGTAGATAGTAGTAAAGAGTGAGTAGTAGAGACTAGTAGAGAGTGAGTAGCAGAGAGAGAGAATAGTAGAGAGTAGTAGAGAGTGAGTATTAGAGTGAGTAGTAGAGAGTAGTAGAGAGAGAGTAGTAGAGAGTGAGTAGTAGAGAGTAGTAGAGAGTGAGTAGTAGAGGGTGAGTAGTAGAGAGTAGTAGAGAGAGAGTAGTAGAGAGTGAGTAGTAGAGAGTAGTAGAGTGAGAAGTAGAGAGTGAGTAGTAGAGAGTAGTAGATAGTGAGTAGTAAAGAGTGAGTAGTAGAGAGAGAGTAGTAGAGAGTGAGTAGTAGAGAGTAGTAGAGAGTGAGTAGTAGAGAGTGAGTAGTAGGGAGTGAGTAGTAGAGAGAGAGTAGTAGAGAGTAGTAGAGTAGTAGAGAATGAGTAGTTGAGAGTGAGTATTAGAGAGTAGTGGAGTAGTAGAGAGTAAGTAGTAGAGAGTAGTGGAGAATATTCCAAAGTTTGGCACAGCACCACTTACACAATAAGTCCAATCAAATCATATCACTTAGAGTTCTTATTGAAGCGCTGAATCTTGGTGTATATTCAAATGCTTTTATTTTCCTTAAGTTTATGTACCACAGCCAGCTGACGTGTTTCGTTCTGTACAACAGAACTTCTTCAGGGCGTTCTTATTTCCTTCAAGTTATGTCGGTATCCTGTTGTCATATAACTAGATATTTCTTCCAAATATTAGACGAGACGTAAGTACATTCTTATTCAAAGTGACTAGGTATCAATTTCACCCACACAATTCGGGCAGACTTGAGTAATTTATAGCATCCTCAAAGTCAGTCTTTCAAAAATTCCAAAGTATAGGACATGATAATCCAAATCCAAATGTTTCTCAAGAAAAGTCATTTTCAATCGTTCGGAATTTCGGCGTTTGGGCAGATATGACCCAGGGACCCCCAGTATGCAAGGGGAATTAGTCCCCCAGCTGCAAACGCGCCAGTGGCCTGCGTTGCAGAGAGGTGTAAAAAGAGGCATAGCCTCATTACACCTCTGTGCAATGCAGCCCCCTGGGGCAAACTGGAGGTTCCAGGTGGGCTAGTTGGCCCCCAGGGACCCCCAGTATGCAAGGGGAATTAGTTCTCCCTCTTCAAACATGCATGGGGGCTGCGTTGCAGAGAGGTGTAAAAAAGGGTGTGGCCTCATTACACCTCTCTGCAAAGCAGCCCCCTGGCGCATACTGGAGGCTCCTGGTGGGCTAGTTGGCCCCCAGGGACCCCCAGTATGCAAGGGGAATTAGTTCCCCCTCTGCAAACGGGCCAGGGGGCTGCATTGCAGAGAGGTGTAACAAGGGGCATAGCCTCATTACACCTCTGCAATGCAGCCCCCTGGCGCATACTGGAGGTTCAAGGTGGGCTAGTTGGCCCCCAGGGGCCCCCAGTATGCAAGGGGAATTAGTTCCCCCTCTGCAAACATGCATGGGGGCTGCGTTGCAGAGAGGTGTAAAAAGGGGCGTGACTTCATTACACCTCTCTGCAATGCAGTCCCCTGGCGCATACTGGAGATTCCTGGTGGGCTTTCAGGTCTTATATAGTTAGGAATTAGCATTAAAAAAACTTTGAAATTCACTGAAAAAAACATAGGTTTCAGGCCTTATATAGTTAGGAATTAGCATTTAAAAAACCTTGCAAATTCACTGAAAAAAACATAGGTTTCAGGCCATATATAGTTAGGAATTAGCATTTAAAAAACATTTAAAATTCACTCAAAAAACTATAAGTTTTAGGGGTGTTATAGTTAGCTGGACATTTCACTCATACAAAACCATTGAAATTGCTCCTATATAGTTAGTTGTACTAACTATATTTCGCGCACCCGCAATCCACTGTTGATGATGTCACATATTACATCATTCATGACATGGTCAGTGACATCACTGATGACATCTAAAATGATAGAGTATAGAGTCCCATAGTACCATCCCAGAACAGTTGTGCTAACTATTTCATGATTATTTTCATGTTGCTCATGTAAAAACTTTATAATTTTCTTTTTTTTCTTTCTTTATTCAGCCACCAGTCAAACGCATTTCACGTGCAACGCAGACTTGTTCACTGTGAACAAGAGTGCATTTGACTGGTGGCTTAATAAAGAAAGAAAAAAACACTCAAGGCTTTGTTCTCCTTCTATTAAACGGGAGGAGTTTTTCTAGAATTACATTGAACACGCTTCCGTGGGGTCCCCCTGTGACGAAGCGGGTGCGCGAGTTATAGTTAGCTCAACTAACTATAACGGCAGAATTTCAATGGTTTTGTATGAGAGAAAGGTCCAACTAACTATAACGTTCCTGAAACCTATGTTTTTTTCAGTGAATTACAATAGTTTTTTAAATGTTAATTTCTAATTATTTTGTATTCTTTAAACCTATAGTTTTTTCTGTGATTTTAAATTATCACTCCATTCTCAACATGGTGAAAAAAGCCGATATACCCAGTTTTCCAGCAATAGCTTCCACAAAAAAAGAAATTGCCACCAATGAGAGCAACAACTCACGGTAATAATATGCAGAGTAGACGTTCCCGTGCAAAAATAACACCAAAACACCACTTCCTGATATTTTCAACGAGCAGCCAAATCTGGGGTGCCATCCAAAAACAGGCAATAAGCCACGTTAGCAGTAGGAATCAAAAATGTGCCTTTTACTGGTGTAAACCAGGACGACTACCTACAATGTGAAAGGGAGACCAGCCCAGAATCACTTCTGAAGACCAACACATGTCATACAGTTACTGATCATGCAGCTCAGACGCCCATGAAGGTCACAACACCCACTTCCAACAGCCTCAGGACGTCCCCCCGGACCATCCCCTACCTACTACCACTGAGGCCGCGCAGAACAGGACAGCGGACCGCCCAAAAATGGCATGGTCCCTCACCCACACAATACTTGAATGTTGCCAGATATGGCAACCAAGTATGTGTGAAGGACGCAAGTCACCCATCAATAATAATAATGCACACAATACCAAGTGTAGCGGTGATGTGCTGGACAGACCTCACTATACAGAGCACAGACCCCTCCATGTGTACATATACAGCTGGTGCAGTATATGTACACATGGAGAGTGCTGTGAACAATAGATGCAACCATGTTACCTCAGGCAGTGGGGAAAATCTCTGTCATGTAGCTGTGTTGTCCCCCCTGGAAGCGGTAGCACAGTGGGCTGGTCCAACGTACACCTCACCAGCGTAGTATGAATAAACAAGCCGGGGCTCTGGGCATGGTTCATTTGAGTGAAGGCCAACGAATCTGCCAGAGTGGCGGGCATCCCCCTGCCACGTGGCTGCCGCCTTGACCGTGGGCCTCCTCAACACAGGCCCCCTGCAAACCCAGTGGCACAGCACCGCAGACTTATGTCTGTAGAGACTACTGCCTTCGTTCTACACTGTGGACAGCAGGGCTCACAATTCAGATGGAGTGGCAATTGCAGATGAAGCAGTCCAGTACGCAAGACACATTGCTCCCAGTGCACCCCCCCGGACCACGCATCATCGCAGGGTGCACTCATGCTGAGAGCTTCAGGTTCCACTAACTCACTGCACCATAAGTCATCGCCACGTGGCCTTATTAAGGCAGAATTCCATAAACAAAAGACATTGCTCCGAGTGCGCCCCCCCGGACTACTCATTATCGCAGGATACAAACACGCTGAGCACCAAAGGTACTACTAACTCAGTGCACCATAAGTCATCGCCATGTGGCCTTATTAGGAGAGAATTCTATTGACAAATTACATTGCTCCCAGTGCAGCGCGCCCGGACCACGCATCATCGCAGGGTGCCCATAAGCTGGTTGCTTCAGGTGCCACTAACTCAGTGCACCACTTATCATCGCTGGTTGCACACACGCTGAATTGCCAATACTGTTCAGCTCTACTCAACACCACGTGGCTGTGCCACCTTGCTCACCGCTGCCTCCTGTCTACACTGCGGTCATCAGAGCTCACAATTAAAATTGAATTTTCAGTCAGTAATTACAGAGTGGAGTAGGCATCTAATTAAAACGTCCCTCAAACCTACATAATATCCTTTTAGTATCCTTGCTTCAAGAACGTTTTTGATATAAATTATAGCATTATTACAGGGTGCACACACACTGAGTGCTTCAGGAGCCACTAACTCAGTGCAGCACACCCCATGGACCCTTTATGTACAATATTTTGTTATTTTCAACAAAATAGATTGCTGCATGCAGTTGATACCTGTGGTCGTTCTTATGAAGTGAAAAATGTCACTTCAATTGAAAAAGAAAAGATAGTGACTAGAAATGTTGAACAAGTAATAGCTGAAGAACTTCAAGAGAGACGTACCCAGGCTCCAGTGTTTACATGGGATTGTAGTAGTATTTGTGATATACGTCAACAATCAATTGATATTTTAAAAAATTTCCGAAGACAATATCGAAAAAAACTGTGAAACAGAAGATTAAGATATTACAAGAACTAGATCTTTCCAAAGTGAGAAAAGATACGGGGTTGCAAGGTCATTCTCTGACTTTTCTGTCTGAGAAAGTGGGTCAAAGTCATTTTCATCATTTAACAATGTTAGCAGTACATCATTCCGAAATGCGAAAGTTAGTTAGAAGATTATACTATGTGAAAACTCCTGCATTATGTCTAAATGAAATTAGCACAGCTCTTTTGCATGGTTCAGTGTTTAATGTAAAACAAGTTTGTGATGATATAGAGTTACGTTTCTTTGCTAGTCAAGAGGAGTGCACAGAAAATAGGAGTTTGATAAGTGTACGTGTTGAAGAAGAAATGGAAGATAGTACTAATGTGAAGTTTGAAAAAGAAATAAGAAAGTTTAAAGTAGTTTCTGGTGAAAATCCCAACTATGTTTGTATTTGTTCTCAACGTACTCATTATAAAATTCAAAGTAGGAATGTAGATGTATTTTTAAAAAGTGATAAGGAAAACAATGATAAATAGAAATAATTTGCTGCTTATCTGTTTGTGGAAGGTTGTTTTGAGTTACATACTGTACAATGTAAATATTGTTACAATAAATTAGAAGAAAACAAAATGCCAGCTAGAGCTGTCCATAATGACTTAGTTGCTATACCTCCTAAACGTACACATTTAAATACATATGAGGCCATCCTTATACAATCTGTGCACCCTTTTCAGGCTATAATTTGTATGCAGCCTAAAACAGGTAAGCTGCCTCCAACAGATCTACAAAGAGGTTCAAAAGGAAGAGTTGTGTATTTACCTTTAGATTTTAAGAAAAATGTTGAAACTTTTGGTGTAGAAAGAGAGGATACTGAACCTGTAGTCATTCTTGTTAATGGTGTACCCACAAAGAGTCGGAAAATATGGAAAGAGTTACTACATGTCACGAAAGTCAAAAAGACTACATTACATCTGATGCAAAACAATATTTACTATAAAATTGTAAACGTAGAAGAAAAAGAAATTACTTTAGAAGATGAAACACATATTTCAAGTGGACATGTAAAAAAAGTGCACAATTCAAGAAAAGAAGAAATGTATGAACATTATACTAGACACTCAATACATTCAAAATAACTGATAGGAGATACTATTGAATTGTTCCAGATGAAAAAAGCAAAAGGAACTCCCATGAGTGTGTGGGAAACAAGTTTGGAAGCTTGTTGTTTTCCACACCTGTTCCCTACGAAAATGGTGGACGATATAATGAACGGCCAGTTCAGATTCTCGCTTCAGAATACCGTACTTTACAACTGTACTCCATAAATGTTTCATCTTTTGTTCCATACACCTACACTGCAGAGCTCACAATTTAAATTGAGACAAGATTTATTTATTGCAGAGAGAATTGTACTCTATGTCCTCGAACTTTGTCAAGAGGAAGTGACTAAAAAAATTCCTCGATGTCTGTGCTGACTACTGCCTTCTATGTACACTACAGACAGCAAGGCTCACAATTCACATCGAGTCGCGATTGCAGATAACGCCGTCCAGGAGGCAACAGGCATTGCTTCCAGTGTGGCTCGCCCGCACCACGCATCATCGCTGGCTGCACAGATGCTAAATGCTTCTGATGCCCCTATCTCAGTGCAGCACAACTCATGGACCCTTTATGACACAATATTTTGGGGCAGATTCATGAGTTCTGGCGCATCTCTGCAAATCAGCAGGGATGCGCCAGAACTGATGCGTCACGCAATTCCCTCCTTGCGGCACCACAGATGCGCCGCATTTACAATGGGGCGCACCATGGTGCAAGGAAGGGCAGATGCGTGACGCATCTTGTGGTGTACGGGCGGCGCATTGCTGGAGTAGCGTCGCAAGTGCGACGCAACTCCTGCAATGTACAGAGGCCACCCATACATAACGTGGTGCGTCACTCCTTACGCCTGCTTCAAGCAGGCGTAAGGATTTGACCCAGCAGCGTCGTAAAACTGACTCAGTGAAATCTTGTAGATTTCACTGCATCAGTTTTACGGGGCTTTCCTACGAGGGAACGCCCACCCTGCGACAGAACGCCCACATGAAACCTGACGCAAGGACGCAAGTCCGACATAAATCTGCCCCTTTGTGTATAATTTCACATCTGCTGTCCTACCTCAGTGTACCTCAAGTCATGAACCCTTCACGATAGAATCTTTTCCGTATTATTTCACATCTGGTGCCTATACCTTAGTGCAGCACAAATCATTGACCCTTTATGATTGAATCTCTATGTCTGATCCAATGATTACAGTTGTACTTGTTGCCAGCACCAACCATTCTGGGAGGGTTGGCTTACAATCACAACACACGCATCCAGCACAGACATCACTGGGCATGTGACCCTGGTAATAAAAAGGAGTCGAGCGCACGTGTCCATACCCGGTTCCACTATCTATCTGTGTCTGTGTGTTCATTATGTATGTAACATGCTGCCCCTGGGCCCCACCACATTACATAGTGCTCTGGACAGAGTATGCAACGATCTTACTTTTGACAGTGGGGGAAAACTTTAGTTATGTAACTTTGTCTCGGTCATAGTACAAGTACATATGTAGAGACAGGATCATTAGAGTACTGCTAGTAGAGTGTGTAGTGAATTTATAAGTGCGTGGGGATTGGCGGAGTGATTGTATAAGTACATATGTTGGCGCAGCCTAACTCCGACAACAAGCTTGTCTCTAATTGGCTGCCCTCCATGTGCCAAAAACTGAAACTTCAACTTTTCATATCTCTGTATTGCTACGGCTGCAACACTCCACTGAATGTGCAATAAACATTCATATCCACACAGATGTCTCATGCCCACCATCTTTCTTGTGTGGAACTGTGGATGAACGTACGGTCAGTGATTCCCCATTCCTTCCATGTTGGCTATGTTGTGGGACTTGGCTCACAGAGTGACACGTTGGCTTTTGCAACCTGGGTGACGGCAGCACTCCAACACGGACACCGGCATCCAGTGTTGTCCGATCTTTTTAAGCTTTCTATAGCCCAAAGCCAACCAAAAAGTAGCCCAAAGTAGCCCATTATTGCTACTTTAAGGAAGGAGTGGCAGGGACAGCGTCAAGCAGCCGGTGAATGCATTGGAATTGATGCGGCAGCAGGCTCCCAAGTAAATATTTGTCAAATAAAGTGCTTTAACATACTACTTTGCTGGAGCGCTGTATATATATTTATAATCTGCCAACTAGCACAAACCAAAATTTTACAGCACAACCGGGACAAATATAGCCCAATTGTGTGTGAGCTAGCCCAATCTGGCAACACTGGCCGCATCAGTTAATTCCTCATAGAGCTCACGACGGAGCCATGCCCATAGTTCTGCAGTCATTCTCCATAGCCTCACGCTAGACTGGCATACAGCAGGCCAGCCCATTCGGCTTACGCTTACAGAGAAGGACAACAACGCTACATGGCCAAGATTTTCATTGTAGTGATCTGATGGTCACAGGTCTAGTTGTTAGTATGCCACACAGTGTTGCCAGATTTTTGTAAGCATTCTATAGTCCAATGCCAACCAAAAAGTAGCACAAAGTAGCCCAATATTGCTACTTTAAGGAAGAAGGGGCAGGGACAGTGTCAAGTAGGCAGTGAAAGCATTGGAATTGATGCTGCAGCAGGCTGCCAAGTAAATCTTTGTCTAGTAAAGCGCTTTAACATACTACTTTGCTGGAACGCTGTATATATATTTATAATCTGGCAACTAGCAAAAACCCAAATTTTACTGCACAACTGGAAAAAATACAGCCCAATTGTGCATGATGTAGCCCTATCTGGCAACACTGATACCACAGCCACTCACTCATGGCTGGTATACACCCACACCACACCCATCCAGCACAGGCGTCACAGGACACGGGACCCTACTAATAAAAAAGACCGGGTGCACGTGCTCTATGCCATTTTAGAGTTGCTTGCACTGCGGCCGGCACAGTTACACTGCCACGGTGATGGCCCGTCCCGGACACCTCATGTTTTCTGTGCTCTGCTGCACCACAGTGTAGGCCTGAGCCCAACAGCGAGGGCCTAGTTGTCACTGAGTTAGTAGCACTGCAAGCACTGAGCGGGTGTACAACCTGCGATGATGATAGGTGCACTGGTATGTCCACTGTAATGGCGATATCAAGCCTCAGTACCAAATGTGAGACCTGTTAGCTTGCAGAGCGGAGCTGCATGATGTGGAGGGTGCCCTGTCTGCAAAAAGGTGAGTTGTGAGGCCTGGGAACGCAGCGTCGGGCTAATACCTCTGGGCGGCGGGAGAGGATGGAGTACAGCAGCCTGGATGCAGAAAGACCGCACAGCGAGTTAGGCGTACGCAGTCGTATATACTCTGCCATTACTAATTCTGTACTATCTTTCAGATGTGGGAGCTTGAAAGTTCCACTAGGTCCCAACAAGTGGTTGGAGAAAGAGTGGTGGCGTAAAGATGAGCTGTGACAGTTTTGTCCACTGTGTGGGCACTCAGTGTACCTCCTCATCTCTTCCTTTCTCTCCCTCACACTCTTGCTCTCTCTCTCTTCCTCTTACACTGTTTGTCTCTTTCTCTCTTCCTCTCTCTCTCTCTTTCTCTCTCTCTCACTCTTCCTGTTTCTCTGTTCCTCTTTCTCACACTCTTTCCCTCTTTCTCTCTCTTCCTCTCTCTCACTGTTTTTCTCTCTCTTCGACTTTCTCACTCTTTCTCTCTGTCTTCCTCTTACGTTCTCTCTTTTTCTCTCTCTCTTCCTCTCACTTTCACTGTTTCTCTCTTTCTCTCTGTCTTCTGCTCACTCTTTCTTTCTCTCACTCTCTCTTCCTCTCTCCTTTGATGGATGCATGATGCACAATCTTATCTTGCTTTTTATCTAACAGGCTGTGATTCACGAATCGACGTTCCCCCCCAACACCACCCAAGCTGAACGCGCGTAGAATCTGCGATGATGCGTGGCCATCCTCAATGCCTGAGAAAGTTGCTTCGGCATGTGGTGGACCCTCTTACACACACACCGGTGGCAGAAGGTGAGCAGAGAGAGTTCCTTCTGCAGCAACGGGCAGTCACCTCTGGGCGGTGGGAGTGGATAGTGTGCCGCAGCCAGGGCGCACAAGAGTGCACGGACACCTCCGAGCAGTGGGAGTGTATGGGTTGCAGCAGCCTGATTGTGCATCGGCGAAACAGAGAATTACGTGTGTGCAGTTATATGTACTCTGCAATTACTAATTCTATACTATCTTTCAGATCAATAAACTTGAGGGCGCACTATGTCCCGGCACGTGGTTGGAGACACACCGGTAGCACAAAGGTGAGCTGCGAAGATTTTCTCCAGTGTCAACACTCCCTCTTCCTTTCTCTCTCTCTCACTTTCTCTCTCTCTCACTTTCTCTCTTTCTCTGTCTCTTCCTCTCTCTCTCATTCTTTCTTTCTCTCTTCCTCTCTCTCACTCTTTCTCTCTCTCCCTCTCTCTCTCTTCCTCTCTCTAACTGTTTCTCTCTCTCTCTTTCTTCCTTTTTTCTTTCTTTCTTTCTCTCTCTCTTCCTCTCTGTCACTGTTTCTCTCTCTCTCTTCCTCTCTCTCACTCTTTCTCTCTCTCTTTCCTCTCTCTCAAGCTTTCACTCCTTCTCCGTTCCTTGTATCTTACTTTTTCTCGCTTTGCCCGTCTCACTCTTTCTCTCTTTCACTGTCTTCCTCTCTCTCTCACTCCTTCTCTCTTTCTCTGTCTTCCTCTCTCTCAGTCTTTCTCTCTTCCTGTCTCTCACTCTTTCTCTCTCACACTATTTCTCTCTTTCTCTCTTCCTTGTATCTCACTCTTTCTTTCTCACCTTTGCTGGACACATGGCGCACCATCTTATCTTTCTTTTCGTCTTGCAGGCAGTGATTCACAAATGCTCCAGAGATGACACGCCATGGCTGTACATAGTTTTATTTTTGGTGTTTTGTTATAATAAAATGATTAATATGTCAATCCATACATGACTAAGATTCTGGTTTGTCCAACCTCACAAGCATCTTCTTATTAATAATTAAACAAAATTACCCAATTTTTACGTTCCAGATTCCCTAATGTGACTGTCACATTTGTTTGTGGGGTGTGGGGGTGAGGGGTGATGGTGGACAAGAAGCTCCTGCTGTGGGATATCGGAGCAGTGTTGGGTGTCCGACCTGCATGATCGTTGCCTCCATTGCATCTGTTCTCAGAGACTTATGAGCCGGCGGGCTGGCTCGTAGATTAAAAGCTGAGAGCCGACTGGCTGGCTCATAGAGGAAGAGCCGTGGCCCGTAAGTTCGCAGATGGAGAGCTGCGGGACAGCTCCGAGAGGCACACCTGTGCGCCAATTATATAGGGAAAGGTGTGGGCCGTCGGCTTCCAAAGGGATATCTGCGGAACAGTGATGTGGGAAGAGGGAGCGTGAAGAGGGTATGTCGCAGAGAGAGACCTGTGATATATTTCCAGTCTTGGCTTTCACAGATAAAACTTCGGGCCCGAAAATACTGTGAGCCGACAAGTGGTTCGCAGAGGGAGACTTGCAGGCCCAAGAATGTTGTTGGAGGTATACTGGTGATGTGGGAAGAGGGTGCATTACCTGCCTATGTGGGGAGACACAGCGTGAAAGGTATGTTTTCAGAAATGCCTCGGAAAGATGCCAGCTGATGGATTGAATCACAAAATGGCTTTTCAATTCTCATATAGTGTGACTTATGAACAGTTGGTACCCAAGCTCGCAGAGGGACAACTGCAGCCCGTGGGCTCATCTCACAGAGGCACTAATACGGGCTCTCCACTCCCAAAGGAACAACGGCATATTAGCTCACAGACGTAGAGGCACAGCAGCCTACTAGCTCGCAAAGGTAGAGAGCTGCGTGCTGACGGACTGGCTTCTAAAGGCATAGCTGCGAAGTAGTGATGTTGGGCACAGGGAGCGTGAAAGAGCTATCTTCCTACTGGTGTCCTGGAATGGAAGTCGTGCTGCCAGGCACTCACCTGTTTCTCCTTTATTGTTAATAAATCTTAAACCTTCACTGCGTCCATATCATCATTACACAGTGCTCCGGTATATTAAATTGCCCCTGGGACCTTTCTTTTATATTTTCACTCGATGCGAGGCACAAGATGGCTGCTAACACTTCCTGGTTTGAAGTGTTAGCAGCCAATCAGAGGACACTTCCTGCTTTGAAGTGTTATCAGCCAAACAGAGGCAAGCTTGTGCTCATGAGTTAGTCACCAACCAGATACATATATTTATATATTTTTCCTTTAATATCTCAAAAACTACTGAACAGATTTACACCATTTCTACAAAAGCACGCTTTCTGGACCAAGACCTTTCTCTTTGCCAAATTTGGCATAATTCCGTTCAGCAGTTTGACCTGTAGCCTTGTCTAAAGTTTTCTATGGAAAATGCATTGATGAAACACGTTTTGGGACCCCCCTTTTTTCTCAGCCTCCCCCTTGACCAATCACCCCTAAACTTTCAAGATAGGAACTGATCAAAAAAGAAAAACTTTTTGGAAACTTTTTGGAAAACATTTGTCAAACGACGCCAAAATTATAAGCACATGGAGGCTTCCAGGAGAGGGGCCACGCAACACCCCTCCCAACATGAGTGAAGCCCCGGGACTGTGAGGACCCCAGCGGGCCGCCGCAGCCCCAGAGAGCCCCCGCAATTATTTTTTATTCCCCAAAGACCTAGCCCACCCCGGGATCTCATTAAAATAAAAAAATGCAGGAACCCGCGACCCCAGCACGAATAGCGCCGATTTCTTTGTTTTTATAAAAATGCTTTCTTTGGCCCTGGGGGTCCTTCTGAGACCCCCTAATGCATGCCTAGGGGATTAGAGGGTTTCTATCTTACCCCCTTCCCTTGTTTTATACCTTTGTTTCTGTGTTTTCTGGTGACTGGCTTCTACTGAGTCACAAATTGGCTGTCAACACTTCCTGGTTTGGAGAGTTGGCACCAATCACAGTAAAGCTTGTGCACGGGACTTAGGCTCCACCCAGATATCAAAACTTTTATTTTTCTATTTTCTCAGCAACTATTGAATAGATTTACACCATTTAAAAAAAGGTCGCTTTCTGATCCAAGCACTACCTTGCAGTAGTTTCAGCTGTAGCCTTGCACAAAGTTTCCTATGGGGACTTGATTTTTCCACTCTTATTTTTTCAATTTCTCGAAAACTACTGAACGGATTTACTTCATTATACAAAAAAAGGTTGATTTCTAAACCAAGCATTACCTTTCTGCCAAATTTGGGGTAATTCCGTTCAGCAGTTCGAGCTGTAGCTCGTCCCAAATTTCCTATGGAAATTAACATGGGGAAAACGCATTTTGGGGCCCCCCTTTTTTCTCAGCCCCTGCTTGACGAATCACCCCCAAACATTTGGGAGAAGAGCTGCCCTGGATAGACTTTTTTGTGAGAATTTCGCAAAGATTCATCAACAATTTCCACATTTTTTGATTTGCTAATAATTTTTACAACGCTCTGCAACGCAGCTCCGTTGCGCTTACTGGAGGTACCTGGTGGGCTAGTTGGCCCCTACGGACCCTCAGGACGAGTGGGATTCTCCTGCTCAGAAATATAATCGTAACGTCAGCTGAAGAAATGAGAGAACGGGAAGAGGCAGCCTTGTCAATCTTTGACGACAGTAAAGTGGCTCTACAGAAAAAAAGTGCGGGAGCAGTTGCGGAGACAACTAAACCAGATTTAACAGCTCGCGTAAAGCGATTAGAAAAATTAAAATGATCAAAGCTTTTAAAATGGTGGGAGGTCAAGTCCTTGCAGCGATAGAGGTAAAGCATATCCCTAGGGGGTTGAGGTCCTAGTAGCCCCGACGTATGAGGCCCCAAATCTGAATATGCTTCGTGAATGGGCAGAAAACAACCAGGAATCTCCACAAAGAATGCTTGCTATACTAATTAAATCTGCCAATATCGATCGTTTAAGAATCTTAGAAGAGATTGATCAAATTCTCAGTATGCTGGCAAAAGAGACTGACCAAGACACCATTTCTAATTTCAATCTGAATATGAAAGACCGTTTAAAAAACTGGAAGAATCAACCAAAGAGAGGAAGGCACAAAGGTTCACATGCGTTAAACTCGCTTATGATAGAGGGCAAAACTATACTTTTGCAAACAAATTTGAAACCATACGTCAACAACGTCTTAACAACAGTGGAAAATTAATGGCAGACCCTCAGTCTGAAGTGAGCAGTATTGCAAGCTCTGAGCCTGACACCGATGGTGATGAGGGTCCTAGCAGGTCAGCCATAGAACCAGTGCCCACAGATCTGGAAGAATTTGTTTTTTTAGAGCAGGAGAGGTGATTCAACCTCTGGCCCAGAACATTTGCAAACTACGCAAAGCCTCAAAGAAGAAGAGGCAGAGGCAACAGAGGCGCAAAGGCGCCAATCAACGCAAAGGTAGAAGGGAAAGTGAAGAACAAACAAACCAAGAAATAAGCTGTGAATCAGAAAATTCAATTGTAAATCTGACAAATATAGTTGTAACAGAGAAAGAGAACAATTGCGTGCTGCAATAGCCCATCTGCAGACGGCTAAGTCCCCGGGGATGGACGGACTCGCAGCCGAACTTTATAAAGAGTTCAAGGGTGTTCTGGTCCCGAAACTCCTTGAAGTGGCAATAGAGGCCTACGATCTGGGCTTGCTCCCGGACTCCATGCGGGCGGCGACAATAGTCATGATCCCAAGCCGGGGAAGGATCCCCTCCTCCCAGGATCCTATTGACCCATTTCCATGTTGAATGTGGATCTGAAAATAATCAGCCAGGTGTTGGCCTCTAGACTCCTCCCCTATCTTCGTCGCCTGGTCAATGACGACCAGTCTGGGTTTATTCCGGGCCGGAACACCCTGCGGAATATCCACTGCTTGGCCCACATCATGCAAACTCCGGAGGGTCAGGCCGGGCAAAACACTCTGGTATTCCTGGATATCGAACAAGCGTTCGACTTGATCCACTGGCCCTACCTCTGGAAGGTGCTTTTGAAACTTGGACGGGGGGAAGGGTTTGTACGGTGGGTTCGGCTGCTATATGCTAGACCGGTGGCCAGAGTCCGCACGGGTAGGAGCGCCTCGGATGAGTTAGTTATATCGCGGGGAACTCGTCAGGGGTGCCCTCTTTCCCCCCTGCTCTTTGCCCTGGCGATGGAGCCATTGGCCTGCCATCTCCGTACGGTGCTTAAGGACCGGGGTATTCGAGTGGGGACGGTGGAGCATGTGGTGTCCCTGTATGCGGACGACGCTCTGATCTATCTAAGCCAGCCGGCGCAGTCACTGCCGATGTTGATTGCCGCGCTAACACAGTTTGCAGCCGCCTCTGGCTTGGCGGTAAACAAAGCAAAATCCCAGTTGTATGCGCTTGGAGAGCAGGTAGAATGGGAGGGGGCCCAACGCCCAGAGATGGGACTCCCATGGGTGGACGACACGCTTTGTTACTTAGGGATCTGGATTAGTCGAAACTCGGCCACTTTCTTCCAACATAACATGGGACGGATAATCCGGGGTCTGAAGGGAAGCATCGCCTTCTGGAACACCCTTAAGCTTTCCCTGATGGGAATTTTGCCCTAATTAAGATGGTGATCCTCCCACGCTGTCTATACACTATGCAGGGGTCCTGCTATGAGATACCGCACCGGGTTTTTCGAGAACTGGATTCTCTCCTAGTCCTTTTATTATGGATTGGGAAGTGATGCAGGGTGAGTCTGGCGGTCCTAAAACGCAGGTGGGGCGTGGGAGGTTTAGAGGTCCCCGATCTGGAGATGTATTATTTTGCCTCACAGCTGCAACACGCAATTGCGTGGCTGGATACGGACCCCTCTTGGGAACGGTCCTTAATGGAGGGGACTTATGGGACCGGGCAAATGGGAGCGCTGCTTTGGCAGGTAGGGAGTCGAAGAGATCGCATCCCTCCGCTGATACGGTTGGCGGCCGCGGTCTGGGATCGGGTGGTGCGACGCCTTATCCATAGCAAGCCCTTCGCTCCTGATTTGGACTTATGGCTGTTGCCATCCTTTGCCCGGATTGCACGGATCATGTCTATAGACAAATGGACAGAGGGAGGGTGTCTAATGCTGGCTGATCTGTACCCAAACGATAAATTTATCTCCTATCAGGAGGCGGTTACCGCCTTTGAGCTTGGTCCAGGGCAATTTCTTCAATACGCTAAAATAGCGGCGACTGCACGGCAACTTTGGCCCGCATTCCCGGATGCCCCGGCGCACACTCACACTCTGGTCACAATGCTGGCAATGGCGGGGAGTCGGAAGTTCGTGACTCATCTATATAGGGCCCTGAGAGAGGATAAACAGTTGCGGCCCTTAGCGATAGAGGGTAGATGGCAGCAGGCGTGTCCACAAGAGATCACTCCCCGTGAAAGGGAAAAAATACATGAAAGTGTGAGGAAGGTGTCAGTGAGCAACCGTTTCAAACAAATCCAATATAATTTTATACATATGACCTACCTCTCCCTAAGCATCTCCAGACCATAGACAATACTAGGGATGCCCATTGCCCGAGATGCCGTAGCCCCCCAGGCGGACTTTGTGCATATGGTATGTACGTGCCCTGTCCTCTAATCATATTGGGCGTCGATACTCGAGGTCTTGGTGAGAGTATCGGGATGGGTAATAGATTTGGACCCGTGTCCCTGCCTCCTAGGCTTAATCCCCCGGGACCCCAAACGGAAGGTGAGCAGATGGTTTTTGATACTAGGCCTGGTTACGACTCAACGCCGTATTGCAATTCACTGGTTGTCCCCGCAGGGTCCGACGCTGCAGAAATGGAAGGCAGATCTGAGGGAATGGGCGCTGGCAGAAGAAGAGCACATAAGGCGCATAAGAAGGGATGGGAAGCTACCTGAGGTCCTACAGGCTTGGGGGTAATGTTTCAGGAGCTAGTGGGACTGGATACCCCTTTGACACAAAATACCCCGGAACTGGTAGGCTCGGGACGGGGAGAGACGCAGCCTCGAGGCGATGCGACGCATGATGACCCATTATGAGGAACAAATGGCAGAGACCCTATGTTAATGTTTCTACTTTTCCTTTTGACCATAAGATAGGAACACAGACCACACAGGGGGTGGTGGCAGAATCGGCGGCGGGAGGGGGGTAGGGTTGGGGAGAGTTGAGGGATGGGTGGGGGGTGGGGGACGGGGTGGGGGGAGTTTTCATTGAGTGCACTACGATTTAAGCGACATGTAACTACACAATGACTACACAAGGGGCAAATTGGGGACTAAAATATCCTTGTTACTGTTATGCAACTGCTTGATTGCTAGATTTGTTAAGGGGATTTTTTTCCATGTCTTGAGCGATTACAATGTAACTTTGTACCTTGCTGGATTTACTATACTGGAGATGTACACTGAAAAACATAATGAATAAAGTTTGGGGGGGGGAAATAAAACTGTTCAACAGAGAAAGAGAACAGCATTCTCAAGTTAGGCTTATCATTTTGTCGGGAACAAGATTTCGATTACGTTAAAACAAGAAATGATGTTTTCAAATTTGTGCCATCCTTAAAACTTAAAAAACACTTTGCAATCACTCCCGGCAGAAATCAAATTGCAGGTGGAGGTGGACAAGCCAATAGAGACACTAACTTGTCAAGTTTTGCAGTAAATGACATGAATTTAATGTTGGATATGAGGCATACTAGTCTGTCCTCTTAATAATAATAATAAGTTTGTAAAGCGCCTGGTTACACTAGCTAGTGTGTCCCTGCGCTGCGGCCAACAGATGCTACTTGATATGCAATAAAAGAAAAAAAAACAGGCTGAAAACGTGAGAGCTTTATGGCTGGAAGAGCCACGTCTTCAGTTTTTTCCGAAAAATGTTTTCCGATTGTTCCATTCTAAGATCCAGGGGAAGAGCGTTCCACTGTTTGGTGGCCAGGTAGTGAAAGGATCGACCCCCCATTCTCGTTCTTTTAATTACTGGGACTTGGACCAGCCCCGAGCCCCAAGAACGCAAGGCCCTGGTAGGAGTGTAGGGGGACAGTAGGTTGTGAAGGTAATTCGGGCCTTTCCTCATCAGGATCCGTTGACTAATGCAAAGGGCCTTGAATAAAACTATTTCCTTTACAGGAAGCCAGTGTAGAGTAGTACGGGCATTTTTTAACGAGGCTCTCCTCGGAAGCATCAAGACTAGAGGGGCAGCTGCGTTTTGAATGTAATGTAATCTTTGAAAGCTCCTATTACTGGTGCCTATATAGAGTGCATTCCCATAGTCCAAGTGCAAGGTGACAAGTGCGTGGACTAGGGTTTTCCTGGCAGCTACCGGGAGCACATCTAAGGTTTTCCGAAGGCCTTTAATTATGCCAAAGCACTTTCTAGCCACAGTCCTGGTGTGGTGGTCAAAAGAGAGATTAGAGTCAAGCCACATTCCCAGGTTCTTTACCTGCTCCTTTGGGGTGGGGGTGGTACCCAGAGTCTGTGGCCACCATCTTGGTGATCATATCGAGGGAGCCTTACCCACAATTAGGACCTCGGTCTTTCAGCTTTAAGCAGTTGTTCGCCATCCAGACTGCAAGCTCTTGTAGACAAGTGGAGAAGTTTGCTGCAGCTTTTTCCTGAGATTGGGACATTGATACTACAAGCTGCGTGTCATCCGCATATGACACAACAGTAATGCCGTGTTTTTCAATGATTTTAGACAGAGGGGCCATATACAGATTTAAAAGCATATGGCTAAGTATAGATCCCTGGGGGTCCCCCTGACAAAACCTGATATTCTTGGAGTAGTACGGCCCTTGGGATACTTGAAAGCTCCTGTCCTGTAGGAAAGAGCTTAGCCATTTCAGAGCCAGGTTAGTCAGTCCACTTTCCTTAAGGCGCTGAAGGAGTATGGGGTGGGCCACAGTGTTGAATGCAGCGCTAAGGTCCAGCAGAATCAGCGCCACCGTTTGTCCTGCGTCGACCTGTCTGCGGATGGTTTCAGTAGACAGAAGCAGCGCCGACTCTGTGGAATATGTTGCCCGAAAGCCTAATTGCGTGGGGTGGAGTAAACATGCCTTGTTCATGTGTATGGTTAATTTGAGCGTTGACCTTCTTTTCAGCAATTTTGACCACAAAAGGTAGGAGTGAGATTGGTCGTAGATTCTCCAACTGGCTGGCGCTCACCCCAGGTTTTTTTTTATGGGGACAACCACTGCCTCCTTCCACCTCTGGGGGGCTACTCCTGCCTCAAAGGAGAGTCTGAGGAGGTGCCTAAAGTAAGGAACCAGAGTGTCCATACTCTCCCTCATATTTCTCGGTTTCATAGGGTCTCTTGGGGAGCCTGACTTGATGTTCAAAGCTATGGTTTTGAGGTCGTCCAGGGAGGGCAGGCTAAAACTGGAGAGGCAGGAAGCCTCCTCCATGTTACATGTTCCCGTCCTATCTTATGCACTAAGATTGTAGTTTCACGAATGACGATTCACGCACTGCATTTAAAATGGCTGAAAAACTGTATTAGTTTGTTGGTGAGCAAGCCTGCAGGTCAGGCGAAAAGCGTCCGGCAGCTGACAAATAAAACTATTTTGTCAAGAACATGGCTTTGTCATCCTTCTTGTAAGAAATTGCTGCATTTTATATATATATAACTAAACATCCAGATCTTCAGAAATGCACACAACAGCTTGGCTTCCATTCGGATCTTTAATTTCAGCTCCCCCCAGCATGCCAGCAAACATTAGTACCTGATGCGTTTCGAGGCTAATGAACCTCTTTTTCAAAGGCTGTTTGTAAATGTACCTGCACATAGAGTGCTCTTTCTCTTTTGAAAAATAAGAAGCATGTTTTCATTGGCTGAGTGCAACTTTATTTGATTGGCTAAGTGCCTTTACCCCACTGCTGCATTACTGGATATGTAGCCCCAAGAGCACTTACATTTCAATCCCCTAAGTGGGTTATATGCGCAAATGAATTTATAAAACAGCAATATATATATTATAAAAATTGTGAATAATTTTTAGTTACGAAAAATATATTCATTATTTGTTTTAAAAATGTTATACACAAGTCGCGCATCCTTCGCGCACCCTACACGATGGCTTCACGCATTCCGGTAGCCATTTTGAACAGTCGCGCTGGCGTCGCGACTTCGTCACAATTTGTAAAGTATGAAATATGTTTAAATTCATTATTTTCCTTTAAGTGTTTGTCTAAATTTATTTATGAAACTAATTTTAAAGTATTGTTTTCAATATAATTTTGACGAAAGTAAAACTACGAAATGCACGGTGTAGCCGCTTACTGTACATGACCTCTACCCGCATGTATTTCCAGGGTCACGCATGATCGCGCCGACATCGTGCCGATGTCGCGACTTCGGCGTATTTTTAAAGTTGAAAAAGTAACTGTAGAAAGTTTGAATATGAGATTAGAGTAAATAGGTTTGATAATATAGATACTAAAATATCATAGAAATGGATATTTATAGTTTTTATTCATATATGCAATATTTCACGGGTACGCACCGTACGCAACTCTATGTCAGTGAAAAAAAAAAGAAAGGATCTGATTGGTTTACATAATTTTTATTTTAGCAGAGGGAGTATCCATTCCTATGAACTTCTTTTTATATTTAACATCAATTGAGAGAAGACCTATTTCTTGCTTCTCTGTCTTTTGAAATCTTTTTGTGTTTATTTGGTATTTTGGTAGCAAGATTGGCATCTAATCTTGCTACAGTAGATCCATTTGCTGTGGAGGAGGAGGAACAGCTTCAGCAGAAGAACCAGAAGAAGAAAGAGAGTATTGTACGGGTCTTCTTTATAGTATCAGAGGGTCATAAAAAAGTAAATGCCACAAAAGTGACCTGTATTATATGCTGCAGAGTGCTTTCAAGAGGGTCTGAGACGAAGTATTCCTGTGGTACTTTTAGAATGAAGTAGCAACTAGAAACAATTCATCCAGTTCATCTTGCTAGGGAAGAGCAACAGAGGGAGTTGAATGCTGCATCACAGCAAGACCATAATGCTGCGTCAACATCTGGTCAGCAAGTTGCAGCTGCTCCAAGGCCCCACATCATGCCTTAACTCTTGAATGCAACTATATGTTGCATGAAGTGCAATGTTTAACTCTGCATTGCTGAACAATGCCTTGATGTTATTACTGATGCATTAAAAGCACACAAATTCAAATAAAATGTATGTGCTTCTGTTTTTCTTAAAGTTTTTTTCCTGTTCCTCATTTTTATTAAAAAAATCAAAAACACACAAAAAAACTACAAAAATGTTTAAAATACAAAAAAAATCAAAAATGTTAAAAAAAACAACGGTTCTCACGGAACCACCTCTACTGGTTAAAAAAAGAAAAATTACCTAAGAGGTTGTACAAGAGTATGGAGACAGTGTGGCTGATTATTGAACTGCAAGGATACTGCATGGTTGTTTTTTGAATGTTTCAGTAGTGGAACGTGATTGAATGAGTTTATGAATAATAGTTTGGATGATTGGAGGTGTGCACGAGGAGTGACAGAGTGATTGCTGGACTGCATGGATACTACCTGGGTAATTGAAGGAGTGAATCAGTAGTATGTACCTGGTTATAGGTCTGTATGGATAATGTACAGAGGATTTTAGCAGTGTTTGTGTTACTGGGACATTGTATGAGTACGTGAGCAGTGACTGGATGATTACAGTGCTGTAAAGAGAGTGCATTGTGAATTTATAAGTGCTTAGGTATTGGCAGAATGATTGGATAAGTACATCGTGCTAGATGAGTGATTGGAGAAGTGCATGGGGAGTGACAGTGTGATTGCTGGACTGCTTAGGTACTACATGGGTAATTAGAGGAGTGAATCAGTAGTAAGTAGCTGGTTAGAGCTCTGTATGGTAGTGCAAAGAGAATTGTATCAGTGCTTGTTAGTGTCTGCATCATTGCATAAGTATGTGACTAATAATTGTGCTGTAAAGAGAGTGCATGGTGAATTTATAAGTGCTTGGGTATTGGCGGAGAGATTGGATTAGTATATGGTACTAGCTGGGTGACTGAAGGTATGCATGGGGAGTGACAGTGTGTTTGCTGGACTGCATAAGTACCTGGGAAATTGAAGGTGCAAATGAGTAGCGCGTAGGTTGTTAGAGGACTGCGTGGATAGTATACATGTTATTGTAGCAGTTCACGTGTTAGTGCTCGGGTCATTGCATGAGTACATGGGTAGTGAATGGACGATTAGAGCACTTGAAGGAAAGTGTATGGTGAATTTGCAAGTACGTGTGTATTAATGGAGTGATTTGATTAGTATATGGTACTGGCTGGGTGACTGGAGGAGTGCATGGGGAGTGACAGTGTGATTGCTGGACTGCATGGATGGTACCTGGGAAAATGAAGACCTGAATGAGTAGCGTGTAGGTGGTTAGAGGACTACATGGATAGTGCACATGTGATTGTAGCACTACATGTGTTAGTGTCTGGGTCATTGCATAAGTACATGGGTAGTGACAGGATGATTAGAGTACTGCAATTGTATGGTGAATTTATAAGTGCTTGGGTATTAGCGGAGAGATTGGATTAGTATATGGTACTGGCTGGGTGACTGGAGGTGGGCATGGGGAGTGACAGTGTCTTTGATAGACTGCATGGGTAGTACCTGGGTGAATTAATCTTACCTTTTTTTCAAGTAAATATGAAATTAATTGTAACATTTTATCACTTTTTTTGTAATGTAAATTTAAAATATTTTAAACTTTAGTAGTAGGTTCTGTAAAAGAGAAGAACAAAATTCTGTTATTACATATAATTTTATAGTTTTTACAACACAACATAATTGTACAATTAAATCACATATTCGATTTGCGTTTTTTGCTGTCTTCAGATTCTATTGAAATTCACCATACACAGTGATTTAAATGTTGATCATCAGATGACAGCGGGCAAAAAAATACAATCAATAAGATTGTTAAAAAAACATATTTGTCTTCAAAATATCTACAAAAAACTCAACTCTGTCTTTACATTTTCACAAATGAACATCCTTATTAACATAGTATACAATACAAAGATCAAATATATGACCACCTTCTTTCGAATACAATTTTCCAAATGCAATGTCAAAGAACAGAATCAATAATTTAAACCATAATTATCAACATCTTCCCAATTGGCCGAATGAATTTACTTAATATATTTCCATTGAGGATATCCCCAATAAACTTTTGAATTCATATTCACACCTTCCCAATAGGCCAAATAATGTTTCTGAAAACATTTGCAATGAGGATATCCAAGATAGACTTCTAAATTCATATTCACATGTTTCCAAAAGAGTGAATGATGTTTCTAAAATAATTTGTAGTGAAAATATCCAAACTTTACTCATTAATTCATGTTGACATCTTCTCAGAATTTTGGCATCAAAAATATTAGGCAACCAATATTTGAACTCTAAATGTGCATCACTACATAGTGTCCATCCTTTATTGCATTTTAAATACACAGTATAGTGTCCAGATGTTGAAATAGGTCCATTGTGGAAAATAATAGCCACTGTTTTAAAAGTTCTTCGTGAAATAGATACTTGATCTACTACAAAATTATTAATTTTGGTTTCCATTTTTGTTCCATCTGGTCTACAATGTTGCAGCATTAAAATTAAGCATGGGCGTAAAATCCGTTCCGCTCGCGGATTTTGCGGATTTTGGGTAAATTCGCGATCCGCGAATTCTCGCGAATTTGCCGAAAATTCGTACATTCGCACACAGCGGAATTTTTTGCTTGGTCGCGCTTGACAAATACAATATTGCGGCGCGCTGCGTTCACTTACCGTCATTCAGCGTTTGAAGAGTTGTTTTTCTCCATGTTTGCGTGTGCTGCGCCATTTTGGATCTTGCTGCGTGATCCCGCGGGAGTTTGTCGACCGCGATTACGTCATCGCGCCCGCCACCTTGCACAGCGAGAGTTTGTCAACGCGAGTACGTCATAAAGGCTCGTGATCACGCATCGCGGGAGTAAACAATTGCGAACACGTAGATGCGGCGGGCAGCAACAATCTCGCACTCGCGAAATTGCAAAATTTGCAATTCTGCACAAGAAATCCACCAGCAAGCAGTATAAACCTTCTGAAAATGATGATTTTTATCAGAATAACTCCTAAGGTTGACATTTGCCTGCACTTTTTTTTGCAAGGAGTCCATTTTGGGGGGGGGGGGGAAGGAAGTGCCCCACAGTCTCCAACTTCCTGTTCCTGTCCAGCAGGCTCCTCCCAGTGCTTTCTTCATGTGCTGGTCACTTTCATTTGGATCTTGACCTGGAAGGATTACTTTTTGTGGATGCTGCTGGATATTTGGATTTGAGGCCTTTTTGACTTTCTTTGGATCACTTTTGGATTAGAAATCAACTTTCACAAGTAAGTTTGTTTGGGGCATTACAGTTGCTGCAACTACAATTTTTGAACTTTTTCAGAACATTAAATAAAATATATTGTGGGTAGCCACAGTATCCAGTAGGACCAGGGTTAGTTATGGGTGCATGATACAACTGTTTTGTTGAATTTAAACATCATTGAGGGCATGGATGGCATGGGATAGTGCTGAATTTTGTGTTTTTTTCGATTTTTTGGGCTGCTGTTGGGGCCTTTTGCCCAGGGGTAGTGAGTGGTGCATGGACTGAGTCTGTCTGTGGGGTCTCTTTAATGTAAACATCATGGATGGCATTGGATTGTGGTGATTTTTGTGTGTTTTTCGTTTTTTTGGGGTGTACTGTTGATGGGGACTGGCCATGTGGGTGGGGGGCATTTTGAGTGCTGGTACAGGCAGGCCCTGGCCATGTGCTTGGGGTGCAAGGGGCCATTTTGAAGGCAGGCAGTGTTCTGAGGCCTGCTCCCATTTTGCCTAGCTTTCATCCATTATGCCCAGGGGTAGTGAGTGGTGCATGGGCCTAGTCTTTCTGTGGGGTGCCTTCTTGAATTTAAACATCATTGAGGGCATGGATGGCATGGGATTGTGCTGATTTTTGTGTTTTTTTTTATTTTGTGGGCTGCTGTTGGGGCCTTTAGCCCAGGGGTAGTGAGTGGTGCATGGACTGAGTCTGTCTGTGGGGTCTCTTTAATGTAAACATCATGGATGGCATTGGATTGTGGTGATTTGTGTGTGTTTTTCGTTTTTTTGGGGTGTACTGTTGATGGGGACTGGCCATGTGGGTGAAGGCCATTTTGAGTGCTGGTACAGGCAGGCCCTGGTCATGTGCTTGGGGTTCAAGGGGCCATTTTGAAGGCAGGCAGTGTTCTGAGGCCTACACCCATTTTGCCTAGCTTTCATCCATTATGCCCAGGGGTAGTGAGTGGTGCATGGGCCTAGTCTTTCTGTGGGGTGTCTTCTTGAATTTAAACATCATTGAGGGCATGGATGGCATGGGATTGTGCTGATTTTTAGGTTTTTTTCGATTTTTTGGGCTGCTGTTGGGGCCTTTTGCCCAGGGGTAGTGAGTGGTGCATGGACTGAGTCTGTCTGTGGGGTCTCTTTAATGTAAACATCATGGATGGCATTGGATTGTGGTGATTTTTGTGTGTTTTTCGTTTTTTTGGGGTGTACTGTTGATGGGGACTGGCCATGTAGGTGGGGGCCATTTTGAGTGCTGGTACAGGCAGGCCCTGGCCATGTGCTTGGGGTGCAAAGGGCCATTTTGAAGGCAGGCAGTGTTCTGAGGCCTGCACCCATTTTGCCTAGCTTTCATCCATTATGCCCAGGGGTAGTGAGTGGTGCATGGGCCTAGTCTTTCTGTGGGGTGTCTTCTTGAATTTAAACATCCTTGAGGGCATGGATGGCATGGGATTGCGTAGATTTTTGTGTTTTTTTTTATTTTTTGGGCTGCTGTTGGGGCCTTTTGCCCAGGGGTAGTGAGTGGTGCATGGACTGAGTCTGTCTGTGGGGTCTCTTTAATGTAAACATCATGGATGGCATTGGATTGTGGTGATTTTTGTGTGTTTTTCGTTTTTTTGGGGTGTACTGTTGATGGGTACCGGCCATGTGGGTGGGGGCCATTTTGAGTGCTGGTACAGGCAGGCCCTGGCCATGTGCTTGGGGTGCAAGGGGCCATTTTGAAGGCAGGCAGTGTTCTGAGGCCTGCACCCATTTTGCCTAGCTTTCATCCATTATGCCCAGGGGTAGTGAGTGGTGCATGGGCCTAGTCTTTCTGTGGGGTGTCTTCTTGAATTTAAACATCGTTGAGGGCATGGATGGCATGGGATTGTCTGATTTTTGTGTTTTTTTCCGATTTTTTGGGCTGCTGTTGGGGCCTTTTGCCCAGGGGTAGTGAGTGGTGCATGGACTGAGTCTGTCTGTGGGGTCTCTTTAATGTAAACATCATGGATGGCATTGGATTGTGGTGATTTTTGCTTTTTTTCCGTTTTTTTGGGGTGTACTGTTGATGGGGACTGGCCATGTGGGTGGGGGCCATTTTGAGTGCTGGTACAGGCAGGCCCTGGCCTTGTGCTTGGGGTGCAAGGGGCCATTTTGAAGGCAGGCAGTGTTCTGAGGCCTGCACCCATTTTGCCTAGCTTTCATCCATTATGCCCAGGGGTAGTGAATGGTGCATGGGCCTAGTCTTTCTGTGGGGTGTCTTCTTGAATTTAAACATCATTGAGGGCATGGATGGCATGGGATTGTGCTGATTTCTATGTGTTTTTCGACTTTTTGGGGTGTATAACTGATGTTCCTCTGTCTTCCATTGCTTTTAGGTGCACAAGAGAACCACCAGTGCCAGGAAGAAGTCCTGCAGCGGTGTGTGTGCAGCATAACGTCACGCGACGTCACGTGTGGCCACAGACAAGACAACTCTGCAACTCGTGCGACTGCGGCCTGCTGCTCTGACCTCTGAAGAAGATGGCCCCAAAAAAAGTTCCCGTAGCTCCTCTAGCAAGAAAGTTGCCAGTAAGGAGCAGAAGAAGCAAGTGGCGCCACTTACCAAGGAGACTGGTGTGCCGACCGCCACATTTTTTGGGAAAAAAATAAGTACCCCTGCAGCAGCAGCGGGGTCTGCAGGGGACCAAGCTGCCGGGAGCAGCACCCCCGCTCCATTGGGCTCAGTGCCACCACCACCACGCCAACTTAGGTCCAAGCCCTTGAGTGCTTTAGAGGCCGCCAGTGTAGTTGTTCAATCACCATCGACCAGTGATGTTGGCTCATCGCAAGAAAGTAGCAGCAATATCCCTCAATCAACACAGGTTGTTGTAACTCATCTGACTAGTGTTCAACAACCACAGCCGCAACAACAACCACATGTGCATGCACAAGCCCAAGTCCATGTTGAAGGAGAGGCAGCGCAAGGAGATGCGCAAGCAGAGGTGCATGGAGCGGCACAAGTGCCCACAATAGTTGTTCCTCCCGAAGTAGGGGCACATCAGGAAATCGACATTCAAGCCGAGGTATCATTTGAGGAAGCCACTCCTCCTGATCATTCATTGTCTTCCACATCCCTAGCAAGGAAAAGATCAAGGATGGTGTCTACATCTTCTTCAAGCCCCCTTCCTTCTGATGATATGGATCAAACTTGGGAACCACCACTGCCGTCTGAGAGTGAGGCACACCATGATCTGACAAAGGTAGCTAAGCGTAAAAGGAAGGTCCCCGAAACTCTCGCACTTATGGAGTGTGGTGCTGAAGAAAAAGTGGCGTATACTACTCCTGCTGATGAAGACTCTCACGACGACGACGCAGTCATCATACACGTCACTCCAGCCTCAACAGGCATGCAGCAAACAGACATTTTGACCCTAGCCCGAAAAGCTGCTGAGCGTCATGTTGTCGACGAGGAGGCAATGGGAACACCATCATTAGAGTTAACTAGTACACCACCACCTACCGCTTCTATATTTTTTTCTCGCCAGAAGGGACCTCCATCCACCGCCACCTCAATTAGTGGTGGTGCAAGTGCACAACGTAGTAAAGTTCGGCAAAACACATCCTCCACTTCATCTGCCATTAGCAGCATGACCAGCAGTATCGCCTCCTCCGCCCCCCACAGAAATTTGAAGTCCGCAGTTTGGGACTTCTTTAGTGTTTGCTTAAAAAGGGAAAACATAGCCATTTGTAGCATTTGTAAGCTTGCAGTTAGTCGTGGTAAGCTTGGTACCAACTATGGTACCGGAGGCCAGAGAGGTCATCTTAAGAGACAGCACACTGTCCAATGGCTTACGCACCTAAAGGAGATCAAGGAAGCCCGAATTGGAAGTCAAAAAACTGTATCCGTTGATGTTCCATCTGATGATGACGAGGAGGAAGAAGCGTCAAACATTTCTTCACCTACACCCAGTACCCCTGTCAGCAGCACACCCCCTGTGCGCCACACTAAGAGTGTCGTAGAGAGTGAGACACCAATGCGAAAAACTTCATCACCGAGCGTAACTGGGTCGAAGAAGTCATCATCTTCCCGTAAAAAAATGATCCAGCCCACCATTAGAAGCATATTGTTTTCAGATGCGCCATTTGAACGCAACCACCCAATGGTGCGTCTGTATAACACTAAGCTGGCTAAAATACTAGCGCTGGACCTTCTCCCTTTTTCTTTTGTGGAAGGGGTTGGTTTTCTTGAATTAGTGGCAACGCTCTGCCCTAAATGGAAGGTTCCTAGCCGGTTCTATTTTGCCAGAGTTGCGGTTCCAGCACTACATGCAGATGTGCTGGAGGCGATTGGGGCAGCTTTGAAGAAGAGTGCTGTTCACACTATACATCTGACAACAGACATGTGGACCAGTGGCGCAGGCACTGATTACATGTGCATCACTGCACACTGGGTCTCTTTTTCAGGAGTTACAGCAAAGCTAAGGACAGGTGTTGACACGGACAACGTTTTTAAAGCTGCTCGGAAACATGCAACACTAGCCATGTTTGGCATGGAGTCAAGTCATACAGCAGAAAACATTTTGCAGGAGTTTAACACAAAGGTCTTTCAATGGCTGTCCCCCAAAACACGCATGATTGGTTATGTTTCCACGGATAATGGCGCCAATGTAGTTAAGGCCATGGATAAGGGTAACTATTTCAGAGTGCCGTGTTTGGCGCACTGTATAAACCTGGTTGTTAAAAAATTCTTGAGTGAAGAAAGTCCAGCGTGCGAGTTACTGACCACCTGCCGAAGAATGTGCACACATTTCAGCCATTCTTTTAAGGCCCGGAAGCATCTGAGGGGCCTGCTACATGAACGTCGACTGCCAGTGAAAGCTCTCATCCAGGAGGTGGCAACACGTTGGAACTCAACCTTCTACATGCTTGAGCGTCTGTATGAGCAGTTTACGGTACTCGATCAGTATTTCCTCACACTGGGTACAGCTGTGAAGGACCTGAGGTTACATGCGGAGCAATGAAAGCTAGTTAAAAGCCTGACAGACATGCTTCGTCCTTTTGAGGTCCTCACGCGTGCAGTCAGCAGGGAGGACTGTAGTTTGGGAAAAGCTATCCCATTGTTGCGCATGCTAGAGCACCAACTGAAGGCGGTGTCTTCTACGTTTCAAAAAGATGAAGAAAACCAAGAATCTTTTGATTTGGCGGAGAAATTATTACAGCGCCTACTTTGCGATGAACGTCTTCAAAAGATCCACACAGAACAGCATTACATTTGTGCTACTATTCTGTATCCACGCTACAAAAAGGCACTGGCAGGCAGAGCATTGTTTGCTTTTGGTGACGCAGAAGTTTCAAAGTACAAACGTTGGCTAGCTCTGTCAGCCATGAGGTTTGAAAGAGAACGGCAGCAAATTGAAGGAAAAGGCAGTACATCAGCATCAGCAGGCCATCCGGAGTCCAAAGAATCCACTTCTGCACCTGTGGCTGTGGCAGAAGTGACCTCTCAGCCGTTAAAGACACCAGCAACCGGATCATCTGCACCAGACACAACAGTAACAAAGTGTGAAGAAGACGATTGGCTAACTCAGCTTGGGTTTGCTTCTGAAAAGGTCCCAGCAAAAAGTAAGCAAGGTGGAGGAACCCTGCAGAACCTTGAGTCGATGGTGCAGGACTATCTGAATAACCCAACAGAGGTCTAAATTCATGATGACCCATTGGCGTATTGGCATGGGAAAAGAGAATTGTGGCCAGAGATCACCAACCTGGCTATAAATTACTTGTCTTGCCCACTCGCAAGTGTGTCTTCTGAACGTGTTTTCAGTGCTGCTGGTGGCATTGTAACTTGCAAAAGGACCCGCCTCTCGCCCAAAAATGTGGAGAGGTTAACAATGATCAAGATGAATCAGCACCTCATACCACCAGATTACAAAGTACGAGAATACACGGAAGAAGACGAGGCGGACACCAACTTAGATGATGGATTACGCCCAATGAAGAAAGACTCTGCACTTGTGGGGGTGTTCTACTTCTTTGTGGGTGAGTTGACGGCTCTGGGGCCATTGCTGGGAAGGTCTAATACCGGATAAAAGTGGTTTGGACAAAATCGGAGGCGAAATTTTCTTTGCGTTTTTGCTGACTTGCTTGTCTTTGAGGTGCTGTTTGGGGGGTTCCGGGTGTTTGAGGGTGGGTTTTGTGGTCTGGGAGCACTGCTGGCACAGTCTAATTTTGATTGCATTTGTTTTTCAGTAAATCCATGGTGGAAAATGGGAGTTATGACCTAGCTGCACAGCGCGTTTGGACAGAAGGCCGAAAAATATTGTAAGTATGAGATTTTCCATTTTAGTTTTTTTGCTGTTTGGGGGTGTTGTGCTTTTTTGCGGGTGGGTTGGCGGGTCTTGGGACATTGCTGGGAAGGTCTAATACCGGATAAAACTGGTTTGGACCAAATCCATGAGGAAAAAGTTTTTGCTTTTTCTGACATTTCGGTCAATTTAGCGTTTTTGGGGGCCGGTTTGGGGGGCTTCCTGGTGTTTGTGGGTGGGTTTTGGGGTCTGGGAGCACTGCTGGGTATGGATAGTTTTGATAGCAAGAGGTTTGAAGAAAATCCATGTTGGCAGAGGGGAGTTAGGGCCTAGCTGCAGAGCGCGCGCGGAGTGATTTTGGAAATTGCTGAGAAAATGACTAAGTGCCCATTTTTGTACTTTTGCTTCTTGGCTGTTTGGGGGTCTTCTACTTGTTTTCAACTGGGTTGACGGCTCTGGGGCCATTGCTGGGAAGGTCTAATACCGGATAAAACTGGTTTGGACCAAATCCATGAGGAAAAAGTTTTTGCTTTTTCTGAAATTTCGGTCAATTTAGCGTTTTCGGGGGCCGGTTTGGGGGGCTTCCTGGTGTTTGTGGGTGGGTTTCGGGGTCTGGGAGCACTGCTGGGTATGGATAGTTTTGATAGCAAGAGATTTGAAGAAAATCCATGTTGGCAGAGGGGAGTTAGGGCCTAGCTGCAGAGCGCGCGCGGAGTGATTTTGGAAATTGCTGAGAAAATGACTAAGTGCCCATTTTTGAACTTTTGCTTTTTGGCTGTTTGGGGGTCTTCTACTTGTTTTCGCCTGGGTTGACAGCTCTGGGGCCATTGCTGGGAAGGTCTAATACCGGATAAAACTGGTTTGGACCAAATCCATCAGGAAAACGTTTTTGCTTTTTCTGACATTTCGGTCAATTTAGCATTTTCGGGGGCCGGTTTGGGGGCTACCTGGGGTTTGTGGGTGGGTTTCGGGGTCTGGGAGCACTGCTGGGTATGGATAGTTTTGATAGCAAGAGGTTTGAAGAAAATCCATGTTGGCAGAGGTCAGTTAGGGCCTAGCTGCAGAGCGCGCGCGGAGTGATTTTGGAAATTGCTGAGAAAATGACTAAGTGCCCATTTTTGTACTTTTGCTTTTTGGCTGTTTGGGGGTCTTCTACTTGTTTTCGCCTGGGTTGACGGCTCTGGGGCCATTGCTGGGAAGCTCTAATACCGGATAAAACTGGTTTGGACCAAATCGGAGGCGAAAACTTTTTTGCGTTTTTGCTGACTTGCTTGTCTTTGAGGTGCTCTTTGGGGGGGTTCCGGGTGTTTGTGGGTGGGGTTTGGGGTCTGGGAGCACTGCTGGCACAGTCTAATTTTGATTGCATTTGTTTTTCAGGAAATCCATGGTGGGAAACGGGAGTTATGGCCTAGCTGCACAGCGCGTTTGGACAGAATTGAAAGAAGGACGAAAAATATTGTAAGTATGAGATGTTCCATTTTTGCTTTTTGCCTGTTTGGGGGTGTTGTGCTTTTTTGCGGGTGGGTTGGCGGGTCTTGAGGCATTGCTGGGAAGGTCTAATACCGGATAAAAGTGGTTTGGACAAAATCCATGCTGAAAAGCCTTTTGGCATTTTTTGTAACTTAGGGTTCGTTAGGGTTAGCACTAGCAGCAGTATTCCATGTGTTTGTGGGTGTTCTAGATTTTTGCAACTGGGTTCTGGGGTCTTACAGCACTCGTGGGAATGTGTAATCTTGGTTGCAACTAGTGGTTTGAAGAAAATCGATGGTGGGAAAGGGTGGATTTTGCCTAGTGAAAGAAAGCGTTTGCCACTATTCTTAACTTAGGGCTCGTTAGGGTTAGCAGTATTGTATTGCATGTGTTTGGGCGGGGGTTATAGATTTTTACGACTGGGTGGGGTCTTGGAAAACTTGTTGTAATGTCTAATTTTGATTGCAAGTCGTTTGAAAATAATCCATGGTGGGAAAGGGGGGTTTTGGCCATACTTTCTGAGTGCGTTTTGACACGATTTGAAATTAGGCCTCTGTGAGGTAGCAGCAGTATTCTGCACGTTTTTGGGAGGGTAATGTGGGGTGTTCTAGATTTTGGGGATTGTCATCTCTGAAAGTGACAGTATAATTTTTGCACTACACAGCGTGCCTTACATATTTTTTTCTCCGACGTGTCTTTAACACTTACTTTTTCCATCATCAATTATAGGCAGGCTTTTACCCTGTGCCATCGATGTACTACTCAGGCGTACAATTAGCGATCCGCAAATCCGCATCAGGCAGGCAGTGGACAGTGTGTCTGGTCACCAAGATTGATCGACGGAGCATCCGATGGAATGAAGGAGTACCGCGAGTAAGAGGAATAGCTGGATGCATCGACTTCACAAATTCAACGGGACCACTACGAAAAACAGTAACAGTATCCAAAATTCTCCTTATCTTTTCAATGATATTCTTGTGAACTTGAACTTACTTCTACGAGTGTGACTCTGTGCGTTTGTTTGATCTCTGCTTCAAATTCATCCCTCCAGCTATTTGATACGTCTTTGCTATGTTTAACACTAATTTAATGTTCTAAGTGTTTATTGTCTGAGGGCAGAGAGGCAAGTGAAATTGCGTAATGACTGCAGCCCTGTACTGCCAAGTTTGCCAACTTGTTCCTTCGTAGTTACTAGTAAGTTGCAGTAAGTAGTAGTACTACTTTTCAGTAAGCTAACCATCCATTTACCAAACAAATTTTCGCATGCAGTAGTGCACTTTCTTTATGTCCCTTTAAAGGTTTATCGATATCTTCAAATCCAAAGATTTGTTTCTCTTCATTTGTTGTTTTACTGACCATGTTGTGTTTTTTTTCCTCTCTACCAAACTTTCCCAAAAAAGAAACCCCATTCCCATCCAATTTTCAAACCCTAACCCTCTTCCCCCGGGCTGTGTGGTATTTCATTGATGTGTGACTGACAACAACAATAAATTCCACACACTTGCTGGGGAGGATAAGGTCAAAGCAACCAGAAGTTCATGTGCGCCATCCTGGATTGATAATAAGAACATCCTCCTCCTACACGACGTGAACAATCTAATGCTTAATGCTTACCTTACGTTGGCACTGCTTAGGCTACAATTTAGGGCACTGTTCTGTACCGTACTATCTATTGTACTGTTTCTAATGCTACGCACAGGCCACTCAATGTTTAATTTCCTCTTTTTTTCATATGGTGATACTGCCAGTGTGTACCTCTACTGCTACCAGCACAACAATGATATTGCATCCGTCGAGGATTCACGTCAACAACCAACCTTATTCACCAACCGTGATTCGCAAATCACAGGTAAGATAAGCATATTGGGGAGGTAGTAGAATAATGGGCTAGGACTAAGTTTGGAGGAGAGCAGAGACTAACAGTACTACTAGTAAAGTACAGTAGTAGGGCTACTGAATTGACTAACTCGGTTACTTGCATTTTGGTACATTTAGGACAAGATGTTTCATTCATGCTGGTAAGTTTGAAAAACCAAACGTCCAGTAACCACCGCCAACCCCCACACAAAATAATATAAGCGCGTATACTGTGTTTTTGAATGAAAAATATAATTATTGAGAAATATAAATTATGGATGTTGTTGTCGTCACAAAAATAGAATTACCCCAACTCACCCCCCTCCCTAACCAAACCAATGTCCAAAAATCAAAAAGTACCCTTTCCCAAAAACCCAATTCCCACCCCCCCAACAGTCTTTAAAAAAGGGACAAGGGACAGTCACTTCCTCCGGTGGCGTTTAGAGAGCTGGTGCTGCACGTCCCGCAGCTCTTTGCGGAGGTCCCGGACCTGGCGCTCCAGGTAGTCCACTCGCTTTCAGAGGCGGCGCTGGCGTACCATCCAGGCTCTGGGGGGAGCAGCTGTTGTTTTTGCTGCTGTGCGGCGGCGGCGGGAGACTGTCGGGCCACGGCTCTGTTTGGCTGGAGGCTTGTGGCTGGTGGACCCGGGGGCAGTGGAGGAGGATGTGGAGGTTGTTGTAGTTTCCTCCTCATGCTCCCGAGCACACAACCGTCGATACTCGACACAAATAGCCTCCAGCGCACGGGCCCTGGCCCGGACAGCCATCTCCTTACGGGTGAGCTTTTTGGGAGTAGCATCTATGAAAAAAGAAAGAAAAATACTGCAGCCAATAGTCTTTAACATAAAGTCAAAATAATTCAACAGAAAATTGACACTCAGTAACACCAGCATAAGTAACACCAGCAAGTAGCAAACACAGTATAACATTTTTAAGATAACGGACCAGGTTTTTTTTGATTGTCGATCCACAACTGGCGCCTCCCGTATGTGACGTTATTTATAATTTCTAACCACTATTTTGGGGGTGCCCCAGATAGGAGGAAGAACCTAAACCTCCAATTAGGACCAAGATCCAAACATAATTGATGCAGCAGGTATCTGTGCACATGTCGCCTTTTACAGAGTAAATGCTGTTGGTAATCAAACAACACAACCAGACAAACAATGTGGAAGTAGTCTTGATAGAAGTTTTTCTTCAATTCAGATTTTATCCACCACGCCCAGCCAACACGTGTTTCGTCAGGGCTAGTAGCCCGCGACTTCATCAGGGCTCCCGCAGGCAGCGGTTCCAAAGCTATTGCCACAATGGCTAGGTGCTCTCAGCCGGTTCTAATTCCGACCCGGCTACCGGGTACTGTCGAGGTTCTAGCTGATTCGTCTCAGCCGTCCGTGTGATGGTTAATACCAAAGATGCGACACACCATAGGAGTATCCGTGTGAGCGGCAGGTTAAGACGTACTGCTTTCCAGCGTCTCCGCGTGTAAATGCGGAAGTCATTTACAGTTTACACGCGGAGACGCTGTAAAGCTGAGATGGCTGAGACGAATCAGCAAGAACCTCCACAGTACCCGGTAGCCGGGTCGGAATTGGAAGCGGTTGAGAGCACCTAGCCATTGTGGCAATAGCTTTGGAACCGCTGCCCGCGGGAGCCCTGATGAAGTCGCGGGCTACCAGCCCTGACGAAACACGTGTTCGCTGGGCGTGGTGGATAAAATCTGAATTGAAGAAACACTTCTATCAAGACTACTTCCACATTGTTTTTCTATTGATTGTGTTGTTTGATTACCTACAGCATAAAAGGCGACGTGTGCACAGATACCTGTTGTAACAGTATAACATTTTGACATGTATCTTTCCGCCGTCTTTGTAAGCCTGTGACATTACTGGAAGTTTCAGGAATTCAACTAGCAGCACTATGGGTGGACTCACTACTACATACATAGTCAGAGAGTACTAAAAAAAGCCCTTTTTTAACTTTTTTTCTCTTGGGTTGCAAAAGAAATCACTGGTACGTGAACTTGTGCTCGCCGCCATAATGGCAGCTCACTCTGCTTTCAACCAAGAAATACAGACACGGGCCATGATGATGCAGACTCGCAGTACTTTAAGCAGTACATGCAAGTGGGGATCTGAATGTCTTACTTTTCTATAGGGGTGGCACTGCCACTGGCCATACTTCTTCCACTCAGCGTCTGCTCTACTACATCATACACCTCTGCTATCGACAAGGAGGATAAAGAAGATAACATTCAGGCTTCGAAAGTACGTCTATGATTCTTCTTGATGTCTCAAATGTACCAAAATTTATTTTTGTCAAAAACCAACTAACACCCTTTTCATTATATTTTGGAAAGCGCTGTCTTCTTATGATGAATTGCATTCAACAAAACCATTCTTTACAGTCATAAATATTAAGACTCGCTCGTCCTTCGTTTCACCCTTCTTTAACTTTTCGTTCTTCACATCCCTAAACTTCATCTGATATGACTTGGCTTCACAAATCACAATACAAATTGGCCAGCTGAGTTGAAGTGAAATAGAGGGGGCCATTGGTTACCAGAGAAGTACCGCAGCTAATGCTATTAAAAGTCAAGGTTGACTGTCTTCTACGTGATAGTCCAAAAAGTAGTTCTAAATTAGTAAATGTTCTTGACAGTACAGTGTACTTATACTAGTGTACTGTGTACTACTGTACAGTACATCATACACTCCTCCGCCGCCGCTGAGTCTTCCCCCCCAGCTCCTCCTGTTGGCGCCGCCCCATCCTGAGTGGACCCCTCCGCACTGCTGGCCCCGGCACTGGTTGTCATCTGTGCCGCGTCAGATGTTGTGACGTCTAGGAAAAGCATGTCATATTTTCAGATGCCATACACAACCCCCTATTTTGTCTCGTAACGGAAGAAAATGTTACATAACACATTTTTTTTATTACTGGGATTGAAAAAAAGTAACGGTTTTGGGGAGGGTGTTAACCTTTTATATGCTTATTCCATTAAATGCTACACTTGTTCTTATGACAACTGATGAATGCTTGCTTAACGGGCACCATTTTTCTCATTACAGAAAAAAGATTCCATTGCCCTTCTGCCAGATAATTCTCCAACTACTAGTAAGTCATCACCAGCAGTACTGTGTTTTCATTTCTTAATTGATAATAACATTTTAAAACTAACAAACACTGTGTGTTTTTTGTTTACGAGTGAGTGAGCGGAAAGGTTTGAACTACTGCACTTGGCAGTCATATTTCAGTGACTCAGATAGGCCGGGACTCGGAGGTAGTCTTCTTCTGTTCTTCTGGGTCATAAAAATCATTGGTCAGACATTCTAGATAGTCGGTCAGGGGTTTGGGGGTTCAACTTCTGTTCGGACTGAGGTATGTCGAAAGACGAACTGCACCTATCATCTTGTCCATACTTCTTTGTGTGCAGAATAGTCCCTGAAACACTAGCGGTATGGGATGTGCTCCTCTCAAATCAAAAAGGACACTGCTACCTTTTACTTGGTGTAAACAATTACATTTTGTTGTTGGAAATTGTCAAAGCACTTACATTAAGAAGACTGGAATAGACAGCAAGGGCAACCCAGAGGACTACACTCAGTGCCTAGAGCTATTGCTGTATCAGAGTTTTGTTTCACACCGTTTGCCGAATGGGCAAGCTTAGCTACCTACACAGACCGACTCATAATTGTAAATAGTAGTAGCACAGAGAGTGATGGTAGAGGCAGGATAAGAATGTAGAAAGTAGTCTACATTAGAAGAAGATCCAAGACTATTTTGTAAAACATAGAATTATTAGGAACCAGTTCATAATAAATAGGGGCTGTAAAAGTTAGGAAGTATAAGTATTAAGATAACAATAAAACAACTTACTGGGGCCAGCAGAAGAGCCTGGAAGGGACTGCTCCTGTCCAACTTCTGCCACCGGAGTCTCTGTGGCCGCCGTCGCCTTGCCCCTGTGAGTTGCTGCTGGTGATCATGAAATAAAGAAACACAACATGGATGATTGTTTTTTGGGAAATATTTGATTTCTTTGTACTCAATCTAAAATTATGTCGGGGAAACAAATTAACATCAATTGCATCTGATCTGGTCAACTAAGAGGATAGTAGTACAGTATTGCAGGATTCGCAGACCGTCTAATAGGAAAGGTATGTAATTCACTAACTACATCAACAACAAAAAGGTTCTACTACGACTGCCATCACTCAGCAGCACGAGACGTCGCGTGACAGACACAGTCCGTCATCATGATTGCAGACCACTAAAAAATGTCCTAGAACGAGTAATAAATAGTATACTCAACGTATCAATCCACCACTATCTCTTCAAAGTGGCAGCAGCAGGAGTACAAAGAAGGACTAGACTTGAGTCTACTCTCTCTAGCATTACGTAGTAATGCTCTCAAATGACTAAAAAGTTGCAAACAAGTAAGCATATTAGCAACGCCAATAACCAGACTAGCACCTGCAATAACAGAAGCTATTTAAACATTAATTTACCTGCAATGTAATCTAATCAGCAGCATTCGTACTCTTCAGGAAAAAAATAGATTAGCAATATAACAGAGCAGAAGGAAAAAAAGTAGTTATTAAATAGCTACTTACCAAGCCCAGGGATCTCCACACCAAGCAGGTCGACCAGGTCATGCTCCCGGTCCAAGATGTCACTTCACCGGTGCGTCACTGGGTGGTAGGTGCGCCGGACCCCAGACTCCTTATGCATGCGCCGGCACACCATGTCCCACAGCTGGCGACGCTCCCGGAGGCCGTAACCGGCAGCAATCCGCCCACCTGCTGCCACGGTCTTAGGGAGGTGGACCTGGACAAAAACCAGCAAGGCGGCCACCTCCACCGCAGAAAAGATCTCCCTGGGCTGCACTTCCTCCCCCCTCCAATGCCCGCAAGGGAGCCGGGTACGTGGGGCTGGGCCCTTCCCCTTGCTCTTGTTGCCTCCCTTAGCCATGGTCCTGGGCACAAGAAGAAGGAAAGAAGAATAGGTGTAAAAAAAAATAAGAGAGAGAACAAAAGAAATAAAGTAGGTAATAAAGTAACAAAAAGTAAAAAAAAAACACAAAATATAGATGTAGGAAATTGAAGAGAGAGATAATAAGCAAAAACAAAAAAAAAAGTTCAGAAAAACATAGGATTGCAAAGATGTAAGGTGGATAGAAAGGTAGCATGCCCAAAACCATAGCAGTGAATGAAAAACAAGATGGCCACGCCCATAGAGGACCGCGTGGGTAAGTTTGCGCGATATTTCCCCCGCGAGCACGCAAAAACGCCTACGAATACGTAATCGCGCACCGCATACGACGCGAACTTGCAACGAGCGGCCGGAAACGGAAACACGTCACGCAAACAAGATGGCCGCGCCCGTACATGACCTCATGGGCAACCTCGGAGTCGGTGCGCTGCAAGCGGCCCGCAAAGAAGCAAAAAACCGCCCGAACACGCAAAAAAAAAGAAAAACTGCCCGAACATGCAAAAAAAAAGAGAAATCAGCAAATTCGCACGAATTTGCGGATTGCAAGTTCAATTTCGCGTCCCGCAAATCTCGCAAAATGGAAGAAAAACACATTTTGGAAAACTGAAAGCACTTAGCAGGTGCAAAAGTTCAAACTAATTTGTAACCATTCCCTGTAGTGCTTCCTGAGGGGCCCCTCCAGAGTTCAGTTGCCTACTTTCAACTATTCTCTGACCCCGCTCTGACCCTCAAAGCAGGGTCAGAGAATAGTTACAAGTATGGCACATTGCTCCTGTAAAAAAAATAACTGCAACAGGAAGGTCTTACAGCTAAGGAAGCAGGTGCCAGACTTGAAGCACAAATTCAGTGACACATTAACCAGCCCCAAATTAATTAATCTCAGTTGAGGCTGGGAAGGTGTGCTTTGCTTTCCCCCCATAATCTACAGTGGTGAACAAGAGGGTGGTAGTGGTGAACCAGAGGCTGCTGTGATAAACCAGAGGGGGACAGTGATGATCCAGAGGGTGGCAGTGGCAAACCAGAGGGTGGCAGTGATGAACCAAAGGGTGGCAGGGAGGAACCAGAGGATGGCAGCGATCAACCAGAGGGTGGCATTGATGAACCAGAGGGTGGCAGTGATCAACCAGAGGGTGGCAGTGATGAACCAGAGGGTGCTGTGATAAACCAGAGGGGGACAGTGATGATCCAGAGGGTGGCAGTGGCAAATGAGAGGGTGGCAGTTATGAACCAGAGGGTGGCAGTGATGAACCAGAGGGTGCTGTGATAAACCAGAGGGTTGCAGCCTTGAACCAGAGGGTGGCAGGGATGAACCAGAGGATGGCAGTGGCAACCCAGAGGGTGGCAGTGATGAACCAGAGGGTGGCAGTGATCAACCAGAGGGTGGCAGTGATGAACGAGAGGGTGCTGTGATAAACCAGAGGGGGACAGTGATGATCCAGAGGGTGGCAGTGGCAAATGAGAGGGTGGCAGTTATGAACCAGAGGGTGGCAGTGATGAACCAGAGGGTGCTGTGATAAACCAGAGGGTTGCAGCCTTGAACCAGAGGGTGGCAGGGATGAACCAGAGGATGGCAGTGGCAAACAAGAGGGTGGCAGTGATGAGCCAGAGGGTGGCAGGGATGAACCAAAGGGTGGCAGGGATGAACCAGAGGATGGCAGTGATGAACCAGAGGGTGGCAGCCTTGAACCAGAGGGGGACAGTGATGATCCAGAGGGTGGCAGTGGCAAACCAGACGGTGGCAGTGATGAACCAGAGGGTGGCAGGGATGAACCAGAGGGTGCTGTGATAAACCAGAGGGGGACAGTGATGATCCAGAAGGTGGCAGTGGCGAACGAGAGGGTGGCAGTGATGAACCAGAGGGTGGCAGAGATGAACCAGAGGATGGCAGTGATCAACCAGAGGGTGGCAGTGATGAACCAGAGGGTGCTGTGATAAACCAGAGGGGGACAGTGATGATCCAGAGGGTGGCATTGGAGAACCAGAGGGTGGAAGTGATGAACCGGAGGGTGGCAGGGAGGAACCACAGGGTCGCTAACAGGCTGGACACGTAGAAACAACATGGTCGCGACCGTTGCGACCACACAAGTAAGTTCGCGTTCCCGAACTTGTACAAAACCCTCGCGAACTAGCAAATTCGCAAATTCGCACGAATTCACAAATTTTGCAAATCGAGAGTTCGCAAATCCGCAAATCCGCAAACCGCGAATTCGCAAAATTCGCCCATGCTTAATTAAAATGATATATTGTCCAAATCTCCCATAAATAATGTTGACAGCATTTATGATTTGCACTGAGGACAGTCCATATCTTGATTAGCTGATTTCACTAATTCGACACTGTTTTGCAATCTGGTATTGTTAAATATATGAATCGTTCAGTGTCTATTTTAGTGGTAGATGAAAATGAACAGCAGTCACATGTATGATCCCATTTGCAACGTAGTTCAAACATATTTTCAATTTGTATTCCTTCATCTTCCAAAACTGCAAGCATAAACATAAGAAATTCTTGAGCATCTTGATGTACATTAAGTGTAAATTGTTAAGAATCAGTACATATATCCAAAAGATGCAGCACGCCAGAAGCAGTATGGATTTAAATTTTATCCGTTTTCAACTTTTCTAAACTGTAATGTAACAAAGAACAAAATATTTTGTCTCAATTTTCCATATTTGCATGCTGTAGATTTTCTAAAACAATACAACATTCACGATTACATTAGCATAGCAGTTGATACTTGAACTATTTTCTAACTGATATCCTACAATATTAGCAATTGTGTCCACTTCCATTTCATTTTCAGACTCATCATTCTTTTCAATTCTTTTCTTCTTTGCAACCTCACTAAAATGTTTATCATATTTTCGTTTCAGACGTATCAAGCGTTTTTCATAAATAGGATATTCACCTAAGCTAAGAGCATAGAGTCGTCTTAACCTCTTGTACTCTTTTACACAATTTACAATTGCACTAACCTTTTGCTCATCAAAATCAATCAATCAAATACAATCTGGATAATGTTCTTACTCGAGACAATGCAACACATGCCATACCCTCTTTAAACACAAAACTTCCAATATTTACTAAAGGACATTCTACACTTAAACCTTGAGATTTATGAATGGTCACTGCATATGCTAAACAAACAGGAAACTGTTTTCTACGAAACTAAAAATCTTTTACAAGCAAGAAATTAACAGAACAACGTGCAATCTGTTTCACCTCTTCAATCTGATCAAATTTAATCTTCAAAAATTCAATTCCATCTCTATTTGCCTAACTAACAAAGTCAACAACTTTCCCCATTGGTCCATTTACTAAACCTTTCTCAACATCTATATTACGCCATAATATTACCTGGCAGTTTACAGATACATCTAAGGTCTTTTCCAAACCAGTAGTCTTATATTTAGATTTTTCCAAAGAGTTTAATTTTAACTGTAATTTCTATTTTATCAATGGCTACCATTTTCATTATCAGTTCATTCTCCAGTTTCAAGAGTTCTTCATTGAATGTAGAACATTCTTACAGTGTTGGCATAAGGCAAATTATAGATTTATTTTGTGCAATTTTTTGGTAGATTGTTTCAGGTGCAATATTTTCTTTTGGAAACAAGTTTCTTAGTAGCCGACTTTCTAAAGCATTTTTCCATCCTTTGTTAAGACACGAAGGGCCAGATGTAGGAGGCCATTTACCGACCTAGAGGGTGTCAAAGTGACACCCCCTGCACCCTTGCTGAAATCGGTATTTACCGAATCGGTAAATACCGACTCGGTAATGCCCATTGATTCTTATGGGCTTCAAGGCCCATAGGAATCAATGGGCATTACCGAATCGGTATTTACAGAATCGGTAAATACCGAATCTTAACGATTCGGTATTTACCGATTCTGAAACACCTACATACCCCCCCCCTCTATTTTACCACTTCTTAAATACCGAATCGGTAAAATTCGGTATTTAAGAAGTGGTAAAATAGAATTACCTACATCTAGCCCCAAGTCTAATATTTTGAAGAATGTTTCCATAATCTTTGTCATTTACTTGTCACATGTTCCTAAGTTCATTATATTCAAAATAAGTCCAAATGTTCACATTTCCAATACTTCCCACTTTAGTGTATTCACGAAGAAGGGTCTTAAAAACTGGTTGGCCTTTCACAGGTGTGAGTTGTAGTAGATCACCAAATACAATTACATGTTTTCCTCCAAATAAAACATCGTAATAAAAGACAGCCAAGAGGGGGGAGCAGCCTGCGCCGGTCTCTGACGGATGCGGATGGGCCCTGCTTTGGCCTGGGCTTTGTCAGACCTTTGCCCCGCGCACGGCCCGGACACCGGAGAATGACAAACGCTTTTCGACGCGGAGAGGCAGAACAACGGGCCCTCCTCCTCATGAGGGATTACATTCTGAGACTGCGAGTCCCCACCGTCACTCCACAGCTCCAGGTACAGCCAAGTGCACCAAATGAGCCATGTTTTCCTGACTTAGGACCTGATTTAGATTTCAGTGGATGGTTTACTCCATCACAACGGTGACAGATATCCCGTCCACCAAAATATAAATCAGGCCCATTGTTTTTTCTGGCTTAAGAACTCTGCACACTTTAACACTGCTAGCCAGTGCTAGAGTGTCTGCCCTCTCCTTAATACCTGGAAGAATTTGGTTACACTCAATTGGCATATTTACTTGACTTGTAAGTACCTAGTGAAGTGGCACTACCTGTACCCAGGGCCTGTAAATGAAATACTACAAGTGGGTCAGCAGAACTGTGCCACCCACTTAAGTAGCCCTTTAAACATGTCCCAGGCCTTGCATTGAAGTCTGTGTGTTCAGTTCTAAACTGCCATTTCAACCTAGCAAAATAAATAATTTCCCAGACCCAAACCATCCTTTTTAATACATGTAATTCATCCCACAGTATGCCCTGGACAGCCCATAGAGCAAAATGCAGTGTATTTAAAAAGTTGGACATGTACTTTTAAGTTTTACAAGTCCTGTTAGTGAAAAACTCTTACATTTGTTTTTCAATACTGCAAGGTCTACCTCTCCCATAATCTTTTTACATCTATAGAGCTGCAACTTGCAAATGGGAAAAAGTAACCAGTTCACATTTGGTGTCTTTGGAATTGTATTGATTAATCCTCTCTGATGGTGTAGTTTGATTTTAAGTTACAATTTTGAAAATAACACATTTAGAAAGTTGCCATTTTTCTGCCTTATCCCTTTAGTGCCTGCAGCCTGTCTCTGGGTCCAATGACTGGGTGTAGCTGACAATTGCGCTTTGTGTATTCCCCCTAGACAGCCACACCTTTTGTTCTTCGTAGTCTCTAGAACTGTTGCTAGACTACTTATCATATTGTTTATTGGATTTCTGGCATCAGGTTATGTTCGAGTGTAATGGAAACAGGTGTCAATCTGCTCCTTATTGAAAAAATCCACGCTTGACCCTGGAGATACAAAATATTATAGACCTATATCCAGACTACTGCTATCAGCAAAATACAGGAGAAGGCACTCAATTCAGATCTTATAGCCTTGATGCTCATAATATTCTGGATCCCTCACAACACCGTATTAGGCCTTCACATTGTACTGAGTCTGCCTTGTTGGTTGCTACTGAGGAGATCAGCTAACAGGTGGACATAGATAGAAGGGCTGCGCTGATACTTCTCGACCTCTCTGCTGCATTTGATACCATCAATCATTCACTGCTTATCAACTGACTTGAGAGGTTCGGGATCAGAGGCACAACCCTTACCATCCTTAGTTCTTTTCTTGTGGTCAGAGAACATAGCCTGGGTTTTGGAGATTTTGTGTCAGATCCATTTTTCTTACCTTGTGGTGTGTCTCAGGTCTCCGCACTATCGCCCACACTTTTTAACATCTATGCCACTCCTTTGGCAAAACTTATTAGATCTTAGGGCTTAGCCATTGTGTCATATGCAGATGACACACAAATTGTGGTATCCATCGTTTTGGATGTTGACGCTGTGGCCAGTAAATTTTGAGAATGTTTGTCTAACATTGTCATCTGGACGCAGGAAACCTGCCTAAAGTTGAACTCTGAAAAAACTAAGGATATCCTCTTTGGTTCCAACAACTCATTTGCGAACTGGTCCTGGTGGCCTTCCAGTCTGGACACTAATCTGAGTCGACTTCAGAAAGTGAAAAATCGTGGGTGTAGTTTGATGAACAGCTCTGTTTTTCTAACCAAATAACTAAGTTTACATCCTCTTGTTTTCTTCTTCTAAGGGTGTTGAGGAAAGTGTTTCCTTTTATTCCCTTGAATATGCAGAAGATGGTCATTGTAGCATTAGTTCTATCCAGGGTAAACTACTGCAACACATTATATCTGGGCATTCAGTAGAGATTGCAGTTAAAACTTCAGTCACTTCAGAATGAGACTGCCCGTCTGCTCTTGAAGATACCAAAACGTGACCCTTCTCCAAGGGCATTTGCAACCTGTATTGGTTGCCTGTGGCCAAACGGGTCAAATTATATGCCCTTTGTATTGTTCACAATGTCTTGTATAACTGAGGTCTAGTTTATTTTTAGAAGTCCCTAATCTGGTATGTGCCTAATCTTAATTTAAGATCTGGAAACGCAAAATTAGAGTTAGTTCCTAGAATTAGAAAAAAGTCAGATGGGGAGGGGGAAGTTTTTCTCTCAGGCATGTAGAATGTAGAATACTCTGCCCCTTGCCTCGAGATCTCAATATAATAGATCCTCTTTCAGTAAAATGTTAACAATCTGATTCTTTTCTATTAATGTCTAATAGATAGGTGTTATTCATTTCAGGAACACTTAGCACAAAGACGCCTTGGCATACACACACTTTATACATTCTTACTTACACAACAGAGAGCTTAGATGTGCCTGGGTAGCCCATCACTGGCAGGATGGGAGGGTGTAGACTTGAATTTGTTTTGTTCTGACTCCACACAAAGAGCTGCATACCCCCTGTAGTTAGTCTGGAACGCAGGGGAGGCAGGAATCTCATGTGCTTCAAAGGGAAAACATTAGAAATGTCTTGCACTTCATAGGAGGCACTTGGTTTATATATTGGACCTCAGACACCAGTTCTTTAATATCTTCAATACACTTTTGGACCTGTGAAGACTCTTCCATGAAGAAGTCCTGCTGTGCTGATGAAAGGACTGCCACTCTGCTGGACTTTCATGAACCACTGTAGCAATAAATGTTACAAATTGGTGGAGTCCTCAAAAGATGAACATATTAACACTTTTTAAATTAAAGAATAATTAAATGTTTTTCTTGAACATATCGTTTCGTTTCATAAACTTTTATTCGATTGCCACTTATTATTGCAACCATAAAAAGTACAATGGCATTTAAAATTATACATTTGTAAAAAACTTTTTGGAAGCAAGATCAATCATGTTATATACAAAAAAGATAAAGAAGAAAAACACATTTGCTTGAAAAGCGTTAGCTAAAATATGAGTTACTCGTAATTACATCGATATTTAATACAGGATTTTAAAAAGTTGGTTATATACTTTGCTATAAAACTTGACTCAAGACATTGCAGGGACAAATATGCTGGGCGGCAGGATCTTAGACCTATTAATCTCAGTAAGGGCAGGATCCAAACCTTCCTAGTAAAAGAATAAAATGTACAAAAGAAAAGGATATGTATTGTTGATTGGGGGGAGAGATCATCACAGGGACAGGGAGTGATTGTAGGAGACCAGTCTTGGGAGTTTGGAAAGGTTACAAGCCGGAAAAAGGAATTAAAACGGAACCTTGTCAGAAGGTACTTTTCATAGTTGTTTAAATGGAAGGTCAGATATGGTTGGATACCCAGAAAGGTCTGAACAGCAACGATTTGAGAGTTTGCGGGTTTCACCAATTCTACCGAGCATCGAAGAGCTCTTAAATGGCACAAACACAGCTTTTTTAGTTCAATCCTTGAGATGTCACCCATGCTGGGAGGATCCTGGAAAAAACTGCTACGGTCCATGTCCCGACAGAAATTCCTTATATATACTAGCCAGGGTATCTTTTCCCAGTTGTCAAGGGCTGTGCAATCCAAAATTAATGAACGCGTTAGGTGGCACTCCTCTTTGGTCCATATACGGTGCCATAAAAGCATAGGTTGGCAACGAATGGAGTCCGTAATAAAGTCCACACCTAATTCGGCTAGCGAGGCGTAGGTTGGGGCACTATGTGGTAAGGCCAACAGATATTTGACAAACCCATTCTCAACTGTTTGAAGTGGGTTAATTGGTCCATAGCCCCAAACCCCTGCACCGTACGTTGCCACACTGTGACACTTTGCGTAGTATATTGTGAGTAGTGCTGGGGGAGCCGGTTTCCCCAGTTTCCTTGAGAAAGAAACTAGGGCTGCCGTGGCTCTCTGGAAGAGCAACTTTTTGCTTGCCACAGCCTGTCGCCAGCTCAAAGAATCGTCCACCAAGATGCCCAGGTAGGGATAGACGCGAGTTCGTTCAAGCTTAGTTTTTTCAACAAAGATGGATTTAGGGCTCTTTATTTTTGGGCCAAGGTGCATTACAAATGTCTTTTTTATGTTGACCTTAAGGCCAAGAGAATCCATAAAAGAACAGTATTTGTTGAGCTGTACTTGAAGTTGGTTCAGCGTCCTGGAAAAAATGACAGAATCGTCCGCATATAACAGCGTTGGTATGGGGCGGTGTTTAATTTGTGAGAGGTCCTGGCTCCCTTCTAGCATGGCTGTCTCCAGACCGTTGGTGTACAAGTTGAACAGGAAGGGAGCCAGTACACAACCCTGCCTAACTCCTTTTGTGATTAGGAAAGGGGGGGAAAGTTCTCCGTTGATCCCGTACCTGACTCTTGCCGTTGCGTCCGAATAGAGTTCGCGCAAGAAGGCAATAAGAGCGGGATCAACCCCCATTTCCCCGAGCAAGGCCCAGAGTTTAGGGTGCTGTACACAGTGGAACGCTGCACTGAGGTCAACAGATACAAGAAATAAGTGACCCCTTTTGGCGCTCACATACTTCCCGATCAGAAGGGCGAGATTCAGGGCCTGCTCCACAGTCCCAAGACCCGCCTGGAACCCATATTGAAGGTCGGTCATGATGTTATTACTTGCTGCCCACTCCTGGAGACGTTCCAACAGCAGTCGTCCCGCCACCTTACCCAAGGAATCCAGGAGGGAGATGGGTCTGTAACAGACCGGATCGCTCCGATCGCCCTTTTTAAAGATGGGGAGGAGAATAGATGAAGACCATGAGTCAATAAGACCTGTTGTTGTTACCGCGGCCAGAACCTGGGTGGGAAGTGGAGACCAGAGCTCGATATTGTGGGTAAAAATGTCCACCGGCACCCCATCTGGGCCGGGGGCCTTGCCTGATTTTGACGCTTTTAAGGCTCTGACCACCTCTCCATGCTCAAAACAGATGTTTAATGGGAAGATCTTTGGAACCACTGTGGTGACTGCGGTAGAACCCCCCTCTATGGGGTTTGTTTGGCATCCCCCAAAGATTCTTGAGAAATGAGCGACCCACTCATCTGCTGTCACTGCGACATCAAGATGTTTAACTGACGACGAATCTGACCGGAAGGGAGATTTTACAACTTGCCAAAAGAGTCCACTATCCCTTGTTCGGCAGCTGTCGTGAAGTTGTAACCACAAGTTCGCCTTAATTTCTTTACTGCGTTTTACCCTTGCGACCTTGTAAAGCTTTCTTAATTTTGCTATCTCGGGGATGTTCCTCGGAGTATTCCGGAGAGCTGCCTTAAGGTTGGAGAGGGCTTTCCGACACCCAGAATTGAACCAGCCCTCGGCCGATGGTGTACGTATATTCGTACGAGTTAATTCCTCTTTTATTATTCCCAGAATTGTGCCGAAGCTATCCAACACGATGGCGATGAGCTGGCGTTTAAACAATCATTTACACAAAGGTTGGCTTTTTTTATAACTTTCTCGGTTACTACGTCAGGATCTATTTTGGCCCACTTTACTGAGAACCCGTTCTTTTTGTCCATTTTTAACGATTCTTGTGTTAGCAGGCTTCTAACAGTTTTATGTAGTGAAACAGATTTTGGTTGGATTAAAATTCTATTAGGGAAATGGTCACTACAAATATCGGATCCTGTGGAAAATTTTACTATTTGGCCCCTCAAGCTCTGTGAGCAAAGAATAAAATCAATTGTGCTTGACAGACCCCTACCATGGAATGTTGGGGAAAAGTCAACTTGTGGATATACCAACTGGTTTGCATAATCCATCTCTAAAGTAAAAACGCTCTCATTCAGGGAATTCCCGTTAGTGGTGTGTGCAAAATGAGCCAGGGGACTGTCGGTCTCATCTGACAGTCCGCAGTTTCCATTTCTGTAATTGGGGCATAGTGGGATATTGAAATCGCCTCCCCAGATGATGTAAACAGGGAGAGACGATGACTTGTTCAGCTGTGACATTAAAAAAGTGGTGATTTCATTTAATATCCTCACGCAGTCAGATGGTGGAAGGTTATTATATAAATTTACCAAGAGGTAAACAGAGCTGTTATTAAGGTGGATTCTTAGGATTTGGTAACAGACCTCTTCTTTTAAGCTGGTTATTATTGTAGAGGAAAGGTTATTTGTTACATAAACTGCTAGACCACCCTTGGGTCTTCTGAACAGGCCCTGCGTTGCCGGAATAGGGAAAGTTTTATAGCCCACCAAATGGACAGGGACAGTTAACCAAGTCTCCTGGAAACATATTATGTGGTTCTCGTTGGTTGTATCCGCCCATGATTGTAGATTAATCTTAGAACCAAGACCAGCAATGTTCCAGAATAAAACAGATAGGGTCATCTCTTTGGATGGGGGGGAGTTACGTGCTTGGCCGTGTGAAATAGCTGCGCTAACGTTATCAGTTATAATTGTTTGCAAAGAGCTAGTCCGAGTCACAGTTGGGGAGGGTAATTGAGGACCCTCGGTCAGTGGGGACAGCAGGTCAGGGGGGATTACAAATTCCTCCACAACATGTCCTGTAGGGGCAGGGGGAGGAGGGGAGGATAGGGGGGATTGAGCACCGGTGGATAATGAGAGCAAAAAGTTGGTATTTACAGAAGGGGTCACCAAAGCTCTCTCTGGTATCGGTGGAGGGCTAAGGGTCTTCTGGAGCTGGTTACTACTGTGTGGAGTGGCTAACGGTCAATCGACCATTTCCAGGCAGTCGTATCTGTTACTAATTGTAATACCTTGCCAGCCCGCCAAGGGAGCTTGTTCTCTTCTAGGATACCAAGGCCGGGGTTCCCACTCCCTACTGCTGTTTCTCTGAGTAAGCCAAGGACCCTCATAGTTCCAGGGGCTCTCTAGTGGCTGGTCCCAATTTGGAGCCATTAAATACTGATTGTTATGTGTCGGGGGGTAAAAGAAGGAAAGACGATGAGCGTCGATCCCCCCGTTCTTGGCTAGGGCTGGCCATGCACAGATGTAGTCAACAGTGGCTGGATCTTCGCAATTTACTATGATACAGTCTCCCTGTATATTTTTGAGTTCCGGCCCTATCCATGAAACTCTACGTACGGTAGAGATTCTGATGGTATGTGCAGATTGCGTTGGCCTATTGATATTAAGCCACTGTAGGACCTTATTTTGGAGAGACCAAGATGGTTCCTTTGTAGTTACCGGGAGCTCCGGGACCCCCGTGAGGATGACAGTATAGGGAGACGCTTCTCGTGGAAGATGGATCGGGTGTCTAGGCCTGAACCCCTTTTTCCCATCGCATAGTACGTTTGATGTAGGGTGCCGAGGTACTAAGGGTGGAATTGGTCTCTGGTTTAGTGACTGAACGGGACCCTTATCAGAAGTAAGCTGAGTTGGAACGGGTTGCGGGGGTGCTGACTGGGTAAGATTGGTGCTCGAAGTCTTGTCCGTAATCCCACTACCAGGAATTAAGGGGGCATGGGTTTGTGGCCTCTTGGGCTTTGATTGGTTAGTTTGAGGTATTGTCGCCTTAGACGACTTGGATTCACAATCTTTTTGGCCCCCTTGAGCGCCAGAACTTAGAGAAGTTTCCTTTCCCACCCCTATGTTCGGTTGACCCACACTGTGATGGTTAGATGGTTTCTGGGCCAATTTTGCAAGTTGTTTTTCAATAGTCATTATACTGCGTTCTAGGGGTTGGAGATGATGCTTAAGGATTTCCCTAAAACTTGCCAAAAGCTGGGTATTTGTGGTACATAGGCTACAGGTCTCCCCCACATTCGCCGTGGTCGTTAAATTGGCAGATGGATCTAATAGGTTAATAGATTGAATGGTCGGATCGTTTAAAAAACCCTGCGATGTTTGGACATTTGGTCTATTTTTGTTAGTTGTGGCATCTTGGGAGTTTCTTGAATTATCTTTTTTCTTGTCTTTACTCTGCTTGGGGACGGCACCCTCCTTCACCCCCATGTGCTGGTTCTCTGTACCCGGGTCTTGAGTTTGTAGTAGCTGGAGGTCTGGAGTGTCTTCTAGATTACCTGTAGAATCAGGGTCTAGGGAGAGATTCGAGACTGAAAGATCAATTGATTTCGGGATTGAATGGATCTCCGCTAGGACACTTGGCTGTAATTGCAGTGGTTGTATTAGCAATGGTATATCTGAAGTCGATTTTGGCGGAGATTGAGCTAAGGCTAGGGGGCCCAATGATGACCTTCTGGCAATTGCGAGGTCTTGTGACACCCTTCGCTCAAGCAGAGAAATGCTCTGGTTAATGGCTTCATTAGTTCTTGAAATAAATTGATCAATAGGGCCGGTGACCAGGGCATTGGTCATGGCCGTCTTACTTCTACTCCCCCGAGTCATGGTATGTAGGCCTGGGACTCTACTTGATAGGTTGTGTTAAACCTTCTAACTAAAACAACAAGTAGCGAATAGGTGTACTTGATGGTCGAGAGATGCTTTACCGGGCACAAAAGCCAAGGGGAATGGCCCAGCCCAGCCTGGAACAGTCTATAACGGGCTAAAACGGGCCGGCCCTTGGCCCGGGCTTCGCCCGGCGTCCCGCGAGACGGGCTAGTGTTGATTTTATGCTCCTCCTGGCGCTGGGTTGTGACGCTGGGATGACGCTGGACACCTCAAGGGCTGCCGGGAGTTGTAGGCAGCCCCTCGCCACGCTCCACTCGGCGGCCCCGCTCTAGGTCGTGAGAGAGCGGCTAGGCGGCGGGAGACAGGTGGAGGACAGAGGGTCACTTGAGCCGGGTAAATGGATGATAGATTTTTCTCGCAGGCAGCGGGTCTGGGTTCAAGACAAGCAGGGAAGCCCCGCTCCCCGGAGCTAGCGTCGATTTTATGCTCCTCCTGGCGCTGGGTTGTGACGCTGGGATGACGCTGGACACCTCAAGGGCTGCCGGGAGTTGTAGGCAGCCCCTCGCCACGCTCCACTCGGCGGCCCCGCTCTAGGTCGTGAGAGAGCGGCTAGGCGGCGGGAGACAGGCGGAGGACAGAGGGTCACTTGAGCCGGGTAAATGGATGATAGATTTTTCTCGCAGACAGCGGTCTGGGTTCAAGACAAGCAGGGAAGCCCCGCTCCCCGGAGCTAGCTTCGATTTTATGCTCCTCCTGGCGCTGGGTTGTGACGCTGGGATGACGCTGGACACCTCAAGGGCTGCCGGGAGTTGTAGGCAGCCCCTCGCCACGCTCCACTCGGCGGCCCCGCTCTAGGTCGTGAGAGAGCGGCTAGGCGGCGGGAGACAGGCGGAGGGCAGAGGGTCACTTGAGCCGGGTAAATGGATGATAGATTTTTCTCGCAGGCAGCGGGTCTGGGTTCAAGACAAGTAGGGAAGCCCCGCTCCCCGGAGCTAGCGTCGATTTTATGCTCCTCCTGGCGCTGGGTTGTGACGCTGGGATGACGCTGGACACCTCAAGGGCTGCCGGGAGTTGTAGGCAGCCCCTCGCCACGCTCCACTCGGCGGCCCCGCTCTAGGTCGTGAGAGAGCGGCTAGGCGGCGGGAGACAGGCGGAGGACAGAGGGTCACTTGAGCCGGGTAAATGGATGATAGATTTTTCTCGCAGGCAGCGGGTCTGGGTTCAAGACAAGCAGGGAAGCCTGTGAATATTGATTTCATTAGTTCTTCCTTTTGATTCAGAGAGAAATGCATAAAGTAATGGTATTGTGGACACTTTTGAGTTATGGCTCTTTGTTTCTTCTTTTCTATTCTATTTTGGCAGTATATAGAGTCTTTTAATAATTGGCTCATTTTGGAAGGAATAAAATGATGGTGAAACTAAAAGAGAACATTTGCAGTTAGAAGGCTAATCATTTAGCTCATGAAGAGATTTGAAGAAGGTAAGCAGATACACTGTGAGTGGCCAGAAAATATGATAGTTTCCCAAGCCCAGAATTTGGTGACTTAGACACAGTCATTTTGTGTAAGCAGAACTGCATTTGAGCAAATAGCAAAATGCTTAAGCATAGGAAGTATTCCAGATTGAATGAATAGGTAGTTCAATTCCCTATTACTGCAGGCCATTTAGGAGTGGAGATTAGATTAAGGCAAGTCGATAGAATTGTGGAGTAATCAGGGAACATGTGAGCAGTCTAAACCCAGATTTTAGAGAATCTTCCTAAAAATACATCATGACAAAATGGCAATTCCTTTAGTTTAATGGTAATTAAGTGAACGTTTATTTGTAATGATGCCTCTGTTGTTCAGTCTTCTTTGCTTTTATGATCTCTGTTTAATTTTAAATATTAAGTAAATAAATATACATGAATTTGATTTGAGAACAATGTTGTCTATTTTTGAGATTGTGCATTTTATTTACTTTACCAATTAATGCAAGTTTTAAAATTATTTTGCAAATATTCATTCTTAACAGCCCTGAAGAATCAGTAGATCATTTTAAGTTGAGAAACGTGCTGGCTTGTACTACATCAAAGAAACCAATTATTGCACTTGATAAGAATGGAAAGTGACTCAATTGAAATGTAAAATTGTTTGTCTGTACTACATCAATACCATTTAAAAAAGCAACACTGAATTTTGGAAGTAATGTTAGGCACGTAAAGATAAGCCCTTGCAAAATTAAAAAGAAGAACTAATAAAATTAATAATTTGATGATATGTTCAAGAAATACATTTAATTGTTCGTTAGTTTAAAAAGTGTTAATATGTGGGGGTTTTTTTGGACTCCATCAAATTGTAACATTTATTATTACTGTGGTTCATGACATTTTGGCATTTGGGTTGTTTTTCCAGGGTTTTGTCAACCAGGTGGGTTGAGTTTAACAAGGCTGTTATTACCCAAAACCCCTTGGTTTTCGCACTATGCTGAACTTCTGTCATGCTGGACCACTGACTTTCTGGACTGATGCCTTGCTGGATTGATGCCCTCCTGCCTCAGTCAGAGTGATTGGACCTGTACATGAACCCAGGACCTGCAGAGTAACTCCAAAGGCTTGTGAGCTGGCCTCCTGTTCATAGGCACAGGGACAGAACAAGCTCACTCACAGCCACCTGTAACTATTACTTTATTTCCCCTCTGGCAACTCATCAGGCTGGAACTCAAGGCTAATACTCATAAGATAAATTGGATGGATATTTGAAGCGTTTTGAATTCAACTTTGCGTCTAGTATCATCTTATGGTTTTATCAATATACTCCAAAAAGAGCTTGTGTGCCCTGAAGAAGTCCCCATGCCTAGGGATGAAACACGTTGGATGTTCCTTGTCTTTATTTTAAGTGCAAGAAAAGAAATAAAGAATAAACACTCCTAATAGATGTGTCTCAGAATGTTTGTTTTTAATGACTGAGTTTCTCATATAACTCTGGGTATAGTTCACTGTTTGGAATTTGGAATGTGGAGAGAAGATTCTAGGAAGTGCAGTAATAAGCTTGACTCCGTTATGGTGATTCAACTGATAATTGCTGGGATCCTGTTAAATTAAGAAAGAAGAACGAAAGGAACTGGAAGTAGTGTCTTGCCTTACATGGCGAAGAGTTGCTATGGCAGGGGACAGAAAACAGGCATTCCCACCCTTGGATGAAATGTGGAAAGTGTGGATGAAAACCGAATCAGAACGATACAAGACAGAGTTACCGTGAATTTCAACTGCCTGAACTTATGACCCTGGTTGCGGTGAGAGTTGATCAGATTGAAATCAGTGTTGCAGGTATAGATATTATACTTATATTTGACAGTTACAAGGAGTGCAAGTTTAATGCATCGGTTGCATGAGGGAAAAGCTTGTGAAGCCGCACGCAGCACAAAGGCTTTTAACTGGGCCCGCGTGTGCGAGGGAGAAGCTTGTGAAGCCCCCCTTGATATTCTGTGAGCATTATTTGCACGAGGGTGAGCTCGTGGAGCTGAGAGGATCAAAAAGCTTTGCGGGTAATGATTGAGTGCGCAAATTCGTAGCCTAGTAAAATAGAAACATGGGAAGGCTAGTTTCATTACAGAAGTGTGAAATTTATAAATCTACTTATTTGGACTCACAACGTGCCAAACATTTTTCTTTGTCTGTAGCCGGCCTGTTACATTCTGGGAATCAGAAAATAGGAGGACAATTAGAGGAAATGCCTTTGCTAAGTTGAAGGAATGGTCCTCAGAAATAGTGAATCTTGGAAAAATGTCAAACTTTTCAAGTTTTGCAATGTTGTATTGTTATTTTAGTTAGTTTTTAAAAAATCTTTTATGTTAGTTAGTTTTATTAAACTATTATTTTAGATATTTTACAGGTATGGCTGATCAAGCAATGGCGTCACCACCACCATTCTTGTCTACTCCAGGTGATCCTCCAGTACCATGGTCACAGTGGAAGAAGTTGTTTTTAACTTACATTTTGGCAAGTGGGGGTGATAAATATGGACCTTTATATGGACAGGCAATCTTATTACACCATTTAGGTGTGGAAGGCAGAAGAGTGAATGAGGAATTCCCAGAGCTGTCTTTGTGGATGGGGGTAGTCAGTCATTCAATATCTAGGAAATGTCCTTACAAATATTGGTTTTGCAGTTTACACCAAAAACCAACTTGGTTCTCAAACGCCATAAGTTCTTTACCAGGGTGCAAGGGTAGCTGCATTGAGGGTATTGGAGGTGTCTTGTAAGTTTGAACAATTAACAGACTCATTAATACGAAACCAACTAGTTAAGTGTACAAAGAGTAAGAATGTGAAATGGAAACTACTGATGAAAGAGAATAATTTGGAAATGACTATACAAATTGCAAAAAGTATGATGCATACTGCATAATGGATAAAGGAAATGGAGGAAAATGATCAGCGTAAAATGGTTGCTTAGGTATTAAATGAAAACAAGGTGAAATAAAAAACACAGGGAAGGGTTGTGGACAAGAAAATGGATATTCGGAAAAGATCATGAAATAATTTTGATAACACTACTAAGCGTTATGAGAGAAATTCCAGGGAAGTAAAATGTTTTAGGTGTGGAGCTCCAGGGCACATATCTTCTAATTTGAGATGTGGGGCGAGAAACTTGATATGTAGAAACTGTGGAATAAGGGGACATGTTGCCAAAGGTAAACACACATTACAACGCATTTTTTACAACGCACTACCATTACAACGGAACTTTTACAACGCAAATACCATTACAACGCATTTATTTACAACGCATGTTTTTACAACGCAGGTACTTTTACAACGCATACCATTACAACGTAAGTATTGGTAAGTATATAATTATATTTAAAATGTTATATGTTAGGTTTTTTTTAAAGGGGTATTTTTAGGGTTCAGGGTCAGTTTTAGGTTTTTGGGTAAAGGGGTATTTTTAGGGTTCAGGGTCAGTTTTGGGTTTTTGGGTAATGGGGTATTTTTAGGGTTCAGGGTCAGTTTTGGGTTTTTGGGTAAAGGGGTATTTTTAGGGTTCAGGGTCAGTTTTCAGTTTTTGGGTAAAGGGGTATTTTTAGGGTTCAGGGTCAGTTTTCAGTTTTTGGGTAAAGGGGTATTTTTAGGGTTCAGGGTCAGTTTTCAGTTTTTTGGTAAAGGGTTATTTTTAGGGTTCAGGGTCAGTTTTCAGTTTTTTGGGTAAAGGGGTATTTTTAGGGTTCAGGGTCAGTTTTCAGTTTTTGGGTAAAGGGGTATTTTTAGGGTTCAGGGTCAGTGTTCAGTTTTTGGGTAAAGGGGTATTTTTAGGGTTTAGGGTCAGTTTTCAGTTTTTGGGTAAAGGGGTATTTTTAGGGTTTAGGGTCAGTTTTGGGTTTTTGGGTAAAGGGGTATTTTTAGGGTTCAGGGTCAGTTTTCAGTTTTTTGGGTAAAGGGGTATTTTTAGGGTTCAGGGTCAGTTTTCAGTTTTTGGGTAAAGGGGTATTTTTAGGGTTCAGGGTCAGTTTTCAGTTTTTGGGTAAAGGGGTATTTTTAGGGTTTAGGGTCAGTTTTCAGTTTTTGGGTAAAGGGGTATTTTTAGGGTTTAGGGTCAGTTTTGGGTTTTTGGGTAAAGGGGTATTTTTAGGGTTCAGGGTCAGTTTTGGGTTTTTGGGTAAAGGGGTATTTTTAGGGTTCAGGGTCAGTTTTGGGTTTTTGGGTAAAGGGATACAGGGTAAAAATAAAATAAAATTAAATTTAAATTAAATTAATTAAATGAAATGAAATTAAATGAAATTAAATTAAATACAATTACATTACATTATATTAATTTTAAATAATATACAATTAAAAAAAAATATATACTTACCAATACTTACGTTGTAATGGTATGCGTTGTAAAGGTACCTGCGTTGTAAAAAAATGCGTTGTAAATACATGCGTGGTAATAGTATTGGCGTTGTAAAAGTCCCGTTGTAACGGTATGCGTTGTAAAAACATGCGTTTTAACGTCATATATCCGTTGCCAAAGTGTGTAGTATGAATATATGTGGTAAAAAAGTACAAGAAGTTTGGGCAGATATCGATGATTTATGTGAAGATGTCCTTGATATCCTTCTTTCTATTGATGGAGAAGATGATATCAGCGTAAAGGGAAAGGAAATTGAACTGAAAATTAATGAAAGGGTAAAGTTGGAAAGTGTTGCTAGTTTAGAGAAGCCACATTGTATGATCTCGATAGACGGTAAAATGATGAAGTACTTGCAGATTCTGGAAGTTTGTACGATATAAAGGCAATAGGCTATGGTGGTGTAAGGATTGAAATTCTGAGAATGAAGTGAATCACCCTCAAGCTTAAATCTGAGGGTGTTTTTGGACATGTGTATGTAACTAACTTTGGGTCAGACCGTTTGGGCTGGCGTCATCAGAGAGACTTGAATATTGTGATAAATCCAAATACCAAAGAACCAGTGATGGTGGTGGAACCTACAAAAAGTGTCTAGCCAAAGATTTTGATGAAAGTCTCATTATGTCAAAGTACCCTAAAGTGTTTACGGATGAATTGGGACTGCTGAAGAAATTTTCTCATAAGATCATATTGAAGAAAGAAGTTAAACCAATTGTGCACAAGGTAAGGAATGTACCAAATATGATGAGGGGGCCCGTACGTAAGGAGTTGGATAAACTTCTAGAAAAAGACATAATTGAGCCGATTGAAGCATCTGAATGGTTGGCCCCTATAGTGGTAGCACCGAAGGAAGGAAGGGGAAAAAAATGTGGTTTTGCTTGGACCTGCGCGATCTGAACAAGATTATATGGATAGACAGACAACCCCTTCCAAATATATCTGAGACCATTGCTGTGATAGGAGGTGGATCTATCTTTAATGTCCTAGACATGTTGTCATCAGGTGAATTTATTTGAAGGGTCACGCCACTTAACGTCCTTTGTAATACCTTTGGGGGCATTCCGTTATAAGAGGATGCCATTTGGATTAGCGCCAGCCTCTGCTGTCTTTCAGAGGGTGATGAAAAACATATTTAGGGACATCAATCGAGTTATATGCTTTCAGGACGATATACTTATATTAGGAAAAGATGAAAAAGATCATGATATGCTGTTTGATGAGGTAATGAGAAGATTGGAGAACCATGGATTAACTATTAAAAGAGAAAAATGTCAATTGAGAAAAAGGGAGGTGACATATTTAGGACATGTCTTAAATGCTAATGGAGTAAGGCCCAAGGTGAGTATTGTAAGGGCCATTGAAAACACACCTGAACCAACAAACAAAGATGAGTTGTGATCTTTTCTTGGACTCGCTGAGTATTGTTCAAAATATGTCACAGATATTGTGGAACCATTGAAGGTGATTATGGCAAACAATATGGAGTGAGAATTGTAAGGAATCTTTTAGAAAGATTAAGGAATGTATAGTGCTGGCACCTACATTGGGAACACTTAAAAGTATCAGGAAAAGCGTACATTGCCACTGATGCTAGAGGGGGTGGATTGGGGGAAGTTTTGATGCATTATGTGAATGGTGAACAGCGGGTGATTGGGTTTGCATTGAGCCAGTTGAGAGGAGCAGAGGCTTCTTACTCGGTCATTGAGAGAGAAGCTCTCGCCTGTTGTTGGGGCATCAAACATTTCAAGTTTTCTGTGTGGGGCATTCCTTTTAAGATAAAAACTGATCATAAACCACTTACCTACATTTTCGAAGGTGGTTGTGAATTAGAAGGTAATATCACACCGAGGATATCAAGATTGATATTATCGGTTCTTGACCACAATTTGGAGGTAGACTATGTCAAAGGTTATAGAGAACATTGTTGCAGATTGTTTACCCAGGTTGCGTGTGAATGATGGAGAATGCAAGGAGAGGGAAATCTTGGAAGGTAAATTTGGAGAAAGTGAAGTGACTGCGGATTGTGAAGACAGTGGAATGGCCCTAGGTTGTGAAGAATGGAAGTTAGCTATGAATATGGATTTGGTTTTGACCGAAGTGAGCAGTAGGATAGTTCAAGGTTGGTACGAGAATGATATTTTTAACTGTAATCCAAAGGAATTCTACAAACTGAGGGATGAGTTGAGTGTTGTTGGGGACAAGGTGTTGAGAAGAATCCAGATTCTTTCTCTAGTTGGCATTCGGAATCGAATTGTTGCTTTAGCTCATGAAGGACATCCAGGAAGAAACATGACAAAGAGGAGAGTGCGTCAATCTTATTGGTGGCCTGGAATGGATTGTGATGTTGAAGCTGTGATAAAAACGTGTGTGGCATGTGCAAATAGTGACAAAACCAAGGTAGTAAGGCAACCACCTCTGGAGTGTTCTGAATTTCTCATGAAGCCATGGGAAAGGTTCGCCAATGGCTTTATTGGTCCTGTGGCTAAACTAGGGGTGAGAAACAGATTTATCTTGATCATAGTGGATTTTCATACTAAGTGGTTTGTTGTAGAGACTTTTGAACAGATCACGACTGCTAATGTAATTGCATTTTTAGAGAGAGTCTTTATGGAGGAAGGGATTCCTAGGACCTTGATTCAAGACAATGGGGTCCAATTCATTTTTCCGTGAAATGACTAGCTATCTTGACCAGATGGGCATTATTCATGAGAGAGTGGCTTTATTCAGGCCACAGGCCAATGGGTTGGTTGAAAGGGTCAATAGGATGGTTATGGAGAATATCCAACTTTCATTGAATAACCAACTTCCGTGGAAGAAAGAATTAAGGAAAATGATCTGGGCGCATAGGACAACACCGCATTTAGTGACTGGAGTGTTGCCTTTGTTTTCATTGAAGGGAGAAGAGCTATGAAGGAAGCAATGTCCGGTGTGGTTGTGAGGTGCTCGTGGTGTAAGTGTGGATTGTGAAATCATCAAAGAGAGAGTCTCAGGTTTGCAAGACAAAACTAAGAAGTATTATGATTATGCTCAAAGGGTAAAGGCACAATGCTTAAAAGAAGGAGATTGGTGGGTGGAATTGTGTGTAAAGGAGAGAGTAGATTCACTGAACTACAGAGAATAAGAGAAGTGAAACACAATGTGGTGGTTTTATTTGATGGGTCTACGTGGAGTTTTCTAAATGTATGTCAACTTTTGGGCATGCCCCTTTATGTTTTTCCATGATTTATTATTGTTTGAATATTGTTATAATTGTGTTGCAAAAGAAGATGTGTAGAGTTCACTGTGTGGGATTTGGAATGTGGAGGGGAGATTCTAGGAAGCACAGTAATAAGCTTGACTCCTTTATGGTGAGTTGACTGTGTATTACTGGGACCCTGTTAAATAAAGAAAGAAGAAGGAAAGGGACTGAAAGCTGCGTTTTTCCGTACACTCTGTTTCTTGACTCTCTCTAGGATATGAGGCCTTTGTTTTAGATCCTTACAAATCTTACATTTTTATTAGAGTGCTTCTCTTGTTGTGAAATTTGTAATTATTGGGGTGTTCTGGATGGCCAACCCTAGGAGTGAACACCTATCTTTGGGAACTGGGCAGAGTGCGGTGAAAGAACACCATAATCATTTTGATGCTATTTGTAAAAATTCATCAGAGCATTTAATAAGATTTTGGGCAACGTCGGACACAAATTGACAATCAGTAGCAGTGGGACCATATATATTAAAAATGGAAAGTGGAACTTTATCGATCAATAATTTATGAAACAACTATATACCATATTTGTCGTTATCCTGAGAAACCAAATGACTAGAGAGGGATCTGCGGCACAGAGACATGCCACCATTCTTTTTACTGTTTCCAGAAGAACAGAAGACTTCGCCAACCCATCCCTTTTTCACTTTAACAGATTCAACTATTGTGAGATGCGATTCTTGAATAAGTGTAAAGTCTGCACTGAGCTCTGAATGATAAGTCAAAACTTGTTGCTGCTTAATTCGAGAATTAAGACCACTGACATTGCAGGATATGATTTTTAAAAACATAGGTAAGGATTGAAATGAAAAAGTAAGTCCAGTATAATGATAGGGAGAATGAACAAGAATCATGTAAGACAGAAGAAATATAGTAATGGAAATAAGAAGCCATGAAGAAACATATAAAAAAGAAAGTAGTAAATTCATGAAAAGACAGAATAAAAAGTGAATATGCATAAGAGTAAAGATAGATTATAGAGATCATGAATGCATGCAAGTATGTGCAAGAAATTGAGAGTAAAAAGAAAGAAAAATACACCTACAAACATTTAACAAATGATGGGGTAGGTGAGGCCACATGGAAGGCATGACACATCCAAGCTTTGGGGGAAAGATGAAAGGAGGGCTGCAGAACATGAAAGGAAGAACATGCAGAAGCATAAACATGAAGACAATGCCTGCCAGAGAAAAACAAGTTAAGGCAAAAAGCCAAGGATGTAAAAAAATATGTAAATATGAATTCATCAGTAAGGCAATATATCAACTCTATATAACTAGTTCATATTGTTAAATAGACCCACTGTAGAGAAAAACAAGCAATTTAACAAAAGTAAATAAACAATGAAAAGTTCTTGAAGTGTCCATGTTTTCAACTCTGCAAATCTTTAGAAAATTCTTCAATTAAATGAGATCCTCATAAGTTGTAGTTTTGTTCTTGTAAATCATTTTAAATAAGCAAGGATGAAATAATTCAAAGCAAGCACCAAGAGAGCAAAGAGCAGATCTAATATTGAAAGCTTTTTTGCGTCTGTCTGCAGTAGCCTTGGCGTAATCTTGTGAAAAGTATATAGAGTTACCAGTCCATGAATTCTTTTAATCATATTAGTTGTAGAGATGACTCTGAGTGAGTCTGTAAATTCCAGAATGTAAAGAACCACTCCTCTAAGTAGAAGGCACAGAAAGTAAATGCCCTAAATGGTGCCCTCATTAGATTTTTAGTGGTGGTAAAGCTTGCATATTTAATACTTTAGGAATTAAGTATTTGAAGAAACGAATAGGATGTGTACCTTCTTGTTAATTGTTTCTCCTATTTCTGTTCTCTAGTTGCTCCACCTTTCTTTGTAGTGTAGAAACCTGTGACTGAAGAGTGTTCGCTCTGAGGGTAGTGTTGCTATGCTATGATGTGATGTTTGACCCATCCATGTGAGAACATCTGTCACTAAGTGATTTTAACATTGCGTTTGTCTCGTCCATATAAGGACAAAAGGCCCTTATTTCTTCCAGTAAAAAATCCATAGAAATAGGGGGAATAGATTTTGTGGGAGGTGGCGGTGGTGGATCTTTTTTAAGCCCCTTAGCGGATGGTGTTGAAGCTCCTGCCGAAGGTGAACTGGAAGTAAAGGCTTCCTTTTTGTTTAGGACTGCCCAGCAATCTTCCATCACTGTAATCTGAGACATTATGGAGGAAGCCCTAGTATATCTGTGAATAGATTTTATGGGAGGTGGCGGTGGCGGATCTTTTTTAAGCCCCTTAGCGGATGTTGTTGAAGCTGCTGCCGAAGGTGAACTGGAAGTAAAGGCTTCCTTTTTGTTTAGGACTGCCCAGCAATCTTCCATCACTGTAATCTGAGACATTATGGAGGAAGCCCTAGTATATCTGTGAGAAGTAGAATTAAATGATGGTTTGTAATTTTCTGCTTGCCATTAATTAGGAGGAACTTTTAAGTACTGTACATTCACTCAGCTCAAAGAAGGAAAACATAAATGCAGAATGTATGCAATACCAAAAAGGTGAGCTTAGAAGACACAGGTAAGGACTGTTATAGCACCAGCATTGCTAACCGTTAGGTTATATTGTGTAGGTCACATCCATTGAAGAGAGAACAGGATCAATCAGTCAATCAGGGAATTGTAAGCACACTACTCATCCGTGAGTGTCTCAATGAGCTGGGGGTGTTGAGTGGGGGCAGCTGTTCCATTCAGTCATAGAGCCAAGTCTTAAGGGCCTTTCTGAAGGTGTTTAGCGAGGATCACTGACATAATATCGACTACAAAAATATAGGCATTTAAAATATCGACTCCAAAATATCGAATACAAAAATATCGAAGTCCTATCTACAAACAGGTAAGTACAAAAATATCGAATCAAAAATATCGTTTAAAAATATGTACTTTGTAAAAATATCGAATTTATTAAAATTAATGTAAAATTAAAAAATATTACATTTAAATAACTAAAATATACTTAAAAATACTTAAATAACCTTAAAATTAATAAATAATTAAAGTTATAAAAAATAATACAATTTTATTTCTTAAAACATATATATATATATTAACATAATATTATCAAAAAATATACAATATTATTACTGTAGCATAGCAAGTTAAAATTACTATTCCCACTCCAATGAGTGAAACAGTAGGGAAAGCGTTGAATAGCGTAGCGGTAAAAATTACTATTCCCACTCCAGTGAGTGCAACAGTAGAGAAAGCATTGGATAGCGTAGGGGTAAAAATTACTATTCCCACTCCAGTGAGTGCAACAGTAGGGAAAGCGTTGGATAGCGTAGGGGTAAAAATTACCATTCCCACTCCAGTGAGTGCAAAAGTAGGGAAAGCGTTGGATAGCGTAGAGGTAAAAATAACTATTCCCACTACAGTGGGTGCAAAAGTAGGGAAAGCGTTGGATAGCGTAGGGGTTAAAATTACTATTCCCACTCCAAAGAGTGCAACAGTAGGGAAAGCATTGGATAGCGTAGGGATTAAAATTACTATTCCCACTCCAAAGAGTGCAACAGTAGGGAAAGCGTTGGATAGCGTAGGGGTAAAAATTACTATTCCCACTCCAGAGAGTGCAACAGCAGGGAAAGTAAATACTTCATGTATTATTTAAAAAAATATAAATTAATATCTATAAAAAATTAATTAAAAGTAATTACCAATTTAATATAATTTAATAATTAATCAATTAAATTTACAAATTAAAATTAATTATTACTATTAGTTACCTATAAATCCAAATTAATTACAAATTAACAATTAATTAATTAATCAATTAAAAATGTATTAACAATTAATTGAAATTAAATACAATTAAATAAATTGAATTATCTAATTAATTATAAATAAATTACTTCCCACCCTATTCCCCTATAAACCCACAACCGGCTACAGAAAATAAATTAGTAAAATTAACATAATTAGCAATTAATCAATTAATTAAAATAATTGCCAAATAAAATGTAATTAATTACCAAATATAAATTAATTAATTAATTAAAAATGAATGTCAATAAATAAATTTACATATTTAATTAATTATAATGAAATTACTTCCCATCCAATTCCCCTATAAACCCACAACCCGCTACAGAGTTAAATTACGCAAAAATTAAAAAAACAAAATTCATTAATTAAAATTAATTATAACATAAATACACATTTTTCACACATATAATAACATAAAAACACTATAAAAAATTCGATATTATTAAAAATTCGATAATTTTAATAACCTATATTATATACTTCGATATTTTAACTTTCTATATTTTTAACATTCGATATTACATTACTTACCTTAAAAACGATATTTTTGATGTCTATATTCTGTCCATTCGATATTTTGTCCATTCTATATTTTAAACTCGATATTATGTCCATTCGATATTTTGTACTCGATATTTTGACTGTTTACCGTTTAGCGAGGCGGGGCATCTGATGTCGATCGAGAGCTCGTTCCATGTCTTGGCTGCGATGTAGGAGGAGGCTCTTCCCCTTGTCCTGGTTCAGCGAATGGGAGGGGTTTCGCCAAGGGCGAGGTTGGTGGATTGGAGGTTTCTTTTGGATACGTGAAAGGTGAGTCTCTCGTTGAGGTTTTGCTGTCTAGTATTGTGGAGGCATTTCTAGGCATGGGTGGGTATCTTGAAAGTGACTCTCTTCTCAACAGGGAGTAAGTGGAGGTCTCATAGGTGTTGGCTGATGTGCTTGGTCGAGGGATGCCGAGGACAAATCTGGCTGCGGTGTTTTATATCATCTGGAGCTTGCAGAGTAGAGACTTGTTGATGTCGGAGTAGAGGGTGTTTCCGCAGTCCAGTCTGCTGTCTATTAATGCATGTGTAACTGTCTTCCTTGACTCAGGGGGCATCCATTTGAAGGTTTTACGGAGAATGCTTAGGGTGTTGAAGCTCTGGAGGCGACGGCGTTGACCTGTCGGGTCATGGAGAGGGAGGAGTCGAGTACGATGCCGAGGTTTCAGGCATGGTCTGTGGGGGTTGGAACACTGCCGAGGACGGTGCGCCACCAGGTGTTGTTCCATGCTGACGGGGTGGTTCCAAGGACGAGGACCTCTGTTTTCTCCGAGTTGAGTTTCAGGCAGCTGTTGCTCATCCAGAATGCAACGTTCTGTATTCCATCCTGGAAGTTGAGTCTGGTGGTGGTTGGGTCCTTTGTGAGGGAGTGGATTATCTGGGTGTCGTTGGTGTAGGATACTATGCTGAGGCATTCCACAGTTGATTTCCGTGGGTTCGAAGACGAAGGGTGGCAGTCTGATTCTTTAGCTTCTGACGGTGAGGAACAAGCGGATTCAGTTGTGGGCAGTTCCTTGTATGCCGGCATTGTGAAGTCTGGTGGCAAGTGTGCGGTGGGAGACGGTGTTGAATGCTGCTGACAGGTCGAGTAGGATCAGGGCTGCGGTGTGGCCTTGGTTGAGAAGGGTGTGGATGTTGTCTGTGGCGGCGAGTAGGGAAGTCTCGGTGCTGTGGTTGCTCCGGAATGTTAATATTTTTCTTAGCTAGAGCGAACAATAAGCCAATAGCTTCACACTTTAAAAGTTTCTTCGCCGTACCAAAAAAATAAGTTCATAGGGTATTATTTTCAACGTTTGATGAGAACTGATTGAAGTACTAGTCTCACTTAACATTTCTATTTAAAGCAGCTAGCCCATAGGAAGAACTTGGCCAGTAGGTGACAGTAACGAGAGTAAAGTGTTGAGCAAAATTGTATGTAAATTACTAGTCTGAAACTCTAAATGAGCATTATTTGATATACGCCCCCAATACTTTTTAAAGATAAGTGAGAGAGAAGAGCTTTTGGTGCTCCCAGTATAAGCCAGGTAGAGATGAACTGGTTTGCCAAAAAAACACACTAGTGTACTGTCAAATGAGGTCATGATTTTAAACAAAGTCAATGGGATCCATGTTTTTTGATTTGCCCTCTAATCTAACTTTATACGTCCAACAGCATTCGTCCCTCTCCCTGAAAGGAACATCATTGACAGGGTAATTGTTTGCAATATCAGAAGAGGTAACTCCCTTCCTCAAAATGTCAATGATTACATAACACCACTGCTCTTATGTACAATACCAGAATGTGACTGTGAGCACTTCAAGCTGTGTAAGTTTCAATAACTGGTGTTTTCTTTGGGTTCAGAAAGTAGACACAGGGCACTCCACCTGTATAGTGCAGGGACATCCATGTTAAAAATATTTTTTTAACTATACCTCTGCAGAATACCTACACACTTCAGATGGTTGTCTCTCTGAAAAGAAATGGCAAACTCCTGTGCTAGGAAACTCATTGACCTATGCACAGTTGGACAGTATTGTATAGGTCCAGGCAAAATTTCCATTATGCCGGTGTAATCTTGCATAACTTGAATGTTACGCAAAATTGCAGAAATTACACTATTACTCTGCAGCTCGGGGCAATGCAAATGATCAAAATTTGTGCAGGTGTTGTTCGCTGCACTTGTGTTTTTTTGCTATTTCTTCATGTAAAATGCTTCCTTGCATCCGTGAGTCTGGAGGATTGAACATGCTATCGTGGAGGGTATCCTGTAAAAGAGACCTGCAAGCTTTGTAACCAAGGGCCTAATTACAATGGCGGGTGCACAAGCGTCTGACTGCCATAGTTTTGGGCTCAAGACCACCCGACAAGGAGTTGGAGGTCCCTACAGCCCAATCACGATATGAACTCCATGCAGGTGGTCATAAGAATCCCTTTTTCCATTGCGGCTTCTGCTGCGACCCAGAAAAGGGCCCAAGCCGCAATAGAAAAAGGGATGTTTTTGAACATCTATGTACTTTGTGCCAGGCACCATGTTTGGGGGGAACACCACATGTGCCCACCAAGCCATATAGAAGAGGCCTTTGGAGGCCCAGCTGGGGCCCCCAAAGTACAAGTCCCTTTCTGACAGTCTTTCAATGGCGATGGGATAAGGATGTCAGAAAGGAACATCGTAATCCCTACGGCGGTGCCTGCGCTGGCACCACACTCATCGTAGTGATTACGGCCTGACGGCCTGTCCGTGGGGGTCCGCCTGACATCCTAATAAGGCCCTAAGTTACTTAAGGAAATAATTCCCGTAGGTAGCTTGCATGGAAGTTCATACCTGTTGGTCTAGTTCTTCTAGCTCTAACCCCTATTGCTCGCGAAACTGGAGTGAGATGTTACTACCAATCTTTCCAAGGGCTTTGCTGTCCTGACTGACACTGTAAAGTAGCCCTAGTTGCTTGAAGAAATATGAATGCTTTTTGCGTTTTACTTCCTTGTGGTATGTTGTCTGGTATAAAGGTTGTTAAGGGTGGAATCCTCCTGTGGGGGCCTCTGAAAGATGTCAGGACAACTCAGAGAAACTGGTCTTAACAACGGTTCCTGTGAGTATGTACTGGCGTATGGGTCACTTCCAGTGGTTTTTAGCCTTCCATGTATGAATGATGACACTACTGAAAGTAAAGCTTTGGTAAAGTAGTGGTCAATATCTACATGCCATTGCCACCCACAGTCGTTAGGAGAACGGGTCATTGCATGGTCGTCATTTCCAGCCGCGGTCGATAGTGGGAGTACCTGCCGGGCGGTGACGTGGGGAGCGGGAGGGGCAGGGTAGGGGTAGTAATCTATGGATTACGGAGGTTTGCAGGTAAGTAAACATATAAATAAATAAAATGGATTTCGTTGCGTGCACTGTATCCCCAAATGCAATGCAGTGCGCGCAACGAAATTCGTTTTATTTATTTATATGTTTACTTACCTGTAAACCTCCCTAATCCATAGATTACTACCCCCCACCCTGCCCCTCCCCCTCCTCACATCACCGCCCGGCAGGTACTCCCACTACCGACCGCGGCTGGTCTTTTCCTACCTCTGAATCTTAAGACTGTTGATGAATTAGGAGCAGAGGGAGAGTAATGTCTAGATTCAAGGCTTGAAGTAATTCTGTGGATCTTGGGTAAGTCAAAACGTATACGTATCCATATCTATTAATATATAATAATGATCAGAGCCCATGAGAGCGTGGGATCCGAAACAGGTTGACAAACAGTGCTATAAGAACAATGAAGTTTCACCACAAGAGGCCTAAATGACGAACCCACTTCTTGAATGTCCATTTATCACTGCGCTCTGACACTTTTAAGGTGAGGGAAATATTAACTCTGTTATGAAACCTTCCATTTCAGCAATTCCTGTTCCCTTGACAGGATTCGTACCACTCTTGGCCTTTAAACTACACACTGTTGGGCATTTCTTGAGGCTCATATTGGTCTTTCAATTTACTAAAGATTTTAATATTGTTGAAATATCGAGCCTTGTGCTAAGATGGAAAGTGACCAAAATGTAGTACCATTATCTTAAACTTCTCATGCTATTCAAAGTCACTCTCTAAATCTAGAAAAATATATCTGAAAAAGAGAGTTGGATTGTATGTTTTGTTACATTGTTAGGCTAAGCAAGTTACTTACAGTTACTTTATGTACCTCACTTCTACAGGAATGCATTACATTTTTAAATGCCATTGAGTTGAAAACTATAGCTTCTGCTCAGTCCCACTCTGTGGCTGACCCTCATAAGAAAAATGCATGTTGTGGGAACAACACCTATCGCCTTAAATAGGGCAGGGCTGAGATTCATCGACCCATGGCTCTGTGATGCACAGGCGTCCACTCAAAGGTGTCTCAGGGCAGAGAGGGGAACATGCTTTACAATGCAACTGTTACAACGAAGTACCTTTACGACGCAACCATTACAACGCAACTTTTACAACGACTTGCGCTGGGGGGCGCTCTAGGATAGGTAATAGTTTCCAACACATTCCCTACTATCCACGGGGACTGGAGTTGGAATAGGAAATTAAACTATTTACTATCCAGCGCCCCCCAACGCAAGTCGTTGTAACGACTTGCGGTGTAAAACTTGCGTCGTAAAGCCATGCATTGTAATAGCATGCGTTGTAACATCATACATCCGGGCAGAGACAGCTGAGCATCTGTTACAGGAAACCTGGCCCATACCACACTTTAAACAGAGTGGATGAACCATTAGTTTGCAGGGCTGGAGCCCCATAGATTTACAGTGAGGCTCCCGGTGTTCCAAATTCAAAATAAGACCCAAAGCTACATATAAATGAGACACCACAGAACGATAATATACTCCATAAAACCGGGCAGAATAATTCAACTCAGTGAAGAACTAGTCTGTGCATGGGCTATTGATCTTGGCACCCTAAGATCTCTTCTGCAACTCAGATCATAACTGCTTAACCATAGGTCTGGCATCCCAAAGAGGCTTGTGCGATTCAGCCAGGGCAGTTCTAGCTAGCTGCCAGTGTCTGGAACAGTAGTCAAGTTAAACTGTGTCTGTGGCCCTGGGAAGGGAGTGATTGGTGGTGCTCTGTAAGAAACTGGAGTATTAGTTGAGGAGATGAAAACACATCTCAAATAATAATCACAGTCTTTGTCAGGGTGAACCATTAAAGTCACTATATAAACCTGTGCTTATCGCCCTGGTTGCTTGGCACAAAGCAGTCAGGATTAATTTACGGGCAATGTGTAAAGCATTTATGCAGTACTTAAACAATATTAAAGTGAAAACTAAACACAGGAAAATCCCCAAACAAATTAACAAACATAAAGCCAATTTTAATAGATAAAATGACACCAAATAAAAATATCTTATCTATAGAATTGGAGTTAAGAATTTTAAAGTGTATGGTTCAAAATAGTACCAAAAAGGGTTACGCGAATCTGGTCATCAAGGTCATCTGGTTGCACTGGACCGGTACAAGGGTAAGGTTTAAGGCCAACAACAGTGCAGTGAAAGTTGGCTACAGCAACAAGGTTCATCTGGGTTAAAGGTTTTACCTTCGGACTCAGTTTAGGGAAGGAAGTAAAAAGAAATCTCAGACGGCAAGGCAGCAGGCTGTGACCAAAGAGGGCTCAACATCGTCAGATAGCCACTGGATGAGGTCTCATGAAGCCCTTGACTTTTTGCAGGAAAGCTCCAAGCAAGATAAATTTGAAGAGAAGGTCCCTCATCAGACAGATATTTTTGCGTCTTCTCTGAGTGGAGATTACTACCTTCGGACTTAGTCAATTTTTTTTGGACCATGTATTCTTCCAGCAGTGCACGGGTGCAGCTGAAGAGGGCTCCATGAAGTCAGTGAAGTCCCACCGGTTTGGATTTTCTGTTGATAATGAGAACATAACAGTAGCAACCTGAATATTTGGCTCTTTTGTGAAGCCCCTTTTTGGATCAGCTTGGCAGTTTGGCTACGTTTCCCAGTAGTTTCTCAGAGCAGACTGTGGGATTTGACACCAGTCAAGGGTCCAGGAACTTAGGGACAGCACTTTGGGGAGTCAGCAGCAGTCATTCCAGCAGAGGCCAGAAGCAGGGCCCAGTGCTGGTCCTCTTGGACATGGTCAGCTGGGCAGATACAGTAAAGGACTCTGGAAGCTTGTTATCTCCCTGTACATCAAACAGAGGCCTCGCAACTGCCCCTTGGAGTCACAACTGGGATCCCGGGATCAAGGCAAGCAAGTCCATTCTACCTTCAGGCTCTTCAGACAGCAGGGCAGTCCTTCTTCTGATTCTTCACAGGTACAGGAGCGATCTCAGTAGGATAATGGCATTGTCAAATTAATGCCCAGTGCCAGCCTGTGGGTGGAGGCAGCTTCCAGCTGCTCCCTAACCAATGGGTAAATGTTTCCTAGCGTGACCCTAACTACTATTGTAGCACTTCTTGTATGTTTACTGTAAACTTTACCACAGTGGCCCTTGATACCTAAATCCAAAGTGGCAGAACCCTTCTTTCCCTGGCCAGGGCTCCCTGCGCCCATCAAGAAGTGTGCGTATGGGACATAACAGCCTGCCCACTCCACACCTGGCAACTCCAAACTAGTTCTGGGGAAGCTCCCTTCTGCCACTGGGTATGGAGCCAAACTGAGTAGGAAAACAAGGGAGCCAGGCCTACGTTTGAGCTACATCTGCCAATAGCAGAGTAGGCACCCTTTAAAGCTCATAAAGGGACTGACACTGCCCCTCAGACTCTTCTAATCTGGGCAGAAAACACTCCTCCAAACTCAAGCTTTTTGTTCACTTGCTGGGAGTAATCCACATCACACTACAGGGAAGCCATTCAGGAGCCAGTTGACACTTGACACTGGCAGAAAGGCACATTTGGCTTAGTCAGGAAAATTACAACTATAGTAATATAAAATCTGACTTTACCATAAATGAGTCTTTGAATTATCTCTTAGCTTCTCACAATCTAAAAAAAGCATTATAAATTGTTATAATGTAATCCAGTGTTTTCTATGGGAGAGCCAGCCTTTATACTGTGAACAACGACTTTAGGATTTTTTTCAATGCCAAAGCATGAAAAACATTAAGGGGCAGATTTATGAAGGCCTTGCGCCGCCGGTGCATCACTTTATTTGACGCAACGGCGGCGCAAACAATGCGCCCTATTTACAACGTGACGCATCTAGGAGATGCGTCACGTTGTAAAGCCCTGCGCCATAAGGGGGGCGTTCCTGCGCAGGGGGGGGGGGCGTTCCTGCGCAGGAACGCCTCCTAAAAGTGGCTGAGTGAAATCTATGAGATTTCACTCAGTCACTTTCAGGACAATGCTGCGTCAAAACCCTGCGCCTGCTTGAAACAGGCGTAGGTCTTGACGCAGCATTGTGGAGATGGGGCACCCTCGAGCCTTGCTGGAGCTGCGTCGCGCTTGCGACGCAGCTCCAGCAATGCGCCACCTTTACGGCACAGATGCGTCACGCATCTGTGCCGTTTTTGCCCCATGGTGCGCCGCATTATAAATGCGGCGCACCATGGGTGGCGGAGCAGCGGCGCAGGATGACTGGCGCATCCCTGGGGATGCGCCAGTCATCATAAATCTGCCCCTAAATATACATGTCCTACTTTTTAAATAGCATGCACACTGCACTATGAGCAATTAGGTGAGGCCTGGGTGAATTTGTATTTACGCCTGAACAATCGGAGTAATTTCAGTAATTGTGTGTAACTCTTGTGACACGTGATTATCCAAAATTACGAGATTACCACAATTCTTTTGAGTAATTTAGGGCACAAAATCCTACTCAAGAGCACAGGAACAGAGCGCAAGCGCCTGCCGGATCCTGTTCTTTTTGTTGCATTCAGTGCTTTTTTCTTAGCACAAAATGTTCATTTTGGGCTCGAGGATGCATTTTTTGCTAAGAAAATAGTTCTAAAGCAGGTTATGCTACTCATATAATTCCCCTAATATCACAAAATGTTGCTGTAATTTCAAGTAATAATGCCACAGCAAATTAAATTAGCTATGCCCACCCCTAATTTAGAGCATACCTTGGGATGTTTTATGGGTAATACAAAGGAAGGTTTAGGCCTGGGAAAAGATTTTTTTTTCAACTCTAAATGGAAGGTTAAAACTGCACACACAGGCTGCAAGGGCAGGCCTAGGGCATATTTTACAGTGCTACTTTAGTGTGTTACACAATAAGTGCTGCAGCCCACTTATAGGAATGCAATTTACAGGGCCTGGGTATCTGTAGACCCACATACTAGGGACTTCTAAGCATAATAATTGTGCCAATTAGGTGTATGCCAATGTTACCATGTTTAAAAGGGAGAACACGAGCACTTTACCACTGGTTAGCAGGAGTAAACTGTGCAGAGTTCTATGGCCAATAAAAACATGTTCAATTAAAGAAGGTAAAAATGTAGTGCAGTACCACACAATATGGTCATTTGAAACAGGCTTCATGTGAAAAGATCAATTCTCCTTTCCTTTCTCCCTCCATTACAAGTGCAACATAGCAGCTGCTGGGGACCAGGGTGCATGTTAGGGCTCTGTTTAAGGATAGTTACGTCTACGAAATAGTCCTTATTCTTTTGGGTGCTTGCTGGTGCCAGACAGTGGACAACAGCACTCAGTTTTTGGAAGGGGGCACAATTTATTTGTCATCATCAGAATTTCAGCCAAGAGCAAGACAGAGAAAGAAAAAATAGGGAGAAAGAATGAGGAAGAGACAAATAAGAGACCAGTGCCAATGAGAGATAGCAACGACGAGAAAGCCCCTGCAAGAGAGCGATAAAGAGACAGGAAGTGCCTGCTGGAGGAAGAAAGATGCATGATGTGGAGTGGCATGGTGGGGACCATTGGGAAGCACCCTGCTTATGCAGTCACGGGTGTGGCTTCCTCCTAAATCATTGCATACCGTGGCACTTAAGTTTTATTATGTTAGACCTGGCACCATTGGCGTGGGTCTCCCTTCCATTTTTCGCTTTTGTCTCCTCTGTTTTTGCTGGTATTAGATGCTCTGGGCGCTGTGCCACTGCCATTCAGTGCCACAGCGCAAATGCTCCCTGTGTAAATATGTTTGTGAATTGGTATATCCCTGATTGGCTTATTTGGTTTACCTGTTAGTCCCTAGTAGTGTGGCCTGTGTGTGCCCAGGTCTGGTAACCCAAATGCTGCTGGTGGGCCTGCAGCGCTGGTTTGCGCCACCCACAGAAGTAGCTGGTAAAGTGCACCTCAGACCTGCCACTGCAGTGTCTGTGCGCAGTCCAGGACTGCCATCTTGGCTGTGAAGGGCCAACACTTCCCAGCCCCTGACCCTTCCCTTAGCCTCATGTCAGTCACCCCTATGGTAGGTGCACTGTGTGCGTAAGGTAGGACATGGCTTGATATGTGTAGCATGTCCTGGTAGTGAATCCCCCTCCATTTTGTTTTCACTGCTGCAAGGCTACCTGTTCTCCATAGGCTAGAATGGGCAGACTGGCTATTACATCTTATAGTCCTATCTGACTCAGGGAACATGGTAGAACATGGTAGAAATTTGAATTTAATATGCCTGAACTCAGAATAATAAAATGCATCTTTTAGTGAAGTTGGTTTTAATATTCTGTGTTTGAAAATACCACTTTTAGAAAGTAGGTATTTTCTTGCCTAAGCCTCCAGTGTGCTCTGCTGTTTTGTGTATTGGCTGTCGGTTTAGAGGGGCAAGGCAGGCTGGGTCAGACCTGGGTTGAATAGAGAGATCTGCATTGAGTACTGGGGAGGGGTAGCTCCTTGTCCTGAATAGGGCTGTGCCTGGCAAGGTGAATGCTGGCTCCACCTCCTACTGTGCGTCTGATGGCAGACCCCCTCTTTCTGAAAGGAACGATGCAGCCTGGTAAACAAAGTGCTCCAGGCCTGAGCAAAACTTGTTCTGGCTGGGTTAAGTGACTAGAGACTTTTGAGAACAAAGACTATTGGGGTATAAATATCTGTGCCCAAACCCCTGATTTGTGTATTGCTCCTAGATGTCAAGAGGAACCTCTGTCCGTGTTACGGAAGTAATCTGCAGGAGAGGACTGTCCTTGTGCTTGTGTGCTGGTTCTTGGATTGGCCTGCAGTAATTCCCCTTGGACTTGGAAGAAGAGGGAAAAGGACTTTTGAGAGACTTATTTTTGCTAAGCAATCACCCAAGGGCTAGAAGAGAGCTAGCCTCCTGCTGGAGTCACAGGCCCATCTGACTCCCCCACCAGCCTCCTGATTCCTCCCAGCAAGGATTTCTATCTGCAGGTGAGCCCCTGTGAGTTCCAGGGCCTCTAGTTCTACTACAGAGAAAAGAGAGCTGAAAATCGTCGCTAACGCCGTTTGCGAGCCGCCGCAGCTGAAGAGCGTAAGAAAAATCCACGCGCTGCTGCCCCCGAGTGCTCGCAAACCAAAGATCATCGCATCGCATGCTTGCGGGCCCCAAAGCGCTCGCTAACCACAGAGATCATCGCATCGCACGTTTGCGGGCTTTTCGAAGGCTCTCTGACCCCGGATCATCGCATCGGGATCATCGCAGCGCGGACGCCGTGCGTCCGCCATTTTCCTCGCATCGCACCCGATCGTCGCTCCCTCACGGAGCGCCATTTTCTTTCATCGCAACAAGATCACACACGCCACAGGATCACCGCATCATCCTCCCTTGCGGCAAGTATTAAATGCATCGCTGGCCTAGCGTGGGGAAAATTGAACTGAACCCCTATTTGAACACTGAACTCTTTCCAACTTTTCAAGAGTACCCCTTTTCCAGTATTGTGGCTTTTTTACCGTTATTGGTCTTGTGTTAAGTCTATATATAAAGATACTTATTTTTTATAACTACTTGTGTGGTGTCCCTTTGTAGTGTCCTTCACTGTGTTACTATGTATGATCATAAATGCTTTACACACTGCCTCTAAGATAAGCCTAACTGCTTGTGCTACGTTACCACAGGGTTGAGCAGGGGTTATCAAAGGGTGTAACCCCCGTACTCTGACTTAGGAAGAAGGGTCCCTACTTGGACTGTGGCCAGCCACTGCCAACTAGAGACCCCCATTTCTAACATATTATTATTGTGGTGTTTTTTTCCAATAAACATTTTGAAAAAAACATATTTGGGGCACTAATCTTCAATCAACTCGAAGTCCGAAACTGCTTCAAATGCCAGCTTCTCTTTCATAAAAGGCTGTGACAAATGGACAATCAGAACTATATTACCGGCGGGTCCTCTAAAAAATGTTATTCCTCATCAGACAACAACATAGAAGGTCGAAGTTGCTCAGTCGTTGGCGCTCTCAGTCGAATGAACTCCTTCCTATCGTTCACCTCGGCTCCTCAGATCTAACATATAGACACTTAAAAACAGGCAGTGGGAAAGATGGCACTCTATAAAGGCAATTGACAACATAGCGCCTTGAGACGGTTAACTATGAAAAACGTAATGCAGATATGTAAAAACTCGCACGATCGCAGTATCTGTGTTTGTCGGTATCAGGGCAACAGGGCACTGGCTTTCCTCCAGCCTGCTTCACTTCCTGATACTGCATATAAATGCAACAGGCGCCTGCTGAATTTACATTTCTGCTCTTCCTTCCATCTGCGACTTCCCATATTCTCGGTACTCTTCACTCGCCATAGAGGTAAGGCGTGTCTCCCGGAATGTACTCATATTTTTAAGATTTAAGGAAAGAATTGCATGTATTTTGGAGAAAATGTCATTTTTTCGTTTAAAGACTTTTCAGAATGTTTGTCTAAGATGTTAAATGGGCTAACGATGTAAATTGCAGTTGGATACCTCAACATATAGAAATTAAACGAAATAAAACGTTTTCACTTATGATAATGAGGCAGGTGCTACACTATAAATGCTGCAGCATCATTGACAGTTGGTTACTTTAAGCATGTTGCATTAGTGGAAGTATCCTCACAAATTCTTGGAGCAGCCTTCGATTCCAAGGGAAGCGAAAAACATGTATGTATATGCCTGCATTTCTGGTCCCAACTCATTTTTGTTTTTTTGCGGTAGCCCCTGCTTTTGTTCATCTTCGAGTTGTGCATGTATTTGCTGTCTGCAAATTACAATCTCTGTATTATCTCGGTCTCAAATGATAGTTTTGAGTCGTTGTTTTACATCATGATAACATGACATAATAAAAAGCGTATTTTTAGAGCGCATGTTCACCCCTCCAGGTCTCTAGGCGCTATTGACAGAACACTCAGATTTATTACAGCCCAATTCTATGGTGCTAATTTGCTTATCTCGGAAGAATGAAAGGCTGAGTCAGCCTACCAGGATTGAACCTGTCACCAAGGGGTCAAGCAGAGATCACTGGACTGGCTGCAGGACTCCACTAAGCTGAGAGCACCACTTAGGAGTGTCATCCAGTTACATGAGATGGTGGTGGATATGACTGGTGTCCTACAGGCTACACATGATTTTATTGCTATTAGTTATTTATCTATTAGTACAACCAGAGCAATTATTATTAGAAAAGTATAATGCTGAAAGCTCCATTGAAGACAATGAAGTGGCTCAGGACCAATAAGAGCTGGTGCAGGCTTTAAACTTCAACTTTCAATGTTTGTATATCGTTTTATTGTTCAATTTTCAGGTGTCTCCGACAAGTAGCTAATGAGCTACGTAGCTCTGCAGCTAGGTGAGTAGCTCGTCTGTGTTCAGCCCAGAATACTAATATAGAAGCTTTTGCTTGGTTGAATTATTATATGTATGCTCAAATTTAAAAGCATGTTCTTAAAATGAAAATGTGTCTATGTTCAGAACTCCTAAGCCAATGTTTGGAGAAAAATTTTTACGTTTTCAAAATGTTTTTTAAACTATTATTGAGTTGGGGAGGGTTATTACTCATATTAGTACAGTAGTGCCAGGGGGATTGCAGCTATGGCTTTTATATATTACCCATGTTCAGTAATTTCAAATTGTCAAAGGGTTATTTTTACATTAGTGCTGGAAACCCTGCCTCATGCACTGATGTGATCACTGCTGGCAATCTTAGATGGGGTCTCTTCAACCTGTTCATAGCAGATCTGCCGACGACCCTGGATGATACAAATAGTCATCCCCAAAGGTGGGAGGCCTGGCATTCAGCAACCTATTGTATGCCAACGATCCGGTTCTCTTCAGTCTTACGAGGGTTGGGCTACAAAGGCTCCTCGACAAACTGCTCAGCTACACGATCATGAACCAGCTAGAGGTCAATTTAAAGAAAACGCAAGTCGCCCCTTTGGTAAGAAACGTTATACTGGTGGCGGGTGGTCATTTAACAACGTACGCCTCGTCACAGGTCAGTCGTACAAATACCTAGGTGTCCATCTGGATTCTAGACGTAATCTTTCAAAACAGCGTCGTGAGATCACAGTCAAAGCTACGACCCTTGCGGTGTCACTAGGCAAGCTCTCTAAAAAACTCTCAGGTACAACACTATTGCCTCTTTTAGCAGTAATGAGAGCTAAAATTGGCCCCACTTTATCATATGGCATGGAGACATTCAGGGGTAAATTGAACACCGCTTTGAATAGGCACACGACAAAAATTTACAAAAAGGTTCTCCAGCAACCAAAGTCCGCATCTGCTGCACAGATAAGACTAGAGATGCGGCTATTAAACTATGACGCCTCTGATATCGGGGTATACCTGAACCTCTGTCACAAACTGAGGCAGGCGGACCCTGGCACACTAGAATCCCTAGTCTGGTTAGAAATCTCCCAGATAAATTCAGGTGGAACGTTCGGTCGCCTCTTTAAGGACGCAATTCAGCAAATGTCAGTGAGTGATCTATCGGCCCTTAACCCCAGTCAGACAGCTTTTAAAATGGGGATTAAAAAATATGTGAGAATGAAATCCCTCATCATGGATAAAGCACATTTTTCGAAATGCAGGCATGCTTGGGCTCTTTTAAAATCATACAGTCGGCTAGCCCCTGCCTCTTACTTGGCCAGCACATACACATTGTATCTTAAACGTAGTTTTACCGCTATCAGAATGGGTGATTGGCGTTTCCTGCTAGATCTACCCACATGGCGACGCACCGCGGAGGACCTAACTTGCAGAGGATGTGGCAAAGCAGCTGAAACTCTGCTGCATGTGGTCTGCCTCTGCCCAGCCCTTAACTCCGAACGCAGGTCCAAACTTAAAGTTGAATGGAATAAGCAGGGCGTCCGGTCCTGTAGGCAAGGGATTATGGTGGCTTTGAACCCCGAAAATACTGTTTTAAATATAAAACTCACAAAATTCATTCAGCTGGCATACCGCAAGTTTAACCAAAATGGGTCCTGCTAATGCGCCCCCCCTACACTCTTTTAATCTTGATGTACCCCACAACAGTTTTTAATTTTGAGGGGGGACAAAATGAAACCTTAACATAGTGGTTTAGGACTGTTGGTTGTCTTGCACATGTACGGTGCCATTGACAATGGGTACCTCACAAAGGGGTTGATGGGAAAAGTATCTTGCACAAGATGTTTTAACTTATCCTTTCTCTCATCATTATCACCCTGTGTTTTTATTTTTATTTTAAACTGTCATGGAATAAGGAGGTTCAAGAGTGGATAATCTCTACTTTTATTACGGCTGGCTAATTGTCTGTTACATGTTTCTCTTCGCTTTTTTACAGTAGCTACACAATGTGAATTTTGTAACTTCTTTTAAAGATATATGTTTATATCTAAATAAAGATATTTTGATTTGATTTGATTTGAGATGGGGTGGACACTATTACATCACTAATATTAGTAGCTCGGGATGATTTCCGTTGAACATAAGTAGCTCCCATCACAGAAAAGGTGGGAGACCCCTGCTCTAAGAGCATTCCAGCTCTTCTGCCTCGGGCTATACAGGTTCCCAAATTGCCCTCTTTTCCCTTATGGACCCTTGCCTGCCTCTCAGTTCTACAACTCAGGGAGAGGGCATTAATAACTGTTATACCGCCTGTCAGCGGGCTATTATGCTATATTATGCTACATGAGGTTACATTGTTTTATATACCATATGAATGTCAGCTACCTGGCCCCTTAACACTTTTCCTTTACATCCATATGTGTCTGTGCTTATAGATTCACCCACCATGAGTCGCTGGTGTGGCTGTCCTTGGAGCTGTGTTGGATGTAGGGTTTGCCCTGGGGTTGCATTCCCAAGGTGAGGGTTGGGTCAATAATGGGTTAAGACTGAGCAACAGCAGTTGTACTGATGTCCCCGAAAGAGGATTGTTAATAGAAGGGGGTATAAGGGGTAAGATCCTGATCCCGTAATCCTCGCATGAAAACAGTAGTGCTAAAAGTCAGACCATCAAAGTTTGATTTCCGGGTAAGCTGTGCATTCCTCCTGTAACAATTAACGACAGGTCTGTTTCGCTGCAGGATATGATACATTTTTTGACTTTTCTGCAATGTAAAACTTTCATTGGTTCTGATTTACTTTTCAAGTAAAATTGCGATCCCCAAAGGTGTTGGTTTACTCTCTAGATGGAAGACACCAAACAGCAAACTAACATAGATCTCAAGTTCTCCCATGTTGGGTGTCAGATGCTCAGCATAGGCCTCAGTTAAGGCCAGTGGGTGCTACTGCCATCTTGCACTTTGGTTCCCTGGCACATCGGCTGATACTCCTGGAGAGGTTATAAAAGGAGCAGCAAGAACAGCAAATAAGCAAGCATTGGTAAATGCACCAGGCTTCGCCTATGTAATTAACAATAGTTTTTTGTTGTTGAAAATGTTAGCTTGAAGAGCAGCTGTGCAATCTAAGTTTGAGAAAGCCCATCAAAGTATTTTTTTTAGTAACCTCACAAACGGTGAGTGTATACTCAGCAAGCATAACTGGACATCATTAAGCATTCTTTTAATGACTATCATGGCAAAGACACTTTGCACATAGTTCGAAACTTACCCGTGTTATCTACCACAACTTCTACTGTGTTGCAGGACTTGCTGGTAGGGGTACATTGCAGAAGATACATCAGTGTAAAAAACCCAGAAGGATGACCACACAACTAAGCAATATTAAGCAAGTATTTTTGTAGGTTCTGCGTGGTTTGCAGCCTCTAATCTCTAGGACGATGTCAGAGGCAAAGTCATGCAATACATGTCAGACAGTGTGCTAAACACAAAAAGAAGCTAATGACCTGGCTTGGAAGTTCGTGCTGGACTGTTCCCACAAGGAACAGGGTCAAAACTCATTTGCATATGGCTGGGTCCAAACAGGGATGGTGTGGTGAGCAAAATAATGATGGATTTAACCCATATCCTTGTGACTGGGGATGAATGTTTGCATTGTCCAGCATTCAGTCCATCAATTATTTATTTTGCATATGTCGCCCTAAGTGGGAAGGGTATGCCCAGACGTGGGTCCCGTGCTCACCACACCACTGGATTCAAGCTAGCCTGTCTGATGAAGGGTGATGCCCTAAAACCGGTCCCAGGATGCTTGTTTCCGGTCCAGGGAGGACCTGGTTTGGCAGTTTGGGCTGGACTGTTCCCACAAGGAACAGGATCAAGACTGATTTGCATATGGCTGGGCCCAAACTGTGGGTGGTGTGGTGAGCAAAAGAATGATGGATTTAACCCAGATTCTTGTGACTGGGGATGAATGTTTACGTTGTCCAGCATTCAGTCCATCAATTATTTCTTTTGCAAGTGTGTTAAACAGGCACAGGTGCCCAAGGGGTAGGCAGACCAGTGCAATCTGAAATCTAAAACTGCTTCAGAAACATTCAGAGCGAACATAGCCATTATCTTTTCAACTGAGCAATGGTAGCCTTTTGTGGCAAGGACACTGCCTGAAACCCCTTCCATTTCAACCGAAAGACCACGACATCAACCAGACTCTAGTACGACTGCGATGTCACATTCTAAAGTATGAGTAAGTAAGGTCTGAGCTGGGGTTGTTCATACTACTAAAAAAACAAGTGTCAAAAGGAACAATCACATGTTTCAGTCTGCATAACAGGCACACGTCTACGAGTGTGAAAACCAAACACGTTTATGTTGGCTGAACTATCGTCACTGACCTGACAGAAGCGTTCAATGGATTTGGCAGACTGTCCCAGCACTAGATCACTTTAGGAAGATTTCTACTTTAGTGAAAGTCGTAAAACCTTGTGAAAGCGTAAAGGACTCATGTGATAACAACAAGCAACGAAAGGGGAAGGGGCATGCAGGGGGGGAGGGACAGGCAAGCAATGCAGGAACGTAAAAAAACAAGCTAGTTATTTCAAGTTGAACATAATGTTCAGATCAGCCGTTCACGATGGATCCTTTAAACTAGAAATAACTGCTCGCCGTGCTGCCAGTCTTAAAAAACAGACGGAAAATAGGCAAGTCAGATAACACTGTAAAACTAGGGCGGTTACATTTTGCAGCAACATTCACTTTTTAAAAATGTTGCATCCCCCCAAGTGCTGCAACGTCATCTCCAAATGATATCACTCTATTTCCGCAAACAATTGTGGGCTAGCATTAGAACGCATTTTTTTCAGAGATCTACACTCTCAAAAGGAGTAAGATAGCAGAGGGGTTAATGCATTTACTGCAGAAAGGGTGTGCATGCATTTATGTGTGTCCCATGTGTGTGTGTGTGTGCGTGTGTGTGTGTGTGTTTGTACAGATGGGCTCGCCGGCACTCATTTTTTAAATCTCAGACTTAGTTTACATCCTCACATTTTGATCCCGAACAAAAGAGAGAAAGACAGAAAAGGGGGGAAGAGAAACATCAAGAAACTGTAACAAGCATTATGGGAATGGGCAGGATGTGGAACAGAGGCTAGAGCTGTTGACTTAAGAGCTGGCGATCGCAGTTCAAGACTTGTGGTGAAACATTAAGTGATTGACCCTGGGCAAATCACTTAATCTCTCCCAAGTTGCATTATATAAATCTGCTGCAAGTCGAAAAACTCTGAAAGAGAGCAAAACTTTATGACAAAAAAATTTGCACCCCAACTGCTGCAACGTTTTTATGAAAAAAATTGTTCTACCAAAGCAATGTTAGCAGTATTACAGCTGCGGGATACTGATAAGAGAAGCAGAGGAGGAAGAAGCATTGGTAAATGCAGGAAAATATGCTGCAGCCAATAGAAATGGAGGAAAAGTATGTGACAAGCACAGGAACCAATGAAAAGCCAGGAAAGAGAGGGGTCGGGATGTAAGCCCCTTTTAATTATATATTAAAAACAATAGATTTCACGAGACCGGCGAGACCTAAAAAGGATGAAAGAGCCTTACTTTGTGTGGGTTGTGCAGTTTCCCAAGCATTCAGCAGCAAATAGACAGCCCTTGAGCAGGTCAGGGTGGAGCAAGGGTCAATCCTGTGCAGCCACAGCGGGCACAGGTAAATGCGGTGAGGCGGGGCGGGGCAGGGCGGGGTGGTAAGGGGGAAGTCGACAGACGACTGAATATGTGTAATTAAATAAATAATACCTATTCCATTGTCTTTCTGCTCCCCCCTGCCGCGCCCTGCCCCACCCACTGCCCATAACTGAGCCAGCCACCGCTGATCCTTTGATATCATGTGGGAACAAAGGGTGCGTGATGTCAGTTCCACTCCACCTGCCTTTTGAAAAACTACTGAGCATATGTTCAGCTACAATCAGACAGAGCTCTCAAATTGTAAAACATTAGGCTTGATTGGTTTACCCTAAGATTTTGTTATTCTTCTTTACATTCAAGTGCTTCCAGATTTTTTTTTCATTGTGACTACAGGACCAGTGCTCAATTTTGCCTGCATGATTGCAGGTAGTGGCTAATGGAATTATTTTTTGAGGGATCAGGGCATATTTTTTATAGTCAGATTTTGACCAAAAACAAGACAGAGAAATGAAAAGAAAGAAAGGGGGATGATGTGAAAGTTAGTAGCAGTGACAGATGGATAGAGCAAGGATGAAAAAGACCCCCTTTGAGTGAGATGAACAGGCAAAACTGAGAAAGGCATTAGGTGGGATGAAGGCTAATAAACATTGACAGAGGTAGTAGGTCTGATGATGGCTGCATGCCTTTTAACTTTGTTAATTCTTGTTTTGATTTGTCATGGTTTTTTCAAAGCTTCATTGTTGGGGAAGGTGCTGGACCCTTGTCTATCTGAAACAAATTGACTAAAAGGAAACATTTGTTCGATACTAAAACACACATTTTCATAGTAGAGCCTGTTGCAATTGGCCCTTTTTGCAGGGTTATCCCCAAACCTTTTGCTTCTTCCTCCCTTGTTTATCCTGACCTGTGGTTGTTGGCAATAAGACTCTGGGCACTTTACCACTGCTGACCAGTGCTAAAGTGCTAATGCTCTCTGTGTAAATTGTTATTGTAATTGGTTATCCATGATTGGCATATTTGTACCACTAAGAAGTCCCTAGTAAAGTGCACTGAGTGTAGCAGGGCTGGTGATACAAATGCTACTAGTGGGTCTGCAGCACTGATTGTGCCACCCACATGAGTAGCCCTAAAATGGTGTCTCAGGCTTGCTACCGAAGTGCCTGTGTGCAGTCTGTGAACTGCCATGTCATCCTGGTCAGTGTCCCCACTGACCAGGCCTAACCCTTCCCTTTCTGTGCACATTGGTCACCCCTATGGAAGGCCCAAGCTACCCCCTTGGGCAGGGTGCAGTGTATGTGAAAGGTAGAGCATGTACTAGTGCAGGTGACGTGCTCTGGTAGTGAATGACAGCCATTTTCATTTTTCACTATTGTAATGCTACCTTGCCCATAGGCTATCATGGGGAATACTGGCTACAGTGGCTACCAGCATATCTTCCCATAGGAGCAAGGTAGGACATAAAACTCTGGTATCCCTGAACTCAGAATTTAATAACACATCTTTTAGGAAAGGTGTTTTTTAAATCCTGTGTTTGAGAACAGCACTCTCAGAAAGTGGCTGTTGTCTTGTCTGACCTTTCTGTGTGCCTTGGCCTGTTTTTGAATTGACTGTCTGGTTTGTGAGTGACAGGGCTGGGGGATTCCAGGAGACAGAATGAGTCTGCCCAGTGGTGAATAGAGAGATCTGCATCTAGATGAGAGGGAGGAGTTGCACCTGGGACCTGAATAGGACTGTGTCTGCCCCCCACAGTGCTAGGTCCACCCCCTGTGGTGCGTCTGTTGTCCCTGCCCTGCACTGTGAAAGGAGAGAAGGAATCATGTCAACAAAGTGCTCCAGGGCTGTGCTTTCCCTCCACAATGCTGCCTCCACCTCCTGTGGGGCGTCTAATGTTTCTGCTCTGCACTGTGAAAGGAAAGAAGGAGTAATGTAAACAGAGTGCTCCAGAACTGGTTTGGACCGGGCTCAGAGCCCTCCTGCACAAAGGGAACAAAGACTTTTTGGGGTATAAGTACAGGACCCCATACCACTGAACTTTAGATCATCCTGGAATCAAGAAGGAACCTCTGCCAAGGAGAAAGCTGGAAGACTGAAGAAGGAAGACTGTCCTGCTGTTGCTTTGCTGGACTGACCTGAAGTTGCACTGCTGCCAAGGACAGGTGCAGGACTTTGGTTGTGCTGTGTCCCTTTGCTTGAAGGAATCTCCAAGTGCCCGAGAAGAGCTGGCTCCCTGGTAAGAAGTCCCAGAAACAAAAGGACTTCACCCCCAGCTTCCCTGAAATCTACTGAGAGAGTTCTGTCCTTCTTAGAGTGCCTCGGCCAGTTGTGGTGCCTCTGGAAGTTGTACCTGTGTTGGGAACCTGAAAACCAAGATTTTAAGAACTTTCTGCAAAGTTTAACACATCACCTGCTTGCGGAGCACATCCCCGTCAGTGCGAGGAAATTTCCGCTGCCGTGAAGGCTGAGATCATCGCAGCACCTGTTGCCGCTGCCAGAGTTGTCGCATCCTTTGCTTGCGGGACGCACCAGTCCGGTGCGGGAAGATTACCATTGCTGCGAGTATCGTCGCAGGACCTGTCGTAAATGGGTGAGATCGTTGCACCGCTTGCTTGCGGACCGCATCACGTCGCTGGGAGAGTCGTCGCAGAGCCATCGCATCGAGGGGCCGTGAGAGGAGAAGATCGCCGCTGAGCTGCACATCGTCACCGCACCGGAGATCGTCGCCGTCCCAAAGATCGTCGCATCGTACCTTTTGCAAGCCGCTTCCACCGAAACCTTTGCACCGGAATCCATGCAAGGTCTTGCATCCCTCCCCATTCAGACCGGAGTCACCGCAACACGCCCGCTGCGTCCAGCGGGGTTGACGCATCACCTCCCCAGGGTCTCAGGAGTGACGCATCGCTTGCTTTTCAACGCTGCAGCTTTCACTTGGAACTTTTGTCGCATCTAAAGGTACTGTTGGCTAAAACGTGACGCAACAGTGGATTATTTTAACGCAACCTTCAGAACACTTGTGAAACCATATTCTTGAACTGTGTATGTTGGATTTTTGTCGTTTTGGTCTTGTGTAGTTTAGATTAAAATACCTTTATTTTTCTAAACTGTTGTGGAGTCAGTTTGTGGTGTTTTCACTGTGTTACTGTGAGTGTTGGTACAAATAATGTGCACATTGCCATTGATAAGCCTGACTGCTTGTGCCAAGCTACCAAGGGGGTGAGCAGGGGTTATCTAAAGAGTGTATCCTCCTTACCCTGACTAGAAGCAAGGATCCCTATTTGGACAGTGGTACCTACCTCTGCCATCTAGAGACCCCCAGTTCTAACAGAGCCTCACACAGTAGGGACCTTTTATTTGTGTGAATGTGGTCTTTGTGAAAGGGCGGGACTTTGTCACTCACAGCGAAGTTAGCCAATGGCTGATGTGGGCTGACTTTGTGTCCCTGAGAGAAGGTGCAAACATACAGATCTGACTCTGTGTCCCTTGATAATCACTCTCCCCAAACAGACTTCCACCTAGCCTTGCTCTGTGGGTTTTATAAGAAAGAAAGAGATGACTATATTTTAGGTATTTTAACTCGCTATAATTTTAGACAGTGTTGTGTTGCACCATATTTTCTAAAATCTTTGCCTGATACCTTTGTCTTCTTTTTGGTAGCCACATTTTTGTGGGCTTGTTCAAGAAGGAGAAAGCAGTGGGCTCTTTAGTTGCTGTGGCGTCTTTCACTTTTTAATTAAAAGAAGCTAAACTATAAAATTAAATATATTGCACATGGCCATCAGTCTAAAATCATACCTGTTTCTATTTCTTTTATTGTATGTCTTAAACTTTTCAAAAGACTTATATATGTATCTAATATGCAATTTTAGCTGTCATTTGGATTTTACCCCCAGATGAACTGTTGGCTATTGTATTTCTTTTTAACTGTGCTTTTATGATCTGTATTTAATGGATCGAATAAAGAATTTATTGATTGATTGACTCATTGCCCCGTTCTATATGGTTCTGAGGTGGAAGACATATGTGAATGACACACAACAGAGCAATGGATGAAGAGGGCTGACTCAAAGCCCCTATAAGTAAGTATATTATACATATCAGGTCTTTAAACTCAAAAGGTCTTGGGTACCACCTGACATAAAAATTGGTTCTGGTGCCAACCACCTGTAATCACTGGTACTAATTAAGCACTAGGCCTTCCTGTGGGATGCTGGTACTGCAGAGACAATTTCCTGCCTACATCTGTGTCAAACCTGCACAGTCCAAAACTCCTGGTCCCTAAGTTGTCCATATCTTCCCCCATAGCCCTGTTGCGACACAAATGTTTTTCATCCCTGTAATTGGGGTTGTTTTTTTGCTACTGTTAGTCACACTGATTCCACAGGCATTAAAAACATCTCTCTAGGAAGAATTAAACATACTTCAACACCATAAATGCAATTTCACAACTCCATTATAACCCACCATAAATAATTATGGAGGGATTTTCTAGTTTTGCTAAAAACAAAATGGCTTCCAAAGCCTATTTACACAGCAGACTATCCGTAGACACAGGGGAACTATTGTATTAACAATATTTGGCCCCAACTTCCCAGCAACGTATGCAAATAATTTGACACTACTCATTCAAATTTGTGTATACAAAGTACATGCTTTAAGAGCATGTGTCAAAGCGTGCCATATTTGCCCTCCATATATAGAATTTGAGCTACTTGCATTTTGCTTGGAAAAAAACAGTTTCCCGTTCTTTTCTGCTATCAATTAGATTCATGTAAATCCTTAAAAAATCATGTTTCTCTGATGCAAAAACAATAGGTGTAACCCTGTCTTTCTCTTCTCTGACAATGTTTAGCAATTATCAAAAAGTTATAAAATAAAAAGTAATACATATAGCCACGGATAGGTGCTCCTAATAGGAGAAGATGTGGCGTTACCGCCAGAGCGACCACCCTTTCTTGAAACAGGGGAACCTTGGGGCATATTATCAAGGACGGGCGTTAGAATTATCGCCGCTTTAGCGGCAGAAAACTTTCGCTAAAGCGGCGATAAGCCCATTATCAAAAAAATGAAGGACTCGTTACAGCCTTTGAGTTCAGCATATCAGCATAGCTGTCAGTTCTGTGTTATTTGTCACACTTCTGAAATGTACTGGGTTTTTTTGCCAACAAAGTAGAGGATGCTGAGCCCAAGCTTATGGAGGTAAACCAAAACTACAAGAGGCAGAATGCAAAATGCTGTTGGCTGAAAAGAATCAGACATGGCTCTGGTGTTGCACATGATATGGGATACGTTGGAAGCGTTGCGTGATTGCTTCACGAGGCTCTGATCTGGAGGGTATGTTTTCAGTATTTGGAATATTGCACTATTAAATGGCAGGCCTATAACTCTCCCACAAACTGCTCCACAACACAAACCGCGCGATAAAAAGGGATCTGAAATTTTCTTTCACAATTGATGCTTCTTGACTCACTAGTAACTGCTTCTAAGTTCCTCCAAAACAAAGATTAGGTCACAGCTATCATTAGTGCAGCAGGTTCAGTGGCACAAGTGCCCATGGCTGGTGAAGGGTCTCTACCCCCATGATGTTTGTCTTTCACTATTAAAGTAGGTGGTGTGTGGCCCATTTGGCTTTTTTATTTAGTGTTAGGTTCCATGACACGTTGTCGCCTCTCTCTTTTGCTGCGGTCGCAAAGGAAGTATGGTTTTGTCATGATTGTTCAAGGAAACGTGAGCTTTTTCTAAACTTCCTCAGATGGGGTTGCATATTTTTTCTAGGTTTTGTAGCAAAGGCTAGCAAGCGTACTGAGAAGTTGAAAGATTTCCATACTGGCCTGAGCCGGTAGGGCTTAGGAACAGTCACTGGAGTGACAGATGACTGATTTCAACATGTTCTGATATCTCCAGAGCCTCCTGGTTGGCTCTCTGATCTCTGTTGTATAGCACAACCATCAATTACATAAGAGAAGGGGATAGGAGCTATTACAAGGTCCAGCACCCTTGCTCCCAAGAAGAAGTCCGAATATATGAGAAAGGCATCTGTTCCTAAAAAAGATGTGGCTGGTTCGATAATGTCAGGCGTGAGGGTGTCTTCCTTATTGGAAGGAAGTGCCATCACACACCTGTGTGGGTGTCATGCTTCATCATCGGGGTCAGCTCCTCTTGGGGTCGGCGCTGCAATGCCTCTCCAGGCAGGCAGAGCACATTGTAGATGACACGCTCTTCACTGCAATGAATTATACTTTTAACTGCAGTCTTTATGCAGTCCTCTGCTTCTAACACAAGGCGTGTCAGGTCCTTGACTTTAGGGTTGGATTGGGAGACCTGAATAGGTTTATTCATTGAAGGTACTTTTGGACTTATGTCCCTATTAATCTTTTTTGGAATCTGTTGATATTCCTAGATCTATGCACCCAGTCCTGATTGAGGGTGGAGATACCTGTTTTTGGTCCTGAAGTAGTACCACGGATCCCTCCTGGACGTCTACGGCATGAAACCAGTTGACCCCCAGAACACAATATTGAGAGATTTTCAGTCTTCATAACCATAGTTGACAGTCCAAATAATTTGTAACCCTACTAAGGTGACCCCTGATTAAATATATTTTTCGCTACCCCTTAGGTAGGTTTAATTCACTTAATTTCACCATCTCATTGTTAGAAATGGGGTTTCTGGTTGGCTACGGATGCACCTAAGCCAGGCAGAACCCACCACTCTAGCCAGGGTAAGGGAGTTCAACACACAGGATAACCCCTGCTCACCGCCTTGGTAGCTTGGCAGAGCAGTCAGGCTTATCCCAGAGGCAATGTGTAAAACGTATGCAAAAAACACACACACCAGTAACACCCAACATACATCACAGAAAGAGACTCGACACAAGGTTAGATAAAAATATCCTTTGTATTATACATAAAACACATTAGACCACAATCACATAACTCACTGTGCCAATAGGCACTTGTCATGAAGTCACATAGACCATAGCTCCCTTTCCCCTAAGGCAATGGTCATAAACATAACAGTTATTGTACTGAAGCCATACTTATAAGTTGTACAGGTTATGAATACCATCTTAAAACATTCCCCAACATCACAGGGAGAGCCACAAAGGTAACTACTCCTAAAGTGCACCTGTTATAACAGAACCATTCAGGAAAACCTTAGCATGGTACATAATAGGTAGCCCCCGTCGTAGAACTTGTTTTAACTGCCATCACATTTAGGGCAATAAAGCCAATGCTTACACTGTGCCTATACCATGCAAACCACGGGGCATGAAACCAACAGAGGAAAATGCTGCAGATATGTTCATATATACTACTATCAGCCACTCATGGTGGATGTAACACCCATCCATGCCATAGTCATTCAAGGAACAGCAGCTGTGCTCCTGCTATCAGAATGAGGGTAACCTGGGCTTCTTCTGCCAGCGCGAAGTGAGGGCCTCTATTGCTGTTCACGGGCCAGTAGCACAAAGCCCACACAGGCCTCAGTATCCCTGCACTCCTATTACAGGGAGTACATTACATGTGGCGTCTGGGTAAAGGGCACGGGGGCCTCCATCGAGCTTACCCTGTAGTGGAAGAGCCCAGTGTGAAGCGCCCTACCGGCTGCAATAGAGCTGTGGTGGGCAGAGCCTGGACCGGCCCCACTGTGAGCACTTGGCTCCCGCTCACAAAACCTGACTTCTAGCTGCCGCAATGTGTGCAGTTCAAGGGACTGCAGAAGCCCGATGTCCTTGCCAAACCATCTCCGGCTCTCTGAACCCCCCCTGTGGGGTGTAGCAGGGCGAAGAGCCACGCAGCTCTTTTAATCCCAGCAGGGATCCTCTTTCCCTCAGTGCGGCCCTCTGGCGTCTTCCTACCGATGCAGGTCATGCTGGGATTGGGTCTTCTTCCACAACAAGCTCCGCCTGGTGCTGGGCGGGGCTGGGGTGAAGACTGCTTCTTCCTGCTTCTTCCTCCAGCTGCTGAGGGTGGCTTGCAGAGGTGTTGCCTGGCGCTGCAGAAGCCTTCTATGGTGTCTGTTGCTCAGCAACTCTTGGCGAAGAGTGGAGAAGCATGGCTCAGTGGTAGTGGAGAAGCATGGCTCAGTGGTTAGAGGCGGCAGACCCGGAAGCTGAGATCAACCGTGGACCAGGGTTCGATTCCCCGCCTCGGCGGGTCTTGGGCTCAAAATTCCACGACTCGACAATTCTCGCTCTGGTGCCTACTCAACTCACGGGGTCACACTCTGCGACTCTGGGCAATAGCTTGCTTAATCTCCACTACGGCCCCTCGCGGCGGGATGCCTGGCTTTCACCTTGTGGACACCCTGCAGGGGTTTCTCACAGGGGAATACCAGGACGGGTTCCCTAAGCAAGCGCCGGGACGCTCACGGGCAGCCGTGCGCTTTACAAATCCAGCACATTTACATTTACATTTACATTTGGCGGTCCTGAAGTGCTCGCCCAGCTGGGGAGTGGCTGCAATTTGTTACCTTTGAGGTCGGAGACCTCATGGATGGCTTTTCACATGGGCTCCTCTGTCAAGAAAGTCACAAGAGGCTTTCTACAGCATACAATGGCCAGAAAAGCACCAGGACTGGGTAGGGTCCACTGTGAAAGCACCAGAAGGACGCTTCTCCAAAAATAAGCACCAGTATGGTGAAAATGAAAGTGAAAGCACACGGATCTGGTAACACAAATTGTAAAATAAAGTGCATGCACCAGAACCTTTCCCAAAGCAAAGAGAAAGTATGCAGAAAGAAGACTTTGATGTCCCTGAGTCTTCTTAAACAGGAGGCCAGTACACACAGGCCCTTGGAAACTTCTTTCCCAAACAGGATACCACAGCAGGGCAAAAAAGGTCAGTCCTTTTCTTTCACCACAGACAGAAGCAGCAACTGCAGGCCAACCCACCCTTCACACAGAAAGGGCAGCGCTCCTCACACAGTACTTCTGCACTTCTTCTTGGCAGGGTCCTCTTATCCCTGGAAGTATTCTAAAGTCCTGGGGTTTTAGGTGTAACACTATTCCCCCAAATTGTCATTGTTCTGTTTGTGGCAAGGGTCTCTGAACCCAGTCAAAACCAGTCCCGTGCTCCCTGGTGCAGCATGAGCACAGGGGTCGGAGACAGCATTGCGAAACCTGAGACACAGTCTATTCAGGTGCAAGCGCAACTCTTCGTATCACTCTAAATGCAGACCAGGTCTATTCAGCCTAGCGATGAGTCACCCAAGCAAGGCAGGGCAGACCTCAACCCACTGCCCACCAGTGACTGTCTAGAGTGAATGCACATCTCAGCTCATGTCAATCAAACAACAGATTCTGAATACACAAACAGGCAAGGGCACACAGAATGGTTAAACAAGAAAATGCATACTTTCTAAAAGTGCCATTTTCAAACACACCATTTAAAATCCATCTGTACTAAAATATGTGATATTAAATTCAGAGTTCTGAGAGTCTAAACTCCATTTCTCTATCTTATCCCAAGGGAAAGTTAGATTTGTGAGTTGTTAAAAATGAACTCCCATGTAATTCAAGGAACAGATAGCCTTTCAACAAAGGATATCTGCTGAAAAATGAAATACACAGTATTTCACTATCAGGACATGTTGAACACATCAGAACATTTCCTGCCTTTCACATACATTGCACCATGCCCATGGGAGTACCTTGGGCCTACCATAGGCGTACCTTACATGTAACGAAAAGGGAAGGTTTGGGCTTGGCAAATGGGTGCGTTTGCCAGGTCATCATGGCAGTTCACAACTGCACGTGCAGACACTACAGTGGTAGGTCTGAGACACATTAAAGGGCTACTCATGTGGGTGGCACAACCAGTGCTGCAAGCCACTAGTAGCATTTGATTTACAGGCCCTTGCACACACCGTACACTTTACTAGGGACTCACAAGTCAATTAAATATGCCAATCATGGATAATTTGTACAGAGAGTATATGCACTTTACCACTGATCAGCAGTGGTTAAGAGCCCAGAATCCTATAGCCAAAACAAAAACAGGGTCAGAAAAATAGGAGGCGAAGGGCAAAAGGTTTGGGGATAAACCTCTCAAAAGGGCCACTTCTAACACTCACTCTCCCCACCTACCCGCATTCATCATCACTGATATACACAAAAGATCTCTGCCAAAGAGCCCTTTTGCAAGGCACGTGGGGCACTGCAGCGTCAGCCTCACGAGGAGCTAAGCCCAATGCTGAAGTATGACACCCACGTGGGTGTGTGAGAGCACTACCTTCCAATAAGGAAGACTCCTCACTCCCGCTATTATCCATCCAGACACATCTTTCCTATGAACAGTTACTCTCCTTGTGTATTCATATAACACAACTAGTCATTAAAAGAAGCTGTCTAGCTCTTCAAAATGGCTGTCTTCCAGGTATATTCTGTTTGCAGGGTACTGGTCAACAATATGAGAAGATGGCGTGTATTCCTGGTGTTAGACCTGGCACCATTGGTGTGGGTCTCCCTTCCATTTGTTTGCTGTTGCCTCTTATGTTTTTTCTAGTTTTAGATGCTTTTGGGCACTGTGCCACTGCTGTTCAGTGCCACAGTGCAAGTGCTCCCTATGGTAAATTGATGTATGGATTAGTGACTCCATGATTGGCTTGATTGGTTTACGTGTCAGACCCTAGTACAGTGCACTGCGTGTGCCCAGGGCTTGTAAAATCCAATGCTGCTGGTGGGCTTGCAGCACTGGTTGTGCCACCCACCGGAGCAGCTTGTAAAGTGTGTCTCAGGCCTGCCTTCGCAGGGCCTGTGTGCAGTCTGGTACTGCCATGTTGACTGGGCAAGTGCACCCACTTGCCAGTCCCTAATCCTTCCCTTTTATACATATTAGTCACCCCTATGGTAGGCCCAAGGGCAGGGTGCATTGTAGTTAAAACGTAGGACATGCCCTGATGTGTTTGGCATGTCCTAATAGTGAATTACCATCATTTATGTTTTTCTCTATTGCAAGGCTACCTGTTCCCCATAGGCCAGAATAGGCAGTTAGATTATTTCATTTTATAATCCTAACTGACTCAGGGAATCAGGTAGAAATTCGAGTTTAGTATGCCTGAACTCAGAATGATAAAATACCTATTTTAGTGAAGTTGGTTTTAACATTCTGTGTTTGAAAATACCACTGTTAGAGAGTAGGTATTTTCTTGCCTAACTATCCAAGACTGCTTCTGCTAAATTGTGTATTCCTTGTCTGAAGTTTGAGTGACAGGGGCTGGTGGATTCCAGGAGACAGGGTGAGTCACCACAGAGCTGAATAGAGAGATCTGCATGCAGATGGGAGAGAGGAGTTACACCTGGGACCTGAACAGGGCTGTGCATTTCCTCCATAATGCTGGCTCCACCTCCTGTGGTGTGTCTGATGTCCCTGGCCTGCACTGTCTAAGGAAGAGAAGGAGTCCTGTAAACAAAGTGCTCCAGGACTGACCAGAACTGGTTTGGACTAGGCAAAGGCCTCTCTGCCTTCAGAGAACAAAGGGAAAAGTAGTATAAATATTGGGTCCCAGACCCTAGAACTTTAGATCACTTCTGGGAATCAAGACGAACCTTTGCTGAGGAGAAAAACCAGGAAACTGAAGGAGGAGACTACCCCTATGCTGCGTGTTGTTGGGGTTGGTCTACAGTGGTTGCTTCATTGCCAAAGAAAGGAGAAAAAGGACTGAGTGTGCTTTCATCACCTTGAAGAAGATCTCCAAGGGCTTGAACTTGAGCTTGCCTCCTGCCTAAAGTTTCAGGGATACAAAACTTAACCCCTTCTGTTTGCCTGCATCTAGAACTGCAGTTTTAGCTGCAGCGGAAGGAACTTGCAACACCGATACCGGCGAGCGACGCCATCTTCTGCACAGAAGCCGTGAGCGCTGGTCCGACTTGCACCGTAGACCCAACACCAGCCACCGTGCCACATCGATGCCAGCGAGCATTGCCGTACCCTGCCCGAAGCCATGAGCGCTGCTCCGACTTGTGCTGTGGTCCCGAAGCCGGCTGCTTGGCCGCATCAACTCCGACATTGACATCGCAGAGCAGATCCTTGACGTGGGTGACCGAGAATCCATCCACTGCACAACATCGTAAGGAACCGTGGTTTCGGGGCCATCGTGACATCACCTCCCTGATGCAGTAAAGAACCGTTGTCTCACCTCCCCTGCGCTGCAGTAAGGAACTGAGTCTACACCTCCCCTGGGGTCGTAAGGAACCAACGCCCTGCAGTGCCAACATAACCGCACCTCCCTGACGCCGTGAGCTGTCTTTGTTTTTCATCGCATTTCCAAGGTACTGTTCTTTGGGGGTCTTTGTGACTCCGGGCCCAACGCCGTGCACCTCGCGGTCGGCGCCGTACTTTGGCATTTCTCCCGTCACGACGTCGTGATAACTCATGATGGAGTTATCCATTGCTAGAGACTGTTTTTTAAGTGAACAACCTATTTCTAAGTATACCTTGAGGACAGTATAGTGGACTTTTGTCGTTTGGTCTTGTGTTAAGTCTATATAAAATACTTATTTTTATAAAACAACCTATGTGGTGTCCATCTGTAGTGTTGTCACTGTATTACTGTATGTGTTCACAAATGCTTTACACACTGCCTCTGAGATAAGTCTGCCTGATCCTGCCAAGCTACCAAGGAGATGAGCAGGGTTTTTGTAGGAGTGTAGCCCCTTACTCTGACTAGATGCAAGGGTCCCTATTTGTCACAGGTACCTACCTATGCCAACTAGAGACCCCCAAATCTAACACCTGGTCTAACATGATGAACTCATAAAAAACGTCACCTTCAAGCATTCTTAACTTTCACTACCCAACCTTATTTCAACACAGACATCAATGTCAATTTACTAAATTGTCAGGGGTGACCGAAATACCATCACACACTTTCTGGCCAGATGACAATACTGAGTTGCCATTTCTTCTCACCCTTAGAGGATTGGACAAGGAGAAGAAACTACAGAAAATGACTTCCTCTTAGACACATGTTTAGTTTCTGTTCTAGCAGCTGCCTTTGGAGCCTGCGAGGCCAGTGGTAGCAGGAGCAGTGCCAGTGCCATGAAAGGGCAGACCTGGGGTAGCCTGTGCTTCCCTTGGCTACCTCTAATTGATGTCCAGGGGCATGGAACTCTGATTCTGGTCCCCCACTTATCTCATCCAACACTGGTGTTAGTGGAGTAAGAAAAAACACATTTTGCATTCATTGGTGAGTGCAAATGCTGTTCTTATACTGGATGATTAGTGCAACTGCCAATAAAAACGTGCACTTCACCATGATTCTGAATTCTCAAAGAATGGAGGTTGAGCAGGCCCCTTCGCAGGATCCCAACCTCTGGAACTCAATTCACTTCGAATGGAAGAGAGCTTCTAGGAAGCGTTCCCAAACCCCAACATATACAGCACATATCTGTTTAAAACCATAGGGCAAATACTATTGAAGGATTTAGCACTCTTTCTTCTCCACCAGCTGGTTGTTGATCACCGCCACTACAGTCTCATTCCCCACATCAGAGCATACTTACCTGTTAGTAAGCTCCTCCACCAACAATGGCAATGCCAAAAGCAATAAAGAAAAATCCAGATAGGTAATATCCAGGTGCCTCTTTGCTTGTACTCATGATTGTGTCCATACTTCACGCCCCTTCTCAGTCAGACTAAGCTTAAGTTCGGAAAAACTGAACCTCCATTTTGCTGTGTCATCGAATAAAAGCCATTAAGACTCCATTAAAGAACCTCAACAGTCCTGTCGAATCATTTGGTCTCGCTCCAACGTCCTTAGACAGTGGATTAGCATCTGAGACCAAGACATGGTGAAGCCGATGCATCAGGAAATTGTGGTCCAAATTTCACACCAGGGCACAACGTTTCACTAGATACTATCCAGCAGATGGAGTGGGGATGTATGCCTAAAATGAGGAATACAACGTGTTATGATGTTTCTTTGTGTATGTGTGTGGAATAGTGTTTTCTTTCCTCCTTCAAAATTGGTGTAAACATTCCCAATTTTCCAGCAACTTGCCATAGCCACTCCCACATTTACGCCTATACACACTTTGGGGGGAGAATTCCTCCCATGAGAGACAGGACAGGTGTAGGTCTATGCCCCTTTCTGTGTGGATGCATTTAATTAACAGAAGCAGTGCTACATTAATAATACTGAACACACTCAGGAAGGCCTATGTGAGTTTTCAGATAAATTTGAGGTGCCTCTAAAGCTGCAAACTGTTTTAAACATATAATATTGCAGAGTTTAGATAGCTTGTCCTCAGGTAACATAAACTTACCTCCACTGGATGCAAGTCCGTGCCTAGAAATGTGCTCTCTCTTTCCATCTTACCAGGAGCTCATCACATTCGAATTTGCTTTTCCTGTGCACTAGCAACAAAACATTAGAGCAACACCTTTTTTTTTATTGAAGTTCTTGGGGTCACAAAATCATAGCAAACACAACACACATTAACATCCACAAAATACATGAATGCAAAAAGATACATAAGGAGAATTAAAGCAGGAAAGACACTATTTACCTAGTTACATAAGTCCATAATTACTCAAAATAGGATCTCCAAATTCTCTCAAACTTCCTCATCCCTCCAATTCGCTGTGCGTATAGTAATTCACTCTTTCTGACATTCTTCATTTTTTGAAGCCAAGCATGAAACAAAGGAGCCTGTATTAATTTCCAGTTTTGCAGTACCAACGACCTTGCCACTGCCATTGCAATAAACAATAGTTTAACCATCTGATCTGCAAATCCAAGATCGGAATCAAATCCACACAACATTAGTTTAACATTATTAGTAATCTGAATTTCGCAATAAATTCGCAAGTATACAAAAATCTTATTCCAAAAAGGCACAATTTGAGAACAGTGAACTATAATGTGAGACCAATTGGCAGGAGTAAATTGCTGGCATCTAAAGCAGTTGGCACTCGTATTAACCTACATTTTAGCTATCGCGGCAGGAGTACGGTACAATAGCCATTTGGTAAAAAATAACATTCTTCTCCAGTTAGATCCACGGAGTGTACTAAAATTCAATTTATTTATACTCTTCCAAGTGTTAACAGTAAGGACATGGTTCTCCTGGTCCTGCCATTTTTTAATAGCCTTCAGACTCAAATCTACCTCTCTATATTGAGCTAGACATCGTTTCCACTCCCCTGGCTTCCTAGTCCGTACAGTCATAAATAGGTCATCCCAAAGCTGAGTAGGGGGACAGATGTGCCTGGACTCCAATTGTTCCAACATTTTATAAATCAGAGTATAGGAACCTATTAACATAAAATTCCCCGGAATTAATTGTTGCATCTCTCCAGGAGTTAACCATACTCCCTCCCTTAAAAAATCGAATAGAGTATGAAATCCAGCACGATCCCAATGCATTACAGTATTTACTCCTAATTTAATTCCCATATAGGAAAAAGCATATATTAAGGGAGTTCCGGAATTAAGCTGAGGGAGAGAATATCTTTTAAGAATAGCGTCCCGTCATTTAAAGAACCAGTTCATAATCTTATATCGAACGAGTTTTGGAGATTTAGGAACCTTTAAAGGAGAGGGAATCTGGACCTCATGACAAATTTGCATTCCAGTTTTAAATCTATCTAAATACTGAGCAAAATATGCAAAATAATAATCTCTAATATTAGGTAGCGATAAACCTCCCTGTTAGGTGTCAACGTAGAGTGTTCCTATTGCTATCCGAGGGGTCTTTTTTGCCCATATAAACCCTGAAAATAAAGATTCGACCTTTGAAAAAAGCAACACCTTTTTGTTACATAGTTTTATATCGTGAAAGGCCATTTTATATGCGAGGTCAAAGCTAGCTTTACGCTTATTGAACAAGAACGCTGAATAACTGCAATATATTCTCTAAGGACATATACCAGAGGCGTTTACTCGAAGAGGTTCACATCTGCATTGACTTGCCCTCAGTGAAAATATGTAGTTGACCATTTCTGTGAGCGTGTGTGTCCCTGGGCTTTGCCCTGGTTTATACTTTTCGTTTACTTTTTGAATTCATTTAATGTCAGAATGGTTACATGGTTTGTATTGCCTTTTATAATTTGTTCCCTCTACTCTTGCATTTATTTATTTTCATCTGGTGTGAGTGAGTTGACATATCTTTTAGTTTGATAGTAATTGCTGTGTGTGCATTCTATTTACTCTAGAGGGCCTTTGAGGTTAGAGCTAAATGTAATGGGGTTGTTGCACAACAGCATTTAGGAGAATAGGAAGTAGTACAGCAGGACGACTCTGTTGCACACTCTTACACGCCTTCCGCCCTGAACTGTCCAAGTCCCTATTAATCAAAGTTCAAAGAGGGCACAGTCCTTTCTGTTAGTTCTATCGGTATGTAAAGCCTGCCTGAGTATTTCCATTTTAGATATTATGGGGGCAATTTACAAAGAATACTTTGTAGTACGACTTACTTTAAATGCTTTTGTGAATCACCCAGTATATGATTAATAATTTTAATTCATTTTTCAATACAGATCATTCATTCATTCACTCTCTATACTAAGGCAGGAGTACTAACTACTTTACCTACTCTATAATGCCACTTTTTGGGCGTTAGGAACATCTTAATTTTTAAGGATCTTTCCGTATTAGATACCAGCTTTTTAACATCATGTTATTGTTTTGTTATGTTTTTGTGTGATATGTTATTGGTATGTTGTGTTATGCTATTTTATGTTATGTTATTGGTATGTTATGTTAGTGTTATGTTACTTTTGTGTTATGTTATGGTATGTTGTGGTATGTTATATTATTATTATGTTATGTTATCAATATTGTTATGTTATTTTAGGTTATGTTATTGGTATGTTATTTTATGATATATTCTTTTATGTTAAGTTATGTTATTGTTATGTAATGTTATGCTATTGTTATATTATTGTTATTTGATGTTATGTTATCTTATTTTATGTTGTGTTATGTTATGAAATGTTTCGTTATGTTGCTCTGTTATGGTATGCTGCGTTGTCATGTTGTGTTATGTTATTTATGTTATGTTATGCTACCGCTGTCTTATTGCTATTGTTATCGTTTTTTAATTGTTATGTTATGTATGTTATGTTGTGTTAGGTTAGGTTAGGTTGGGTTAGGTTAGGTTAGGTTAAGTTAGGCTATGTTAAAATTTCCCTCCGAAAAAGTATTTACAAAATTTAAAAGATGCTACCTAAATATTCTACTAAAACATTTTCGGTCAGATGAAATTTGGGAGTGCAAGACCATAAAGAGGGATTATTTCAAGAAAAACATGGGGCAAGGCAAGAGATAGCTCACTTAAGTGAGGGTCGTTTGAGATCTATGTAAGAATCGCTGATCTGAGGGAGACGGGACAAAATTTGGATATAAGACCTTTTTTGTGAAAGAGGATTAGACAAGAAAGAGAAATGTACCTGTACATTTGCACTAGCCATATACAGAGAAAAAACTAAGCTTGAGGGGACTGGGAGAGCAAATAGGGCAATCTGGCAGTTCCCAAAGGGCTGGTCTGACAGGTTAGTGTATGGGCTGTCTTCTGGCTTCTGGTGTGCGTATTTTATAGCCCGATGGGCCTGTTTTTACTGTTGATTTCCCTGATATTACCAAAGGCATTGCATGTAGCAAGCACAAATGCAAGCAGTTTCCAATACCTTGAAAACGACTTGTACAGTGTGTCTTTACAAGTTTAAAACCACCCGATTAGCAGATGTAGGTCACTTTTTTAGCTGTCACATTGACTGTTTGGGGATCCCTTTTAGTTTGGTGCCCGAGCATATTTTGCATGAGTCCGACCATGCGGAGAGCAGCTATATACATCCTCATAGAGAAGGAAAAGAACCAACAATAACCTAGTTCAATAACATGCAGTACACTCATTTAAACTGTTAACCCAAGTTGTATTACCAGCCAATGCAATGATCACCATTCAGGATCGTGGTTCCCCATATTATGAACAGTGCTCTATAGCTGCCTAGCTCGGTTTAAGGTGTATACAAATCTTCAAGAGAACTCACATGGCACATTCACATATCACTTTAGAACACCTCTGAACATTTCAAAACAACAGTTGTTGCACTGGTTCTATCTCACATAAATAGTATGCGAGAACAGTATAGAACAAGTAGATTTGCCCCATTTGAATTGTTGGAGTAGGTGGTTGGAATGCCAGTAACTCACTGTTGTTCAGAAACAAAGTTAGAAAATGTGTATTTCTGAATCAAAAAGGCCGTGCCTCCATGACATGCCAAACGTATAGGCAGGAGTAGTAGGAGATTACAGGACTTGATGAGACAAATTTGTCTGGAGAAGAATTGGAAAAATGAAGATCAGTTCCATAAAAAACTTAGGGGCTCATTAGGATGGAGGATTCTCCGCATCCTCCGGGCCGGCGGAAGCCACCGCCGGCCCGGCGGATGCGGAAAATCCTCTGCGGACCCACCAAAGACCCACCGCCAAATTAGGATTGCTGGTGGGTCCTGGTTTCAGTCCGCCGCTTTTCCGCCGCGGTTGGCTTACAACCGCGGCGGAAAAGCTCTAACATGGCTGGCGGTGTCTATCAGACACCGCCAGCCATATTAGGATGGTGTAAAATGTATGCTTTTCCGCGGCGGCTTTTCCGCCGTGAAAAAGCATACGGACCTTCACTTCGGGGGCCCGTTGCGGGCCCCCTGGGTGAAGGGGAGGTGGGGGGTGCACATGGGGGGTACCTATGGTGCCCCCCTGCATATGCATGAACAAAGCAGCAGGCACCGCACGGTGCCTGCCGCTTTGTGCACGCAAATGCGGTGCATGCATTTTTAACATTGCGGCGGGTGCAGCTCGAAGCTGCACCCGCCACAATGTTAGAGATAGAGGATGTGACCGCCACCCTGGCGGTCACATCCTAATTGCACTGGAGGGACCGCCACGGCCCCTGCGGACGGTCCCTCCTCCTCTAGGGTGGCTGACGGACGCAAGTCCGTCCGCCATCCTAATGAGCCCCTTAACGTGCAATAAACAGCCATTCACACTACGCTCGGTTTGCCACATTGAGTCAAAGAATGGGGCTGCAGTGCTGGTTACTTTGGCTGTTTATTCTTCTCCACTAAGTGTTCAACCTAAGGAACTACAGAGCTTTGATTCTAACAGTTGAACTAGCATTGTGTAATAAACCAGTCATTCACTAAACAATATTATCTTTAGTATAAGAAAGCTTTGGTGAAATTTTGCCAGTAAGGCAATTACCTTTCCCCTACGTGAAAATATCATTTTACCCACTCACTGTAAATATCCTTCTTTTATATCGCTTCACTCTACAGTGGGGTGTGGAGATCTAACACTATAACGCAGAGGAGGCCCTTGGCCTAAATTCTGACTTTTCTGCCACTCAGTGTTAACTTAACCTTATAGGGTACAAGCGAGATGCTTTCATTAATTAAGGTTTCAGTTTCTGCTGCATATTCTCATCTGTCTACCCCCCCCCCCCTTTCCCTCCGAAAAAGTACTTTCAAAGTCTGCCAGAACTATAACAAGCTTTATGGACTTTAATGAAACGTGATTTCTTGCATAAAAATTCATTGTATTTTTTGTTATTTTTTTAAGGTGCCATACAGACCGGGAGAAGATGAGTTACGAAGTTGACGACTATGATTACAACACATCTGACTATGACTTACAAGTGATCAATTTCACCTTGCCAGACTTCCATGGCAAGGCACCGCCTCCTACGCTAAGCGCAGTGAGGGTGGTTTCCCTCGTGATCTACTGCATTGTATTCCTTCTTGGGGTTCCAGGGAATGGTGTGGTCATCTGGATGACTGGCTATGAGATGAAAAGGACGGTGAACACTGTTTGGTTCTTGAACCTCGCCATTGCAGACTTCCTCTGCTGTCTGGTGATACCGTTTTCCATCATGCTGCCACTCCTTGACTACCACTGGCCCCTGGGCGCGTTTGCATGCAGGGTCATCCCTTCTGTGTATCTACTCAATATGTACGCCAGCGTCCTCATCCTCACTGCCATCAGCTTGGATCGGTGCATTCTAGTCATGAAGCCAATCTGGTGCCAGAATCATCGCACTGTTCAGAAAGCCATGGTAGCTTGTCTGTCGCTGTGGATATTGGCGCTTCTCATGACAAGTCCCGCTTTCATTTTCAGAAAGGTTAACATCTCTGAGTCAATCAATAAGACAACTTGCAATGCACATTATGGCATCGCCGGTGATTATGCCCAAAATGTGGAGACCTCAATTGCTGTTTTTCGGTTCTTGTTCGGATTCATCCTTCCATTCCTCGCCATCTTAATTTGTTACACCTTGCTTATCGTCAAAGTCAATCGCAGCCACTTCAGCCATTCAAATAGGATGCTAAAAATGATCCTTGTTGTGATCGTTGGTTTTTTTGTTTGTTGGTTGCCATACCACGTGTCCGGTCTTATACTAGCCACCAACCATCCCAAGTCAGACCTTTTCAAGTCAACGAATGCTGTGGATTCTTTGCTCATCAGTGTTGCCTTCATCAACAGCTGCATAAACCCTGTTATCTATGTGATTTTGGGGCAGGACTTCAAGGAGAAATTCCAGAAGTCTATAAAGAACATACTAAGAAACGTGTTGACAGATGATCCAACTTCGTCGTTTGCAGATAGTAAAAAGACCAAGTCAACTACTGAAGAAAGACAGACTGACACAGTTGTCTGAAACAAACACATCATGAAGAAATATTTCTTCCTAAACTCGCCTTTACTGTTGAATGGCAGCGCCTGGAGGTCCCTGCTCTTGTTCACCAATTTAGACTGTATGTTAAGCGTTCCAGGGTACTTTAGTGTGAACCCAATCGCAACGTGCCTTCATTAAATCATGCAACTACCTTTAGGGACACCAATGTTACAAGGATATTCAATAATGCCACTGCTCATCAAATCATTTTTGTTGATGATATGGGGAGAGTTTGGAGAAGCTGAATCACATTTTAGAGAAGCAGCAGAAAGAGAGAGGGGTGAAAGGATATTTAAATGGAAGTGAGGTGATGCCGTAGTGCACGATTAGTATAACATGAGTAGCAATTTTGGGATTAGGACCCACAAAATATCTTGCTTCATCACCAACAAGAGGGAAGGTTAGCATAGAGCATCTCATAGGTCACAAAATGATTCACTGGTATGGAAACATGTCATCAAATAGGTCTGGCAAAACTATATCTGAAAGAAGGCGAAACAGGCAGAGACATTTTGGCATAGGGTTTTTTTAGAAGTGTGAATCATCCATATCTCTAATTGTATTATTTTATCAGTTATAATGCACTGATGTGACTGTTTGCACTAATTGTGTATGCGCTCCTTAACATGCTTCAAAACTTAATTGAAATCTTTCTTACATTGAATTTATTGCTTATATTTTCAATTGTTTAACAAGATATTCTAAGGAGAAATTTGATCATGCACCAATGTTCTTCAGCAATCAAATTCTCTTCATCAGGGTAATTTCCCCAAGCAACTCAAAAATCCGGATGATATAATGGAGTTCAAGAATACATAGTAAAAATTACTGCTTGCCACCTTTCTCATCGCTGTTAGCGAGTAACACTCATATGTTCTTCCTACAGCTAGGCCATGTTAGGCAGTATTAGCCAAATACACAAAGTGGGTAGTGGCTGGATCACAGCAGTGGCGTAAAGAAAGTTTATAGGCCTCACCAGCAATGTAGATGGAGGGGCCCGGCTCTGGATTTTATCCAGAACGCTCAGACCTGAGTACTGTGTTGAGGGGGTCCTTGCAGCTGACCCCCCCCCCCGCACAGAGGGGATGCAGGTCTGTGTTACGTCCCTGGATCACAGTGTGCCGGTCTTGACAGTTTTTGAACACCCACAAGCCCATGAATTTGTTACAATTTCTAAAATCTTCTCTCACCTTTTCCTGCAAGTGTGTGGAATTCTACAGCAAAAGGCTGAAGTAAATCCCTTACCAGTAAGGGAAGGAGAACAAGCTACCCTAAAAAAAGATGGGGTCTGGGGGAAAGGGTTTCTCGATAGGGAAAAGCACTTTTGGGCATCAAATAAAATAAGAAAAAAGTGCATTTGCACGGAGGGTCACATTTCCCCAATACATAATTTCACTGTGGATACAACTCTGCACTTGGGAAATAGAAAATGTCATATGACATTCAGAGTAGTATGCCTGGAAAGTTGGCACAGCTTACCAGTCGTACTATCGGAAGTGTTTGTGAATTCCCAAAAGTCGTAGATTTTCACTCTTGCATGTGTATGATGTGCATGTATGACTCATTTGTGAAGGATGCTCATTGGGTCTTATGCTATGTTAAGAAGTTGTATTAAGCACTTGAATGCCCATGGGCGTCTTGGCGCTAACTGAAGGACCATATGAGAGATACCCCCTGAAGAGAATAATAGCAAGACCTAAAGAGCCAGGTTTTTAGTCATTTCCTGAAATCCAAGTGATTTGGCATCGATTTTAAGTAAAAAGGAAAATTATTCCAGGCTTTAGAGGCACCCATGACAAAGGCTTTACCTCCCCATGAGGCTCACCTGTACCTGGGTACTGATACCAATTTAGCTGAAGTAGATCTTAAGGGTCTAGAGGGTGAATACCAGCTGAAACTGTTTTTAAAAAAATCAGGACCTTGGTTATGCAAAGCCTTGTAGACAATGCAGACAGTCAGCCTTAAAAAGCACTCTCTGACTCACAGGGATCCAGTGTAGCTTTTTGATGGAATCTGCAGCAGAGTGAGATCTCGGGATTTTCAAAAGGATTCATGCCGCCGCATTTGGTAGAGTCTGCAATTTGTTTAACACCTGATGATGGGCATTTAGGTACAGACTGTTCGTATAGTTAATTCTAGACATCACCATGGAGGTGACTACTGTTTTGTAAGTATTTAGGTATACACGGAAGAATCTTTTAAATTAGTTTCAAGGTATAAAAAGCAGCTGAAGTGACTGAGGTTTTGGCAGCAACAGAATGTGCTGTAGATTTGCTAATGTTACAGAGAGGTTGGTACGGAGGGGATGAAGTACCCCCGGCTGTACATTATGGAGACATTGCAAGTCATTGAGTTCTGTGCCAATAAACAATAAAAATCAACCCGGCCAAAGACATGAGTTATTTTATGAGGTTACTCAGCTCCAAATTGATGTCCATGTAACTTATAGTTGAGGGTATTTTAGAACAGAATGTATGGCTAGTCCAGCTACTTTTCTACAACCAACGTTATACTACTGTTGCGTTACTTGTTGCTTTATACGAAAAAGAAATGTTGTGTGGCGAACTTTAAAATACATGTGGAATATGTATTGTGAAAATATGCATGCCAACATGCTACTTGTAAGTGAATATAGCATATTTTTAAAACTCCTTCAACAGGAGCTGTAGTTTAGAAAGCGCATTAAAATAGATTTCTTGTAATGAACTCTAGCATTCCAATTACTAATTAGAACTCCCTATCTCCTACATACTGTTACTTTTGAGGAAAATTATCTGATAAGCTAGTAAGTTTGTTCATTGTTTAAACAACAGTTGTAATTCTGCAAAGTGACCTGCTTTTCACAATGTCCGAATGCTCTGATGGTAGGAATTGTGATGTCACAGCTCAATGGAAGTAATTTATTACAACTGAGGAGTGATGTTGTTTTCTTATTGTAGATGCATGATGATGATGTCACAAGTAGATTGTGATAAGAAAATGAGGTAACATGTTTTTATAAATGTATTCAAGGCTCCTTTTATTACGCAAAGAATTAGCGATCAGTAGTTGGCAATAACAGGGTTATTTTCCAACAAGGAGTCCTGAGTGGCATTAAATAGACAACAGAAGTTTGCATTGATGTCAAGGTGGAAAACTCCACATTAGTGGCAACTACACTTCTTCAAGCTATATGTTATGTATGCCCTCTAATCCTCGTCCTTAGCTCAGATGACCTTATTTATCAGCTGCGCAGAAGAAGCAGTATCATTGGAAAGCCATGCACCACATCATTTTGCCTCCTTTAGCCCTATAATTTACATATAATATTAATCTGGGATTGTGTCACCCAGCACCCCTGCAAATGCACAAAATATATTGAATACCCTGTACCATCCCAGAGCACCCTTGAAACACCATCCCCCACTCCATCCCAACATATAAAAAAAACGAAGTACCTGTCGTCCTTCCAAATTACCCCACCACCTTGGAGAACACCCCTTACCTGCCCATCCAATAATAAAAATTGTGTCTTTTCGTCTTCATAAAGAATTTATGAAACACCATGTTCGAAAGGGGGTTCTCTAGTTGGCAGAGGTATGCACCATGTCCAAATGAGGACTCTTCCTACTAATCAGGATAAAGGGATTACACATCAAACATAACACCTGCCCACCCCCTTGGTAACTTGGCATGAGCAGCCAGGCTAATTCCAGAGGCAATGTGTAAAGCATTTGCACAAAACACACTGCAACGCAGTAAAAACACCACAAAAGGACACCACACCAGTTTACAAAAAATAGCCAATATGTATCTGTGTAAAACAAGTCTACAACTATAAAAAATTCTCCACACCGAGATCAAAATATGAAGATTACAAGAAAAACCTTAAAATACAGCTCCTTGTAGTCAATAGGTCCATAGCAACATCATGAACAAATAAATCCAACAGTTCTGTCCGACCTCGGTGTCGCGGGCCTACTACGGTGTCAAAAAGACTCACAAACAGTACCTTGGAAATGTAGGGCATTGTGGACCTTGCGATGAGGTCCGGCGGTCAGTGAAGGAGTAATCGGGCCCTTGAAGTCACAGGCATTGCAGATCGAACTCTGTGATGTTGATGTCAGGAGCGCCTGCGTTGGCAGGTGTCGGGGCTTTGGTGTGAAGTGGAGAGGTGCAGGTGTGGTGCCCTCAGGTCAGGGTGTAGGCAGTGGCTCGGTGATGGCATCCAGTGGTGTTGGTGAGACCAGGGTGCGGTGCGAAGCGGGATGGTGCTTGGCGCAGTGCTGACAAGTCATGGTGCGTGCAACAGTAGGGCTGTCGGCACAAATTCTGAGTTCAGAGAGCCTAAACTCCACTTCTCTATCTTGTCCCAATCGAAAGTAACACACATAAAAGGTTACAGTGTAGCTCCCATGATATCCTATGGGACAGACAGTCTTTCAACAGTGAAAACAGAAATACACAGTATTTCACTATCAGGACATGTGGCACACACCAGTAGGTGCCCTACCTTTCACCTACATTGCAACTAGCCGATGGGGGTACCTTGGGCCTACCTTTGAGGTGACGTACATGTAAGAAAAGGGAAGGTTAGGGCCTGGCAATTGGATACATTTGCCAGTTAAACATGGCAGTAAAAACTGTATTCAGACACTGCAGTGGCAGGTCTGAGACACCTTTGAAAGGCAACTTGTGTGAGTGGCACCACCAGTGCAGCAGCCCGTGTAGGAAAGTAGGATCTGCTTATTTTGGTTACCCCCATTTTTTGCTGATGTCTCACTGTTTTTGGACTAGTCTGACTATGACCCTGCTATCCAGGACCCCAGTATATCTGCTTTCTCTCTTAAGTTGCTATGTATGTACTTTAGGTACACTCCAGATTGGATACCGGGGTACCCTTATGAGTCCCTAGTACATGGTACACATGTACCCAGGGCATAGATACCCCAGAGGCCTCCCAAGGGCTGAAGTATGTATTATGCCAGCCATGAGAGGCCATTATAAATGACACAAGAGGACAGCTACTGCAACCTGTGTAAGCTAGTGCTTGCACCACTTACTTAGATATGGGTTCACTATATCTATCTATATCACTACACTTAAAAACTTAACAGTCACCCCTATGGCAGGACTTATCAAGCCTGAAGGCAGGGTTCTGGGGTTTATGTGAGAGGGTTCCCCTGCATGAGTAGGGCACCTCTGCAGCCTTCGGAGACCATTATCCAGGGTTCTCTGTGATGCATCCAGACATGTAGTTTTATTTGCATTATAACCTCGGTGTAAATGCTGACGTTAAAACAGCTTCTTAGAAACATGTCATGTTTGGTGTCAAACACCTTGGAATCATACCTCCACAGCAGTAACTGGTGTGGGAGGTATGATTCCACCTTTCAGACGCGAGCTTCATGGGTCACCGGTCTACCCGGTACTAGCTTTCTCGACCCAGGCAGCACAAACTGGTTGCTGCCAGCCACAGCACATTTCTGCCCTTCTGCTGCTGAGCCAAGCTTGAGCAGAGGAGGAAGGCACAACAATAGGCATCCTGTCACAGGGAGGTGTGGCCATCTCCCAGGCAGGGTTTAGTGTATTGGGGCTGGGTGGGTGCACTCTGAGAGTGCCAGAAAGTCTGCACTGGGGGCACATTAGGTGTCCCTGGCATAGTCCAGCTCAAACCAGTTCTGGGAGCCATTGGCTCCTGCTCTGGTGTGAAACTTGACAAAGGTCATAGGTGTAGCCACCCCACTGTCCTGCTCCCCGCCCCCCGCCCCCTGGAGGGTCCCCTGAATCTGTCCAACCCTTTCCCGTAGGTATAAAGTGGGTTACCTGGCTACAAGACTTTAGATTTCACCTGGACAAGATTCTGCTGAGAAGATACCAAGTACTTCGACTGTCTGCACGATGCTGGACGACTGAAGAATCTCCCTTGGAGTAAAGAAGTTACTCCCCTGCACTAGCAGACACCTAAGCGCATCTGACAGGCTTGCTTCTTCCAAGCTCCTGGAGACTCTGAAGATTTCAGCAACACAGGATGTGGGTTTCCGAAGGTCCCTGAGGTTGATCTGCACCCTCAGCAACTCGAAGGCCAGTATCCCTCGTGGGGACTGCATGACCTGAACCCCTGTGCTTTGTGTACATTTGCAAGAGCAAATGCTTGTTGGCAATTCCTGAGCTTGTGCATTGGACTCAGTGTAGTCCTGTCCCGAGCAGTATTTGCACCAAAGAATTCCGGCCTTCTCACACTGAGTGCTCCGTGGGCTGATACTTTGCAAATTGCTTGAGGTCTCCTTGCGACTCCTGGTCCGTTGGCCTATGGGTCCTGGCAAGGGCCACCTTGTTTGTTTGTGGGTTTCTCTGGTCGTGCCCTTACTCTCCATTGCTTAGAGAGTCCCCTGGATCTTGCTGGTCTACACCGTAACCTGTTTGTCCTTCCTGCATGGGTTGCATTTGCCAAGGTTTTTTGGTGCTCCAGCCTGACATCAACCCCTTAGCACTTGACATCCTTTGTGGGACAGCTCACTTCCGGATCCTGGTCATCCTCAACATCTCCTGGTCCTCGTGGCTGCAGAGCCAAGCACCCCTTCTTCACACCTGAAGCACCCGACATCGGTGGGCATTCGACTGCAGAGCCCAATGGTCACCTGAAGTGACCCAGACTCTATCCCCTCTGCTTTCAAGTTTTCCTCACCTAGAATTCAGGCATGGATTCCACCAGAAACTCTTCACCCTCCTTGCAGCAGTACTTCTTTGAAGCTCTCCATTGAAAACGACGAAGGTTTCCGACACCACTTGAGCCCTATGCACCCGGCTCCTCTGGGATAGGTAGCACAGGTACCTAGGTACCCAGCGGTGGGTTGGCTCTAGAACCTCTTATGTTCCAAAGGGTTTGCTTGAAGTCCTCCTAGAAGTGTCCTTCAACTGTAACCTTGCAACCGCGACTTTCCCATAGAGTTGTACGGAGCACGTGGTCGTGTTTCCTCACTGCACCCGTTCTCCGTGGGCTCTCTGTGTTACTACCTTGGCTGGTTCCTTGGGGTCCCAGCGATTCTGCGTGCTCTAGGCACTGTGCCTATTCAAGTTGTGATTGTTATACCATTTATTTTTTTAGTATATGGTACGGTCTCCCCCTGGAACCCTCTGTGTATTGTGCCACTTACAACTGTTCTATTGATCCAGTATTGTGTGCTCTGTGTTCTACCCTCGTGTAGAGGGTAGTAGAGAGTGTTATAATAATAAATACATATTTTTTATATAACTACAGTGTGGCTCTCCTTTCATTTAGTCATTCAGGAGGTGATATTCTGGTAAAACAAGCTGCTTTACGTTCCTTCAAGATTAAGCCTGAAGGCTGCTCTCCATAGCTACCACTAGGTAAGCTTTCAATAAGGTTATCTCTGACCTCATACATCATAAGGGTTGTGTGGACTGGTACAGGGTGCCCACTTTAATTAGTGGACAGCATATACCAGGCCACCTTCTCACAAGCCCCACTAGTAGTTTTTGATTTATAGGCCCTGGGCACACACAGTGCACTGCACTAGGGGCTTACTAGTAAATCGAAAATACCAATCATGGGAAACAATCATAACACATTTTACAGTAGGAGCACATTTGCACTTTAGCACTGAATAGCAGTGAAAAAGTGCAAAAAAACACGAAACCAGCAAAAATGAAGTCAGTGAAACCATAAAAAACAGGAGGTCTGAAAGCAAAAAAACAGGGGAAACACACCAAAAGATGCCAGGTCTAACACACCATCCCACTATTTTACAACCCTAAAGTGGCGTCCAGCTACCATAGTGGCGGCTAGTATATTTTGAAATTGGTGAGTGTGTAAATACACAACTTATGTTCAACTAAGTGAACAAGAAAGTGTTCCTCATTTCAGCCCAGAAAATTTGGGAGGGTTCTTTCAACAGAGAATATTTTTGAGCATCATGAGGCTAAATAGTAAATATAACTGCACAAGTTGCAAATATATTAAAAAATAAAGGGCTTTTGAAAGGGCATTAATATGCTATCATCAAGGTGTTCATGCATGTATTACTCCTTTTGTCTTACGCAGGCCATCTATAGCTATATTTCAAGAGTGCGGCCTTTGTTTGCAGAGTAAACCATGCACTTCAAAGCGCAAGCCACAGTCTCTAGGTGCTTGCAGTCCATACGTGGATACTCTCAATATATAAACAGTTTAAAGAGGACAGGTGGAATGCCCTCCTCTGTGAAAACAGCAAAATATTCAGTATTAGCATAATAAAAAATGGATTACAATTAGCTAATCCCTCCAGGCATCAAAGGTGAGTAAAAAATGCTTTTAAATGTATGTTGTGTTCATGCTCGCAAGTGAGAGTGTGTTTATGTGAGAGACAATTTCTCTATGTGGGAATGTATGTGTATGTGTATGCATGTGAGTGAACATAAAGGTCAAGTAGCGACTGATGGCACTTCACGCTACCCCAGGGCTTTTGGCTAAATGACGTTCATGTAGGAAGCATTAGTATTTTTGAATAGAGTTGTGGCGGCTCCTCTATATGGGCATTTGGGCGCCGCCCCCCTGCTTTCTCGCCGTGCGAGAAGGCAGAAACATAAATGGTTATAACTACCATTTATGTTTCTGCCTTCTCGCACGGCGAGAAAGCTGAAGTTCCTGGTTGGGGTGGGCGGTGTTTCTCGAGGGCAGGGGGGAGTGGCTTGCCCACTCTTGTTAATACTGACTGTTTGGGCAGCCAGAGGCTGCCCAAACAGTCAGTAGGAACAACAGTGGACAAGCCGTTCCCCCCTGCCCTCGAGAAAAAATGCCCACTCTCCCTGTTCTTTCTGTATGATGTAGCATACAGAGAAAATGATACGTGTGGGGCAGCGGCCTCACTGATCACAACGCTGCCATTGCAGCGTTGTGATTGGTGGAGGGGAGGGAGGCTGCCTGCAGCCTTCCTGGTGATGAGCTGCAGAATTCAAACGGCGGGAGTCGGGAGTCTAGGGAAAAGCGGGAAGGTAAGTTTAATTATTTTATATATATTCTTCCCTTAAACCCTCCCGCCTCCCCCATCCCCACCGCTGCGACCCCATTTTCACCCCCCCGCAATGCCAGCCGTGATGCATGAATGTATGTGCTGAGTCATATCAGGTCGGAGCAGCAAGTTTACCACACAGCTGAGCTATCACGGCCAACTTATCATCTAAAGCACCCTCGGGTGCTCTACAGCGGTGGTGGAGAACAACAGTCAATCAGCTCTTAATTGTGATTAAATATGTAAATTCCCGAGTCAATGGAACCTGTATGACTCAGAGAGCTTTCACTGACGCGCCTTCTGTGACTGCTGATGCTCAGTGATGCAGCTGGCATTAAGAGTGGTCATGTGATGCTACGCGACCATTCTAGAAATGTGTGCCGCCAAACCAAAAATACACTAAAGAGACTCCGGTCCTCGATCAATCACAGCCAATTATTGAAAAACAACAAAAGCAAAATAGTGTGCCATGGTAAGACTCATTCTAAATTAGTGTACATATATGTACTGGTTCATATATTGCACATACATAGTTAGCAGGCAGTGGAGGATGCCAGACTGAATGGGGTACAAAAGACTGTCTCTAGACTAGAGGTTCTCTTCCAGTTAGACTCATGAACTGAGTTATATTGGACCTGGGATGATCTCCAGGCATTAATGTAGGTGAATGTATTTTATGTGTGTATGGATCTGTGTACGGGAGTATCAAGGAAATCAGATTGCCGTAGAAGAATTTTGCACTTGTACCCTGTGCAAGCAGGGGTTTGGCTTGTCTCATGTATTTTTTTTAAAGTGTAGGCATGTTCTCTTCCCGTTTTTGCACAGAAAGTTCACATGTTGTTGTACCAGTGGCGGCTCGTAATGTCCGCCCACTACTCGTCGACATTACGAGCCGCCACTGGAATAGAGACAATACCACTAAATAACGGCATATACATTGACATCCTCAGCAGGGAACAGCAACCAACTGGATAGTATAGTTAAGAAATGTAACAAAAGTATAACATTTTATTAAAAATTTGGACGAGTAAGACAAAAACCCTCAAACTGTCATGAAATTCGTCTCTACTGAGCAAAGTGTCATGAAAACTCGAAAATAAGCCATGATGTTTTACCGCCCATTTAGTGTAGTCTGTGCTATTTTCCTGCTTAATGGCTGCTCTGGCCCTGCTCTCTGTAATTACACGCCACATCTATGTATTGTTGCCATGTTCTGATAGTGGGTCATACTTTCATAGTATTCCCAAAGCTAAGCCATGATGTTTTACCGCCCATTTAGTGTGGTCTGTGCTATTTTCCTGCTCAATGGCTGCTCTGGCCCTGCTCTCTGTAATTACACGCCACATCTATGTATTGTTGCCCTGTTCTGATAGTGGGTCATACTTTCATAGTATTCCCAAAGCTTGTTCTTTGCTATTCACATGTCACAGCTGATGTGGAGCTGAGGATATCACTTTGGGCAGTTACAATAAAATCCCATTAGGATCTTTTGTAGGGTGATTATTTCTCCTCCCCTTTCTCTCGAGGAGCTTAGCAAACGGCTGGGATTTTATGATGGGCGGTCTGAATGACGACCTCATGTTCCCAGCCACAGCAGACTCACACTGGTTGCTGACTGCAGAATACTTATAGCAATTAGCATACCATTATGGAGTTTGCATAGTGTTACACTCTTTAAGCACCAGACAATTTTCTCATTTTTTTTAAAGGTCATTGCTACATGCCTGTTCAATAGTTGCATGGCATGACCCCAGAGCCCAATATGGTGAGCCGCCACAGAGGTCCTGCCCTTTCAACTTCAGCAAGGTGGGAGGAGGTGGGTGAAACAGAAGCACCGTCACCGCCCTTCAATTTCTTTGCTTTAATCTCTGGTGACCCAGGTAAGGGGGGGGGGGGGATACCATGGAATGGAGGAGCTTGCCTTGGTGACTTAACAGCAGTGAAAAAATAACTTTTCGTTTCCAGTATTGATGTGTGGTATCAGCGAGTACCTGTTACAAAGCCAGTATTTAAGCTAATGAATCTCAGTTAAATCAATATAACAGGTCGGCTCAGATTTCTGTTATAGACCAAGATGCCAGAAAAGATGATTTAGTTTGCTTATAATTCGAGAGAATACAAGGTGTATACAAACGTAGGCCTGTATTATGGGGTTTGTGAGAAAACCAATAAAAGTATAGCAGCCAGAATTACCGATGGTGTGAATTGTGCTTAATATGTGCTGTATTTTTATCAGTGTTTCATTAAGAGTATTCACACTCTGAATCATTAATAACCGCAGGGGTTAGTGTTTCCAAAATGGTTCCTGTGGATTAGTTTCTTAATTTCTTGCACTTTTCACAGAATACATTTCACTTGCTTTTCATCGAAAAAATGTATCTGAGAAAAATAGACAGATGAAGGTTTTATCACAAATCTCGTAATGTCAGTTTGGTGGAAACTCCTATTTCTACCTGAATCAGGATTATTGAGGAACTCATAATGAGAGACTAAAGAGACAAGAAGGTGTAATCAACTGTCAAAAGGAGATTATCATGATTCTGCCCTTTATAGGGGAGCCTCTGCTTGGACTACTTTAACTAGTTTTAGAAACAGAAGAGAAGGAAACAAAGAAGAGAAGCGACAAATATTGATCTACTGTTTTTTAAGCCACTCTGAAGGAAAGGTGGTTAAGTTCAATGCACACACCACAGATTGGAGAGTGGAAAGACTTTGCAACATCAACCAAGGGCTATATGTAGGTAAAACCTAAATTGCGATTCCTTAATAGCGATTTTTACCGAATCACTATTAAGAACTCGCAATTCCCGATGTAGCTAAAAAATCGCTAAAAGATAGCTATTCAGTAATATCCGCTAAAACAAATACCGATTCCTTATTACCGAATCGGCATTAGCGAATACACATTACCTAATTGATATTTAGCGAATCTGGTATTTAAAGAAATCGCAAATCTGTGAATCAGCCAATCCTGTGCTTCCTGATGACCTCGCAACCAGGAAGTGGCCACACCCATGCAGTTACACTGATTCTGAAGCTGTGGGAGAGGCATGGAGCAGAAGCAAAACCACAGAAGCTGCACAGCAACCACCTTGCAGACACACCAAAAATACAATGGACACACAGGAGAAGGGAAAGGATGCCGGAGAGGGGAAGAGAAAACACAAATTCAGTGAGAGGGAGTTGGAGGTACTAATTGAGGAGGTGGTGAAGGATCACGACTAGGTGTTTGGAAAAAAATCACTGCACGTTCCCGAATCGCAAAAAAGAAAAATATGGCTTGTGATCCAGCAGAAAATAAATTCCATCGGCGTCACCCAGCGCTCGATGGAGGATCTTAAGAAGCGCTGGTGCGACCTTCACAAACCTGGCAAGGAGAGGTTGGCTGACAGGCTCAAACAAGCCAGAAAGACAGGTGGGGGACATCAACCACGCCTGCACTGACTTCCTTGGAACAAATGGTGAAGTCCACCCTCCAGCTGAAGAGCGTGAGTGGCATTGGAGACATGGGCAGCTCAGCCACAGGAGCCAACAGACAAGATAATATGCATGCACAGCATGCTGTGGCCCCCCTCCCTAACCCCAATCCCAAATTATCCGGCAAGAATCTCACTCCAGCCTATGCTTTGCCAATAATCAGCAATGAATCATGGGAGATGTAGTCCCAATCAACTAATAGCATAGCAGTCAGTCCTCTGAACCCAAATGCATGTCACACACAACAGTAAATAGGCAAGCGGGGGACAGACAGTTAGATTGGCAGTCGTTAAATGTATTGTAAGGCAAATACTGCTAGACAAGTGAGTAAATGGACATTCTGTATCCAGAGGGCGAGCCAGCGTGCCAGGCTGCAGAAGGGGAGACAGAAGAGGCACCCAGGGAGCCCAACACACTGGATGAGGATGTCCTGTCACCTGCTGAGGTCACACCACCACACTACCAATACCACCACCACCACTGAGAGCCAGGAGGTATGCAGTGGGTAGCCTCCAGTAGACAGAGGGCTCAGAGGAGGAGAGCATGGGAGCCCAACAGACCCTGCATGAAGAGGATGGACACACAGCAGGAACACAGTCCCCCATTAAACTTGGCAACACAGGTGCCCGAAGACGCCGACCAAGGACAACCGGTCCTGATGCACAGGTAGAGGAGTCCAGTGTCTTTGCAGGTCTGGAGTGGAAGATGCTGAAGATGCAGCGTCTGCAAGGCAAAACAATGAGGGCAATGCAACACCAGATGGTGGCCAACAACAAAAACATGCGTGACATGAAGGAGGCCATATACTGCCTTGACAACACCATGGCTGAGGGCATGCAGGACATGTCAGAGGGTGTTAGACTGTTATGCAGCAAGATGGAAAACGAACATGGGGCAAGGCGCAGGGAAAGAAAGAGAATGGATGGGTACACAAAGGCAGTGAACGGGCTATGCAATGCCACCCATGTCCTTAGCAGGCGCTCGGTGGCCAAGCAGATAGAGATTGCCAAGTGCAGCCGTGATATCGTAAGGGGATTGGTCACAGTCATCATTGCCTTGGAGGTGCTGCAAACCATGCAAATCGCTGCCAGAGGATCGGGGGATAGGGGTGAAAGTGAGGAGGCAACAAGCAGCAGCAGTATCACTCCCCCATTACAGGAGTCCAGGAGGCGCAGTGGAAGGCACAGGCCAGCCTCAGGACAGACCTCTAGGGAGGACAGTGTCCCTTGTGAACGCAGCAGTGCTGCACGTGGGCGCAGAAAATAAAATCAGGCACCCCTGACATTGGGAGATGGGTGAAGTAACCCATTTGACATAATGATGGGATTTGGAATATTGCATGGGGAGTATCTATGCCATGCTGGGGTTGTTGAGGCACTGTGAGGCCATCATGGTGTGGCGGTGCGCTGTCCTATTGCTTGACTGAACATCAATAAAACACTGTTACGCTATTGCAGTTCCTCGCTTTGTCTCATTACTTACTCAGAAATAGTTGTGTGTGATCCCAGCCCGTCTGTGTCTCCCATCTGGTGCTGCTGCGACATCTGCAGTGCTGTGCTGTGGCTGTGGACAATCCTCTCCCTCAACAACATCACAAAGGTATAGTAGGACCCGGGGGAATGTTTAAAGACCAAGCTCTGGGAACAGCCCCCAAAGATACAGAACAACAAAAGAGTACCAGAGGGTCTAAGAAACAGAAAAGGGTTTGTAGTGTGCAAAACTCACACAAGCAACAAATGACCCCTGTACTAACCTATGAATATGGTATTCAGTGACATCCTTGTAGATAAGCCAGGGATACCCATCAGTCACCACTCTGAACCGCCCTTCATCATTTGGGAGTCTTCCAAAACCATCCACATAGATGTATTCTTATCAAGCAGAAGGAGACCAAGATGTGAGATAGATCTCTTCTACTGAAAGAGCAGTAGTATGGTATACCACTTCTCAAAACCAATAAGTGGTGAAGTGCGGTGTGACTGGAGGAGTGCAGTGCAAAACAAGTGAAGTGCAAAAAAACATATTAAAAAAGTGTATAAAATTGGATGAGAGAGTATAGAACGGTATTTATTCAAGTGATACTCACTCCACCAATATTAAAAATCTTTTGTTCAGACAGTTTAAGAAATACACTGTCTAGAGGTAGAACTAGGTCGACATGTTTCAGCAATATATGGACAAAGGCGTCCTTGCTTTCTTCAGGACCTTACAACAAAGAAATGCTACTGCATGTATCAAAGAAATAATAATAAGTGAAAGCTAAGAAACACAGTTCACAGACAAGTACTAAGGTCACCTGCAGTTCCTAGGTGAAGCGTCTTGTCCTGTTTCTTACAGCTATGTCATTCACTATAAAGGGTTAGAACAAAAAAGGGGGGGTCAGATGTTAGAAAGGCTGCCCTTGCACAAACAAACACAAATAATAGCTAGGTCTCGTACACATAGACCTTAGACTGAGCCCGACTCTCAGTGCTGGCTTCAAACACTCACAAACATAGTGTAAATATTTAACCATATCGGGATATAAAAATTATATGCCCTAATAGAAACAATCTTACCATGGCATGTAAGAAGTGAAGACCTCACCCCACCTGGCAGCAGCTCAGGAGAAGAGTGAAGCGCCGCTCTAGAGGACAAGTAAACAAAGCAAAAACTTGTCGCTCATCTGTATACAGAGACCTACAACCAGAAAGTACATTGAAATCGATTAAATAGTGTCTAGAAATTAAACCATGTTCAAGCTGGCAATATGAGGACCATAGGTCACATTAATCCATACTCTGATAGTATTGGAAGTGACTTACAGCCAATTGTCCATAGCTCACACTTTGAATGAGGATAGTATTACTATCCCGCATTTCACGGTGGTATTCAACCTCACGGTCTATCCCCAACAAAATACCACATTTTGTAATCAAAACGCCGTTCACGGCTTACCTATTCGTCGGTGCTTCAAAATCGGCGTCTGAGCCGACTGGGGAGGCACCGGAGGATCGTTTCGTCTTACTTTTTAAGCTCACATCTGATTGGGCGCGAGTATCACGTGATACTCGATGACGGCCACTCATTGGCTCTCAGTTGAACAATAATGTGAGAGCACTTTTCATTGGAGGACTCCGCTTTTCATTAGATAGACCTCCGCTGCCTAGGAAACTCTAGTTTGTTTATAATCGCTGCCCACGGAGCCCAGGTTCGTACACATTTAACCTCCCCGCTCGCCGAGACCTCGCGTAAGCCTAAGCAGGCGAGTCTTATGAATCTAAGGAAGTCGCATGGGTAAGTTCTACACTGTCCCCACGTCTTAATGGCAGACCAGAGTATTATATCCTACGTTTATCATCAATAAGGAATCAGATATGAGTCTAAATTCAATGGCATGTACAATGGGCAGAGGGGCGATATTATAATAAACAGGGTCTCGAGGGAGTTTAACTGACCCTAGTTTCACCCCGAGTGGAAGCGTGGACATGTTGATTGTAGTTAGACCATTAATAATGGATAGTGAATGATGTAGTCACTGAACTAGTGTAAGGAATGAGAACACAGTTGTTACACTGCTTATGAAGGGTAATCCCTGAGATTGCATTACTGAACTGGTTATCACTACACAGTTGGTATAAAGAGTACTTGTAGAAGGTGGTCCATGGGACGTCAGCATTAAACCCATTATAACTATGCTACTAACTACAATGTAGAGTAGTGAATATATCAAAATCATTTAGTTTCATAATAGAGAATTGTTACTGTTATAAACTGGACCATGGAATTTCGTCATTCAGCCCCCTGTGGTGAGTATCAAGCTTTAGAACCCATTTCTGTTCCTTCAGAAGGAGAAAATTTGTCACATTGTGGACATGACAGTTTATAACAGTAACAATTCTCTATTATGAAACTAAATGATTTTGATATATTCACTACTCTACATTGTAGTTAGTAGCATAGTTATAATGGGTTTAATGCTGACGTCCCATGGACCACCTTCTACAAGTACTCTTTATACCAACTGTGTAGTGATAACCAGTTCAGTAATGCAATCTCAGGGATTACCCTTCAGAAGCACTGTAACAACTGTGTTCTCATTCCTTACACTAGTTCAGTGACTACATCATTCACTATCCATTATTAATGGTCTAACTACAATCAACATGTCCACGCTTCCACTCGGGGTGAAACTAGGGTCAGTTAAACTCCCTCGAGACCCTGTTTATTATAATATCGCCCCTCTGCCCATTGTACATGCCATTGATTTTAGACTCATATCTGATTCCTTATTGTGATAAACGTAGGACATAATACTCTGGTCTGCCATTAGGACGTGGGGACTGTGTAGAACTTACCCATGCGACTTCCTTAGATTCATAAGACTCGCCTGCTTAGGCTTATGCGAGGTCTCGGCGAGCGGGGAGGTTAAATGTGTACGAACCTGGGCTCCCTGGGCAGCGATTATAAACAAACTAGAGTTTCGTAGGCAGTGGAGGTCTATCTAATGAAAAGCGGAGTCCTCCAATGAAAAGCGCTCTCACATTATTGTTCAACTGAGAGCCAATGAGTGGCCGCCATCGAGTATCACGTGATACTCGCGCCCAATCAGATGTGAGCTTAAAAAGTAAGACGAAACAATCCTTCGGTGCCTCCCCAGTCGGCTCAGACGCCGATTTTGAAACACCGACGGATAGGTAAGCCGTGAACGGCGTTTTGATTTCAAAATGTGGTATTTTGTTGGGGATAGACCGTGATGTTGAATACCACCGTGAAATGCGGGATAGTAATACTATCCTCATTCAAAGTGTGAGCTATGGACAATTGGCTTTAAGTCACTTCCAATACTATCAGATTATGGATTAATGTGAGCCTATGGTCCTCATATTGCCAGCTTGAACATGGTTTAATTTCTAGACACTATTTAATCGATTTCAAGGTACTTTCTGGTTGTAGGTCTCTGTATACAGATGAGCGACAAGTTTTTGCTTTGTTTACTTGTCCTCTAGAGCGGCGCTTCACTCTTCTCCTGAGCTGCTGCCAGGTGGGGTGAGGTCTTCACTTCTTACATGCCATGGTAAGATTGTTTCTATTGGGGCATATCATTTTTATATCCCGATATGGTTAAATATTTACACTATGTTTGTGAGTGTTTGAAGCCAGCACTGAGAATCGGGCTCAGTCTAAGGTCTATGTGTACGAGACCTAGCTATTATTTGTGTTTGTTTGTGCAAGGGCAGCCTTTCTAACATCTGACCCCCCCTTTTTGTTCTAACCCTTTATAGTGAATGACATAGCTGTAAGAAACAGGACAAGACGCTTCACCTAGGAACTGCAGGTGACCTTAGTACTTGTCTGTGAACTGTGTTTCTTAGCTTTCACTTATTAATATTTCTTTTATACATGCAGTAGCATTTCTTTGTTGTAAGGTCCTGAAGAAAGCAAGGACACCTTTGTCCATATATTGCTGAAACATGTCGACCTAGTTCCACCTCTAGACAGTGTATTTCTTAAACTGTCTGAACAAAAGATTTTTAATATTGGTGGAGTGAGTATCACTTGAATAAATACCGTTCTATACTCTCTCATCCAATTGTATACACTTTGTTTATATGTTTTTTTGCACTTCACTTGTTTTGCACTGCACTCCTCCAGTCACACCGCACTCCACCACTTATTGGTTTTGAGAAGTGGTATACCATACTACTGCTCTTTCAGTAGAAGAGATCTATCTCACATCTTGGTCTCCTTCTGCTTGATAAGAATACATCTATGTGGATGGTTTTGGAAGACTCCCAAATGATGAAGGGCGGTTCCGAGTGGTGACTGATGGGTATCCCTGGCTTATCCACAAGGATGTCACTGAATACCATATTCATAGGTTAGTACAGGGGTCATTTGTTGCTTGTTTGAGTTTTGCACACTACAAACCCTTTTCTGTTTCTTCAATCCTCTCCCTCATCATCTGATTCAGTAAGTTCCAGGGGGGTTCCTTTCTTTGTAGCCAGGTTATGCAGGATGGCACATGTTGCTATTATTTTGCAGCAGGTCAGATGCTGGTACTGCTGTGCACCTCCACTTTTGTGGAGGCAGCGGAACCTGCTTTTCAGGAGTCCGAATGTACGCTCCACCACATTCCGCGTAGATTTATGTGCAACATTACATCTCCTTTCACTTAGGGTAGATTGGTTGAGGTATGGAGTCAGGATGAATGCTCGCACCACATATGTGCTATCACCTAGGTGTTAAAGGAAGAAAGATTATTCACAGTCAGCAATAGATACATCAAAGGTATACATCAGGGTGTGTCACATTGATTACCATGCAGGTATCCTTCTCCAAATTCACCCTCAGCAAGACGGGTATAGATCCCACTGTTCCTGAAGATGTAGGAATCATGTGTGCTCCCTGGAAATTTCGCAACGATGTCGGTAATGATGTGAGAAGCATCACATATGACCTGTACGTTGATTGAATGTGTTGATTTGAAGTTATGGTAGATGTACTCAGTAGCAGAGGTGGGGCAGATTGGTATATGTGTCCCGTCAATGCACCCTATTACATGTGGAAACTGGGCCTTCTGATAAAAGTCCATCTTTGTTTTGTGCAGTTCCACCTGTGTGCTGGGGAACCGGATATAGTGGTGCATCCTTTGCATCATGGCATCCAGGAATTTGTTGAAAAAGCTTGACAGGCAACTCTGTGAGACACCACCAACCACAGCTACTACCCCCTGGTAACTGCTGGATGCTAGTAGGTGCAGGCAACAGAGGACATGTACATGAGGAGGTATTGTGTGCACCCTTGGTGTCTGGTGCTCCAGGAGTGGGTGCAGGTCACGTATCAGGTCCAGGATGGTGGTTGGGTGAAGACTGTACCACTTATGGATTTCTGCCTCTGTGAGTTGGAATAGTGAGATGCGCAGTCTGTATACGCATTCCTGTTGTCTCCAGATCCTTTGAGCTGCAGCTTGTATCTGTATCCGCCTTGCAATGACATAGAGAGCCCCATTTTGTTCACGCAGATGCATTGTGGGGCTGTTTATATGCTGTGCACCAGGTTACCACCTGCTTTTAGTTAGTGGTAATTTGCGACTCTTATTTGGTGATTTTTAATGGAATCGGTATTAGCGATTTTATGTACATTGTTTTGCGACTTTATTTAGCGATCCCTTATTTAGCGATTCACTAAATAGTGAGTCGGTGTGGCAAATTCCCTAAATAAGGAATCGCTAAGTTTTTTCCATTAGTTTTAGCGATTCTTTATTTTGCGATTAGGTGTTTCTGCCTCTACATTTCACATGAGGTTTTAGCAATCGCAGACGTGGAAATTCTGCGAAGTTCGGCGTTTGCGATCGCTAATTCACTACCTACATCTGGCCCCAAATGCCTAATGCAGTGGCAGATCAGTATTCAAAAGGGCATGCACCTCTGTGCGAGTGTTTTTTACGTGAAGGACAAATGTTTCACGCGTGGATGTAAGGGCGACTTCTTTTTGAGACAAAAGAGCCCTTATTCGACTCATCTTGTTGAACTCTGCTTTCAAGGTCGGAATGGAAGGCCTGATGGATACATCGAGCTTCCCATGCGGAGGAGAAAACAGCACATTTTTACAACAGACAACACGTTGGAAGACAGTCACTATGTATGGAATCCCTGCCTGCATACCAAAGCAATCTTCATTATTTAAAAGTAAATAACCACCGTTTGCTTGACAAAGTGAAAGTCGGTGTAATAGCCGGGGCTGGTGTACCTTTCAAAATGCAGGCCAAATTCGGGGCATCAGAATTACATGAGCCATGCAATTGTATATTTTTACAGGCCAATGAGTGGGCGGGTGTTGAAGTACAATCTTCACTTTCAAATAAACGTCTTTACCTTACCTCAGATACCTATAGGTAAATGGTAGGGACCAAACTTCATGGGGATAAGCGCTACCTAAGGGTTCATATCTGCCTATGGCATAGTGTTTCAAATATGCATCAAATTTAAATAATGGAAAAGGTAGAGTTATTAACCCATGTATTATCCAAACAGCAGAATTAGTTTCTGCCACATAAAATGGTAACGGTTCCAATTTTTCAATATGCAAGAGCAAATATGTAGCATCCTTTCTAGACATAAATTGTTGTTTTACAGTCAGATTGAAGGGAAAAATAGAGAAGTGTTCATGTAGTCCCAAGGCACCTTCCCAGCCTTCAAAGTTTGTAAAGTCCATGCAAACTGCATAATAGAACGCAATTGATTTTGACCATGGTACAAAACAGAGACATCATCTTGCACAATATCAAAAACAGAAGAAACAATATTATCTAACGTGTAAATACTGGAAGAAAGTGTGTTAATGCTATTATCTACAACTGCAAGCACTTTTTCTAAATTACCTTGCTCAATAGCCCTTAACCTAGAAGCAGCTTCAATTTGGGACAGTTTCCAAACCTCGTTGTAAATAGCGTAAATCCATCTTTTGGATCTGCCTGTGGCAGGACCTTTCACAAAGTCATTCAAATCAACATTATCAGTCAATTTAGATAAATGAAGCTTAACCAAAGCTAAAGTGGAATGAATAGGTAGTGACTGAATGGCCACTTTCAAAATGGGGATCCACCCTAACCTGTGTGTAACCTGGGGCCAAACCCAGAAAATTATGTTGGCATGAATCTGAATTTTTTTGCCATAATAACCAAACTTGTGGATCAAAACTGCAAATATTAAAGGACACATTTAGTAACAGAGACTGTAAATCACTGAGGGCCAGATGTAGGTAATTCATATTTACCGACTCTTAAATACCGAATTTTACCGATTCGGTATTTAAGAGTCGGTAAATATGAAGGGGGGAGATGTAGGTATTACAGATTCTGTAAATACCGAATCGTTAAGATTCAGTATTTACCGAATCTGTAAATACCGAAGCGGTATTGCCCATTGATTCCTATGGGCCTTGAAGCCCATAGGAATCAATGGGCAATACCGATTCTGTAATTACAGAATCGGTAAATACCGAATTTTGCAAGGGTGCAGGGGGTGTTACTTTGACACCCTCTGGCACCCCAAAAATAGGCATGTGCGCCAAGTGGCACACAGACATGCCCTAAGGGCATGTCTGTCTGTCACATGGCTAGGTGTGCATGCACACATGTGCATGCACACCTGAATTCGGTATTTTAACACCCAATTGCATTGGGTGGTAAAATACCGAATCTGAAAGGCCTGCGGCACTCAAAGATGTGCTACCTACATGTGCTTTTACAGAATCGGTATTTTTACCGAGTCTGTATTTACCGATTCGGTAATTTTACCGAATCTGTAAATACAGATTCGGTAAAATACCGATTCTGTAAAGCATGCTCCTACATTAGAAAACCCTAATACCGGTCGGAAACGGCCGAAATCGGCCGTTTACGACCGGTATTAGGGCTCCTACATCGGGCCCAAAGTGACTTACTTGTGTGATTGTACCAGGTGTGGTATTCTCCCAAATTAGGAAGAGAAGGAGCATTTAATTTTTTAACGTAGCCAATCAAAAGCAGGTGGTATGTGAAATTGTTGAATTAAAAAACAACATATGGTTTGGGATGAGACACGCACAATGCAAAGCCTCAAGACCTTGCACTTGCCAACTTTTAGAACCCCAAACAGATTTAAGATGTAAATGTAAATGTAGTATACTTGTAAAGCGCACAGCTGCCCCAGCAACGGGGCGTCCCGGCGCTGTATAACTCTGGGGAACCCGTCCTGGCTTTCCCTGTGGGATGGTCCCTTGCTGGGAGTCCCCAAGGTGGAGCCAGGCGTCCCCGGAATTGGTGGGGCTGTTGTGGAGATTAGGCAAGCTAATGCCCAGAGTTGCGAGTGGAACCCCTGATTAGAGTAAGCACCGAAGCGATAATTATCGAGTCCGCTGACCAAGGTCCACGACCCTGCCGCGTCGGGAATTGAACCCTGGTCCTGGGCTGACTTCTGCTCTGAGGCCTGCCGCCTCTAACCAGTGAGCCACACTACTCCACAATAGTATCTTTCCATAGCCCCCAATAGCCAATTGGTCAATAAAGGACTTGGAATATAATAATTTAGTGTGGGTAAGTCTAACTTTGGAAGAGGACTTAGCAGTCACCTTAAAAAATAAATGCATCAGGATTGGACTGATTGAAATCAGTAAAAAAAGTAAACTTTTTCAAAAGAGTTTAGGAGCTGCCTTCAACAGGGGCGGGACAATGTTCCCATTGTGTATAATTAACCATATTTCTAAATGTGTTCGCTTTGTGCAGAACATTATTGCAATAGTGTTGGTAACAAAATAAATCAGCCTAATTTGCGGAATCTAAGTACAAATCTTCAGCATCAAAGGCAGCATAATATTTCAAATCAGAAAATAGAGCCTCCACGGCTTGCACATCCCAATCATCAAAGCGAATGTTTTGTTTCATAACATCGCCCATTGCAACACGAAGTACATTAGAGACATTAATAACTTCAGTCGGTCCATGTATTTGAAATGTAACAACATCCCATACTATCCCATCTAAGACAGGCCAAGCAGTGATATTCACTCTGGCGCCTTTTCATTCTGTGTGATGAGGAGTGGGGTGCCTAAGTTCCATCAATAAGTCTAATTGTAGATCTTTCTATAACATAATGACCGTTCACAAGGCGGAAAAAATAAACCACAAATCCAATTGACATAAAAAAAAATAGAAAATAGCACCAGCCAAATGTAATTCCAAGGTGGTATCAAAAAATGTTTTTTAAACCAAACAACAAAAATTGAAACTTGTGATGGGGACTTCGATGAGACAGAGCCAGTGTCAAATGAAAAGGGCAACTGATTAGCCACACGTCTGCAAATCGGGCATGGGCAAATCTGTGGGGTAAGAATACTCAGTATCATCAAGGGGATCACCAGCCGCTGGATTCAATAAAGGATTTGTAACCGCAGGCATCTCGATGGCAACGTCAAGTCCGGTGGTAGGTGCCGGAGCCAAAATAGAATTTTTCAGCATCGCAGGACAAGAGATCGCCGGTGTCACACTAAGAAGTATTGGCCACTCTGTGTAGTTTGACATTGTCAATGGAGATGTACCTGTTTTCCTTGCGACCAGGTAGTGGAGGTAAAATGACTGTTCTTGTGCCCTGCACGCCAAGTACAAGAACTGGTGCTCTATATGAGGGGCGATCGCCTTCTTGTTCTCCACCTTCTCATGGACCAGATCACCAACTCAGCGTAGTCAGCCAACTACCGGAATCTGAAGAGGAGCATCAGATGTGGAGGGCAAATGTTCCTTTGCACAACTGTCTCTGGTCTTTTGTAGATTCTGTCAAACATCACAATGTTCATCTACGTCAAAGAATGCAGCAGACGTCACCGTATCTAGACCCTCAAGGTCCGGAACAAACATTTTGATGTCAAAGAGCATTTCATATGGGGTACGCCCAACCAGAGACCTTCTAGGGAGATTAATAAGTGCACATTGAACACTATAAAGATGGGCTAGCCAGTTCTGCCCTGTACCTAAAACCTTAGCTGTCAAGGATTGCTTTAAGTCATGGTTCATCCACTCCACAACACTATTGCCCTCAGGCCTGTATGGAGATGAAAATTCGACTTGGAACCCCAATTAACGCATGGCATCCTTGTACGCCTTAGAGGCGAACGCTGGACCCTGGACCGAGTGGAAGGTTCCACATGCTAAAATTCCCACAAAGACACGCAAATCCCTGATGACAATGCGGGCATCAGCACTCCTTTCCGGCCACACCCAAACAAAGCGTGTGCATGACTGAACTGCAACTAAGATGTACTTATACGCAATATCAGAGGAGAAAGGACCGCAGTGATCTAAATGAACACACCCAAGTGGTTTATTAGATATGTACAACTGTGTCTGGGGCGGGCGCACAGCAGTTGAAGGCTTAATCTGCTGGCAAATGTCACAGTGAAGGACATAATCACACGTCTGTTTGTACAAACTGTGCCACCAGTAATGCTGTTGTAGGAGAGATACAGTAGCTGACATGCCGGCATGAGCCGAGGCCACACCCTCGTGTGCCGCTGTTATCAAAGACTGCCTGCGGTCCGCGTTGGGAATCAACCTGTCACCAACGTCGTTAACTCTCCCATATGGAACTTTATCAGGATTTAAATGATAAGAGTATTTAGAAGGGAAACCTTTCGGGTAATTACCTCTCTTCTCTGTTGCGGCAATAGCTGCCAAGATGTCATCATCAATTCTACTTTTGTAACTGCTGCTACAAAGTATGTCACAACTGCTGTCTTCGCCGCTTCATCAGCAAGACCGTTACCAACAGCATGTACCTCCACGCGTTGGTGACCAAGAGTATGAATTACAAACACGAGTGGGAGCCGTTCTTTGATCTCAGCCACTCGAACCCAAAGCATTTTGTGTTTAATTGTGCTACCTTTGGAATCATGATAGTCATTCTGAGTCAAAAACAATAAATTGTTGTTGTAAGACTGTACACAGTAGTGAGAGTCACTCACAACAAGAGTAGCCACACTAGGATCTGCGTACTCCAGTCCAAGCACCAGAGCACGGATCTCTGCCAATTGGGTGGTACAGTCCCCTAATGTCTGTGTATGCGCGACATCGGACTTGAATTCACCATTCACCATGGTACCAACCACTATTGCGCAGGCCGCAGAATAAGCTTGTTTAGACTTCGTCGCCGGTTGCGCCGATCCATCAGTGTAAATGATAAAATGGAAATCCTCCAGCGGGCGCATGGTCAGAGGAGCAGGATGAACAATTCATACTGCAAGAACTCTTGAGTCTGCAAAGACAAATCAAAAATGAAAGTGACAACTGGCGATGTCAAAGATGTGGCCCATTGTATCCTTCGGTGATGTAAAGCTTTCGAATTGGGTACACTGGCTTTTGTCACTGCCTCCAAGGCAGGATACGGAGTAACAACCAACATGCATTTCCCCTGTGACAGTGCACGTTCTTTCAGAATCGCCATCCGCACTGCAGAAGAAAAACGTATTTCGGCCGAAGTGTACAAGTGTGACTTGTAAGCGATAGGGACTGTGTCACTCTCATTAAAAGTCAGTTATGTGAAACCCACCGCCCTAGGCACAATTCTTATGACCAGGTTGATGTGGTTGTCATGTGTCAGTAAGAATCTAGATTCAAGTAGATCAGACTGCAAAGATCGCAAAATTGCAGAATGTTCAGGCAGCCAGCAAGATTTGGAAAAAGTAGGTTTTACCAAGGCATAAAGTGGCTTGATACGCTGGGCATAATCGGGAATGTAAGTACGCTCCAAATTTTTTAAACCCAGCAAAGATTGTAGTTTTTTCAGAGTTGTCGGAGCGCGAAGCTGTGCTCATTTCTCCAGGAAGTGGGTTGCCAAACCTCGACCTTCGTTTTTTAGCTCATAGCCCAAGAACAACACTGTATACTCTGCAATGTGTGATTTTGCAAAGTTAAATTCATAACCGAAGTCCACAAATGCACATATGATGCGGTCAACGCCACACAGATGCCTCCACAATTCGTCGTCTGTGAGGTAAATGTCATCCACATACAAACACCCATCAGGGTCGAGCCTCTCCAAAAGAGAGACTATGCGGGCGGCAAAGACGTCAGGACTGTTCTTATAGCCCACAGCTAATCTTCTGAACTGTTTTTGTTTACCGCCACAGGTAAAAAGCTGTCCATTGACTACTAATAGAGGACAGGTTATGGCTAAAGAAGCCATCGGATACGTCAAGTGTGGTTTTTAAGCATGGGCGTAAAATCCGTTCCGCTCGCGGATTTTGCAGATTTTCGGTAAATTCGCAATCCGCGAACTCTCGCGAACTTGCCGAAAATTCGTAAAATCCGTGCGAAGCGGATTTTTTGCTTGGTCGCACTTGCCAACTAGAATACGATACAATTTCGCGGGAGTAAACACTTGCGAACACGTAGATGTGGTGGGCAGCGACAATCTCGCAATTGCGAGATTGCAAAATTTGCTATTTCACACAAGAAATCCACCAGCAGGCAGCATAAACCTTAAAAATTATGATTTTTATCTGAATAACTCCTCAGGTTGACATTTGCCTGCACTTTTTCTTTGCAAGGAGTCCATTTTGGGGGGTGGGGGTGGGAGGAAGGAAGTGCCCCACAGTCTCCAACTTCCTGTTCCTGTCCACCAGGCTCCTCCCAGTGCTTTCTTCATGTGCTGGTCACTTTGATTTGGATCTTGACCTGGAAGGATTACTTTTTGTGGATGCTGCTGGATATTTGGATTTTTGCAAAAATGAAAGCACTCAGCAGGTGCAAAAGTTCAATCTTATCATTAGTAACCATTCCCTGTAGTGCTTCCTGAGGGGCCCCATCAGAGGTCATTTGCCTACTTGCAACTATTCTATGACCCTGCTCTGACCCTCACAGCAGGCTCAGAGAATAGCTACAAGTATACAACAAAGGTCCTGTTAAAAAAATTACACTGCAACAGAAAGCAATTACAGACCAAACTGAAAGCACTCAGCAGGTGCAAAAGTTCAATCTTATCATTAGTAACCATTCCCTGTAGTGCTTCCTGACGGGCCCCTTCAGAGTTCAGTTGCCTACTTGCAACTATAGGCCACAAAGGTCCTGTGAAAAACAAGTGCACTGCAACAGAAAGCAAATTACAGATAAGGAAGCAGGTGCCAGCCAGACTGGAAGTTTAAATTCAGTGACACATTAATCAACCCCAAATTAATTCATGTCAGTTGAAGCAGGGCAGGTGTGCTTGCTTTTTTTCACCCCCATAATCTACAGTGATAAACCAACCAGAGGGTGGCAGTGATGTACCTGAGGGTGGCATGGGTGTACCAGAGGGTGGCAGTGGTGAAACAGAGGGTGCTGTGAACCTGTGATGATGAACCAGATGTAGAAACAACATAGTCGCGGCCGTTGCGAGCCGACAAGTAAGTTCGCAATTGGTACAGAACCCTCGCGAACTGGCAGAAATCCTTGCGAACACAAAAAAAAAAATCCGCAAATTCGCGAGAGTTCACGGATTTTGCGGATTGCGAATCCGTAAACACGCAAGTTCGCGGATTGCCAATTCGCAAAATCCGCCCATGCTTAGTGGTTTTAAACCTTTTACGCATGAGACTATCCACAAGGACTGAACTGTGAGTATTCTGTACCGCGCAGGTCCGACAATGGGAGTTTAAGTGCCGGTAATCCAATACCAAGCGGTACGAGCTATCAGGCTTTGTCACAGTAAAAAGAGGGTTATTCATCGGAGACACACACGTTTCAATCACACCTTGATGTTCCAATTGCTCAATGATTTCCCCCACGGGAGCTTTCGCTTCATGTCGCATGGGGTATTGGAACTGAGGCTGTGGCATAGACCGCAATGGAATCTCATGGCTGGGAGAAAATTTGTCCCACCCACATTGAGTACGGTACACCACTGGTGCAAGTACCTTAGCCCACTCCTCTGCAAAATGCAGGACCTGCTCCTTCAGCACTGTGTGTGCAAAAGCAGGGAGGATCCCCTCCTCCCCTTGCGAAGCTGCCAGAATGAAAGGTAGGTGTCAATCTACTTCCGCTAACAAAATGTCATAGGTAGTCATAATATTTCCCAAAATACCCCTTTTATAGTACGTTGCATGTCACCTTCAACTAAAAGGACAATTTCATAGACTCTCTCAGGGGGAGCCACTCTAGTGTCAGCTGTTTTAACAACAACGAACGTGTCAGTTGCTTTCACCTTCAGAAGTGGACGCAATGCTCCCCGCACTATGGTAATTTCCGCCGCTCTATCTAGTAGCATCAGCGCCCATGTCAGGTTCTGAAGCTGTGTTCTCACTATCCGTGGCATACCTCGCTGTTGAAGCTGCAACTTTCTTCTTCTGAAACTGGGGTCGAGGAAGTTGAGAGTCGCCCTTCTTGCCTTTATCCTCAGTCTGGCGGAGCTGCTCACTGCTTTTCTGGGCACCCCGACCTTTGCCGCTGTCTCCTCCACCAGTTGGTGAGACCGATGTTTCCTGCAAAGAGCGAGGAGAAGGTTGTTTAGGAACCTGAAAACGATCAAGTGACTTAATAGTAGTGCGGTCACGCAAATCATAAGTGCGCTCAGTAGACACAGGTATTGGCGAAGCAGGATGGGACCCGAGTTTCTATTGCTTTTTCCCCTGTTTCTTATTCTTATTCCAATTCTGTTTTGGAAAATCAGAGCGGTTGTCTTTTGTGCTGCTCTAGCAAAAGGCTTAACACCCAATTTATTGCGGCCAATGGTCTTATAAGCCGCCCTAATCATTTTCGATAATTGCCGGGGCTTATCGGCATCAGGGACATCGCATAAAGCATTAGACACCAGAAAGCTCACCGCATCACCCTTAACATTAGCAAGGACCAGATCGGAAACTACGTCAAACACTCCAACGAGTCTCATTCCCAATTCTACAGCCGCTTCTGCCCCGTGTTCATCCTGGACACGCTTAATGACGGAAGGTAGGACAGCCATGGATGGAGTGCCAAAGCACTTAGCATGGACCACCGCAAATATCTTATTCCACGTATCGCAATCAGTCACCTCCGGCACTAAGTCTTTCTGTAAACTAATAGTAAGAATCCTGTGTTTCTCAACAGGAGTCGTATTGGGAAATACCGCTTCTAGTTGGTCAAATTTCTCGGCAAGCCAAAAAAGCATATCATCCTTATCCTCGGGGCGCTTGCCCATAACTGCATTAACCATGATTGGACTAAGCTTCATCCCGCCCGGCCCAACTGGATGTGCTGCAGTGCCAGGTGCCCCGCCCTGGACTTTGCGGGCTACATACTGAACCAAGGCCCTAATAACCCTTACAGCAGAGGTAGAAAGGGACCTCAATTCACCAACGGGAACTTGTGTGTAACATGGGTGCGGAGAAAACCCAGCCAAAACAGGCCAAGAGGCTCCTGGGATGGACAACGGACCTAACCGTACCGCTGTTACAGAGTGGGGAAGGGCGCCATTAAACCATACTGGGTGCCACCAAGCTGAAATGGGAATCTCCTGTGTCATATAGGAAGTATACTTCATAGGCACGGCAGTGGGAGTATAAACATGAAACGTATTGCTATCTGCATTCATGGCAGGGAACGTAACCATGAGTAGAAAAGCTCAAATGGGTAAGTCGCTTCAGCACTCACCACAAAAGCCACCGTCATGCACTCTAAGGGGATGGCATAATCCTGCAAATAATTGCGGACCGCCATCTGACTATGTTGAGGGATCTCAACATCTCCCATAATGACACAGTAGAGACGAAATGCAAAGAAAATGTAGCACAGCACTAAATGGGTAGTAACTCAAAGCATGAACGTTTTTAAATTATCAAGCTTTAAAAAACCTATGTAACTATAGGTAGGTTATACCGTTACCACTGTCAACCGGAAACAATAGTGAGGGCGTCGTGAACTGATATAAGCACTACTCGAGAGTCTCAAAATAAGACCACAACACTAGGTGTGCCATGTTGTAGGGATTCTGCTCAGACACAGAACTGTGCACAGAGACCCAGGACCTCAGTGAATTATGGTGGACCAAAAAACTCACCTCAGTACCTAGAAACCCTAACCGACAAGCATCAGTGTCACATTAGCTGTTCGACCTATAGCAAAGTAACTAATGATTAGACAACCCAGAACATGAGACTTAGGTTATACTCAGGAAAATGGTGGTAATCAAGAACACTCTTTCGTTTGTTATTCTCATACCAGTCCACAACATGGGTAAAAAAGAGACACAGTAAAGTTTAAAATGTTTATTTTTAACGACGTGCTCTAAGATGCAGTATTTTTGAGAGCATAAGCAGGCATATGATTAAAAAATAATACAAGCAGCATTGTTACAATTCCATAAAAAACAAAGGGGGAAATCATATTATAATGATGGTGGGAACAGGTCCTATAGTGCCTTGTATGCCACCCCCCTTGCTAGGAACTATGTTTTATAAACCATAGAAGGTCTCTTAGGCTTGTGTGGGGGACCCCATACCTCTAAGATCAGCAGGAGTGTATCACATCAGGATCTGCAAAAGCTCTCTGTCTGTGGAAATGGAATTCTTCCAAGTGTGTAAAATCGTGTATACAGTGCCATATTAAAGTCGCCAGAATTCCAGTTAAGTGCAGCTGCGTGTATGTTGTGTCTAAGTGTGAGCCGATCAGCCCGAGCAACAGCTAAACATTGTGATGATAACCTTGAAGGCTTCAGAACTCACTGTGCAGACTAAGGTCACTATGTAAGTCTAGGGATGTTGAAACAAGCCCTTCTCATGTGAAGGTGTTCACAAATTCAAACCTTGCAATAACAGCTACCTGCAGTGTCATGTGCAAAAGCGCCAAAAAGGCAAAATGGTGTTCAAACTCCTAATAAGCTTATGCTAACATAACAATGTGCGCAAGGAGAGGTCTGCCCTCACTACAATGTCATTTGAGATGTCATCAGTGAGTCATCAGTGATGTCACTGGCCATTTCCTGATTAATGTAATATGTGAGGTCATAAGCAGTGCATTGCGGGGTGCGAGTTATAGTTAGCTCAGCTAACTATAACTGCTGAACTTCTCTGGTTTTGTAAAGTGAAATGTCAGCCTAACTATAACGTCCCTGTAACCTTTGGTTTTTTCAGTGAATATATTTATCTATATAAATAAATATATATTATTTTTTGCATTGAAAAAACATAAAGCTTAAATTGACCTTAAAATCAAGTATACTAATACGTTTATTTAAAAAAAGAACTATAGAAATTCACTGAAAAGAACAAAACATTAAAGTGATGTTTCTAGTTAGTCGTTGAAATAAGGTAAAAACTAATTTTTAAAAACCAAAGAAACTCTGAAATTCACCAGTTTCAGATTAATTAACTAATTATAACTTGCGCCCCCACCATACATTGCTTATGACCTCAGATGTCACATCGCCTGTTATAGTTAACTCAGTAAAATATAAATGGTGAATTTTATAGTTGTTTTTGTTTTAATCATTTGTTTTTACCTTATTTCGACACTTACCTTGTTGTAATTTTACGTAGAAATTATGCTTTTTTTAGTTAGGTGTAAATTCAATCTGTCGTTTTCGAGAAATTAGCATTTCAAGAGGGGCTTTGGTGGCACTTGAATGGGTTAACACTGTTAAAACCTTAGAGATATCAGATTCGTTGGTGTCTATATATGGTCTGATTGGCCCATTCAAAGTGGATGGGCAGATCCTGGTTGGCTGGCGACAACATGGATGATACATTGTGGCAGTCATTACAGGACTCTTGGAAAACAAATAGAAGGCTATGTAAGGAGGCAGTGTGGGCACACCCTGGCCACCAGGGCCATTTAGAGGGTGAGGAGACCTGAAGAGACCCCTCCCTCCTTATGGATAGAGTTGACCATTAGCATCCAAAGGACATCAAAAGCATCCAACATGGCCCACCCTGTACCGAGAAAATGCAGAAAGAAGCTCAAACTCCAGACGTCCAGGCTGGGAACAGAGTGAGTAATGTTCTACTCCCAGAGCTTCTTAAACCCCCATGTAGAGCCAAGCCCCGTTGGTCAGCACAAGGAGTTTTACAAATCATAGTCGTTGGGAGTGTGTGGAGCCTCATTTCCACAAGTAGCTTAGCTCAGGCATCCACTCTCTTCCCAGGAGCAATAGCTGGTCCCTGGGCCCCCCATCTCGCAGGGGTACAAGGACATCTGTAGACATTTCTCCCATCCCATGTTTGTAGGACAGGAGTACCCATCCTATCCTCTCCCGTCTGCTCTAAAGGTTGGTGGAAAGAGAGGTTTGATTTTTTTCCTGCCTGTAGTCAATGTGGGTGGCTGTCAGGCGACGTCTTCCTCAGGGTCTGTCGTGAAGTTATAAGGGCCCACCTCTCGATACCTCCAATTCTGAATGTAATTACTACACAGAATCTTGGAGTGATCAAGCGAGGGGAAAAAGGGAATTAGGAAGGGGACTGCGGGGAAGGAGATCTGAAAAGGAAAAGTTAGTAACAAAATATTCTGCAATTCTAATTGGCAATAACCTTTGTACCAAGACTGAGAAAATTCTACACAAGCCTACGGACAAACTCTTTACACATCCGATAAGCTTCCTACACAGCAGTATTCTTGAAAAAACTCTTTATTAATTCTGCTATTTTCAAATCACTTGTGAATAGCGACTTCAAACTCTTGTGAATTGCGAGAGATTCTTAATAAGGGAAATAGCACCACACTTCAGCAAATAAACTCCTTTACCAAAGATTTGAAGGTCAAACTAAATGAATACCACATAAAGAGCATAAGCAAGAAATAACTCTTTTGGCTTATTAGCCAGTATTCACAAGAAAGGATTGCGCCTAAACAATTGTGCCTTTAAACAGAATGTGCGCGCATTCAGAATAAGCCTTGCGTTCCCCAGAAATACTTTCAACAACCCTTGCCAGCAATGGATTGCAGTTCTCTACTTAAGAATTAAAACTGTAAGGCTTCAAACTGTTTTTGTAAAAGAAATCAACAATTATGCATTTTGCAGCTTTAAATATCACCTTTTAAACAAGCAAGTGGTTTTTAAACATTTTTGCTATGATTAAGGAATTCCTATTCCCTACCTGTAGAGTACGACCTACTCTACTAACAGGATGGACTAAACCTCTTCTGGAATGCTCCAACAAGGTTCTTCAGAGAAAACGGAGCAAGCTGGAAACTGCCACGCCCCCTGCAACGAACACCGAAAGCCTCCGGTGAAATTCCCTTCCAAAACGCTGATCTGAAGGAAACAGAAAAGGGAGCAGGAAGAAACCACAGCCACACCCCAGGAACAGTCCAGAATAGTGAGCGCAGGAGACAGGGCGCGGTCACGTAAGTTAGCGTGACTCCGGCGCTTACAAACGCGACCCGACCACCAAAGCTCACGCATTAGGCGTGAGCATGCCAAAGCTCACGCATTAGGCGTGAGCATGCCAAACCTCACGCATTAGGCGGAAACAGCAGCAGACAGCAGCTAAAGGGCAGGGAACCAGCACAGATCTATTAACAGGGATGCAAACTAAAAGTACAAGCTGGTTTACAGCATCTCAACCACCAACGCCCTCCCAAAGAGGACCGATGCAATTTGCCACAGGGGTGCCCCCGAACGCAGAGTGGGGCGGGCCCTAGACCACAAGCCACCCTAGCCCTGACAGTACTCCCCCCTCCCAAGAGTGGTCTAGGGCCCGGCTTTAGAGGGTGGAGGAGGTGGAAACGGCGTACCAAGCGTGGAGCATGCACATTGTCAGCTGGCTCCCAGGAATCATTTTCAGCACCGTATCCCTTCCAGGAAACAAGATACCACAACCTAGAACCCCGACGCCTAGAATCCAAAATGTCTTGCACTTCATATTCCCAACTACCATGAACTAAAATTGGAGCGGGACGGGGAGCCAGATTCTGTTTAGCAGGTTTAAGAAGGGAAGTATGAAACACTGGATGGATTCGTAGAGACTTAGGTAACAACAACTTGAATGTCACAGGGTTCACTTGACGAAGAACTGGGTAAGGACCAATGTACTTAGGTTGAAACATACGTTTGTGTTTGAAGTTCAAGTTCTTTGTGGACAACCAAACTTTGTCTCCAGGGGCATACGTAGGACCTGAACGATGTTTTTTGTCATACTGCTCTTTGTATTTCTTCTTGCTTTGCAACAAGCGATCCTGAACTTGACGGTGGATAGTTTGCATAAGTTGTACAGAGTCTTTAACTGCTGGCACAACACTACCATCATTGATCATAGCTAACGGTATGGTGTTAGGTTCATAGCCATAAAGTGCCTTGAACGGTGAGAAACCGGTTGATGAATGAGGCGAAGTGTTATACGCAAATTCCGCAATCCAAAGTAAATCTAACCAAGAATTCTTAGAGTCTGTAACATAACACCTCAAGTATTGTTTCAAAGTTTGATTCAGTCTTTCAGTTTGCCCATCAGTTTGAGGGTGATAACTAGTGGACATATTGGAAGTGATGTGCAGATCCTTACACCATTGTTGCCAGAACTTGGAAGAGAACTGAGACCCTCGATCTGAAAGCAATACTGAAGGCAGTCCATGTAAGCGCACCACATGTTGAAGAAATATTTGCGCTAACTGTCCTGCAGTAGGTAGCTGCTTACAAGGAATGAAATGTGCATATTTGGTTAAACTGTCTACAACTACTAGAATCACAGTATGGTGTTGGGCAGGTGGTAGATCAGTAATGAAATCCAATGAAATATGTTTCCATGGTTCAGTTGGTGTAGGTAGGACCTGTAGAAAACCTTTAGGTTTAGTGTGATCGGATTTAAATCTTGCACAGACCTCACAATCATTAGCCATTTTCAACACATCTTTTTGCAGCGTAGGCCACCAAAACATCTTTTGTATTTTCTCCACAGTCTTTCGAGGGCCTGGGTGCCCGGCCATAGGATGAGAATGTAACCAATTGAATACAGTTTCTTGTAATTGCAAAGAGGGCAGATAAACTTGCTTTCCATGGAAAGGTATCCCTTCTTTGATGGTTTGATTAACGTTGGAATTCAACCATGATTTCCACTGGGAAGAAGGAAAATTTTCATGAATATTCTCCAAAAATTGATCTGCCGAGAGTACATTAATTACTTTGCCTGGATCTATTATTGGTTGAGGAGTTCCTTCAAAGCGATGCAGAGAAGAGTCTTTTCTGGACAGGGCATCAGCTTTCTTATTGTCTTGGCCAGGACGGAAGGTAATTATGAAGTCATATTCGGCAAAAAACATCATCCACCTGAGTTGTCTCGGGGTCAATAGTTTGGCTGAACTCATAAACTGTAAATTTCTATGATCAGTGTACACGGTTACAGTAAATTTTGCTCCCATTATGTAATGTCTCCATTCTTTGAAGGCTTCTAGGATCGCTAGTAGCTCCTTTTCAGCTATTACATAATTTTGTTCTGCGGGATTTAGTTTTCGAGACATGTAGGCAACCGGATGCATTTGACCAGTAGTATGATGTCTTTGAGAGAGGATGGCTGCTATAGCTACATCAGAGGCGTCAGCTTCAATGATAAAGGGTTTCTCTACATTGGGATGCATGAGAACGGGAGCTTCAGTAAAGGCTCTTTTTAATTTCTGAAACGCATGTTCAGCTTCAATGGACCATTCGAATTTCACCTTCTTTCTTAACAAACGTGTGATGGGAGCTACCACAGCAGAAAAATGATCAATGAAGCGGCGATAAAAATTTGCAAATCCCAAAAAGCACTGTATGTCTCGAACAGAGGTCGGAGTGGGCCAATCGGCAACAGCTTTGATCTTTCTGTCAGTCATTTTCATTCCAGTTGGAGTGAGGAGAACTCCCAAAAATTCAACTTCCCGAACATGGAAATCACATTAGGATAATTTGCAGTACAAATTATGTGATTGCAGAGTTTTCAGAACCTTTCTGACATGACCTTCATGTTCGGCTTCGGAATCAGAATAAATCAAAATATCGTCTATATAGACAATAACAAAAAGATCCAAAAATTCTTTCAAGGCATCATTCAAAAAAAACTGAAAAGCTGCTGGTGCATTGCACAGCCCAAATGGCATCACCAAGTACTCAAACAAACCATATCGGGTTTTGAAAGCAGTCTTCCATTCATCACCTTGCCTGATACGAACCAAATGGTAGGCTCCTCTGAGGTCCAATTTAGTGTAGATTTCTGCCCTTTTAACTTGGTCCAAAAGAACAGGGATGAGAGGCAATGGGTATTTATTTTTGACAGTGATTTTGTTCAACGCCCTATAATCGATGCAGGTCCTCAATTCCCCATTTGCTTTCGGAATGAAAAATAAAGGAGACGCTGCCGGAGACTTGGAGGGGCGGATGAATCCATTCTCTAGATATTGGTCGAGATATTGTCTTAAGTGTTGGTTCTCTTTTTCAGACAAAGCATAAATGCGACAATTTGGGACACTAGATCCAGGTACAAGATCGATTTGACAATCATAGCTTCGATGAGGAGGAAGGAGGGCTGCCTTAGTTTCACTAAAAACTTCTGCGAAGTCCTTGTAAACTTTAGGTAACAATGTTTCTTTTTCCTCAGCTGTGGCCAATCGACTAAGAGTTGGTTTTGAGGCATTAAGACAAGTCGAATGACAAAAATCAGACAGAAAAACCAGTTCTCTTTTTCGCCAATCTATGGTTGGATTGTGCAAGCAAAGCCAAGGCATTCCCAGAATAAAACCATACTGAGGTGCTTGGATAACATCAAATTGAAGCTCCTCCTTATGTATTTGTTGCTTAGCATCTTCACAGATCATAATAACCTTGGATGGTTGCATGGTCACTGGCCCTCCAGCTAGAATTTTTCCATCCACCGCTTGCACTATTTCTGGAGTCTCTTTTTGTTCACAGATGATTCCTAAGCGTTGAGCGGTTTCTAAGTCTACAAAATTTCCTGTAGCTCCAGAATCAACTAAAACTTCCATTTGGCATGTTTCTTGAATTAACCTGATTTGTACAACTAATCTAAAATGAGCTTTATAGTTAGAAACACATGAGTTCACAGAAGGGAAGGCAATAGTACCCAAGAGATCTCCCTTCAAACATCTTGGGCCAGTTAGTTTTCCGATTTCGGATCTGTTTTTTCCAGAACTGCTGACTTACTAGAGTTAGGAAATTTTCCCTTTGGCTTAGTTAAACAGTCCTTCACGAAGTGACCTTTTCGACCACAATAAAGGCATTGTCCATTCTTTCGACGATTGTCTTTCTCATCTTTAGACAATGGTTGTCTTAAAGTTCCTATTTCCATAGGCTCCGAACCGGTTTCAGAATTTGAAAATTGAGGCCTAGATTTAGCTTCTGATCTCCAGTTTGGTTTGTCTGTTCTTTTTTTATCTGATCTTCGTTCAGAGAGTCTGTGGTCTAAACGCAACGTTAGATTAATCAATTCAGAGCAAATTACTGGTTGAGGATCAATTTGAGCCAGAACATCTTTTAGCTCGTCTTTTAGACCTTGATAAAAAAGGGCGGCCCTTTTCTCCTCTGGCCAAGAAGTTTCAGCGATTAATCTGTTGAAGTGAGACAAATAAGAAACAAGGTCCCTATTACCTTGTTTCAACTGAAGTAGTTCTCGATCTGCGGATAAAGTAACTGTTCTACGATCAAAAACCTTTTCAAATTCTTCCACAAAACGTTTCCAGTTGTAAAGCAAAGTGTCATCTTGTCTGACCAAAGGAACTGCCCAGTTTGCGGCATCTCCGGTCAAATAGGAAATCAAAAACGCAATCTTAGACTGTGGGGTTGGAAATGCAGTTGGTCTACAAGCAAAATGCAACTCTATCTGGGTCAAAAAGATTTGCACCTTAGAGGGGTCCCCAGAAAAACGTTCAGGAGCTGCCAAAGGAATCTGGGGGGGCACAGTGACAGCTATATTTGTATGTCCCCTGCTAGCACCAGTTTCGTGAACCTCATCCGGAAGAGGAGTACTCTGTAATTGAATATTTTCCACCTTAGCTGCTAACAAAGCAGTTACATCCATGGTTTCTTTTAAATCTGCTTGTATTCGCATGATTGCAGACATTAAATCATTGATGGTGGTCATTATGACTCCACGTACAGACCAGGAGGAATATAATTCGTGGCTCACTATTCTGTCAGGCGACGTCTTCCTCAGGGTCTGTCGTGAAGTTATAAGGGCCCACCTCTCGATACCTCCAATTCTGAATGTAATTACTACACAGAATCTTGGAGTGATCAAGCGAGGGGAAAAAGGGAATTAGGAAGGGGACTGCGGGGAAGGAGATCTGAAAAGGAAAAGTTAGTAACAAAATATTCTGCAATTCTAATTGGCAATAACCTTTGTACCAAGACTGAGAAAATTCTACACAAGCCTACGGACAAACTCTTTACACATCCGATAAGCTTCCTACACAGCAGTATTCTTGAAAAAACTCTTTATTAATTCTGCTATTTTCAAATCACTTGTGAATAGCGACTTCAAACTCTTGTGAATTGCGACAGATTCTTAATAAGGGAAATAGCACCACACTTTACCAAAGATTTGAAGGTCAAACTAAATGAATACCACATAAAGAGCATAAGCAAGAAATAACTCTTTTGGCTTATTAGCCAGTATTCACAAGAAAGGATTGCGCCTAAACAATTGTGCCTTTAAACAGAATGTGCGCGCATTCAGAATAAGCCTTGCGTTCCCCAGAAATACTTTCAACAACCCTTGCCAGCAATGGATTGCAGTTCTCTACTTAAGAATTAAAACTGTAAGGCTTCAAACTGTTTTTGTAAAAGAAATCAACAATTATGCATTTTGCAGCTTTAAATATCACCTTTTAAACAAGCAAGTGGTTTTTAAACATTTTTGCTATGATTAAGGAATTCCTATTCCCTACCTGTAGAGTACGACCTACTCTACTAACAGGATGGACTAAACCTCTTCTGGAATGCTCCAACAAGGTTCTTCAGAGAAAACGGAGCAAGCTGGAAACTGCCACGCCCCCTGCAACGAACACCGAAAGCCTCCGGTGAAATTCCCTTCCAAAACGCTGATCTGAAGGAAACAGAAAAGGGAGCAGGAAGAAACCACAGCCACACCCCAGGAACAGTCCAGAATAGTGAGCGCAGGAGACAGGGCGCGGTCACGTAAGTTAGCGTGACTCCGGCGCTTACAAACGCGACCCGACCACCAAAGCTCACGCATTAGGCGTGAGCATGCCAAAGCTCACGCATTAGGCGTGAGCATGCCAAACCTCACGCATTAGGCGGAAACAGCAGCAGACAGCAGCTAAAGGGCAGGGAACCAGCACAGATCTATTAACAGGGATGCAAACTAAAAGTACAAGCTGGTTTACAGCATCTCAACCACCAACGCCCTCCCAAAGAGGACCGATGCAATTTGCCACAGGGGTGCCCCCGAACGCAGAGTGGGGCGGGCCCTAGACCACAAGCCACCCTAGCCCTGACAGTGGCAGAGAAGAGTGCCGGCTTCCAAGCCATGTGCACGCATGAATACAAGATGGGCCATGGGGGCTGAAAGGGCTTAGGGGCTTCTCCCACAGCCACTAAAAGAAAAAATGCTGTTGGTGCCATGGGTGGGACCAAGGCACCAAAAATAAAACAAAATATAAGCACTTTCTGATGGTTGTTGCATAAAAGAGCTATCACTAGGATATAATCAGCTTGGTCTTGGCACACTATATACATCCTTGCAAAGGCTATTTGTAATTTGCATATTCCATTTGTAGTACCTCATAGAGGGCAGGGGCACAATACGCATGTTCCAAAATGTTTGGGGGCAGCCAGGAATGGGGCAGTCACCACAGGAGCCACACTAAAGTAATTTTTTTAATTCACTATAAGACTCCCTGACAATTTAGTGGCCCCGCTATGCTTACAGCATGTTGAAGGTAAAAAAAATAAGCGTATGCTCAAATGTTATTGACACTGTAATGCTTTATTGGCAGTGATGCGGTATATGTCCTAATAAAGATGATATATTATCAAATACCACCATAATGAAAGTGAGTCATTTTTATGTGGTATCATCCTCTATCACTTTAAAACAGGGTTGCATTAGTTTGTTAAGGTATGTTTTTGTTTTTATTAAAGTGGTGACGCCCTAAGAATGCCAGTATGCCTGCCGTTTGATATCTGCACCCCTCCATGTGCTTTTGTAGGGGATATCATGGTCTTAGGGATCAGAGCTCCTTAGGATTAATCATATAGGTCATATGGCCAATCTCTCCTTTCAGGAAAGCTATGTGCCTGATGACTGGAAAAGGGCTTAGGTAATCCCTATAAAAAAGAAAGCTAATTTAAATATATTGCAATTGGAGAATCTCCGACCTATTTCTCTCCTCCCTTTCTGTATGAAAGTGGTGGAAAAAATAGTCAACGACCGGCTAATGCAATTCATGGAAGAAGGTTGTCTTCTCCACTCTTCCCAATCTGGCTTTAGGGCGTGCTATTCAACGGAAACTGCCCTTCTCTTCTTCACGGAGATCCTCCGTCAAAAAGTGGATGAGGGAGAGACAGCTGCCTTAGTATTGCTAGACCTGAGCACGGCTTTGGATACTGTTGTGCACTCCGTGCTAGTAGCTCGTCTTAATGAGGTCGGAGTGGAAGGACAAGCCTACAACTGGCTATGCTCATTCCTGGCAGACAGGAGCTTCCAAGTTCATTGCCCTCCGTTCAAATGAACATCGCGGTGTTTAAAGCAGGGGGTTCCACAGGGCTCTATTTTGAGCCCTACATGGTTTAATCTCTATATGGAGCCCCTTGCGAGGATTGTGGAATCACATGGTGTGGAAATTGTATCCTATGCCGGCGATACACAATTGGTGATCACTTTATCGCAAAGTCCCATTGAGGCAGCAGCGAATTTCTCCGCCTTGTCTAACAGCCTTAGCTGGCTGGATAAATAATAATTGCCTCCGCCTTAACGGAAATAAAACCAAGTTATTGGTGATCGGCAAAAGGCCATCTATCTGGTCGTCGGCTTGGTGGCCCCCGGAACTGGGCCCCACACCCACCCCTTCTAATTTTGTGAAGAACTTGGGTGTTCACCTGGATACTCATCTTTCTTTTGAACAACATATTGGAAATATGTCAGGCAAATGTTATGGCATTCTGAAAGCCCTTCGAAAGGTCTTAGATCTTCCCCCATTAAAGCAAGAAAAACCCTGATACACGCCTTAGTCACTCCTCACCTGGACTATGGGAATTCTTTGCTTATTGGTCTTAACAAAAAAGGGATTAACCAACTCCAATGTGTTCAAAATGCAGCTGCCAAACTCGTTTTTAATTTGCCCAGAAAAACATCGGGGAAACGATCTTTGGCGACTCTTCACTGGCTCCCTATACGGGAACGTATCTTGTTTAAAACCATGCGTATAGCCCACCGCATTGCACAGGGCAAAGCCCCTGTATATCTTCAAAATTTGTTGACCATCTACCGTCCTAAACGCATTCTGAGGTCTCTTGGAAGTATGCAATTTCATGTCCCCCGCATTTACAAAGCGCGGATGGGAGGTCGCTCTTTTAGATATTTAGCTTGCAAACAGTGGAATACATTGCCTATTGAACTCCGGATGGAGCCCTCGGAAACAAGGTTCCGCCTGAAACTTAAAACTCACCTTTTCCCGAGGAATTAAACTCGGGAGGTATGTTATTTTCACTTCCACCTGATGCTGATTGCTTGAATCTCTGCTTTCCTTTTGGACTGTGCCCACAGCGCGGGGACACATTGAATATAGTGTAACCATGCGCTTTACAAATGTTTTTATTATTATTATTATTATTATTATTATTATTATTATTATTAGGGGTGAGTACTGTTAGGAAAATGTGAACATAGGTCTTTCATCTGCCTAATTGTGAATATTTGTAAACGAAGTAGTGCATGCATAATAGAGTACCTTACCTTTTTTTATAGGTAAAAGCACTGGCTGTACCTGGGTGTTTTGCATTATGTACATGTGGACTGAGGAACTAGCCCACATCACCTCCATGAATAGGCCTTGGACTGCTCTGCTTTGCTATCCTGACAGCGTCAAATGCTACAATGGGGTACTTTGTTCCTATTAGACATAAAGTTGCAGACTACTACTGGAGAAGAATTCACATGCTTCCCAACTGCCGCCATTATCTTACATAGGTGGGGGTTGGGCATCTGTGAGTGAATGGGCACAGGGCCTGGCTAAAGACTGGGCAACAGCAGGCTGTTGGGTTTACTTGGAGGTTGGTCACAGGGCCTAGCTAGAGGTTGGGTACCAGCGGAGTTTGGGTTCATTGCCTTGCACCCTGCACACATGCTCTTCTTTTGATATGATCAAAAACCTACAGAATTCACAGAAAAATCCAGTAGTTAAAGTGAACTTATAGTTAGATATGGTGATGAAATATTAGCTTATGTTAAAATAAACACCAGAAATTCACAAAAAAACAATGGTTAACCAACGGATAAAGGGATATTATTGTTAGGTGTTGAAAACAGAAGAGGTCTAATGTTTAAAACATGAATAACCATTCAATTTACCAGCTATAGTTTAGCTAACTGACGCCCCTGCCATTCACTGCTTATGACCTCAAATATTACATCACTCATGACATCTTAAATTCTTCATTGATGTCATACTGGTGAATTTCAGAGTTTTTAGAAGTTAGCTCTCATTTCAACACCTAAATATAGTGTTACTTGAAATATTTTTTTCAGTTACGATATATATGTATATTTATATTACTCTGGCAGTGATAGCACCACAGTAGCTATAGTTAGGTCTGAGTATCCAAAAGAAGTGCATTTTTTGTTTTCTTAATAAACATTAACAAATCTTCACAATGCCTATAAAGAAGTTCATCCACTTTGGCTCCTTCATGGAAAGTTTGGTGCAAATCCATCTAGCAGGTCAAGAAAAAGAGGGGAAGGTGTCCCAAAACATCAATTTCCCATTTTAATTTCCTTTGCAAAGAAAAAACAGTTGAACTGAATTATACCAAATTTGGTGAAAAGTTAGAACTTTAGTCAGAAATCCTGCTTTTCCATGTTTGGTGTAAATACTTTCAGTAGTTTTTGAGAAATGTGTGTTTAAAGAGAGGCTCTAGCTGGGCATAAATGAGTTAAAATTGTGTCCAGATATGCTCTTGTTGGCCAAATTAATGGGGATTGGTCTCTCTTGATTTGTCAGCCACAATGTGAATAACATGCTGGTGCAGCCATTAGAGGATTTAAGGGCATGGTCCCTGCTTCCTGGACATACATTAAAAAATATATAAGAGACAGGGTGATCAACCCCATCTTCCAAAGACATGGGGGGGTCCCAAAGTGACTCACCCTCGATTAGCCAACCATAGCATCTACAACATCTTGTGGCAGCCAATACAGGACTTGGGGACATGGTCCCCATTAAAATGCAAAGTAGTGAACAACTGTTATTAGAAGCATAGAAAAGGAGCACATATCCTGGGTGAAAACAGATTTTAGTGACAATGTAAGTCATCTATCAGTGGTACCATACTACTTTTAGGGACTGTGGTTTGTTCTTATGTGATTGTATCCTGTGAAAAAGCTCTAAACATCTACTGGGATTTGATAAACCATGTTGGAGAGAAAACCATTTATCTTATTGTTTTTTGTTAGAGGTTATGGACAAAGTATCAGAATCTAAAACAAAAACATATTTTGTATAAGCCCACACTATTAGCCATGTGCAGAAAAGTCTGATAGTCTAAGTTAAATATGTACTTTCAACAGTAGCCTGTCTTTTGCTTCACCATTGTTCTACTGCAGCTTCACCACAGTATTCCAATGAACAACCACAGTACTAACATTACGTATTTATGACAAAAGGGTGAACACCATCTTGATGAAATCAGAGCTGAAAAACTGTAAGCATTTTGTTTAGAAATTAACAAAATGAAGGGCTATATTTTGTCATATAAATTAAGGTTAACACTCCAGACAGCTAACGTGGTCTTCTTTTCAATACATTTTCAAATATCTTTGTCATCAATGACAGAAAAATAGTCTGCTATGTTGATTGGAGAATGTACTTCCAACAGCAGTCCAAACCTGTCAGTTAATTCCTCAGTATTCTATCAGAATGTCACCATAATGTTCTCATGAACAAGTAGAACACCAACATTTTGTATTCATGGAAAAAGTATGGCATACCTGAACACCATCTTGATGGAATCAAAATGGTAGAACTGTAAGCATTTCATACAGAGGAGACTGCTGAAAGGAACAAGATGAGAGTGCTATTTTGGTAATATAAATTATGGTTACTGCTCTAGAAAGCTAAACTGAGGACACATTTTCTATGAGATCTCAAATATCTTCTTGATTAATGTCAGAAAAATTATAGTATGGTGAATGAAACATACTTTGAACAGAAGCACAGATCTCTAATGAACAACTAGGGAACTAACATTTTGTATTCAAGACAAAAGTGAGGCACACCTGAATGTCATTTTGTTAGACTATGAGTTGTTGAATTTAAAGGTTTTCCTGACGCGAAGGGTAAAGTAAATGACCATTGAGATGTTAACGCTCGTATGAAACTATAAGGTTAAATAAGTTAGGGCATGTATGAGTTTTTTGCAATTTGAGACAATATATTTTCAAAGGGGCTAAAAATAATTTAAAAGCGAGATGTCTACATAAGTTCAGAATCCCCTTTCACATCCGTGTACTGGTCCTACACATCTCTGTCGCTTAACGGCTTCCTAATTGTAAGACAAAGTCAAAAAGCCTTGTATAGCGCAACATATCACAGTTAGGTCTCAAGGCGCTTGCAGACAGATTGACACACCTCGATTCTTATATCGGATAAATTGGGGAACAACCAGGCTTTTAATTCTCTGCGGAAGTGTATGTTGTCTGGAATAGACGAGATGTATGAAGGAAGCTTATTCCAGAAATGGGGGGCAAGATAGGAAAAGGATCGGCCACCGTTTCGCACAGTGCACGTCCGTAAAGGAGTTAAAAGAAGTTTAGAACTGAATCTCAAAGTTCTGCCTGGCTGATATTTTCGCAATTTATTCCTAAATATCCTGGGCCAGTGTGATAAATGCTTTTGTGTGTGAGGCAGAGAACTTTATATTGACCTCTCAACCTAATTGGCAGCCAGTGGAGGGATTTTAGGTTGGCACAGGACAATGATCTTGAGGGTTGGTCCAGAATTAATCTGGCCGCGGTGTTCTGAAGGGTCTGCAATTTGGAGTAAAGGTCATTATTGATGGATGCCAATAAGGCATTGCCATAGTCTATACGACTAATGAGTAGGCCCTGTACGAGAGGCTTACGGGTGTCAATAGGTAACCATTTGAAGATTTCCGTAATTTCCGCAAAATACCATAACAGGTGCCCAGTACACCGTTAACATGTGCTTTCATCGAGAGCTTGATATCGATGGTGATCCCCAAGTTGCAGATAGTTTGTTTTTGAGATGGACAGGGGCCCAATGCCTGGGGCCACCAGTCACTAGACCAATGATCTTCAGCCCTGCCAAACAGAATAATCTCGGTTTTGCAGTTATTGAACTGCAATTTATTTTGACCCATCCAGTTGTCGATGTGACTCATGCAGCTCTTGAACCGGATGATAGTATCCGCAGGGTCAGGGCCGAAGGTGACCAGCAACTGGGAATCATCGGCATATGATACGGTTTCAAAGCCATAGGATCTAGTTATCTTAGCCAGGGGAGTCTCATAAAGATTGAAGAGCATAGGGCTCAAAATAGACCCCTCTGGTACTCCAATACATACTGACCTGCTACACGCAGCCATCGAACCTAGATGCACAGTGGTAGAATGATCTTTTAGATAACTGTTGAACCAGTCCAAGGCCTTCCCTTGGACCCCTATCTCCCAGAGCTGTTGTAACAAGATGTCATGGGAGATGGTGTCGAAAGCGGCCGACAGGTTCAACAAAACCAGAATAGCCAATTCCTTATTATCTAAGGCAAGCCTGATATTGTCTACCATTTCTCCTACCACCGTTTCGGTACTATGTGCCACACGAAACCCCGATTGAGAAGGATCAAGAAGACTATGTCTTTCTAAATGGCTAGTCAGTTGTTTATTTACCAGGGCTTCGAGGGTTTTGCCGAAATAAGACAACAGCAAGATGAAGCGGCAATTGGCTAATTCACTGGCATCTAGGGTAGGTTTCTTCAAAATGGGCCCAATTTGTGCTTTCTTCCAGCTACCAGGAATAACAGCTTGATCCAGAGAGAGGTTGAAAATCTCCGTTAGCCTTGGTATCAGCAAGGGTGCCAATCTCCTAAAAATCCGGGGGGGGGAGGGGATCTATGGGTAAGCCAGATTTAATCTTGACAATAACCTCCGATACCTGATCACTGGTTACAGATTGAAATTTAGTCAACGGAGGTATCGATAGGTGGCTGCTCCTGGTTACCTGCATATCGGTCACGTTATCATGCGGGAAGGATCTGTAGATAGCCTTTTTTTCTCATTGAAAAAACAGGATCGTTTGTCAACCCAATCTTGATAGAGGGCCTCGGAGGATTGAATAGCTTCAGGGGTAGTGAACTCTTTCAAGATTTTATATAGCTCTTTACTCAAGTTAGCTAAATACAGCTTTTTTGCCTTTTTGATGTTATTTAAATATGAGCGCTGGCTTTCTCTATAATTAGCTTGGTCACTGGCTGTTTTGGTTTTTCTCCAGAGACGCTCAGCTGCCCTGTTGGATAATTTCTCAATTTTGAGTTCTGTAGTAAACCAGGGAGAGGGTTTATGCTTGACCTTGACTCTAGAAAAAGGCGCTATTGAGTTCAGGGTCATTGTAATGGCCTGTTCGAAGTCAATAATCACTTCCTCAATGTTGTTAGTGTTCAGTTCATCTTCGATGCTGAAATTATTAGAAAAAGAAGCCGATGTAACTTTGTGCCAAGGTCTAATAACAACGCTTTCTTTAGCCAGTCAGATTATCAGATCATTTACAGGAAGACTAAAATGTATTAAGTAATGATCGATCCAAAGGAGCTGTACAGGTTGGCCAACGACAATCCTAGTAGAGTTAGTAAACAAGACGTCGAGAGTGTGGCCAGTCTGATGTGTAGGCCCAGCTACCAATTGCTCCAGCCCCAGTGTCCACAGGGATGTAATCAGTTGGTCAGTGTCAGGGTCCTGTGCTAAATCGGCATGGTAATCAAAGTCACCGATAAGGATGAAATTATCAGCACCCACGACACAAAGCGCAATAAATTCAACTAGCTGGTTTACAAAGTTAGCTTTGTATCCAGGCGGTCTGTAGACAAAGGCTCCGGACTATATTGTAGAAGACTGCGCCATAAGTTTAAAAATTTAAATTTCTGCTTTATCTGAGTGCAGAGAATCCACTATAATGGTTTCTAATGTACCTGTTGTCGCACTTGCTAAGCCCCCTCCTCTCCCAACTGCTCTATCCAAACTTACTAGCTTATAAAATGGTTGGAAGGCAGTAGCTATATCCGGAGAGGCCTGTTCGTGAAGCCAGGTTTCCGTTATAAAACAGACTTCTGGTTAGGATAGGAGAGTCCATATTTCCAGCGCGTGTTTGGGAATCGACTGAGCGTTGCAGTACATAGCCTTCAGATGTGCAGGGACATCTCCTAGGACCCTGTCCCTTATAGGGCACGGACGAGATACCTCAAAAGAGGTCAGCTCTTGGCAGGAAATGGGCTCGTTTTCAGATGAGATATCCATGGGTTCAACCATGTGGGAGAATGTATTTAATGCATCAAGCTCTCCTCTTTAATAACACGTTTTAGCCAAAATTAGAATAAAAATATAACCAAATCCTCCGATGAGCAGGGGTCCTGGCGGCGACCGTCCTCCACCAGCTAGCGCAACCGGAAGTGAGGAATCACAATGCTCAAACAGTCCCTCTGCTACAAACGACACAAGCCGCGGCGGAACGGGGACGAAGAGCAGAGTGAGGTATGTCTGAATACAGTTTTAAAATGCTCCAGCAGCCGAGCCCACAATTCTAAAGAAAAATAACTAAGTGCAACAGTGGCCCAAATAAAAGTAGAGCGTACCACACGCACACAGTGAATTAAAAACATATACTGGGCTACCTAAGCATAACACCCCTCGGTTGATAATCGGTGGGCTAAAGTCTGCTGCGCGTCCGCACCCCAGCCGTACAATTTTAGTAGAAAAACTTTGTGTGCAGCAGGGAATGTCCACCCAAGCAAGTATAGTCAGATTTAGTGCTAACACCTCAGCTTACGTTAAAAAGAACAAGAAATTGAAATTTCAAGGTGTTTAAGTTGGTGTATTTCTCTGGGATTAGTTTGAGCTGGTATGGGCTACCTAATCTGCAAGGTAACGGGTTCCATAGTTTGGTTGCTTGTACAGAGAAAAATTTGCTACCATAGTTTTTTTTTTGTATGCTGGTATTGTGAGATGATCTGTACAAGTCTAGAGTGTAGGTTCCTGGGTTGGATGTATTTGATTACTTTGTTCCAGTTGAATACTGGGCCATTAGCTTTTAGTGCTCTGAAATATATTTGAGACTTGGATTCATGGTGTATTACATGATTGCAATGAGTGGGTAAGAGGGATGGAGGCCAAAGATTTTCAGGCACTTAACCAGTTGATGGTGGCAGAGTGACTCAAGGTGTTTGGAAGTCATTTGGGGGCATTTGAATTTCACCTGGACACGCTGCTGGTCTCCCGGTTGGTCTCCCTCTGCCGTCGCTGCTTCCCGAGATCTTAGCGCGGCCGCAGTGTGGGGGGGGACCACAAGTCCCAAGCGCCCTAGCGGCAGGAAGCCGCTCCCGCTAATTTCGCGCCAGGAGGCTCTTCAAATTGAGAACACTCCGCGCGTCGCGGGACCGCGCGCGGGCAGCGCCGGCTAAGTGCGGGCAAAGGGCGGGCCGTCTGTGGCCGTCCGGGGCAGGGAGAGGCCAGGCTGGGCCACCCCTCTTGGTCCTAGGTTATGTAACGAACTAATGATTTTCTGGTGTTAAATATTCACCACTTTTAAGAATAATAGCAATATTATACTAAAGATGTAATCTTATTTTTAAATAAGAGTTTATTTATTGTACTCAATCACTGGAGCTGTACCAACCTGGCCGATCACTTCGCTCAAGCAATCAAGCCCTACTGAAACCCCCTGTAACAAAAAAATCCAGACAAGGAGACCGAGCATTTTCTTCAGTTGGCCCCGCTCTGTGGAACAAGCTTCCCATTGAATTAAGAATGACCACCAACCACTTGTCTTTTAGAAGGTCACTTAAAACTTTCCTCTTCCGGGAAGCATTCCAACTCCACTAATTAATGCAAGTATCTGCTATTGTCTTGGTGAGCAAAGCGCGGAGATACCCTTATGGGATTAATTCCTGCGCGATATAAGAAATTAAAATAAAATAAAAATAAAATACTCCAGTGTTTGAATCGTTTTATGTACGCTGGTATCATTGTATTTTTTCCGATATTTTTTGCATATTTTAGTGTTAGATCATGGGGAAGAATATTCCCGCACAGTCTGCCCCTGTCATGAAGCAAAGAGTAGTTTAAAATACTCCTCTCCCTAGTCTGACAGCAATTGACCGAATGCTGCAGAAAACTATAGGGGTGGTTGCGTCTGCCATTGAAAGTACAGAAAGGCGCCTTTTGCTTCCAGTGGGTACGCTCCCCCATTTGCCCGCTACAAATATATCGATGTTCACAATAAAGTCTCAGGACTCGACACTAGCACCATCTTTTGTCGGCCTGCCGGGGGCTCAACCTATCTCAGTAACTCATGATATCGTGCCTATTATGAGTAATGTACCACCTGAACCCTTGCCCTCTTTAACCAGACTATCTCCGACACCCACAATTTACCCAGGGAATGTAACCTCTGAGCCTCCACTTTCGATTGAGGATCTTACAGAAAAGCTGGGGTGTGATACGCTTTTAAGTCCGATTTCTGTTTCAATGTTAAGCGCAAATAGCGATAGCCCACGTGTAACGACTAGAGGGCAGAAGGCAAGACATAAATTAAAGCATTCCAATAAGGAAGGATCATCTACAAAAACTGCTAAAGGCAATGCCGGCCATAAACAGCGAAAAACTGCTGTAAAACCAACTGGAACAAAAGGAAATAAGGGTAATAGTCAGACAGAGATTGCATTTCCCTCAACTAGCATAGGTAACTCAACAGTTGAAGAGTGCTTTTGGGGAAGAATGGAGACCCTTTTAACAACTCTTTTAGAACCTATCCGTTTAAAAGTTACGAATATAGAAATTAGGGTAACCAATATGGAGGAACAGTTTGTTAGTAATCAGCAGCCTACTCAGGACAAATATACTCCTATATTAGCTCGACCAATCCTTACTGACTTAAAGGGACAGACTAATAATACATCACGGGTCCCAGTCACTCAAATCCAGTCCAAAAATAGTGAGGCTAATGGACGACTAGAGCCCAATAAGCCAAGGGATAATATTGGAATTAATATACTAGGTCCGTCTGGTTCCGCTCAAGTAATTACTAACGAAACCATAAGTCATATAAGAAGAGATGAGGACACTAGAAAGGTTAATGTAACTTCAACCTTACCTATTTTAAATGTACCTCCTGAAGACACACCATACACAGTAGTGTTAGCCAATGTTCCTCCTCTCCTCCCTAATGTCTTTGAACACTGGTCGACTTTGAGGAACAAATCCCTCTATTTCCTATCTACTAAGCTCGGACTCAATAACAATTCTTTGTTTTCCGAATTTAAGATGGCCAGAAGAGTTAGTTGGTTGGGCATGTTAAGTAAATCATTGAGCGGGGACTATGTAATTTTAACATTTCGGTCACCGCCACTGGTTCATAATATAATTGAGAGGGGTTGCAGTGGGTCAGCTGACCCTGATTTTGTTAACATTCTCCCCCTTGGTTTTTTTCTACTGCCCACCAAGGCCGGGTTAGGTGTTCAGGCCCCCTTTGTCCACCATTAAATCAGGGGGGCCCAACTGGAGGAAGATACTGTATCCCAACATTTAATCCCTTTGACACTCTTAGTGGCTTAGAAAATAATGATTGACTGCAGTTAGACATCCCACAAAATCTTCCAGGCATAGCAGTTGACCCCATGCCTGCTCTCAGCCATGGGGAAAATGTAAAGGAAGGTAGGGAGAAAGTTTTTAATATGATAAGGATTGAGGGCCATACAGGGGGTTTGGAGGTCCTGGATGTTGGGTTAGAGGTAGGGAGTGAGCACAGGACTGCGACCCTATCTGTAGGTCCTAATCCTGTTGCTTCTGCTTCTCCCCCACTGGTTCCGCCGTTATGCAGTGTTTCCTCCTGGAACATTGCCGGCATTAAGTCTAAAATTGGCAATTCACTTTGGCAGGACTTTATTCAGACCCAAGATTTGATCTGCCTCCAAGAAACATGGAGTAGGGATCTGGTCCACCTTAATGGTTTTAAGACCTTCCATACTCCAGCTGTTGACGTTATACATGGAAGAGCGAAGGGTGGATTGAGCATTTATCTGTCAAATAAGTTGAATATAACAAAGGTAACAGAGCCTGTTAAAGATATCTATTTCCAACTTTTGATACTTGGTTTGGACTCTGATACTCCAATTGCTCTGCTTAATCTATATAATATTATTCCCCTTAGCGATGTATCTAACGTCCTCAAAAAACTGGCTAAAGCATTGTTTCTACAGGGAAAATTTTTCAGTCATGACCTGATGATACTCTTGCTCAGTGATTTTAATTGTACTGTGTGTAACATGATGGAGGATAACAAGTGTGGAATGACACGGGAAGACGGCTTGTGCCAGTCACATTTTACTCATTCCTCCCTGGGGGATGTATGACGTTACAACGCATGCTTTTACAACGCGGTTTTTACAACACATACCATTACAACGCATAGCGCTTTGGGGTGCTGGATAGTGAATAGTTTAATTTACTATTCCAACTCCAGTGCCCGTGGACACTAGGGAAGGTGTTGGATAGTAAATTAAATCTATTCCCTATCCTAGAGCGCCCCCCAGCGCAATGCGTTGTAATGGTTTTCGTTGTAAAACCTGCGTTGTAATAGCACTGCGTGGTAAAAGTTGCATTGTAAAGGATGTTTCCCCTCCCTGGGTGAACAATTTAATGAATTACTTGGTAAACTTGATTTGGGATTTGCAAACGAAGTCTGTATGATACCATCTTCCCTTCCTCCAACAACTTTTAATGGGAGGGGTTGTGCTTCTACTATTGATTATGCCCTCGTAACAAATAAGCATGGTAATAGAATGTATTCTTTTAAGGTCTCAGATATTGCTTTAAGTGACCATTTTCCGCTCTGTGTAGCCATCTTGATCCCAAAGAAGTCCACTTTAAAACGTAATATAGAAAGGGACAGTGTGGACGAAAATGTGTCCATTGGTAGCATAAATGGCTACTCGTTAAGATGGGCCATGGTGGATCAAACTGAAATTCTTAATATAGTAATTGGTAAATGCACATCTGAGCTAGGGATTTGTTTGGGGGAAGACTCTACACCCGAAATGCTCCTTGCATCCTTCCTAACTATTTCTAATGTAATTAGGACCTCCCTTACGAGACAATGTAAAAATGCTAAACAAAAAGGAGGTTGGTTTAACTCTAGTTGTACTAGAGCTTATGCACTTCTAAAGAAAGAATTGCATAAGAAACCTAGGTGTGCTAAGGAAGTCAGTAGACTCAGTAAATAGTGTAAACTTGCCATAAAAGACAGAAAGGATAAGTTGAAAGAAGAAGCCTGGGAAGCCTTGCATCTAGCTCTCGGAAGGAATGATAGTGCGGGCTTCTGGAAGATTATTAGAACACCCTTCCTTAGGGAAGAGGTTGTCCCAGACTAGAGATAGCAATTCCTGAATCAGACTGGATTAGGCATTTTTCTTAAGTATATGAGGGTGAGAGACTGGTGAGTTCTCCTTCTATCCCCACTGCCTACTCCACCTCAAGAAATGTAATGTTCCCCCTAGAAGAGGTTGTCAAAGCTTTGCATGTAAGTCAGGGTGGGAAAGCCCCTGGCCCGGACGGTGTTCCCATAGGCATTTTTAAGGCCATTATTCCTCTGTGGACCCCCTTCTGGTCCAGGTGCTTAATGCTAGTTGTATTTCAGAATTTTTGCCTACCTGGGTGGAGTCCATAATAGTGCCCATCTACAAAAAGGGGGATAGACATGACCCGGGTTGTTATAGACCCATCTCCCTTTTAGATTATTTTACTAAAATAGTGGGCCGGATAATTTTGGACCGGCTCTTGGTTTGGGCCGAAGACAACTCTATTTTATCTGATCTACAATATGGTTTTCGTTCTGGTCTAGGAACAGTGGAACAGGGCCCAAATCTTTTAATGCTGGTCGGGAAGTACACAAGGGCCAAGAAAGGGAACATGTTCCTGGCCTTTGTTGACCTCTCGGCCGCTTTTGACTGTGTGGTTCATTCCAAACTATGGATATTGCTGGGACAACTTGGGGTTGAAGAAAATATTATTTATTTTCTTAAACGTTTTTATAGTGATGCTTCAGCCCGCGTCCGTTACAGCCTGAAGGGGGAACGCACTCAGGAGTGGTGTCAGGCAGGGCTGTGTCCTGGCCCCATTCCTTTTTAACTTGTACATAATGGTTTGGAGGAAGCCCTGTGCAAAAATAGTTTAGATTCCCCATATGTAGCTGGCCGCCCAATCCCGGTGCTTCTGTATACTGACGATGCTGTGCTAATGTCTCGTACTCAAGTGGGACTTCAGCGCGTGATGGATAGTTTTGCCCTCTTTCTGAATGAGCTGGGCCTAAGAGTAAACACGTCGAAAACTTTCACCATGCGCTGTGGCAGGTACTCTAAAACCAAGAGGGCCATTTTTATAGCAGGACAGAAACTTGAGTCCACTAAGCAATTTTCTTACCTTGGCTTACTGTTTACCCAGAGCGAGTCATGGGGACAGGCAGTGGCAGCGAAAAAACCTGCGATGGTTCGCTCGACGGCTGCCCTCAAGACTTTCTCGAAGAAATTAGGTACCAGACCCCCTGTGGAGTTAATTAAGATCTACAAAGCCAAGTGTGTATCTGGTGCAATTTACGGTAGCGGGGTATGCGGTTTCGCAGACCCTATGCCCATCCAGGTAGTTGAGAACTCCTTTTTAAAGTTTATCCTTGCAGTTCCTAAGATCACTCCTAATTATAACTGCCACGCAGAACTGGGTCTTGCCTTTATATCTGATCTCATTAAGCTTGAGCCTGTGCTATTATGGCACAGGCTGTGGACCGAAGAAGAAACCAAGCTTAATAGAGATGTTCTGACAGATATTCTGAAACTAGAAGGAGCCATGAGGATACCATGGCTGAGCTATGTATGTAAATTTCTAACGGATATTGGAAAGTTTGATTACTTTCTAAATCCCCTTACTATCTCAGCTATTTCACGTAAGGACTTGAAGAAGGAGGGTCTGGCTTTTTTGGATTCCTTAAGAATTATATCTGAGGTTTTAAAACCTACTGTCCTGCAACACCAAATGTTATTAACAACTTTTAATATTCAACCCTATCTGATTTATGTCCCTGATAACTATGACAGATTCCTATTATCTCGTTTTAGATTTGGAATTTTTCATAGATTGGTTAGTTTTCCAACAGTAAATAATTGGACACTAGATTTACCCCCTTGTCCCTGTGACGATGTTTCCCCCAAAAGTACTATGCATGTTCTTCTATTCTGTAAATTCTATAGTCTGGTTAGGCATAGTGTTTTACTGCCGTTACTGAGAGAGATGGGCCATCGGCAAAGCCGTTTGGCCATGTTAAGCATTCAATACCTGGATAATCATCTATGTGTTGCAACAATTACATTGTTTTTGAAAAAAGTGATGCGTACTAGAAAAAGTATGATTATATAATGCACTTTAATAAGTTTAAGGATGTTATGAATTGGAAACTTTGTTATTAATGAATTTTCTTCTTTTTTGTATGACACTGAGAGATTATAAAATGAACTGAAATGTATTTTTATGAAATGTTTTGTATGTACACTTTTATAATTGCTTTTTAACAATCGAATAAAGTTATATTTGATTGATTGATTGACTCAAGGAAGAGTGGTCCACTCCATTTAGGGAATACCGGTCTGATCTGACAGAGAGGGATCCAACAAAATTTGCATTGTTAATTGATTGTTTACCAGCTCTCCCAAACAGCTGGAGTGCATTGTTCATTGATGTGAGGTAAGAGTAAGACCAGGGTAATTCTCAGGGGACTCAAGGAGGACCCAGGAAACTTGAGAATGGTAATGGTGTGTCCTGGAAGGAGGATGATGAGAAGGGAAGGCAAGGAACTCCTTCATATCCAAAGTAGTGACTTGTTTTAAGTGCTTCAAAGTGGGACATTACAAGAGAGATTGTCAAGAGAAGGAACTTAACCTACTGAAACCCGTGACAGCAAGCATATTACATGTGGTTGAAGGTACCCAAGAGGGATCGGTTGCGCTCAACATTGTAGCTATGGACATTTGGGAGAAGGACCCAGATGCTCTGAAGCACCTTTATCCTAACATAATGGTATTTGTGCAGGAAGTTAGCATCAATGGAAGGAAAGTGCAAGCCCAGAGGGATGCTGGAGCCTTTCACATTATGGTTAAGAGGACATACATTAAACCTGAGGAGATACTCCCTGAGACCAATGATACTCGTTTGGTAGCCAGTTTGAGGGCATGGAGTTTCCGCTTGGCAGGGTTGGGATTGATCTCAATAGCAAAGTGGCCATTATTGATGTCACAGTAAGGGAAATGCAAGGAATTGGATGTTTCTTGGGAAATTATTTGATTGCCCCTTCTTGCTGCTATATCTATTTATTTATTTTAATATTTATAAAATGGACTGTCACCTGAAAGGTATCCTGGTGCCAGAGTTTTTAACTGGGACTCAACAGCAGTACAGAAGAGGAAAGTGGCAATGGAAGTTAGTTAGGGAAGAGCCAGGTGTTCAAAGGCTTCCTGAACTGGAGGAGATCAGTTGAAAGCATATAAGAGGCTGGGAGCCGGTTCCAAAGCTGAGTGGTCATTACTGAGAAGGCATGTCCTCCCTGTCTCGTTTTCTTGAAATTTAGAATACAAACAAGATTAGCTAACTAGGAGCGTAGGCATCTCGCCAGAGCATATTTCGGAAAGGCATTCTGAAAGTGGATTGGACATTGGCCCGAAGAGTCTTAAAGACGATACAAGGAGCCTTAAAGGAGATTCTATGCCTGATCGAGGGCCAATGAAGCTCTTTGAGTGCATCTGATGCAGATGATTTTCAAGGTCTATCCGGAGCCAGTTTGGCGGGAGTGACCTGGACTCCGTGTAGCCTTTGGAGCAAGATGTCTGGAGCTCCTAGAAGGAGAGCATTACAATAATACAGCCTGCTCAGGATCACGCTGCACACAACCAGGGTTTTGACCGATGTTGGTAGCAGAGAAATAAGTTCCCGCAAACCCAGCTGTTTTATTGACATGACCTTCCAAGGATAACTTGCTGCCTAAGGTGACCCCCAAATAACGGAGCAAGTTTGAGGGGGATGGTTCTTCCTAAGTGGCTAAAGTCCAAAAGTTGGCTTGGATACTTACAGGGATTTTATTAGCAGGGCAACACAGAAGATCTGTCTTGTCTCTTAAATTTCAATGAGTTGGATGGCCTTCATGCAGTTGTGGAAGGTCTTAGTCTCTATCTGATGGCCACTATCAAGTGCCAGAATTTGCTGGGTGTTGTCAGCATAATTAACTAGATGGATATTTTGAGTTTTGATAAAGGTCAGCAAAGGTATCATATAGAGTTGAAATAGAATATGGCTAAGGGCGACACCTGAGGGCTACAATACTTGACATCCTTAAAAGCAGAGCGGTAAGGAGATAGAGCAATGGCCTTACATCACTTCAACAGGTAGGAGTGCATCCAGCTCAGAGCAATGCCACTTATAACGGCCATGGCAAGTCTTTCCTGAAGGACATTGTGATTTACCATCTCAAGGTGGCAGATAAGTCTAATAATATCAGAATCGCTGTCCTGCCACCATCCACTATCATCTGGAGCTCATCCATGGCAGTGAGAAGGGCCAGTTCCGTTCTATGGCCAGGTCTAAAGCCAAACTGTTCCTTTTCCAGCAAGAAGTAGTGTTATAAATCGTGAGAAAGGCTTTTGCTAACATGGTGTTCCAGTTGCTTTTTCGGGAAAGGCAACAAATAGATTGTCTGGTAGTTACAAGGGATGGCAAGGTCTAGGGAAGATTCCTTCAACATAGGGGAGACAATAGCTTTTTTACAGGTGTGAGGGATCTTGCCAGTGTCTAGAGACTGCTTACAAATCTGTTGTAGCAGAGGGGAGGTTAGATGCATCGAGTTGATTGCAAGGCACATTGGAAAGGGGTACAATGAATGAGCAGCAATTTCAGAGTTTTGGGTACGGAAAGGCTAGCCAGATGAGGGGAACTGTTGATTCCCTCCAAGATCTTAATTATTTTTTTCCTCAAAAAATGAAGCACAGTTACTACATAAGTTCTGGGACCGGGTAATATCTCTTTTCAGGCAATAAGGGTTAGACACCTGTTGCAGAATGTTAAAAATCTTTTTAGTATTGATGGGTGCTGTAGAAATTACTGTGGTACAAAAGGGGGTGGTGATGGACGGAGCATCTGAACCAAGTGTTATAAATCGTGAGAAAGGCTTTTGCTAACATGGTGTTCCAGTAGCTTTTTCGGGAAAGGCAACAAATAGATTGTCTGGTAGTTACAAGGGATGGCTAGGTCTAGGGAAGATTCCTTCAACATAGGGGAGACAATAGCTTTTTTACAGGTTTGAGGGATCGTGCCAGTGTCTAGAGACTGCTTACAAATCTGTTGTAGCAGCGGGGAAAATTCCTCGGGCAGATCTTTCCAAATCATATGAGGAAGGGGTTCGAGTATGGAACATGAGGATATGGAGTTAGCTAAGGAGCAGAAATCATCGACTGAGCTGGTTTCAAACATTTCAAGCCGGGATCAGTGGCTAACTGAGAGGTTAGATGCATCGAGTTGATTGCAAGGCACATTGGAAAGGGGTACAATGAATGAGCAGCAATTTCAGAGTTTTGGGTACGGAAAGGCGATACAGCCGTCTTCACCCAGGCTTGCTTGAATCCAGTGGCAAAGTGAGCAAGGGACTCACATCTGAGCATACCCTGCCAACTTATGGTGAACAAAGCGGTACAAAAGGGGGTGGTGATGGACGGAGCATCTGAACCAATCAAAAACTCACACCCAGTCAACAGATCTGGGTTTAATCCATCACCGTTCTTTAGCAGTTCAGACATGGCCATATGCAAATCAGTCTGACCCTGTGCCTCATGGGAACGGACATTGCTGGTTTTACCTATCTGATCACCTTATCTCTCAAGGTAAGAGTTGGTTTGGTGTGTTCTGATCTTGGAGGGGTGCCTGTTGGGACAGAAATGTCCTCTGCATGGTAAGAGACATGTAGAAATGGACTATAAGAAGGGAATGTTGAGACCCCACATTTTGTCATCTGCTATGCAGCCAGACAGGCTGTTTGAGAAGGGGAAGCTCTGCAAGACTTCTGCCTATGACCAGGGCTGGGGAGCAAAGGCCTGCTATTCTCTGTGCTAGGTAATGAGATATCACCCAGGGAAAATAAGGCTACCTGCCCTGGAGCCTGGAGCGCCGACACCAGCCTGCTTGCAAAGACCAGGGTGCCCTGTGAGGAAGAGGAGAGTGTTAGAGGGAAGGAGGCCCAGTGAGGAGTCCTGACATGAGGATTCCCTGTATGAGGTGTGAGGATTTGGTTGTACACCGATCTGGTTGGTTCCCGTATGCAGTGTGAGCTTGGTGATGTCCATATGCCAGGAGAGGGCCACGTGTACTGAGCCATGTGTGAGCACAGTCCTGGTCTTGCTAAGCCCATACCTCCATGCTGTGGTGACCACTTATGCCACTGGGGGCCACTAGTAAAGTTGCAACTTTGAGAAGAGCAGAGATTTGCAATCATCTGGGCAAGGACTCTTGTGCTGCTGGAGCCTGCACCATATTATCCCATACCGCAGCAACCGCTTATACCAGGAGGGGCGACCGGTACCAACGGAGCCAGAGAAATCAGTCTGCCACCTGAAGGAGAGATTCAGTCTATGTTCAGTGGATTAAACCCACACTGCAACAGAACTGCCCCAACTCACCACCAAAGATGGCTGAGGATGTCGTGGATAATGTCACACACTCACTGGTTCTAATCAGGAATTGAAGAAAGGATGCCACTCCCAAAGGTTAAAGCCTGATTACCACATCTTCACGAGCTGGGAGCTGCTCTGACAACTGAGAGAACTCCAGCAACACAGCTCAGGAGAGAGAGTCTGTGCTGCCAGGTGCTGCTGCGAGGGCTGAGGCCAGTCTAACTTCTCCAAGCAGAGCAGGACTAAAGGGTGGTCATGCTGAGGGCACCCCCTGCACTGCTGACTTCTTCTGAGCTGCGAGAGTAGGTAAGACATGAACTGGGCCAATCAGGCCCCGGGGAACTAGCTGCTAACAGTGCTGAGGCACCATAGACACTTTTGATCAAATGGAAGAGTATAAGGAGAATTCTTGAGTACGCCTAATAGTGAGCATTCCCTGGATGCAGCCACCAGTGAATGGGGAATAACCCCAAACATGTTACACGAAGGAGGATGGGGCAGGGATTTGCCTGATAAACACGAGAGCCCCGACCTCAAGGGGTTGTGATGTTGCATCTGAATGTTGTAATCCTTTGCATAAGTTAGAAATAAAGTACTACTTTTTCTTATAAAAGCAAGTATTTGGATATTGATTTAATGTTCGTACTGTGTGCACTTTGAGTCATGAGTCGTGTTCACTGACCTGTTTCTACATCTCCCCTCCAAGAGAGCCTTGACTGCGTGAGCACAGCTGCCAGTTAATTTAAATTCTGAGTTAATTTCAGAAGAGGTATACGTGGCCTTGTTCTTCAAGATCCACAGTGGGTCTCGCCCTGATACATCAGGAGTAAAAGGCCTCAACCACCACGGTTGGGCCCAATAACCCCTACATGTCCTGTGGCCCTCTGAAAGGGGTTCTCAAAGTGTCAGTCATTTAAACCAAAAAATTAGAACAGACAAATATAGACAAGGCATCACAAATATTATATACATGAGACTTACATAGGCACATATAGTAAATATAATTCTTATGAGGAACTGAGAAACAGATATTCCAAGAAACAAAAGGCATTCATACAGTTCAATATACAACCATTGTCCAGGGTTTTTGGTGGCTCAAGCCAGAATTCAGAGTGTCCATTCTTATTATCCATCTGAGTTCTTTCTTGTTCAATAGCTGTTCCAAATTACCACCTCTCGCTGGAATCCTGATGCTGAGGATTATTTTCCATTTTAGGTCATCTTCTGTGCTTGTGAAAGTGTGCAATTAAGGGAGCAGTGAGGACCTTGCATCTGAGGCTGCTTCTATGCCAACAGATTTGGATGTTGGTCTTTTTGAGTTGTGAGGCCAATGTATAATAACTTCCATGGCAGAATATGACATAAAGGACATTACTGGTATTGCAATTAGAGCATGTTTGGAGAGGTACTGTTGAATTTCTGTGGTTAAATTTCTTGATCTCAATGGAGAAATTGCCAAACTCTGCATTGCATATATAATGACCCACAAGGGGAGAGAAACCCCCATGGTCAGTAAGTTTAAGTAATAGCTTTTTCCTTGGCATTGCAGAATTGACTATGTAGTCCTTCAAATTCTTGCCTCTTTTAAATTCGAACATAGGAGTCTCAAAAGCAAGGTCCCCAGCTGTTAATACATTCCAGTGTTTTTAATACATATTGAAATAATGTTGGAGCTAGTGAAAAAGTTATAAGACTAATAAGTCTTTCACTTTCTTGTTGTGTTAACAAGGTATCACGTAGGCAATAGCGTGCCTTTTTAGAGGAGAGTTAATTAAAACGTTTTGGATAACTTCAAAGCAGTAATCTATGGTTGCGTACATCTGACTTTCTAAAGAAATAAGCCTTGAATTTCCAATTATGTCTCACCCTAAGGAATTGGTTATAGGGCAGTGAATCTGTATGCTCCTATAAAGTAATTTTATAGGGGGTAAAGTTATCCTCTATTGAAATTCAAAGAAGATATTTTAGTACTAGTTTTTCAAAATTGAAAATCTCCCCAGGTCATCTACTGGTGGGGGAGAACATATAAGAAGGATGCAGATCTGTCCCCTCAAATCTGTTATTTGTATCATTGTTACCAAAAACGGCCTGCAGATTTTTTTGGGGAAGAACCTCATCAGTTCTGTATGGAGCTCTATGAAATAGGTCCTCTTCGTTGGGACAAATGACAGATCTTTGCTTAGTAAGGAGATTTCTCTACTGGATCATGCGTGATGACAAATTGAAGTCTCCATGTTATCTGTTCTTGAGGGGTTCCCCATTAGTCATATTTCTGATGAGTTTATCAATCCCCCAGGGTACGGCTGATCCATCTCTGCAATATAGCAGTTCCCTGCAGGGTTGACATGGTTGGCAACTTTCTAAAATAATCTGTTGCCCTTGGGTGCTAGAGCCTCCACTGCTACCTTCACAAGGGTTGGAACCGTCCCTTGAATCTTCTGAGATAGCTGAAAATGTTATAACCCTTTGTTCTTTGTTGACAGGACTCCAGGGATAGCAAGAGTTGCGATGTGCGTAAGATCTGTCTGTGTACTACTCGTCAGTAAGTTATGGGTACGTACGTTCAGCTTTGTAATTCTGTATGTCCTTTCAGACCTCATTTGCTTTTGTCTGTGTCATGAATCCCTCACTAGAGGTTTATTTGGCCGTGACCAGAAAACCTGAGTTCTTAAAAAACCCACCCCTTTCCCGTGCACCAGCACTGCCTGTGAGCAAGGTGTTAAATGTGATGAAAGAGAAGACGTTACAAGAATAAGTTACGATGCGTGATGCTGGCTTTGTATTTGAATATTAGCATTGTGCAATTCATGTTTTATTTGGTGAATGTAACTTTTGATTTTGGCTCTGCACTAGGAACAGCCTTTACCGGTTCTGACATTCTGCACATAGAAGCCGCCTTGAGTGTTTCACTCGTAGCGGCTTAAACGTGACGTGCGCACGTTATCTCCTGGGTGCGGTCTACTATATAAACCGCACCCAGGCTTCCAGAAATTGCTTTGCCTTCCGCTTCAGCAAGCTGAAGGTCGCGTCTAGGGGCAGCTCGGCGGACTCACCTGATGGAAGAGATCCGACTCCAGGAATCATCTTTGGGACACATCCTGCTAACCGGAACCCTGTAAAGACAAAGAACAAAACAGAGATAAGTGCTTTTTAAACTTTAAGGGAAGGCGCCCTATGCAAGAAAGCCTAGAATAATCTTTTGGAACATTTTTTGTGTCTCTTCAAGAAGAGAAAAGAGACAGGCTCCAGAGAAGCTTTGGCCCTAATTACCTTTTGGACATTGTTGATTGAAGAGAACTAGTGCGAGAGTTGTAAATTACAGATATAATAATTACAAGAAAATATTGTAATGTAAATGTTACATTTGAATTTTTATTCCTTTATTAGTCAAGATCGAAAGACAGTTGGAAAGGTGTTTGTATGGGAAGTGTTTTCTTTCTCTTCGTGTTTTACAACAGGTTTTTGGACACAAGAGATTTCATAGAATCCACATAATACCACCTTAGAAAACATTTGCAAGTAAGTCAAGGAGTTGAAGGAGAATAAAACTAATGTTTAAAAGAATATTTTCTAAAAGAATATATTTTGTGTTTCAGATATATTGCAAAGACCATAACCCTGACTCAACCCAAGATCACCTGACAAGAACTGACGACTTCACGACAAGACAAAACAAAGAAATACTGGACTTAGGACTGAACAGCTCTGATCGCAGGTAGGAATTATTTAGTGATTTAACGGTTTGTATTATTGTAGAAGAGAGACAACACTAGAGTAGAGAGTAGATAAGAAAGGAGGACGTAAGGAACAGGTTTAATAAGTCCTTCCCACTTGTTGTTTCGCAGGTCGACAGCAAGATAAATCCTTCTCTTCAACGTCCAGTACCGGCCCTCCTCCCAAATTTCTAGTTTTATTCTTGGTTGTAAATTTGAGTCAGCCAAGTTTATAGTTAGTTTCTTGGGAAGTTGGTCTCTTGCGTCTCTGCGAAATCTACTACGTCATCCTCAAGATTCCAGTACTTATAAGGTAAGGGACGACGTAGTGAGAACTTGACAGAAGGCAAAGCCCACGAGTATTATTTCACCCAGACGCAATGGACCAAGTTACCTTACAAGATATAGCAGCAGTCCTTAAAGACTTAAAAGACGAAAATGCGTCTATTCGTAGGGATATGTCAGCTTTACAGACAGTTTTCTAACAAAAAATAATTTTAAAACCTGCAACCTTTCAAGGCTCATCTTCTGAGTTAGGAGTTCAATCTCATATTCAAGTAATTACGCCAATTCCTACTCCTTTAGCTCAGCCGGAAAGGTTTTATGGAGACATTAACAAGTTTTCCATATTTATGCAACAGTGTCATTTACACTTTTTAGCTAAAAGATCGGCTTTTTCTGATGATTCTTCCAAGGTGGCTTTTATGTTATCTTATTTTGGAGGAGACGCAGCTCTTTGGTCATTTCCCTTGGTTGAAAAAGATGATCCTATCTTATATAAATTTAAGGATTTTGAACGTGCTTTAAAAAAGATTTTTGCTAAACACGTTTTCGTACAATCTGCTGATAATGAGTTGCTTAACTTAAAGCAGGGGTCTTCTGATTGACTACATTATATTTCTCAATTTAATCGTTTGGTTTTAGAAGCTAATTGGCCTTACGATAAGAGAGTTTCAATTTTTTATAGAGGTTTAAAAGACGACCTAAAAGACATGGTTACACAAATTTTGGAACCACCTGAAGACATCAATGATTTCATTGACTTAGTGGTCAAATTAAATCATTGCTTAGGTGAAAGGAAAGGAGAAAAAGGAAAGAGTGATCACAAATTTCTTTTTGTAAAGGAGAGAAGTTCTTCTTCCCGGGAAATACCTCCCAAGTTAGATCCGGTAGAACCAATGCAGATTGGTTCTATTCGAGGTCCTTTATATAAAGAAGAAAAAGACAAGAGACGCAAGATGAATCAATGTCTTTATTGTGGTAAGGCAGGACATTTTGTCAGGGACTGTCCTGCAAGACCCAATAAAGGTAAGCCAAAATCCTGTGATGTAGCTTTAATTCAAGAGCATTTGGAAAACTAGAATACTCGATGAAGGATGAGGTCAGCTCATCGAGTGCAATTTCCAGTTGGGCCTCTACTGTTCCACCTATTGGATTTAAACATTTCTGTATTATTGTAGAATTAAGAAGTTTACTTCCTTCTTTACAATCTAAAAAAATAGAAGCAGTAATTGATTCTGGAGCTACAGGCAACTTTATTGACACACATTACTTTTCTCAATTAGGTTTTAAATCTATTCTAAAAGATCATCCTGAAATAGTAAGAGCAGTAGATGGTAAGGAACTGATTTCTGGACCTATCAACAGACAATCTGAGTTATTGGAAATGGACTGTTCACCCATTCACAGAGAAAAGATTCATTTTGACATAATAGATGCCCCTCAGTTCAAACTGATTTTGGGTATTCCTTGGCTAATTCAACACAATCCGATTATCGATTGGGTTTCGAAGACTATTACGTTTAATTCCATTCATTGTTCCAATCAATGTTTTCTTTTAGAAAAACTAAGGATGTAATTCAGGGTTTTGACTTTAGTGCTGACTCTACCAGCGTTTTGGCTTTAGAGGGAGTCCCTTCTGTCTATTCAGATCTTTTAGACGTGTTTGACAAAAAGAAAGCTAATACCCTTCCACCACACAGGGATTTCAACTGTCGAATAGATTTAGTTCCCGGAGCAACCCTACCCTGTAGCAGAATATATGCCCTTACCGAAAAAGAAAATGTTCATCTTAGAGAATATCTTGACGAGTATCTTGCAAATGGTTTCATTAGACATTCCAGATCACCTGTATCATCTTCTCTTTTTTTATTCTGAAAAAAGGAGGTGAATTGCGCACGTGTATTGATTATAGAGCCTTGAATAATGTAACAATTAAAAACAGGTACCCTTTGCCTTTGATCCCTACATTATTAGATCAGGTCAAAAAAGCAACCATTTATACCAAATTAGACCTACGCGGAGCTTATCATCTTGTGAGAGTCCAAAAGGGTGATGAATGGAAGACAGCATTCCGCACTAAATTCGGCCTCTTTGAGTCATGCCCTTCGGACTCTGCAATGCTCCAGCAGCATTCCAATTTTTTATAAATGAAGTGTTACACAAATTCATCGATGTTTGCTGTGTGGTTTATATCGATGACATTCTGATTTTTTCCAACTCAGAAGAAAAACACGTTCAGCAAGTCCGTGCCATTCTTCAAAAACTCCTGTCGAATTCACTTTTTGTAAAATTGGAAAAAAGTTTATTTCATGTCTCAAAAGTTGAATTCCTAGGATATGTCATCAGCCCTAAGGGAATAGAGATGGATCCTAAAAAGATAGAGGCAGTTGATTCCTGGCCCAGTCCCACTACTGTAAAGCAGGTACAAATCTTTTTAGGCTTTGCAAATTTTTATCGCCGCTTTATTCAAAACTTTTCCCAAATCATAACTCCCATCACTAAATTACTGCGAAAAGTAGTAAAATTCGTATGGTCTGATCAGGCAGAAACTGCTTTCCAGGATTTAAAGAAAAGATTTACTTCTGCTCCGATTTTGAGTCACCCTGATCCCAATCAACCTTTTATTGTGGAAGCCGATGCTTCTCAATTCGCACTAGGAGGGATTTTATCTGAGAAAAATAAAGACACTGGCCAAATGCATCCTATTGCTTTTTATTCCAGGAAATTGTCTGAAGCAGAATTGAATTATGCAATAGCAGACAAAGAGCTTTTGGCAATAAAAGCTGTTTTTGAAGAATGGCGTCATTACTTGCTAGGTGCTCATCATCCAGTAACAATTTATACTGATCATAGAAATCTTCAAGCTCTAAAATCTGTGAAGGTGTTATCTGCTAGACAATTGAGATGGTCAATGTTTTTTAATGACTACAATTTTGTAATCACTTACCGTCCTGGAAAAGAAAATTTAAAAGCTGATGCTTTATCCAGAATTGGAGACAATTTTCTTGAGCCTTCAGTAGAAAGTCAGCCGATTTTACCAACGTCTCGATTTCAGGCCAGTTTATCCACTTGTGATATAGTAGCTGAGATCAAGAAAGAATTTGACATGAAAGGTTTGGATCATTGGAAAAAAGAACTTCCTTATTTGCAAGAAAAGGACAATTTGATTTTTATGCATGATTTAATTTTTGTACCCACTGATTCTATTAGAAAGGATATACTTCATTACCATCATGACACATCTCTTTCAGCTCATCCCAGCATAGTGAAAACCTATTAGTTAATTAAGAGAACCTTTTGGTGGCCTTCCTTGTATAAAGATGTACAGTTTTTTGTGGAAACCTGTAGTGTTTGCATTCAAAATAAACCTTCTCACCAGGCACCAAGTGGATTACTAACTCCTCTTCCTATTCCACCTCATCCGTGGCACACAATCTCCTTAGATTTCATAGTTGAACTTCCAGAAACTAAGAAAGGCTATTCCACCATTTTAACAATAGTGGATCAGTTCTCTCGTATGGCTCATTTCATTCCTCTAAATAAATTACCAACTGCTATGGAATTAGCACATCTCTTAATGAATAATATCATTCGTTTGCACGGAATTCCATCAGTGGTCATTTCTGATAGAGGGTGTCAATTTATTTCTTGTGTTTGGCAAAATTTGAGTTCTCTGTTAAATATGTAAGTACGATTATCTTCAAGTTATCATCCTCAAACGGACGGATTAACTGAACGTACCAATCAGACAATAGAACAATTTATCCGTTGTATGTTAACATCTGAAGAGGGGGATTGGTCTGAGTTGTTGAGTCAATTGGAATTTGCTTATAACAATGTGGATCATACTTCCTTAGGAATGTCTCCATTCTTTTGTATCTTTGGTTTTCATCCTAAAAGTTTTCTTAGCGATGTAAAGAAAGATTGTTCTGTACCAACTATTTCAGAGTATGTTTCCAAATTATCTTCCATTCAAGAACAAGCCACTTTCAACTTGGCACGAGCTAAAGAAAATCAAAAGAAATTTGCAGACAAGCATAGATCTAAACAACCTGACTATGTTCCTGGAGACAAGGTATGGTTAAGTACTAAGAATTTAAGGATAAAAGGCCATCGTACATTCAACCCAAGATTTATTGGTCCTTTCTCTATAGAAAAGATTATTAATCCTGTTTGTGTAAAATTGACTCTTCCCCAAAAATACCAGTTTCATCCTGTGTTCCATGTATCTTTAGTCAAACCCTTTCACCCTCAAACTCGTTTCATCCAACCTCCTTCATCTATAATTGTAGATGGAAACCCTGAATACGAGGTAAAAGCAATCTTGGATTCAAGAAGAGTTAGAGGAAGACTTTTCTATCTTGTAGATTTGAAGGGTTTTGGTCCCGAAGAAAGATCATGGGAACCTTTGGAAAACGTAAAGAATGCTGCTAGACTAGTAAGATCCTTTCATGTAAAATATCCGGATAAACCAAAACCTATTTTACCGGTTTTAGGGGGGATCTTGAGGAGGGAGTACTGTCATGAATCCCTCACTAGAGGTTTATTTGGCCGTGACCAGAAAACCTGAGTTCTTAAAAAACCCACCCCTTTCCCGTGCACCAGCACTGCCTGTGAACAAAGTGTTAAATGTGATGAAAGAGAAGACGTTACAAGAATAAGTTACGATGCGTGATGCTGGCTTTGTATTTGAATATTAGCATTGTGCAATTCATGTTTTATTTGGTGAATGTAACTTTTGCTTTTGGCTCTGCACTAGGAACAGCCTTTACCGGTTCTGACATTCTGCACGTAGAAGCCGCCTTGAGTGTTTCACTCGTAGCGGCTTAAACGTGACGTGCGCACGTTATCTCCTGGGTGCGGTCTACTATTTAAACCGCACCCAGGCTTCCAGAAATTGCTTTGCCTTCCGCTTCAGCAAGCTGAAGGTCGCTTCTAGGGGCAGCTCGGCGGACTCACCTGATGGAAGAGATCCGACCCCAGGAATCATCTTTGGGACACATCCTGCTAACCGGAACCCTGTAAAGACAAAGAACAAAACAGAGATAAGTGCTTTTTAAACTTTAAGGGAAGGCGCCCTACGCAAGAAAGCCTAGAATAATCTTTTGGAAGATTTTTTGTGTCTCTACAAGAAGAGAAAAGAGACAGGCTCCAGAGAAGCTTTGGCCCTAATTACCTTTTGGACATTGTTGATTGAAGAGAACTAGTGCGAGAGTTGTAAATTACAGATATAATAATTACAAGAAAATATTGTAATGTAAATGTTAAATTTGAATTTTGATTCCTTTATTAGTCAAGATCGAAAAACAGTTGGAAAGGTGTTTGTATGGGAAGTGTTTTCTTTCTCTTCGTGTTTTACAACAGGTTTTTGGACACAAGAGAATTCATAGAATCCACATAATACCACCTTAGAAAACATTTGCAAGTAAGTCAAGGAGTTGAAGGAGAATAAAACTAATGTTTAAAAGAATATTTTCTAAAAGAATATATTTTGTGTTTCAGATATATTGCAAAGACCATAACCCTGACTCAACCCAAGATCACCGGACAAGAACTGACGACTTCACGACAAGACAAAACAAAGAAATACTGGACTTAGGACTGAACAGCTCTGATCGCAGGTAGGAATTATTTAGTGATTTAACTGTTCGTATTATTGTAGAAGAGAGACAACACTAGAGTAGAGAGTAGATAAGAAAGGAGGACGTAAGGAACAGGTTTAATAAGTCCTTCCCGCTTGTTGTTTCGCAGGTCGACAGAAAGATAAATCCTTCTCTTCAACGTCCAGTACCGGCCCTCCTCCCAAATTTCTAGTTTTATTCTTGGTTGTAAATTTGAGTCAGCCAAGTTTATAGTTAGTTTCTTGGGAAGTTGGTCTCTTGCGTCTCTGTGAAATCTACTACGTCATCCTCAAGATTCCAGTACTTATAAGGTAAGGGACGACGTAGTGAGAACTTGACAGTCTGTTGCTCAATACGATTAACCTCAAGTAAATATTTCGTAATTTCTGCTAAGACTTTCTTAGTGTCTGTAATTACATCTCTTTTGGCCATTATATCTAAAAGAGAGGAAGGTTTTTATTGTTCCGCTTTTAAGAACATGTTCAATGCGAACTGTAGCTTTGGCTCTCTTTTTATTTGACTCTTTAGATACCGCATTGGTCTGCTTTGCACTAGCCTCCTTTTAACTGGCTGCCTTGAGAACTCGTAAGGCCCTTAGCACTTCACTTATAGACCAATTCTCTTATTGTGATATTCTGTCTTTTTATATATTTGTGTATGTATTTTTAGATTTAACCTTTTTTATGTAAAGGCTACCATTGTGGGCCCAGTACTGCTTTTAAATTTCGAATTTATTGCATGTCAAATTTTATTGTATTTTTTCTATGCGATCTTTTTATATGTGAACGTTTATGCATTTTAATGAAGTGAGAAATAAAGTTGAATGATGATGATGATGATGACATATGATTCCTTGATTTGTTTTTCTAAATCTGACATTTTTTCTAAAAGCTTTTTACTGTGTTCAATTGCTGTGTCTATCCCCAACACAATTCAGTGACAAAAGCAGATGCTGCCACATATAACTGAATTCCTGTTTATACTTTTTGTCTTTGGTAAAGACCCCTGGTAAGTTCTTGACTTGAAACCCAAGAGGAATTACATCTGATTTAAGATATTCTGTTACCATTTCCTTCATAATTTGCAACCTGGTGTATTTTTCTGACAGTTCTAGAGTTGCTCTAAAAGATTGGGAGTATGAGCAGCAGGGGTATCAATGTCATCTGAAAAGAATGATGGTCTTCTATTTAGTGATATTTTTATACCTAATTCAGGTATCTCAATAATCACCTCACCTGCCATCTTCCCTACTTTTTCCCCAAAAATGTTTTCATTGACCAGGTCAGTGTGTATTTCCCTCACAGATTACAATACATGCTGGTTGACTGAAATTGACGGCAGATGAGCCCAATAAGTGGCTCTAAGCCCTTGTTTGGCATTACTGGAATGCAGACAATTTTTACCTCCTAATTTTGCTCTGTCTCTTCTTCCACAGAGACCTTTTTAGATCATTGTGTGTAAATAGAAGATCGTGGTTTCTAAAGTTGACATTTGTATTTTTCAATTATTTTCCTCCTCTTGAATACCCTACCTAGTACTTGGAGAGGGTCAATCATTTCACCAATCCATAAATCCAGTGAGAAGTCGGAACCAAAAAACTACTGATTGGTGGCACTATTAGATAACAAAGCTACATTTTTTGCTGGCCTGTTACTAGAGGACCTTCAGGCACGGGTGGAAGAAAAATCTGCAATTCCCCTACAACAGACTGGCTTCGCAAAATCAGTCGGGACAATGACTAACATTTTAAGCATGGCTATGCTTATGGACAAGGCTGAGGCCACACGGTCGTCTTTACATCTATGCTTTATTGATTATAAAATTGACCACGTAAATCGCACCAGACTCTGGTCTAAATTGCACAGCTGGGGGCTGCCTCCGCCCTTACTCAAACTAATAATACATTTGCACACAAATACGTGGCTACAGGTGAAGCTGGGCAACGGCACGCACCTGTCGAGGTGTATAGCCACGGAAAAAGGGCTGAAACAGGGTTGTGTCTTAGCACCCACTCTTTTTAATCTGTATATTGCTGATCTAGTCCCATTGCTAACAAGCTGCAACTCACACGCCCCAAAACTAGGAGTCACCTTACGTCCCTGTCTCCTCTATGCGGATGACATACACCTGATTAGCAAAACAAAAGTAGGGCTACAACATCTTTTAAACACAACGTGGGATTTCTCCCAAGCTAATGACCTAACAATCAATTTGGACAAAACAAGAACAGTGACAGATGGGAAAAAAGGCAACAAACCGCTGCCTGGTTCTGGGGAGAAACTAGAATAGAGGACACAACCGAATGCAAATATTTAGGTGTGAAGTTGGACACTGGAGGCCGTTTTGTGGCACAGAAGAACAGCATAAGGCACAAAGGTCTAGCACTAGCAATCTCCCTAAAAACATTAAACTCTAAACTAACTGGCCCATCGATCCTGCCGCTCGTAGAGGTGGTTCGGGCAAAACTTTTGCCAACAATCACCTGTGGTAGCGAGGTACAGAAAGGCAGGGACGCGAACACACTCAATGCCACAGTAGCAGCAGCATATAGGGTTATTTTTGGGCTGCCAAAATATACTTCACCTGCGGAAATCAGATTTGAATTTGACGTTTTGAAACAATCACTTGCTAGACAAGGGGCCTTTATCATTGCATGGGACAAAGTGCGAAAAGCTGAACAGGGTACGCTAAATGAACAGCTGTGGAAGGAGTTACAATTGCACCCCACACTACCAGCTGCGGAATATCTATATAGCAGTCTACACAAATTGCAGCTAAAACAACTTTGGGAAACACCAACAACTACCCCAACTCTCAAAAAATTTGTGTGGAAGACAGTGAAACTCCTCTCATGCTGGAGGACAAGGATGCACTCTCAATCCTTTATAGCCTATCGGATGGGGATGCACGTCTCAAAGGACCTCTTACCATCCTGGAAACAGTCCCATCAGACGAAAGAATGTCGCCTCTGCGGGTACAAAAACGAAACCCTCGTCCACCTTTTCTGTATATGTCCGGCCCTGATAATTTAGAGACGACTCATATTGAAACCTATTCTTAACGCATTAAACATCCGTTCTTGCAGACATGCAGTCACAAGCTGGCTCGGAGGCTCCTCCATAATTCTGGCTTGCCGCGGAGTTAAATTTATGGCAGAAGCAAGAAAACGATTAGAATTAACTGAACAGGAGGCCCACCTGTTGGTGGACTATTAGGGACATCCTAACTTTTAGATCTTTACGCATCTGTCCCCAACAAAACAGCGGCTAAGAGACAATGTTTTAGTATTTTTAATACATTTAGCACTGTTATTTTTAAGAGAATTTTGTAACAATTTTAATTAATTATGCAAATAAAACTTTTTGAACTTTTTTTTTTTTGAACACTCTCAAAGAGAGCCCACGGTTAGATGACCCAGAACACATATATGAAGCCGGGCGCTCAAGCATACTTCAACCTGGGATACAATAAAAACATAAAAATTGCTTTCATGAAATATAGATTTGGATGGCTCCCCTGCGCCCAGCATCTCCCTCCCTGGCTTCGCAACAAAGCAGGCTCTGTGTGCCGCTTATGTGGATCGGATCAAGAAGACATGCTGCATATACTATGCTCATGTAAAGAACTCACAACAGCATGAAAGAAATTTCTGAAACAACCTTTCAATCAACGAGGGATCCGCACCAGGAGGCAAGCTCTGCTGGCATGCTTTGTACCCAGTGATCCACAATTGAACTGCAGAACAGTAAAATATTTGAGATTATGCAGTAGCAAAATGCCAGAAATGCAGACAATAGGAACCTAGTCAGATAAAATATGTGCAAACGTGCAGGGGCCTGAGGACAATTCGAACACATAATTCAAGTTGGCAAAACTAACTAGATATTTACTTTACTCTATTTGCACAATATTAGAAAGCTCTTTTAGCACGGTTTTAGATATAGGAGTTTTATATATCTACGTGATAGTTTTTAATTGAACATACTTTTTGTACTGCAACGGTTACTTACTTATTTACTAATTATTTTCCTCCTCTGATGCCTTTAATTTTCATCATTTCGAGTCTCTTTCATGCTCCCCTGGTACCCAGAGTCCTGCTGTTTATCCGGACTTTCCCACAGGGATAGTAACGCCATTTCCTTCAATTACAGACACATTACATCATATTTATTGTATTGACACTGGGCTGTACTTTCTTGTTTACTTGATACTCACATTGACCACGTTTTACCACTTTTGTGTATCACATAGAGAGCACCGACACATTTTGCTCTAGGACCCACTGCGTTGCGGATTTGATGAAAGTTTTCGCAATTTGTTCGATGACTAAATAAACCTTTGGTTACAATAATTGCTTCATTTAGTATTAGGCACCACAGTCCGTTTTGTTATAGCTATAATCCAGGCCACTAGAGATTCCCGGGTTTCCCTTGTTCTGTTGATACTATGCATGTTTTTAAAGGAAAAAAACGATTCAAATCGTTATCACATTGATCTGCACATATTTTAAGACATTCTAGTAGGGTTTGTAAATATGTTTTGTTATTGATGTATTAAAATATTGTATATTTCTTAAATTATTTAAAGTAAAACGTGGTTCTGATTCAATTTGCTGATAGTTAACAAAGCAATTTCTATCCAGGCCCCAAGGCTTCCCCAAAATGGGCATGATTGGTTGGTATACTCTCCTTAGAACTGAGAATGCAAAAAAATGAAAACAGTGACTGCTTTTCCAGAGGAATCTGAAAATGTTTACGCTTTGTGTTCAATTTTCATTGGGTTGAAATTTGGTGTGGTATGAGGGCAAATTTGTTCTTGTTCTCCTTGCTATCATACAATAGGTGTCATTGGTTGGGAGGACGTACGTTTCCAGCATACCGGGTGTGAAATGTGGTACATTATAAACCAAACCAAAGGTGGTAGAAGGGCTTGGACACAGAGAAACTGCTCAGCCCAGGACTTAATTTCATATTGTGCCATACCAACGGTCTTCTACCCATTGCTAGGACAGCAGAATGAACCAATGAGGAGCTTGGACAGAGGGGGGGCAGGCACTTACGATGGTGGACTCACCCTATCCCCCGTTTATCCTGAACATCGTCACACCTCGCTGGCAACTTTGGCACCGCAAACATAGTGGACCTGAGAGGGCACCCGTGGCACTCAGCGGGGGTCTCTCTGATCCAGTGGGACTAACGGAGGCGGTACCCCTTGGAGGGTGTGGCCTGACCCATGCGGGGGATTCGGCCTTGACCTGCCCCTTCCCTGAGTCCTGGCCCTTACTGCGGGCCTTGGGCTAGGTTCGCCGCCCCTCGTCAGCTGGGGCGGGGCACCGGCTGGACACTGGGGTGATGATGGGTCCTGAGACCGTAGTGGAGATGGGAGGGGTCCCGCGGATGGTGTCCCGCTATATCGCAAAGTCTTGGGCTTTGTTGGTGGCCTGGGGCTAAGGCCCTCGCCCCCCTGCCATCAGAGCGAGTCCTTTTGCCTGGAGCACCAAACGGGGGAGTATCTTGAATGACGCACTATAAAGGTCCGTTTCTAATGAGCACTCGGACACATTGTCAATTTATAAATGATTTAATGTCCTGAGCACCAGGAACGCGCCTTGCAGCTTGCTCGTATCGTGGCATTTAAAATGGCCGCCTCACGCACCCACGATACCCCGGGCACACGCTCTAAACAACTAGAGCGCGTCACCACATATCTCCCCTCTTTGGCATTACACATACAAAATGTAAGGAAACAATGAATGATGGATGAAATAGTCCATGGACTACCTTGGTAGTTGGTGGGGATACGTACATAACAGTCTTACTTGGTCTCCATGTCATAGTCCTCAAATCTCTTGGGTGCCTTGATCAGTCTGCCCAGCCTGGTACGCGTTTTCATCGGGCTGCCTCCTATCCGCAGGTCGCTGACGGGTGGGCATGCACCCACCTTCGCCTTTACTCTCTGCCCTCCTTCCTTTCCCTCTGTACCTGGGCTGCGAGGCGTGACTTGATAGGCCGATCTCTCACCATAACACTCTACTGGAACGTACAGGTGTTCATCTGTCCGCTCTGTAGTGATGGTTTTTTGCATGGTTCCTTCCAATGCTTGCTCCCTTTCAGGTTCTTGGCTCCCCTCAGGGGTGGGTGAACTCCAAGCTTACGGGTCTTCCCACTTCAAGACTCTGTTGCATCTTGCCATTCTATCTTGCGACCATACTTTGCCATCGCTTAGCAAGGCCGACCTGGCATACGGCTCCACTACTTGTAATGGTGGGCTGAATTTGCTGTCGCCTTTCTTCTTCATCACTGCCAGCTTCACTCTCACCCACTCGCCCTTCTCTAGGGTCACTTCCTTGACGTTGCGACGTTTGTTATAGTATTCCGTGTACAAGGCCTGTGCTCTGTCCATGTTGCGCCATACAACAGCCGGGACCATTTGCTTTGGACAACCAGTTGTTTCCATGCTAGATTGTCCATTCAATTCAATTCAAAGATAGCTTTATTCGGTGTTTGTACAAAAAACCATAAAAGCACATTAATTATAAATACTCTACATCCATATCATACATTAGGCATGTTATTACTCTAGACATCCTAGTAAAAGATAATTCACATATTTCATTAAAAATATTAAAAAGCAACTATTAAGACAGTTAAAAAAGGTTAAAAAAGTTAAGCAGAATGGACCTGGGCTGTTTGTAAGGTACTATAAAATGTAATAAGGTACAGTATAATACAGCGTACAAACAATTTGTAAACATTTAACCCTCGTCCCTCTGCATCTTACTGCGTACTTGGAAATAAAGCGACGGCAGAGAGGACCTAGGTAGTTTGTATTGTACTATGAAGTGTCATGAAGTACAGTATAATACAAGCATACAAATAATTTCCAAGCATTAAACCATCGTCCCTCTGCATCTTACTGCGTACTTCAAAAAAGCAACAGCTGCGTATATAGTAGGTTCATCTTGTAATAGATAAAATCTAATCAAAGCTGGTTTACATTGCCTCAATCCCCAGGTCTTTAGAATGGGTAGTAAATAGCGCTTCCTGCCCCACTCGTAGTATTTGCAAAAGAAGATGCAATGAATATTTGACTGGGTTGATGTGTCATCACAAGGATATTTGATTAAAGAGGCAGACCAGTCATTCGTAACAGGAAAAGATATCAGCCTATAAAAACAGTCTGTTCTCATCCGTGTCAGTAGCATTCTATGATAGCTGGAGAATGCCATTTCCAAGTAAGGATGTAAGCCTGGCCCATGGGAAATAAGACGGTGGGAGGTAACCGTAGGTTTATTGCCATCGGTAAACCACCGCCTATCTTCTAATAACCTAAGACAAATTTCCTTTAGAGCTTTCTTGGGCATTTGCGTACAAGTACTTGGTGTCGTGTACAGATCTGGATGGCCAATAGAATGTAACATTTTTTTTACATAAGATAACCAGGTGAACCTGCTAACAGCTGATTGGTTCATGCAGTCTTGGATAACATCCCTACTGAAAGCTGTCTCCTTGGAGGACCATATCTTATGCCACAGCATGACTGGGGTTATCTTTATAATATCTATGATGTGGACTTGGTCTAATTCTTTGTGGCATACGGTCGTGGAGATAGATCTTGGGACTGCAAGCAAAAACCTAAAAAAAGCATTTTCTAGTGTTTGAATTTCTGTGCAGTCAGCCGTCCCCCATATGCCTGCACCATATGTTGCAGTTGAGACGCACTTCGCTGCATAGATCTTAAGCAGAGAGTCGACTGGTTTCCCCCCCAGTCTCTTTGCAAACTGTTTTAGTGCGCCTATGGTGCGGGTGAAGGCCAGGCTGCGAGTGGTAATGGCTGTGGACCAAGTGCCCCTGTTATTAAAAGTAATGCCTAGGTAAGTGAATGTTTTTGTCACAGCTATCTTTGATTCATTCACGAAGGTTTTGCAGTCAGTCTTTGGTGTTATTTGTTGAGGTGCAGCACATAGTGAAAGTTTTGCCCACGTTAATCTTCAGCCCTCTATTACTCATGAAGGTTGAAAAGCCAGTTAGAGCCTTCTGCAGGCCTATCTGGGTACGTGACATGATAACGGCGTCATCGGCATATAAGAGTAGTGGTACCGGTTCGCCTTTAATTTTAGGGTAGTCAACTTCCAAGTCTGTTAAAAAAACGGCTACTTCGTTTATGTATAAATTAAAAAGAAAGGGTGCAAGAATACAGCCCTGCCGTACGCCCTTTTCTATGGGAAACTTTTTGGTTAATTCTCCATTTTTGCCATATCGTACCGTGGCACCTGCGTCTCCATAGAGTTCCTTAATGAAGTTCAAAACATGTGGATTTATCCCCATCTCAGTCAGGGTGTTCCAAAGTAGATTGTGATCCAAGCAGTCAAAGGCCGAGCTTAGATCGACAAACGTCAGAAACAAGCTCCCTTTCTTGACAGTTGTGTATTTATTCATGATCAATGTCAGATTTAAGCTCTGCTCGACCGTGCCCAGGCCACTCTTAAAACCGTATTGGAGTTTAGAGAGAACCCCTTTGCGTTTGGCCCAGGTTTGCAGTTTTACCAATAAAATCCTGCCTGCTACCTTCATCAGGGAGTCAAGGAGTGAAATGGGTCGATATGATTTTGGGTTCTGCCTATCACCCTTTTTGTAGATAGGGATTACAATTGCTTCGTGCCATGTGGCAGGGAAACCTGTTTGACTATAGGTGTTCAATACGTTTGTCAAGAGTGGGGCCCAGAGTGCTAGGTTTTCTTTAAATATGTCGATAGGTATTCCATCGGGCCCTGGGGCTTTTGAATTAGCACTCTCTCGTATAGCTTGCTCAACCTCTAATGGAGAAAAAGTAATATTCAGAGGAAAGGAGCTCGTAATAATTGGTACTTCAGACTGTGATGGTGTATCAGGGGGTAGCGAGGACACATGGTGGTTTGACATTGCTAGGTCAGTATTTTTTTATATAAAGCAGTGAAGTAACCAACCCATACGTCTTCAGGTATTGCCATCTCCAAGGAGTCGGTCTTATTCTCCGCAAAGAAAGGGGCATTTACTTCCCTCCAGAAAGAGATGTTATCCCTAAGGGCACTGGCCTTAACTAAGGCCTCCCAGGCTGAGATTTTGAGTTCATTCTTCCTGTGTTGTAATGTCTTTTTATAGAATGATCTCGCAGCTCTAACTTGGCTAGTATCTTTCGGTGTGATTTTTATCGCCTGTAAGAGAGCCTTATGGGCTTTAGTGCAGGCCGAGTCGAACCATCCGGCTAATCTAGATATCTCTCCGGCTTTTTGTTTCCTTGTTAATTTATCAGATATGGTGGCAGCAATCTTATCATATGCCACACTGATCATGTGGAGGTTAGGGTTTTGGTCTAAACATGTTATGAAATCCTCTTGATTTTTACTAATAAGTTCTTCCAAAAATTTTTTGGGGTCTACCTTGGCCCATTTAATTGCGTACCCATTTTTCTAGACAAAGAGATGTTATGGCAGTATAGACTTACAGGTATGCTTGTTTATTGGTTATCGGGACTGCCAACAGCGAGGCTGACGCCTATTGGGAAATGGTCGCTCATGACTAGTTCTTCGGTTTTAAAGCCTTTTGCTCTGCCCTGATGATTATTTGACATCAGCATGAAATCTATCACGGTACCTGCCCCTCTGCCGTGAAATGTAGGTTGAAATGCGACCATAGGCTCACTCAGTTCGTTGGCATATCCTAAGTCCCAATCGTGCATAAGTTGTTGGGTTGCTGTTAGGTTCCTGAGGCCGAGATTTACTTCGGCGCCTCGCTGCTGTCCACGCTGGTCGCGCGCTTGTTTGCTCTGTGCATAATTTTAAAATCCCCGTTTTTGGATTTATTTTACTTTTATTTTCTACCTTCTCCCCTGGTCTTAACTGGGTCCTGGCCCTTACCTGCACTGTAATTTCCGAGGAATCACCACCGCTGTTTGGCGGGTCCGGGTTACCGGGAGGTAGTGGTGTCAGCGCCATCTTGGCTAGGGCTAGAAGCGCGAGCGCCATCTTGGAGCGTCCAGGTCACCTGGGACGCCGAGACGACGCTATTTAAAGCTCGCCTGCAGAGCGCAGCGGTGAAGCGCAGCGGTCGCGCCTTCCCTGCGCCTGAGTCGTGCCAGAGTCCTGCCCGTCTGCGCTCGTCAGCGTCTTGGAGGCGTGTGAGGCGGGACTCTGGCATTCGGCTCACGAGGGACTAGGGGCGCTTACTGTTCTGGAGGTTGTGCTATTCGCCGCCTTCCGGGATGTGCACTTACAGTGCGGAAGTATTGCTAGCTCTGCGGTCTCCTTCTCTGGGGTGTAAACATCTTTTCCCCGGTGGACGCCTTCTGGGGAAGGGCTGTCCGGTGTGCAGCTGGCGCCCTACGGCCACGCCGACACCTGCTCCCTTGCCTCCCAGGCAGCTTCTCCACTGTGCCCTATTGAACACCAGATCCCTGCCCCGCCACTCTCAGGACATTTGGAACCTTCTTGTAGATTCCAAGTTATCCTGTCTATTTTTAACCGAGACTTGGCTGGGGGCTGGCTCTGAACCCGATGTGGCCTGTGCGCTTCCCTCTAACTACACCATCTTAAGGAAAGACAGAATCGAGGGCAGAGGTGGAGGGGTGGCCCTAATAGTGGATAAGGCCCTGGGGTGCTCTTCCTTCCCTGTGGAGAATATCGCAGGATGCGAAGCTTTGGGTTTTTCACTTAGTATTTCTGCTTCTCAGACATGCACGGGGATCTTGGTTTATAGACCCCCGGGACCTATTGGTTCCTTCTTTGAGGACTTGCAGGCGGCCCTCTCTGTACCCTGCATGCGTTCAGCTCACTGTATATTGTTGGGCGATTTAAATTTGCATATGGACTCGTTATCAGACGCTGATGCATCTAAGTTGTGGGATATTACCGCATTACTGGGGCTCGCCCCTTTTATTGATACCCCTACGCACGTCAAAGGCCACACGTTGGACTTGATCTTTTCTACGGTGCCGTTAGAGGTGTCCTTGCCGCTTCCAGTCCTCTGGTCTGACCACTTTTTAATAAATTTTGCCATCCCTTATGAGGTTAGTACCAGTCATAGAGCACAGAAGGAGGTGTTCCATCAGTCCAGAGCGTTTCATTTAGTGACAGCGGATATGCTATCGGACGCTCTTTGCCTGCACCCGTGTAAATTCATAGGGAATTTAGAGGTAGATCTGATCTTGTTTCAGAAATGGCTGCACACAAGATTTGAGGAGCTAGCTCCAGGGAAGTCAACTAGAACAGCCCCCGTCATGCTTCTGCTCCTTGGTTTACCTCCACATTGCGGGTAATGCGCCAAAAATGCAAAAAAGCGGAAAGACTCTGGCGTCGTAAATACGACCCAGTGGAAAAATTAAAGTACCGTGACGCTATAAAACAGTACCATAAACACATCTCCGTAGCTAAAAAGGAATATCTGGAGCATAGAATAGACCGGGCGGACAACACGAGTAGGGAACTTTTTAGGATTGTTAAAGAGTTTGTTGATCCTGCCGCAGGTGCCCTCCCGCATTCTCATTCTGAGGAGTGGATAAGGCAGCTGGCTGACTTTTTTGTCACAAAAATTAAAACCATCCAAGATTCCTTCTCCCCCGGGGTCTCTGCCACGGATGTGGACGTTCTAGGCCGTGCATGGAGCGTTGAACCTCTTTTAGAGGCAGAGCCTGGACCTACGTTATCGGTCTTTCCGCCACTGTCCTGTGGAGCATCGCAGGAGCTACTGTCTCGACTCCAATCTGGCTCACCCTTGGACGCCTGTCCTGCGAGGTGTTTGGGCAGGGTGGCATCGGCTGTAAACAGCTTGCTGAACCCCCTGCTCAATCTGTCCTTGAGCTCGGGAGTGGTGCCCAGGGAATGGAAACACGCACTTATTCTGCCGCTGATCAAAAAACCTCTGTTAGATCCTTTGCTGCCGGCTAACTACAGACCGATCTCCCTCCTCCCTGCTCTGGCGAAGGTGGTTGAGAAGCATGTTCAGTATACACTTACCACCTTTATTGAGAATAACAACGCTCTCCATGACTCTCAATCAGGTTTCCGTGCAAATTATAGCACGGAGACAGCCCTTGTGGAAGTGACCGACGCCATCAGAGAGACACTCGATCGAGGGGGTAAGGCGATGTTAGTTATGTTGGACTTGTCGGCGGCTTTCGACACCGTCCCTCATGCGGGTCTCCTTTTAAGACTCAGGGAGATCGGACTGCGGGGGACGGTGTTGGATTGGTTCCAATCCTTTTTGTCGGGCCGCCGACAGGTGATCTGGGCTCCTCCGTTCTCCGCAGAAATGTCATCGCTAGAGGTTGGGGTTCCTCAAGGATCCATTCTGAGCCCCACCATTTTTAACATCTATATGGCACCTCTGGCGATTGTAGCGGAGGCTTATGGGGCCCGGGTCATCTCATACGCTGATGACACCCAGCTCTTGTTCACGTGCAGCAAAGGTGAGGTCTTCGACGGTGGCAGGATTAAAGACTGTCTGAGTGCAGTCTTTGCGTGGTTCCAGCAGCACAGCCTGAAATGCAACTCGGACAAGTCTGAGTTGCTTTTCTTTGGCTGTGCCCCTGACCCGAGCTGGAAGTCGTGGTGGCCCCAGGATATGTTCCCTCCCGAAAGGTCATCCTCCCAGGTGAAAAATCTGGGAGTGGTATTTGATGATGACCTTTCTTTTCGACCCCATATTGTAGGACTAGATGGAAAATGCTTCGGAATTCTTAAAATGCTGAGGAAATTCCTTCCACTGCTGTCCTTGCAATATCGAAAGACGGTAGTCCAGGCGCTAGTAGGGTCACGGCTAGATTACGCAAATGCCCTTTTTGCTGGTCTACCCAAGTACCTTCTGGCTAGACTGCAGATTGTCCAAAACTCGGCGGCCAGAGCCATATTTGGCCTGCCAAGGAGAGCCAGTGCTTCTCTGCTTCTAAACAGACTCCACTGGCTACCTATTTCTAAGAGAATTAGGTTTAAAATTCTCACCCTGGCGTTCAAAGCCCTTCACTCTGTTGGTCCCAATTACATCAGGAAACGTATTGCTTTCTATGTACCACGGAGGATGTTGCGGTCAGCCGACTTGGCTACAGTGGAGGTGCCCACTGTGAAACGAGTCCGGATGGGAGGACGGTCCTTTCAATTTATGGCAGCTTGCCTTTGGAATGAACTCCCTCTCTCCCTCCACAAAGCTAATAACCTCCTAGCTTTTAGGAAAGAGCTGAAGACCAGGCTCTTTTCCGTGTAACCACTGTGACGGTAGCGTTTTGCCTTCGTGTTTTTTGGATCTCAGGCCCCTTTGTCAAAGCGCCGGGACACCCCTTGGGGTAGCCGTGCGCTCTAAAAGTACGGCCTTAACATAACATAACATAACATAACATAACATAACAAATTGCCAAAAACAGTGTGTTCAAAATGCGTGCAGGGTTCCCCTTTTAGGTTTGCTATGCCGCAAATTTTTGAATCACCGTGGGGGCATAAATGGCAATTAAAGTCTCCAGCTATGAGGATGCAATCAGCTTCCCCTACTCCTTTATTTAGAATAGAGGTCAACACGCTTAAAAATATTTTGGCATCCTCTTTTTTAACATTATTGTATAAATTGATCAAAAGAGTACGCCGCCCTTTCCCTTTTAACAGAAAGCCCTGCAGCAGATTGCATTCTCTATTTTTAGGTCCCTCAACTTCATATGTCTTCACTGCCAAGTTAGCCAGGTTGGAAACATACGTGCACAGGCCTCCAGATCCTCTGCCGCGATTACCCTGTGTTGCGGGAATATAAAAAGTACTAAAACCCTGTAAGTGAGTCGCCTCTCGGTCCCAACACTCCTGCAGACATATAATGTCATATTTATCTGCAAAAGCTAAAAAGGTTTGGTCCTTGGATTTATTGGAGAGGCCTGCGATGTTCCATGATGTTAATGTCAGGCTGACTCTCCTATTAATCAGAAGTGGGCGTTCTTTTAATTGGGGTAAATTAATGATGGTGAGTGCATTTTTCTCTGACTTATCGAGAGTTTCAATGGGTATGTTATCGCCTGGCAAAGGATCGGTATGCTCCTTAATGTCAGCAGTGGTAGGGCCCTCCACAGTTGGTTCTATAACTAGATGTTGGGAGAATAACTGAGTCTGAGATGTTAACATTTGACTCGGAATAGTGGAAATAGTTGTCGGTATGGGGCTAGTATGAAAAGGTATCTGATTATCATCATACAATTGATGTGCTGGATCTAGGACCACAAGTGCTGAAAAAGAGCTAGGTGTCTGATAAGCCCCTTGTGTGTACCCTGATGGTCAATCAACCATTTCTAAACAGTCATATCTATTTTTTGTGGGGAAACCTCCCCACCCTTCTGGATTAGAGTATTCTCTTCTAGGGAACCAAAGTCGTGGTTCCCAATCTCTGGACCAGTTTCTATTTCTCTGCCTATTCCGATGGCCCACCTGGTTCCAAGACCAGTCTGAACCCTCTTCCCAGTGTGAATGTTCTCCGTAATCATAAAGATTCGAAGGTGGGTAAAAGAAGGACAGGCGATGAGTATCAATCCCACCCTTCTTATCCAGGGCAGGCCAGGAGCAAATATAGTCCACCATGGAGGGGTCGTCGAAATTGACTATAATACAGTCGCCCTGTATGCTTTTTTTGGATTCTCCAACCCATGGCACTCTGCGAACCGTGGAGATTCTGCTAGTGTTTGATGATTGAAGGGGTCTATTCTGGCTCAACCATTGCAAGACCTTGTTTCGAAGGGACCAGGGACGTTCGTATGTGTTGTCCGACAGCTCTGGGACCCCAGTGAGGATGACAGTATATGGGGTCGCCTCAGGTGGCAAGTGTGTTGGATGTCTAGGCCTCCCTCCCTTTCTCTCTATGCCCAATGACTTTGGGGCCAGCTCCTTTGATGGAATAGGTAATGTCGCTTTCGACTTAGCATCCTGAGTTGGGCCTTTAGATGAGCCCGTGGTAGCCTGGGGGATCTGTGAAACGTGGTTTGATTTTGCCATCCCGCCTCCTGTGGTAATTTGTGATATATCCTGTGCAGGGGTCTGCTGCCTGATTGCAATTTTTGGGGTTGGTATGGAATTCGCTTGAGTGTCAGATTGTACTTGTTGGACTAATGTACCATTGTCACTTGATTTCCCCCCCCCCCTGTGATAAACGGGCCTAGTGTTTTCTGAGAGAACGGTGGAATATTCAATTTTGCTAATTGTTTCTCGATGTTCATGAGACTTTTTTCCACAGGTTGTAAATAGCGTTTAAAAAGTTCCCCCACATTTTTTAATAGTAATTGGTTGTTAGCTGTACATGCATTGCATGTATTACAAATGCCCCCTGTTGCCCCCATGCCAGTTAGATTCTCAACTACTCCCGTGTTGTTAGGTTGGGGGGAGTTATAGTCACTTATGGGTTTCACAAAAGAAGGAATTTGGATATTTTTTTGAATGTTCTTAGGGGGTGTAGATGTAAGGGTGTCCTTTTTTTTTTCCCCGCCCTTTTTGCAATTGCTCCCTCCCTTTTACCCTTGTTGCTTTTAGTTGGGGTTACAACGTAGTAGTGTGACAGATGTAAATCAGGGGTTTTTTCCAAGTCATCACTAGATTGTAATTCAAGAGACAACTGGGTTGCAGAAAGATCCACTACACTAGGGACCGTGTGTATCTCCACAGTGGTTTCTGGTGGAAGTAATAAGGGGGTAATCTGCCCCTGATGGATGGGGGTTTGGGCAGCAGCAAGGAGCCCCATGGAAGATCTTCTAGCCACTTCCAGTTCATGGGAAACTCGGCGTTCAAGCAGGACTATACTCTGGTCTATTACCTCGTTAGTCCGGGTTATGAAGAGGTCTATGGGGCCTGTAACCTGTGCTGTACTAAGCGCCGTTTTGCTTCTGGTGACTCTAGTCATGATAAAACAGGGTCTGCTATAGTTGGATGACTGATGATGGTAATGAGGGGACACAACAATTTACAAACGTTAATTCACGAAAGTCAATATAGATACACTAACAGGAAGTCCAAAAATAAATGCAAGGGACGTGGCCCAGTCCAGTCTTACCCGGTCTTTAACGGGCTTAAACGGGCCCGCCCTTGGCCCGGGCTTCGCCCGGCGTCCCGCGAGACGGGGGTGATGCTGTATTTCTGCGCCTCCTGGCGCGCAAAGCTCGCGGTATGTGCCGCTTTGGATTCTGGGGCTTGTGGTCTCTGGTCCGTCCCACGCTCCACTCGGCCGCCAGGCGACGTGGTGTAGAAGGCGTCAGGCGGCGGGAGGCGGGTGGTCAGAGCCCCGGGCAGAAGTCGGCAAGAAACTCGCACAGAGAGTCAAGGTGCAGCAGGTGAAATGACAGGCAAAAGGTTTCCCCCCCTCGACCGGTGTGATGCTGTATTTCTGCGCCTCCTGGCGCGCAAAGCTCGCGGTATGTGCCGCTTTGGATTCTGGGGCTTGTGGTCTCTGGTCCGTCCCACGCTCCACTCGGCCGCCAGGCGACGTGGTGTAGAAGGCGTCAGGCGGCGGGAGGCGGGCGGTCAGAGCCCCGGGCAGAAGTCGGCAAGAAACTCGCACAGAGAGTCAAGGTGCAGCAGGTGAAATGACAGGCAAAAGGTTTCCCCCCCTCGACCGGGGTGATGCTGTATTTCTGCGCCTCCTGGCGCGCAAAGCTCGCGGTATGTGCCGCTTTGGATTCTGGGGCTTGTGGTCTCTGGTCCGTCCCACGCTCCACTCGGCCGCCAGGCGACGTGGTGTAGAAGGCGTCAGGCGGCGGGAGGCGGGCGGTCAGAGCCCCGGGCAGAAGTCGGCAAGAAACTCGCACAGAGAGTCAAGGTGCAGCAGGTGAAATGACAGGCAAAAGGTTTCCCCCCCTCGACCGGGGTGATGCTGTATTTCTACGCCTCCTGGCGCGCAAAGCTCGCGGTATGTGCCGCTTTGGATTCTGGGGCTTGTGGTCTCTGGTCCGTCCCACGCTCCACTCGGCCGCCAGGCGACATGGTGTAGAAGGCGTCAGGCGGCAGGAGGCGGGCGGTCAGAGCCCCGGGCAGAAGTCGGCAAGAAACTCGCACAGAGAGTCAAGGTGCAGCAGGTGAAATGACAGGCAAAAGGTTTCCCCCCCTCGACCGGGGTGATGCTGTATTTCTGCGCCTCCTGGCGCGCAAAGCTCGCGATATGTGCCGCTTTGGATTCTGGGGCTTGTGGTCTCTGGTCCGTCCCACGCTCCACTCGGCCGCCAGGCGACGTGGTGTAGAAGGCGTCAGGCGGCGGGAGGCGGGCGGTCAGAGCCCGGGGCAGAAGTCGGCAAGAAACTCGCACAGAGAGTCAAGGTGCAGCAGGTGAAATGACAGGCAAAAGATTTCCCCCCCTCGACCGGGGTGATGCTGTATTTCTGCGCTTCCTGGCGCGCAAAGCTCGCGGTATGTGCCGCTTTGGATTCTGGGGCTTGTGGTCTCTGGTCCGTCCCACGCTCCACTCGGCCGCCAGGCGACGTGGTGTAGAAGGCGTCAGGCGGCGGGAGGCGGGCGGTCAGAGCCCCGGGCAGAAGTCGGCAAGAAACTCGCACAGAGAGTCAAGGTGCAGCAGGTGAAATGACAGGCAAAAGGTTTCCCCACAGGCAAAAGGTTTCCCCACAGGCAAAAGGTTTCCCCCTAGATTGCTAGATTGTCTTTTGTCAAAGGGTCTTGTCCTCTGGGTACTTTGAATGGGCTATATCCTATGTTGACTGGGGTGATGCGATATGCCCATAGCATCCTTTGTAGTTCCTTCTCCCAGTCTTTTCCTGCACTTATTGCTGCTTGTACTGTGCCCATTATCACCCTATTGAACCTCTCCGCTAGTCTGCTCCCCGCCGGATGGTACACCGGCGTGTGTTTGACTTCTATTCTGTTGCGGTCCATGAATGTGTTCCACTTCGCTGAAATGAATTGCGGTCCATTGTCACAGGTGATTACCTTAGGGATCCCTTCTCTCAAGAATGTGGCGGTGAGGAAGGAAAGTACTGCATCGGTGTCAGCTTCTTCACAAATGTCCACTTCCGGCCACTTGGTGTACCTGTCTACCAAAACAATTGCGTATTTGGGTACACCATTGGTGTCCAGTATGGGGCCCAAGATGTCCACCAAAAGCATTTCCCACGGACTTGAGGGGCAAGTGAACCTCCCCAGGGGTGGGCGTAGTAGGACTTGGGATTTGTCTGTCCGACTGCAACTATCACACATCCTGACATGTTTTTCTATTTGATTGTCCATTGCTGGCCACCAGTACACCTGCTTCACCCTGGCTTTCGTCTCCATTATTCCGAGATGTCCTTCGTGTAGGATGGCCAAGAGGTGATCTACTAGCGGTTGTGGGGGCACCACTTTGTCTGCTCTGAGTAGAAACACCAGATTTTCTCCAATGGATAACTCTTCTCTGACTTCCCAGAATTTACTTAACTGGCTTTCAAGATGCTTTTTGTCTGGCCATCCTTGTGTGACGTAGCTCTTCACTCCTCCCATTCCTGACTGCTGATCACTCCTTCATGGTCTTGCGTGAGAGCCACTATGTAATCCTCCCACTCCGAGGGCTCTTGTTCTGCTGCAGGTTCCATTGCAGCTGCTCGGCTAAAGAAATCCGCTACTTTGTTTTTTGTCCCGGGGATATACTCCACTTCATAGACATAATCTAGTAGCCTCAGGGTCATCTTTGCTATTCGGGGCATCGTGTGTGCATGCCCGCTCGAGGTCAGGACTCTCACCAGCGGCTTGTGATCTGTGCCGAGTAGGAACTTCGAACCCCACAAGAATTGCCTGAACCGTTCTATGGCCCACACTGCTGCCAACATTTCCTTTTCTATAACACTAAACTTTTCTTCGTTGAGAGCCAGGGACCTGGAGGCAAAGCTGACGGTGGTGACTTCTCCTTCCTGGGATGTCTGCCTAGCACCGCTCCCAACCCTTTGTCACTGGCATCGGTGGTCAGTATGGATAGGGCTGCTTGGTCAAATCCTTTGAGAGGAATGGCCGCACAGATGTCTTGCTTAAGTAGATCAAATTCTGTCTGCTCCTCGCTTGTCTATTTGAAGATGTTCTTTTCCTTCAGGAGTTGTCTCAAATGGTGCATTTTAGATGCAAAGTGGGGAACAAATTTGCTATAAAACTCTGCCATGCCTAAGAATGAGCGGACGTCTTCCTTCCTTTTTGGTATGGGCGCTTCCTTAATACTTGTCACATTGGCCCGTTTCGGTTCTATCCCTCTTTTGCTGATCTCGTGGTCTAGGTATGTTACTGATCCAACTCCAAGTTTGCATTTGTCCCATTCCGCAGTGAGACCGTTTTGTGCGAGTATGGTCAACACTGCGTGTAGTTTGGCGTCTTGGTCACTTTTTGATTTGCCCATGATGAGGATGTTGTCCTGGAAATATTGCACACCTTCTACTTTTTGAAATAATCAGTGCATGAGCTTTTGGAATACCGCAGCGGCGGAGGCTAATCCAAATGGCATCCTTAGGAATTTATAGGATCCGAACTGTGTGATGAACGATGTTAGGTGATTGCACGAAGAGTGCAGGCCGATCTGGTGGTACGCAGGTGTGAGGTCCACCGTGGAGAACCACTTTGCCCCTTTCGTTTTTGCTAGCATCTCATTTATCCGGGGCAGCGGGAACTTATCTACTATAATGTTCTTATTGAGTTCCCTCAAATCCAGGCACAAGCGCACCTTCCCGTTGGGTTTCTGTACGACTACCAACGGTGAGAGCCATTTGGCACTTTCAATGGCTTCTATGACCCCGTTTTTTTCCAATCGTTGGAGCTTCTCCTGTACTGCTTCCCTGCTCCTGAAGGGAATGTTGCAAACTTTGTGGCTCACTGGTTGCGCTCCCGCCTTTAGGCATATTTTGTGTGTGAATTTCATTATCCGACTGATCGTTCCATTAAAAACCTCAGGGTACTCCTTCTTCCACGCCTCTTCTTCATATGCCTGTACTGTGTCTGTCATCAGCACTTGGGTGGTTCCTCCCGGGTTGAGTTGGATCCCCAGAGCTCCTTGGTCCATCCATCTTAGGACCGAAGGTCATTTCTCCGCGACATAGAGCTTCCCTTCTACTGTTCTTCCTCTGAACTTGAACTTGAGGGTGCAATACCCCACCATGGGTATGGGTTCGCCGGTGAATGTGACCGGGTATATATCTGTTGGGAGCCGGTCCCTGCTCATCCTGGGTTCAAAGTCGCTCTCCCATACTGTTCGCTGGATGATGGTATACGGGGAGCCTGAATCCGCCACCATGTTGATCTGTACTCCTCCAATTTCCATTTGTAACGCTGGTTTTCTGGGTCTTGTGCAGTTTACTCCAAGAACCTGGTCGTCTAAACACAGGACTCTGTCCTCTTCATCTTCTCCTTCCTTTGCCTCTTCCTCTCTGTCCATCTCCTGGGCTATGTACTTTACTTCCGTTCTCCTGAGTTTTCGCCTGCACACTTTTTCATAGTGCCCCATTATCCCACAGAAGGAGCATTTAGCTCTGAACGCCGGGCATCCTTTGTCGTTGCTGGCATGTCTTTGGCTACCGCACCTGTAGCAGTTGTTTCTGCTTTCTCCCTGCGGTCTTTGGGTTCTCGTGGGTCTCTGGGGGTATTTCTTCTGAAACCTGGTGTTCGGCTGTGTAGGCTGCTGGGTCACTTCTTGTTTGCTTCGATCTGTCACTCTGCACACTGGAGTTTTGTTGACGCTCTCCCTTTTTTGCTGCTTCTGCACACCTCTTCGACAGTTCCGCCTTCTTCACGAGTGCCACGAATTCCTTGAGAGGGGCGTCTCCGTTTACCCATAGTTTCTCTTGGATCGCTGTATTTGCAGTGTGCATTATGATCTGATCTCTGATGAGTTCATCGTGCAGTGTGCCAAATTTGCATGTCACCGCCAACATCTGTAGCACCGATACGTACTCGTCTATCGATTCTCCACTGCTTTGTTTTCTTTGGAAAAAATTGCACCTGTCTATTGCTATGCACAATACTACGCGGTAGTGGGAATCCAAATCCTCCAGCGCGTGTTGGAACTCATCTGTGTCATTCGTGAGTCTGGTTTTCTTTACTAAGTTGTCATACACTCTAATGCCCTCTGGGCCTAGGTTATGTAGGAGTATTCTCTTCCTCCTTGCACTGGAGAATTTGCCTTCTCCCTCATACTCTAAGGCAGACAGGTAGTTCAGAAAGTATCGCTTCCAGTTCTCCCATGGCATTGCCGTCTCTCCCCGTTTGGGTAAGAACGGGACTAGGTTTGTGAGGGACGATGCCTACGTGCACATTCTCCCCCCCTCGCGCTGGGCTGGGACTTGCTGTGTGTCAACTCCTGGTGGGCTCCCCGGGGCTTGTCTCTCTTCTGTCCTGCTTGCCTGTGTGTGTGCAGGACTCCCTTCCCTGTCTCAGGATGAGCCTTGGGGCTCCAGCGCTGTGCCCTGTCGGGGGTGTGGCTTGGGTGCAGTGACTTCAGCTGGTGAGTCCACGTGTGTGCCTTTTTGCCGATCTATGCTATCAGCATCCTTGTACTCACTGTGAGAGAGAGTGTCTGCTTTGGCCGTGGCTGATGCTACGTGTGTCCTTTGGAGCCCGGCTCCTCTGCTGATGGCCAGTGCCTGGCTTGTGGCTGGTGTCTGTGCTGGTTAGTCTCGTCTCTGGATCTCTGGATGGCCACGTGGTACACTTGGTTCACTCACTTCACGTTGGCACACCTTTGCAGCATGTGTGTGTTGCCTGCGCTCCCCTGGGGCAACCACCGCTGTTGCGATGTGCTCGGGAACGCTTGGAAGTGCCTCCTCTGCCTCGTGATGCTGCTCACTCCTCTGCCGCGCTCGGGTCCACTGTGCAGTGAGGTGGGTTCTGGTCCCGCCACACGGAGGGCGGTCGTGGTGTTCCGCACCCTCGTCGCCAATTTATAATGGTCCGTTTCTGATGAGCAGTCGGACAAGTTGTTAATTTATAAATGATTTAATGTCCAGAGCGCCGGGAACACGACTTGCAGCTTGCTCGTATCGCAGCATCTAAAATGGCCACCTCACGTGCCCACAATGCCCCGGGTGCACGCTCTAAACAACTAGAGCGCGTTACCACACGCACGAGGCGTGCTCAGGTCGGAGCGGCCTCGGGAGAGAGAGGCCAAGAACCAGTGGAAGACTGTCTGTGCCCTCGGCCTGGTGTGAGGACATGACTCCGGACCTGGCATTTTGCACCACGGACCTCTGCTGATATCTGCCGCCGCTAAGGATACCTGATGTGCTACCAACAGTAGAGGTAGGCATGCATGATGTGCTGCCGGCAGTTGTTTTGGGGAGGGGGTCATGGGGGTCAGTCAGGCCCAGGCCCCCCAAGCAGGTGCGTCATGTGGGTGGAGGTGAGGCCAGAGGCAGCGCTACTATCCTGGGGGCCACCAGCATTCACCTACCGAGGACAGCACAGGAATCATATCAGGCCTGGGAAGTCCCTCCTCTCACCTGCAGTAGCCTATGGCACAGAGCGGATGGTGGCACACTGTCGCTGTAATCACAAGAGACTCATGCGGTGTGCATGGCGGGCTGAGCTGGATTAGCTCTGGGGTAGCACCGGGCCCAGGCTGTATCCTCTTCTCAATGATAGTGAGTGATTCGGCTGGAGTTGCGGCTGGATCCTGGTTCCTGGACCCACCTTTTTCACTGGCCTAACACGATTTTGCATGCTGACTGTGCTGCGGGTGTCACCATTGAGGGCTGGGACATTGTGTGTAGAGGCGGGCCAGGGTCTCAGGCAAGATACAGCACAAAGTACACTGGTTCTGCTTGAGGGCCCCCACCTGAACGTGCCTCATAACAAGATCAGAAAAGGCGCTGCCCAGTGTTCTATTATAGCCCCATTCCCCTCACTTTTTGCTCCTACCACAGCAGGCGGCTCGAGGGGGAAAGGTGTCCTCTGTACTGCCAAGACTTGCATTCTGCCTCAGGGCCCTATAGGAATCTAGCCACAGAGAGCGTCTGCTCGGACCTGGAGTGAGGCACCCAGGATGCTCACCTTAATACACGGGGCACTCTAGTGTGATAGCAGTTGCCTGCCTTCCTTTTAAAACCGCGACAGCAAGGAACACCACATAATCTGCTCCCTCTGCCAAGCGTGCAGCAACAAGCTAGGGGCTGTCTTCACTCTGCCACCCTTCAGGATGTTCCGCCCCAGTGTGTGACTGGAGGATCATCTGGGGGAATGGGGAAGTCTTCAGAGACTAATAGATCAGACCTCTCGGCTAAGCTGGAATCGGTACTGGCTGCGGTGGAACAGATAGGTACAGCGCTGGACCAAACCTGCACCTCCTTTGAGGGCAGAAGAGGCAGCATCACCTCTGATTTCACATTCTTGCGTGTGGATCTTCAGAAGCTGACTGAACGCATACATGTACCTGAAGTTACTCTTGTAGACCTACAACCCAAATTTTGTAATCACACTGTAACCTTACAAGATCTGCTGGACCGGGTCTTGAGGGAAAGCTAGATGATGCTTAAGGCTGCATGCGTCGTAATAATGTGTGCCTACCTGAAGGGACATAGGATCGAGATGAGGTGGGATACGCAGAGACGTTAAAAGAGTTACTTCCCTAGGGAGCACTCTCCCTTCCTTATCCGTTGGTAGGTGGGGAGGCACCCAGGACCCAAGGTGCAAAGCATCTTAGTCTCCTTCTTTCCAGATGACACTGTCCACGTACAGAAAAGACATGCCAACTTCAGAGCAGTGCAACGTCCGCTCAGAGCTCAAGATCTATGATATTCGCTCCTATTCCCCACCCGCCTCTGGGTAATTCACAATGGCACTGCTCGTTTCTTGGACTCCCTCTCTGACGATTGGGACTGGCTGGAGGAAAAGGAGCCCTTCCAGTACAAAAGAGGAACAAACGCGGTTGGCGGAGGGGTGGGGGCAGAGGATTACGGCAGCGGTCCTCGCCGGTCAACGCCTAGGGCCAAGGGCACATTCTTTCGGACTGCCAGGGCGCTCTACATATTGCATCAACCCTCCAAACTGCTAGATCACCTTCATAATCCATATCTTCACCTTCCATATCCAGGGAAGATGTTGACTCCTTGTCGGCATGGTCTGCAGCTCAGGCTTGCCTCATCCCCCGAATGTCACACCTCAAACATCGGATGATATTATTTTTAATGGCACTGTTTGTGTTAGCTCCCACCTCAGACATAGATCGCATCATCGCAGAGATATGTAATTCTTCCTCATGCTCAGACTCTGGTACCCTGCGACACACACACATGTCACGATATACATGCACAAAGACACTTCAGATGCTTGATGTTGCATACTTGGGGGATAGGTCACTTGGAGCCTTCCCACTTTCATGCACCCCCTTTCACGGTCAACATCTGACTAAGAAGTATTTGCCATGGTTAGGCACACCAGTTTGGCTCAATCCCCGGTTGTGGTTCGCTCCTATGTAGTTTTACAAATTAGTTTGAGTGCTATTGCTTTCCGTTGTACGGTTATTGCCATGCATAGTGGCCTGAGGCCATTCCCCACACAGTCATGCAATACATCTGCTCCTCTGTATAGAGCCCACAGATCTCCACCATTCACATGACAAACCTTAATATCATCTCCTGGAATGTTAAGGGAGTTCACACTCCTGTGTGCAGGTACTCCATCAATGCATACCTACGGTGCAGATCCCCTGGGATTGCGTTCCTTCGGGAGACACACCAGCCGAGTCTAGAGGCGGATAGACTTTGATGCTGCTGGCACGGACATGTGTACATCACTAACTTTTCATCCCAGGCTAGAGGTGCTATGATATGGGTGAAGGCGGGGACCCCATGGGAAGAGGAGGAGGTGGCGGTTGATCCCTTAGGGCGCTGCGTTTGCATTAAGGGTAGACTCAACGGACAGGCTCTGCTGCTAGGCTCAATCTTTGCTCCCAACATAGAACAGAGTGTTTTCCTCTCTAGCATCTCCACTATGCTGTCCCGCCGGGGGGGGGGGGGTGTCCCATGGCTTCTGGGCAGGGACTTTAATTCGATCCTAGGCATATCTCTCAACTGTTCCTTCCCTCCCCTTACCCACACTTTAGCCTCATTGAACGCACAAGCATTGCGCGACAGGTTGAGGCACTAACCTTTACAGATGTGTGGCGGTCGCGCAACCCTGACTCGTGGATATATTCCTTCTACTCACCAGTCCATAATCTGCACGTGCAGCTGGATTGCATATTGGCATCTGCTGCGTTCCTCCCTCTAATCCGAGACATTGGTTATCTGAGTCATACTCATTCAGCCCACAACCAGCAAACCATGTTGATAAGCTGGAAGGTGGGAGCTCCCCTGACCCCGACCTGGCGACTGCAGACTGCAGCAATAGAGCATCAGGCTTTCCGCAGCTACCTGGAAACGGCACTGCTCAAGTATTTCAAACACAATGTCGGCTCTACAAGCTCCCCCCTGACAGAATGGGAGGCCTTTAATGTCACAACTAGAGGGCAATGTCTGGGCCTTACATGGAACATCCGCAAGCAGTTAGGCGCCTCCCTCATCTCCATTGAGCGGAAGCTCCTCCATTGGGAGTCCCTATTGGTCACCCATCCTGAGGCCAAGACACATTTGGATGCCATGCAAGCGGACCGGCTAGAACTCCTAGAGAAACTGTGCTGCCACAATCACCTAGCACACTCGTCTCAAACTCACACGTCGTCTGAGAAGGGGGGGAAACTGCTTGCACTCCTTATAAGACAGGAGCACCCACATCGACCCATGCACTCTATTAGGGATGAGCTAGGGCAGTTGAGGTGTACACAACTGGACATTCACACAATCATGGCTAAGCATTACACCACACTTTATACGTCAAGTGCCCATGGGGACCCCCACATAATAGGCACCTTCCTAGACTCTGTTGAGCTGCCCACCCTATCCATTGACCAACACCTGGAGTTGGATTCCCCTTTATCAGTTGATGAGATCCGGGAAGCTCTTACGTCACAAGCATCAGGGAAGACATCAGGCCCTGACGGGCTTCCTACAGAGTTTTTTAAGACATATGCAGAGGTCTTGGTACCGCGCCTCTATGCGTTCTACACCTCTGCATTGGACACTTCGGCCCTTCCTCCCTCTTTATGCGCTGCTAACATAGTTTCCCTATTGAAGCCTAACAAGGATCCCACGGCCCTGGGGACTTACAGGCCTCTAGCGATCCTTAACACAGATTATAAGATTCTGGCTAAGGCCCTCGCTAACCGACCTGCACCATATGTGCCCTCCTTAGTGCATGTGGATCAGAATGGATTCGGTCCAGCCCGGAACACCTCGCTGAACCTCCGTCGCTACTTCAGAGTGACAGAGTATGCTCCTTTGGACTGGCCCTGTTCAGGCTGCCTGGTGCTCGATCTCGAGAGGGCCTTCGACTCTCTCGAGTGAGACTATCTCTTTGCAGTGCTACTGAGGTTTGGCATAGGATCTTCCTTTATCAATATGAACAAGCTCATATATAGGCCCCCAGCGATCCGGGTAAAAACAGGGCCCTATATTTCAGACTCCATTCATGTGGGCCAGGAGGACTCGTCATGGCTGCCCGCTCTCCCCACTCCTCTTCTCTCTAACGGTGGAGCCCTTGGCGGCATACATCCATGCACATGTGGACATGGGCATCCCTCTTGACAATGGTACTGTTAGATTTGGGGGTCTCTAGTTGGCACAGGTAGGTACTTGTGACAAATAGGGACCCTTGCCTCTAGTCAGGGTAAGGGGCTACACTCCTAAAATAACCCCTGTTCACCCCCTTGGTAGCTTTCCACAAGCAGACAGGCTTATCTCAGAGGCAGTGTGTAAAGCATTTGTGACCACATACAGTAATCAGGTGACAACACTACAGATGGACACCACACAGGTTTTATATAAAAAATAAGTATTCTTTATATAGACTTAACACAAGACCACACACAACAAAAATCCACAATACTGTACTTAAAATGGTAGTTGTAACTTAGTTCTGTTCAGTTCTTAAAATGCAACACTTTAAGTCAATGTACCTTATGATGCGTTACGCTTCCACAACAAAAGTGTTGCAGCGATGGAAATGCGGCAAAGTTCCGGTGCAAAGAAATAATGACGTGAAGATCTTCCAGATGCGGCATGCTTCTCCGATGTTGCTTGAAGTCTCTGCTCGATGCGTCAGCTGCAGCGGCGACACCCTTGTTCAGAGATGCTATGACGGCGACGTTGGCAGCGACACTCTTCTCCCTCGATGCGAGACGCTTCCGCTCGATGCGACAACTGCATCGGCGATACCCTTGTTCAGAGATGTGACGGCTGCGACGGCTGCTACGGCAACACGCTTCTTCTTTGGTATGAGACACTTCTCTCGATGCGGTGCAATGCGTCAGCTACAGCGGCGACATCCTTGTTCAGAAATGTGGCGGCTGCGACAGCGAACCGCTTCTTCTTCGGTGCGAGATGCTTCTCTCGATGCGGTGCAATGTGTCAGCTACAGCGGCGACATCCTTGAAATGCGACGGCAGCGACTACGATGGCGACGCGCTTCTTCCTCTTGAGTCGCGCTTCCAGCTCCTTGCGACACTCAGTCCCTCAGAAGGCCCAAAACAGCAGCAAGCACTTCCCATGGAGTTGGGGGTTGAAGTCTGTTGTCCCTGAGACTTCAGCAGGAGGCAAGCTCTGCTCCAAGCCCTTGGTGATCCTTACAAGTTGATGAAAGTACACAAAGTCCCTTTCTCCTCTCTTTGGCAGTCAGGCAACCACTGCAGGCCAATCCCCCAAGCAGCACTTCAGCTTAGGGATAGTCTCTCCTCAGTTTCTTCAGGTTCCTCTCCTCGGCAAAGGTTTCTTCTTGTTTGTCCAAAAGTGATCTAATTTCTTGGGATCAGGGTCCCAATATTTATTCGCCAACATCCTTTGTCCTCTGAGGGCAGAGGGGCCTATGCCCAGTCCAAACCATTTCTGGAGCATTCTGTTGGCATGACTCCTTCTTTCCTTTCACAGTGCAGGGCAAAAACATCAGATGCCCCACAGGAGGTGGAGCCAGCATTGTGGAGGGAAAGCACAGCCCTGGAGCTCTTTGTTGACATGATTCCTTCTCTTCTGTCACAGTGCAGGGCAGAGACATCAGACGACCCACAGGAGGTGAAGCCAGCATTGTGGAGGAAAGGCACAGACCTGGAGCACTCTGTTGACATGATTTCTTCTCTCCTTTCACAGTGCAGGGCAGAGACATCAGACGCACCACAGGGGGTGGAGCTAGCACTGTGGGGGGCAGGCACAGTCCTATTCAGGTCCCAGGTGCAACTCCTCCCTCCCCTCTAGATGCAGATCTCTCTTTTCACCACTGGGGGACTCATCCTGTCTCTTGGAATCCCCCAGCCCTGTCACTCAAATTCCAGACAAGGAATACACAACCTATCAGAGGCAGGCTTGGATAGTTAGACAAGAAAATACCTACTTCCTAAAAGTGGTATTTTCAAACACAGAGGGGTCGATTCTGATCCGGGAAAAAGCGCTCCGATTAGCTGTACGGAGCGTTTTTCCCGTACGAATCGTATACCTACAACGTCCCCGTAGGAATGAGCAAGTACGATCCTAACCCAAAGCGCCACTCCGTACGACTCAAACCAAACACCGTACAACTACAAAGTACATACGGATTCACTCCGGGCGATGCTGTACGCTACGTCCGTACGTAAATAGGCAGCCATTTCCGGACCAGGAAGTACGATGCGTGTTGAAGACACTCCGTACGGCCCCTTTGCTACGAGAGCTGTAAACTGCCGTAAAGCCAGAGTCCGGCCCGAACTGCACCTTGGTACGCGACATACACAACATGAACCCCTTCGAGCGTGTCATCCCAGCCCTGTACGCCTACGACCTCGTATATAGAAACCGACGGCGGCGCAGACGGTGAGTACAACCCACCGCAACAACGGAAGTATACCTGTAGGGTGCGCCACACGCTAGCGCATATCACCATTGCTATAGTGATACGTTCCGCACATACATCTGAAATGTCAGGGTACGGTGCATCACACCATTAACGTCAGGGTACGGTGCGCCACACGCTAGCGCATATCACCATCGCAACAGTGATACGTGCTGCACACACGTCTGAAATGTCAGGGTACGGTGCGTCACATGCTAGCGCATATCACCATTGCAATAGTGATACGTGCCGCACACACGTCTAAAATGTCGGGGTACGGTGCGTCACACGCTAGCGCATATCACCATTGCAATAGTGATACGTGCCGCACAGATGTCTGAAATGTCGGGGTATGGTGCGTCACACGCTAGCGCATATCACCATTGCAACAGTGATACGTGCCGCACACACGTCTGAAATGTCGGGGTACTTTTTGTCACATCTGAGTGGTGGGTGGAAAAGACCCCCAGCAGTGCCCAACAGTGCCCAACAGTATAGGGGGTGGGTGCAGAGGACTCCCAGCAGTGCCCAGCAGTGCCCATCAGTGCCCAACAGTATAGGAGGTGGGTGCAGAGGACTCCCAGCAGTGCCCAACAGTATAGGGGGTGGGTGCAGAGGACTCCCAGCAGTGCCCAACAGTATAGGGGGTGGGTGCAGAGGACTCCCAGCAGTGCCCATCAGTACCCAACAGTATAGGGGGTGGGTGCAGAGGACTCCCAGCAGTGCCCAGCAGTGCCCAGCAGTGCCCATCAGTGCCCAACAGTATAGGGGGTGGGTGCAGAGGACACCCAGCAGTGCCCAACAGTGCCCAACAGTATAGGGGGTGGGTGCAGAGGACTCCCAACAGTGCCCAAGGGTATAGGGGGTGGGTGCGGAGGACTCCCAGCAGTCCCCAGCAGTTCCCAACAGTGCCCAAACAGTATAGGCGGTGGGTGCAGAGGACTCCCAGCAGTGCCCTTCAGTGCACAAAAGTATAGGGGGTGGGTGCAGAGGACTCCCATCAGTGCCCAACAGTATAGGGGATGGGTGCAGAGGACTCCCAACAGTGCCCAAGGGTATAGGGGGTGGGTGCAGAGGACTCCCAGCAGTGCCCAACAGTGCCCAACAGTATAGGGGGTGGGTGCAGAGGACTCCCAACAGTGCCCAAGGGTATAGGGGGTGGGTCCAGAGGACTCCCAGCAGTGCCCAACAGTGCCCAACAGTATAGGTGGTGGGTGCAGAGGACTCCCAGCAGTGCCCAGCAGTGCCCAACAGTATAGGGGGTGGGTGCCGAGGACTCCCAGCAGTGACCAACAGTGCCCAACAGTATAGGGGGTGGGTGCAGAAGACTCCCAACAGTGCCCAAGCGTATGGGGTGGGTGCAGAGGACTCCCAGGAGTGCCCAACAGTGCCCAACAGTATAGGGGGTGGGTGCAGAGGACTCCCAGCAGTGCCCAGCAGTGCCCATCAGTGCCCAACAGTATAGGGGGTGGGTGCAGAGGACTCCCAGCAATGCCCAACAGTGCCCAACAGTATAGGGGGTGGGTGCAGAGGACTCCCAGCAGTGCCCATCAGTGCCCAACAGTATAGGGGGTGGGTGCAGAGGACTCCCAGCAGTGCCCAGCAGTGCCCAACAGTGCCCAACAGTATAGGGGGTGGGTGCAGAGGACTCCCAGCAGTGCTCAGTCATAGCGGTGTGCATGTCCAACACCATACAGCAAGTACATGCTTGTATGTGTACATCCCTAACTGGGAACACTCATGATAGTTGCATATCAACACATCACACACAGCAGTGACCTACTCCACGGAGAATGGTATCCTTTCACACACTGGGTGACACACCACATGTGGGTGTATTGTCAGATCCCACATGTATATCCACCCGTCTAGTTCGCTGGCACACACCCCTCTATCATGACTCAATAGTGTATAGTCATGTAACAGACCACCAAATAAATGAAGCACAAATGGACTAATGAAGTGTCATGTACATACCGGACATGATGTCAATGTTCAGGTGGTGCAACATGTACTCCCTCATGGATGCAACAGGGTAGTAATCCCCTAGATACAAAGAACCAACATGTATTTTGTGTGTCCAAATGTAAAAAATGTACAATCTGAATCATAATGTCAAGGCTGATAACATTGTCATGCATAGTGTGATAAAGTATGATGGTCTCCCTGAAGGCATTACTACATACTACAACCCCAAGCACAGTGAGTAGCATTGATGGCACTGACCAATTATCTGAATGGATTTGTGAGCAGGCATGGCCATTGCCGAAAGGAAGCTACAAATCTATGGGGAATCAACACAAACGTCATCACAACAATTGTGTAACTGTCCGTAGTGAAGATCAGATGTGTCACTGAGGAAGGGACACTCTTTAGGACAATGTCTGCATGCAAACTGCACACACACCAATCTAGAAATGTTGCTGCAACATTGGGATAGCACAAACATACCATGGTCCACCTCATTACCATCAGGAAATAGACATATGTTACAATACCCAAAAATGAACATTACACCAACTCGTAGGCACACAGCAGCTAAAGTAATTTCCTGAAAAGCAAAAGTTCTGAATGAAAAATGAAAAGCTTTATTCAGCCCAACATTCTAAAATACGCAAGTAATGAGTCCAGGCTCACAAAAGGCCAATGGCCAGTCCAAATAAATGTCCCCGACAGTGGTGGCGTTGTGGATGTTGACACACCCAAACTTGCCTGCACATGGAGTTCAGATGTCTGTGGACACATGGGGGGCATCATCGGAGTCAGGGTCCGGCACCGCAGGGACAGGAGAGGGAAGGGCAGGTGTAGTGGGTGCAGGTGGGGTGGATTCCTCCACAGTGGCCGGTGCAGCGCAAAAGGTTGACAAATATTCTGCGCTGCACACTTCTGCCAGTTCTGACAAACTACTACCCGAACCCGGGGACACAATGGGGGTGGAGGTAGAGGGCTGTGAGTCAGGTGTCGTGTGTCTGTGGATGCGTGTGTGACATCTGTCCCCTCTCCCTGTGGGTGTGCCTACATCCCCTTGAGATTGGGTGCGTGGAGATTTGCGTTTTGACTGCCATGTGGGTGTGCTGGGTGTGTCTGTTGTGGTGTCTGACCTGTGGTGTCTGCGTGTACGTTGGACAGGTATAGGAGAGGGTGATGTGGATGGGTCTGAAGGATGGGGGGGGCTGACGCTGCAGGATGGACAGTGCTGCCTCCAGTGAAGACTCTATGGCTGCCAAACTCCGACTTTGGCCAGACATGGCTGCTGACATGCCCTCCATGTATGACAACAACTGTGTCATGATGTGTGTTTGGCCATGGAGGACAGTCAGCATTGACGTCTGGCCAACTTGGATCTGCCGGAGCAGGTCCACAGACTCAGCAATGAGGGCAACAGGGGAGACAGGGGCAGGGGCTGTGGTGCCGGGGACAAAGGAGACACGGGGGGTAGCACGGACCCTTGGGACCCTAACAACTGGGAGGGTGGAGATGGGTCTGGAGGAGGAGGGGAAAGGCATAGTTGTTGTAGATGGCATAGCTGCATATTCCCCCTCCGCCCGGGAGTCCGAATCTGAGCCGTCCGCATGGTATGAGGTGTCGTGCTCATGAGGTCCGGCCGCCTGACTCCCCTCACCCTCTGTGCCACTGCCTCCCTCCGACTCCTCAAAGCTGGTGGCACTGTTGCTGGGTCCCTCTGTCTGGTCCGTGCCTGTGTCTCCTCCAGGTTGTGGTGATGATGCTGTTGCCAACGAGAAAATGATAAATATATCAGTCACCTGTACACATCAGACATATCAGCAACAAATCATTTGGGGAAATTTCTAATCATGGCATGCATCATGAGTCACATGCCACATAACTCCGCACATATATAAGTCTAGTAATGCGCAATTGTAATAGACACAACGCTCATTGTATACAAAGATACAAGTAACAGACCAGGCCACAACTTGGATGACAGTCACAATGATGAGCCACTGCCTGTCAACAGGATAGGTGTTGATCAAACACCGTTCAGTTGCCCACTCTGCCACCCAAGTCCAGACATGGTCATGTTCAAATTTGTTAGACCCTGTGCCACATGGGAACAGTCCTGCCCGGACGGCCATGTGATGCCATCCCTGGACCTGAAACAAGTTTTCCATCACCTCTCACTGGCAATTACAGCTGTCTACAGCCAGGCTTGTGTGAAACACAGATGTGTATACAAACAAGCATGGCTGAAGACGTCTGTAATGCCAGAAAGTGGTTCCAGGAACCTTGTTACCAGTCCAGGGAAGGCATGGCTTGACAATTATGGCTACACTGTTCCCATGAGGCACATGGACAGACAGATTTGCACATGACCATGTTTGAACTTGGGGGCAGAGTGTGCAACAGAGAGGTGATGGATAAAACATTGACCTGTTGACTGGGTGTGAGTAATATGATTGGTACAGAGGCTCCCTCCATCACCACACACTTTAGTGACACTCCTCACAGGGGCATCTATCCCCAGACCATACAGTTGCTAGCACATAACACACACTGGCTGTCAAGCTGTCAAGTGAAGTGGCACACATGTACAAAATCCAGAAAAAGACAAAGCTAATGTGCCTACAATTGTGAATGTGAAAAACATTGATGCATTCTTGACACATCCGCAACCACAAGGGAAATGTGAATACAGTAGTGTTGACACCAAGACAAAACTGCGTTGCACCACCAACCCATACATGTAGCATAAATCGATGTGGAACAATCATCTCTGTGAGCCAATAACATCGTCTGTAAATCCTACAATGACTGCATTGTCCAGCAGCACAGGCTAAGTGCATAGTGACAAGTTCGCATCAGAAATAACATACACAGCACACCACTGACAAGGCTAAACAGGCAGTCCCATCACACCTCCCATGCACAACACCCCAATCATTCCGTCAATGTGAGTGATACAGCTCAAGTAGTGAAAACTCAGAATCTGGGTCTCAATAACTGGGCAGCTATATTAACTAAGCCAAGGTCACAATGTGTGGCTGCCCATCAATATTAGCCCCATACAACCTGCAAAATTTATTGTGAATATGCACACACGCACTGCCCAGTGTGAGTATGCAGAAGCCAGATTTTGTACACATGGACAGTGTGCACATGTAGCTAACACATGAGAAATACAAAGTATACCAGGGACAAAGGCCACTGAGGCAGACCCGTGCAGAACTCCATGTTGAGACTCATGATCAGTGCCAAAATATCATGACGGGCAACCACAGTGCACAGGTCGTGGAACAGTTAAGGTACCAACAAGTGTCACAGACCCCCCTCCAACATGATGATGTGCTAAGCAATATGCATACTAATACATTGCACCCTAGGAGGACATGCTCAAAAATGAAATACCCAAAGCAGGGGACAAATGTGGAGGAGGGGAAGGGATGTAAAAGAGCATCTGCTGAATAAGGGGCATTGCAATGACAATGCATAAAGTGCCTGTCTGACCAGACCACCACAACTGTGGGAGTGTTACCAGGCTTCGGAACACTGCAGGTAGCAAGTGACACACATGCCAACAAACAGACATGTACCTACCCCCTCCTTGCTGCTGTCCCTCCTGCAACTGCCTATGGAGGTCTGGGAAAACCAGGGCCAGGACCCGGAGCAGGGTGGGGGTGAGGTGACGTGTGCCGCCATGCCGGTGTGGAGCTTCAAGCTTCAGCTGCCATCGGGGGATACGGCGGCTCCAGCACCGGATGTCCTGCCACCTCTTGCGGATGTTCCGGATCTTGCGGTGAGGGCCCCCCTCAGACCTGACATCCCTGACAGCCCTGGCTATGTCCAGCCAGATCTCCCCCTTCTCATAGGCAGATACCTGTGAGGAAGACAAAGTGAAACAACATCAGTACACCTGCTCCATGTCCCAAAGACACACACTTGCACCACATTGACGATGACAACAGGGCAGAGGATGCTGACATGACTTGCATCATTGTCCATGTGAATGTGGCCTGTGAGCAAACACCAATGCACTACATGCCTTTGAAAGGCAACAGATGCCCTAAGGGGTGCTAACCACTCACTGAGCATGGCTAACACTGAACAAGATATGCTATTGCAGGGTGGTGGACAGCGCGTGACATACTGTCACATATCCCACTACACCTAAGAACTCTCAGCAGACCACACATGCTCTAGTGAATGCACTTAGCACAACGGCGGTAAGCAGTAAACACTATTTAGCTACATCATTCACTGCATAGTAGATACCTTAATGTACACACCAGGCACTCACTCCAAAGTACATTGCATCTCTCTGTCCCATAAATACACAATGGCTGTAGTGACACTCACACATTCATCACTCACCTGATCCCCTGGTTTCCCATACAGCTTGCTGTAGTTCGGTAGGAGGGCATCCAGCAGGGCCTGGTTCTCCTCCTCACTGAATGCAGGTGTCCTCTCCATGCTTAGCAAAATCAGGGTCCAGGGACTGCAGAGACAGCAGCAGTGTTGACCACTCCAATGTTGTGCAGGCAAGTGCCCTCTCACAGCCACATGCAGCCTTAAATCTGTGCTGCTGAGGGGCTGTCAGTCTCAGGAAGACAGTGTGATAGGGCAGATTACTTTGCATCCTATGTTTCATCCAATCCCATTCCACATAAGGCCCTGACACACATTTGCATGGTTTAAAATGTGAGCTCTAGCTACACAACAAACATTGCAACATTGTATAGTTTTGGCCAACTGAATTTTGCAGAACACCTGTAGCACACTCACATCTCTGTTTCCTTGACAACTAGCCTGCATTCTGGGCATGTTACTCGTCCCCTAGGTGTTCCCTATGTATTTTCAGAGATCCACACACAAGTGCGGTGCGTGATTCGTTGCAAACGCCATTTTTCGATAGTGAGACGACCCGTACACACGCACGCACCAGTGGGGTACGCTCCGCACGCGTATGGCTACAATGCAACAGTGAGACGACCCGTCCACACGCACGCACCAGTGGGGTACGCTCCACACGCGTATGGCTACAATGCAATAGTGAGAGGAGCCGTACACACGCACGCACCAGTGGGGTACGCTCCACACGCGTATGGCTACAGTGCAATAGTGAGAGGACCCGTACACACGCACGCACCAGTGGGGTACGCTTCGCACGCGTATGGCTACAATGCAACAGTGAGACGACCCGTACACACACACGCACCAGTGGGGTACGCTCCACACGCGTATGGCTACAATGCAACAGTGAGACGACCCGTACACACGCACGCACCAGTGGGGTACGCTCCGCAAGCATATGGCTACAATGCAACAGTGAGACGACCCGTACACACGCATGCACCAGTGGGGTACGCTTCACACGCGTATGGCTACAATGCAATAGTGAGAGGAGCCGTACACACGCACGCACCAGTGGGGTACGCTCCGCATGCGTATGGCTACAATGCAACAGTGAGACGACCCGTACACACGCACGCACCAGTGGGGTACTGGGCGTCTCACATTCTCTAGTGAATGCATGTGTACAGTGTGTTCCACAAGCTCATGCATGGCACCATTACTATAGTGATAACAGGAAAACACATGGCAGGGATGTAAGTGTGAGGTCATCATGAGGATGTCCATGTATGTGTTGGCATGGCATACTTACATGAGCAGGCCCTAGGTATATAGCAGAGGGCATGTGATCTAGTGGCACAGTTGATGTGTGATGTGCTGTGGAGACATGACATTTGTGATTTGCCACAATGTGGTTCACATTACCTTGACACTTGTCACATGAGTAACATCATGAACATGTTGTTATTCACATGAACACTGGGATGGCACACTCTTCAGTACGGGCATCTGTCACATGATGCCAGGGACAGGGGCACTGTCTCACTTTACCAATTGATGCTCTGCATGACCCTGTGTGACAATGTAATGTGTGTGCCATGTAATAGATTGGACATGCTGTTTGTATCGGGTAAACGTAATCCTCTTTAGGTGTATCTATGATGGGTCTGTGTCGTGATTGCAAGTATCTCACATGTACACACACCATGCCACAGGGGCATTTCTACAGCTCATGTGTGTAATGGCATCATAGAGCGTTTGGCCACAGACATACAGATCTGCATTCAGAGGATGGCTGTGGTGTAGTTTTGTACAATGCACAACTCATGCACAATATCACTGAAATGTAAAATATATAGCACATGTGATGTGGGTGTGTTCCTTGCAGTCAGCTGTCTGGATGTGTTGACCACCTTCTCATGCATGTCAGTGACGTGTGTCACTGACGTGATACATTGGTCTGCTAACTCAGACATGCCCAGATGATCATTTGTGTGCATGTTATGTCCATTTCACAGCCAACAGGTGAATCAGTTTTGTTGTAGGAGTGCCAACTAGCTGGCATAAGTGTCCATGATGTATAGCCCACGGCAGATTCATAAGTGATTTCATTTGTTTAAGCAGTGTTGATTGTGCTATGTACATTGTAATTGTTGTTTGCTGATAGTTGTACACCTTTTTACCCAAACATGTCGTGCAGGGCACCCCCTCTGCCAAGGCCGTTGCCTGACTTGGATGCCATGAGGGAACGTGATTGCATCCGCCGCTACAGATTCCCTCAAGCTCTGATTCAGAATTTGACGGACAGGCTGGAACCACATCTCCAACCGCGACACAGGTATCCAACTGCGCTGACACCCAAGGTAAAGGTGATGGCAGCCCTACATTTCTTTGCCACAGGTACGTTCCAATTCACCATAGGTGATGTGGGGGGGATGTCCCAGACCATGTTCAGCCGTGTACTACGTGATGTCTTAGCTGCTATGTTGCAGCTCATTGATGAATTCATTAAGTTCCCTACTCCACAAGAGTTGAACAATGTCAAGGGTGCATTCTATGCCCTGGGACACATGCCACATGTAATTGGGTCCATTGATGGGACACATGTTGGACTGGTGCCACCACAGGATCAGGAGCAGGCCTTCCGCAACAGGAAACATTACCACTCCATAAATGCCCTGGTGGTGTGTCTTGCTAACATGATGTTTATGTTTATGTTTTTGAAATTTTTATTGCGCACAAATACCCGAGGGTGTCTCGGCGCATATCAGACTGCCTAGGATGAAGAACTACCAGATCACTCACTGATTGAATAACCAGGTTTTCAGGAGTTTCCGAAAGATGATGAGTGTGGGACTGGTTTTGATGGACAGGGGAAGTGAGTTCCACAGCCTGGGGGTTGCTACTAAAAAGCGTCTATCTCCCCAGCTAGTGGTTCTGGTGCGTGGGACCGCGAGAAGATGAATACCAGCCGAACGAAGGGGCCTTTGAGGAGCATAAATCCGAAAGGCATCCTTGAGGAACATAGGTCCTGAGTCATGGATGGCCTTATAGGCAATACAGAGTGCCTTGAACTTTATCCTGCTCTTGACTCTTAGCCAATGCAGTTGGCGAATAGCCAAAGAGGTGGGACGACGGTTCGGGATGCCTAGCAGCATTCTAGCCGCTGCATTTTGCACTGCTTGAAGTTTTGTTAGGATCTGTTCTTGAATGCCAAGGAAGAAGGCGTTGCCATAATCCATTTTGGAGAAGACCAGAGTAGTAATCAAGGTTTTCCCTGCCCCTGAAGGGAGGTATGGCAACAGTTTTTTGATCTTCCTTAGCGTATAGAAAGATGATGAGACCACCGTGTTCACATGGTGTTTGAACAACAGCTTCTCATCGAACATGATACCGAGGTTTCTGACCTTGGCAACCGGGGTAGGGGGTGGACCCATTTCACTGGGCCACCAGATGGAAGACCATTCCGGTGAAAGGTTGCCAAAGGTCATCACCTCGGTTTTGGCCGAATTTAACTTCAAGCAGTTGCTTGACATCCAAGAACTAATGGCCAGCATCCTCTTCTGAAATCCTGCGGCCACAGCCGGTCCATCCTTGTGCACTGCCAACGCCAATTGGGTGTCGTCCGCATAGGTGGTTAAGCGGAGTCCATGGGCTTTAATAACTTTCGCCAAGTCCGCCACATATATGTTAAATAATGTGGGGCTTAGCGAGGAGCCCTGGGGCACCCCACAAGGGAGGGTGAAGCTGGGAGAATAAAAAGTGCCCAGTTTCACCGCCTGAGTACGGTTGGCCAGAAACGAAGCGATGAGGTCCCTGGAAGGGTGGGTCACCCCCAGGGCTGTGACACGGTCAATCAAGATGGAATGATCGACCGTGTCAAAGGCAGCGGACAGATTTCCCATGTTTGTGCACGCTTTCCAGGATCATGCCACGATGCATTCATCATGAGACGGAGCAGAGTACCACAGATGATGCTGCAGCTGCGCAACCATCGGGCATGTCTTGTTGGTGGGTAAACACTGTTTCTCATGTATGTCTCAATGTAATTTATCTCTCTCACGGCTTCTCATTACACACTCATTTCCATGATGTATTGTTGTAGGAGACGCCGGATATCCGAACATGCCGTGGCTCATGACTCCACTACGCAACCCCAGAACTGCTGCAGACCAGCGGTACAATAATGCACACCGGCAGACCAGGCGTGTGATAGAGCGTACTTTGGACTCCTGAAGAGCCGGTTCGGGTGTCTCGACAAGACAGGTGGATCCCTACCATACTCCCCGCACAAGGTGTGTGACATCTTCACCGTGTGCTGCATGCTGCACAACATGGCAGTGGAGGGGGACGTGCCACTCATCCTGGATCCTGATGATGAGGAACATCCACCTGTTGAGGATGAAGGCCTTGGCCAGGATGCTAGCGATGAGGAGGAGGAGGATGATATCCGGAGTCAGCTCATACGCAACTTCTTCTCATAACGGTGAGTACCTGTAAAATAGTGTGCAAGCTACTACCATAGAGTGACATGTGTAGCATACTGTGTGTCCAGCAGACTGTATACAATGTAACTTTGATGTTTGTGGTGCAGAGTCACACAAGTGACGATGTCATGCCACACACATGAGCGCAATGATTGAACTTTGAATGTACAAGTGTACTATATTGTTAGTGTATTGTACATTACCATGTCTGAATGAATATATTCAGTACGTGACCCCTTGTGTGCCTGTCCTTTACAGGTCGCCCTGCCTGTTGTCTGTTCGTGTCATCTTGGTCCTCCTGCAATTCCTCTTGATGATAGCAACGTCGGATGAATCTGCGTACCCTGCACAGACATGTGGAAATGTCAGTTTGGGTAAGGATTCCAAACAGGCAATTTATTGTTGGTATGGTTTTTGATTGTGTGGAAACTGTTCATGCGTATGTTGTAGGCCCATACATACATGTCACATTACCATGTATCAAATTTCATGTTGCGCCACTCCCATTACAAGACAGTCACCTTTCTTGACAGTCATCTGTAGTATAGTGTTGACTTTGGTGAATGCATCAATGTGTGTTAACATTGACCCTGACACATTGCGGATGGCACGGGTTGCCATTGTGTGTGACATCACAAACACAGGCTACGTGGAGAATTGCAGCCTCACTGTGTGCAGCAGGATGTGTCTAAATCATCCACTCAACCTTGTGGACCAGTACAGTTTGATTTCTAGTAAACCATGTTGTGCCGGTGTGGGCCAGTGTATGTCCCACATGTTCTGTCAACTGTCCTGTGAGTCTGCTTGCATGGATGCATTGCCCCTTGTGGCAGTATGTCATGTCACTGTCATGTCGTTACCTCAGTGCCGGTGGAGAACACTGCTTCGCAAGCCTTCTCAGTAAGTTGATGTTAACTTTCCATTCTCATGATGCCAGGTAAGTTGCGCTGATTACATCACAACGTTGGGCTGTAGCAAATGTTCACACTTACGTGGCACCAGTCGGGTGAGGTCATTGCCCGAAATCTCTTGTGCCATGCAGCATATCTTGGTCACGGTAGAGTTGTTTTTGTTGCTTTGTTCCTATTTACTCGCTATTGAGTTTGGTTACACATGCTTGTCCTGTCTAGCATAGTAAGGCACAGTTGCAAGAGGTAATGACTGGCCCCTATGGGGCTTCCTGGTGCTTAGGTTATTTCCTTGCTCATTTGAGGAGCTGCTTACGGCTCTTGTGGTGATGTCTACTTTCCCTTCATGACCCTTACTGATTCACAGGGCTGACTACGGGTTGTTGGCTTTGTGTCATTTGCACTGCTATACGTCACAATTACTGAGATAGCGAGCATCAATCATACACTGTGACGTCGTTCATGGCTGCATGGATCTAATTGCATTGTAGCAGCCTAGTGAGCGTCATACATGCTCCATTTTGGTGACAACCTCTACTAACTCTCATGTGTCCGTGTTGAAGGATCTGATCTTGTCTCATTGCAAGATCTGTGATCAGTAATAGGACACAGTGGCAGTGGCTACACTACATAGGTGTAAGTGGTACAGTCTAGGTGCCAAGGTAATCTGTGAATCTGTAACAAAAAGTATGGAATCCTTATGCTTGTTTTGCTTTGTTTCAGATCTCCCTCCCTGCAGTTCCCATCCTCACCTTCCCTCGCCTGATCGCCCTAATGTGTCTGTCATTTGTAGTCAGACCAAGGGGATATTGGGAGATGGAACCCTTCCAGCATCACACCACTCTGATGATCACAGGTACAGACAGTCCCTGGCAGTCGTGTGGAGAGTGTTTCACCAGCATTAGAGGTAACATCATTGCATGAGTGTTATTGTCGTCAGAGCAATGCCACTAGGCATGTAAATTGGCTGATGTAGCATGGCCTTGCAACTAACTTCACCCTATTGTGTAGGAACTGTGTTTCACACAGTACATTGTGCCTCATTGATGTCACCGCCGTTATCTTTCTAGTCTGCATGCGTTCAATATGGCATTGTTTACAATGATTGTTCATATGTGGTTATGTGTTCAGTGACAACAAGCATGCTGTTCGTAATGGCTAATGGACCATATTGTGCATGATGTACATGGTTGTGTATGTGTTGTGTAGCTTGCTACACACAACGTGCAGGCTACAGCTGCTGTCGCAGTGTGTCCTGTGCCCCACTTGGCATTATGGTGACTCGTCCTGTGGCCGTGATGTTTGGTGAATATTCACACATTTTCAGGCAGTGCCCCATAGGTAACCAGCCACTCCTGGCTCACATACACATGTCACTTATTGCCTAGCAAGAATCCTTGGGTTGTGTGCTTGTTTAGCATGTTCTATCGCCCCTTCTGCCGTCATGTGTTCACTCCTCCCGGCTGCTGCATCCCCAGCCACAACGCTGCACTGATTGGCCCAATCCAGCAACACACACACCTATGAGATACTCCTCCATCCATCCATCCATCCATTATTGAAGCATGCCGCAGCTTGTCTGTGCCACTGTTGCACAACCGCCATGTCAAAGGCAGGTCCGTCAGCACCTGCAACATGCACACTGCAAGACACTCAGCTCATTTGATGACACATGTGACAGCATCAGAATAAAGTCGTTTAGCTAGCAAGTCTCTCCCCTTTTTAATAGTGGTGGCCGATTGTCTTTGGCTATCATAGGGGTTCCAGGTGCACACACACTTTAGTTTCACCTTAATTTATATCAGGGAACATAGAGGTTGTTTATTTGGGCACCATATTTATATTAGTTAGGGAATCACTATTTGTATTTTCCTTTTTGTTCTTTACTCACACGAAGAGAGAGTGGCCGACGATGAGAAGTGGGTAAACTGGCAATTGTCTGTCAGGAACCCCCTCGGGTGTTGCTACCGTGAGGCACTCTCTCTTTGCTCACTTTATTTACAATTTTTAGAGTGGGATCAGACCTTGGTGTTATTTTTATGTAAACGTGAAACACACCATGACCCTATGGATTAGTGTCAAGGTACACATCTAAGGCAGTAGTAGAAATTGGCCATGTAACTCTGCCATTGGTCGTAAAAAATTTGGTGTGAGGTGGGTTAGGCGTTTTTGTTGTTGAACAGTGTCTGAGTGGGGGGCGGCCTTTTCCCTTTGTTCCCCCTTGGGCTCCTTTTGATTGAATGACACATGTGACACAACAGACTCATGCCCCAGCCAACCTCCACACAGTGAACACCAGACAATCATCCACCTGGTGACGCGCTACCACAAACACACCCTTGACAGCCTCTCAGGCTGTGTGTGCAACTCATACTGACAACATGATGCAGCCAAACTTAACAGTGCGTGTACGTACAACCAGGTCATGTGCCTCGTACTGCACACACACTACTTCCAGCAGCACCACATTGTAGTGTATTACCTCATTGACACAACACCACACATCGCCTCCAATGCTGTAACGTGGTAGTACACAACCTCAGCACACCACTTCTGCCTAGCCATCACAGACGGATTGTCAAAATCCCACAGGGACCACACACCCAATCCAGGATTATGATTGGTCAAACTTAAAGGGGTGCAACCTCAGAGTCACATCCGACACCATGGACACACTCTGCATTGTCAAACATCTGCACATCCAGTATCACACCAGCATCCTGACCAGTCTCATTGTAACTATCATCTACAGCTCTCCTATCCTACACACAAAATTTGGCTACGCCATCTATCAATAAATTGATTCATTAGTTAAACGCACTACCTATCTCAATGCGCTGGGGGGGCTGCTACTGATCACAACACCCTGGGCTTGAGAAGTATTGTGAAGGGCAGCAGGTCCAGGGTCTGTCGTTGACTTGTAGGGAGGGTGTTCCAGGTCTTTGAGTCGAGGTAGGAGAATGATCTGTCACTGTCCGTGTTTTCCCGGATGTGAGGGACAGTGGCGAGAGCAAGGTTGGTAGAGCAGAGGCTGCGGGTGGGTGTGTAGAAGCTGAGTCTGTGGTTGTGGTATGCTGGTTCTGCGTGGTGTAGATCTTTGTGTGCGTGGATGTGGAGTTTGAAGCTGATCCTGTTGTTGACAGGGAGCCAGGGCAGGCCTCTCGGGTGTCGTGTGATGTGGCCGGGTTGTGGCAATCGAGGATCAGACATGCAGAGGTGTTCTAGATGCGTTGCAGCCGTCTCAGGAGTTTGGTTGTTGTAGCTGCGTAGATGGCGTTCCCTTACTCAAGTCAGCTGGTGGAGAGGGCCAGGGTGACTGTTTTTTGTGTATTTGAGGTGATCCATTATAAGATCCTGCGGGGCATTCAGAGGGTGTTGAAGCAGAAAGCAGAGATAATGGGGCATATTATCAAGGGGGTTTATCTCCGCTTTTTTGGCTTTAAAAGCCAAGAAAGCGGAGATAAAATTATCTCCCTATTACCTAGCTGTCGCTAACACCAGTTAGCGACAGCTAGTAGGAGATAGCGACCATCTTGGGCCCCACTTTGCATGTCAGTGATATTTATCACTAATGACATGCAAAGTGGGCGTGCCAAGATGTTAGCGACTGGAAACAGTCGCTAACATCGCTATCTCCTATTACCAACTTTTGGAGATATTCGCGCTAAGCGCGAATATCTCCAAAAGCTAACACCTGCCCCTGAGCAGTTCTTAGCCATGTTATTCAATGGAAGGTGGATAACATGGCTAAGAGCATTAGCTCGATAATGCATGAATATCGCTGACTTTTCAGCGATATTCATGCATTGCGGCCGTTTTTTATCGCATTTGCGATAAACCTTGGTAATACCAAGGTTTATCTGCGGTAAAAATCGCCGCAGCTTAGCGGTTAAATTTTCTCTCTAACCAAGCAATAGCGATAATTATCGCTATTGCTTGGTAATATGCCCCGGCGTTGTCCTGCTTGTTCATGGGGAGTGAGGAGTCGAGGATGCCCCCCAGGTTGTGTGCGTGTTTTGGTGGGTTATGGGGCTGTTCCTAGCGATGTTGGCCACCAGGAATCGTCACAGGCTGAGCTGGTGGGGCCGAGGATGTGTACCTCCGATTTGTCAGGATTCTGCATCAGCCAGCTGTCCTTACTCCATTTTGCAACAGCCTTCATTCATCTGTGGAGGTTGATTTTGGCAGAGTGTGGGTCTTTGGTGAGGGATATGATCAGCTGGGTGTAATCGGCGTAGGAGATGATGTTGAGGCTATGTTGTTGTGCCACATAAGTGAGATGTGCCATGTGGATATTTAAGACCGTTTGGCTGTGGGATGATCCCTGAGGGACGCTGTGGATGGTGTCAGTGGTCATGGAACAGAACTGTGGGAGGCAGACGCTCTGGGTTCTGCCGGTGGCAAAGGATGTTGCCCAGACCAGGGCACTCTCTTTGATTCCTGCGTCATGGATGCATACTATTAGGGTGCCATGGGAGACGTGTGGAAGTCTGCTGATGGGTCCAGATGGATGTGGGTGTCTATTTCTCCTTTGTCCATGAGGATGCTGATGTCGTTGGTGCCGGCAATGAGGGCAGTGTCCGTGCTCAGTCAGTCAAATACGCTTTATTCGATTTTTGTTAAAATCATAAAAGGCAATACATACAGCACAGTATAAAAATCACAATGCAATTTACATACAAAATTCAATTCATAGTCAATTTATGTTAAAATTTAATTTACTTAAGACCCTCAAGGCCAACATTTAAAATAGGACGTTCCCTGGGGCTTGTTTCTTTCTCAATCTAAATGCAGCCGTTAGGTAAGATGCCACGCGAAAGATGATATGCGTGTTGCCCAACATTTGAAGAAAAATTTATGCTGTCCTGACCTGAAGAAAGCCTGCTTCCTTCAGAATAGGTATTAGGTATTTTTCCCTAGCGGCGGCATAAAGCCCACAAAAATACATAAAATGAAGCGTATCTTGGGTAGAAAAATTGTTGCATTTGCAAGGTAAAGCGTCCTCGGGTTTTGCCCAAGTAGGAAAACAACCAAGTGTATAGGGGATCAAATTCATCCTAAATTTAATAAGCAAGGCTCTGTGAAGGGGATTAGTGACAATTTTTAAATAGGGTTCCAGAGAGGGAGTGGTACTTAGAATCAGGTAAACTCTTACTGACGGTTTCATTACCTCCCTCTCTTCGCTCTCTAACCGTACCCTTACAAGGAAATGTTGTTTGATCCACCCAATGTCCTGTTTTCTAATGCTTGATGGGTCTGAATAGATCTCCAGTCTCCCAAGCGCTGCAAATGAGGTTTTAAGATATCTCAACCATGGTATTCTCAAGGCGCGGTCTCTTGATACCATGTCCAGCAGAATGCCATGGTTCAGCGTCAACTCAGAGTTCAGCCATGTTTTAATCCAAAAGAGTAGGGGTGCCAACTTCAATCTGTCAGTAATATATGGTAGACCCAGTTCCTCATGAATGGATAACGTGGGAGTAGAATTTGGGACAGATAGAAATTGACGAATAAGCCAGTTTTCGATTCTCTGAATGCGGTCCTGGTTGACGTAACCCCATAGAGCAGACCCATAAGTAGCAATAGGAACACACTTGCTATTATAAACTTTAACCAGGGCTTCCATTGGTTTGGCCCCCAGTCTTTTCGAAAAGCCCATCAGAGCAGCTGTTGAGCGAGCCAGAGAGACACTCTTTGCCTTTATCTGGGGGGCCCAAGAGCCCCTCTCATCAAAAAGGACCCCCAAGTAAGGGAAGACAGGGACCCTCGAAACCACATTCCCCCCACAGGTGAAAGTTAACCGTATGGTCTTGCTTCTCTGGCGACCTATGATCATAGTGTGCGATTTTGTGGCATTTACTTTCAGGTCAAGGCTCTCCATGAATGAACCAAAACGGTCCAAAAGGATTTGTAAACTATTGCCAGTACGCGCAATTAGTACTGCGTCGTCCGCGTATAAGAGGGCCGGTACCTGGGCTCCTCCTACACGCGGAACATCTGCCGCCCCTAGTTCAAGGTGTTTCCCTAAACAATTAATATAGATGGTAAAGAGAAGGGGGGCCAAGATGCACCCCTGTCGCACCCCTTTCTCTGACCTGAAGCTATCAGTGCATCTCCCCTCCCTAGTGACCCTTACTTTAGTAAACAGATCCTGGTGTAAGCTGGCCATAAAACCTACCAACGGAGCCTCTATCCCCATCTCTTCTAGCAGGGACCATAACTTGGACCTGTCAACCAGGTCGAAGGACGAAGAGAGGTCCATAAAGGCCAGATAAACTGACCCCTCTCCGACCACCGTGTATTTAGAGACGAGAAGGTGGAGGTTGGAACATTGATCCAGGGTACCTCGCTTTTCCCTGAAGCCGTACTGTATGTTATCGAGCCCCCCACAAGCCTCCAAATTAGTCCTTAATTTGCCCAATAACACTCTGCCCAGGATTTTAATCGCAGAGTCAAGGAGGTAGATGGGTCTATAGCACCCAGGATCCTCCCGGTTGCCTTTCTTAAAAATAGGGACTATGATGGCGGTGGCCCATGAATTTGGGAAGATATTATCATTTGCGGCTCTAAATACTCTGGTTAGGACTTGAGACCAAGTTTTCGGGGAATATCTAAAAAAGTCAACTGGTACGCCATCCGGCCCTGGCGCCTTATTTGTGGAGGAGTCCATTATGGCCTTAAAGACCTCGTCTTCCCCAAACACTACTTCAGGGTGGACCTGAACAGTTCTTGTACCATTCATGGATGTACCACCTTTATTACCATATACCTCTTGAAAGTGGTCAATCCATTTCTCATCCGGGATAACACAGTCAAGGGGAGTATTGTCAGTACCCAAAAAAACGGGTTATTTATGATATCCCAGAAGTTTTTGCTATCTCGAAGAACATCTATATTAAGGAGATTATTCCAGGCCTCATTTTTAATGACATTTCTCAGGCAAGTAATTAAAGCTTTATCTCTCGGCTTGTCCCTTAAGGCATCTTTTAAGGATCTATGTATGCGAGAGCACTGGGAATCAAACCATTTGTAGGGCCTTGGAGGGAACCGTGGTTTAGGTACAGTGTCCGTGCTGTTGTTGATGCAGAATCTAGACTGGGTTGGTTCTATGATGTTGTTGTCTTTGAGGTAGCGGGTCAGCTGTCTGTTGATGATCTTCTACATCACTTGTTCTGGGAAGGGGAGCAGGGAGATGGGCCAGAAGTTAAAGAGGTATTTGTGGCCCACCTTTGGTTTATTCAGTAAGGCGTTGATCACAACATTCTCCCAGTTCCCAGTGAAGGTTGATGTCTTGAAGGAGATGTAGGATTTTTTTTTACCGTAAAGGGGTGAGATGGCTTATCTGGCTTGGTTGGAAATGTGGATATGCCATGGGTCAGATGGGGATCCAGAGTGAATGTAGTCCATGGTCATGATGGTGTCTCCAATGCTGAAGTTGTAGCAGGCAATCAGGTGATTTGTGTGGGTGTTGGTTGTAGGGGGGGTGGTCTGGTTTGTGGATGTGGGGCTAGTGGACTAGAAGCTGTTGTGGATGTCGATGATCTTACGGTGAAAGAAGTTGGCCAGTGAGTCACACAGGTCTTGTGATGGTGGAATGTCGTTGGTGCTGTATTTGGATTTTGAGAGTTGAATAGCGACGTTGATGTGCTATTTGCTGTTGTGTGCGTTGCTGTCTAGGCGGTCCTTGATGGCTGTCCTGTTGTCGGTCCTGATGAGTTAGTGGTGTCTGCGGGTGGCACTCTTGTGTGCGTTGTAGCTTTCTGGTGATTGTTTGCAGAGCCTGCTCCTCTACAGCTTCCGACAGGTGCACATGGAGGTCCTGGGGTCTTTGGTGAACCATGCGGCAATGTTGTTGTTGTGATAGGTGCCGGAGGTCTTGAGTGGGTCAAAGGTGTCTGCGCAGTCGTTGATCCACTGTTTGAGGCAGATGGCAGCGGTGTGGGGGTAGGTGGGGTAGGCTTGTGGTCCCAGGGCAAGGGTGGCTGTCAGTTAGTCCTCGGTGAGCTTGCACCAGCAGTGGCGTGGCATGGTCTGTGTGCAGGGGGGTGTGGTGGTTTTTGTGAAGGTGAAGTGGACTCTTCTGTGGTCTGTCCAGTGGTGTTAGGTGGTGTGGTTGAATGAGACGTGTGGAGTTTCTGAGAAGATGGGGTCCTGTGTGTGTCTAGCTGTGTGGGTGTGAGTTATCATACCTACAATGGTCCCACAGTCAAATGCAGGTTCACCTTCATACTCCTTAGCCACACTCAGTCGGCACTCCACAGACCCAGGCAAAATAAATGATATGGACGTCTACCATCCAACACCCTGTTGCCCACAGTCCTCCTTGCCACCCTTGGCCAGGCCAACAATCTTCACATCCACAGTACAACAGCATGTGGCTGCTAGTTCTCATATCTCATTAAACAGATCCTGTAGCTCCCTCTGTGGACACCTACATATTAGCCATGCTCTTGACACCTCTTACGCTCTTCTATGACTGTCTGTCATTGCAGTATTTCAAGCAAACCCCATCTTCTGCAGTTATTAACCATCACGGGTGAGTATTGCCATCCATGTATGTAGTTTTGGCTATCTTGTGACCTATGTGTGTCCACAGCTGGACTCAGATCCCAGTGTGTGGATGGCTGGAGATTGCAGGAGACTGTGGCATTTGAAGACATGTCACCTCACGAATGTATTTGAATCTGGGTACATACAAATACATCAATGCATATTGTGCTAGTTAGATTTATTTAGGACTCTTGTGCGTGTAACGTACGTAGGTGCTGTACAACAAGGGGGGATTTCAAAGTTCACAGCTGGAGATGTGATGCCTTACAGTATGAGTCAACAGAGTCCAGGCCACAGTGCTTGGCATCATTGGGCACACTGCGACCAGCAAGTCCATGTGGGAGAGTCTGAAAGTCAATAGGGTGATGCTGTTGCCCACGAAGGCAAGATGCCAGACCTGGTGACCTGGGAGTTGTGCATGGCCCTATGCCTCTCAACGTCTAGACCGTGGACAACCCACCTTCCATGGGGGACCCTCACGTGCAGGCCTTGACGATGCCTGGGATGCTCCGTCTGACAATTCCTCCTCCTCCTCCCTCCCTGTGCCTGTTGTTGGTCTTTGCCTAGATGTTTCTGGCCTTGTGACACAGGGAGGGTGCTGCATGTTGACAGCGATCAGAGGAAGTGATTGGTTAATTTCCCTATGCACCGTCATGAGCTCATCCAGTCTTGCCTCCATCCGTCCCTGGTGTCGTTCTTGACTGGCATGTAGCTGGGCTGCTGATTTGTAATTTTGTTGAGGGCCTCCACTACCAGGCTGAACTCCCTGGTGTCCTGCCGGTATACATCCATGATGTCTCTGAGTTCTGCCATACCGGGCCTTGCAGCTGGCTGGTCAGGTTCTGGCCTCCACCTTGCGCCACTCCCACCTCCCCTGCCCACACGAGCCGGGCCTCCGTTTGTGGGCACATCATGTTGACGGGACCCATGAGTGCTGGCAGTGGAGGTGTCGTCTGCCACCTCCTGGGTGCCCGGGGAACCATGTCCCTCATTGTCAGACTGGCTCTGTTGTGGATTAATGGCAGGGCTCCGAGCTGTCTGCTGGGATGTGGCGGGAATGGGTGTGGTGGTTGGCACAGATGTATCTGTTCCAGCTGCTGCAGGGGTTTGGGATCCAGAGGGGCCTGGTTGGTTGGGGTCATCCACAGTGTGTTGAGAGGCCTCGCTGTCGGTGGGCTCAGTGCCGTGCTGAGCCTGGGACTGGGATCCATCTCCCCCCTGGTTGGGGTAGTTTCCACACGTTCCCCTGTGGGTGTGAGAGACAAACACTGTTAATGCACTATCATGCAACATCCACATTTTATATCCATTGTCGTTAGCACTGTTCCATCTGCTTTGGATTGTTGAAATTGTTCACTTGTGTATGGGTATGTTGTGGGATGAGATTGACATGTGCTCAGGGGTGCTTGACATGTTGGGTACTGTTTACGATGACTGTCCCAGCCATTGCTGTGGCTTGTGTCGCCAGCACCACACAGATCCAGCTGTGCTCTGTGTGGCCCAATCTGCACAATGCAGCGTCAATCCTTATGCCTGGTTCAAGCATGCACAGGGTGTTAATGCAGCATGTTTATGATGGAGACTGAGTGGAATTTTGCTGATTTCATTCAGCAACTTTTGAGAGGTGTTGCTGTGCCGTGACGGCCACCCACTGCCAACCCCCCAGGAACAGTATACCCACTTCAGGCACAGGTCTTAAGAACGTGGCACTTCTCCAAGATGCATTACCTTGTCAATACCCAGGTCCGTGGTGCTACTTGAGTGCATCCACAGCATTACAAAGCTGTGGCAACAGCATTGTGTGAGAGGCACAATGGACTTGTGATTCAGCACTGTGCTTTATTTGCTTGGATGCGTCATCAGATCAGTATTTTTTAGGTTGTGTTACATGACGATTGTGACAGTGGTGCACTCCATTGTCTGTCCCCAGGGGCTCAGTTTCTGTAAGGGGTGTGTGTGACAGGCCATGCTAGTAGTTTTAGTGTGATTTGCAAGTGGCGTCCCTCGTGGTGTGTCTGTCCCCCCATGAAGCATGCTGCCATGACAGTGGTTGTGAGTTCCTGTGCAGGATATCTGACCTTGTCCTGGTGTTAGTCTTTGCACTGGTCACAGGAGGTCCTTGTGCTGCCTACACCAGGGCCCAGTGTCAGCTATCTTGTCTGTACTTTCACACTCACTGTGCATTGAGCATGGTGCATGGGTGTGTACCTGGGCCATATGGGTTGAGTGCAGCCTCCTACCCTACACCTTGCACCCTCTCCCCCTTCCCCTTGCAGCCTTCTGGCACTCCCCTTCCACCCACCCCCATACTGTTAGGCACTGCTGGGAGTCATAGCCACATACCCCCATACTGTTAGGCACTGCTGGGAGTCATGGCCACACCCCCCCCACAACAACCCCATACTGTTAGGCACTGCTGGGAGTCATGGCCACCCACCCCATACTGTTAGGCACTGCTGGGAGTCATAGCCACACACCCCCATACTGTTAGGTACTGCTGGGAGTCATGGACACACACCCATACTGTTAGGCACTGCTGGGAGTCATGGCCACACCCCCCCACAACAACCCCATACTGTTAGGCACTGCTGGGAGTCTCCCTATGTTACATGAGTTGTTTGTATACTCACCAGGCTCCACGGCTCCTTCGATTCCGTGAACTCCCACCGGTGGTAGCAGGGCCATGACTTTCTCCTCCCAGGGATGGTATTGTGCAGGTCTGCGGGGACTGCCACCTCCAGTGTGATGAACGATGGCGTAGTCCTCATCCATCTTGCGCTTGACCATCCTCCGCAGATCGTACCACCTGGCCTGGCAAACCGCCCTGGTGCGCCTGATGGGTGCAACAGCATTAACCCTCTCAACGATCCTCGCCCACATGCGTGTTTTGTCAGCTATGCTGGTCTGTCTGACCAATGCACCAAACAGCTGTGGCTCAACTCTGATGACTTCATTGGTAAGGCTCTCCATCTCCGGGTTAGTGAACTTTGGATTCTTTGGTGTGGTCATGGTGTGGGTTGTATGGGATTGGGGGGGGTGATGGTGTGTATGGATGAGGGTGTGTGGGTCTGATTGTGAAGGGGGTGGTGTGTGTGTGAATGAGATAGGGTGTATGTGTGAAGGTGTATGGCTGCAGTTGTTGGTGTGCTATCAGTGTCTTTGCGCAAATAGGTATGTTGCAAAGGATGATGGGTTGTATGTGTGGGCCCTTTTATTGGTCAATTTGTGGGTGTGGCTTATTTTGAATTGGTGGTGGGTGTGTTATAAGGGGTGGTTGTGACTTGGGCCCTCTGTTTGCCTGTTTGGATGTGGCCAGGACATTGATTTCCTATGGTGTGTACACAGTAGACTTGTTTTGTGGGGTTGTGCGACTCGTTTGCACCCTCCATGTGCTGGATTCGGGGTTTGTGTGCACTTTATTAGTGGGGGGGTGTGCAGTTCGTTGTTTTCGTTGTTGCTGGCTCATACGGGACATTTTTGCGGTTCGTATTTGTTGGTGCGGCTGGCAGTTACGGTCCGTTTTCGGGCCCGGGGTTCGTGTACGCTTGATTGAGGGGTGTGCGAGTCGTATTTGTTGGTGCGGCTGACAGTTACGGTCCGTTTTCGGGCCCGGTGTTCGTACACGCTTGATTGAGGGGTGTGCGAGTCGTATTTGTTGGTGCGACTGGCAGTTACGGTCCGTTTTCGGGCCCGGGGTTCGTGTATGCTTGATTGAGGGGTGTGCGAGTCGTATTTGTTGGTGCGGCTGGCACTTACGGTCCATTTTCAGGCCTGGGGTTCGTGTACGCTTGATTGAGGGGTGTGCGAGTCGTATTTGTTGGTGCGGCTGGCAGTTAAGGTCTGTTTTCAGGCCCGGGGTTCGTGTACGCTTGATTGAGGGGTATGCGAGTCGTATTTGTTGGTGCGGCTGGCAGTTACGGTCCGTTTTCGGGCCCGGGGTTCGTGTACGCTTGATTGAGGGGGGCGCAAGTCGTATTTGTTGGTACAGCAGGCTGTTACGGTCTGTTTTCGGGCCCGGGGTTCGTGTACGCTTGATTGAGGGGTGTGCGAGTCATATTTGTTGGTGCGGCTGGCAGTTACGGTCCGTTTTCGGGACCGGGGTTCGTGTACGCTTGATTGAGGGGTGTGCGAGTCGTATTTCTTGGTGCGGCTGGCAGTTACGGTCCGTTTTCGGGCCCAGGGTTCGTGTACGCTTGATTGAGGGTTGTGCGAGTCGTATTTGTTGGTGCGGCTGGCAGTTACGGTCCGTTTTCGGGCCCAGCGTTCGTGTACGCTTGATTGAGGGGTGTGCGAGTCGTATTTGTTGGTGCGGCTGGCAGTTACGGTCTGTTTTCGGGCCAGGGGTTCGTGTACGCTTGGTTGAGGGGTGTGCGAGTCGTATTTGTTGGTGCGGCTGGCAGTTACGGTCTGTTTTTGGGCCTGAGGTTCGTGTACGCTTGGTGTGCGAGTCGTATTTGTTGGTGCGGCTCGCTCATACGCGATGTTTTCCGTACGAATCATGCTTCATGCGGGACTACGCTTGCCCGTACAAATCGCGTACTTGGTCCCTGGTCTGGATCGTACTTGTTAGTTCGTACGGCATGTTTACAAATCGTACGGTTGGAGTTCCGACGACATTTCGTACAGGTCTTCGATTGTGATTCGTACAGTTCGCTGATATTCAGACGTATTTTCGGAATTCGGATCGTACTACGCAATTCGGACTGACTTTTTTCATTCGTACGGAGATGGCTACGAATACGAATCGTACAACGTTTTTTTATCCCGAATCGGAATCGACCCCAGAATGTTAAAGCCAACTTCACTAAAAGATTTATTTTATCATTCTGAGTTCAGGCATACTAAACTCGAATTTCTACCATGTTCCCTGAGTCAGTTTAGGATTATAAAATGTAATAATCTAACTGCCCATTCTGGCCTATGAAGAACAGGTAGCCTTGCAATAGTGAAAACGAAAATGGCTGTAACTCACTATTAGGACATGCCACACACACCAGGGCATGTCCTACCTTATACTTACAATGCACCCTGCCCTTGGGCCTACCATAGGGGTGTCTGATACGAAGAAAAGGGAAGGTGTAGGTACTGGCAAGTGGTTGCACGTACCCAGTGAACATGGCAGTACCAGACTGCGCACAGGCTCTGCAATGGCAGGCCTTAGATACACTTTTACAGGCTACTTCTGTGGGTGGCACAACCAGTGCTGCAAGCCCACTAGTAGCATTTGGTTTACAAGCCCTGGGCACACTCAGTGCACTGTACTAGGGTCTGACAAGTAAATCAAACCAGCCAATCATGGAATCACTAATCCATACATCAATTTATAATAGGGAGAGCATATGCACTTTAGCACTGATCAGCAGCGGTAAAGTGCCCAGAGTCATAAACCAGCCAACAACAGGTCAGAAAAAATATAGGAGGAAGGCAAAAAGTTCAGGCATGACCCTGCAAAAAGGGCCGAGCCCAACAGGTACTCATACAATTTCTTTGTAAGCCGATGACATCTTGCTATATACCAGAGATCTCCACTCCATCCCCTCATCACTAGATTCAGCACTTCCACTATTTGCCACTGTCTCAGGTTTGAGGGTCAATGTGGCGAAGTCCATCCTCTTCCCATCCTCTTCCCATTCTCATCGACCACTTTAGATCCTGGGTTTTCACTGGGTGGGATCGGGGTCGAAAACATTACCAGGGCCACCTCCGCTATTTCCTCACAGATGGATTTCTGGAAAACTCTTCCGCTGTCTATCTCTGGTAGAGTGGCCCTTACGAAGATGGTGATCCTCCCACAACTTCTTTACAATTTCGCCACTCTGCCTCCCTACTCCACCCCTCCTTCTTCAACAAGTTGGAATCAATGGTCAGGGGACGTCCCAACATAGGGTCTCCATTAGGAAGCTTTATCTGCCAGCGGGGCAGGGTGGACTGGCGGTGCCTAATCTCGAGCACTATTATCTAGCCACCCAGTTGCAATGGAAATGGGAAGGACATAAAAGACAGAAGAGCAGTGAGAAAAAGGATTGGAGCTCATTAGAAACATGACATGCTGAAGCTTTATATCCACTCAGCAGCTCAGCTTACAATGAATTCCTAGTAAATTTTACCACATATCCTATCCTGTAAGACCCCCAACAGGCAAGAGTTACATTCAAACTCGCTTGCTTAACTTTCAAAGCTCTGTAAATTGACCAGTCATTCTACCTTCAATAATTATTAAACATTTCTTATAGGGAAAGAATACTGAGGAGTAAATCAACTCGAAGATGAGAAATTCAAACTCAATATTCCTCACAAAAATCATTTGCTCTCTGGAACGCATTACTGGACAACATCAGGCATGAAAAAGAGTTTTGAGACACGCAGTGGAGGAGATGCATCGAATTTCTCCACGCAAAGGCGGCAATGCGTCGGTTACGAGTGTGATGCGCTGGTTCTGAATGCGATGTGCTGCTTCTGCTCCTGCAGCAGAGGATGCATCAATTCTGAGTACAATGCACCAGTCTTGATCCACACAACGGACCATGCTCACTGCACCACTGGTTTCAAGATAGCCTGGCTGATGAAGGGTGATGCCCAAAAACCGGTCCCAGAATGCTTGTTTCTGGTCCAGAGAGGACCAGCTGTTCGGGCTGGACTGTTCCCATGAGAAGCAGGGTCAAGACTGATATGTATATGGATGTGTTCTAACTGGAGTGGCCTATTGAGCAAAAAAAGGATGGATTAAACCCAGATCTTTGTGCCTAGAGGTAAATGTTTGCATTGTTTAGCAGTCCGTCCATCATATGTTCTTTTAACTTTCTAAAGGTGGCATTTCCTGAATTGTAATTTAAAATTCAACTTCACCATAGGTTAGGATTTTAAATTAGGATTCCAGAGACACCAGACTTAGGGGTCTTATCTCTTCCCAATTGGAAATTACAATTAAAAAAATGTGATCAGGTAAACCCCATGATATCTTTTTGGGAGAACTGGGCCTTGCAGTAGTGATAAACAACATTGGGGGGTTTTCACTACCAGGACATGTGAACCATAGTAGTATATGTCTTACCTTTTAAATACATTGCACCCTGCCCTATAGGTTGTCCAGGCATACCTGAGGGGTGACTTGTATGTATAAAAAGGGAAGGTTTGGGCCTGGCAAAAATGGTTTATTATGCCAGGTTGACATGGCAGTGTAAACTACACACATGCGCCTTGCAGTGGCAGGCGTGAGACATGGTTAAATGACTACTCCAGTGGTTGGCACAATCAGTGCTGCAGGCCCACTAGTAGCATTACATGTTTAGGCCCTGGCTACAGGGGCTGCCACTTTACTAGGGACTTATAAGTAAATTACAGTTGTCAATTAGGGAATAACCCCATTTTGCCATGTTTAGGGGTGACAGCACAAGCATGTTAGCACAGGTTAGCAGTGGTAAAGTGCACAGTGTCTGAAAGCCAGCAAAAACTAGGTCGGACAAATGGAGCGGGTAGACAAACAATTGGGGGGAAGTCCACCCTAAGGCTGTCCGGTCTAACAAATATTAAGCCCTGACAATGTATTACGAAAAGACAGTTTATTAATGTGTCTTATGTGGATGGGTGACTAACCAATATCGGAAACTACCGGTGGCTCCCAGTTGTGTGTACAAAGCTTAGTTTGTGATATGAGGCATGTTTTTTTTTAAATTAAATACTCTCACTGGTTAGCCCGGTACACCTCACGCAAAGTATCTACGTTTATGCATCCAGTGGAATTTTTTTAAGTGCTCTTTCATTTTATGTTGCATGTGGGCCGACAACTTCTGCTTGGGCTTTTGAGCTACAGAAAGAACATGGGATTGCCACTGGTGGAACAATGTCTTCCTGACTCCTCCTTAACTTCAGCCTTCATGCTAATTAACTGTGGTCTCAGCAGGAGCATGGACGACACGAGCATTTCCTACATATATTTTCATAGACAGTGTTTGGGTCACTTGCGTTTGTCCAGTAACTACAGTTGTTGTACCTAGTGTATTTGCTGTCACGTGACTACCTGTACCACAATAAAACACTGTTAGACGAGTCGCACACATTCCCAAACAACAGAAAGTCGTAAGTTAATCCATGATTTTGCTTTCGCAGTCGCTTTCACATATGTTGTTCCAGTAGGAGAAGGCACATTCATTGCTTATGTGATTTGGTTGGCCACCTGGTCCATGGCAGATGTTAACATATGGCAAGTCCATTCACTGGCTCAAGTAGCAGAGTACCATACATTAGGGTCACCATGACTGTGATTCTTCTCAGGAGATGTCATGACCTCGCCCCCCCACAAAGCACACGAGAGACAGGTAAGGATCTGTGATTCTTTATTGGTTTCTTATTCTATGAGCTGCCCACGCACACGTCCGTCCCTCTTGCTCATTCCTCTGCAATGCCCATCCCCACACCCCAAATGGATGTGATGTCCGGTCCCCTTCGTGTCCCCACTGTCCACTGCAGGGTCCTAGTGCCTTTCCCCGGGTCACTACATCACCCCCTTTTGCCACAAAGAAATTATGAGAAATTTGAAACACAGAGATGTGTAGGTAGAGATAGATGCAAGTCTGCCAGGGCACATGTTGGTGTGCTTCCCATCGTTACATTTCTTCTATTAGTCTTTTTGGCCATCTGCATGGTCTTCTTGGGCCGGCCTCCGTCTGTTGCTCTTCTGCTGGTCCCTCCCCATTGTCTGTTTCCTTTCTGTTGTGCTCCGACTTCTCGTTCTGCTTTTTCATTCTCTTGGTCTTCCTCATTCTTCTCCTTCAGTCCTTTGAAGTGTGAGCTGTTCCGTGTTATCCTCTGGTGTTCTGACTCTGCCGTGATCATTGGGCGCTTCACTTTTGTTACTGTTAGCGGGTCTTTAGAGAACATGCTGTCAGATTTCCTTTGTTGTCGTTGACGCACTACCACAGTGCCTCCTTCCTTTAGGTGTGACGAGATGGCATGTCGCCTGGCATCTGCGTATCTTTTCATTTTTTCTTTCGCCTCTCTGTCTTTTGCTGCAATGCTGCTGTGATCTGGTGCCATAGTTGCTTCTATTTGCGGTAGTCTCGTCCTACTTGTTCTTCCCAGTACTAGCTCTGCCGAGCATCTTCCTGTGGAGTTATGGGGCGTGTTTCTGTAGTCACGTAGTACCTGACACAGAGCTTACCAAGTGATATCTGCGCCAGCTTTGCCCTTTGAACTGCCTTTTTTATGTTCCCCATGCACCTCTCCACCATTCCATTTGCTTGAGGCCACAGCGGAGTTATCTTCTTCTGGTTTATCCCTAGATAGGCCATGAATCTGCGGAATATTTCTCCTGAGAATGGAGGACCATTGTCTGTTTTTAACATTTCGGGTGAGCCCCATGATGCAAATATGTCATCTAGTATCGGTAGGGTTGCTGTTGCTGATGTCGATGGGACATGATGTACTATAGGGGATCGCAAATATTCATCAATGACCACAAGCAGATAGTTGCCTGTGTCCAGCAGCCCAAATAAATCAGCTGCTAATGTTGTCCACACCGCTCTTGGAAGTTCTGACATTTGTAGTGGTTCATGCTTGGCTTGTGGTCCTGTCACTTGACAGAGGTGGCATGCCATTATGGTGTCTTCCACCATGAGGTCTAGGCCAGGGAACCATACTTTCTCTCTTAGCAGTTTCTTCGTTGCTACTATGCCTCGGTGCGACTCATGAGCCAGATTGACCAGTTGCCGTCTGAGTGAACTTGGTATCACTATCCTTGTCCCTCGCTCATTATTCCTGTGTCTGTCTCTGACAGTTCTTCATGTATCTTCTTTAGAGCTAGCACTTCTTCCTTGCATACTCCTTCTCCCCAGGTGCAGTTATTGTTGACGTGTCTCCATCTCTGCCTTCTCGTTGTCTCCATGGCCATTTGCAGCATGGAATCTTCCTTAGTCTCCCTTGCTAGCTCCGCTAGTGTTATCGGTGCCGGGGTGTTTTGCTTCAGTACAAAGTTGAGGTACTCTTCTGCCATTGATGTCGTCTCTTGTGCCTGCAGTAGTGGGTGTCTCGACATGTAGTCTGCCGGGTTGTGTTCTTTTCCTGGCTTGTGCGCAATTGTGAAGTCATAGTCCTTCAGCCTTATGCCCCAGCATTCAATCCTGGGCGGCATTTTGGCTGGCGGGCTGCCATAGATCGTTACCAGCTCCTGGTGGTCAGTTATGATGGGGAATGACTTCCCTTAGATGAACATGTGATAGCGTTCACACACCCATACCACAGCTAGGCTTTCCTTTTCTGGTTGCGAGTATGCCTTCTCAATGTCAGTTAAGCTTTTGCTTGCATACTCGACAATTTTTCTTGGTGAGTCTCTCCCTGGCAGATGCTGCGCTAGTATTGCTCCTAGTCCTAATGGGCTGGCATCGACAGTCAGTTCAGTGCAGAGCAGGGGGTAAAAGTAGGCGAGATGTTCCACAGTCATCACTGCTTGTCTTATTTCCTTGAATGCCTTGTTGCATTCCTGAGACCAGATGAACTATGTCCTTGATTGGTCAATTCTCTTAGCGGTGTGCTCACTGTGGCGAAGTCCTGTATAAATCGAGCACAGTAGCTGGCAAGTCCTAGAAATGATCTTATTTCTGCGACATCCGTCGGAGGGTTTGCGTTCTTCAGTGTTTCTACTTTGCTGGGGTCTGGCCTCATCCCTTGTTTGGAGAAGATGTGTCCGAAGAACAACAATTACCCTCACCCCAGCTCGCATTTGTCTCCATTCAATGTTAGGCCCGCTTGTTCCAGTTGTGTGCACACTTGAGGCAATGCTGTGTCATGTTCTTTATCTATTTTTCCCCAATACCAAAATGTCATCACTGTAGTTTAGGCTGTTCTGTATCGGCCTTATCACCTGCCTTATTGTCTCCTGGAATATCTCCGCTGCCAATGAGATTCCGAAGCTCAGTCGCTTGTATCCAACACAAAGCTGCAAAAAACAGAAAGTGGTTGGGAGGGATCAATCTCAAACTTTACTACAGGTAAAGGGACTATAAATTCCCATACAGTGAGAAAACAATTCTCAACCTTAATTTTTAACTTTTTACACAATGATCACATGCCTAGTTGTCATCACGATCACCAATTTTATTTATGGCAATCTATACTTCAAAGTAGTGTTTCCTTTTTTATATATAATGTTATTAGTCATACAAAATACACGTATATATACACATCACTATTTCGCAATCAAATACAAATAATGGATAATAAAAGCAAACAATATTCTAATACAAAAAAGAATTTAAAAAAAATCTTTTTTTTCATTTTTTCACCCAAAGGATCATACAAAATCAAAGGATTGTCCCTCTATAAGATCAGGTGGTACACTTAAGAGGAAGTCGTGTGTTCGCACAATCAGTTCTAATAAGTTCTGAAACTAAGTTCAAAGATTGTGTACAACCAAACAATTAAATCAGGTACAAAATATCACAAAGACTCCTCTTGTCTGTAATGGCATGTCGACGCGGACGCGTTTCGGCCTCCAGGAATCTTGGCCTCCTTAGCACAAGGGTGAATAAAGAACCTATAAAAATACACAAAAAAAGGGAACCCACAAGGTATTACACCTATACACGTGGATTTTGTCCATCTCTACGTCACCTCGGTGCAACGTGGCCGCCACCATCAACGTGAGTGGGAACTCAAGGAAGAACCATTTACCCAAGGTGTCAATCATCCAAAGAAGTCAAACGAAATCAAAGCGAAAAAAATGTGCACAAGGAAAAGAATCAAAAAAGTACTAAGGTATCATAAACGTGAGCCACCTTAAACCAAAATACTCAGTGTAAAAGAAGCGAACAATGATATGAACACCTATCAAATCACACTACTTGTAAATCTACATTTTAATCTCAACCCAAGTTACTCCTACAACGGTTAAGATACACCGAGAATAGGTGGTGATCAAAAACGTACTACTCTCCCAAACTTTGCCGTGCCTCAAATAGCACCTCAGGGATTCAATCAATTCTTCTCTAACTGCAAAGAATACAATGGTATCTGATAAGCATGGTCGGAGCGGCCCCCCCATTATGCAGTTAGGAAAGTGCAGCAGTTGTCCTGCATCTACAAACTAATGCTTGGGCCAAGTAGAATCTCTTACCTGACAGACAGACACAGTCACGGCCTGTCGGCTTACCCCTTATCGCAGCAGACCAACGGCTCCTCTTCTACTTCTACGGAGTCCAACAAACCATACAGGCACACACAGTTCACCATACGAGGTGCCAATCACCTAATACAGAGTAACCACCAGTACTTCAGTCTGCTAAAACTTTCTAAGCACATATAGAGCCTCGCCCTACATACCTTCTCTTTCTGAGATTGAAACGCGGAAAACAGTCTTCATACGGCGCACTCGATCAGGGCACACACCTTTCACTCGGTCGGGCGCCTTAAAAAATACCAAAATCAGCGTCTCACATGGTCGCATCTAGGCGTACCACGTGATCGGCCCCAGAGTCACTGAAAACTAAGAACAGACTTCAATTGCAGCTACTAACAGTGCATTCCTTTCTCAGCGTGCTAATGCGGGGAACAGCAGACTATCCAAACATAATCCTCTGCGTCTAGTTAAGGGCAACAAGGAGCACTCTAATAAAGATCGGCTCGCGTTCTCATATATATGCAACAAAGATCTACCCAAAGTGTCAATCCATAGCGCGGGAAAAAAAATAATTAAAGGGAGAAATATAAAAAGAAAAATTGAAACAGCAGAGCGTATCTAAACAGGCCCAGGTGTGTGGAGAATATCGTGATGTACCTGGACTGGTGATCTAGTTCTAATTGATGGTACCCTTTGCACAAGTCCAGCTTCAAGAATCGACAGGCCCCAGTAAGACAGCTGATCATGTCGTTTAGGTGTGGCCCCGGGTGACGTTCTCTTGCGATTGCGGTGTTTGGGATCCTCATATCTACACAGATGTGGATCTTTGAGGTGTTCTTCTTTGGAACTGCCACAATCGGAGACACCCAAGGTGTTGGTCCTTCAGCAGGTTCAATTATGTCTTGTGCCAGCAAGCTGGTTATTTCCTATTCAACTTGTGGTTGTAAGTGGATTGGTACTCTTCTATGATGTTGGGCCACCGGCTTAATTGCTTCATTGATATGTAGTGTTATCTGTTTTCCTTTCAATTTGCTGAGACATTTCAGTATAGCTGGGTATTCTTTTTTTTTTTGTTTTTTGTTCCTCATCTCAACCATGGCTTAGTCCGTCAGTACTGTGGACCGGGAAGAGTGAAATATGTGAGATAGACAAGCTGTCTCAGTCCAAGACTGGTTGGGGTGTAATTGTAGTTCGAATCCGTCAAAACCCTACAGCAATGTCATTCTCCCAACTGATCCCTACCACTTATGTACCATTTGACAGATAGTTACCATTAACCAGTTTCCACCATTGCCATTAGCACCAATTCGCCTAAGAGAAAGGGCGAAGGGGTAAAGCAGAAAAGAGTGTATCATGTCTTCGTAATCATTGGAACTGGAAAAAAAAAAAAACCCAGCTCGAATTATTGGGACCAATCGAGTTTCAGACAAAAAGCTCTTTTGTCAGGTTTTCCCGCCCTGGAAAGTCCATTTTTGATATTTGTAGCATGGAGGAACACCAGTCATGTAGCGACGGAGGAGATACCTCTTTCCAACGCTTGCAGATTTCACGTTGAGCCACCAACATAGAGTAGAACAAGAGGTTGTTATTTGGACTTCGCTTTTTATCCACTACTCCAAAAATTACTAGCCGGAGATCTATAATCACGGTGGAGCCTATTGAAGATGTTAATGTATTGCCTATTGATTGCCAGTAAGATGTTAAAAGTGGGCAATCATAAAACATGTGTGCGTCCGAGGCTGCCAGTTGGCCACAACGGGCACAGGCCACTGGTTCGCCTGTTGAAAATTTAGACAATCTCTGAGGAGAATAATAAGCCCTGTGAAGGGCATGGAGGTGGTTTCTGCGAAGCCAAGCAGGTTTGACAATATCCCAGAGAACATTGCAGGAGATTAACCATAGTTCATGCAAGTTTATCGCAGGCAACAGGGAGCCCCACAACTGGTCTGGGAGAAGGAATTCCCCATCAATCTCCTCTAAAATTAGGTTGTAAAAGAAGGAGACCTCCTTAGGCGCAGGAGTCTTGTCAAGTAAAGAAGATTCCAGTTGGCTAATTCCTCCTAGAGGTAGTTGTTGGTGGCGAGGAGGCCCAGTTCTTTGTGCTTGTGCCCAGCTTGAGATTTGTAGAAATTTTAATCTGGAAAAATTAGGGCCCACCTTACTCACTAGATGTTCCCAGGAGAACATATCCCCTTCAAAAAACAGGTCTCCTCATGTAGAGATTCCAGCGTCTTTTAATGGACTTATCAGTGCGTCGTTAGCCCAACCAGGAGGAGCAGGGAGATCCCATATGGGAGATCTATTAGAGTGATAGCCTATTTTGGTGGTGACTCTGAGATTATACCATGTTCTTGCTAGGCCCTGCAACACCTTTAGCTTAATCTTTTTAAAGAATTTGGGGTCACTGAACTTGAATAAGAACCCCAACTGACTTAGACCTTCACACTGTAGTAATGTTGAAAACATCAACCCGATGCCTCGATCTGATGGAGTTTTAAGTAGCATTCGGGCGTGTGTCAACTGAAAGGCCCAAGCATAAATCTGCAGGTCTGGACCTGCCAAGCCACCCCTCTCCCTACGACGCCTCAGTTTCCTCCAATCTATTCTTGCACTCCTGTTCTTCCAGAAGAAGGAGGTGATGTCACTCTGCATCTTCGCTATCAATGTTTTATCAAAATAGAGTGGTACACTATTGAAGATAAAGGTCAACCTAGGTAAGATAGACATCTTAACTAAGTTTGACCGGCCCAGAAGCGTTAGTGGAAGATGTCCCCAAGAACTCATTAGTTTCCTGCCTTCTTTAGCCACCAAAGTGAAGTTAGTAGAGGCGATCAAATTGATATCCTTGACAATTTTTATGCCAAGATATCTCATGTTGTCACAGGGTTGCACAGGAAGCCCCGCTGCTACACTGTTCCACACCATGACCTCGGTCTTGGTGGCATTTACTTCATAGCCAGAGATGTTACCAAATTGTCGTGCTAAGTTTATGACTGTAGGAAATGCAGAGCTGATATCTGAAGTTATGATCATGATATCGTCAGCATAGAGGGATACTATTCTTCCCAATCTCTATATCTGAAAGGTATGATGTTGTTATCCTCCCGAATTTTTTGAGCAAATGGCTCAATATAGAGATCGAAAAGCAGGGGCGATAACGGGCAGCCCTGTCGTGTTCCCCTTGTGATAGCAAATGGTTCCGACAGTCCGCCATTAACCAAGACCGAAGCAGATGGATTATGGTATAGCAGTTCCACCGCTCTGTGGAAGGCCCGACCCACGCCGAATTTTTCCAAGGCCCCCGACAGGTACACCCAGTTGACCCTGTCGAAGGCCTTGGCTGCGTCCAACGTGGGAATAGCTAAGGGTCGCTACGATGATTCTTCTGTCGGCCAGCAGACCAGGGTTGGCTCCTGGCTCGGTCGCTCGGCTTTTCTAGAGGAAAATATTCCGATCCACGCGTCAGCCTCTTCTGTGGGTGGTGGTCGCCAGATGACGATCCCACCTTCGTCGCCAGTTGTAGTGTCCTCAGCCCCCTCAAAGCACACGAGAGACTGGTAAGGATCTTTGATTCTTTATTGGTTCCTTATTCTATGAGCTGCCCACGCACACATTCGTCCCTCTTGCTCATCCCTCTGCGATGCCCATCGCCACCCCCCTGACCGGATGTGGTGTCCGGTTCCCTTCGTGTCCCCACTGTCCACTGCAGGGTCCTAGTGCCCTTCCCCAGGGCACTACAGGAGAGATCTAGAGACCTCTGTTTCACTGGCTCCGAATACAATGGCAGTAAGATATTTCTTTGCTATGACATCTGAGCAGGTTTGTGATTCAATGTATCGTGCTTATTTGAAATGTTACTAGTTCGCTGTTTATTTAATATCGGTGATTAAGAGCCAGAGTTATGATAAAGGGCACATTACACAGTCATTTTTACGATTCAAGAAAATTCGCAATAGTTGCACAGTCATTTTTTTTGCACATCAGACTTAGGGCCCTATGCATCAAACCAAAAAACGGTCGCAAACGCTTTGCCACCGGTATTTTTGCATTTGGGATGCATCATCCCAAATGCAAAAATCGCAATTCAAGGAATCTCTAAATTGCGATTCCTTAAATTGCGATTGCATTTAAGGAATCCCAAATTGAGATTCCTTAAATGCAATGCATGAAAGTTAAAAAATGTGCGATTTCGCTAATAGGAGTAGCAATATACCATGAAGTTGAACATCATGGTAATTTGCAAAAACTTTGAAAAATGCACTTTTGTGCATTTTTCAAAGTTTCATGTTGCGCGCAGACATGCTCTTAGAGCATGTGTGTGTGCAACATATGTGCAGAGATCAATTTATGGGGTGCAACAGGGTGTCATTTTGACACCCGTGCACCCTTGAAATTGCATGAGCAATTTGCGAGTACCTACTGGTACTCGCAAATTGCTCATGCAATCTCCAATTCGTTCTTATGGGCCCCGTAGGCCCATAGGAATGAATGGGACAGCATTCTTTAATTGCGACTAGCAATTTGCGAGTAGCAATTAAGGAATGTTTAGGAATCGCTATTTTTATAGCGATTCCTACATACATAGGCTTTTGCGATTCCTAAATAGCGATTCCTTAAAAATCGCTATTTAGGAATCGCAAAAACCTACGTTGATGCATGTGCCAGCTTATGTGTTACAGGATAATAATTCCACCCTCATTCAAGAAGAGCTTTCAGTTTTATTTCGTCTCTTAAATATTTAAAAATGTTCCCCTCTAATCAGAGCAGAGTAGGAAAAACTTTACTCCGGGAACCCACACATTGGGGGTCAAGGTGAGGCAACAAAAATGGGTCGGAGTCATGAGGGGTGGAGTCATGAAAAGTAATCTGAGAGTTAACTTGTACATTTATTTTTTAAAGCCTCTGCCACAAATAAATTGGCAACAAGGAGAATCATGCCATTAAATAAATTCTGTCTTAATTGGTTGCAAAGGCTGCATTTTAAGATATCTTATGGCGTTAAGGCACCTGCTGCAGAGAACTCTATGGGCCCAGTAAATCTCAGGGAAATAACAATGGTAAGATAACTCAGATGGTTAATGCACTTGCTGAAGAGATCTGTGTTTTGTCCAGTCACAGCATTGACACATAAGTCGGATTGAGGATTATTGTGTCTCCTGAAAAACACACTGTGTAACATGCAGTTGGCAGATTTTTATTATATAGATAGGTAAGTGGGGCACTGCTTTTGACACAGAGATCCTATTGCTAATTGCTGTTCAAGGATTGCAATCATTCTACTATGGCACAGTGATCTGTGAACCGGCATCATGGATCTGCAGGCAAACTGCAAGGCATGGGTTTAGAACGTTATTGTTTTTCCAATTCTGTTACTATAAGGCTGCTAAAAGGGTTTCTTTGGGTGGTAATACGTTCTTGTTAGAACAGATAACCCCAATCGCATTGTTCTGTTTTAAATCCTGACTGTGTGTTTCTCCCAGCCGTACATTATGAATACATAGTCCCTACCAGTAAAGACGATGTATGACTCCTACACCTTGAAACCCTCATTGTCTTTTGTACCATGCTGTGAATTGAGTTACACACTTGCATGAAATATTGTCAATGTATAATGTGTGAGTCAGAACCCCTTTCCGAAAGCCATGGGGCACACAGGGGATACTGGGCCCAACCATGGAGGTTGAGGCATTTTACTTATGTTGTCCCAGGAGCTTGACCTGCCATGGATCTTGAGCAACTTCTATAGGTGACTCTCAATGGTAGACATGAATGGCAGTTTAAGGCTCCCTTGGAGGGGAGATGTGGATACAGATTAATAAACACGGCTCATAACTCAAAGTGCACACAAATCAATGTCGAGCCATATAATTACTTTTATAATGAGAAAGAAGTATTTTATTTCTAACTTTTCTTCTTCAAAGGAATGTTGCGCATTCACAGGCAACAGCACATTTCTCGCTTGAGGTCTGGGCCCTAGTGGTTCATTGGGACATCTCTGTCCCACTAGTTGCTCGCAATGTGATTGAAGTTATTCCCCATTAACTGGTAACAGCATCGAGGAAATGCTCACTAGTTGGTCTTAACTCATGAGTCCACTCTGACTTTTCAAATACAATCAAAAGTGTCATAGCACGGGGGCGTGGCTTGCGCGTCTGCCAGGATGGCGGCGTGACTCTCGAGCTCCGGCACCGGCCTCGGAATAAACGCAGTTTTCAGTGGCTTTATCAGGGTCCCAGCCACCAAACGGGCATTTTTACGGACCGGAACATGAGGTGAGCCCAGCGCCCTCATTGTTTCTTTCCTCGTACAACTCTGCAGCAGTTGCTCTACGTGACCGGGCCTCTCAGCTCCAGCCGCCATTTCGCGTATTCAGCGCGCGTATGCTACCGGACTGCTTGTACTCCACATGGCTGCACGCTCACCTTTCTGCACATCAGGACATTAATTTCTAATGAAAGGTGAGCCCTGCGCCTATGTTAGTTTCTTTTTTGGGCATTTTTCAGCTGTTTTGTTACTGCAACTCGGATCCTGCTGCCCTGGCCGCCATTTTGTGTGTTTTTGACACGCTCCTCGCGTTAGCTGCTTTTGCCACACATAATGCCTGGTTTATACAATGCCTGCCCTTACTTAGGGCCGTTTTTCACTGAGTTCTAGTGTGTCAGTGACTTTGCTGCCCGCATTTATATTTTTCTTCATGCTTCTGGGAGCTGTTTCTTCATTGCAACCTGGACCCTGCTGGTTCTAGCAACTATCTTCCTGTGTTCGCCTCAACACGTATCTTCACTCATCTTCTGCCGTCTCCACGTGAATGGGCACTGATTCTGGAATGTGTCGGCGTGCTCTACAGCTACGAGGCAATTCACTTTCTATTCTTCATTATTCAACGTCGCACTTTTGTTGCTAAGAACAGGGATTCACACACCTTCACCACCATTTTGTTCCTACAATGCCGCTATTCTTGAACAAAGCACAAGGAGACTGCTCTTCTTGTCTATCATCTCCATGACTTTTATCAACGGCTTTCTCTCCTCTGTTTGGCTGTTGTGTGGGCTCTACTCCTCTGCTTCCCAGGAATTTCTACCTCTCTCACCTTTCTCATCAAACACATTTTTAGGCCTTCTTACTCTTGTTAACCGTTCAGACTTTTGCTTAACCATTGTTGAATACTGGTTCACTGCTATTTATTTCTTCGGCCTCCTTCATGGGAAAACTCCGCAACTTGAAGCTCACTTCAGCCACTAAGGTAATCGCCGGTTCGGATTCAGATTCTCCTCATCAGGATATGGAAGAAGGTACAATGTCAAAGTCCGACGCAATGCATGGCGCTATTCCCAAATCTCATATTGGTGGCAAATTACCGTCATCCTTGGCTTCTTCTAAACGTCTTAAAAAAGATCCTCCATCGCCTGAAAATGCCTCATCTCCTTCCTCCATGGATCTCATTTTGGAAGAACTACGTGCTCTCAAGCCCTTTATGGAAGCTGCTACCAACAATTTGCAGACCATGCAGGACAAATGGTTGTCCTTAGACTCACGCGTTCTACTCTTGGAACAATCGACTGACTCTCTACAATCCTCTTGCTCTCATATTCCCTCAATGGAGGCTGAGATACAGCTCCTCAAAAAGCAGACAAAGGATTTAGAAAATAGAAATCGTAGGAATAACCTTCGCCTGTATGGTCTTCCTGAACTTACAGAGGGGTCTAACCCTACCACCTTCTTCCAAACTTTTCTTCCAAAAATCCTTGATGCTCCGGCCTTAGCATCCATCAACATTCAGAGAGCCCACAGTCTTGGTCTTAGAGTCTCTACTAAACCTAGAGGAGTTATCATGCTGTTTCTCCAATACACTGATCTCTTGCAGGTCCTTTCAGCCGCTAAACTCAAGAAACAAGTCATGTGGGAAGGTCACCGTCTTTTCCTGTCGCAAGATGTCTCCAAAGCTACTGCCGATCGACGGAAGAAGTTCCTGGATATGTGTCCGCAACTTAGAGCCCTCAATGCTAGATATGGTCTTCTCCATCCGTGTCTTTTCAAGGTCACCTACAAAGATAAAACCATCACCTACGAGGATCCAGCTATCCTACAGGCGTTTCTACGACAACATGGAACTGATGCTATGGATGTTTCCAGATTTTTCTGAGAGGACCTCGATAGTATTATGAATTTGCAGATGTTGTTCTTTACTTGTGGTCCCAGTTACTGTTGTCGTTTTGCCCTTCTATATTTATCCTTTGTTTAGATTCCTCTTGATTCCTGTTTCTATCTAACCCACATACTCATTCTTTTATTTCTCTCTTTCTTGCAGATGTTTTCTTCCCTCTTCTTACCCCGATGTGACCTACCTACTGTTTCTGTATGCTGCTCCTCGGTTTTTGTGAAGATAGAGGTTCGATGCCTGCTCTTGGTGTTGTCGCCGTCATCTTTCGATGCCGTCACCCTCGTCCTCGGTTTGCGTTTTTGTTTTCGTAAGTATGTTCTTCAGTCGTCTGTTTCGGACATGTACTGTCTTCTTTTTCTTATTTGTTTCTGTCTCTATCCCTTCTTTCTCCCCTCTTTTCTTATTCTTTCTTTCTTCTCGTATATCCCTCTCTCTTGGTTCCCTCCATCTCTCTTTTCTTCTTTATATGACTCTTTTTCTATTCTCTTTTTCTTTACTTTTCTCTCTCTTTGATTTCAGCAAGCATGATGCTGCTAGTTGCTTTTCCCTGTCACTACATTCCGTGTTACTACTTGGAATGTTAAAGGATTAAATAATCCAATTAAGAGGCAACGGGTGTTATCACACCTCTCCAGACTCAAAACTGATGTGGCCCTGCTTCAGGAGTCCCATCTCTCAGAAGAGGAGTCACTAAAACTTAAACGTTGTTGGGTAGGTCATGTTTTCTGTTCTCCTACTGTTGAAAAGAAAAATGGGGTATTAGTTTTGTTTCATAAAAAGTTGAATGTTTCCTCATTTTCTCATGAATGTGATGTTAACGGTCGATGGGTTATTGTTAAATTGCTTATTGATAACATTCCTATTGTGATCTTTAATGTTTATGCTCCCACTGGAATCGATAAATTGTTTTGGCCCTCCATATCCGATAAGTTAGCTTCTCTCTGTGATGATTACATTATTTTTGGTGGCGACTGTAATCAAATTATGGACCCATTCCTTGATCGTCACTCGAAAGTTAAATTTGTGCCTTCCAAGATGCACTCCCAATATACCAAAGCAATTCAAAATAATGCACTAGTTGATATCTGGAGACTATGTAATCCTGACCTCAGAGAATATAGTTTCTTCTCCCCTTGCCATCATTCCCAATGCCGCATTGACCATATTTTTCTCAGTAAATCTTTGACCCAGCACGCCATTCGCTCTGACATAGGCTCCATTTTAATTTCTGATCATGCCCCTGTTCTTGTTTACATTGACCTCCTTCCTTTTTCCCCTCACTCTGGCAGATGGAGATTCAATAACACTTTACTTCTCGACCCCATTTTTTTCTCTGAGTTCACTACTTTTGCCACAGAATTTTTCTTACTTAATCATACCCCTGACTCATCTTTTGTCATGGTTTGGGATTCTGTCAAAGTAGCCTCTATGGGTTTTATCATAAATTTTGTGTCGCGGAGGAAGATGCTTAGAGAGGCTAAATCAGCCCAAATACTCGCTGATATCAAACGTGTGGAACTTGCCTATCATTCTTCAAATTCACAATCCTCTCTTAAAGAACTGATTGATGCCAAAATTCCTTTCAATTAAATTCACGACTGAAGCTGCCTCTAATCTCCTATTGAAATGTAACTCTCGATATTATGGGGGTAGGAACAAAATGTGGACACTTCTTGCTAATTACTTGAAGATCAGGAGAGAACGTACTAAGATTGATTTGATTAAGACTTCCTCGTCAGAATCTCGTTTTAAAGATGCGGATATTCTTAACGAATTTGTAAATTTTTACAAGACACTTTACACCCCGGAACAAGTACCCACATCAGCGGACCTTCTTTCTTATTTTCATTCTCTTCCCTCTCCTCCTTCTTCCCATGTGAATTTTTTTAATGCTCTAGATTTGGATATATCACTCACTGAAATCTCCCAGGCTGTCTCTAAACTACGTCATGGTAAAGCCCCTGGTCCAGACGGATTCACTATCGAATTTTACAAACACTTTGCCTCTCTCCCTCTACCAAAACTCTTACTCTTATTCCAATCCTTCCTTCATGCTGGTTCGTCAAGCGGCTCTTTTCAGCAGGCCCTAATATGCATGATTCCTAAAGAAGACAAAGATCATTCTTTCTGTAAGAATTATTGACCTATTTCTTTAGTTAATACAGATTACAAAATATTAGCCAAGATTTTAGCTTTACGAATGGACCCCCTTTTACCTGATCTAATTGGTTCTGAACAGTCAGGTTTTGTTAAAGGCTGCCTCTCTTCCAATAACTCTCGCGTCTTTTTTAATATTCTTAACAAGCCAGCTTCTTTGGAACTTCCGTTAGCCGCTATCTCCCTGGACGCTGAGAAAGCTTTTGACAGGATTGGATGGGACTTTATGTTTCAGTCTCTTCGATGGGCTGGTTTCCCTCCCAAGCTCATTTCTATTATTTCCTTACTTTACTCGGCCCTCAAGCTTCCATTTTTGTTAATGGCAAAACCTCTGATTATTTTTCTCTCCAAAGAGGGGTTCGACAAGGGTGTCCATTATCCCCTTTATTATTTGTTTTAGCTCTGGAACCCTTTCTAACTAAAATCCGCCAAGATGATAACATATCTGGCTTTCACTTTGGTTCTCATCAGGTTAAACTCTCGGTATATGCGGACGACATTCTCTTCTACTGTTCTGACCCTCTCTCCTCTCTTCCCTCTTTCCATCAACAGGTTTCCTCTTTTTCTGCGGTATCTGGTTATCATTTAAATGCTGACAAATGCGAAATCCTCTCTTTGAATCTTCTGTGTCAAAAACATCTTTTTTCCCAATCTGGTTTTTCTTGGCAACCTACCAAAATAAAATATCTAGGTGTTTGGTTTGCGCCTCTCTTATCCAACACTCTTAAAATCAATTTTGGTTACATTTCTAAGAAATTTGATGCGGCCATCACTCGTTGGAATCCACTCTTTTTATCCTGGTGGGGTCTACTAAGTTCTATAAAAATGATGCTCTCTCCCATTCTTCTTTATACTATTTCTATGATCCCAATGCGCATTCCGGATTTTTATTTCAAACGCATTGATTCCTTAATATTGAAATTCTTATGGAACGGTAAGCGTTCTCGTATAGCCCTTGCCTCTTTACGGAAAGATAAGTCTCAAGCTGGTGTCCATTTTCCTGATTTTCAAGTTTATCACCGTGCTTTTTCTCTAAAACAATCAGCCCGCTGGCTTTCATCCGACCTTCCCTTCTATCCTCCCATTTGGTTACTTATGGAATCCTCTTTTATTTCTCCCTTCAGTTTTCGCGAATTTTTATCTTTTACATCTAAACTGCTTCTTCTTCGCAATCCTATCATTTCTCATTCTCATAAGCTTCTTCTTCCTTTCCTGCCTTCATCTTACCCTTCCTGTCTTTCATTACACGACCAACCTATCTGGTATAACACAAAGCTTAAAATTCGCAATCGTACCGTTTTCTGGAAAACTTGGCATTCTCGCGATCTATGCTGGATCTCTCAACTTCTCTCTTGTGAATCTCCCCTTTCCTTTTCAGACCTTCAATCTCGCTTCTCTTTACCTTCCAGCGTTCGGTCGCAATATAATTCATTATTCCCTGTTCTTACTCTTTATCTTCAGTCGTTACCTCTTTCTACTGACATACCCCTTGCCCATAGACCCATTTCCTCAATAATAGATTCATCTCCTTCTGCGTCTATGCCGATAGACCAAAGACTAAAGTTGAACTTGCCTGGGAATCCGATTTATCTCAAGATTGGCCACTTCCTCTCTGGGATAGAATTTGGATTAAACTTCTTAAGGCCTCTAGAGCTGCTCATACTACCCAAACTCTTTATTTTATATACAATAGAATTTTATTTACTCCAATTGTTTTGTCATCTTTCTCACCTGACACTCCTCCTACTTGCTGGTCCTGTCCCTGCCCTTCTGCAGATTTAAAACTCATGTTGTTTGAATGTCCCTCTATCTTACAGTTTTGGAACTCAGTTTGGACTCAAATCCAATGTATTTTTCATTTTCAAACCCCCTTTTCCCCTTCACACATTTTCTTGGGTTCTCTCTCCCCTGATCTTCCCCAATCCTCCCATCACTACCTCCTCATTGATCTCCTGATAGCTGTTGCTTTCCACATCATTACCTCTAACTGGAAGCAGGCTGCCAATGTTTCATACCGCTCTTGGTGGCATGCAGTTTGTCTTCATCACTGCTTAGATACTAATTACGTTCCCCCCATCTCCCTTGCAATCAAACGTGACTTAATTTGGCTCCCTCTGGTCAATTATCTTTCCTCATCTGCTCCCTCCACTACTTCCCCAGACCCTGATTCAGTTGAAGTACGCAAACCGCCTTGATTTCCCCATTGCTTTTTCCCCTCATATGTACTCTTTATTGTTATATTATTGTGCATTACTAGTTTACCTATTTATCTTGCTCTGAATTTATTATGCTTGCTGTATTGTTTCATTGAATTCTCTGCTACTATGATTGTACTCCCATTGCTCATTCTCTTTTTGTATATTTCATATTTGCAATTACTTTTCCTTTACGATGAATATTGTTATCATATCCATTTTCCTGTTTCTTCACTCCCCCCTTCCCCTCTGATCTTTTATTTCTTCAATAAACTCAAACTTAAAAAAAAAAGTGTCATAGCACTGTAGCACTTTTAGCAGCGAGTCCCCCGGGCCTGTTAGACATGTAACAAGTCTTACCCGCTTCTGCTGAGAGAAAGCATGCAAATTCTTGGAGGGTGCTCCCTAATTAGGCACTTTCAACAGCTCTGGTCCTGCTCAGGTGAGTCAGATGGGCATAAGCATTGTGTTAGCACTCAGCAGGTGCAGGCTTTCCTCTCAGTCTACATGGTCGTGCTCCGGCAGCAATTAGAGGTGTTTCTAGGCTCCTCCTGCAGGGTAAGTGTCCACGCTCCAAAGGATGGTGGTGATGATTCAAATGCCTCTGATCTCTATCCTGTTGAGGCGGCGATACTTCCACGGCATCCTCAGTCAATTCACGGGGTCAGGTCAGATGCAGTCTTTGTTGCCCCTGATGACCAATGGTCACCACTGCTCACAGTTCACTGGCTGCTGCCCGATCCGCTCATCACAATTGTTCCCAGAAGGCCCTCCTGGCATGTGAGGTTGCTGTGCACTGTGATACAAGGCTCCAGCCCTTACAGCATGGCAGTCTTTACCACATCAGCCCCTCCTGGCTTACGTGGTCACTGTTACGATGTCACACAGGCTTTGGCCCTTCTCTGTAAGGCAGTTCTTTTCCACTGCTTCCCCTCGTGGCACACAGGGTCACTGCAATGATGCCTCACAGGCTTCTACCCTTATCACACAGCAATCTTTACTCAGCTATCTTCATGGTGGCCCTCCCCTGGCATACGGGGGCCGCCGACTTAAGTCTGCAAATTGCAATGACCATATCAGTGCAGCAGTCCTCTTCTCACACCTTGCACTGGGAGCCCACTCTACAGGCAGTTCTTGTCCACTGCTTCCCCTCGTGGCACACAGGGTCACTGCAATTATGCCTCACAGGCTTCTACCCTTATCACACAGCAATCTTTACTCAGCTATCTTCATGGTGGCCCTCCCCTGGCATACGGGGGCCACCGACTTAAGTCTGCACATTGCAATGACCATATCAGTGCAGCAGTCATCTTCTCACACCTTGCACTGGGAGCCCACTCTACAGGGCTCCCCTCTGGACCTCACTCCCTCCAATGCTCTTCTCTTCTCCCCAGAGCACACTGGTCTTGGCAAGCAGGCAGGCACTTGTGCTCCAAGCTCCAGAGCAGGTGGTCTTGGTTTCCCTGGGTGATGTCCACCCACCCAGCATGAAGTCTAGCAGGCCTTGGCTCCCTGTCCAGGTCACCGGGCGGAGGTCTTGCAGAGCTTCCCCTACTCACACATCCCATTTGGCTACTTGGCAGATGAACGTTTGAGAGGTCTCAACCTCACCTTCTTATCGTCCATTTCCAGACACCAAATTTGATTTTATGTTGAGGCTCTGCTTCTTTTGAAGTACCTACTTCTCCGCTCCCTCTTCTTCTTGAAAAGCACCTGTCAGAGCAGAAGAGACTCTGAAGCTGATATGGGAGTGTCTAGAGTTCATACCTGGATGTCAGACACAGTTATATGGGCATCAAAACGTTAATCCCAGGTTCCCAGCCCTCTCTTTACGATTCCCTTAGCAGCCCATATCCTTCCTAAGAAGTATCTGGGCCCCTTCTCTGTGATCTCTCACTGAATTAAGGAGCACCCTTTAAAGTGTACCTCTCCAGTGTATCCCACAGAGCTAACGGGAATGAAACAATACACAACTCTGTCTGGGGAGGTACCTCTACGTCCCCATGTCTTCACTATGCAGGCCTAGCCTCCCAAATCAGAACCCAGGGTACCTTTTATAATGTACCATTACCGGCACACTTGCACTCAATGTATGTACACAGCACACACACTGTCCAGCACTGCTACCACCATGTATTGTGACACCACAGACACACATGCACTCAGTACACATATTCACTCTGCGCACACTCCTCAGTACTGTATTCTTTCTGAGTTGCCACTTGCAGGCAGATAAGCAGGCGACACACACATTCACCATAGCACTACATCCTTCATGTACTGTATACCTCACAAGAAGTAGGGCCTCTCATTTTACCAGGGAGGAGAGCTGGGGGCCACACACGCACACATACACACTCACATTCATGCATGCACACCCATACACATCCATTCACAGCACTCAATCCAAAACATCCATGCACGCATGCACCAAACATTAAAAATAAAATCATACTTACCCGTGCAGCTCTAACTCTGAGATCCCAGGAGTGTTGAGACTTTTGCCTTCCCTCATTGGCTTACGTAAGGTCAGCCAATGAGGGAAGGCAGCAGGCCCATGCCTCGGAGGTCTTAGGAGGGTTGGGACTGATACCTTCCCTCAATAGACCATATCTTGTCACAGACTGGGGTGGGGTCAGTGAGACTGCTGACCCTACCCCACTCTGTGATAGGTATCAGTGATTCACACTCGGCCCGGGGCACTTTAGGGCTTAGAACTGAAGCACCCAGGTCTGAGGCAATCATTGACGCTCCTCCTCGTTATGAGGGGAGGGACTCACGGTGCTTTGCTAGGCTGGAGATGTCATGCCCACAGCTGCTGTGAATTCTTCGGCCCGGCAAAGTTCCGCTCAGGCAGCCAGGAGTCTGTGAATTTTGCACATGTCTAGCTCCTGGCTGCCTTACCTGAAAATAAAGAGTGTACGTCAGGCTGACATTTACTCAGCCTGACAGACATTTTTTTTTAAACTCTTTTCATTGGCATTTCACATATAATAACAGTGGCAGGTAGATTGTATAAAATAATCATTCAACATCATACAATTTGACAAAAATTAGGCTGTTCCACCAGTAGAAGTGTTCTTTTCTCATCAACTGTTCTCCCTCCCTTCCCACCCATCCCTCATGACTTAGTGTCTAGTAATTACACATTTGTCTATCAATCTATATACTATTCACCAAGAGTGTCACATTGCCAGTTATCTTTCTCATCTATCCATCACATTTCCTGATCTGAGGTGTGTAGCAAAGCCCTCCCTTCCTCCTCATCTACTCCCGATTATTTATGCCCGCAATCATTGCGGACCATGCTTGTTCATCCTCTTCAAGTCTATCATCTTTCCTAATGTGCATCATTCGGACCAGTTCTGCTGTTGCCCATTCTTTTAAGTCTTGCATCCACCTACATACCGAGGAGAAGTTGGGCTAAGCCATGAGCTTGCTATTCTCTTCTTTGCAAAAACCAGTCCCAGAAGCACACATTTTCTACTTAACTTTTTCTTTTTCAGGGTAGGTAATAAATGCAAGAGAACAGATCGGATCATCCTGGGGATAATCCATCCAGTTGCTTCCTGTATGGTTTCCAACACTCCCCTCCATAAAATGCTCAACCTCCCACAATCCCATATCAGAAGTACAAAATGTGCTGCTGTCACTCTACACCTAGGGCAGGTGTCCGATCTGTCTGGGTAAATATTACTCAGCCTATGTGGGGTCAGATATACTTGGTGAACTATATTATACTGAATTAATTTAAACCAGGTATTGGAGCTCACCTGACAAACTCCTCCATGGCCCTTCACCCTGTCTCCCTCTAGTATGGGTTCCCCCTACTCCTCCTCCCATCTTGTCTGAACTGGGAGAGCACTGATCGAGCTATCAACTCTGAGGACCCTATAAATATGGGAGATCAGATGTCACCCTCCTGCCATTGATAATATGGTTGCAAGTACGGCAAGCAAGGAGGTTCCTCCGGGAAGGAGGTCCTGAGCTCTCTGGCCACTGTCGCTATCTTATTATATTGTAGGATTTGACCTGATTCCAGCTCAAATGTATTCACTGCTTCCTCTCGAGTTATAAAATTACTATTAATATATAGGTCTCCCACGGTAAGGCAGCTCCAGTCCATCCATCTCTGTATAGACATTGACTCGGTTCTTTTTTTTTAAGTCTTATGGTCCATAAGGGCATGTCTGGGGAGTAAGGAGATCTCCGGATCACCCTTTTAACGGTATCTTCCCAAATATTTGCTACACATTTAATCAAGTAAGGGGAGCCTTTTGGGATTGTGGACCCCAACATAAGCAGCTCAGGTAAAGTACCACCCTCATAGGTGCCCGCTAATAGGGACTTCTCCCAGTTACTACTCTCTTTCAGCCAGTGGACCGCATGTTGTAGTTGGGTGGCTATATAATATAGGCGTATACGAGGCAGCTCCATTCCTCCATCCACCCTCTTCCTTTGGAGGGTTTCCAATTTACCTTGTTTCCATTTGTTCCCCCATAACAGATCCACTAGTAAGCTAGCTAATGTTATCAAGTGTAGAGGCAGTGAGGAAGAACGATCATTTTTATAATTGCCACCTTACCTATTAAGGAGAGGGGCAGGGATTTCCAGAAACCCACAGAGGCTCGTATTCCAGATATTACTTTTCCTATGTTATGTTCCACAAATGATGATGGGGTATGCCATAATTAAATACCCAGGAATCTCAAACCTTCTAGTTTCCACTGTATCCCCACTTCACGGTATATCGTAATGCTGCACTGCAACATTTTCCCTATGAGGATTAGTGATGATTTACCATGGTTAACGGAGAGTCCCGAGAACTCCCCAAATTTCCTTAGTTCATTTAAAAGGACTGGGGCTGCCTGATCCGGGCTTCTTAGGTATACCAACATATCGTCAGCATACATGGAGACTATATGCACTGTACCTCCCTGAGGGACACAGTGGTCCTCCATATTTTATTTTTCCTACGTGTTGCCGCCAGTGGCTCCATCAGCACTGCAAATAGCAGTGGTGATGGGGGCATCCCTGCCTCGTTCCCCTCGACAAGTTTAACTGGTCGGATACCACTCCTCTAAGTCGCTTGAACCCAACGAAGGAACTCCTGATGCACCCCCATATTCTGAAGGTTAGCCCAAACATAATAACCTCTATCGAAGGCCTGCTCAATATCTAACAAGGCTAAGGCACAGTCCTCGTCATGTACTATTGGAGCATGCCATACATGAGCCAGTCTTCATGAGTTATGAGCAGTTTTTCTATTAGGTAGAAACCTGCCTGATCAGGGTGGATTAGATGGGGCATGGAAGGGAGAAACCTGGTTGCGAGAATCCAATCAGAATCTTACCATCTAGATTCCAGAAGGAAATTGATCTGTAGGAACTGAGTTGTAAAGGGTCCTTATCTGGTTTTAAGATCATGGATACCAATGCCTCTTGCTTTCATCACAAATGCCAATACTGATAACCGTTTGGATAAATTGACAAGGCACAAAAGCTGCTAGTCTAAATGTGCCGTGTTTAATCAATAAACTTTATTTTTTGCAAAGTTAAATTATTTTTTCAAATAGAGGAAGATCGCCACAGGTGAATGCAAAACATTCATTAAAGAACACAAATACTCAAGAATTGATCCATATACACAAAAATCACACAAAATACCAAATCCATTCAACCACTTTGTCACAATCAACCCACAATTCTTCATTCACACTACCCAAAGAACTAGCACTTACTGATTAGCTACTAGTAACTCCAGTTGAGTAGAGGTATTGCACAAAACGGTGGCATCTTCTTGGATAAATATGCAGAGCAGGATTCATTCTGGCACGATGCTCCTGTCACACAAATTAAACCTCAACAGGAAGCACTTACAGATATAAATAAAGCAGGTGCCCCCAGTTGAAGCACCAATTCACTAACGCATTAATCATCACAAAAAATTGGTGAGCACAGTCGAGGCTAGGCAGGTGTGCTTTCTCCCCATATCTACCGTCAACTATTTGCTGTAATCCTTGATGGAGGTCTTTGCATCCATGGGTCTCTCGAGCGCAATCCCCGTGTAGAAGAAGAAGAAGAAGAAGAATTTCATTATGCTTGATTAATTAAAACCGTTGCATACATTAAAAGGTAAAAAAGAAACCATCTTGTTCGTGTATAATTTTACAAATACAGTTAATTAGTCCACATCTTTACCATCAGTTACTTGTTAAAAAAAATAAAAGAAAGAAAAAAGAGAAGAGAAGGAAAAATAAAAAGGGGGAGGAGGAGGATGTCTGCTACCATTATTAGACCTCTTCCAATGTACCATTTAGCCTTTTTCCAATAAATCGCAGTGTTGTTTTAAGGAGGGCCGTGGCCAACATAGGGATATTCCTCAGTATCGTTGCCTTAAAACGTATTTTCCATCGACAACTTGCAACACTTCGTCAGGAAAAACCCTTAAAGAGTAATTGTAGTGATATTCACTAAGGCAGGCCTTTTTTACCACTTGTTAATATTTTAAATTTGAAAAAAAAAGAGAAAGAGTTTTTAGGGCATTGGCTCCTTTAATGAATCTTCTCCCACTTGATCTGTTTGTTGGATTAGTCCATTTGACGGAGCTTTTGTTGTTAAATATTCCAAGGGCAACGTGCTTGATTTTTTCAATCTCTTAGCGGTTATATCAAAAAACTTTGTGAGTCGACAATTTAGCTGCACTCTCTCTGGATTGAAACACAACAGTGCCGCTTGTCTGCAAGTCCTGACTCCGTACTGTCTGAACACAGGTTTTAAAAGGCTTGTTCTTATGTCCCTTAGGTTGTTGCAGATGCAGATAACGTGTAATAGGTCCTCCACTCCGCTGCCACAGAGGCGACAAAAGTCTTGACCCTGTGCCTCATGGGAACAGTCCAGCCCGAACTGCCAAGCCAGGCCCTCCCTGGACCGGAAACAAACATCCTAGGACCGGTTTCGGGGTTTTGTCACCCCGAGTGGGAAGGGTATGCCCAGAGGTGGGTCCTGTGCTCTCCATGCCACTGGAATCAAGCTATCCTGACTGAAGAGGGGTGAAACCCCAAAACCGGTCCTAGGATGCTTGTTTCCAGTCCAGGAGGACCTGGCTTGGCAGTTGGGGCTGGACTGTTCCCACGAGGCACAGGGTTAAGACTGCTTTGCATATGGCTCGGTTCAAACTGGAACGGCATGGTGAGCAAAAAAACTATGGATTTAGGCCCACATCTCTGTACTGGGGTGAATGTATGACATTTTTCTGCATTCTGTCCATCAACTGTTGGTTTTGGTAGTGTAGGAAAGGCACTATACATTTACCCAACGAGGTAGCATATACTGATTAGCCAGTAGTACTCCAGTTGAGTAGAGGTATTGCACAAAACAGTGGCATCTTCTTGGATAAATATATGCTGGGCAGGATTCATTCTGGCACGATGTTCCTGTCACAAAAAAAATTCTGCGAGCTCTTGGAATTCCACATGCTCGCAGAGTTTTTAGCGGTTTTGCTGAACTTTGCATAGTGCGACTATGCAAATTCCGCCCAGGGTTAGTGACAGGCCTGTACTAGGAGTCTGGGGGACACTTCGAGCAAGTTCCTGAGCTGGGGCCCCTGAGTGCTGGCACTTGTGGGCAATGCGGAGCTCTGTTACTACGGAGCGTCACCTCTAGTTCATGGGCTCTGTCCAGGTGTTGGAAGGCTGTGGGCTAATCTGGCACTGGAATCGGATCGGGGACCACTCTCCCTATCCTACTATGCTGACAGCATTTAATGGAGGATGATGACCCAATGGGAGCTCGTACCTTCCTCCCTCCTGCATGGCTTGTGAATAATAATGCTTTCTCCTTTTCTAATGCTGCTCAAGCACAGCGTCCGATCTAAGAGCTCAACACTCTATCCCGATCTATCAGTACTCTGGTTTCCCAGTGGTAGCTCACCTTGGGGGCTTTAGTCGATTTTCTCACCCTTTCTCAGGTTTATTATACCGTGGGCATTGATTTCAGTGTGTCAATGGAGGCCACCTCTGATCTTATTTTCCTATTTTGTCCCATACAAGGATCACTCAACTCTGCCACTGGCAGAGGAGGGTCTCGGCTTTAGCACAATGCCGGGGCCTCACCGTACGGCGTGTGTATCTGTGCCATGCCCACAAGGCCTCCTCCAGATACTAGTGTGCATACTTTGAACCCCCTCCAGATACTCCAACTCACCGGAAGGGGTTTACTTCTTGTTCCGAGTCAATTTGCGTGTTTTCCACCTCCACAGTTTCGGCTCTAGATAGACTACTCCGGCCTGCGGCCTCAGGCTCCCGGTCCCCTCCTCTTATCATTACGGCACTCACAGCATTAATTAGCTGTCCGGGATTAGCAGGCCTCAGCTCCGTGCAGTCGCGCTGCAGTTTTCACCACCCTTTGTAGTTCACTCACCAGGTGGGCTTCTTGGTTGCCGCCTGCCTCTTCTCGGACGCCTCAGCTCCTATCAGTTACTGCGCCGGGCAGACACCTACTCTCAGTGTCTCAAGATTGCAGTCTCCGCTCCACCTCCATTTATTTTATTTATTTATTTATTTAATGTTATTTTCTATAGCGCGAACATTACCCGCAGGTGTCAGAGCACTTTACAAAAGAACCAGTTGCGTTACATAAGGACTTTGGATTACATGAGTTACATAAGAGATACAAACAGAAAATAATTGCAAATGTACAAGGTGTAAAGTCACTCAAGGAAGACATAAAAACAGGAAAAAATGGCACATGTACAAGTTAAAAGTCACTCAAGGAAGAGATACAAACAGATAGACTCTAAAATCACATGAGAATGGTAGTAAGTACAAAAGTCTACTACATATACTAGTGGTTAGAGTTCTAGATAAACAAATAATACATTCACACAGGATTACATTTAACAGCAATTAGGCTTGGATAATTATATAATACATATTTACATATATATTTAAAGCCCCCGGGCAAAAAGAGAAAAACGATCAAGGGTCATCAGGAGGAGTCCTGATGGAAGAAGGAAGGGAATAAAGGTCAGACAAAATGGCGGGTCCGTAGACCATCTCAGGCAGGAAGCACAAAAGTCAGGAAAGTCAAAAATCCAGAAGAACACATTGAGCAGGATTCCATGGAATAGAGTCAGAGGGGGGACGCAGCATAGGAAAGGATTCCTTGGTGAGGGACTGGCTTTTGAGATGGTCCGGAGTTATCAGGAGGCATTATGTCCTCCGCAGGCGCCATTTTGGAGTCAGGCAGCGTCGATTTCACAGTTCGGGGGTGTCGGTATATAAAAATGATTGACCGGCATGTCTCGCCCGTTTCTGTGTCCACTGCCGCCCCAGATAGCTGCCTCAATGCCTACCTGGGCATTACCTCCTCGTCAGCCCTCCCCGTCCCAGTCCTTACCAATGAGCATAGCTCCTCCCACCAGAAACTCCCAAGCAACTAAAAACCCATCCCTTCCCTCCAGGCCACACCCACACCCTAAGGCATATAACCATGTGACCCGCCCATCCACATCCTGTTTGTTTTTTCTGCGGAATTCATTTCCTGGCAACTTCGTTGTGGGGAGGTGCTGGACCGGTGCCTCCTTTCGGGTGAGTGTGAAACGGCCTGCTGGGCGACCGTTTGTTCCCCTGATGTACCTGTTTTTTTTCCATGTACTTTCGAGTCCCTGCTTTAGCGGGATGTGGAAAAGTAAATTTTGCCATGTTCTGTGTCCCTACGTATCATCCATCATATGTTATGTGTGCATGACCAATATGCATATGTTATTCCCCATGTCTGATTAATGACGCAATTACAGTTGTGTCCACCTCTAGTATGCCAGTTTCCAGTCCTCGTGAATACTACGAATATCAGGCCTATGTAAAGCTACGTTGCCACGTTTCTCAGTGTGCACGTTATTCCATTATAAAGTCCCCGTTTCCAGGCCTCAACAGGGCCCGGACATCAGATTCAGCTCCTGTCTCCTGAAGCCTCGCTGAGGAGCGATACAGCCCCCACCTGTATCCTCGACCCTTCACTTACTTCCTGCCTCGCAGTGCCCGGTGCAGCTTGGCTCTGCCTCTGAGTCTGCCAAGAATATGTTATGATTCCCGTTATCAGTTTAGTCCTCCTTCTCTGCATTCCTAAGCTACCGAACTGCATCAATAGTTTCCGTCATTGTCTAGCCTATTCGGCTCCATGTTAAGAGAAATACTGCATTTAATGGTCATTTAATATTCTCCATCACGCACTACATGTAGAATAATGCATGGTCCAGTCTTAGAATCAAGTTAGCCTTTCCCCTCTTGACTTCTAGTTTATATCAACATGTTCTCTAAACATCAGATACTAGATAGGGTTTAGGTACATGTCGCTCCGACTCTCCAGACTTTAGTCTCTGCTCCTAGCACAGAGTTCATAGCCCCCAGCTTCTCCTAGTAACACGTCATTGCTAGTTTGCGCGCACCACCAGGTTAGAGGTCCCGGCTCCTTAGGTAGCCCCCTCCTATGTTTCCGCCCCATTCATGACATATTCTGTTACGTTTGCACCACATGTCTATGTATACGCCCAGTTACACCTCTTTTTACTCTTATCTCTCGCGACTGCTACGCGTCACACCTTCTGCTCCACCCACTGTTACGCCTACTGCAATGTAATGCTATGTGTTTGCGTTATGTATAAATGCTCATGTATTGTTATTAAAAGTTAGCGCGCTCATCCCAGACCCAGCCCCGGCAGCTGCCGGGCCCTGCCACCCTGTTCCTATGCAGGTTGTCCTGTTCCTGTCCTTATGCTGTAATAAACCTGCAGAAACTCCTACTACCTCGAATCTTGACTCTTATTTATTGAGCTATCTGTTATGATATATGCCTAGTCAAAAATAGGGTATTATTTATTTATTTACCACATAATGGCGCCCGAACAGGGACTTGCCCTTTCCCCACGCGTCGGTGAAGCCACGCCGACCCCCTGACCCTCTGCAGCCGTGACGGAACCATACCGGCCACGTGCAGATATTTCTGCTTCAAGTATCCCTCAGGCCCACGGAGGAGACGGAGGAGGCGGTCCAGCATCCAAACGAGACGGTGGAGGAAACGCGGCGAGTCCCGACCAGAGCCCAAGCCAAGAGTCCAAGGTCCGAGGTATCCGGAGGCCCACCCGTAACTGAAGTCCGAAGTTCGTCGTCCGTCGTCGTAGCAGTCCAGTCCAGTCTGAGGCTTTCCGTTCTTGCTGCCCGGTGAGTACCATTGCTGGGGTAGTATCTAGACAGGGTCAATCTAAATTGACTCTGGTCCGTGGGTTGGTGGTACCCAGGCCCACAAACGAAGTGTTCACCTAGGTGGATACGGGTCTTGATGCGTCCCTTTATGGGACCGGTATGTTCCGTACTGTTTCAGCAGTGCATCCAGTAACTCTAGTCTGTTCTGTTCTCGAGAAATTCTTGTGTTTCTGTTTTCAGTATTCCAGGTAATATTTCTGTCCGAACTGTAATGTTATGATGATGTTCAATGTATTTACAATGTCGTGGTATGCCTGAATTGTTTCCCAATTGTTATTGTTCCTCGTTTATTGTATTGTGTTCCGATTCAAGTTTACAATGTCTCTCTTTTCGAGATTACGTCAGTTAAAAACTAGAAAGGGTCTGTTAGAAGAAGCAGTTCCTGTCCCGCCTAGGGACAGTCCAGGTCACTTTATGTATCAGAAACATGGCATAAGCGCCATATTATATCTAGATTTATGGGTAGATTATACCAAACAGTTAGAAGAAAAGTATAGATGGCCCGTATCGGGTACATGGGATGCCGAATGTATCATGCGAGTAGAAGAAGCATTATGGAAAAAGAAAGCCAGACAGTCACAGAAAGATGCCATCGAGTTATGGCGCAAAGAAGCTCATAAAAGAACCGAAAAAGAAATCAGAAAGTCAGAATTAAGTAGAGAATCCCAAGAACGAGCCCAAGAAAAAGAACTAATCGAGATAGGTGAACAAGTCAAAGCCGAACAGTCAGACAGACAGAGGCATGCCCTTATTAGGGGTATGTATCCTCTTCTTGCCGAAGGCTTGCCAAAAGCGACCCCAGAGGCATCCAGTAATTTCCCGCCACCATTAGTTCCGACCAAGCTACGTCACAAACAGACCGCAGCTGATATTTTTATTTCGTCCTATCTGGACGACACAGTCCCCGAATATGCAAATCCTGTTCACGCTCCGCCAGTCCCTGTAAATCAGGTAATTCCTGCTCCTCCAGACACCGGGGTGCCCTTAACAGCCCCCCCGGGTCAGCCCGCCATACAAGTCCAGCCCACGTTACAATTACCGACCTTGCCAGGACGGAAAGCATCAGTTGAAGATTCCAGTTTAGGGGCCGCAGGGGGAGGTCTTCCTCAAACCCCACCGCCATACAAGCGTTTATCAGCACTCGAATTACATGCTCAAGCATCACAGCGTACTCCTAAAAGTAATAAGTCTGTTGCAGAAATCAGGCAAACCCTTGGCGAATGTGTCTATGACCCAGTTCCAGGCGAGTTTAATATGGTTTTATATTCCGTACGCATAAGGAGGGTGACCGAGTATCTAGTCACCTTGCCGAATATGAAAGAAGATCTAGACAGAATATATCGTTTCATCCGTACAGGGGATGATCCAGAAAGTATTAGTGATGCCATGTCTCAAAGGAAAGCCGAGATTCAGCGTATGATATTAAAGTTCTTAATTAACTGTCTAATAAGAGAACAAGATTACCCGTCTAAAGATCCAGCCGAAATGAAAACTCTGACAAAGTGGAGTGATAATATAGCCGAAGGAAAGCACAATACTATTAGTGCCATGGAAAGTATGTACAAGAAAATCCATAGAGAGATAATAAAGATACACGAACAACGTAAAGCAGCACAAGTAAGCGAGAAAGAAAGTACCTCTGATCCTGAAGAGGAAGACGACGAGAATACTGCCAGAATAGCGTATGTAGGGAAACCTAGATTTCCAGATCGCCATTTACGTCTAGAACACAAGTCTATTTTCCATCATTCAGCACCAGAACAAGGTTCCCTAGAACAAGTATTTCAAGCTACCGATCACATTCTGAAATCACGAATCGGTTATAGTGAGTTAAGTACTATGCATGAACAGGAACTAGCCCGATCAGCAGTCCGATGGATTACTGATTCTACCACTTTTCCAGACGAAATAGTGGCACAAATGTTTCTGAAAATGCCCCCAGCCGAGCAACGACTGGTGGGTATGTATATGATTCAGTACCTCATTACTCTGTATGAGGGTCAGCACTCTGATCCAGGTCCGTTACATGATATCCTGAACGAGTTACTCCAGTATAAATGGAGAGGTCTAGGTACCGATTTAATTAGTGTCATTCTAGAACAGCGCCACAAATATAGAACATTCTTGAACCCGCATTTTGTTCATGTCTCACCCCCAGAAAGTAAATCATTCTACATAGACAGACAGAATCCGCTACGAGAAGTCCACCCAGTTAGAGGAACGGGTGGCGAAATGCAGCGAGTGTTTGTATACACTCCAATAACAAAGATGGAACTCCTCGAGATGAAGAAATTAATTCCCTGTCATGACAAAGATCCAGCAGGGTTCCATAGAGAATTAAAAGACATGCTCCGTATGGGAGAATACACTTACCCAGATATCATTAAAATGTTAAAGGTCCTGTTGCCCGCAGGGGTGTATGAAACAGCCTAGAGAGGGAGGTAGGCTTGCCTCTCATCGAGATACCTGTAGATCAAGAAGGTCCCTATGTTCACAGTCAAGTATTAGGGAAAGACAGAAAGTTTTTGATCGATACAGGGGCAAGTAGGACCACAATTAGTCATGCCGAAGTTCCAGGGGCTCCGCTCTCAGGCTCAAGAAATGTTTCCCTTGGATTTTCAGGAAAGCCTATCGTTAACGAGATTTCCAAGCCAGTTACTTTAGAAGTAGGTCCATTGTCCCGTACTACTGATCTGTTACTTACTAAGTCATGTCCAGAAAATCTGTTAGGCATTAAGACACTGAAAGAATTAGGTGCAGTCATATGCTGTTCCCCAGAGGGAATACGTCTGTTCCTACGTGACTTTAAGGGTCACTATGTATTACGAGATTTTGATTCAAGACTGTCTAATGTTCCGCAGCATTTATGGGCGCAAGGTCCAACTGATGTAGGTTATATGCAAATCACACCCTATCGTGTGACTCTCAAGCCAGGTGTAGTGTTACCACGAATCAGACAGTACAGATTGCCACCCGAGGCTGTAGCAGCCTTATCCAAAATTATAGACGAGCTCATGGCTCAAGGAGTAGTTGTAGAAACTGACTCCAATGTATGTAATTCTCCGATCATTCCAGTCATGAAACGTACTGATCCAAATGCACCCCCAGTATATCGATTAGTGATTGATTTACGAGAACTTAACAAATGTATTATTCCGCAGTACCCAGTTGTCCCAGACATCTCTTCCCTATTGACAGCCATTGATTCCGAAGCCATGTTCTTTACTGTCATAGACCTCAAGAACGCATTTTTTAGTGTTCCAATTCATCCAGACAGCCAGTTTCTTTTCGGATTTTGTTTAAATGGAAGGAGCTATATGTTTACACGCGCTCCTCAAGGTTTCACAGAAAGCCCTAGTATTTACAGTCAAGCACTTAAGAGACAACTAGATAATATTCACATGCCAACTGACACTGCCCTGCTCCAGTATGTCGATGATCTATTGATCACAGCCCGTTCTGAACGTGCTTGCGAGCGAGCGTCACTTACAGTCTTGTATTTCCTAGCCGAGATGGGGCACAAGGTGTCCCCTTCGAAGCTTCAATTCTGTGTCCAGCAAGTGGTATACTTAGGACACTTGCTGTCCAAGAGGGGTAGGCAGTTGACACCAGACCGTATCCAGTTAATAGCGAGTCTTCCCCAGCCCAGAACCCAGAAGGAGGTACGTGCCTTTATCGGCCTTACTTCTTATTGTAGACAATGGATTCCCCAGTATGCATTTCTAGCTAAGCCACTGATACAGTTAACGACACAGGAGGCAGCCGCAATGACTGTCCTCCCATGGACATCTGAACATACACTTAGTTTCAACGAGTTAAAGAAAGCCCTATGCCAAGCTCCAGTTCTAGCTACACCGAACTACAGTAAGCCTTTTACACTTTTCGTCACTGAATGCGAAGGTACAGCATTATCTGTTCTTACACAAGATCAAGCAGTACAATACAAGCCCTGTGCTTATTTTTCTAGCACATTAGATCCAGTCGCCCAGGCGTTGCCTGCGTGCCTCAAGTCAGTTGCCGCCACAGCATTAGCTATCAGACAAAGTGATTCCATAGTCTTAGGACATACCTTGACAGTACAAGTCCCACATTCAGTAGAAGTTCTTTTAAACCGAACACAAACACAGCACTTGACAATTGCACGTCTAACAGGTTATGAATTGACACTGTTTCAGCCACACATAGAAATTAGACGCTGCAACGTCCTGAATCCTGCTACACTGTTACCATCAGTTAATCCAAATCCAGCCACACATGATTGCGTGGAAGTAGTTAACATTACGACAAAACCAAGACAAGACCTGACAGACATTCCGTTACCAGATCCAGACCTGACACTTTATGTGGATGGTTCATGTATGAGAACTAGTACAGGAGAACTAGTCGCCGCGTATGCAGTGACTACTGACACCGAAGTTATTGAAACACACCGTATTGATACCCTGTCCGCTCAAGCAGCAGAGCTAGTTGCTCTGACACAAGCCTGCATACACGCCAAAAACCTGAAAGTTAATGTTTACACAGATTCACGTTACGCATTTGGAGTTGTACACGACTTCGGAGTGCTCTGGCAGGAGAGAGGTTTTATGACTTCTCATGGAACCAAGATTCAGCATGGTCTCCTTATTCAAGCTCTGTTAGATGCCATACATTTACCGACATCTATCGCTATCATGAAGTGCAAAGCACATACGAAAGTTACTGACATTATCTCCCAAGGTAACGATCTAGCAGATCGCACAGCCAAGCTTACAGCACAGACTCCAGACATTCCAGTTAACCTGACACATACTCTAGATCCGGCTACATGTATGACAGTTAAGGACCCTACACAAGATGTCATAGATATCCAGTTGCATGCTACTCCCGATGAAACCAAGAAATGGTCCGAACAAGGAGGGGTCCAGACAGATCAAGGATGGTTAACAAAGGGTAGAGCCACATGGTTTCTCCCCGACTCTATGGTTCAAGTCATCATTAATACCGCACATAGTCCAGCACATTTAGGAGAAAAAGCAATGTTAGACAGTATCCAGAACATTTGGTTCAACAAGCATTTACGAGCTGCAGCTAAGCAGAAAGTCCGTACCTGTATGATATGTTGTCAGTTTAATCCAGGTAAAAGTGTCCCGGTGGAACAAGGTGGTTTCCAGCCTCCTGACCACCCTTTTGAAGTCCTCCAGATGGATTATATTCAGATGGAGCGATGTCGAGGTTTCAAGTATGTCCTTGTAGTAGTATGCGCTTTGTCCAGGTGGACAGAAGCATATCCAGTCCCAGATTACACAGCCGCGACCACTGCCAAGCAGTTGGTTCGTGAGTTTTTCCCTCGATATGGACTCCCTAGAGTCGTATATTCTGATAACGGTCAGCCATTCTCATCTGAGTTGATGAAGCACGTTTCCCTGTTGTTAGGGTACCAGTGGAAGTTCCATTGTGTACGCCATCCTGAAGCAGCCGGTCTAGTCGAGAGACATAATCAGACTCTGAAAATTCGAATTGCCAAAATATGTAAAGATAAGGGTGTGGACTGGCTAGTAGCTCTGCCAGTCGCTTTGTTTTATATGCGCATGGTCGCACATTCCAGATCAGGTCTGTCCCCGTATGAGGTCGTATTCGGCCGCCCCCCTAACATGTGGGGTACTCCTAGACCCCGAAGTATTACTGATGTTTCATGTAATATGCTGACAGATTACCTAGCTTCCTTGATGTCTGCTCTCAACTCATGTCGTTCACAGGTTGCTGCCGCATTTCCAGACAATACCGAGGTGGCACCACATGAAATCGTTCCAGGTTCTATGGTGATGGTCCGAAATTTTGACAGATCAAGTCCGCTGGAGCCTCGATGGAAAGAGCCCCGTCAGGTCCTCCTCACCACCCGTACAGCCGTGAAGTTGGAAGGCCGAAAAGGATGGATACACCTTTCTCACGTTAAACTTTTTAAAGGACTGAAACCTGTCTTTAAGAACATTTCCCAGGATATCAAGACTTGCCAGAATATTGTTCCTAAGGACTGTCCCGCAAAAGACATTGCTACAACCCCTCCCCTGTTAGAGAAAACTCCGCAGCAGGAGTATAAGCAAAAACTCCGGTCTAGTAAAATAAGTCAGTCAGTTTGATTGTCTAAGTCCTCCCCTAGGTGAAACGGTTAGACTGTTTCTGACATGTATAAAATAGACCCCCATAGTGAGAGAGTTAGTCAAAACTCAATTCAATGTATCGTTTTTCTAAGTTTCATATTATTTCTCAGCATAATGATTTCCTGCACCAGTTACGCATTTTTCCTGTATATTCCAGTTCCTCATGTAAATAAGTCTGCTAATGTTACAGTAGAGCACACGTTTAGTGATCTGCCTCCTCACGAATATTCATACCGCCTCGCTATGCGTAATAACTCATTTATCCGTATGTTACATTATTCACACCAGACCAGCAATGCCACTAACTGTTGGGTGTGTGGTCGACTCCCCCCTTTTCAGACACCGAAAGGAGTTCTGCCACTCTTTCCTTATCCATTTTCACATAATGGTTCGTGTGGAGCATGGTCCACGTTAACGTCACCCTTAACAGACTGCCTCTGCTCTAGGTAACTTAACCGAAGAGCAATCCTTTATGAGAATTGTTGTGCTCCAGAATCGTCTCGTCCTTGACGTCATACTGGCCGATAGGGGCGGGGCCTGTAGACTCATCGGATCCAGTTGCTGCATTTTCATTCCAAATAACGCGCCGTCTGTTTATTTAGCTATAACCAGACTCCATAAAATTGCCCATATGTTACACCAAGATCCAGGCACCTGGACATGGTCCGGTTGGTTCTGGAATATAATTTCTGCCTGGGGATGGAAAGTCCTGTCTTTTCTAGGTATTGCAGTAGCGATCATATTCAGCTGCTGCCTCTGTATACAATGTGGCCCTGCGATTTGCGGCATTTGTGCTACCTCTTGTATTCCTAGTCCCAAGCCCCGTTCTAAATCTCGTTCCAAGACAATTCGAGATGAGCAAATGGTACTGTATGAAATGATAGACGGTATCATGAATATTAATGTTTCCTGATGGAAACGTAGTGACAAGGAGGGAATGTGGAAAAGTAAATTTTGCCATGTTCTGTGTCCCTACGTATCATCCATCATATGTTATGTGTGCATGACCAATATGCATATGTTATTCCCCATGTCTGATTAATGACGCAATTACAGTTGTGTCCACCTCTAGTATGCCAGTTTCCAGTCCTCGTGAATACTACGAATATCAGGCCTATGTAAAGCTACGTTGCCACGTTTCTCAGTGTGCACGTTATTCCATTATAAAGTCCCCGTTTCCAGGCCTCAACAGGGCCCGGACATCAGATTCAGCTCCTGTCTCCTGAAGCCTCGCTGAGGAGCGATACAGCCCCCACCTGTATCCTCGACCCTTCACTTACTTCCTGCCTCGCAGTGCCCGGTGCAGCTTGGCTCTGCCTCTGAGTCTGCCAAGAATATGTTATGATTCCAGTTATCAGTTTAGTCCTCCTTCTCTGCATTCCTAAGCTACCGAACTGCATCAATAGTTTCCGTCATTGTCTAGCCTATTCGGCTCCATGTTAAGAGAAATACTGCATTTAATGGTCATTTAATATTCTCCATCACGCACTACATGTAGAATAATGCATGGTCCAGTCTTAGAATCAAGTTAGCCTTTCCCCTCTTGACTTCTAGTTTATATCAACATGTTCTCTAAACATCAGATACTAGATAGGGTTTAGGTACATGTCGCTCCGACTCTCCAGACTTTAGTCTCTGCTCCTAGCACAGAGTTCATAGCCCCCAGCTTCTCCTAGTAACACGTCATTGCTAGTTTGCGCGCACCACCAGGTTAGAGGTCCCGGCTCCTTAGGTAGCCCCCTCCTATGTTTCCGCCCCATTCATGACATATTCTGTTACGTTTGCACCACATGTCTATGTATACGCCCAGTTACACCTCTTTTTACTCTTATCTCTCGCGACTGCTACGCGTCACACCTTCTGCTCCACCCACTGTTACGCCTACTGCAATGTAATGCTATGTGTTTGCGTTATGTATAAATGCTCATGTATTGTTATTAAAAGTTAGCGCGCTCATCCCAGACCCAGCCCCGGCAGCTGCCGGGCCCTGCCACCCTGTTCCTATGCAGGTTGTCCTGTTCCTGTCCTTATGCTGTAATAAACCTGCAGAAACTCCTACTACCTCGAATCTTGACTCTTATTTATTGAGCTATCTGTTATGATATATGCCTAGTCAAAAATAGGGTATTATTTATTTATTTACCACAGGGACCATGGGGTTGGGGGGCCTTGACTGTCTGGTGTGGGGTGGTGTCTCCCTGCTGCGGCCTCCCCTCTTCCGGGTATGTTCCCTGCCCTAGCGGGTACACCCGGGGAGGGAGGGGAGGTGTGTTGGGCGCGGCTGGCCTCTCTGCTCGCCTGTGGCGTGGCGGTTTGGCTCCTCCTTGGTGGTGTGTTTGGAGGCTGGGTGCTCGTATCGGGCCCGTGTTTCCCACTGTATGCTGCCATTGGTTTGTCCGGGAGTTCGGGGGAAAGGATGTGGTGTCCCATGCAATGCTTCCGGCTTTGGACTCGGTTACCCGGATTCGGGTATTGGCATTGCTTCAACCTCGTATGGTTCTTAGCGTATCGCATTTCCTCCCCCGCCTACAAAACGTAATCATGAGTCCTTATGTGATATAACTGGTGCTCGTGAAAAGCGCACCAATACGTTTTACAGAGGCAGGTTCCTTTGATGGGTAGAATCTACTCTCTCTTTGTGTCCTATTTAGGGCTGCCTGTTCTTTCTAATATTCGTTCCGTTTGTCCTTACGTTTGGGGGCGCCCTGGTGTTCTGATGGTGTTGGGGTGCGCCTCATGACACATGCCTGCAGACGGTACTTTGGGGGGTCAGGACTCTGGGGCTGTGGCTGCGTGTCCTTGGTTTCTCCCCTGGCCTCTTTCTCCTGCCGTGGGTCGCTCTCTGCCCCTTTTTTGGGGCATTGCTTGTGTTTATAGCGGTGACCCGTGGTGGTGGCGCGACTTGTCTTCCTGTTGGGGCCTCCCCTCTTTCGGGTTGAATCCCTGCCCTGGCAGGTTCGACCGGGGAGGGAGGGGAGGTTTGTTGTGCGCGGCTGGCTTCTCTGCACCCCAGTGGCATGGAGGTCTGGCCTCCTTTCAGGTCGGTGTGTCACGGTCTGCTTGGCGGCCGTTTTTTATTCCCCTTGGATGCCTGTTGTTTCATGTACGTTTGAGTCCCTGCTTTGGTGAGACCATGGGGTTTGGGGGAGTCCGGGACTCCCTCTTTCTGTCGTGTTTGGGCTGGCCTACTGTCCTGTTGGGGTGTGGCATTCCCTGATTGGCCCTTGTGGATCTTGCATTGCTTGGTATGGGCGCTAATTTCTCTGTTCTGTTCCCCTAATGGAGATGTGTAGTTTGGGCTACGCTGTCACGGGGAGGTGGTGGTCGCTGGGTCTTCCACTGCTCCTTCCATGGGGCATGGTCAGGATGCTTCTGCCGCGTGGATCCAGTCTTGGTTTTGGGTGTGTCCGGGGGGGCGAGCCTTCGTGGTGTTCTGCTCCGTGATCGGGACGCTTTTTGGGTTCCATAGGCCCTGGGTGGATGGACAGTCGGTAGACTTTTTCGCCATTCGCCTGTTGTTGGGGCTTATGGGCCTCCCTTTTCCTGGATCTCTAACCTGGAGCTATAGCTCAATGGTAAGTCTTGTGCCTGTGGTGGCAAAGGATCTCACTGGTCATGGGTTTGAATCCTGCTAAATGTGTGCTGTGCTGGAGGGGGTGTGGGGGGAGGTTGTCAGACATGCCTTTCCCCGGTTTCTGGCAATGGGGTTTCCTTTGCGGTGGTTTCCTGGGGTTTCCTGGCTGTGTAGCGGGTGGTTCCCAGTGGCTGGTGTGGCGTCTCGGTGCCTGGTGGTGTCCGTGGTTGCGGTTCCTTCTTCTCCTGTGGTCGTGCGGGATGGGGGACCTTGCAGCAGGCTTTTGCTGCCTCTGGTATTGCGGTTCAGGCTGCGTCTTGCCCTGGCTTTCGGATTCGGTTGCTTCGTGTGACTGTCCGTTTGTTCTGTGCTGGATTGCTGGATGTGGATCCCTCGGACTCTTTTTCCGTGTTGGGACTGCAGTTGCATTTCTTGGCAGTTTGTCCTTTGTTTCCCTGGGAGCTGTGGCAACGGCGGCTGGTCCTCTGTGTCTGCTCGCTGGGTTTTGCCTTGGAGGGCGGTACTACTCGGAGGGCTCCCATAATGGGGCTTCCCTTCGCGGGCTCTTTACTGTTTGGGGATCCGTGGGATTGTGGGCCAGCTTTTTGGCGGTGTATCGTTCTAGTTTGGCGGCCCCGCCCTTTGGTGGTGTGGAACAGGGCTAGGGTGTCCCTTCCTTCCTCTTGTCCCGGGGTCAACGGAGTGCTTCCTCTTCTTCTTGTCCCTCCTTGTTGGGCTGGGCTGCTGGCTGTGTTCTGTGCTGCCCCTTTTCCCATTTCTCGGGCGCTGTGTCGGGCTCTTTTGCTCAGAGCTTGGGTCTTCGTTTCTGTGGAGGCGGTGTTGTGGGTGCAAGTGTTTCGGCAGGGTCGGGGGGTGACTCGGTCCTGTTTCTGTTCCAGGGCCCTTCTGGGGTCTACCGTCCCGTGCTGGTTATGGCGGCTGTACACTTGTCTCTCCCTCGTCGGTCCTTCAGGTTCTCCGGGACGCGTTCTTCTTATGCCGGTTCACGCGGCTTCACGGTGGTTCCTGCATTTTGGTGTGGGTGTTGTTCATTGTCGTTTTCTTTGTTGCCTTTTGGATCGGCATCTCCTGGGGTGTTTGCTGGAGTTTTGGCACCCTTGGGGGTTTTTGTTGCCTGCTCGGGGGATCCGGGTGTTCCCTGCCTTGATCGGTTGGTTGATTCTTCCTCTTCTTTCCTTCCGGTTCCGGCCCTTTTACTGGGTGTTTGCTGGCTCCTGCGTCGGTTTGGGTGGTTTCTGTTCTTGGAGTCTTCCATTCTTTGCATCACTCGGGTGCTGCTGTTCGCTGGGTGGTTTCGGCACCTCGGTTGGTGTGGTGTGCCCCGCGGACTACGGTGGTGGTTGGGGGCTCGGTCTTCCTCTACTCCCCGGCGGCTCCATGTTCGGCAGCTGTTGTCTGCTGCTGTGGGGTTTGTTTTTTGGGCCCGTTGGCTCTTGTTCCCCTGGCATGTCTTGCACTGGGCCTCTTGCGGGGCTGTCCTTTTGGGTCCTGAGAGAGGTTGGTTCTGTGTCGGTCTTGGATTTGTTGGGGGTTCGTTTACCTGGGATCTATTGCTCTGTGGGGTGTCTTGTGCCTCTGCTGTTGCGGGCTCCCACTGGACGGTGGGTTAATTTCCTGCCTCTGCTTTCGTAGTGTCCCAGGATGGTTTTGTGCCTGCGGCCTTGCCAGCCTGAATGCACCTGATCTCGTCTAAAGGATCTGGAGTTATTCAGATTCTGGCCTGGATGGGAGGTCGCCTGGGTATGCCAGGTGCTGTAGAGTTCATGTGGTGCTTTCATTTGGACCGGGATGCTGTTGCTACTGTCTTGTGCCTCTGGTGGCGCTGGCTCGCACTGGTCTGGGTTTGGATCCTGAAAGCCTGTGCTCTCTGCATATCCCATGGTCGGTTTGGTTGGCCTGGCCTCTTTCTGCCTTGGGTCCTCCTGAGGTTCGTGGTGGTCTGGTCAGACTGTGTGATGGTGGTGTGTTGGGTCATCCGCCTTTGGTGTGCGGGATGGCTTCTCTTGCCGGATCGGCTGTTATGCGGGGGGGGCGAGTTCTTCCTCGTGGCCCCTTTGGACTTTGCGTCTGCCGGGGGTTTTTCTTCCTGTGGCGGCTCTCCTGCGTGGGGTGTTTCCCTCCCTGTCCGAGTTATGCCGCTTGCTGTCCTGGTTCGGGGTCCCGTGGTTGGCCCTGTTTTGCATCTCCGGGGATTGCCTTGGGTTGAGGTTGTTCTCTGGTTTGGTCAGGTGCTGTCTGAGGGGTGGTTGCCCTGTCCTTCTGTTGTACGGGAGCCTGCGGAGTGCTATTCCACCGATTGCGCTGGTTCCGCGGGTCCTGCTGCGGGTTGGACTGGGTCGGGCCTCGTTTGTCCTGGTGGCTCCGGTTTGGTCTGGGTGTCTTTGGCCCTCTCTGTTGTGGTTGGCGGTGGGGCCTTGCTGGTGTTTGCCGGTGGTCCCTTGTTGTTTCCCCTCTGTCTCGGGGTGTCTGGTCCGCTTGCGGGTAGGATGTGGTGTGTCTGGACTTCCTGGCTTTGGGGGGTTCTTCTGTGGCTGAGTTTTTTTCTCGGTTCGGGGGCCCTTCGCCTCTCCTGTCCTGTGCCTGTCATGGGGTTTTCTTTCCTGGATTGCTGTCTGACAAGGGTGTTTCTGCATTAGATTCCGGGGAGTGTCTTGGGTTTCTGGGCGGTTGGCTTCAACTTGGGTTGGGCTGCGTCCTCCCTGCGAGCTCTGTGGGCGGATGTGTTGGCCTTTCGGGGTTCGGGCGTTGGGCCGGTGCGCCCCTTGGTGTCTGGGTGGTTATGGAGTTGTTTCCTCCTGGCGCTGTTCTTTCGTTCCTTTGCTCCTTGTTGGAGTTTCTGGTTCAGCCTGTTTTCTGTCCAGTTCCTCTTTCTGGGGTTTGGTCGCAGCTACTCTGTTTGGCGGTTGTGCGGGCTCTGGAGGTGTGCCTCCTTCCTGCTGTGCCTTTTTTATGGGGTGGTTTTCCCTTTTTGTTGCCTTTCGGCTGGCTGGTCGTGTTCTGGGGCCTTCTGTGGTTGCTCTCCATCAGTGTCTGTGTTGGCTGTGCGACCTGCTGTTGGGCTTGTGGTGTGTTGGCGCCTGGGTCGGTTCGAGGTTCCTCGCCTTGGGGGTGGCTGCTTTTTGTGCTTGCTTCCGGGGGGGCCTCCCTGGCCGTGTTCTGCGTGAATGCTGCTGGGTGTTCTCCTCGAGCTTTTATGTCCTGTAGTCATTGAGTGATGTGTGGGACTGTGTCTCCTGGGTTTGGGGACGCTGGGTTGCGTTCTGCTCGGGTTGTGTGACTTTCTGCTTGTGCGGCTTGAGTCTGTTTTACTACTATGTGAAGCCGATTCTTGCTTTGGTATCTGCTCATTGGTAAGGACTGGGACGGGGAGGGCTGACAAGGAGGTAATGACCGGTTACTCACCGGTAATATTCATTGCTCCGAGTCGTAGCCCTCCCCGTCCCAGTCCTGGTTCCCATCCCTCCCTCCCTGTTCGGCTTCTTGTGCTTGGTAGTACAGGATGTGGATGGGCGGGTCACTTGGTTATATGCCTTAGGGTGTGGGTGTGGCCTGGAGGGAAGGGATGGGTTTTTAGTTGCTTGGGAGTTTCTGGTGGGAGGAGCTATTCTCATTGGTAAGGACTGGGACGGGGAGGGCTACGACTCGGAGTAATGAATATTACCGGTGAGTAACCGGTCATTCCCCTTCTCTCCCCGTGCTGTTCTCGGGTGCGTCACAACGGATGCGTTTCACTGCCACCCGGGCCCCAGAGCGCTGGGCCTGCGCCTCGTACACCACTCTGTAGCTGCCTCGCCCGTTCTCAGCCAGCAGAGTGCAGCGGGGACGGGAAGGTCCTGGAAGGAAGCTCGGCATCAGCAGCCTCCGCGGCTGCTGCTTCAAGCCGGTCTCCATGGCTTCGGGCTCCGATGAGTTCACTGGCCAGGACCCTGTGACACAGGCGAGGAGCTGGGAATCTCGAATTGGCGCATGGGAGCCCCCGGTGGGTAGCCCATGGGGGCAGAGAGCATCCGACCCGTGTCCGGAGTACAGGGCCACTTCTGGGCTGTTTCCATCTGACGCTCCGCGCCACCGCGCTTCCGAGATCAAGTAGATGTGCGGAGAAAGATGATCACGAAAATAAGGCCGCACAGCATCAACGCCATGGCCATGGTATTTATAGAGAACGATGCTGAGGTTTAACCTATGTTATACACCTGAGAGACCGACTCTCGAACCTTCAACACCTAAGGGGCTAAGAAAAGTGACAGGTTAGTCGTCCAGATCTATAGTGCCAACAGTACGGATCGGCAGCACTCCGACGCAGCGCCAGGGTCTTGTTGTCACAGGGCGTCTCAGCTCTGCTTGCCGTCGTTTTCGGGTGAGCCGCCAATCGCTCACCTCTCCCTCTCGTCTGCAATCAGCTAGGCCCTCGCCACCACCCTGCTTTCTGCAGCTACTAGGCCCGAGACACGTATCTCCCTCCAATCCGCACACGGAGGGTCACAAATAACCCTGACGGGCTCTCAGGTGAGGTGGTGCTTTTACCATGCCTTCCACCATACCATTGTGCAGGACTACTATAGGATTATCTTCGTTTTACGTGTGGGTCCCGGGGAGCTCCCACAGACACATCTACGTGGCCATCTTGGCAAGCCATGCCCCTCCTGACAGACATTCTTTATAGTGGCCAAAAGGTGAGGTGTGTTGCCCCTCAGCCCATTAGAGCGGGCTGTGGCTGCTCACAAGTACACATGCACCCAGTACTTGCCATGCATGCTCAACATGAAGTACTTGCCTTGCATGCTCACCATGCACTCACTGAACAACACTGCTCTATGCCTGTATTGTACCCTTTCCAGGCAGGGAGGCATCACTTTACATCTAACTGTTGTAGGCCAAAGTACGAGGTAAGCACATTGTAGCAGAACTTTAAAAAGCATGTGGGCCTCACTCCAGTGAAACCGATTAAAAAGGACCTGTTCACTCCCTCTGATCACTACTCGGTATCCTGCCACCTCCACACTCATGTTGCTTAACTCCTGGAGAAGGTAGTAACCTTTCACCACTATGAGGTTAGCACTTTTGGTGCTTCTCCTGGTCCAACAAAACTACAATCCATGAGACAGACCTATGTCATGGCACACACACATGACCCGAGTTCACCTATGTGAATAAAAGTCACCATTAGGGATCCAAATAACAGTACAGTTGGACACTAAGGCCAAGAGTACACATCCCTTAACATGCAGAGGATTGTTCCATCCCAACAGTGTGCGTGTGATGTAGAGTGTTCAGACACTGTACATTTGGATGAGTAACACTATAAAAGAATTACATTAAAAAAATTAGTAAGTGCTATTTAAATTATTTCTCATGTAAATACTTGTACGTGCTTATCTCTTATATACAGGAATTGAGCAAAGTCAAAAGCTTGCTTCCAAATTGTAATTTCTCTTAAGTACTTGTGAAGTGATAACAAGCTGCATGCCTTTGTTTGCCCTCCATTACATTGGTATATAGGTGTTAGGCTCCAGATAGCTCCCAGCCAGGATTATACTCGTCCAAAAGGAAGGCTGATGGCCCTTTAAGTTCAACCATTATTTTGGGCCAAGCTGCAATTTGAAATAAGAGAGCCCCCTCGCTGCCTTCACGTTGCTGCTCCGAACAGAAAGCAAACAATGAGCGGGTGTTGCTGAACTGGGACCTGGTGTTTTCAAATTACGTCAGGATACATTCAGCATATTTCACTGGGACAGACAGAGTATCGGTCTGGCTGAATAGTAGCTGCCAGATCGGGGATCCGACTGGATCGTCCTTCATTCCAGCAATGTCTCTAATTTCAAACAATGCACAACTTAAGTGATGCCAACTGTGTCTGATTTTTCCTTTTCAACTTAATTCTAGTGTTGCCTACTTCGCCCTTTGCAAAGTAAGCGAAGCAGGGAAGTTGCCCGCCACCTGCCTACCTCCCGCCCTCCCTAAATGCTTAAATGACATTATAAATGAATTATAAAACCACTTACCTTGTCCGCCGCGTCCCCGGGGCTCCCTCTTGTCATTGCGCCGCCGGCGCTCGCGTCTTAGATACTAATGCGCATGCGCGGCCGCCCGCGCATGCGCATTTCTCGCGAGAAATGCGCATGCGCGGGCGGCCGCGTAGCGTAGAGAAAAAGGGTGCTAACATGCAAATTTGCGTGTTAGCACCCTGTTGCTGATAGGGAGATAATTTTATCTCCACTTTTTTTGGCTTTTAAAGCCAAAAAAGCGGAGATAAATCCCTTGATAATATGCCCCAAGGTTCCTCTGGTATTCAGCAACCTCGGCATTCATCAACCCTTGCATTTAGAGTGCCTGTGGCAGGCTCCTAGGAAAAAGAATGCACCTCTGCACTTATTTCCTAATTTACAAATTAATCACGCTGTGGAGCTTCATAAACATTTATTTATTTATTATTGCAGATTTATATATCGCAAACTCGAACCAAAGGTATTGGAGCGCTTTACATGAGCACCACTTACGTTACACAAGGACACATTCATTAAGTGATTTGCCCAGAATCACAGGATGTTGAACGTCCCTGCGGAGACTCGAACCCAGGGGCATATTACCAAGCAATAGCAATAATTATCGCTATTGCTTGGTTAGAGACAAAAATTTACCGCTGAGCTGGGGCGATTTTTATCGCAGATAAACCTTGGTATTACCAAGGTTTATCGCAAATGCGATAAAAAACGGCCGCAATGCATGAATATCGCTAAAAAGTCAGCGATATTCAGACATTACCGAGCTAATGCTCTTAGCCATGTTATCCACCTCCCATTGGATAACATGGCTAAGAACTGCTCAGGGGCATGTGTTAGCTTTTGGAGATATTCGCACTTAGCGCGAATATCTCCAAAAGTTGGTAATAGGAGATAGCGATGTTAGCGACTGTTTCCAGTCGCTAACATCTTGGCACGCCCACTTTGCATGTCATTAGTGATAAATATCGCTGACATGCAAAGTGGGGCCCAAGATGGTCGCTATCTCCTACTAGCTGTCGCTAACTGGTGTTAGCGACAGCTAGGTAATAGGGAGATAATTTTATCTCCGCTTTCTTGGCTTTTAAAGCCAAAAAAGCGGAGATAAACCCCCTTGATAATATGCCCCCCAGTTCCGAGGTCGGCAGCTCTAGCCGTAAGGCCAAATCCTCTGCACACATTGTAGTGCAAAGGGGAAACATGGCGTAATAAGGATGGTTTCAACATCTCAGAGTTTTCAAAGCACAAAGAGCACACCAAAACAGGAAGCTGACATCAGAGCAGATGTGTCTCGTGAGGGAAAGTTCAGCGCTAATCTTGCACGAATAAAACGGTCTCAATCTGTTTCCCGCTCATTTGGCCTTCATCTCGTGAAATAATATCGGGGTATATTATCAAGGGGTTTTATCTCCGCTTTTTTGGCTTTAAAAGCCAAGAAAGCGGAGATAAAATTATCTCCCTATTACCAAGCTGTCGCTAACACCAGTTAGCGACAGCTAATAGGAGATAGCGACCATCATGGGCCCCACTTTGCATGTCAGTGATATTTATCACTAATGATATGCAAAGTGGGCGTGCCAAGATGTTAGCGACTGGAAACAGTCGCTAACATCGCTATCTCCTATTACCAACTTTTGGAGATATTTGCGCTAAGGGCGAATATCTCCAAAAGCTAACACCTGCCCTGAGCAGTTCTTAGCCATGTTATCCAATGGGAGGTGGATAACATGGCTAAGAGCATTTGCTCGATAATGCATGAATATCGCTGACTTTTCAGCGATATTCATGCATTGCGGGCGTTTTTTATCGCATTTGCGATAAACCTTGCTAATAGCAAGGTTTATCTGCGATAAAAATCGCCGATGTGCGGCGATAATTTTTGTCTCTAAACAAGTTAGAGACAAAAATTATCGCTAGTTGTTGATAATATACCCAATCGTTTTTTATCCTTCTCTACTACTGACGTGTTCACAGTGTATTATATATAAAACGCATGCCCTCTTTAAGTCCATTGCTTTTATTAGGAATTAATATTTCGTACGCTGCTTCTTTAGAAATGGCCTCGTTAATATTCGACTGCGCTCAGCTTCGGGTGGCGTTTTGAGCTTGCATCACAGAGAAAAGGGAAGTTATAGGGGGTATTTACCAAGATGCAGGCAGTGCTGTATGAAAATCAGCTGCACTGTGCGAACCAGGGGCCTCATTTATGAAGCCCTTGCGCCACTGGTGCGTCACTTTTTCCCATTTTAAAAGTGACGCACCGGCGGCGCAAGACCTTCATAAATAAGGCCCCAGTAATTTAGCTCTACTCGTATTTACCACTTGTAGTGTAGGGATAAGGACGTGACTGACGCAAATGCTAATAAAGTGGCCAGCGTATGCAAAACAGGAACCATCGTTGCTCAACATAAGCCAAGGCGTCGTGTCATCACGTTTGTATTCTGGGTGTAACCTCATGCACAATTACTCGTGTACAATTAGCTTCTCACTGACAACTGCCCGACGACACATTGTATAACCCAATAGAGACATTACACCATTTCCTGGCCCCTCCGAATGTTAAATACTAAGAAATGTCTAGTAATGCTCTGAAAAAAGGTAGTAACTGTATAAGTGAAAAATATACAGCACTACTGGGGTGTACTGGAAGCAACTTTTTCCATTCTGTAGTTCCTTAATAATATGACCAAACTTGGCCTCGCTAGTGGCATGACACTACAGTGGGCAGTCAAAAAGGGATGAGGGATCTGGGATTTTCAGTGACAAAATGTATTTGTACAGCACTAGCGCATGCCGGAGCTGTTTTTGTGATATAATCCTGATCACTATGTGGCAGCATATTTTGAAGCTGTCTTGAAATGTGACCCCAGACATTGCGTATTCTATAAGATGTTCGTGCTGCTGGTAAATCAGAGTGGAGGTGCTAAAAGTGAAAAGAAAAGGGACTGCGTCTTTTGCTGTTCTCTAGAAACTTGACGGTTGTCATTTTTCTATTGTATACACTCTAGGCTGATCCTTTTATTCCCTCATAGAAAAGATATTTTATGAGATCTTTGTAATCCCTCATCTCCCCTCACCTAATTTGCACTTGTCCGTTCATCCTTTCCACCTAACTCTTGGTAGAGCCCTCCCATTTTTGTCTCTATGGTTTTGTCCTTAGAACGTTGGGCTCGTGACAGCTGATTGAAGGAGGGCAGGGAGTGGTGGAATGGAGCTTTGAGAAAGTGTGCTAACAGGGCTTGAGATGGCATAATTGATAGACTAGACTGTGTGGCCAATTCACTAACTCCCTTTTGCAGTACATTAAGTGGTATTTATTCATTTATTTAATGCGATTTTTTATAGCGCGAACATTACCCGAAGGTGTCAGAGGGCTTTACAAAAGAACCAGTTGCGATACATAAGGACTGTGGATTACATGAGTTACATAAGAAATATAAACAGAAAAAAATTGCACATTTACAAGTGGAGTGAAAGGAGGGAAAACCTGTAAATGTACAAGTTGTAAAGTCACTCAAGCAAGACATCCAAACAGATAAACTCTAAAATCACATAGGAATGGTAGTAAGTGCAAAGGTCTACTACTTATACTAGCGGTTCGAATTATATATACAAGTGGAGTGAAAGGAGGGTAAAGTTGCAAATGTACAAGTTGTAAAGTCACTCAAGGAAGAGATACAAACAGATAAACTCTAAAATCACATATAAATGGTAGTAAGTACAAAGGTCTACTACATATACTAGTGGTTAGAGTTATATATATATATAAATGGCAAAATCACTCAGGATTACATTTTAACAGCGATTAGGCTTGGACAATTATATATATTACATATTTATAGAGCAGGAAATTCTTGACATCTTTTAGCCAGGTGTTCAGGTAGTGTTGCACTCAAGGGTGGTGGTCTTGTGTCTGGAGGGATCCCCGAGTTGGAGATGTCCATAGGGGTAAAAGACTGGATGGTGGTGGGGAAAGCAGCATGCTGGATCCCCGAGCTGATCTTTTGGTCATGCTGGTGATAGGCCATCTTGGTAACTCCAATCTAGCACAGCCAAATGCTGGGTGTTAACCATTTATCCTCCCTGGGCAAGACGCCGCTTGTGTGGAACCCCAGGATCACCACAGCTGGCCAGTATGGTGTGCCCCCGAACTCCGCTCACGTCCCGGTCGCGCCGACTGCGTCGGTGAGATCACAGGACGCGGCCTCAATCACGGCGCGTCTTTGTCCAATACATCATCGGTGCATTCATCCTGAGCGAGGGAAACCATCTCTGGCTCTCTGATAGCCGATGTGGAGATAGGGGAAATGCCTCCTCTGTCGCCGCAATCAGTGCAGCCTCCACGGGTTAACGCCGCCATTGGAATCTCTGTTAAGCGCTTCGACGTCGCCAGGTACAGCAGGTGCTGCATGAAGAGGAATAAATGATAATTAAGAGGGGGAAGGGGCTTCAGAGGCCCCCTTGTGGCTCTGGAGGGGGGGTGGAGCTCCGAGGGGGAGGGCCCCCTTTGGCTCCCGGGGGGGCGGGGATCCGGGAGGGGCTACTGGAGTTCTGCAGGGGGGAGGGGCTACCATAATACAACATATATGCTATCAAATGCAATTCAGAAGCCTCCACAGAGGTCTCTGCATCCTTGTCTCTTATCTTTTGTATGCTGAGGCAGTGGTGGCTTGCACAGGTAACACTGTGGGGCAGTAAGGCGGGGCAGGGGAGGGGCAGGCGGTAGTGGAGTTTGACATACGACAGGAAATATCAAAGTAAACAAATAAATAAATAAAACCACTTACCTTGCGATCGCCGCTTCGCTGAGTTGGAGATGCAGGGAGCGCAAGGTAAGTTGTTTATTTACTTTATCCTTCACCTTTCCCATTGTATTTCAAATTCCAATACCCTCCAGCCTCACCTCTCCACCCCACAGCGTTAACTGTATGAGCCGCCACTGTGCTGAGGTCTCCTCCCTGAGTGCGATGATCTCTACGTTTTTGTAGTAAATGTGGGAGAGAGAGGGGAGTGACTGGAAAATAGGGAATATATACTACAAAATGGGAGGGGTTTAAGGATGGGTAATGAGGGTATAAGGGAGGGACAAAGATCCACCTACAAACAAGTAAGACCATTGCTGTTCACAAACTGCACTTCTAAAGTTGCTACTGCCAAACATTATTCAAACAGTTCTAAATATACTCCACCTCAGCCTTGGAGTAAGTCCTGCACCATACATTTATAACAAATTATTCTGCAACACACGCCCATAGATAATAATGGATCCAACAAATAACTAAAGAAATATATTGCAAAATATTTTTGGGGGGGCTTTTTGAAGATCCTAACTAGTGAAACTTCATATGAAATCTGAGTAATGTAGTTCTTTTCATCATCCAGTCTTTGGTACACGGCTAATTTATTAATTTTTACATTATTTCTGTTCAAAGTAAATGCTGTTGAATTATGTAGCATGGCTTACAAAACTTACAAAACATCTGTTAATAAAAGGAGTGCATATTCTGAACTCCACCACCAAACTCCAGCTGAAACACAGTTCAACTCAAACTAATAACAGACAGGCTGACCACATAAGAAAAGAAGTCACACAAAGCAAGGCTAGTAAACATGTAGTCGGTTTTCCCTTCACTTTGGGGATTGATTATTTGAGGAAGAGAAGGGAGGGTGTACATGCGAAGGACCAACATCTTTCAGATATCCATGGAAGCTGTTATTGCCAGATAGTGCTTCTCGTCTGGTGTGATTCTTGACCTGGTTGCAGACTAGGAGCTGGAGCTTAATTTACTACAGGCTATCCCTGCCTATCTTTCATGCCCACTGGATCTTTCCAGGCAGGCCAGTCCTGCTACTTCCATCAGGTATTGAGATGTATCAACAGAAGAATGCACCAGTTTATTGCCACACCACAGTCACTGGGGCAGGGCCGGATTGGCCGTTGCAAGCATTGGGCGTTTTCCCCTGTGGGCTGGAAGGATGGGAGTCAGTTTTGGACTGGTGGGGGCCCTTTGTTGCTACTGGCTGGCCGATTTTGCAGTAGTGCTGAAATTTCGGCCCTCAGTAACCAAACTAAAGCAGTAGTGCTAGGGGCTGGTTTAGTGAACGAGCGGTGCTTCATACTAGCCCCTACGCATGTTCGATTGAGTGGAGCAGCAGTGTTTCACACTAGCCCCCCCCCTTTTCCGGCCAGTCCTATTGCATTGCAAGGGCTGCTTTCTGTTCTCACTCCGGCCCTGACTTGGGGAATGGTATAGGGTGGCAATGGAATTCTGTTCCTTTGGCCATTTCCCTCGTATGCTGGGTGCCACTGACTTGCACCCATGTGGGACTTCAGCCACCTTACCACATAGCACAACCTTTCCACAACAGACACTGCTGGCACTCCATCAATATGCAAGCTGTCTGGGATGCATGATTCTGCTTCAGTGATATGTATGCTGCCTTTCCTGGAATCACACGTGTGCCACATCTTCCGACAGTCCCCAGTTTCATGTTGCTTGGTTTAATGGTTACATGGCTCCTAGATTAATAACAACACTTCTCACTGGGGCTACATGTGCATCTGAGGGTGGCATCTCGGACATACTCGATAATCAGTACAACACTGTACACACATATTACACCCACTAAAATCTGCTCTCTATTATCTCTCCCACACCTTGCAGCAGGCTTGGCTGCTGCAATGGTTCTTATTGTAAAACGGAGTGGAAGGGGATTACCTTTGAAGCAATATTGTTGTAACTTGGACAATCCTATCAAGTGCCACATCAATCCAATCATTTAGCAGGTTAGGACGATGCAAAGTTCAGGAGGCTAGGCTGTTAGAAGCAATGTTCAGCCAATCCCATGACAATGGCAAAGACAGAAACCCCTAAAACACTGTACAGCTGTTCCACCCTGCATATTCTTTTTTGACAACAGTTTGAGAGCTCATAATACTCAGGGACTCCCTTTTGGTGAATACTGTGAGTGGAGACAGTAAACGTGTCTTCTCACACTGTAGTATTATGGCACTAGAGGCCTGCTCCCCCAGCCCCTGCCGGGGTCCTTTCTGACGACAACTTAATCCTGTATTTGGGGTGTACAGTTGCACCAGGAACGTTGCCTTCTGGATTCACGATTGTTTGTTAAAATATCAAAGTTTTGCAGAGTGCATCACGTTGAGAAAGGTATCTTTTTTCCTTCTCATGCTGAACTCTATTCAGCCTGCTGTAAAAAGCTGTGTCTTATATTCTACTGTACAGTGAATATGGAAATATGTTCTTTTGCGGAAATATAGCAGGTTTACACATCTTTTTCTTTTTTTTATAAAATAGTACTTTTGTTTTGGTGGCAGTGCAGTGCTGCTTTGAAATCAAGTTAGGTGAATCAAAAGCTGGAAAAATGAGCTCCATTCCGATACGCAATATAATGTTAAATTTCAGATCAGTAAATTGTACATGGTGTTAGAAATTCTGCTTTTACTCCTGTTAAAATAATGGTTTTGGGCTATATAATGACCATTCAGCAGCAAGCCTGCCGGGGTCGCATCAGTATGGGCTTTTCATTTACTAATTTGCAATGCACTGTCAATTTCTTTCTCCGCAACAAAACCCTGCCTTACCACCATTGTGTTACCCCAAATTGTAAATGTCATAAACAGTGGACTTTCTAAAATCCACAGTACTGTATTGGTTAATTCCAAATATGTACGTCACTTTGTATGCTATAGCAGCAGTTTTAACTTCTGAAACACTCTGAACCTCAGCAATAATGGCTTAAGTGATGCAAACTGTGTCTGATGTTTCCTTTTCAACTTAATTCTGCTTGCTCTTGGGCACCCTTCTCTACACTAGTACATAAGCATGAATTTACAAAGCGGGATGATGTTGCATCTGGACAGTGTACTAGAGACTTCTTGGCAGGCTATGGCTATGGCTGGTAGAAGGAGGTTTAGCAGTGTACCCCCTTGTAAGTAATTATGCTTCAGACAAATTCCAGGATGACCAAAAGGAACTGCTTTGCAAGGGAATGAGTTTAGGATAAGTGTGGAATTTTCGAATGAAAGTAGAATCCTCCCAGATAGATGAGGTGCAAGGCTCTTGGGGGGGCATGGCCAATGGAGCAGCCATGCTGGGGTTTCGCCAGAATGGGTCACTCTTTCTGGAGGAGCTTGAAGATGAAGTGGCGATACTTCCAGCAGCGATGCCCATATTCCTGGGGCTGGACAACCTGGAACTAGGCTCAGTTAAGACACTGAGGCTCTGCATGGCATGAGCAAACTAGACCAGAAAGGAAACACCTTCTGTGCAGTACAGAACCAAGTCCCAGACCCAGATATATCACCCGTGTATGGATAGTTATTCCATAGTTTGGGATGCCAGGATTACTCTTCATTATTAATTACTATATATCCAGTCAAGGGATTGCCCTAAAAAGTAATCTTTTTAAGAGCCACCACGGCATCATGAGTGATGTCAAAGCAGCGATCAACTGAGATCTTCATTCCTTTAGAATACTTTTTGTCAGCTCTCTTCTTTTCCCCCGATTCACCCATTAATTCCCTTCTTCCTTACCCTCCCCCTTTCCCCTTTCTACCTTGCCTCAACTTTCTCTTCCCTCCTTAACTGAAAACGTTTGTTCTAGAAATGTTTTGTTTTGTATACATATATTGTTTTATTTGGAATATTTAGTTCGGGTGACAGGATTAATTAGCCCAGTGCTTAGGTTTTAGATCACCAGTAACCCATCCGGTGTTGTGTCCATATGGAAATAAACTTTACATGATCTGGTAAAAAGAACTCCTCCTTTGAAAGAGATCAGTCCACTCTATTTAATGGATGAATCTGTATTCCACTTCGTTGGTTCCAAAGTGTAGTTGTAATATCGTTTATCCAAAGGGTATTTTATAACTGACACAACCAACACGTGTTTCCCAACACTGTCGCTTCTTCAGGGGGTGTTAAATAAAAACACCACAGACCTTTAAACATATGATCGTTATGTAAAGTGAATCGTCACAAAAAAAAGACAATCTCTCATTTAAAATAACTAAAGTTGGGCTTCCCATTGGTGAGTCCATGATCTGAAACTACCACCAGTCAATATACATATTATCATTAGGTGAGATAAACAACCCCAACAGACACAGGAGCATATTATCAAGCACGGCGTTAACATTATCTCCGCTTTAGCGGCAGAAAACTGCCGCTAAAGCGGCGATAATGGGCTTGATAATACGCCGTAGACAATTCCCATAGAAGCCCATGTTCACAACAGAACATGGGCTTCTATGGGAATTCACAAGGGCGTAATATAAAGCCCATTATCGCCGCTTTAGCGGACGTTTTCTGCCGCTAAAGCGGCGATAATGTTAACACTGTTTCTTGATAATATGCCCCACAGTCCCTTTCACAACCAACGATAATTGGTATCTACAATAGAAAATCTAGAATGGGAAAATGTTAAACACGAATTGCCAAAAGGCTGGAGGCCAAAGCAGACCTATTGGCTTTGCCAATGCTTGTTGGAGTTGATAACCTTTTGTTTCCAATTCCTAAAATGGTTTTAGAAATAGATAAGAAATCACTATTTGGAAAGGTATCCCTTCCAAATAGGAATTCTTATCCATTAATATCTATGGTTTAGGAGCTAAATACAGTTTAAACCATTGAAAAGTTACTGACCCCCTGGTATAAATGGTAACCGCTTTGCAAAATAGAAAGGGTCCACTTGGGGCCCCTTTCCCTTTCTGAATGTTATAAAACGTGTGGGAGTAGGCAGCGGTGTCAGCACCACTGTCAACTCCCAAACCTTTTTTTTCAAACTTTTTTTCAAACTAGGTCCCATTTTCTTTAAGGAACAGGGCTACATTAAAAAAATCCTATTTTTAAAATCAGCCACAATCATAGACATGGTAGCTTGTTGAACCCTGCAGGCTACCATACCATCCCCGTGATTGTTGTCCATTGGATTAAGTGACAATTTGCAAATTATATAATAAATATTAAAGAGGTAGGTTGGATTTTCACTCAATCTGTTGGTTTTTTATGAATAAAACTAGTGGTACATACGTAGGTTCATAAAAATATGTAATTGTTGCAAATTGCAACTAGTGTTTTTTACAGTAAACAGTACATCTGGCTCTAGTTGTTGTGCATTAACCCCTTTCATGCTGATGACGGTCCCCGGCCGTCATGCATCACGGTGGGCGTGTGCTGATGACGGCTGGGGGCCGTCATGATCCCGCCCACTCTTCAAAACGGCCGCACAGCACGAAAATTTGCGCCACATGCAAGGGGTTAATGCAAATTGTGAATTTTATAGGAGCTCTGCGACTTCTATTAGATGAATAGCCAACCCAATAATTTTAGTTGAAAACGGTATTTTTCAAAACAGTTGCTTTAAGTATTGGTGTTTGGAGGTTGAGTGGACTAATATATCCATTGCAGAAAACAGTATATGACCTTTGGTCACAGGTTCTAATCCCAATTGGTCCATGCAGTCTTCCATCCTTGTTATGTTAACATTATGTTAGCCTGCCAGGTTCATGAAAACTGAGATTAGGTTCTCAAGAACAACAACAACATTTGTTGTACTACAAGATTAAACTTATGCAAGTTCATTGCCTTCCAGTTTGTCAATGCACAGAAGAACATCCTCAGGCTCTCAGCAGAATACGTTTAATCTTCTTCGGAACTGGGTAGGTTCTCATCAGGATACACGATGAAGGCAAAAGATTGTTCTAGATCTCGTCAGCGAACAAATCAAAGCAAGGTCACTTTGTGTTAAAAACGACTCAAAATAATTGAAACCCCCCCCATTTAAACGCAAACCAAAAAGTGGTCCATTCTTTTAAAATTATATTTACCTCTGAGAAGTTAAGCACTTAATGGTTTGTAAATGGGTTATTCCTAGACAAGTGCTTAATTTGTGACAATCATTTCAAGTGGTGTAGTAGCCACCACGGCTCATTTTTAGGGATCAGGACCTTGAGGCAGATATACAAGCCCCTAGTGACACTTTTGCGCCACTGTAGCGTCACGATTGTGATGCAGCAGCAGCGTAAACAATGCCGCCAATTTCCAACGTGAAGCATCTAGGGAAATGTGTCATGCTGTAAAGCGTCACATTGTACCTGCGTCAGATATAATGTATGCAGAATGGGCGTTCCCACAAAGGAATGCCACGTAGGAGTGATGCAGTGAAATCTACAAGATTTCGCTGCGCCACTTCTATGATGCCACTGCATCAAAACCATACGCCTGCTTGAAGCAATAAGGAGTGACGCAGTACAATACGTTTAGGCCTCAACATGCATTGCTGGAGTTGCGTCATGCTTGCGACACGACTCCAGCAATGTATAACTTTTGGGCCAATAGATGTGTCAGAATTTGTGGCGCATCTGTCAATCCTAGTACCACGATGCGCCGGCACATCCATGGTGGCACAAGGGTATTGCGGCTGGCGCAAGGAAACTGACTCATCTCTACAGATGCGGCAGTTTCTTGTAAATCTGCCCCTTGGTTTTCATGATCAAACTTTGAGCAAGAGAAAGGCCGAAAGAGAAGAGCGAAAAGGGAAAAAGAAATATAGAAAGCAGTGACATAAGGGAGAAAGCAAGGATGACAACCAGCAAAAGTGAGACAAAAAGCTAGGCAGTAGGGCAGTGGTTCCCAAACTGTGCAACGCGGCACCCCGGTGCGCCGTAATGAGGTGCCAGGGGCGCCGCGCGCACAATGAAGGAAATTGCATGCTAGCCATGTAATGGGCAGGGAGGGAGTGGGTATCAGAGGCTAAACTAGAGCCACATTTCGGGGGGAGGGCTGAAGCTTTAAGCAATAGGCTGAGTGGAGCTGCGGGGGTCTTAGAAGGGGTGAAACCACATCGCTAGATGCAGACGGCGGGGCAAGCCTGCTGGAGAGGCTGGACCTACCCAGTATAAGCGACGAACAAAGAGAGGCCCTAGACCAAAACATAACTAAAGCGGAAGTTGGGATGGCCATAGACTCACTAAAACCTAACAAGGCCCCAGGACCGGATGGCTTCACAGCCTCCTTCTATAAACAATTCCAACTGTTACTCAAGGACACGCTGGTCAGAGTATTCCAAGCATGTGCGGAAAAAGGCAATATGACAGACTCAATGGCTGAGGCAAACATTATTGTCATCCCCAAAGAAGGGAAAGACCCCCAATTCCCACACAATTATAGGCCAATCTCTCTAATTAACGTGGACTGCAAAATCTATGCAAAAATCATGGCAGCCAGACTAAATGCACTTCTCCCCGCTCTCATACACAAATCTCAGGTGGGCTACCTGGAAAACAGACTCTCGCAAGACAACACCAGACTGCTATGCCATTTAATTAACCGCACGGCCAACAGCGCGGAGAAGGCGGTCATGATCGCATTGGATGCGGAAAAAGCTTTCGACAGAGTCTCATGGCCCTTCCTTAACCAATGCATGCTCAAGTTTGGACTAGGCGAGAAGTACAGGGGCATGGTCATGTCCCTGTACAAGAATCCCCGGGCACGAGTGGTGGTTAACGCAGCCACATCGGACACACTCACACTAGAGAGAGGGACAAGGCAAGGCTGCCCCCTCTCACCGGGGCTATTCCTGCTTGCTCTGGAACCACTCCTCCACATGATCAGGTCAAACGCCCGGATCACGGGGGTGCAGATAGAGGGTCAAGCTTTCAAGCTAGCGGCATACGCAGACGATATTCTGATCACCACAAACAACCCACAAGAGTCAATTAAGGCACTCGTGCAAACAATAGAGGAGTATGCACATGTCTCAGGCTACAAGCTCAACAGGGAGAAATCCGAATGCAAACCTATGAACTGCCACACCACCAAGACTGTCCTGGGGGCATCCGGCCTAGCATGGCAAACGAAACCCCTAAAATACCTAGGCCTCCTCTTCGGTAGGGACTTAAGATCGACACTGGACCATAACGAGGAAGCGATGCTAAAAAAAATTAAGTCCAAGCTAGACACGTGGGGCCCCAAATTCATAAGCTGGTGGGGAAGAATCGAGACAATAAAGATGATGGTCACCCCCATGCTAAACTACCTGCTCTCCATGCTGCCTCTCACACTCACATCCGAATTCCACAAACGCCTAGACAAAAGCATCAACATGTTCCTCTGGGGAGGGAAAAAACCAAGAATGAGCTTAGCGTAACTCAGACTCAAAAAAGAACAAGGCGGACTGAACCTCACAAACTACAAAGCCTTCCAGACGGCATCCCTGGCCAAACAGGGACTACACTGGATAGCCCCCACGCCAGACTACATGCCGGTATGGCTAGACCTGGAAAGGTGTATTCTGGGTGGCGCAGACCCAATTATGGCCCTCACGGCTCACAAGCACCCAGAAGCCAAAAACGCAATAATTCACAACACAAAGACAGCGCTGCTAAGAGTAGACAGGGAAATGGCAGTAAGTATCAAAGGCACCAAATGGGAATCTCTGTGGCATAACACCAAAGTCACATACAAAGGGAAAACACTAGACAGCAAGGAATGGCGAAGCAGAGGCATCACAACGCCTTCGCAACTAGAGGCAGGGAACAACCCACTCTCCTACACGGCACTACAGCAGACAACCTCCCTACCTAACAAGGAGTTCTACGAATTCCTCAAAATCAAAGCAGCTGTCACCAAAGCAGGACTCACGAAACAGACACCCACCATCATACAATACGCGCAAAACTTAAACAAGACGGGCCACCAAACAGCACAAATCTACAAGCTAATTACACCACGCACCACAACCCTAAACAATAAGACGCTGGCATTCTGGGAGGAGACCATACAGAGACAGCTGAACGAAGTAGAAAGAGCCAAACTATGGACGGCAGCGTCCAAAAACAAAATCACGCCACAGCTAGCACAAACCAAATATTGGCTACTCCACAGGTTGCACTGGACACCAGCGAAGCTAGGGAGGGTTGGAGCCAGTGAAAGCAGCACATGTTGGAACTGCCAGATGCCCACGGGAGACCTATCTCACATGTTATACGAATGCACCAAAGTCAAAACATTCTGGGGCAAGGTCTATAACGTCATAGACACAATAACGGGAAGTAAGATACAAAGAGGACTAGCCGGGATAGCCACTGCCTTCCTAGCAACAGAACTCCAGTCCAAAGAAGTACGAGACCTGGTCGATGTACTTCTAACGGCTGCAGTGAAAACGATTTTGGGTAACTGGAAGGACACCAGCAAAGCCACCTTCAAGCGCTGGTTCAACTGGGTAACCTTCCTCCGGGGGGCAGACAATATCACTGCCAAGCAAAAGGCGGCAAATCATACTGCCAAGGAGAACATGTGGGAAGCTCTCGACGCATACTTGGAACGTTGAACCCCCCCCCCCCCCTCCTCTCTTTTCCTTCTCTCTTCCTTTTCCTCTCTCTCTCAGGCCCCGCCAGGCCGCAATCTTGCAAGAACAGTACAAGTATTAAGAATGTTTGCTATGGATATGTAAAATTTATTTTCAATAAAAATATTTTGAAATAAAAAAAAAAAGAAGGGGTGAAACAACAAGGAAGCCTCATTCACATGCAAACCATCTTTTAAAGACCTGTGAAGTGCTCGTTTGCGGCTGTTTGTGTCCATAGGAAGCTGTCTCAGCTCGGGCTGACACACACATACGAGAGGGGCGGGTGGGGGGAGGTGGGGGGGAGGGGGCTGAAGCTCTTGGAGTACAATGGGTGTTGCGCTGGTGGGTATGTGTTGTGATAGCCCACCAGCTCATTTTGGGACGGTGGGGTCCCTGGGTCACACTGTGACTGACTGTGTGTGGTGCCCCTGTCGTCAAATTACTTTCCGTGCCAGCAGCGTCATCAAAGTCAGCAGAGCCTCTGTGATAGTCTGTGAGTCATGGTGTGATCCGTGCCACTGACTGCATAAATAATAAGACTGCCATTTGTGACATAAGAAATAAACGATTAACCCAGAGAGGTCCGCCCCAGTTTGCGCGCAGCTTATTAGTTTTTAAGTGGAGTTCACTTTTTAAATATTACAGTTTTGTTCACATGTGCTGTACTTGTTTGTGTTAAGTGTTTTTTACTCGGTCCTATGTCTAATTCCCTAGTCTTCAATGCTTGATATGGTGCGAGAGAAAGTGTCACTCATAGTCACTAAAATGTCACTCATAATTAAACTGAAATTATGAACATGTCACACATAGAAATCTGAAACCTTGGCAGCTATGGACGAGCGTTGTGTTGGTCCGGCAATTGCTGCTCAAATCTGCGTGCAGTGTGAAAGGTTTTCATTTCGGAGAGAGAGAAGACTGGGCGACAGTATCAGTGGGTAATGGCGGCACTTGTGATTTATAGCTGTACAAAGCTGCAAGTGTGACTGTGAGGCAGAAAGTGCATGTCGCCTTTGTGTTCTTGAATTTCAAGATCAGAAAGAAATGTATGCGAATGGCAGGATTACGAGTTTGGGGTCAAGCTGCGTGTACATTGCGAGGTTTGGAGGCAGAAGGCTGACTACTCTAGGCCGCAGGGGTCAGGCTTTAGATGGGTGCAGGGGCCTGTCTGCTTGCTCCAGAGTGGCCAGGGGCCCGGTTCCTGGTTCTACAGTGCCTAGGGGCCCGGCTGCTGGCTCCACAGTGCCCAGGGGCCAGGCTTGGCGCGCCAAGCTGCAGGAGTTACAAGTCTGCAGGGGTCACGCTGAAGTGCTACAGCCTGCAGGAATTTGATGGCGCAGGGGTCAGGCCAGGCGATCCAAGCTGCAGGAGTTATATTTATATTTGTCAGAAACATAGGTTGCAGAAGTGGGCTGTGTACAGAGTCTGTCCACGGTGGGAGGGAGGTAGGGGGGCAGCAACCGGCAGTCAATCGACCATGATGAGGATTCTAGAAACAAACGCCTGTTACTGAAATAGTAAAAGGTCGCCTCTCGAGGGACTATTCATGGATTCTTCTGAGAATGAGATTTAAGTTCTAACGGGCCACACTGCGGTGATGGGCCTGTGGTCTTTGAGCTTGTTGAAAGCTGCCGTGGGCCCTAGCTCAAGCACGGAAAAGGGTCCTGATACCTTGCGTTGGCCGTTAAAGAGCATCTACAGCTGGGGTCGGAGAGCAGGGGGTCCCTCAGAACTCTGGGCCCTGGTGCCCCTACCCCGGCTGCACTACTGAACGTTATGCCCCTGCCGTGGCATCAGAAGGGCAGGAGAAAGGGCAGATTGCCTCAGCTTCTCGAAATAAAGACAGGAATACAGAGAACTTGAAAGGTGAATTAACTCAAGAAGCAAAAGTCAGAAATGAGAACTGATGTACACATTCGACATTGTTCTGCGACATGGTGATAGTGGCAGCACATTATAAAGCACGGGGGCTGGGGTTACCACAGACACCAGAGGCCTCTTCGTACGAATGGAGGGGTTTAACCAGTGTTTTAAGTGGGATCCAGAGGGGGGCTGTGGGTGTGGGGCGAGTCACTTAAAGGGGCGTGGTAAAAAAAATGGTGGGAGCCATGACCAACTGCCGATTAGGTCAAGGGAGCCACAGGGCAAAAAAGTTTGGGAACCACTGCAGTAGGGTGATGTAGGTTGAATCAAAACAAGGTACCTCTGGTATTCAGCAACCTCGGCGTCGATCAACCCATGCACTTAGCAGTGCCTTTGGTAGGCTCCTAGGAAAAAGAAGGCCCCCCTGCACTTATTTCCTAACTTACAAATTAACCACGCTGGGGAGCTTCATAAACATTTATTTATAAATTACAGATTTATATATAGCACAAACTCGACCCGAAGGTATTGGAGCGCTTTACGTGAGCACCAGTGACGTTACAAGAGGACACATTCATTATGTGATTTGCCCAGAATCACAGGATGTTGGAGGTTCCTGCGGAGACTCGAACCCAGTTCCGAGGTCGGCAGCTCTAGCCGTAAGGCCACATCCTCTCCACACATTGTGGTGCAAAGGAGGAACCTGGCGAAATAAGGATGGTTTCAACATCTCACAGTTTTCAAAGCACAAAGAGCACACCAAAACAGGAAGGCTGACATCAGAGCAGATGTGTCTCGTGAGGGAAAGTTCAGCGCTAATCTTGTTCGAATAAAACTTTCTCAATCTGTTTACCGTTCATTTGGCCTTCATCTTGTGAAATAATATCGTTTTTGTATCCTTCTCTAGACTACTACTGACGTGTTCACAGAGTATTATATAAAACGCATGCCCTCTTTAAGTCCATTGGTGTGGTTCCCAAGAAAGAAGCAGGGCAGGACAGATTAATACATTTGTCATGGCCGGATGGGTCCTCCGTTAATGATTTCATCGATGAGGAGGCAGCTTCTGTGTCGTATTCTTCTGTGGCTGTGGCTATGTCACTGGTAGTGGCTGCGGGCCCTTTTGCAGAAATGGCAAAATGTGATATTAAATCTGCATTTCGATTGCTTCCAGTCCATCCTGAAGATTGGAATCTTCTGGGGATCCATTTCCATGGGAAGTGGTACGTGGACAAGGTATTGCCAATGGGTTGTTCGATGTTCTGCGCCCTTTTTGAAACCTTTAGTACTTTTCTTCAATGGTTCTTTACACAACACTCTGGCCATCAGTTAGTGACACACTATTTAGACGATTTCTTTTTCGTTGGGTCCCCAGGTTCATCTGAATGTCAGACAGCTTTGGTTACATTCCAGAAGCTTATGGAATTTTTGGGAGTACCATTGGCACCAGAAAAGACAATGGGTCAGTGCACGACCATGTCCTTTTTAGGTATTGAGATTGATTCACGGGCAATGCAGGCCTGTTTGCCAGTGGAAAAGAAGGAAAACATGCTGCGGCTGTTGGAGTCAATGTTGGCAAAAACAAAGGTCACAGTCAAAGACGTGCAGGTTCTGTTGGACCATCTTAATTTTGCATGTAGGGTGGTCAGAGCTGGCAGAACTTTCTGCAGGCGCCTGGGTAGGGCTCTATCCGGTACGCACTTGCCTCACCACCATGTACGCCTATCAGCAGGGGTCAAGGAAGATCTCCGTATGTGGGTGGCTTTTCTGCATTCTTTCAATGGAGTTCCTTTGTATAGGGAGGAGGACTGGGTGTGGGACGTACAGATCTTCTCTGATGGGTGGCATATGAACTGGCTTGGAAATAATTTTTGTCGTCTGGGGCTTGTAGACGGGATCCTGGCTGGAGTCGGTCGGAAGATGTTGTTCAGTTTATCCTTGCTTTAATGGATAAAGGCTTATCCAGGGTCACCATAGCGGGAAAGTTAGCTGGTATTTCGTTCATGGGCAAGCTGTTTTGGGGTTACTCTCCCTCTGCTGGGGAGGTTGGGAAGAGGATGTTGGAGGGGTGGTCTCGGAAGCGGGGAGGGGAACGGTTGGTTAGGAGCCCCTTGTCATGGTAGAATTTGGCACGGGTGTTAGAGGCATTGCCATGTATTTGTAGGGATGATTTTGAAGCGTGTCTTTTTGCAACACTCATGGTTTGGATGTTTTTTGGTGCCTTTAGAGTTTCTGAATTGTTGGGTTCCAAGTTGTATGGGGGGGTGGGGTGGGGTGGGGGATGTTCATTTGTCCGAAAGAGGTGTGCATTTATGGTTATCTCGTTCGAAAACTGACCAAAGAGGCAAAGGGAAAGGTATTTGGTTGGAAGCGTCCTCTCCTTCTGGGACATGTCCTTTACAGTGGGCTCGGCGTTTGTGGGTGGTTTCTGGGGGGGACCTGGAAGCTTGTGTATTTCAGCATGCAGATGGAACTAAGGTCACAGAATATCAATTACGTATGGTGCTGCGAAAAGCTTTGCGGAGTATCGGTCTGGACGATAAAAAATATGGTACTCATTCTTTTAGGATTGGGGCAGCGACAGAAGCTCATAACAGGGGCTGGTCGAGGCAGGACATTATGCGCTTAGGGCGTTGGTCATCCAATTGTTTTCAGCGCTATGTGAGAGATGAAGCGGGGGAGGCGATTGCGTCATCCTCTTTATCATAAATCTAATACTGCTTTTCTTTTTCAGGTTCCGTGGCTGGCCCTCGTTCAGCGGCTATGACTATATGGATTATGGGACATTCCTTCGTGAAACGAGCCCATGTTCAAGCATGCAATAGCTATTTTGGTTCTATGCTGGGTTTTAATGATCGTTTGTTCAATGTACTGTGGAAAGGCAAAGGGGGCATGCGTTGGAAGGAATTAATTCCTGCTTTAAATTCTTGGTTGGTAGGGGGTATCTGCCCGGATGTGTTGGTTATCCATTTGGATGAGAATGATCTGTGTGGGGTTAAGGGTGTTGTTCTGTTGCGAGCAATGAAGAAAGATCTTACTCTTTTGAAACAGCAGTGGTCAGGTTGCAATGTCCTGTGGACGGAGTTGGTTCCACGGAGGCCTAGAGAGGCGCGATTAAGCCCAAGGCGATCGATAAGGCGCGTAAGAAAATTAACCTTGAGGTTTCTAGGTTTTGTAGAGGCTTGGGTTTTGGTCGAGTGTCTCATAGTGATATTTGGTATGATACTGTTGAGTTCTTTCGTGGCGATGGTGTTCACCTTTCTAGGATCGGGATGGATTTATATCTTTTAGAGTTGAGGGAGGTTTTGTCTCGTTGTTTGAAGATTCAGGAGTTTGCTAGATAGGATTTTCCTTTCGTTGCTGTTCAGTTTGTCTCTGGTTTGGGGGGCAGAAAGGGAGGTCTTGATTTCCCCACCCCGCTTTCTGGGTGGCAGAAATTAGTGTTTTTTTGCCAGGCTTGGCATGATTGTAGTTGGCATTTGTTGAGTTGGGGTTTGTCAGGGGAGATTGGGCAGGATGATTTGTTGGGGCAGTTCATAGGTTGGGATACCAAGAGTTGTTAGAGGGCAAACGGGGGTGTTTGTTTTATGGTTTGGGGGATTGGAAAAGTTGAAATGATTATGCGGGTTTTTTTTGCATTGTTTGAATTTTTAATAACGTTGTGTACGGGCGGGGGCGGGTTTGATGATGTTTTAGGGGCGGGGCCGTGATTGGGGTTTAAGGAATTGGCCTATTTAGTGAGGACTAGTTTTGTAAGGCGTTGACCGAGGTTTTAATGTGTAAATGTGCACCTGTTTCAATAAAGCGGCCTTTATCACACAACATCTGTCTGTTGGTCTGCTCACCCCCCCACCCCTCCCTCCCAATGCTAATAACGTGGCCAGCGTATGCAAAACAGGAACAATCGTTGATCAACAGAAGCCAAAGTTATGCTGCGGCGTCCTGTCATCACGTTTGTATTCTGGGTGTAACCTCATGTACAAGTACAATTACTCATGTACAAGTAGCTTCTCACTGACAACTGTCCAACGACACATTGTATAACCCAATAGAGATATTTACCCCATTTCCTGGCCCCTCCAAATGTTAAAATACTAAAAAATGTCTAGCAATGCTCTAATTAAGGTAGTAACTGTACAAGTGAAAAATATACAGCACCACTAGGGTGTGCGGGAAGCAACGTTTCTCATTCAGTTGTTCCTTAACAATATGACCAAACTTGGCCTCACTAGTGGCATGCATGGCACTACAGTGGGCCATCACAAAGGGATGAGGGATCTGGGATTTTCAGTAATCGAGCTACAAAATGTATTTGTACAGCACTAACGCATGCCTGAGCTGTTTTTGTAATATAATCATGATGAGGCAGGTAAATACATGAACCACTATGTGGCAGCATATTTTGAAGCTGTCTTGAAATGTGTCCCCCGACATTGTGTGTTCAATAAGGTGTTCGTGCTGCTGGAAATTCAGAGTGGAGGTGCTAAAAGTGAAAAGAAAAGGGACTGCGTCTTTTGCTGTTCTCTAAAAACTTGACGTTGTAATTTTTCTATTGTATACACTCTAGCGGATCCGTTTATTCCCTCATAGAAAAATATTTAATGAGATCTTTGTAATCCCTCATCTTCCCTCACCTAATTTGCACTTGTCCGTTCGTGACAGCTGATTAAAGGAGGGCAGGGAGTGGTGGAATGGAGCTTTGAGAAAGAGTGCTAACAGGCCCTGACGTGGCATAATTGATAGACTAGACTGTGTGGCCTATTCACTAACTCCCTTTTGTACAAGTTGTAAAGTCACTCAAGGAAGAGATACAAACAGATAAACTCTAAAATCACATATAAATGGTAGTAAGTACAAAGGTCTACTACATATACTAGTGGTTAGAGTTATATATATATAAATGGCAAAATCACTCAGGATTACATTTTAACAGTGATTAGGCTTGGACAATTATATATATTACATATTTATAGAGCAGGAAATTCTTGCCATACTTCAGCCAGGTGTTCAGGTGGTGTTGCACTCAAGGGTGGTGGTCTTGGGTCTGGAGGGATCCCCGAGTTGGAGATGTCCATAGGGGTAAAAGACTGGATGGTGGTGGGGAAAGCAGCATGCTGGATCCCCGAGCTGATCTTGAGGTCATGCTGGTGATAGGCCATCATGGTAGCTCCAATCTAGCACAGCCAAATGCTGGGTGTTAACCATTTATCCTCCCTGGGCAAGACGCCGCTTGTGTGGAACCCCAGGATCACCACAGCTGGCCAGTATGGTGTGCCCCCGAACTCCGCTCACGTCCCGGTCGCGCCGACTGCATCGGTGAGATCACACGACGCGGCCTCAATCACCGCGCGTCTTTGTCCAATACATCATCGGTGCATTCATCCTGAGCGAGGGAAACCATCTCTGGCTCTCTGATAGCCGCTGTGGAGATAGGGGAAATGCCTCCTCTGTCGCCGCAATCAGTGCAGCCTCCACGGGTTAACGCCGCCATTGGAATCTCTGTTAAGCGCTTCGACGTCGCCAGGTACAGCAGGTGCTGCATGAAGAGGAATAAATGATAATAAAGAGGGGGAAGGGGCTTCCGAGGCCCCCTGTGGCTCTGGAGGGGGGCGGAGCTCCAAGGGGGAGGGCCCCCTTTGGCTCCTGGGGGGGGCGGGGATCCAGGAGGGGCTCCTGGAGCTCTGCAGGGGGGAGGGGCTACCATAATACAACATATATGCTATCAAATGCAATTCAGAAACCTTCACAGAGGTCTCTGCATCCTTGTCTCTTGTCTTTTGTATGCTGAGGCAGTGGTGGCTTGCACAGGTAACACTGTGGGGCCGTAAGGCGGGGCAGGGGAGGGGCAGGCGGTAGTGGAGTTCGACATACGACAGGAAATATCAAAGTAAACAAATAAATATATAAAACCACTTACCTTGGGATCGCCGCATCGCTGAGTTGGAGATGCAGCGAGTGCAAGGTAAGTGGTTTATTTACTTTATCCTTCACCTTTCCCATTGTATTTCAAATTCCAGTACCCTCCAGCCCCACCTCTCCACCCCACAGCGTTAACTGTACGAGCCGCCACTGTGCTGAGGTCTCCTCCCTGAGTTCGATGATCTCTACGTTTTTGTAGTAAATGTGAGAGAGAGAGGGGAGTGACTGGAAAATAGGGAATATATACTACAAAATGGGAGGGGTTTAAGGATGGGTAATGAGGGGATAAGGGAGGGACAAAGATCCACCTACAAACAAGTAAAACCATTGCTATTCACAAACTGCACTTCTAAAGTTGCTACTGCCAAACATTATTCAAACAGTACTAAATATACTCCACCTCAGCCTTGGAGTAAGTCCTGCACCACACATTTCTAACAAATTATTCTGCAACACACGCCCATAGATAATACTGGATCCAACAAATAACTAAAGAAATATATTGCAAAATATTTTTGGGGGGGCTTTTTGAATATCCTAACTAGTGAAACTTTTTATGAAATCTGAGTAATGTAGTTCTTTTCATCATCCAGTCTTTGGTACAAGGCTAATTTATTAAGTTTTGCATTAGTTTCTGTTCAAAGTAAATACTGCTGAATTATGTAGCATGGCTTACAAAACTTGCAAAACATCTGTTAATGAAAGGAGTGCATATTCTGAACTCCACCACCAATCTCCAGCTGAAACACAGTTCAACTCAAACTAATAACAGACAGACTGACCACATAAGAAAAGAAGTCAAAGCAAGGCTATCGGACATAAATATGTTAGTAAACATGTAGTCGGTTTGCCCTTCACTTTGGGGATTGATTATTTGAGGAAGAGAAGGGAGGGTGTACATGCGAAGGACCAACATCTTTCAGATATCTATGGAAGCTGTTATTGCCAGATAGTGCTTCCCGTCTGGTGTGATTCTTGACCTGGTTGCAGACTAGGAGATGGAGCTTGATTTACTAAAGTCCTCTCCCAGGCTATCCCTGCCTATGTCAACATACTGGCTACACTCAATTTCATGCCCACTGGATCTTTCCAGGCAGGCCAGTCCTAATACTTGCATCAGGTACTGAGATGTTTCAACAGAAGAATGCACCAGTTTATTGCCACACCACAGTCCCTTGGGGCAGGGCCGGATTGGCCATTGCGGGCATTGGGCGTTTCCCCCTGTGGGCTGGAAGGATGGGAGTCAGTTTTGGACTGGTGGGGGGCCCTTAGTTGCTGCTGGTTGGCCGATTTTGGAGTAGTGCTGACATTTCGGCCCTCAGTAACAAAAGCAGTAGTGCTAGGGGCTGGTTTAGTGAACGAGCGGTGCTTCACACTAGCCCCCCCTTTTCCGTCCGGTCCTATTGCATTGCGAGGGCTGCTTTCTGTTCTCACTCCGGCCCTGACTTGGGGAATGGAATAGGGTGGCAATGGAATTATGTTCCTTTGGCCATTTCCCTCGTATGCTGGGTGCCATTGACTTGCACCCATGTGGGACTTCAGCCACCTTACCACACAGCACAACCTTTCCACAACAGACACGGCTGGCACTCCATCAATATGTAAGCTGTCCTGCCGTGGCCCGCGGAGGGAGTTGCAGTGGTGCGAAAGGCGGGGCGGGGGAGGAGCAGGGTGGGGGATGCTATAAACCGGAGTATGGATAATTGGAGGTAAGTAAACAATTTAATTAATAAAAAAAAATTCGTAGCGCGCCCTGCATCGCAAAATGCGATGCAGCCCGCGCTACGAAATTCTATAGTTTGGGATGCCAGGATTACTCTTCATTATTAATTAATATATATATACAGTCAAGGGAATGCCCTAAAATGTAATCTTTTTAAGATCCACCTTGGCATCATGAGTGATGTCAAAGCAGCGATCAACTGAGATCTTCATTCCTTTAGAATACTTTTTGTCAGCTCTCTTCTTTTCCCCCGATTCACCCATTAATTCCCTTCTTCCTTACCCTCCCCCTTTCCTCTTTCTACCTTGCCTCAAATTTCTCTTCCCTCCTTAACTGAAAACATTTGTTCTAGAAGTGTTTTGTTTTGTACACATATATTTTTTTATTCGGATTATTTAGTTTGGGAGACAGGATTAATTAGCCCAGTGCTTAGGTTTCAGATCACCAGTAACCCAACCGGTGTTGTGTCCATATGGAAATGAAATTTACATGATCTGGGAAAAAGAACTCCTCCTTTGAAAGCGATCAGTCCACTCTATTTAATGGACGAATCTGTATTCCACTTTGTTGGTTCCAAAGTGTGGTTGTAATATCGTTCATCCAAAGGGTATTTTATAACTGACACAACCAGCACGTGTTTCCCAACACTGTCGCTTCTTCAGGGGGTGTTTAATAAAAACACCACAGATCTTTAAACATATCATCATTATGTAAAGTGAATCGTCACAAAAAAAAGACAATCTCCTATTTAAAATAACTAAAGTTGGGCTTCCCATTGGTGAGTCCATGATCTGAAACTACCACCAGTCAATATGCATATTATCATTAGGTGAGATAAACAACCCCAACAATCACAGGAGCATATTATCAAGCACGGCGTTAACATTATCGCCGCTTTAGCGGCAGAAAACTGCAGCTAAAGCGGCGATAATGGGCTTGATAATACGCCATAGAGAATTCCCACAGAAGCCCATGTTCACAACATAACTTGGGCTTCTATGGGAATTCACAAGGGCGTATTATAAAGCCCATTATCGTCGCCTTAGTGGCAGTTTTCTGCCGCTAAAGCAGCGATAATGTTAATGCTGTTTCTTGATAATATGCCACACAGTCCCTTTCACAACCAACGATAATTAGTATCTACAATAGAAAATCTAGAATGGGAAAAGGTTAAACACGAATTGCCAAAAGGTTGGTGGCCAAAGCAGACCTATTGGCTTTGCCATTGCTTGTTGGAGTTGATAACCTTTTTTTCCAATTCCTAAAATGGTTTTAGAAATAGATAAGAAATCACTATTTGGAAAGGTATCCCTTCCAAATAGGGATTCCCATCCATTAATATCTATGGTTTAGGAGCTAAATACAGTTTAAACCATTGAAAAGTTACTGCCCCCTGGTATAGATGGTAACCGCTTTGCAAAATAGAAAGGGTCCACTTTGGTCCCCTTTCACTTTCTGAATGTTATAAAACGTGTGGGAGTAGGCAGCGGTGTACAGGACCACTGTCAACTCTCAAACATTTTTTTAAAACTTTTTTTCAATCTAGGTCCCATTTATTTTCTTTAAGGAACAGGGCTACTTTAAAAAAATCGTTTTTTGAAAATCAGCCACAATCATAGACATGGTAGCTTGTTGAACCCTGCAGGCTACCATCCCCGTGATTGGTGTCCTTTGGATTACGTGACAATTTGCAAATTACATATTAAATATTAATGAGGTAGTTTGGATTTTCACTCAATCTGTATGTTTTTTATGAATAAAACTAGTGGTACGTAAGTAGGTTCATAAAAATATTTAATTGTTGCAAATTGCAACTAGTGGTTTTTTTACAGTAAACTTTACATCTGGCTCAAGTTGTTGAGCATTAATGCAAATTATGAATTTATAGGAGCTCTGCGACTTCTATTGGATGATGTTTATGTTTAAGTAGTATTTTATTTGTTGATTAATTAAAATCGTTACAAACAAAGATAGATAAAAGCAACCAACATAAACAATCATGTACTAAGCACAAAGTTATTATCATCTTAAAATGATTATCTAAAAATGCATTAATACAGTCAATTCCATAATAATATTAAAATGTTTACACAGTGATTAAAATACAGGTATTAACTAAAGTACAATATATTAGCAGCAATCACTATTATAGCAGCATTTAACTAAAGTGACAGGAGTTAGCAGTAGGAAATTCAAGTATAAATACATTCTTTTGCTGTTTTCCATTTGCAAACTATAATAAAGTGCAGTGTGCGTAACTATAGTAAATTATACTAATAGACCCTTCAACTGGCATACATTTTGATTCAAACAATTCTTAAAATAAGTTTCTTTAACCGCTTCCGTGCGGCGCCGATTCCGCCCCTGTGCTGGACATTCAAGAACAGGGTGCGGTCGTGACGGAACCGTTCCGTCATCAGCACAGCTCAGCCATGACTGATGACGGAACGGTTCCGTCACAAGCATCGAAGGGGTTAAGTATTTTATATCACGAAAAATGATTATTTACTTGTTCTTCGTCTTTGAGTTTCTTCTCAGCAATAATGATGAACTTAACAAAGTGATAAACAAGTTTTATATTCGCCCCACTCAAACAGGTAATAATCGCTTGCCTGCATGTTGTAATTCCTAATTCGTTAAAAATTGGTTTTAGGATCAACTTCCGAGCCTCTGCCAAAGCTGGGCATAAGGTTACTATGTGTGTTAATATTTCCTCCCTTTGACTACAAAGCCTGCAAATGCTCGATGACCATTGATTTTCCCATTTTGGTATAACATCCTTTGTCAGATATCTTCCCAGCCTTAAATACATAAATTTATTCTTAAGCCTAGGTTTTAAATGATAAAACAAGTAAGATTGAGGTGACAGCCTACCGAAAGAGTTAGCAACTGTCCAGAAATGACTTATTTTCCTTAATTCCTCCTTGTCCGCTATAGTCGTTAATAATGCGGCCATTTGATTCATTTCTTTTTTTAAAACTATCCTGCTCCTCATTTCATCAGTCAAATTAGAGCAGTCAAAGTTATTTATGCATTCATTAAAATACAGCTGCCAATTTTTTTAATATTCCCCTTCTGAGATTTCAAGTCAGCATAACTTTGCCAATGATCCTTCCTCCGAACGCACTAATGTTAAAAGAGTCTTCAAGAATGTAGATGGACGCACCAGAGATTGGTTTTTCAAACCAAATTCCAGTCTTATGTTTGCTCGACTAATATATTTGGGGATTTTAAAAACAGTTTTATATATTCTAATTTCTATATCGTCGAGCACTTTCGCGTCTTTGCCCCTAAAGATAATTGAGAAATATTCCAAAGATGGCATTAATTTTGCTCGCATCACCTTTATCAGATGGTCATAGTTGGGGCATAATAGTTTGTCTCTTAATTTTCTAAAAGCAAATGCAAGTGAGCAACCCCTGGCTTCAAGATTGTTAAAAGGTTGTCTAGAAATCAGACCGTCGTCAAACGTGATTCCAAGGTATTTGTATAATTTCACATTTTCAATCACCGTACCGTTAATATTCCACGCTTTACTCCTAGGCTTCCCTTTTCCCATAGTCATTATCTTTGTCTTTTTTATATTAATTGTCAGACCATTTTGTGTAACATAACCGTTAAAAGAGTTAATTAACCTTTTTAATCCTATTTCTATTTGGCTCATTAAAATCGTTTCATCTGCATATTGCATATATTTGATTTCCTGACCATGAATAAAAGGCGAATGCAAATTTATATTTTTAAAATGGGCTGGTAAATCAGCCATAAAAAGATTAAAAAGGCAAGGAGCCAAAACACAGCCTTGTTTTAGTCCCACATTCGTAGCTAAACGTTGGGTCATATGTTTACCATCGCCTATTTTGATTTGCACCCAGGTGTTGGAGTATAACAATATAATCATTTTTAATAGAGACTCTGAAATACCCCGATTCCGTAGCTTCCCCCAAAGAATATTTCGTGGCACAGAATCAAAAGCGGCTTTTAAGTCAATAAAACAAACATATAATCTTTGCTTCCTAGTTTTGGCTCTCTCACCTAATAACGTTAATAAAATCAAATTAGTATGGGTTGATTCGCCCCTTCTAAACCCAGTTTGAAATTTAGCAATCAGCTCCTCCTGTGAGGCCCAAGTCTCTAACTCATCCAGCAAGCAACTAGCAAATATTATTGCCTCTACATCAGTGAGAGTAATTAAACGGTAATTAGCCGGATTATCCTGCGGGCAACTTTTCTAAATCGGCTGTATGATACTCCCGTGCCAAGATAACGGAAGAAAACCTGATTTAAGAATTTCATTAAATAAAAGCATTAATAACTCCGGCCAATTACTCAATTCAGCCTTAAATATAGCATTCGGGGTAGCCTGTTATTGTTCCTGTGAAGTAATCTTATTTCTTTATTAAGTTTTCTTTTTTGATATACTAGGTGGAAAGAGTACCATCCTGGTCTCCTGGGATTTAGTGTTATACCCTTACAGGACTCGTCTCTAGCAAATTTAGCTACTAATTTATCACACAGATGGGACCAAAGCTCAACCATAGACTGCCCTTCAGCATAAGCAGAATGCGTATCCTGAATTAAACAGCCAAGAAAGCCCAAGATTTTATCCTCAGTTTTTCCATTCCATGTTAACCTTTTAAGATTAAAGGAGTTGGAGCTTTTATCAGAGTCCTAGTTTCTGGCAGATACTCCGGATCAATGCCAATGATAATGACTTGTGGATTGTGATCGCTTTCGATCCTTGGGACAATCTCGTAATTTTTTACTAAATTATATCATTTCTCAGACAGTATAGTATAGTCTATTACAGAAGAACAGTCAGCTTTGATAAATGTAGGAATATTATCCGAATCCTGCAAAATCTTTAGGTTATATTTTTTTAACTCATTTTCTGTCCATTTAGCTAACCGTTTTAAGTCAAGAGTCTGCCTAATAAAAGGAACAAAGTGCATATTAAAATCACATGAAATAATAAATACTGAATCCAAATGCTCATAATATAAAGCTTTTACCATTCCCCATAGCAGGATTATTTGAGAGGATCTAACTTTCTTTTTACAACTTAAATACACATTAAATATGATAATTGAATGACTGGCTATTAGTTTGACACACTGGAGCCATTTTACATGGAGGTCAATTTCAAAGTGAGATGCTTTAAGATTTGTAGAAATATATATAGAAAGACCACCACATGGTCGACCTGAATTGGCTTCATGTGTTGCATTATTACAGTATTCAATATAGCCGATAAAGGGTTCATTAGACGTCGACCAGGTTTCCTGCAACATTATTATACTGGAAGCTTTCAGGAAATCCATTACCCCTTGATCTTTAATTAGCAATTTTAAGCCATTGACGTTCCAGGAACAAAGAGTCAGAGGATTTGAACAGCATCAATCCTTCTTTTCAAGATTTTGCTTAGTTAATATTCCTGGGAGCCAACTCCAATCGTCTTGTAACTCTGGGACTTTCTTCAATGCTTCACAGGTTCGCAAACCAGACTGGCTACTCCTTATCTTGATGCCGTATGCTATGTTTAATTCCTTTGATGCGCCTGATGCATTTTTTAAAACTCTAACCTGTTCTATTCTGGCTGTTTTTCTATCATCTCGTTTTTGACTAGCCATACATATTTTATTATCATCACTTTTTTGCTGCATTATATCAAGGGGCTCGTTTGAAATCAACACCATTGGATAACAAGATGCTTGTGTTAGCCAAACTTTAATACCCCATTTCTCAAATACGCTAACATTCGCCATTATTTTGTCAGCAATGTTCCTGTTTAGCCAAGTTGTAATTGTTATCTCCTTATCGGGGTATTCATCTTCTTTCTTAAATTCCATTACATCCAGATCCGTAGTTACCACATCTTTAAGATCTGTAATAACACGTAGTAATTTCAAGATATTACCACGGTTTAAAATATCGTGCGGGCCTCTAGATATATATTGGGGGCTGAAGGCTACTTTCCTTGTTTCGGGCGACAGATTTAAATACTCAATATTCTCTTTCTCCATAGTAACAGGGGGGCATGTATTTTCCATAACTGGCGACCCATCTCTTTCCATCAGCAAATTCCCTTCTTCGCCTTCCTTAATTAATCGCTCTTGTGTCCCTAAATGGGCCCCCTGAATGGTTCTATTATCACCTTGCTGGTCAGTGTGATTTGCTAGTATCTGATTAACAATGTTGTTTTGAGCTCCTTGGTCGACCACTAGTTCATTACTTGATATCCAACTTAATTCAATCCCTAGTTCATTACTCAAGCTTGTTAAATGACTGTTAGACTTAGCTGGATTCTTAATTTGCCCAGATTGCAAATTATGGACTTCTGCCCTTACACTTATCATTTGATCGGATACTTTTTCATTTGTTATTATTGGCACTTCCCCTATGGGGACAGAACCGGATGTGCCCTCTACCTCCCCTGGTTTTTTTGTACAACACTCCAATAATTGGTTTACATTTACTATTAGTCCTGATTTCTTATTGGGGCCAAAGATCGAAAAGTATGAATTTATTTCAGATCCCTTTACTTTCAATGAATTAGGATCTACACTCACTTCTTTACTAAGAGTTTGTAGTTCATATGCTTTTTTATTGTGAGTATTACTTAACCTTTTCCTAGCCCTTTTTGATAGATTTGTCATTTTTGGTGAAACCCTTATTTCTTTGCTTTGTTTCGAACATGCCTTTTCCAAATTACTTGAGTTATTGATTCCACCAGAAACATCACTGCTCCCCCTTCTATTGCCAAGCTATCTTCTAAAGAATTTAAATGAGGGACTTCAGTGTGAGCTTGTGTATTGCTTGCATCTTTTACAGATTGAGGTTTTATATCATCACTCCGTCTGCCTAAAATATTAGATGGTGCAGTCATTTCATCCCTACCTTGCCCATTTCTACCCGACAACGATTTTACTTCTTGCACCATGGAACTTACTACTGAAGGCAGATCCGAGATCTTATCAATCAACTGTGCACAGGTGCAGGTTATATATGAAGTATCCTTATCCGCTTGAACTTTCATAATGAGATTGGTTAGATGCAAGAGTTGTGTGTCAATACCCGCCACATGGGTTGCTAGAGTGTTTAATATATCCACCTGAACATCCAATTTGTCTGAGTGGAAATTTAACTCATTAGTGATTGAGCCCCTGGTATGTATTAGACAATCCCATAAACCCTGCTCTGTGCTAACCTCACTCTTTTTTTGGTTGACCTCAGCTTTAGATGATGACGGTATATTCTCTTTAAGGTCTGAGCTGCATTGATGGTTTGTACTAAAAGTCTTCTCAGAGCTACCAACATCTTGATCGAACAATGATTTATTAGTAGTGAGGCTATTAAAGCTATTCTCCATTAATATACTTGATTGATCCAGATTAATCAGGCTAACATTACCATCTTTAATTGAACAACTATTTGAGACAGGCTGTAAGTCCTCTGTAACTAGAATTGATTCGCTGGATCCATCTTTGAAAGCTGGAATTCCAACTTCAACTCCATCTCCAGCTTCAGCTGCTTGTACATACGTATTATCAAACACACTATCATATTTATTTTCATTCAATGCCTTCAGCGGAGACAAATCACTCCCTACATCCAGCCCCTCAAAACCCAACTCTTGACTGGCAATTTGAGAATCGTTAGCCGGCCGAGGCCCCCCCTGCGCTGTAGAGTCACAGAGGTGAATTTGCGCCTGAGCTTGTAACCGCCCTGCTACAATTAAGGGATGGAATGAGGGTGCGAGTGAGGGTGTCAGCGCTTTATCTGTCACAACCTCTTCAACTAAAATCTTCCTGTCCTGCTTAACCGATACAACATCCACTTTTACAGGCAGCTTAGTTTGGGTCAGATCATTAGCAGGGCAACTTTCTTTTTCTTTTTTACACACTGGGGAGGACAGAGAGAAGACAATATGCACTCACTAAACCCCCCGCTAGGTTCGTCCCTCTCAGAGAACTTTCTTTTATGATTTTCTTTGTGAATATCTTTATCTGACTGTATTTGATGGTACTTAAAGAAGTAGTTCTTTATAGACGACTGCTCCACACATGGAGACTTCATATGAACATAGTCTTTACTTAGAAAGGTGGATAAAGCCCTTTCCTCAGCTGGGATAAACAGACTTCCCTCTGAACAGGCGCTTCTTCCGTTAATTACCACGTCTCCCTCCTGTTCTCTATTTCCCTTATCCCAGCTAGGTCCGGCTGGGTCTTTTCCAATCTCTTTTCCAATCTCTACCATCACTTCTGATTTCACCTCAATCGACTGAATTCGTTTAGATTTTTGCGGGGCTCCACGCTGGAGACCAGACCTCATCATGAAATGCACAAGATCACTCAAGGACCACTCTGTTCAGCACCACCTCTTCTCTTTTGAGATCTTTTGAGTTTGTGAGCTTGCGTAGGGTTTTGCAGTTCTCTTGCGTACTCTCACTAACAACCTGGTGATTCCTAGTTTCTGTAAGCGCAACACCTCAACACCTCCACTCTATTCCCACTCCGCCTCCCAAGCCTGTCTGCCCCCTTTGGGTTGGAGCAGCAGCCGTCAGGGAGGAACAGCGTGGTTGTTGCGTATGTGGCGACTACTCACTCTGGCGTTGAAAAGCGCTTGTTTTTTTTCTTTTTTTAAAAATTATGCTAGGAATTTAATGGAGTTTAATGGAGTTCTAACCCAATGGTGTGAGCCTGTTTAACACACTGCTGACAGATTTCTTGGCTTGTATATCGATATTGATGTATCAATTGGCTCGGCTACTGTCGGCTACTGTCTTGCTCCTGCTGCTAAGGATGACCAAGGCACCCGTGGTGCGGGTTGTTGTTCCTGATTCAATTAATTCTTACTCCGGTGTCACTTACTGCAATGCACTGCCCTACTGGTGAAGTGCCGGTTAAATGTCAGTGTTGTGGGGGGATAGCGGGGATGGCGGTGTTCACTTTCCGATTCTCAGTCAGTATACACTATGCACCATGCCTACCTCAAACTTCCTCCAGCCTCCTACCCCCTCCTGCACTGCCAGTGATGCGGGTGGGGAGGGTGGGGTGACAGATCCAATCCAAAGGCACACCTCTCCTGATACCCCCCTGATGCCAATGCCTACAGACGCGTGCCCCTCCCGAGGCACCGTATCCGGCCCCAGCAACGCACAGCAGAGCACAGACCTGTTTGGCGTGGCGTAGCTCGGCTGATAAAAGGCAGAAAGGTGCTTAGTAGATGAAGCAGGCGGGGAAAATTTGCACACTACCGCTGCGTTTGAGGGCTAGATGTTCATCCGCTATCCGTCAGCTTGCAGGGGTTTCCGTGGGCCCCGTGGACTTCCGTAGGCTTCGAAGGGGCTTCAAGGGGCCTCCTCAGGGGCAGCACAGATTCGGCACGGATTCGGCAGATTCGGCAGCGCTCACACCTGCCAGCCGTGCTGCACCTTGATCCTTGCTCTTGTCTCGTGGTTTTGCAGGGGTTTCCAGAGGTAGTGGCGGTGGTGGAGGCGGTGGCGGTGTTGTAGGCTCAGCGCCAGAAGCGGCGCACACACCTGCTCTCGCCTACCTGCCTGCCTGCTGCAGCCCGCTACAGCCTGCTCTTACCCCCAGCTCACCGTGTCACCGTATCGCCGTGTCGGGCAAGCAGTTGGGCCAGCAGACGCAGTGAGAGCGGCGGCAGCGGCAACCTGCTGCAACCTGCTGCTGCCCGCTATTTCGTGCCCCTCGTGCTTGGCGCTGCGTGCTCCGTGGCTCCTTAGGCTCCTTAACGGAGGCAGTTGCAGGGGACGGGAGCGGCAGTCTCCGTGTCCGTCATGATGCGGTGAAGATGGCGTTTCTGGCGTTTCTGGCGTTTCTGGCGTTCAAACGCAACTCGCGGGCCCCCTCCAGTGGTCACTGTGCGACAAGATACGAGTGCTCCAAAAAATTGGATGAATAGCCATCCTAATAATTTTAGTTGAAAAAGGTATTTTTCAAGACAGTTGCTTTAAGTATTGGTGTTTGGAGGTTGAGTGGACTAATATATCCATTGCAGAAAACAGTATTTGACCTTTGGTCACAGGTTCTAATCCCAATTGGTCCATGCAATCTTCCATCTTTGTTATGTTAACTTTATGTTAGCTTGCCAGGTTCATGAAAACTGAGATTAGGTTCTCAAGAACAACAACAACATTTGTTGTACTACAAGATTAAACTTATGCAAGTTCATTGTCTTCCAGTTTGTCAATGCACAGAAGAACATCCTCAGGCTCTCAGCAGAATACGTTTAATCTTCTTCGGAACTGGGTAGGTTGTCATCAGGATACATGATGAAGGCAAAAGATTATTCTAGATCTTCTCAGCGAACAAATCAAAGCAAGGTCCCGTTGTGTAAAAAACGACAAAAAATGATTGAAACCCCCCATTTAGACGCAAACCAAAAAGTGGTCCATTGTTTTAAAATTATATTTACCTCTCTTAGAAGTTGAGCACTTAATGGTTTGTAAATGGGTTATTCCTAGACAAGTGCTTAATTTGTGACAATCATTTCAAGTGGTGTGGTAGCCACCACAGCTCATTTTCTGGGATCAGGACCTTGATGCAGATATACAAGCCCCTAATGACACTTTTGCACCACTGTAGCGTCACGATTGTGATGCAGCAGCAGCGTAAACAATGCCGCCAATTTCCAAAGTGAAGCATCTAGGGAAATGCGTCATGCTGTAAAGCGTCACATTGTACCTGCGCCAGATATAATGTAAGCAGAATGGGCGTTCCCACATAGGAAAGCCACGTAGGAGTGATGCAGTGAAATCTACAAGATTTCACTGCGCCACTTCTAGGATGCCACTGCGTCAAAACCATACGCCTGCTTGAAGCAGACATAGGGAGTGATGCAGTACAATAAGTTTAGGCCTCAACATGCATTGCTGGAGTTCCTTCATGCTTGCGACACGACTCCAGCAATGTATAACTTTTGGGCCAATAGATGTGTCAGAATTTCTGGCGCATCTGTCAATCCTAGTACCACGATGCGCTGGTGCATCCATGGTGGCACAAGGGTATTGCTGGCGCAAGGAAACTGACGCATCTCTACAGATGCGGCAGTTTCTTGCAAATCTGCCCCTTAGTTTTCATGATCAAACTTTGAGCAAGAGAAAGGCCGAAAGAGAAGAGCGAAAAGGGAAAAAGAAATATAGAAAGCAGTGACATAAGGGAGAAAGCAAGGATGACAACCAGCAAAAGTGAGACAAAAAGCTAGGCAGTAGGGTGATGTGGGTTGAATCAAAACAAGGTACCTCTGGCATTCAGCAACCTCGGCGTCTGTCAAACCATGCATTTAGCAGTGTCTTTGGCAGGCTCTTAGGAAAAAGAAGGCACCCCTGCACTTATTTCTTAATTTACAAATTAACCACGCTGTGGAGCTTCATAAACATTTAGTTATTTATTGTTACAGATTTATATAGCGCAAACTCGACCCGAAGGTATTGGAGCGCTTTACGTGAGCACCAGTGACGTTACACAAGGACACATTCATTAAGTGATTTGCCCAGGATCACAGGATGTTCAGCGTCCCTGCGGAGACTCAAACCCAGTTCCGAGGCCGGCAGCTCTAGCCGTAAGGCCATATGGTCGGGTACTCCCTATGGCCCCTCTCAATACTTTAAAAGACCCCTGGCACAAGGTTAGTCCCGCCCCGGTCTTCCCTCGCTTTGCCCCAGGGATTGGACAACCAGACTAAGAATCTGAAATTTATTTGGATTAGGGGGGAGTGACCCCCCCCGGCCGTATTTATTAACAGTACAAACAAATATTTCAAACCATTTGTTACAGAAAAAATTAAAACGCAGAAAGTACAGTTTACATTGATAGACACATGTTGTTGAAAGAGCTAACCTTAACACATGCTAATACAGAAGGCACTCCTACCATAAATCTAACAATGGACGATAAGACTTTCTGCGTGTCCCTTTGAGCCTGACGGCAAAGTCAACGTCTGGCAAGCTTCTCTCCCCTCCCTCCTTCAGTCCTAAGGGTACTGCCACTAATACTCCTGGAGCAAGGTTGCGCAGGGGGTCCAGCTTATCGGACGGATCTTTTTCCCACGGGCCCCCCCTACGCCCGGTCCTTGAACTCCATAAAAGGGGTGCAGACTGCTGCGCATGCATGTACGGGGGTGGCCCCAGGCCCACTAGGAAGATTACTCCCCCGGCCCCCATACCCCGACAGCCTACTTACCGGCTGTCACTACCCCCGGAGTTACATGGTACTGACCGCTAAGACCGCAGACTATGCTTACCAGTGTTGACCTTACCGCCACAGGCCAGCATAGTTGACCGACTATCTGGCCCCCCTCCCGCAACTAGGAAGGTCCTGAACTCTGTCTCAACTCCCCAAGCCAGGCTATGATGTCATCCATAAATGCATGATTCCCTTTCTGCGAAAGATGCACCCCGTCCTGAAGAAAAAACTGTTCTCCCTTGATGTATCTGTGTGATATTGTTCTTAACCTAGGGGTCCTAAACAACTTGTCAAATTTGTTGTTGAGCCGCTTTACCGCTCTGACTGATTCGCCACCCCGCCACTGGAACCTCGGTATCATGTGCGACCACGCTATTATGGACTGAGGACACTGCTTCGCTAGCCACCCCACTTCCTTGAGTAACTCTTCAATCAATTGCCTCCTACCTATTCTAGCCAAATCATTGCCCCCCAAGTGCAGGATCCAGATAGCAGGTGGTCCCGAGCTTGCGCATAAAGCATGGTTCACCAGTTCTCTGAATTGACCCACGCACAAACCCCCCTTTCCAAAAAATGACATTTTTGACCCTAGTCTTGCCACCTTATCTTTGATGGATCCTGTGAAGAAAGACTTCAGACGTCGAACATACGAATGTCCTATCACCCAGATTTCTGGGTTCTTCTGGTGCGAAGAGTAAACTTGCGTCACCTCTTTGATTGCTTCGCCGAGGATGGCCACCGGTTGTAAAGACGCATGTTTCCCTCCTGAGTCACAGGATGAAGAAACTGCAAGTAACATAGAAGAGAGAAAATAGGGGTGTCAATGCAGTGCCATGGTGGCCTGTCATGCAAGTACACAACGCAACATACAGTGCGAAACAAAACTGCCCCACTGCTTGAGTCACAAGAATAGGGTATGTGGCGGTGCGCCTAATTGAAAGTTGCTACCCTGATCCTACAGTAAGTGCAGCCGCACATATCTTTTATAGCAGTTGGACGTCCACCTGTCGATCTTCTTAACACGCTCCTGTCCCAGGCCTTTTGCTGTTGCCTCTGAGGCTGCACCTATCCTGAAGGAGTGTGTCCCAAAATTGGCGGGATCCAAACCTGCCTCCTCAAGTGCTTAAATCATCACTCTCCTGAACTGGAAAACTGTGAGGGGGTCTTATCCCTGTGTATGAATAGCGGTCCGTCTAACATTGGCGCCCTTTGGGCCATGAACGCCTCTAACCTGGTGACTGGGCAGCATGCCGTGTTCCCTGCCCTGTGCAAGACTACCGAGTCCCCCCTACCCTCCTGATCGGTTTTGGATTTTGGTATGGAAATCAAAACAGCATCTTCTACCAATTTGACGTGCCCCGCTTGGATCCTTCCCAGCCAATCCCACTTATTCCTTGCGACTAGCTCACCTACCCTGAAAGCTCCGTAGAATGCTAAGCAAAAAGCTGCCTGAAACAGGACTGCCTCGCTAAGTGTAGTACAGACCCGTGGTAAAGCCATTACCAACTTTCCTAGTATGTCCAGGCCCACTGGTCTCCTTACATCAGGTTCCGCCCTCCGCAGGCGTTGCCACCCTTTCAAGACCTGCTGTACCACAAAGCGTTTCGTGGGGTCACCCTCTCCGCGCAACTTCGCAAAATAAGCAATTGCTGCAATGTGTCTCTTTGCGGCTGCTACTGTGCGTCCCTGCTCCCACATGAAAGCAAGATACGCTACCACTGAGTCATGATCTAGCCATTTGGCGCCCCACTGATCCCCCAGGAAAAGGCAAAATTCACCAAACGCCCCTTCGTATGCGCTCCTTGTCTAGGTGCTAGGCCTGCAGCCACGAGGTGCGGTACTCTGGGGCACCAAGTTGCCAGAGTCGATCTGGGAAAGGTGTCGGGTGGGGCGCTGCCTCTGGGATGTGTGCCCTGTAAGCCTGCATTTTAAAACGAGACAATGCGTCAGCTGCATGATTCAGAACCCCTGGGACGTGTTTTGCTCGGAAGATAACATTTAACCTCATGCACTGCAACACTATTTCCTTCAGTAGGCGTAGCAACATTCCACATTTCGCTGACTGACTGTTTATGCATTCTACCACTCCCATGTTGTCAGACCAAAATATGACCGACTGGTCTCTCAATGCGTCCGCCCAAACAACCAACGCTACCAGGATCGGGAAGAGTTCTAGGAAAGTGATGTTACTGGTGAGCCCCGAATGTTTCCACCAAATCGGCCAATGTTCTGCTACCCACTCGTGCCCTAGAGTGGCTCCAAACCCCTCGCTGCCTGCCGCGTCTGTCATAAGACCCAGTTCGGGGCTGGACATGGGCGGGCTAGGCCACACCACTTTGCCATTAAAATCCTGCAGGAAAGACTTCCATATCTGCATGTCCTGCCTGACCTCTTTGGTTAACCTAGTGTGGTGGTGTTTCTCTTTGAGACCAGACATGGCGTGAGCAATAGTACGAGAGAACGGACGCGCCATGGGAATGATGCGTAAAGCAAAATTCAGCTGGCCCACCACTTGCTGCAATTGGTGTAGCGTGACCTTCTCTCTGCCAAAGCAGCACACCAAGGCGCGTCCAAACTCCTTAACCTTGGCACGTGGCAACCTGGACACCCCCTCCACAGAGTCTAACTCGATCCCGAGAAATTCAATGAGGGTTGTTGGGCCCACCGTTTTATCGGGTGCCAATGGGACGCCAAAATCCTGCATGAGATCGCAAAATTGCTGCAAGGCTGACCTGCATTCCCCTGAGCCTGGTGCCCCAGGAAAAGAAAATCATCCAGGTAATGGAGGACCCATTGATGTCCGGACTTGTCCCTGAATGACCATTCTAAGAAGGAACTGAATTTTTCAAAATAGGCGCAGGACACTGAGCATCCCATTGGCATGCACTTGTCCACATAGTACTTGCCCTCAAACTGAAATCCTAGAAGTTGACAATCAGCGGGGTGAACCGGGAGCAAGCGAAAAGCGGACTCAGTGTCAGACTTTGCAAGTAGGGCCCCCTTACCTAAGGTTCTCAACATGGCCACTGCCTGATCAAAGGACGCGTACTTGACACTACATAGTGCATCAGCAATGGCATCATTCACAGAGCTGCCCCTAGGTGCGGATAAGTTGTGGATCAATCTGAATTCGCCCGGCGCCTTTTTTGGTACCACCCCTAGGGGTGATCACATAAAACCTGCCATCGGGACGTCCTCAAAAGGCCCAGCCACCCTTCCGAGGTTCAACTCCTTGAGAATTTTTGCCCTTGCTACACTCATGTTGGATCTAACAGAGACTTGGTTCTTACAATGAATGAATGAATGAATGAATGTGGGTTTTATAAAGCTCGTAGTAACCCGGAAGCATCCCAGCGCTAAAACCAAAACAGCAGAGTCTGAGGGGGGGGGGGGGGGGGGAGCGGGAAGAAGGGGGGTTTAGGGGAAGAGAAGTGTTTTCAGGAGTTTCCGGAAACGGAGATGACAAGGTTCGCTCCTGAGTTTGAGGGGAAGGGCGTTCCACAGTGTGGCTGTGTTGACCGCAAATCGACGACCTCCTGTACGTGCCTTTTTTACTCTGGGCACTGTGAGAAGATGTTCATGGTCTGAGCGGAGGGGTCTGTTCGCTTTGAAGGGTGCGACTACGTTTCTGAGGCTGGGGGGGCCTTTGTCCTGAAGAAGTTTGTGTGCCATACAAAGGGACTTAAACTTTATCCTCTCTCTAATGGGGAGCCAGTGCAGCAGTTTTAGCGCAGGTTTGGCAGAAGTTCTGGCCGGGGTGTCCGTGAGGAGCTGAGCTGCGGCGTTCTGAATTTGTTGCAGTTTGTTGAGGGTAGATTCCGGTGCTCCAAGGAAGATGGCGTTGCTGTGATCCAATCTAGACAGGATCAGTCCTTGAATGAGCAACTTACGGGAGGATTGAGGGAGGAGGGGCAGGACTTTCCGGGCTGATCTGAGGAGGCCAAAGCAGGTTCCAGCTGTTTTTTTGGCTTGTGTTTTAAAGGATAAGTCCTTTTCCATCCATACTCCTAAACTTTTGATCTCCCCTTTAGGAGAGGGAGGCTCTCCCAGGCAGGTGGGCCAGATGTTAGGGGGAGGGTGGATCCTTTATGTCCAAGTAACATGATCTCTGTCTTGGATCCGTTAAGTTTTAGGGATGATTCGCCCATCCAAGTGAAGATTTTTGATAGGCAGGTGTGGAGAGTGGGCAGTCCTTGGTTAGGTTGGGAAAGGGAGATGACCAGTTGGGTGTCGTCAGCATAGCTCACGATTTTAACTCAGAACGGGGCGACCACCTCCTCCAGTGGGGACATGTAAACATTGAATAGGGTAGAGCTGAGGGAAGAGCCCTGAGGTACTCCACACTGGAGGGGAATCGTCGCTGATCGGGTGTTATTCTCCCAGACCTGGAAGGTGCGATTGCTAAGAAATGACGTGAGCAATGCAAGAGCAGTTCCCACCACCCCTATGTCGGTAAGTCGCTGTATGAGGACTTGGTGGTTGACAGTGTCGAAGGCCGCACTGAGGTCCAGGAGGATCACTGCCACTGATCCTCCTGAGTCCAGAATGCATCTGGCCTCCTCGACCACTTCCAGGAGGGCGGTGTCTGTGCCCTGACCTGGACGGAAACCAGTCTGCTACTTCCGGAGGAGGTTGTTGGACTCCAAGAATTGGGAGAGTTTTTTGTTGACTAGTTTTTCCGTGACCTTGCTGATTCCGGGGAGAAGGGAGATTGGCCTGTAATTGGCCAGGTCCAAGGGGTCTAGGAGTGGCTTCTTTAGAAGGGCTTTAACGATAGCTCCCTTCCAACTGGGGGGTACCGTTCCCTGAAGCAGAGAGGAGTTAATGAGGTCAGTGACGGGTGCAGCAATTATGGATGCAACCATCTTGAGGATGCGCATGGGAGCCGGGTCGCTCGGAGAACCGCTTTTTATAACGGCCAGCATTTTGAGAACTTCATCTCCTGTTACGGGACCAAAAGTATCCAAGTAGATAGCTGGTTTGGCCAGCTGGGTATTCAAGTCTGTTCTTAGGTTGGCTTGGCAATTAGTGTCAGCTCTTAGGTTGACTTGGGGCAAAGTGGCAAGGATATTTTGAATTTTTTCGTCAAAATATTTCGCCAATTTGTTGCATTTGTCCTCGGAGGTGTCAGGAGCTGGGGGAGGGTCAGGCACTTTGAGCAGTTCTTTCATAATGAGGAAGGTTTCTCTAGAGGAGTTGGAGGATTTTATAATTCTTTCATTAAAGGGCTGTTTTGTAAGTTCTCATGGCGATGCGATATTCGTCTCTTCTGGATTTTATTCCGTCTTTCCTCCAGGAGCGCTCCAGTTTTTTGCATATTTTTCGAAGTAGTCTTAGCTCGGGTGTGTACCAAGGGGCGGGATTGATCCTCTTTTCCATTTTCGGGGTGTATATTTTTGGAAGAATGGAATCAAGTGAGCGAGTGAGCCAGTTTTCGAATTGCGTATCTGCAGTTATTGGGTCAAGTGCGGGGGGGATAGGACTGTTTAAGGATGGAGGACCACTCTTCAATCGGAAGTTTGGACCAAATTCTATCCCTAACTCGCGTCTTGAGGGGTTGAGGAGGCGGGGCACTGATTTGCCAGGATAGTGGGACCAAGAAGTGGTCTGTCCACGGGAGTGGGAGAGGGGGAGTAGTCCTCAGCTCGTGGATGTTGGTGAAAATAGGGTCAAGTAGGTGCCCTTTGTTGTGTGTCGCCTCTGAGTTGATTAATTTCAAATCGTATGAAGTGAGGTCGAGGACAAGATCGGACGCTGCAAAGTCCTGGGGGTCCCCGAAGTGGCGATTAAGATCTCCCAGGATCATGAAGTTCGGGGTAGAGGCTGCCAGTGTCGTAACGGTTTCTATGAGGGCACTGGAGAGCCGAGTCGGGACTCCGGGTGGGCGGTATACAAGTAGGTCGGAGAGGGAGACTGTGGGTGAAATTTGTAAAGTGAAGTGGCAGCTCTCACAGTCTTCAATGCCGCCGTTTTTTGCTCTACAGACAAATTTTTGCCTATATATTATGGCGATGCCACCTCCTCTACCGAGGGGTCTGTTCTGGAAGTAAATTAAAAAACCTTGAGGGAGGGCGCTGGCGATGTCGGCTTCCGAGTTGGGTGTTAGCCACGTTTCCGTGAGGAACAGTATGTCTGTCTTGTGATCCTGCATGAGGAGGTTTATCTCTAGGGAATGTTTCGGGAGGGACCTACAGTTCAGAAGGCCCAGATGCAGGGCGTGGTGTCCCATCTTGGAGTGGACTTGACTGCAGGGATCGCAATTAATGAAGGTTTTCTCCCCTTTGTAAATATAGTGACAGTTAACGTTATTAGTGGGTCTGAGGGATAGGTCTCCTTGAGTATAGCTAAGGCGATTACCGGTGGAGTTGGACATGGATTAGGGACCTAGGGCCGGCTGGGCCCGGACGGGCACAGACGGGCTTTCTTTGGTGCGCCTTCGGCGCACTGGCGGCGCGCCCGCAGCGCGCGTCCGGCCAGTGCACATCCTTATGAGGGAGGTGAGGGGGGGCGTGGCCTCGGGCGGTGGGCGTGGCCTCACTTTCCTTGCAGGTGTCGGTAATAGAGTGTCAGGCCCGCGGCAGCGTTCAGGTCGGCTGCGCGGTGACTGCGAGCAACTCGAGGAGGGGGGGTGCTCCAAGGTGCAAGTGCGATGAACAGGTATTTAAAAACAACAAGTTAAACAATGTTTAAAAAGCGATCAAATCCTCCCGGCTTCCGCCTCAGGAGTTCTGTGTGATGACAATATGTCACCCCGCTGTGGCCCTAAGCAGGTATCCTGAAACCCTCCTCAAAACCTTCCCTGATTACCCTCGCCGAAGCAGTGCAGGTGTATCGTTCCAGCCAAGGGATCATCGCGCCAACGTTCACCGGGGTTCTAGCCTTTGTTAGACAGGGTTCACTATTCTTGTTTCTTGCCCCCTCTCTCCCTAGCCTTCTTGCTGCACTTGGACTTGGGGTGGGAGGTGTTACCACAATATCCACAGGCGTGCCTAAACTTACATGTGCCTGCGGCCCTGGAACAGGTACGTTTGTTAAAATCGAAACAAACCCCTTTCTTGCCACCACCCCCTGCTCTTGCCGTAGTACCCCCGCGTTCCCAGCGGGGCTTGCCTTAAAGGGCGGGAAACGGCCTGTGTCTGGGACCGCCACCCTCACGGTATCCTGTGCAGCCACCACCAGGTATTTCAAATGGAGGAACATGTCGGTCTGATCCCACCTCAGAGAAGGATCCTCTGCCTTTGCCCGCCTAAAAGCCTTACAATAATCTTTCCACCCGTCACCTCCTTTCTCTGCATGAGCGAGGGTGATCCTGTTCTGGTAAATTGCCATCTCTGACCCTACTTCCGGGTAGCGCTCTAGCATTACCGATATGTATGTGGAGAAACCCTGTATCCAATTTGCCAAATTCTCTTCCACCCTGTACTTCAATAGAATGGTAGACCATTCTCTAGGGTGAGTCCATTCCTTGTTTTTTCTAGCTTCTTCCCTATCTGCTTCATCAATTAAAAGGAAAAACATGTTCACGTATTCTCCGCTCCATATTTTCTCCTTCATCTCTTTAGACAGATGCCGACCCAAACGCTCTCTTTCAGAGCGCATTTCCCCTACTCCCAGAGGTGAGATATGCTTAATACCTGCTGGTGCTGCTGCATCAGCTTTCTTTGGTGGCTCCGTCTCCTTCCCGCAGTTGCTTGTTCCCGGCAAACTACTTTTACGGGAGCCTGGCACCTGTTCCCGCGACCCCACGGTTGCCTCATCTGGGATTGGGCCAGTCGCCACCTGCCGTGGGCTCCCTGCCGGTAATGCCGGCCCCTCCTTTGGTTTTGCAACTCCGAGTTCTGAGAGCAACTTTCTTGCTTGCTCCATTGCGTGACTCCCACCAGCTGACGCCCCCGCGGCATGTGACCAGTTTCCTATTGAATCCAGCCATGGCAGAACCGCCGCCAAACTGGCTGTCATATCGGGCTGCCCAGGTATTTCTATGACCGCTCCTACCGCATTATCATGGGTCCCTGTCGCGTCCAACTGTACCTCGTGTGCCCCTGTACCCCCCTCTCCCACAGGGGGCTCAGGTTCTGGCGCTGCCACCGGACTAACGAGATCCCTTGAGCCCTCCCCTCTCTTTTTTCCACCCTGGGTGGTCCTCTTTCGCTTCGGAGGAGGGGGGAGTAATTTCTTGGGGGCATGATAGGCCGCTTAGGCCTTCCCCCCACTACTGCGTCCGGGCCCTCCACCTTGTCCTGCAGTCTATTGAGAGTCTGACCCATGGCTTGTACTTGCTGAACCAATGCTTCCAGCATGACCTCCGTGTGGGAACGCTTCTCCGGCCGCCGTGCCTTAGGGGCCATGGCGATAACGCGCCCTTCCTACGTGTGACCGCCCGAGGGAACCTACACCCCGTGATAGTTCCCTACCAGGAGACCGTGACCCTTCTTACCGTATGTTGTAGCGACACCAGCCAACCTGTGCAGTCACGCAACCAGAGCCAAGACTTACTGGCTAACCCAGTAAGCTCAGGCGAGCCGCCCGCTCTAGCCTTCTATGGCTCCCAGAAGCGATGTACTGCTGGTCAGCTGATGCCGCTTCTTCTTCCTCCAATGCTCGCCAAACCGACTGTCACCCCACCACCGTGTGACGTCCTCCTGTTATGCGAGCTGATACTGTGATAAAATTGAAGAAATGCGATTTTCGCCGCGCTGCGCCTGCTAAGAACTGCTCACTGAGCTCCCCTAGGTGCAGCTCCCCCGCTTCAACTTAATCCTTCCCAAAACTGGGAGTGTAACACAGAAGCCCCGCCAATGAGGTCCCAAATGCTTATCCCCGCTGGTAGCTAAAAAAAACCTAGGGCTCCAGCCTTCACTATGCCAGTCCACTCTGGTCCTGTTCCCAACCCACTGATTGCAGGCTTAAAAAACGTTATAAACTGTGACACTTAGCCAATAGTGACTCTAACTATTGTCTCAAAAAACCCTGCCTCAGGTGGTGAAATGGGCCAAGGAGAAACGACCCCACAAAGAGTTCACCGTGGTGCCCAAGAGCGCGCTGCCGGACAGGCCCCCTTTTCGCCTCCCTCCTTTAAAAATAACCAAACAAGGGCGCCTGCCTCCTTTAAATAGCACCGCCCACCGAGCCCCGCTGCAAATGCCCCCCGGAGTCAAACGCGCTGCGGCTCTCTGCCCCGCGATGCTCCGATCGAGCCCCAGCTGCCAATGCCCCCCGTTACCCCACCGGCCTCCCGACAGTCCATCCGGCCGCCGGAGTGGAAAAGGTTCTGCAGCTCCTCTGTCCCGCGATGCTCCGGTTCCTCGCACGCCGCGTCACCGCTCCCGATGCCGAACCTATAAAAAGAAAAGCAAACGATTACTCGGACATGGAGCGCGCGCGCGCAGATGCTAACAGGGAGGCAGCCACGAAACAAAGAGGCTGTCTCCCTCGCAGGCTCCCCCCTTTAAGGGTAGGCGAGCCAGGGGTACTTCCGGGGAGATCCCTTGAACCGAAAGCATTGAAATGCTTCCGGTTCGCTGGTGTGGTGCGGGGGCGCGATTGGCTACGAAAAAGGAGAGGGGGGCTCGAGGGCAGCGTCACTGATGACGCGTTTCGTCACCTCCTCCCCCCCTGTGACTCGGGGCTAGGGGGACTGCCATAATGACGGCCCGTCCCATTCTGGCCCTGGCTCCTGCAACATCCTCTCCCCACATTGTGGTGCAAAGGAGGATCCTGGCGAAATAAGGATGGTTTCAACATCTCACAGTTTTCAAAGCACAAAGAGCACACCAAAACAGGAAGGCTAACACTAGAGCAGATGTGTCTCGTGAGGGAAAGTTCAGCGCTAATCTGGCTCGAATAAAACGTTCTCAATCTGTTTACCGTTCATTTGGCGTTCATCTCGTGAAATAATATCGTTTTTGTATCCTTCTCCAGACTATTACTGACGTGTTCACAGAGTATTATATAAAACGCATGTCCTCATTAAGTCCATTGCTTTTATTAGGAATTAATATTTCGTACGCTGCTACTTTAGAAATGGTGTGGTGAATATTCCACTGCGCTGTAACTTGGGTGGCGTTCTGAGCTTGCATCACACAGAAAAGGGAAGTTACAGGGGGTAGATTTACTAAAATGCAGGCAGTGCTGTATGAAAATCAGCTGCACTGTACGAACCAGTAATTTAGCTCTACTCATACTTACCACTTGTAGTGCAGGGATAAGGACGTCACTGACGCAAATGCTAATAAGGTGGCCAGCGTATGCAAAACAGGAGCAATCAGGGTCGGACTGGCTGTAGCGGGCACCGGGCAATCCCCCGGTGTGCATTGCAGAACGGGTGGGGGCTGTTTTTGTTACAGGGCCGTTTTTGCAGTAAAACCGGCCCTTGCAAAGAGCTCGGCGGCACCCCCAACCCCCGCGGGGGAGGGGCCGGGGGCCGAGCACTTTGCCAGGGCCGGTTTTGGTTCCCAGTCGGGCCCTGGGAGTAATCGTTGCTCAACAGAAGCCAAGGTTATGCTGCAGCGTCCTGTCATCACGTTTGTATTCTAGGTGTAACCTCATGCACAATTACTCATGTGCAATTAGCTTCTCACTGAAAACTGTCCAACGACACATTGTATAACTCAATAGAGACATTAACACCATTTCCTGGCCCCTCCGAATGTTAAAATACTAAGAAATGTCTAGCAATGCTCTAATTAAGGTAGTAACTGTACAAGTGAAAAATATACAGCACTACTAGGGTGTACTAGAAGCAACTTTTCTCATTTAGTAGTTCCTTAACAATATGAACAAACGTGGCCTCACTAGTGGCATGACACTACAGTGGGTCGTCACAAAGGGATGAGGGATCTGGGATTTTCAGTAATCGAGCTACAAAATGTATTTGTACAGCACTAACGCATGCCTGAGCTGTTTTTGTGATATAATCATGATGAGGCAGGTAACTGCACTAACTACTATGTGGCGGCATATTTTGAAGCTGTCTTGAAATGTGTCCCCCGACATTGTGTGTTCAATAAGGTGTTCGTGCTGCTGTTAAATCAGAGTGGAGGTGCTAAAAGTGAAAAGAAAAGGGACTGTGTGTTTTGCTGTTCTCTAGAAACTTGACGGTTGTCATTTTTCTATTGTATACACTCTAGGCTGATCCGTTAATTCCCTCATAGAAAATATAAATTCTGAGATCTTTGTAATCCCTCATCTTCCCTCACCTAATTTGCATTTGTCCGTTCATCCTTTCCAACCTAACTCTTGGTATAACCCCCCATATGTGTCTCTATGGTTTTGTCCTTAGAACGTTGTGCACGTCACAGCTGATTAAAGGAGGGCAGGGAGTGGTGGAATGGAGCTTTGAGAAAGTGTGCTAACAGGGCTTGAGATGGCATAATTGATAGACTAGACTGTGTGGCCTATTCACAAACTCCCCTTTGTAGTACATTTAGTGGTACTACCATAATACAACATATATGGTATCAAATGCTGTTCACAAACCTCGGCAGAGGTGTCTGCGGCCTTGTCTCTAGTCTTTTGTATGCTGAGGCAGTGGCCGCTTGCACAGGTAACACTGTGGGGCAGTGAGGCGGGGCAGGGCAGTGAGGCGGGGTGGGGCAGTGAGGCGGGTGGGGCAGTGGCGGACGGGTGGTAGTGGAGTTTGACATACGACAGGAAAGTTGCGATCGTCGCATTGCTGAGTTGACGATGCGGCGAGCTCGAGCGCAAGGTAAGTTGTTTTATTTACTTTATCGTTCACCTTTCCCTTTGTATGTCAATCTCCTATTACCCCCACCTCACCTCTCCACCCCACAGCATTAACTGTGCGAGCCACCACTGTGTTGAGGCCTTCTCCCTCAGTGCAATGATATCTACGTTTTTGTAGTAAATGTGGGGAAAGAGGGGGGAGTTACTGGAAAATAGGGAATATATACTACAAAATGGGAGGGGTTTAAGGATGGGTAATGAGGGGATAAGGGAGGGACAAAGATCCACCCACAAACAAGTAAGACCATTGCTATTCACAAACTGCACTTCTTAAAGTTGATACTGCCAAAAATGATTCAAACAGTACTAAATATACTCCACCTCAGCCTTGGAGTAAGTCCTGCACCACAGCTTGCCAACAAATTATTCTGCAACACACACTCATAGATAATAATGGATCCAACAAATAACTAAAGAAATATATTGCAAAATATTTTTGGGGGGGCTTTTTGAAGACCCTAACTAGTGAAACTTCGTATGAAATCTCAGTAATATAGTTCTTTTCATCATCCAGTCTTTAGTACAAGGCTAATTTATTAATTTTTACGTTATGTTATGTTATGTTATGTTATATGATATTTATTAAGCGCACTGTCACCGTGAGTTTCCTGGCGCTCCAAGGATCCTAAAACTATAACAGAGGAATTTAATGACAATGGAAAAAGAGCAGGGTTTTTAAAGATTTCCTAAAGGCAAGAAGTTATTTTCTGTTCAAAGTAAATGTTGTTGAATTATGTAGCATGGCTTATAAAACTTTCAAAACATCTGTTAAGGAGTGCATATTGTGAACTCCACCACCAATCTCCAGCTGAAGCACAGTTTAACTCCAACTAATAACAGACAGGATGACCACACAAGAAAAGAAGTCACACCCAGCAAGGCTTTCTGCCATATCTATTTTAGTAAACATGTAGTTGGTTTGCCTTCACTTTGGGGATTGATTATTTGAGGACGACAAGGGAGGGTGTACATGCAAAGGACCAACATCTTTCAGATATCCATGGAAGCTGTTATTGCCAGATAGTGCTTCTTGTCTGGTGTGATTCTTGACCTGGTTGCAGACTAGGAGCTGGAGCTTGATTCACTATCGTCCTCTCCCAGGCTATCCCTGCCTATGTCAACATATTGGCTACACTCAATTTCATGCCAACTGTTCTTTCCAGGCAGGCCAGTCCTGATACTTGCATCAGGTACTGAGGTGTATCAACAGAAGAATGCACTAGTTTATCGCCACACCACAGTCCCTTGGGGCAGGGCCAGCCTGGCCTTAGCGGGCATTGGGAGTTTCCCCTGTGGGCTGGAAGGATTGGAGTCAGTTTTGGACTGGTGGGGGGCGTTTGTTGCTACTGGTCGGCCGATTTTGCAGTAGTGCTGCAATATCGGCCCTCAGTAGCAAAAGCAGTAGTGCTAGGGGCTGATTTATTGAACGAGCGGTGCTTCACACTAGCCCCCACAGGTTCGATTGAGTGGAGCAGCAGTGCTTCACACTAGCCCCCCCCTTTTCTGTCCGGTCCTGTTGCATTGCGAGGGCTGCTTTCTGTTCTCACTCTGGCCCTGACTTGGGGAATGGAATAGGGTGGCAATGGAATTCTGCTCCTTTGGCCATTTTCCTCGCATGCTAGGTGCCATTGACTTGCACCCATGTGGAACTTTAGCCACCTCACCACACAGCACAACCTTTCCACAACAGACACCACGGCACTCCATCAATATGCAAGCTGTCTGTGATGCCAGATTCTGCTTCAGTGATGTGTACGCTGCCTTTCCTGGATTCACACATGGCAGCTACATTTTCTCACAGTCACCAGTTTCATGTTGCTTGTTTTACGGTTACATGGCTACTAGATTAGTAACAACACTTTTTACTGGGGCTACATGTGCATCTGAGGGTGGCATCGCTGACATACTCGATAATCAGTACAACACTGTACACACATGTTACACTCACTATAATCTGTTCTCCATTATCTCTCCTACACCTTGCAGCAGGGTTGGCTGCTGCAATGGTTTTTGTTGTAGAATGGAGTGGAAGGGGATTTCTCGAGAGGCAATATTGTTTTTACTTGGACAATCCATATCAAACAACAACGAAAGAGTGACTATTTAAAAATACACAATGAAAGAAGCACTCATATGTTATTAAAAGGACCCTCACTCACCAACCTGGTTGGTGACATGCTTCATCATTGGGTCCCCACCGGATCAGCCGAATGCCGTTCTCGGAGCAGGACGTGCACTGCTAGGCACCCGGTGAGATCCCGTTTCTTTGGAAAACTTCCAGACGGGCCCCCGGTCTCTGCTCCATGAAGTAATTCCTTTTCTGACTCAAGTTGCCACGGGTCTAAGAACTACCTACATGGTAAAACCGTGGGTTTTTTAAACATATGACCATAGGTTTGGGTACGCCTTAGCGCGCGTATACCGCCATGGTCCCACTTTTCACAAAGGTCCTGATGAATGCTTAGCAGAACTTGCTAATACAAGCAGAAACATGTTCATGTCGACCAATTTTTACATTCCATCGGATCTCCTAGCTCCATTGCTCAGTTAGTATTGATCCGTCACTTGTTTTTATTTAGTACCCAAATCACCTAAAAATAAAGTCTTTCAGGGAGTATTTGGATACTTTTTAACCTGCACTAATTCACTTGCACTACATCACAACCCGCTCCGCTGCAATTGCAGGCGTCATAGCACACCGGAACGGCATTCGGCTGATCCGGTGGGGACCCAATGATGAAGCATGTCACCAACCAGGTTGGTGAGTGAGGGTCCTTTTAATAACATATGAGTGCTTCTTTCATTGTGTATTTTTAAATAGTCACTCTTTCGTTGTTGTTAGATATATTCCCCTGGGGGACTGAGAGTGTCTTTCCCTCACTCTCTTTTTGCTTGGAGCAATCCATATCAAGCCAATCATTTAGCAGGTTAGGACGATGCAGAGTTCAGGAGGCTCCGCTGTTAGAAGCAATGTTCAGCCAATCCTATGACAATGTCATAGACAAAAAAAAAAAAAACACTGTGCAGCTGTTCCACCACGCCATTTCCCCTATCTCACTGAAAAGTCCCCTGCATATTCTTTTTGACAGCAGTTTGAGAGCTCATAATACCCAGAGACTCCCTTTTGGTGAATACTGTGAGAGGAGACAGTAAATGTGTCTTCTCACACTCTAGTCTTGTGGCAATTAAAGCCTGCTTCCCCACCTCCTGCAGGACCCCTTTCTGATGGAAGCCTATTCCTGTATTTGGGGTGTACAGTTGCACCAGGAGCGTTGCCTTCTGGATTCACGATTCTTTGCTAAAATATAAATGTTTTGCAGAATGCATCATGTTGAGAAAGGTATCTTTTTTTCTTCTCACGCTAAACTCTATTCAGCCTGCTGTAAAGAGATGTGTCTTATATTCTGCCATAAAGTGAATATGGAAATATGGGGCATATTAGCAAGAACCTCGTTAAAATTATCGTCGTTTTAGCGGCAGGAAAACTGCTGCTAAAACGGCAATAATGGGCTTGCTAATATGCGTTACAGAATTCTAATAGAAACCCAGGCTAGATGTGCAGGACATCTAACCTGGGCTTCTATTGGAATTCTTTAACGCATATTAGCAAGCCCATTATCGCATTTTAGCGGCAATTTCCTGCCACTAAAACGGCGATAATTTTATCGAGGTTCTTGCTAATATGCCCCTATGTTCTTTTGCTCAAACATAGCAGATTTACACATCTTTTTCTTTTTATAACAGGGTACTTTTGTTTTCGTGGCAGAGGAATGCTGCTTTAAAACCACCTTAGGTGAATCAAAAGCTGGAAAAATGAGCTCCATTCAGATGCTCAATATAATGCTACATTTCCGAACAGTAAATTGTACATGGTGTTAGAAATCCTGCTTTTACTCCTGTTTAAATAATGCTTTTAGGCTATATAATGACCATTCAGCAGCGAGCCTGCCAGGGTCGCATCAGTATGGGCTTTTCATGTACTAATTCACAATGCACTGTCATTTTCTTTCTCCACAATAAAACCCTGTCTTACCACCATTATGTTACCCCCAATTTGTAAATGTCAAACAGTAGAGCTCCTAAAATCCACAGTACTGTATTGGTTAGTTCCAAATATGTCCATCACTTAGTATGCTATAGCAGCAGTTTTAACTTCTGAAACACTCTGGACCTCAGCAATAATGGCAGAGAAGAGTCATGCTAAATGGAGGGTTGAAATGAGATATTGTCAATATAAGAAATATCCTGACAATGAGGTGCCCAAGGAAGCACAAGTAGCAGGTGAATATTCATTAGCACTGTTGTTCGGCTCATTCGATGTAGAGTTCAAGAGGCCAGCCTGTTTGAATGGTGGTTGGTGACCAACAAAAATGGTGGGGTATCATAAATACATTAAATAAAAACATACAAATAAACATAAACATTTAAAAAAAGTTTCACTTACCTTAGTCTGTAGCACGTCCTTAGTGTTCTCCAGTACCGGGCTCCAGACTCTGACCACAAGGTCCCAAAGCTCCCACAGGTCCTTATCCAATCCTGACACTGTTCTCGTGCTGTTAAGCAGCAAGAGCAAAGCGTCTGGATTGGCTGGAGCAGGCTACCTCAGTGCTCCAAAAGTCACAGGAGGCCTGTGCCTGCTTTCCAACCCAGACAGCTGGGTTAGAGCATTTACATTTGAGCACGTTGGTTTGGCTGTAGCAAGGTAGCCGGCCAAACTGACATGCGCAATTCATAATGATTGGGCCACTGGTCATTGCTGCTGATTGGCAGCAATGACGCAAAGGCCCTGCCCTGCCCTCTCCATTTGGCATAAATCTGGAAAATTCTTTTTATTACCATTTTATTTGTCCAGCAGTGTGTGGGGGGAATGGGGCGGCCACTGGCCTGTTCACAGCAAGATGAAAAGAACACCCCCCAGCACTGTTCCATCCCACTATGTCTCCTTTCTCCTTTAAAGGTCCCTGCATTTTTTTGGGGTCTCGCTTAGCGAACGCAGCCCATGCATTGTATCGCCTTGGCAAGACTCTATTGTCGTCACTTTGGAGCATGAAGGGAGACAAACCATGTGCGCCTGGACAGGCAATGTGCGTGCGCATGGCAACGCCTCACACACTCCCATCGCACGCTTTGCAATAGCGCACCCTCCTCGTAGCCTTGTCGAGTGTGCACCAATCGCCGGACGCTGCTTTCTGACGGCGCCCGCTCCTTGCAGGGATCTTGCAGGCTTGTTTTTTTTAGCTTTGTATAGCGCACACTGGACCCGAAGGTGTCAGAGCGTTTATTGTTATGCACAGGGAGATTCAATGTTTTGCCCAGAATCCTAGGTGCTTTTAGCCAAACTTCAAGGAGGCCAGCCTTCCTTCCATCCCTTTGGTGGATGCTCTGCTTTGCAACAGGCTGCTGAAGCCTGCGGTCCTTGTGATAAACAGAGCTTCCTCCCGCCTGTCTGACAGAAGCACCCAGAACAGAGACGTCGGAAGCTGGTCGTGCCTGCTGGGGTTGGATCCGGGCCACGGTACTTCAGTCACCTCTTGGGAAGAGAGCCCTCAGATCTGCGAGTGACAGTGCCCGGACAAGCATGGCTGCTGCCACTGGGAGGTCCTCGCCTTTCCGTCCGTTCCTTCTCTGCTTCATACAGGCCCGCATAACCCTCACCCTAAATCTAGCTGTGGAACATGCCCAGGTATACTCCGGGCGTCAGGGCAGCTGCTTCGGCTTCTACCGTGCCAGCGGCGGGAGGTAAGGTACAATGGGGCCCTCGGCATTACTCAACACCAGGGGAGAGGCCAGTTCAGCAGCCAGGGGTCTAGTTCTTCAGGGTGAATCCTGGATCTTTGCTCGCCCACTATGTTTTTTTTTAGGGTTTGACGGAGTACAGCCTGCCATATTTAGAGAGCTCTGCATGCCTGGCTGATATCTCTGTTCCCTTCAGAGAAGGCACAGTGGCTCTGCTAAAGGCCATGTACATCTCTGCTGGTTAGCTGCCATATTTCATGTGTTCCCTAGCTATTATTTATTTTAACAAACTCTCAAAACGGAGGTTATTTAAAAAAACAATAATCTAATAGCTCCACCAATCTGAGATTTGACACCCTGGCCATTTTCTCTTAGGGTGCGTAGTTTTGTCTGTTTGGGACCACCTGGCTTTTCCCTGTGTCCCTGAATGGGGAAAAAGTAATTAGAATGTTCACCCTTAATAGGGAGCAGTTGGGTCATAGGTCTAGGGGTTCTGCCGAGCCAGCGGGAGCACAGCTGGCAGAAACATGCCACTGTACCTGACTTTATATAAAGCATGTGGAATGTCAGTTTGCAGGATGGCACTTCGCCACACTGTCTGCCACCCCTTAAAGAACCATCTATGTACTTGTCCAGTCACCTCTTTTACCTGACTGAATTTAACCAGCTTCAATGCTACACCCATCCGGCTCCATGCTCTCAAGGGCGATGTGGCGTCAACTCCACCTCGTCCTTTTCCTTGCACGTGCACTGTGGAATTGGACAGCATGGTCACTCATATAGACTCCATTGCACCAAAGCACACAAGTACAGTGGTTTGTACTCTGAAAGCCCCTGCCTGGGACACTGGAGCCAACAGGTGACCCTGTTTATGGATCAGTGTCTCCTGCCAAGGTGTACCTTTTTTTTTTGTAACAGAAGCGTGAAGGTGAAAGGGTAATTGGTGGCAGAGGACTAAGATGAATAGCCGCATAATGGATGATGAGCATAGTAACTGATGCATAAAAAGCAACACTTTTCAGCATAAAAGTGTTGTAGAGCAGAAGCTGGGAGGAGCTGAATACTGATGTCAATTGAAGGTAGTGCTGCTGTTTCAGAGGAAGTTTGAGACACAAGTGGCCTCTGGCTTTATCTGTTCTCCAAAGCAACGAGGGATGTAATTACATCTTGCCTAGCCCTAAACTGCTCACTGGGGAACCTCTACTGCTGACTTCTGTCCTGACCGCATTATGTGATCCTGGGCAAATCCCTCTACCTCTTCGTACTACCATGGCCTGCTCTGCCAGCGCTAGGAGTGATGGTCAGCATGGTGTCCTCAAGTATCAATTACTACATAACTCGCATTTACAAGTCATTTAAAACAAGATTTTGGCACAGACAGGGCAGAGACACTTAATCAAAACAATATTAAATTGACCACCTAGCCCAGCCAGGCCAGTTGTGTTGCTTATTCCTTAGTTAGAATATTTATAAGCAGGCTACTGCCACTGATAGGCTGTAGGATTTGGTGCAGAGTCAGTGGAAAGACGTGCTCTGCCTGGGGATTCGAAGGTCATGTCTCCTCCACCTGTAGATATTCTGCTAATAGACAGTTTAATTGAGGCGTTACTGTCACTCTGAATCCATCTGCTAAACTAAAGTTATCATCGTCAACAACTTGAAATGTAGTGGTCTCGATAACATCAGTGTTTCATGAGCAGATGAATCTACCCTGCCACAGTTTTTTATCCACTGTGGGCCCTTCTTTTCTATTATTTATTCCCTTCCACTTGCCTAGTTTTCTTTCCCCTTCCCATAGTGTTCTTTCCTTAGTATGGGTTCTCTCCTCGTCCTTAGTTTTTTTCCTTCCTTATAGTTTTCTTGCAATTTTGTTGTCATTTCCACTCCTCTGTTTATCTCTCCCTTATGCAAATTATCTTCCTACTTTTATCAATGTCTTCCAGCTACTGCTTATTAAGTTTGGCATTATCCAAAACCTTTTTATTTGTCTTTCTGGCATTAGCCAAAACCTTTTGATTTTACTTAGATAATAGGTGTAATATTTGTATGTATTAGGGCATCCAGTCAGCACTGTTTGTCTACTGGTCTGTTATTACGTCAATCGCATTCTTCTCCTACCCACTGCAGCATGTAGCATGGGGCAGTGGGTCAGCCTACTTCAGCCATTGGCTACCTTCACTGTGAGTGATGGCATTCTACCCTGCCACAGAGCACATCCACAAAGCAAACCCCTTAAGTACCATGGACTACAATGGCATTGTGTGCTTTTTGAAACCCTCAAAAATATTTTTGCTTTTAGTGAATGTGTTTTTTAGATCGACAAGGACAAGCTGCCATAGCTTCCCCAAACTAAGTTTTGTAATAATCATGACAAAACGAAATCAATGACAAAGTCAGAAGGATGGTGATCTACACTAGGCCTATTGGCTTTGCGAATACTTGTTTTGTTGTCCTATTATATAACTATCAACTCCTATTTACGTATTGAATCCTGTTACTTTCCCATCCCCATTTTTTCTTTCCTATGCCTGTTTTCTCTTTCCTATCCCCATTTTCTCTATTCTTCCCTTGTTTTGTTCATGCCTCCGCTGATTTCCCTCTAGCCGATCTTACCCTTTAATTCTCATTTTCTCATTGCTCAGTCTTTCTTTTTTTAGATCGAGCCTGGGCAGCGCATGCGCTGCTGCGAGGAGAGCAGTATTGGAGTGGGGCTTTGAAGCCTCGCCCACTCTCTGCCCATATTTTTAATTGGCTTGTGTCATTGTCCTTTGTTAACGCTGGTTTCTGATTGGTTATTATGCTTGTTTGTCCCACCTTGGTAACGCCTTGTCTGCATTTGTTACCTCCCATAACGATTGGACCTTTTTCTGGTGTTGTTACATGGTCTGCTTTAAAGGTCGGTGAGCATTATTTTATTTAATGTTCTTCCCCTATTCCACCCACTGCCTCACAGCAGCTGCACACTTTCATTCAAATTTTAACTAATGGTGGTCCGCTTTAACTATAACGGCCGCGTTTTTTAACTTATTTATTTTAGTAGCGCAGTCGGCACTTCTCCTCCCTTTTCTGCTCCTTTCCTGCCTCTTTCTGTACCTCTCTTGCCTCTTTGACCACCTGTCCTACCTTTTTCTGCATCCCTCTTGCCTCTTTTGTCCCCTCTGTTGGTTCTTTCTGCACTGCTCTTGCTTCTTTCTGCACCTCATTTGCCTCTTTCTGTACTTCTCTTGCTTCTTTCTACACCTCTCTTGCCTCTTTCTGCTCCTCTCTTGCGTCTATGCATTTCTCCTGCCTGTTTCTGCACTTCCCTTGCCTCTTTCTGTATCTCTCTTACCTCTGTCTACACCTCACTTGCCTCTTTCTGCACCTCACTCTCTGCCTTCTGCACTTCTCTTGCCTCATTCTGGCCTTCTCATGCCTCTTTCTGCACTTCTCTTGCCTCTTTCTACACTTATCTTGCCTCTTTCTATACCTCTCTTCCTTCTTTCTGCACCTCACTTGCCACTCTCTCCTCTTCTCTTGCCTCTTTCTGAAACTCACTTTCTTCTTTCTTTACCTTGCTTGCCTCTTTCTGCACCTAGCTTGCTTCTTTCTGCATCTCTCTTACCTCTTTCTGCACCTCTATTGCCTCTTTCTGCAACTCTATTGCTTCTTTATTTACTTTTCTTGCCTCTTTCTGTACCCTTCTTGGCCCTTTCAGCACCCCTGTTGCTTCTTTTTGCACTTCTCTTCCTTCTTTCTGTACCACTCTTGCCTATTCCTGCACCCCTCTAGAACTCTTTCTGCACCTCTGTTGGCTGTTTATGCACCTTTTTTTAAATTTTATATAGCGCTGGCTAGACCCGGAGTGCTTTACATGAATATCAGATCATAGTTACAGGTTACATCATTACAAAGGTTACACAGTTATTAGAGCATGGCAACATAGTTACTTGTAAGGTTGAGATAAACAATAAGCACAAATACGTGAGGGGAAAAGCAGGCAAGGGGAGAGATTCAGGGGAGGGGGTAGGAGCAGGGGAAGTAGACAGATAATGAAGGCGGGAAAGAGGAGAGGAGGGTGAGAGACAACGCATGGATAGAGGAGGGGAAGAGCGACGGGGACACAAACCGATAGACGAGTCAAAGCAACGTCCAAAGTCTAGTAAGCTGTGATCCCAGGGGAAGTGGTATCACTTCCCTATCTTTGTTGTGAGAGGCTCCCTTTATGCAGTGGACTCTGTCAGAGGGGTCTCTGAGACTCCAAGGCCTACATACTGGATCCTTCCCCAAAAAGGGGAGAGGGAGTACTTTGGCAAGGGGTGCCATACCATACCTCAGCTGTGAGTGGCTCCCTTGGCGCAGTGGACTCACTCAGCGGGTTCGCTGAGACTCCAGAGTATAAATATTGGCTCTTTCCCCAACAAGGGGAGAAGGAGTGCTTAGTCAAAGGGCACAAAGGACAGGGGGTTAGACAGAGTGGCTGGCAAGGGGAGAGATTCAGGGGAGAGGGGATAGGAGCTAGGGAAGTAGACAAAGAGAGAAAGCGTACTAAATGGGAAAATATTTAATTAATGAGTTATTATATAGCACTGGCTAGACCCGAAGGAATCAGAGTGCTTAACATGAGGAACAATAATGTTGCAATTAACATCAGTTAAGTGTTACCTAAGTATCAAGAAAAGCATTTAAAGAACATAGGGTTCAAGGGAAATGGAGCAAGGAGAGGTAAGGAGATAGGGTAAAGGGATAGGAGGAATATATGACGTAGAGACGAGGGGAAAATCTGCCCAAGGTCCGGCTGGGTAGGTGATGGCGGGAGTCCATAACCCACCTCCTCTTTAGCTATCTGGTAGTTCCACCTGGCATCAGCACATAGGTGAGTCGCTGGCGTTTCTCCCACTGTTTCTCGCTGCTTACATTCACTGGCTTTGAACCCCTGTTCCCTCTTTCTGCACCTTTCCTGCCTGTTTCTTCATCTCTCTGGCCTCTTTCTGCATCTATGTTGCTTCTTTCTGTACTTCTTTTGCCTCTTTCTGTACCCCTCTTGCCTCTTTCAGCACCCCTGTTGCTTTTTCTGCACTTCTCTTGCCTCATTCTGTACCTCTTTTGTTTCTTTACACACTTTTCTTGCCTCTTTCTGTATCCCTCTTGCCTCTTTCTGCACCCTTGTTCCCTCTTTCTGTACCCTTCCTTCCTGTTCCTGCACGTCTCTTGACTCTTTCTGTACCTCTGTTGCTTATTTTTGTCCTTCTCTTGCTCTTTCTGCACCCTTAACGCCTCTTTCAGCACCTCTGTTGCTACTTTCTGCACTTTTCTTCCTTCTTTCTGCACCCCTCCAGCCTCTTTTTGTGCCTCTTTGTGCACCTCTCCTACCTCTTTGTGCACCCTTTTTGCCTCTTTCCGCAACTCTGTTAGTTCTTTCTGCTCTTTCTTCTTTCTGTACCTCTCTTGAAAATTTCTGTATCCCTCTTACCTCTTCCTGTACCCCTGTTCCCTCTTTCTTCACCTTTTCTCCCTGGTTCTGCACCTGTTGCCTCTTTCTGCACCTCTCTTGCAAATTTATGTATCCCTCCTAGCCCTTTCTGTGCCCCTCTTGCCTCTTTCAGCACATCTGCTGCTTCTTTCTGTACTTCTCCCCCTTCTTTCTGCACCCCTCCTGCCTCTTTCTATATCTCTCTTGCCTCTGAGTGCACCTCTCCTACCTCTTTCTGTATCCCTCTTGCCTCTTTTTGCACCACTGTTGGTTCTTTCTGCACTGCTCTTGTTTCTTTCTGCACCTCTTTTGCAAATATCTGTATCCTCTTGTCTCTTTCTGCACCCTTGTTCTTTATTTCTGTACCTTTCCTGCCTGTTTCTGTACCTCTCTTGCCTCTTTCTGCACCTCTGTTGCTTCTCTCTGCACTTCTCTTGCTTCTTTCTGCACCCCTCTTGCCTCTTTGAGCACCTCTGTTGCTTCATTTTGCACCCCTCTCGCCTCTTTCTGTACCTCTCTTGCCTCTTTATGCAGCTCCCCTTCCTCTTTCACCACCTCTCTTGCTTTTTTCTGCAGTTCTCTTGCCTCTTTATGCACCTCTTTTGCTTATTTCTGCACTTCTCTTGCCTCTTTCTGTACCCCTCTTGCCGTCTTCTGAACCTCTGTTGATTCTTTCTGCACAGCTCTTGTTTCTTTCTGCACCTCTTTTGCAAATTGTTGTATCCCTCTTGCCTCTTTCTGTACCCCTGTTTCTTCCTTCTACACATTCCCTGCCTTTTCTGGTACCTCTCGTGCTTTTTTCTCTACATCTGTTGCTTCTTTCTATACTTCTCCTGGTCTTTCTGTACCCTTCACGCCTCCTTCAGCACCTCTGTTGCTTCTCTCTGCACTGCTCTTGGTTGTTTCTGCACTGCACTTTCCTATTTCTGCACTTCTCTTACTTCTTTCTACACCTCTGTCGCTTCTTTCAGCAATTCTCTTGTCTCTTTCTACACTTCTCTTTCTTCTTTCAGCAGCCCTCCTGCCTCTTTCTGGACCTCTCTTGCCTCTTTGTGCACTTGTCCTACCTCTTTCTACACCCCTCTTGCCTGTTTTTGCACCTCTGTTGGTTCTTTCTGCACTGCCCTTGCTTCTTTCTGCACTACCCTTGCTTCTTTCTGCATCTCAATTGCCTCTTTCAGCACTTCTCTTGCTTTTTTCTATACCTCTGTTGCTTCTTTCAGCAATTCTCTTGCCTATTTCTGCTCTTCCCTTGTTTGTTTCTGCACCTCTCTTGCGTCTTTCTGCACCTCTGTTGCCTCTTTCTGTACCTCACTTGCTTCTTTCTGTACTCCTCTTGCCTCTTTCTGCATCCCTCTCCCCTCTTTCTGCACCTCTCTTGCTTCTTTCTGTATTTCACTTGCTTCTTTCTGCACCTCTCTTGATATTTTCTGTACCCCTCTTCCCTTTTTCTCCACCTCTCTTGCTTCTTCCTGCACTTCTCTTGTTTCTTTCTGCACCCCTCTTTCTCCTTTCTGTACCCCTTTTGCGACTTTGTGCACCTCTCTTGCCTCTCTCTGTACCTCTTTTGCTTCTTTCTGCACTAATATTGCCTCTTTCTGTACCTCTGTTGGTTCTTTCTGCACTGCTCTTGCTTCTTTCTGTACCTATGACTTAGAGGTAGTTTTAACCCCCCTGCCCTATTATGTACTAGGGCCTTACAGGGGAGGTCATGCCAATCACAGGGGTACCCCAACCCATAGTGTACCCTAGTGTATGTAGGTTTTTCCCTGTAGTCTAAGTGTCTTTCAGCATAGCACTGGCTCAGGGCCTGGTTAGTCAGAGTCAATTACCACCAGTACCAGTCAGAAAAAAGTTGGGGGCACAGGATGACTTTGCAACAAGGCCTCTTTCTGTACCTCTGTTGGTTCTTTCTGCATATCTCTTGCTTCTTTCTGCACCTTTCTTCGTCTTTCTGGACTTCTATTGCCTCTTTCTGAATTTATCTTGCTTCTTTCTGTGCCTTTCTTCCTCTTTTTGCACATCCCTACCTATCTGGCATAGTTAGAAATTAGCATTTAAAAAACCTTAGAAATTCACTGAAAAAACCATATGTTCAGGGTCGTTATAGATAGAAATTAGCATTTAAAAAACCTTTGAAATTTACTGAAAAAAACATAGGTTTCAGGGATGTTATAGTTAGAAATTAGCATTTAAAAAACCTTAGAAATTTACTGGAAAAAACACAGGTTTCAGGGACGTTATAGTTGGACATTTCAGTCGTACAAAACCAGGAAATTCTGGCATTATAGTTAGTTGAGGTAACTTTAACTCACGGCCCGCAATGCACTGCTGATGACGTCACATATTACATCCCTCATGACATGGTCAATGACATCACTCATGACATCACTGATGACATCTCAAATGACATCACTGATGACATCATCCCCGCGATAATCGAATGCACCTCCTTACACTCTAATATAACCTTTGGTACACCCACTCTAAAATACAGACTACCATTTTTGAAACCAAAGACATTCCAATACCAATTACTACATATCCACTCACTGATTCCTAGGCCTACACACACATCTACTCATTCACCCATACAGTCACTCATACATACAGTAACTCATCAATACAGCACTATCATATGCACTCATACACCTATACAGATACTCACACATGGCCACTCACCCATAGAGGTACTCACACACAGTCAGTCATGCAAAGAATCAATCACACTCCTATTTACTCGCCTACACAATTATTCACACACCACCTCACTTATTCATACAGATACTAACACATACTTACTCTCCTATACAATCACTGATGAGCCACTCTCACAATCACTCACTTCAACATATAGTCATTTATATAGTCCAACACTCACATATACTGCCTTTCACATATGTAGTTATTCACACATGTACCACTGAGACATTTAAACACTCACCAACACACCCATACACACACTCACCCATTCATACAGCCCTCCACAGATGTACTCTTGAACCCATACACCCAGTAAATCACCCACTCACAAATATTTGCACAAAGTCACACACCTCCCATCCACCCACACAGATACTCAGACAATCAATCAATAACCCATATAGACACTCATGTAGTTACTCACCAAAACATGCAGCCGCTTACACACCAACTGACTGATACAGACATTCACACAGTTCAGTCACTAACTCATGCATTCAGTAAGACACCTTTCATCACTCACTTATACAGTTGGTCAAGCACCTACTAAATCATCCATACAGACACGTATACACCCACTCATTCTTCAATACACCTTGGCCTATATATATTACCTACTGGTAGTCGCCAGTTGGTAGTTATAGTTAGGACCTATTTTCCTTAGGAAATCCGCAACATTCTATTTGGAATAACTTTGGTGCCGGTTGACGAACCTTTGCGATACTTTCAAAACTTACGGTCAACTCTGGTCCGCTCCTATCCTGAAAGTTTCACGGTGATTCGTCAAGCGGGGCCGAGAAAAAGGGGGTCCCAAAACGCGTTTTCCCCATGCAATTTCCCATAGGACCTTTAGCCACAGCTACAGCCCGAACTGCTGAACGTAATTATGCCAAATTTGGCAAAGAGGTAGTACTCAGTTCAGACTCGTGCCTTTTGCTATGGTATCAATCTGTTCAGTAGTTACTGTGAAAATTACATTTAAAAGCATTTATATAGATATGACCGCGGTGGATCCGTGCACCCTGCACGCATCATGAGCGCACCATGAGCGCTCCCAAAGCGCACCCTTCCAATCACGCACTGAATGCTAATTGGCTGTCAAGTGGTTGTCAACATTCGAAACCAGGAACTGTTGGCAGCTATTTTGTGCCTCAGTAGAAGCGAGGCTGAAGAAGTCAGGAATATGTGTGCAAAACGTAGAAAGGGGGCAGGGTAGAAATACTTTTACCCTCTAGATCTGCTTGGGGGTCCCAGAAGGACCTCCAGGGCCCACAAAATGTTATTTTGTTTTTTTAAAAGACCCAGCTTGTGCGTGTAGAGGGCGCGGACTCTGCCGTAAAAAAGATAAAACTGAGATTTTTTATAATTAGCCCCCGGGGGGCTAAATACCGGGGACAAAATTATGAAATTACCCCCTGGGGCTATAAAGAAAAAGGTGGGAGAGGGGTCCAAGGTCCCCAAAGCAGCGGGGACCACCACCCCCTGGGGCTTTATGTATTGTGGGAGGGGGACTACATGGCCTCCCTCTTGGAGCACTCGAGGGCACCGTCACCCCGGGGCTACAAAAGAAATGGTTGGGGGAAGCTGCAAGGTCTCCAAAGCCCCGGAACCACCACTCCCCGGGGCTTTATGTATTGTGGGAGGGCCGGCTCCTGCAGTGTCCCGGGATGTCCATCCCGCCCTCCCATAGCAAGGAACTCTGTTCTCTCTTTCAAAATCTAAATCAGATTGCTTTTCCACATGGGGAGCTGCATGTTAGTAGCTCCCCATGTGGAAAAGCAATGCCGGCTCCCACACGCGTAGAAGTTGTGCACCAAAGGCGCTGGAGTCGTGCACCCTACAGATTATGAGTGGTGCATCCAGTGCGTGCACATCAGGGGGCCGCACTGAGCGCTGCGCTGGGTGCGCGACTTCTAATTTTACCGTAAAAAAATAACCCCATCAGTAATTTCTAATATCCCAGGGGACCCTATCCCCCGGGTCTTATAAAAAATGTTGGGTACCGTGGGGGGAGCCACAATGCCCCCATGGTCCTGTCGGCTCCCAGGGTCCTTCGGGAGCCGACATTGCTTTTCCACATGGGGAGATGCTAACTTGCTTGTGGAAAAGTAATCTGGTTTGGATTTTGAAAGTGAAAACAGATTTCACTGATCTGTCTTTCAAAATCCAAACCAAGTTTGCTATGGGAGGGCGGGAGCCGCTAGACTCCCGCCCTCTCATAGCAAACAGCAGAGTCCCGGGGGTAGGCACCCCGGGACACTACAGGAGCTGGCCCTGGGGTATGGCGGTCCCGAGGGCCCTCGAGGGCTCCAGGCGGAGGGCCACGCAGCCTGCCTCCCACAATACACAAATCCCCGGGGGTGGTGGTTCCTGGGGCTTGAGGGGGGTCGTTGAGGCCCACACACTTCTACTTTTGCAGGTGGGGCCTTGGAGCCCCCCAACCATTTATTTTATAGCCCCGGGGGGTGGCTCTCACTCTTGCATAGGAAACAGCATTGTTGAGAAAATCTTCCAGTAAGATAACAAAGGATTTTGAAGTCCATTTTCGGCATTTTTGTTGTAGTTTGCAGCCGTTAAAGCGACGACAATTTTAACTACGTCTTTGTAAATATGCCACTAAGTTTTGTAATGTCGACAATCTCCTCTTCCATTTAAATAGGCACAAAGTATTTATTGAAGTTCATTGTGAATCGTGAAGCAACACTGTCTAATTGTGATCGATAAAGAATTGAATGAGTTGTGTACTTGTTTTGCTCTTAATGTGCATAGGGGCAGATTTACAAGTTCATTGCGTTACTATTGCATCACTTTTAAGAAGGGAAAAGTGACGCGAAAGTGGTGCAAGGGGGTTGTAAATCTGGTACACAGTGTTCGGTTTTACTTTGCTTTCCTTTCTGTCATGTAGAGGATCCTGGGTAAATATAAAGGTTTCTGTACAGCCAGTACTTTACAACCCTACCCCCAAATGGCTTACTGCCTGTTACCATAGTAACAGTTCATGGAACACTTAAGTGAGCACAGAGGTTAGAAGTTCACCACACTATGTTGCTAATCGAAACAGTTACTGTGCTGGAGTTTTAAAAGTTTTCCAAAGGTACCGTTAGTCGTAGCTATAGACTCTGGTAAAGAGCTGGTAAAGAGTTAGCCTCAGTATTATACTTCAAGTTATAAATATAATTTCTAATTTTAAATGTTTTCTAACTTTATTATTATCACACTAAATAATAGTGAAATGTTGTCAGAAAAAGAAGACGTATATACTTTTTAAAAATTAACTTTTATTAAAACAATAATAAATAAATGGAAATGTAACTAAAAGATAACAATATAATAAATAACTAGAAACATAACTTTAGAAAAACAATTAAACAAAATGTGATATGGACTCCAATAGAAGTAGGGTAGGTAATCTGCCAAACAAAAATTAAAATAAGTGTTCAAAATTAGATCGATAGGACTAAATGAGGTCAATCATTACAAGTTAAGGTAATACTTGGCAATCATTTTTAATTTGCACGTTTGCAGTGTGCCTGATACATTCCACCTATCTTATAGGCCTGCATTCAAGAGGTGTCTGTACGGAAGTGCCTACTGCATCAGATTTACAGTATGGACCAACAGGTCTTTAAAATGATTCAGAGATGTGACAGAATTAGGTGAGAGATCAAGTCATTATGCAGGACAATATTCTTTAGGGCTTATTTACAAGCCCCTTGCGCCACTTTTGCATTACTTTTCCCATGTTAAAAGTGACGCAAAAGTGGCGCAAAGGGCTTGTAAAAAGCTCTTTTATTTCTAATGCATTGAATCGGAGGCATTGTATATCTATGCCGCTCTGCTTACCTTGTGTAAACACTGTGACCAACAGACTTCACAACTTGAACTTAGCTTTGGTTGTACACGGCAGAGTGCGTAACTCTAAACGAGAAAGAGAAACAATGTGAGAGAGAGTGAGAGAGAGAAAGAGAGAAAAAACGACATTAAAACTGCGGGAGAGAGAAAGTTATAGATGGAGCAGTTAATACTGGAGAAAATACGCGTAGCTCACCTTTTGCCTCTGTTGTGTGTCCAAGCATGTGCTGGTTCATAGTGCACCCTCCAGTTTAGTGATCTGAAAGATAGTATATAGAGTTATTAATAGCATAGTACATACAACTGCACACTCAGGATAATGTATTTCATCAACTTCCATTGTAAGGAGGTGTCTGAGCACTGTTTTTCTTTCAAAGTAGTATATCCCATGCACTCCCACTGCATAGCGGTGAGTTCTCAATATTGCGTACCTAGACTGTTGTACTCATTGACTCACAGAGTTCAGAGGTGAGTGTTTTTCAAGGGGAGTCAGAGGCAGATTTACAAGCTCCTTGCGCCACTTTTCCCATGTTAGAAGTGAAACAAAAGTGGCGCAAAGGGCTTGTAGATCTGCCCCTCAGACTGTTGTAACCTATCCTCACTGTTCGGAGCCAATTTTACATTCCTGCGCAGTGAAGCTGCTGCACACTACCCACTATCTCCTTTCACAGATGACTTGTCGTTGTTTCGGACCAAGCTTATTTGCTCACCTTGTGCCATTGGCGTGATTCAAAGAGGGTGCACCACGCGTCGAAGCAGCCTTCTCAGATGTTGTTACGATGTCAACGCATCATCGCAGAATCCACGAACGTAGAGCTTTGTAGCTGTTTTGGGGGGATGACGCCAATTTGTGAAACACAACCTGTAAGATAAAAAGGAAGGTAACATTGTGTGTCATTTCTTTATCAAAGGAGAGAGGAAATGAGAGAGTGACTGAAAAGAATATTCGGAGCTCACCTTTCTGTCACCGGTGTGTTTTTCACCACGTGCCGGGACAGAATGCACCCTAAAGCTCTACATATAAAAGATAGTAAAAGAAAGATGTTATGATTGGTATTAGTTACTGTCTTAATCTGGAGTTGAAAACATCGCCCTTTCACATACCTTCCCTCTCGCATTTAAAATCAACTATTTGTATAGTTTATATTCTGGACGTTTGACCGATTATAAAAACGTTCCTGCTATTGGAAAAAAATATATATATACATGCAATAAGATACGGTTTATAAAACTGTGTACGCCTAGATCGCTGCGTCGCTTTTTTGTATCCAGTCTGCTGCACCCCGTCGGCTCCCTCCAAAGCGCACCTAGGCCTCATTTCTCACATTTTTGTGGACAGGACTCCTTCTACATCATGCAGTCCCGCTCTGCCACCAAGAAATCTGACATATGGTGCCGAGTCTTGATATCGGTATGGGTAACGACATACTCGTGCTCCTATCATCATCGCAGGTTTCTCACCCGCTCAGTCCTTCCGATACCACTAACTCAGTGACCAAAAAGGCCACGCACGTAGTGGTGTTCCCTTGTACTCGGTTGTTCGGGCCTACATGAGGCGTTCGAAGCACTAGGACTGACCATCACAGCGCTTGCGATGGGAGCAACTCTAAAATGGTGTAGAGCACGTGCACCTGTCTTTTTTATTGTTAGAGTCACGTGTATAGTGACCCATGTGCTGGATGGGTCTGGTGTGGATGTATACCAGAGTGTGTGTGTGCCGCTCTGACAACTAGACCTGGAACTAAGAAATTACTACAATGGAAATCTGGGCCATATGGCGTTTTTGTTTTTCTTGGAAGCGTAAGCGAAGTGGGCTGGACTGACGTATGGCAGTGCTGCGCGAGGCTCTGAACCATGATTACAGAGATATTTGCGTGGTCCCGCCGTTAGCTATATGAAAAATCAAGTGATTCGGGTGTCCGTTTTGTAGTGCTGACGTCACCCGGGTCTTAAACGCAAATGTGTCATTATGTCTGTAAATTTGCACAACATAGCCAATATGAAAGGTACGGGGTATCACTGACTCTATAATCATTAATAGTTGCACACATAAAAGATGGTGGACATGACGCATTTCTGTGATTATGAATGTTTGTTGTACATTTAGTGGAGTGTTGTAGCTGTAGTAATACAGGGCTGTGAAAGGTTTATGTTGCAGTTTTTGGCACATGAAGGGCAGCTAATATATATACGTATGTGGTCATTCAGGTATACTGAAGAAATTGGGGCTGGAAATCAGTGTTTGAGGTTTGGAATTGCGTCCATATCCTGTTATTGTAGACCAATGACGTAATCTACGCGTTCCTGAAAATGTACTGTAAATACGGTGCTCATGTAAATTGCTGATATAGTTTTGGGTTGATTTTGCGCTATATAAATATGCTAAAAAAAAATGAAATAAAAAAAGGAGGAATAGTCCACACTTACTGTCAGAGGTAAGATGGTTGCATACGCTATTTATAGCACAATATAATGTGGTAGAGGGTAGAAGCAGCATTTTAGAAACATAATAAATACATAGACACAGATAGATAGTTGAAGTGGGTGCGGGCACATGCGCTCAACTCCATTTTATTACGTTGCTGTTGGTAACAAGTAGAATAGCAATCATGATATCATACACAGATATTCAATCATAAACAGTTTATGATTTCTGCTGTACTAAGGTAGGAGCACTATATGTGAAATAATACACAGAAGATTCTATCGTAAAGTGTTCATGAGCTGTGGTACACTGAGGTAGGGGCGGTTTATGTAGAGCCTGCGATGATGCGTGGTTCAAGCAGAACGCACTGGTAAGAATGTCTTTTGGCAACTTAATTTCCCCTTAATAAGACTATGTGGAGATTATTTATGGTGCACTGAGTTAGTGGTACGTCTGGTGCTCAGTGTGTGCTCACCCTGCAAAGATGCGTGGTTCTAGCGGTCTGTACTCAAAGCATTGACTGTTGAATACTAGACTGCATGAACTTTGAGGGAAAAACATAATTACTATCAATGGTTATCAATTGCTCTGTGAACTAGGTCTAGTGATTGCTTCCCATAGCAAATTAAACTATTGCATTTCACGCAGTGCATTGTAACTTTCTCAAAATGGGGACGTATGTCTGGTGGTGATGTTGAAGGTGATGCCAAAGAGGTACTTGGTATTGCCGGTGGTGGAGGTTCATTTAGGCGCAGTCTTCTACATTCTTTGTGAGCTTAGTTCACAGGCTGCAGGGGTTAAAGGTGCTTGTGCATGCTAGCAGTGCCATAGGAGTATTTTTTGTTTGCGCCTTGAATAAATCAAGGCTAAATTCCTTACTGTCTGTGGTGTAGATAGAAAGCTGGATTCAAGTTGTGAATCCTACTGTCTGCAGTGTACATCGAAGCCACTAGTCAGCACAGTTATAGAAGAATCCTTTTTTTCACTTATTTAAACAAAATCTGAATACATACAGTATAATTGTCTCTGCATTAAGTAAATTAAGGCTGAATTCTCTACTGTCTATAGTGTAGATCCAAAGCTGAATTTAAGTTGTAAACCCTGCTGTCCGCAATGTAGATGTTAGGGTGGACTGCATCATCTGCAATCTTGATTGAAATGAAAGATAGAACGTGTATAGAATACATTATTAAAATATGTATGTTTCAGGGACATTTAAAAGGGACAGTATGTCTCACTGTGACATAAAACTGTTCACTCTTCCTTGTGATGATTTATGGTGCACTGAGTTAGTACTATTTTTGGCGCTGAGCTTGTACGTATCCTGCGATAATGCGTAGTGCAGGGAGGCTGCACTGGGAGCAATGTTTTTGCCTAGTGAATTCTGAATAAAGGCTACAGGGAGATGACTTGTGATGTAGTGAGTTAGTGTTACCGAAATAACTCAGCGTGTGCTCACTCTGAGATGATTCGTGGTTCGGGGGGTCGCAGTGGTAATATGTCTCATTGTCTACTGGAATGCGTCATGTACAATCACCATTCTATCTGAATCGTGAGCCCTCACAATGTATATCAAAGGCAGTCATCACTGACATCAAGAAATTCTTTTTGTCGTATCTTTTAACAAAATCTGAGGACATAAAGTACAATTACCTCTACCTTAAAAAAATCAAGACTAAATGTCATGCTGTTCGTATTATAGATTCAAAGTTGAACTAAAGTTGTGAACCCTGCTGTCCACACTGTAGATCGAAGGCAGTAGTCAGCAGAGATATCGACGAAGGATTTTTGTCACTTATTTTAACAAAATCTGAACACATACAGTACAATTGTCTCTGCCTTAAATAAATCAAGGCTAACTTGAATGCTGTCCTTGGTGTAGATGGAGAGCTGAATTCAAGTTGTGAACCCTGCTGTCCACAGTGTAGATCGAAGGCAGTAGTTGACACAGACATCGAGGAATGCTTTTTTGTCACAGTTCACTAAATCTGAGGACACAGTACAATTGTCTCTGCCTTAAATAAATTGAGAATGAATTCAATGTTGTATGTAGTGCTGATGTGCTTCTGGTATCAAGTGGTAAACTCTGTTGATCGCAGTGTACATTTGAAGGCAGTACTCAGTACAGACATTGAGGAATGTTGTTTGCGCATCATTTAACAAAATTGTCTCTGCCTTACATAAATGAAAGCTAACTTGAATGCTGTCCATAGTGTAGATGGAAAGCTGAATTCAAGTTGTGAACCCTGCTGTCGCAGTGTAGATCGAAGGCAGTAGTTGACACAGACATCAAGGAATGCTTTTTTCTCACATACCTTAACAAAATCTGAGGACACAGTACAATTGTCTCTGCCTTAAATCAATCGAGAATAAATTCAATGTTGTATGTAGTGCTGATGCGCTTTTGGTATCAAGTGGTAAACTCTGTGGATCGCAGTGTACATTTGAAGGCAGTACTCAGTACAGACATTGAGGAATGTTTTTTGCGCATCATTTAACAAAATTGTCTCTGCCTTACATAAATGAAAGCTAACTTGAATGCTGTCCGTATTGTAGATGGAAAGCTGAATTGAAGTTGTGAACCCTGATGTGCGCAGTGTAGATCGAAGGCAGTAGTTTACACAGAAATCGAGGAATGCTTTTTTGTCACATTCCTTAACAAAATCTGAGGACACAGTACAATTGTCTCTGCCTTAAATAAATCGAGATTTAATTCAATGTTCTATGTAGTGCTGATGCGCTTCTGGTATCAAGTGGTAAACTCTGTTGATCGCAGTGTACATTTGAAGGCAGTACTCAGTACAGACATTGAAAAAGGTTTTTTGCGCATCGTTTAACAAAATTGTCTCTGCCTTACATAAATGACAGCTAACGTGAATGTTGTCCGTAGTGTAAATGGAAAGCTGAATTAAAGTTGTGAACCCTGCTGTCCCCAGTGTAGATCGATGGCAGTAGGTGACACAGACATCGAGGAATGCTTTTTTGTCACATACCTTAACAAAATCTGAGGACACCGTACAATTGTCTCTGCCTTAAAAAATCGAGAATTAATTCAATGTTAAATGTAGTGCTGATGTGCTTCTGGTATCAAGTGGTAAACTCTGTTGATCGCAGTGTACATTTGAAGGCAGTACTCAGTACAGACATTGAGGAATGTTTTTTGCGCATCATTTAACAAAATTGTCTCTGCCTTACATAAATGAAAGCTAACGTGAATGCTGTCCGTAGTGTAGATGGAAAGCTGAATTCAAGTTGTGATCCCTGCTGTCTGCAGTGTAGATCGAAGGCAGTAGTTGACACACACATTGAGGAATGCTTTTTTGTCACATACCTTAACAAAATCTGAGGACACAGTAAAATTGTCTCTGCTTTAAATAAATCGAGTATGAATTCAATGTTGTATGTAGTGCTGATGCGCTTCTGGTATCAAGTGGTTAACTCTGTTGATCGCAGTGTACATTTGAAGGCAGTACTCAGTACAGACATTGAGGAATGTTTTTTGCGCATCATTTAACAAAATTGTCTCTGTCTAAATGAAAGCTAACTTGAATGCTGTCCGTAGTGTAGATGGAAAGCTGAATTGAAGTTGTGAACCCTGATAGCCGCAGTGTAGATTGAAGGCAGTAGTTGACGCACACATGGAGGAATGCTTTTTGTCACTTATTTAAACAAAATCTGAAGACATATAGTAGAATTGTCTCTGCATTAAATAAATGAAGGCTGAATTTCCTACTGTTCATACTTTAAGAAAATCTAAGGACATAGTACAATTGTCTTTGCTTTAGATAAATCAAGACTGAATTCAATGTTTTCTGTAGTGCTGATGCGCCAGTGGTATCAAGTGGTAAACTCTGTTGATCACACTGTAGATCGAAGGCAGTAGTCAGCACAGATACAGACGAAGAATTTTTATCACTTATTTTAAGAAAGTCTGAGGACATATAGTAGAATTGTCTCTGCCTTACATAAATGAAAAATAACTTCAATGCTGTGTGTAGTGTAGATCCAAAGCTGAATTCAAGTTGTGAACCCTGCTGTCCGCAGTGTAGATTGAAGGCAGTATTCGATACAGACATAAGTCTGTGGTTCTGTGGCCCTGAGTTCGCAATCAGCCTGTATCAAGGAGGCATGTGGTCATAGCGGCAGCCACGTGGCAGGGTGAGGACCTTCGCTGTGGCAGAGTCTTTTCTCTTTGCAGAAGTGAACCACGCCCAAGGCGTAGGCTAAATATTTATAGTCTTACGCTGGAGTTCCATACGTTGGATCAGCCCACTCCACTTTTGCTTCAAGGGGGGGAGACAACATAGCAACATGACCGAGATATTCCCCAGAGTCTGAGATAATATGGTTGCGTCCATTGTGCAGTACACACGTATCAATGGTATATCTACACACGGAAACGTTTTGGGTTTCTATAGTGAGTTGTGTATAGCATTTCACCAGTAGTCTTGGCAATGTGTAAATTATTGTTGATGTGCGAGTTCCTTTCCTTATACATAGTTGGTTGCCATATCTCTGAACATTGAGCTAGTGTGCTGATGAGGGGATATATTATTTTGGGAAGGCCCGTTGTCCTGTTTTGCGCTGCCTCCGAGGTAGTATAGGGGGAGGGGTCAGGAGGGGTAGTTGTAGTGGTGGTGGCGCTGGGTATTGTGATTTTGTTGATTTTGTTGGGTGTCGGAAGTGTTTAATTAGTACCTCTATCACATATTGCACTTTAAATATGGGTGTGAGTTGACTGTAATTCACGCAGTACATAGTCGACGTCGTTATACTAGTTACATTTGATGTTGATTTGTTAGTGGTAAGTGGAACTATTGCCTGTTTTTTTAAGTAGCATTGCAGATTTGGTTTCTTGTTGAACATATGGGGAGTGGTCAACATTATAATTAGGAATTGTCATTTAAAAAACCTTTGAAATTCACTGAAATAACCATAGGTTTCAGGCAGGGTATAGTTAGGAATTATCATTTAAAAAACCTTTGAAATTCCCTGAAAAAACCATAGGTTTCAGGGGTGTTATAGTTAGCTGGACATTTCACTCATACAAAACCGTTATAGTTAGTTGTACTAACTTAACTCTCACGCCCGCAATCCACTGGTGATGATGTCACATATTACATATAAGTGAGCTAGCACTCGAAGACAGGAGTATTTTGAACCTTTTTATTTGATCCTGTCTCTCGGGACACAAGGACAAGAAAAAGAGAGGCGCGTTTTAGCAGCTCAACTGCTTTTCTCAATCTAAAAAGCGCCATTTTGGTGCTCAATTTAAATGTAAAAAAACAAGAGAGAGACAATGCACTTCAACTCTGTAGCTTGCAGTGTTCTATTATTCAAGATTTCAGTCGTGTGTGAACTTTAGACCAATAATGCATCACATTATTACAGTATCTTAGTTTGTTATTGACCTGTATTTAAACCCCTATGTGAAGAATAAAAAACAGTACTAAACCAGTGTTTCTAAGCTTTGTAAATCAGCTGTTAAAATAAAGTTCAACACACACCACATTGACAAAAGTAAAATCCCGACCTGGATTGTCACAAGCTGCCAGGGAAAAAGTCTTATTTTATGAAAGTCTTTGTCAATAAATAAGTGCACTTCATAACGACTGTAATAAACAGCTGTGCTGCAGTTCAGTCACAAACCTGCTGGTCTTAATAAAGTTGAAAAGCTCCTGTGAATTAAAACGTGAATTTTTAACCTCAAATTTAAGGCAATTACTTCAATGTACCTTTTGAAATGCCAAACTTTGAGTCCTTCCCAAATGTAGCAGCACAGTAAAATGTTCCCATGGCTGTGCTTCCATCAAAATCAAATCCGATAACCAGGTGCTCCTGCCTCCACCTCTTGGCATGTGCCTTCACAGTGCCCAATTCCAAACACAGTGTTAATCCTTGAAGTGGCTTCTGTGGCCTTACTGCAAAGGAACGTGGCCCCCGCCAAGGGAGTAATTCCATTCCCAGCGCTGAACCTGCGCTAGCTTTTTCTAGTTCACACCTCCTCCCCTGTCGGTGTTCGTGTTTGGGGGCGCACCAGCTTTTAACATTCCAAACTGGGTTGCGGTATTGTTGGCATGCATCCATATCGCTGGTGGTGGATTTACTTTTGTCAATGTGGTGTGTGGTGGAACTTTGTTTTAACAGCTGATTTACAACGCTTAGAAACACTGGTTTATTACTATTTTGTATTCTTCAAATAGGGGTTTAAATACACGTCAATGACAAACTAAGATGTTGTAATAATATGATGCATTATTCGTCAAAAGTTCACACACAATTGAAATTTTGAATAATAGAACACTGCAAGCTACAGAGATGAAGTGCATTGTCTTTGTCTATTGTTTTGTTACATTTAAAGTGATCACCAAAATGGCTCTTTTTAGATTGAGAAAGGCAGTTGAACTGCCAAAACTTGCCTCTCTTTTTCTTGTCCTTGCGTCCGGAGCGACAATATCAAATAAAAAGGTTTAAGCTGCTCCTGTCTTCGAGTGATAGCTGACTTACTTATAGAGTTTGGGAGGTTTTGTGGAGTAGTAAAGAGTCACCAGCGGTGGGGTCCAACTATGCACCACCAGTGATATGGATGCATGGCAGCAATACTGCAATCCATTTTGGATAGTGTAATGTCCTACGGTGACACATTTTGCAGACTATGACCACGATGGGTGGCAAACTACGGCAGGCCTTTATTAATCCACTGTTCTTCTGATTTGTGACACATAAGAGGCCTGCTTAACAAAGGGGCACAATGAGTGCAGCTGTGCGACAAGAGGGAGGGAATAGTTGTGGGATATATGCAGTTCTATGCAGCATACAATAAATGGTATAGCGGCATAGGGTACAACGATGAGCCATCAGAGGTTGTGAGGAATAGCTAACCACGGACAGCCACCACAGCCACCACACCCTCTTCCTCCCCACATGCCCCAGTGAATAGGAAAAGGCCTTTGACAAAATATTGGTACTTTTCAATAGATTTATGTTACCACAGAATTGAAAACACAAAAACAAGGATATATAGATTAGTACTAGGAATATTGACTTGGATATGTATGTAATTATGTGTAGGCATATTAATGTTTTCTTTTCCTAAGGCCATCAGGCTTGCAGATAATATTTTTTGAGAGACATGGATTGTAGGTAGAATGCACTAGGGTGCATTTTGATGCAGTGCAGTCGCTAGGGACTACAAAGAATGGATAGTGAGTGGTAATTTAAGGCACATTTCAATGTAGATGGACAATATGCATCGAGTAGCTATGCTTAGTATTCTAAAATTTTCAGAATTCAAAGTGTGCAAATTTAGAAATGCCTTTTAGACTGCAGGTGCATACTTTAGGGGTAGCTGCAAATATTTTGTAGTTCGACTATTATGAAGTTTTGATTCCCAAGTGTGTTACTGTGATGGAGATTCTATTGCAGGACCGGAGGCTTCTGATTATGCTTCTCTTTCTATTTATTTGCTACTCACAGCAGCCAATGAAAAACGTTTTATTATGCACATAAACTCCATTTCCCATGATGCATATCTTGTACATCACATCCTGTAAGACCCTATAAGAGCCACCATAACCGGAAACTGAGCCTCTTTCTTTGCTGCTCACGCAGAGTTAAGTGGCTTTTCCTTATCATTTTGATATATGATTATTATGAATAATCGTTAATGAGTTTTAGGGTTAATAAGCCTTCAATGTAGGAGGCGCTGTTTCGCACCCTTTGGATTTCAACATGCTGCGGCCTGATAATTGACAGACTACCGCCGAGAGCCCAGATCTGATTTTGGTGATTGCGCCCGATCGGGCTTTAAATTTGTTAAGCTCCCTCTGGTAGCTGCTACCGCTCTTTCTCCAGCAGCGTCCCTTTGATTCAATGCGCACTCCTCACCCTGACCGCTGACGGCTTCTCTGATCTGCCAGTGCGGCGACAAAGAAGAGCTGACATCGGTCCGACTGGCTACTTTTTGGTAGCTTTAGGGCTACGCACGTCACGTGCGTCCCCTGAGTGTTCCGGAGCTCATTAGAGCCGGGAACTTATACGGAGCTGTGGTGTACTACGCCTGACTCGGCTGTAATAAGCGCCTGGCCCCCTGGAGTACGCACACGCTCCATAGACTGATTATTTTGGCTCTACTTACGTCCTGTGGGCTGAAACTGCGATTATACAGCTTGGCTGAGGAGCTAGGTACCTAGATTTTTGGTGTGCTGTGTGTTGGCTCCCCCCTGTACTCCTCTGTTGACCCTCGTTGTGTTAAGGCTACTTATATTGTTTACAGCAATGGAGGACTGGGTCAGGTATGAAGAGGATGATGTATATCAGGAGGAAGTGCAAATATCTTCCTTGAAGGACAATATTGTTGAGGCTCTGGATGCTTCTGTCGAAGAGTCCGTCAACCGGGCCATAGAGAAGGTGTTCCTGGTACTGTGCAGCAGGCTCTAGCTACTGGTTTGAAACCCACCACTAAGCAGTTGGAAAGGTTTGTCAAACGACATGGTTATTCCACACCAGGTGACCCTCAAAATGGTCAGGCATCCGATGTCCCTAAGGCGAAGTTGTGGCCCCATTCGGGCGCGTTAGCAACACTACCTACTCATGCTACTCCATTCAACATGGGTGATAAGGTCCAACGTCAGGACACTGACACTGACACAGACACAGGTACTACTGGGACTGATAACCCCAACGAGGAAGCCCCTCCCAAGAGGCGGTTACGTAAATCAAAGCACATGGAGCAAGATCCACCTCAAATCGTCCACACACACTTTACCTTCAATCCGGCCGTCATCGTACACCCTAGGTCATCGGATTGGGCACCGGCTCCAGAAGTTGCGGGGTATCTTCACGACAATCTGCACAGAAGCTTCGACAAGGAAGTGCGTATCAGGTTGCATTCAGAGTGCCCTAGGCCAGATATCACGAAAAGGTGGCGGACATGCCGGACATAGACATCAGCCTCCTGACCTTTCTAAAAAGTTCGCTAAAGACCCCAAGAAAGGAATTGATTGTTCCTGGCTAGGGTGCCAGGACAAACTCTTGGATATGGCGGCATCCTTGGCCAAAATCTTAGAGATGGCCCTAGAGGCAAAGGAGTCTGGTACTCCAGCAGATCCCGACATCTTGGCGGGCTGGACCCAAAGGGAACGCCAACGGTGCTATCTCCATGGAGCGATGCAAATCGCTCCTAATGCTCATGGACTCTAATTTGACAGAGCTTGCAGCAGCAGAACCAGGTCCTTTGCCTGAAGGCAATCTCTTTGGTGAACGCTTTGTGAAGGATGTTTCTAAGTATGTGGGTACATTCACGTCCCTTGACAAGGCCCAGCCTGGCATAAAGCAAGTTTTCCAAACTGGCCTTTTTAATCGGGCCAGGTGAGGCAGAGGACTCTCGCTAGGCCGCCAGTACCACCAAGGTCCACAGTGAGGAAACTACGGCCGTGGTCAAGACGAGTGGGACTCCACTCGTGGGGGTACCTTCTACCCAACCAAACAGCGTTTCAACAGAAGACGCTTCAATAGAGGCGGACATCGAGCGGGCTTCCAAGCTCCAGAGTCTGCAGGTAAGAGTCAGGGACACCTTTCCGTTTCCATTGGGGGTCGTACTCAATTCTTTTATCACAATTGGGCTCTAATATCTCAGGATGCTTGGGTACCACAAGCAGTTCAGGGTTTTCACCTAGACTTTTATCAGACTCCTTTTCTGGATATTCCACCCCGACAACTCTCTTTTTCCCAACTAGACTGCGATTTTATAGATGCAGAACTCAACGCATTGCTGCAGAAACACACAATTTCATATTGCGACAAGGGGCCTCGCAGTTTCTGCAGCAATATCTTTTTAGTTCAGAAGAAAGGCGGAGGTCACAGGTTAGTACTGAATCTCAAAGAGTTCAACCATTTCCTGCCCTACAATCACTTCAAGATGGAGGGTATCCATCTCTTAACATCTGCTGAAGGAAGGGGACTTGATAGTCCGGTTGGACCTGAAAGACGCTGATCTGTCGATCCCCATATTTCCTCTTCACTGCCGTTTTCTGCAGTTTCAGTGGCAGAACCGGTGGTTTGAATATTTAGTCCTTCCTTTCGGACTTTCCTGAGCACCGTGGTGCTACACCAAGGTGGAGAAACCGGTGATAGCACACTTACGAGAACAGGGCGTCTCAGCAGTGAGATACATCAACAAGTTGGGAGGAACGAGGTCGTCGTTACTAGCGGAGATTGCGAAAGGCTTTTGGCACTACTGCTTGAGTCAGCAGATTTCAGTTTAGCGGAATATCTTCTGAGGCAATCCAATGTACTAGTGGATTGGAACTCGAAGTACCTCAAAGATTACAGCAACTGGCAGCTCCAACCCCAGATATTCAGTTGGTTGCAAGCAGTGGGGGGGCGTATGCGAGATAGACCTCTTTGCGTCCGGACTGAATCGTCAACAGCAGATTTTTTTCAGTTGGAGACCGGATCTGTTAGCAAAAGCAATGGATGCTTTTTCTAAGGATTGGTCCAAGGGCCTGAATTATCCCTTCCCTCCCTTTATCTTGATTCCGAGGGTACCACACATGTTACCCGGACACGAACAGAGGTAATTATTATAACTCAACTGTGGAAGTCGCAGCCCTGGTTCCCAATACTGTTGGAGTTAAGCTGCAACTTCCCCAGCATGATTCTGTGGTCCTTGAAGATGCTCCAGGGCCCTTATAGGGAGGTACATCCGATGGTAGTGTTGGGTCAGTTGTCCCTGATGGCCTGGAGGCTTTCACGCAACAATGGGAAATGCCAGGCTTTTCGGACAAGGCTGGGGCCTTCATCAACCAAGCCTGGGCTCCTTCCACCAGCAAGCTGTACTCTTCAGCCAGGAAAGGTTGGGTTTGTTGGTGCGTGGAACAACATGTGGATCCCGTGGGATCTGAATTAAACCCATGGTGTGAATTCTTATCAGAGAAAGTATCCAATGGCTTGGTGTATCGTTCTGTTAACAATTTTAGGTCCTCCATTTCTGCTGGTCATTCCCAGGTGGATGGTAAACCTGTAGGCATGCATCCAAATATTTGTAAGCTGTTGAAAGGTATTCACGTCGCAAATCCTTCCAAACCAAAGTATTCTTTGTTGTGGGATGTTTAATTAGTTCCTTTCTTATTTGACAAGTGGCTACATAATAATTTGTTGGCAAGGAAACAACTATCATCAAAACTTGCTATGTTGCTATGTCTCTCTGCCTGCCGACGCTCATCTGACTTCAAGGCTCTGGATATTACAGGTAGAGTATTTACTCGGGAAGGTGTTTCTTTCAATATTACTGCCAGAACTAAAACATTCCCAAGAAGTGTTGATTATCATGCTTTTCCTGCTAATGCAAAGTTATGTGTGGTTCAATGCCTTAGGGCATATGAAGAGGGTACTAGGTCCTTTCGACCTGATGGCTCAATTCAGTTGTTGATTGTGTTACAAAAACCTTATAAGACTGTGTCAGCTGCTACTATAGCCAGATGGTTGAAATCAGTCATGCTAGAAGCTGGTATTGATACTCAGGTTTTTAGGGCACATTCTGTTTGGGGTGCTATGGCATCTAAAACCTTCCTGTTGGGTTCTACCATACAAGATATTATGAAGTCTGCGGACTGGTCTTCTACAACTACAACAGTTAATGTAGATTGTAACTTACAAATATAAGTCGGATCGTCAACATTGGGTCCATAAAATGAGACACAAGCTAGCTCTATACCTCCAAAATCCAACTGTACCACTATCCACCTCCCTGTCTGGTCGGTCTGCACAGATTTGAAAGTGCAAGAGGCCCCCTGCTTAATCAAAATTGCTACTCCTCTACTATTTATTGTTTGCTGAGAGGAACAGTAATATTTTACCCAGGAGATTCTAGAAAATATTATACGACACTCTGCAAAACTTAACTGAGTCTCCTGAATGAGACAAATTTGGGCCGAGGAGAGTTCTAAATATTTCAGTACCAGCTATTGTCTGCTGGGGCATTTTAACCCATTCACGTTCCATGAGATGAAATTAGCCTCACTATTCCTTAGGGGAGTTCCTGCTATCAAATTGTGGACACTAAGTGCGAAACAGACGGACAATTCTTAATTTAGAGATGAGGTATTTTATTTTTATTTTTACCCATTGCTCCCCACCTGGTGCACCCCACCCCTCTCCCAGCCTGTGACCACCTTCCCCATGGGTAATCCTGCCTTCCATTAGGCAGAGCCTATTCGAGCTCTACTCTCTCAGGCATTATAGGAATAAACAATTACTAACTTTTAAATCTTAAGTCTTACTGGCTAGGGGCCCACATAACTTCAACGCCCTCCCTCCCTACCCTCCATCTCCATCTTGATCTTAACAATAAAAGCATCCAACTCCTCAGTCATACAAAGCTGATGCATATGGTTATTGCACATTACACGTAATGACGCAGGAAACCTCAACCGTGCCCTGGCCCCAGTCCATTTAACTCCTCTAACCTCTTACCCAGCTCCCATTGTTTTGTTGCTGCAATATGGGAAATACTGGTGCAAACAAATTACAACTTTGCAACCATCTATACAATAACACAAAATATAACAGAAAACACAGAAAGGTGTGATTCAGGTGAAAAGAAGAAAACTTTTTTTCTTAAAAGAACCCTCACTCACCAACCTCGTTGGTGACATACTTCATCATTGGGTTCCCACTGGGGAGACCGAATGTCCGCCCAGTGTGCTTCAACGCCTGATTTACAGCGGAGCTGGGTTTTTTCGTGATGGTGTGGTGAGGTAGTGCTCAAAGTGTAGTGTAAATGAATTAAAAGAAGACCAACTGTACCCCGTACTGACTTTAACCCCTCTACTGCGCCCGCGATTTTGCAGAAGTGCGGCACTTCCGCAAAAAGGGCGGGCTGCGTCGGCCATTGGGTTAATAAAGGGCCAGCCGGCATCAATAAAAACAAGTGAGACGGACACTTAAAGGTTTGTAAACTTGAAACCCTGTGTCCTAAAATGTGGAGGTCGACATGTTTCTGCTGTTATGTGCCTATTCAGCTCAGCATTCCTCAGGACCAAAGATTATGCTCCGGTGGTGTACGCACTCTAAGGCGCACCCTATCCGCAGGCATTTTCCCTGTGGTGGATGCAGCGTGTGCCACTTGACCACGAGTACCAGGACTTGAGACCTAGAACCAGGGAAACAGTGCAAACAACGTAATCATGCTAATTGCAATTCATGTAACGTTGTGTATCTGATTGTATGCCCCTCTGGATTGAAATATGTGGGGATGACGAAGAGACGAATCAAACTACGCATCTGCAAGCATCGTAGTAATGTCCGATGCCAGAGAAATACCACCAAACTGACGACCCACTTCTTAGAAATGAAGCATACCCCAAACAACATCAGATGGACAATTATTGAACAACTCCATCAGGGTACTGAAAGTGGTCTGTTTGAAAAAGAACAAAGGTGGTGCTACTGTCGGCTCCAGAAATCATTTCTAATCAATACTCACCATTTCCCTGAAACCTTTAAACACACAATTCATGCATCAGTGGGGCCCATAACACTGCACATTTACCCTGTTCACTTACACTTGGCTTCAAGGATTCTGGTGAATCACACTGGAGAAATGCTGTAACATTTGGTGGAGCGTCTAAACCTATTTATCTATTCATTATTTACACCTGCAGATTTAACATTTATCCATGGACTAAATTATTAAGACACACCACCAAAGTGGCAATGGATCTACTAGAATGAAAATTAGGCGTAGGAAGAATCAAAGACCAGCTTTTACTTCTTCATTTTTCTAATCTTTATTCAAAGCAAAACTTTATCATGTCTGACATTTATGCATTAGTAAATCTTTATTCAGTAAAATATTAAACTTTATTTCAAAATGATCATTTTATATGAGCTCAAGAAAAATCGCTTTATTTTAGAAGACAGTTAAAAATTAGCAAAGAACAGATAGTTCCAAATTCATTCTTCTCCTACCATCCCTAACTAACACCCTCATCTTATCCTTCAATCCTGCAAAGCAAACAAGTAAAGGAAAATGTTAAAGTTCTTACATCCAAGAATCAGTCAGCAATCGGGCAGCATCTCCGATGGAAATGGAAAAGGCGACCCCAACTAGACAAAACCAGGGGTGTTTATACCCTAAATCCCTAACTTAATCTATCTAAAATGTAACTACCATCATTTATTACGTCTCTGGTTGGACAAAATCGGGGTGGGTGAACATCTCCTCACCATTACAGCATCATTTTTTCCAACATGTCAGCAAGAAAGAAAGGGTAATTGTTTAAGTTAGTCCGTGGCCTAGACATTTCTGTGTACTTGAAACATCGTGAAACTCTCCCAGGCTCTGAGCATTACATCGTCCAGGGTTGGCACCCATCCTAGGTTCCGGCTACAGCAGCCTTGAACCTCCTTGAGCACATGCAGTTCACTCTGACTTGCAGGTTTCGGCGCGCCTGCGCAGTCAACTCGCTCACAGTTTACCCGACCGTCCATTTTCTAGATAGACCTCAGAAGCCACTTTTGGAACTATCGTGAAAACAAACACAGATTTACATTAGCTAATTAATTAAAACCCATTCTGTTTACCTCCCACCTTACTAATATTTCCCAATTAATTGTTACCTAGCACATAAGCCACATAAATGCGTTTTATACTTACAATTTTTACCACCTTTTAACATAAAACGGGTACAGCAAGTACATTTAATTTGCGTTTATTTACAAATAAGCTGCACGTTAGTTCACAACACGATAACAATACATATTAGTTGGGTTTTATTTGCACCATGCAAGCAAGTTAGTTCTCCCCATGTGTAAAATAAAAATAATGTGTGCACTTTACTCTATGGTTGGTTAATTTCGCAAAACATGCAATCAGTAAATATTAATGTTATGGGACATTAACTTTACGAGGGGTACACAAAATTTGTGTTTGCCACCTCGCTCCATCAATTCCCTCATCTGGTGATTTTATCACAAAATAACCCTCAAAATTTTGGAAAATTTAGCAGAACATGTTTCAACTTCTTTTTGTTAATGTCATCTTATAATTTTGTCTCTTTTTCTTTTGAATTCCTAAAAACCTTTTTCTTTTATTTCTTCTAATTCTATCTCATTCTTTTCTCTCATTCTTGCCAATCGTTCTTCATTCCTTTTCTTCATCAAGTTTCTGAAATCTCTTCTACCTTTGCATATACAGCATAACCTTATAAAGAAAATGCCTATCACTATAACTGTTATTGGGATTAGTATCTTACCTGTAATTGAGCTACCTATTTCTTGAAACCAATGTTTGCTTGCTGAGAAACTTTTCCAGCCTTACAAGGACACCTTCAACCTCCAGTGGTTCAATCTCTTTATGCAAATCTGTAATATTTATAATATATTTTTCAATGTTCTGACTTTTATCTGGAATATAAGTACAACAATTTTGAACTTTCAAAATTCCACAGACTCCTCCCTCTTTTGCAAAAAATTATATCAAGAAAAAGTCGGTTTTGCATAACCATAGCTCTCATAGCAACCATTTCAGTATCTACCATTAGGAATCCTCCTGCTGTATCTGTCGATAATTTATCAATGGTTGTGGACAATTTTCTAATTCTATTTGCATTAAACGAAATTCCCACTGCTGGTATCAGTGCTCCAAATACATCACCTATTATTTCTAACACAGTCTCTCTTCTTTTTCTACTTAGAACTTTACCTATCTCATGCTTTCCATTAGTACCTCTATCTACATGGAAATTTTTAGGAAAGACCAAACCCACATAGCATGTCCCATACCAATGATCAGGCAATCTATATTAAGCTTTATTCCCACATATGAAATAATTTCCAGGGAAAACAGGATCATTTCCTCCATTAAATCCCCAACCCCCTATAATTCTATAGGTGTCTTCACATTGACTCGCACCCATAAAATAATTGTCATACATTGAATTATCGCTTCTGATACAAAATTTTCCCAACATTGGTGCATCTATATTTAATGCCACATTCACATACTTGTCTTCAATATTCTCATCATCAAATGTATAATATTTTGACTTTGCATGTTTCATCTTTTCTTTTCGTTTATAAGCAATTCTCCTTTCGTCAACCATATTTAAAAACGTCTTCTCTTCAATTCTCATTTTACATGTTAAATTATTGTTGAATGCGTACTCATGTGTTAACTCATCTACTTCTAGAAAATATTCTCCCATTACGTCTGCATATTTTCTTTTATTTAGTGTGGCATCAATCTTCAACCTTTGAAATATTTCATCCACATTAGAATATTGATATTCCAGTTTTCCAGTTTTATAAAACAAACTTGATATTACACTACAAGTAACTCCATAAGTAAGAGGAAGGTGGTGATAGGTCACCCCTTCTGACACTGATGCTGGCAAATTTACACAAACATAACAGTCATCAACATTCATAGTTTTGAAATACTCAATCAATAATTTTGAAAAAGTATTTTGGGTGTAGTCACTAATAGACCTATCTTGATGCAACTCTGGCTTATACACATGAACCTCATGCACTTTCTCTTTATCAATTTGCTTACTTGAACTCAAATTTGGTTTTAACTTTGTTAAATTAGTTTGGAAAGGAATCACAATAGCTAAAGTTATCCATAGTATAGTCAATAACCCCATACATATTGAACAACACCTGCACCATTTTCGAAAAATAGAACATTTTGTCTTATGGTTGCTCATTGCCATTTTCTAACACTTTTTTCTTCGACCTTATGTCACCTATAATTTTTCACACCACACAGCACTCTAATCAATTTTTCTTCGACCTTGTGTCAATTTCTATTCTAAATAATGCTATAATTAGATTTTCTAACAAGTTTTCATCGACCTTGTGTCAACTCCTACCTCTTCTATATTTACAAAAACCGTCTCACAGGACTTCGGACTTTTTACTTTAATATCATATACTTTGAACACCTATCTTTTCTCTTAGATTACTTTTATTTTTTGTACTCATTTTCCCAATTGATTTTGGGTCATACAGATTTTCTTGACTGCTATTTACTTCAACAATTGGTGGAAGAACAATATATGTCCACTCAGGTGACTTGTACCTCTGATTTGGACATCTTACTCTCTTTGGCCTTTGAATAGTTTCTATTTTCTTTCCCAGTGTTTCTTTCTGACTGGTAATTTCGTTCACTTGCTCTTCTTTTTCCTTTGTTGCATTTATTATTTTGAATTTCAATCCTCCAGCCCCTTTAGGCCAATTGTCTCCTTTGCAGACTTTCTTAGTCTTTGGTTCTACAGTGTTATGCTCCACTCTCCAAGCTCTTTTTCGTGTGCTTTTTCTTATTGGAGTCTCATCTGCACTGTCATCAGTTTCACTTTCGGTGTCTTCTACTGCATCATTTATTATGATTTTCACAATGTCTTTATCTTCATCGGTTTTAGTTTTCTCTACTGTCACTCTGTCAGGAACTCTTTCATAACTGGTACTTGGAATCTCATCCTTGTCGTGAGTTACTTCCTTTTCCCCAGTTTCAGGATTTCTGTTCCTACTTTCAGAGTTTTCAGTTTGCGTTTCAGTTTTCTCCTTTTCAACAGCTCTCCCTTCACTTTCTCTTGCGTCTTTACTGGTGCTTGTCTTTACCGATTCTCGATCTTCAGATTGATCTTCTGAATCTGGTATTTCAACAATCTCCCTTTCACCTTCACCTTCAGAAGCAGAACTGGCTTCTGATACTTCCAGATGTCGACGTTCTTGTCGATCTTCAGTATCTGGATCCTTTTCTGGTTCAGCCTCAGAATCAGAGTCAGTTGTACTTTCACCGTTGTATGGGTATTCAGGTTCAGGCACACAGATGGTGTGACTAGCATGAACCCACCTCTTCAATCCAGCACACTTAACTGCAGTATTGCTGATCAAGATCACTTGACGTGGTCTTTGCCACCTTGGTACCAAACAATTCCTTCTGCGATGAACTTTCACTCTTACCCAGTCCCCAGGGACTAGATCATGAGCTGGAGTTTTCTCTTTGGTATTTGATTCAGTTCCCACCTGGTGGAGCCCAGAAGTTACTACATCAGATACATTTTTGCAGTAATCCAGTATGATGTCATCATTTATAGTTAGCAGCTTATTAACTGCTACATAGGCCTGTCTCATTACCCTGCCCATTAAGATTTCATGTGGGCTTAATCCAGTTTTTCTGTCAGGTATGCTTCTCAGAGTCATCAAAACAAGTGGCAAAGCATCAGGCCACTCCATTCCTGTTGCCAAACACATCTTTGCAATTCTGTGTTTAGTTGTACCATTTACCTGTTCTACTACCCCTGAAGCCTCAGGTTTATATGCACAATGTAGCTTCTGGCGAATGTCCAGAGCTTCACAAATCATCTGCATTAATTCATTTTGGAAATGCGGGCCTCTGTCCGATTCAATTGCGACTGGGAACCCGAAACGTGGTATTATCTCACGCAACAACAGTTTAGCAACAGTTATTCCGTCATTCCTTCTCGTGGGGAAAGCTTCTACCCATCGAGAGAACAAGTAGATTATTACAAGAATGTATCTGAGCCTATTGCATGGAGGTAATTCAACAAAATCCATCTGAACTCTTGTAAATGGGCCACCCTCCCGTCCCATGGTTCCAAAACTTACACCAGTTTTTCTGTTTGGATTAAATTGCTGGCAGACTAAACATCTTTGACACAAACTTTCAGCAATCATTCTGAATTTAGGATTATACCAGGTCTACCTAAAGAGACGGATCATAGCGTCTCTGCCAATATGTGCTTGACCATGGTACATTCAGGCCATATCTGAAATCATGCTAACAGGCATTGCTGGTCTTTCATCTTTGTAAACCCAAATTTCATCTGACTCCCTTTGCCTACAACCTGATTTTAGCCAAATATCTTTTTCCTCTGTTCCTGCCTATTCCTGCATATGCTTCACTTCCTGCCAAGTTTCTACTACAGTGGTTAGCATTAAAGGACTTGGAACATGTTCTTCAGTTTTCTCCCGATTGATTGAAATTTGATTCTTAGCGCAATGCTTTGCAATTGCATCAGAATAACTGTTTCCTCTGGTGATATAATCCTCACCTTTCTTGTGTGCGGAACATTTCACCACAACAAATTTTTCAGGCAGCTGTATCACGTCAATCAATGTCCTTACAAATTCTGCATTCCAAATGGGTGATCCTGCAGAGGTCAAATAGCCTCTTTGGGACCAAAGTTGTCCATAATCATGAACAACTCCATAACCATACTGACTATCTGTCACTATAGTTACTTTCACCTCTTTTCCCAACTCACATGCTCGTATCAAAGCAATCAACTCCGCTATTTGAGCACAATGAATTCCTTTCAGACAAGATGCTTCCAATACTTCTGCCACTGTACAGACAGCATATGCAGCACTTAAAACACCACTCTCGGTTCTCAAGCACGATCCAACATTACAAAATCTGATTCGAGTAAAGGTTCATCTTTAATGTCTGGACGAGGCTTTGTGCAATATTCCAGAACATCCAAACACTTGTGATCAAGCTCACCTTTCACTTCGGCCTCAACTGTATCAGGTAACAGTGTTGATGGGTTAACATTCACGCATCTTGCAATTGTCACATTCTCAGCTCCCAAAATTATATTCTCATAACGTGTCATTCTGCTGTTAGTCATGTACTGGATCTTTGCTCTTGTGAGGAGAATCTCCACTGAATGAGGTACATACACCCTCACAGGAAATCCCATCACAATTCCTTCACTTTGCTCCAGACTTACACTGGTCGCTGCTACTGCTTTCAGACATCCTGGCAAAGCCTTTGCAACAGGGTCCAAAACAGCTGAGAAATACGCAATTGGTTTTCTCATTCTTCCATGTCTTTGGACCAACACTGACAAAGCACATCCTTCTAGCTCATTGCAGTACAGTTCAAATTCTTTTTTCATAATCTGGCATTCCCAAAGCTGGTGCTTCACACAATTTAGTTTTTAACTGTTCAAATGCATTCATCTCTGTTTTGGTCAGAACAATAGGGTCACTGATGTCTGCTTTTGTCAGTCTATGCAATGGTTTTGCAATCAATGAAAATCCACTCATCCACTGTCTGCAGTATCCTACCATTCCTAGGAACATTCTTAGCTGTCTTTGCGTTTTAGGTGGCTGCATTCCCTGTATCATTTTAATTCTCTCAATTGTGACTTGTCTGATCCCTTTAGCAATCTTGTGACCTAAATACTGTACTTCTTTCTGGCAAAACTGCAATTTTGATGGAGACACTTTATGTCCCTCCTCTGACAAATGATTCAATAATGCTACTGTGCCAGCTACACAGGCATCCTTTGTTTTTGATGCAATCAAAAGATCATCAATATACTGCACCAACACAGATTCTCCAGGCATGCTCAAATTTTCTAACGATTTCTTCAATAACTGATTGAAAATTGATGGACTCTCAGTGTACCCTTGTGGAATTCTACACCATGCTAGGATACGATTTTGGAAACGAAACGCAAAAATTTGTTGGCTTTCTGGATGCAATGGAACAGTAAAGAACGCATTGCACAAATCAATCACTGTATACCACTCTGCATAATGTGGTATCTGATACAGAATTACTGCTGGATTTGGAACGATCGGACAACATGGGACAACAATTTTATTAACTTTTCTCAAATCCTGCACAATTCTTAAATGTCCCATTTGGCTTTTTCAATCCCATAATTGGTGAATTACAAGGACTGCTCTCAAAATTCCCTGCTCAATCAGTTTATCAATCACTGGAGTAATTCCTTCAATTACCTCGGCAGTCATTTTATACTGAGGTATATTCGGATAACTTGCACCTTCCTTTATAGACACTTTTACCGGATCAACTCCTTTCATCAAACCTATATCTTTTCCAGTGAAATCCCACACACTTTCTTTCACTGCCTCTTTCAGTTCAACAGAAATGTTCTCTTTATCAAAAACAGGAAACAGTTTGTCTTGCTCTGTCTCAATCATGAGCATTGTCAATTTATACAAGCCATCTTCGTCTAGAGTCTGCAATTCTATGCCATCTGGTGAACAGTATATGGCACAGTTCATTTTACACAATATATCTCTGCCTAAGAAATTAACAGGACTGCTGTCTCACACCACAAACCGATGCATATCTTTGTACGTCCCAATCTCTATTTCAACTGGTTTTGTCAAGGGAGTATTTATTTGTCTGTTACACCTACAACCTGGATCGTTTCACCCGAGAGAGGAAGATTTTGAATTTCCACTGATCTAACAGTAGAACGGGTAGCCCCAGTGTCCACTAAAAAAGTTATTTCCACATCATTCACCTTTCCACTCACAAATAGACCTGATTGATATACCTCAAGAGGGACTCCATGCACACACTCTTCTTCCTCCCTCAGGCACCGTCAGAAACTTTCATCCGGCTCACTGCCATTCTCTTCTTGCAACCAATATTGAGGACACTCATTTACTCTTTGGGGTCTTTTTATCTGCTCACCACCGCTGAATCCTGTCTCTGCACTGTATCTCTGCTGATTCCCACTGTATGGCAGTGGCGGTTGCGGCACCTGACTTTGCTGATTTGCTATTTGCTCTTGCTGTGGTGGCTGCTGATTTACCTCAAACTGCACCTGCAGATTCAATGATGTATGTTCCCCATTAACTCTAGGTGGACATTTACACTCTCGTTTCCAATGCCCTATCTGGCCGCAGTTAAAACATGGCAATTTCTTTTTCATTTCATCAATATTTCCCACTAATTTAGGTTTTCCCTTAATCCCACCTTGATTCCCTACATTTTTATTCTCCATCTTTGCTACTTGTTGTACGGCTACTTTTACTTGTGCCCACATGGCTTTTTCCTTCAGCTTCTTCTGTTTTGCATCAATCTCTTCACTGCAATATTTTGCTTGTCTCAGAACCTTATCTACTGAACTCGACTGCCAATCCATCCTGCTATGTCAAATCATGTCTGAAATTTCTGGTCTTAATCCATATACAAATCTGTAAACAAAATGACTCATGTCCTTCTCATTTAACTCCTCATAACCACTGTACTGTTTAAAGACTAACAACAACCGTTCGTAAAATGAATGCACAGTTTCTTTCGGCTCCTGTGTTGTTCAGTCTATTTTTACCCAATCAGTTTCTTTTGGAGGTATTTTGTTTTTCAACCATAGTATCACTTGCTCATATTTCCTCATCATGTCTGGTGAGGGAGCTCCCGTTTTCTCGTCTCTGGGATACTCCTCCCTTGGCCAATCCACAGATATTTTGCATTCTGTCCATAAATCTGTTGGTACCACTATATCAAATAATCCATCTAAATCAATCAACAATACTTTTGACACTTTTACAAATCTGTCCACTTGTCGATACCATTCTACTGGCTTCTCTCTCAGTCTGGGAAAATCATTCGTAAATGATAATATATCCTGTCTGCTCCAGGGCACATGTACATATCCTCCTCCAGGAATTTCTCTCATAGGGAATTCAGTTATTACCTTTTCCTTTTCCCTAATGGGGAAAGCTAAAGTAGACTTATCACTATATTCTTCTTTCTTCTTTGCCCACTTAACTCTCCATTTACCTACATCACCCCATTTGCGCAATAACACAATTAAATCTTTTATCTGAACTTGTCTTCCTGCAGTGTTCATATTTTCAATGTCTCTTTCTACAAAATCGACTCGATAAGATTTCTGCAATTACTTTATTTTTGAAAAGTCTATTCCATATTCACTTGCCACTTCTTCTAATTGATCGTACATTGTCTTTGCTCACCATGTTATGCTTTTACATAAAAACATGAGCTCATCATCCTGATAAGTTTTTAACCTGTCTGTCCCAATTGTTCCAATTATTAATTCCTCCATATCTATTTTTAATTTGGCTACATCCAGCACTTTTATTTCCTGCTCTTTTAATTTTAACGTTTTTATCCATTCACTTAATTCTCTGTCTGATGGACCCATAGGCGTTTGTGTTCAATCTATTTTGTCTGCACTCCTTTCTGGAGTCGCAGAATCAGATTCTGCTACTGTTGGGAATCCGCATGTCAAGTTTTTATTAAAAATTAACTCTGGTGGATTTACACTCATATTCTGCCTTAATTCTGACAAATCAGGATGAGCACTCTCTCTTGCTCTGTGTAGGCTTTGTTGTAACGGAATGGTTAGTCTCGGCTCTCTTATTTTCTGATCATCGAATACTGGTATCACAGGTCCTATCGTTACTGGTAGAGTTACAGCTTCCATATTTTTAGTAAGGGTTTGAATCAATTCATGGGCTGAACGCTCATATTCAGACATACTTGGCTGTTCATTTGCTTGTCTTTCCGGACTTAACATAATTCTGTGTGAATCATTATTTTGTACAGGAGTACCTGTAATTCTAGCTTCTCCTATTGGTGTACTCGGGATATATCTTGTTTCTACTCTTTCAGGAAAATCTTTAAAATGTGATGGTTGTCTTGGTGATTCATTAACTCTTTCTTCTACCATCGGGGCATTTGGGGTAGTCCATAAAGAACTTGGCTGATATGGAGGTGGTCTCCTATTTAATATTTCTTTTAAAACAACATCCTCTGATTCACTTTCACCATAGCTTTGATTTCCCAGTTCTGTATTCTTTTTCTTTTCTGTACTCTTTCGCCCCTCATATTCTTCTACCAATCTGACGGGATACATGCCATTGCACATGCTTCCATCCCTCCATCTTCGCATTCTACTCTCATGTGTTTCTCCCCACAAATCTCTGCCTTTACCTCTCGGTCTAAGATGCCTACTCAACCTTTCGCTCTCCATTTGATGCATCTCATCTTCCCATTCCACCAATGCTTCAAACTGAGTCGGTCTAGGTCTTGGTTCAAGATTCATCATTTTGTCTCTCAAATTTCTCAAAATTGCTACATCAAATGATCCTCCTTCTGGAAAAGCTAATACACCATCATCCTTGTTATAATGTACCCAATTTTCCAACCAAACACACGTATGGTAACCATATTTGCTCAACATATAGGAAGCTGGCGTTTTCGGTGAAGGAAGTACCTTTCCCTCTCTCGTAACTACCTCTTTGTCTTTTACAAACATGTTTTTCAGCTTTTCGAACCATGAAGATTTCTTCCTGTCATCATCATAATAGTAGTATGACATTTTCGATAAACTTTCCTGCTTTCAAAAGATTGCGTACTATTCTGTTGTTGATTCCGTAACACCAACCTATCACAGCGCGGTTCGCACTAATGCACCAGTTAGAACACGATACGTCACTATAGTGCTTAACCAATAGCCTTTGCTGCTTTCTGCGGTGAACCAATCAACTCTAACTCTGCCTTGGTCACGTGGACCAATCCCAGCGCGACACTTTTGACATCACCAGCGCTTTGGCTTCTGCAGTGCCGACTGACCCCTCCTTTACAGGGTTTTTTCAAGAAGCCGTGTTTACAAGATATTTTACAAAATCAGTTAGTAACTTTACACAAAATAAATCCACTAATCTGTTTCGCTAATAAAGTGAAAGTTTTTTCAATCACACAAGTATTCTGTAACCAGAGTAGACGACGCTTATCTCCTCAGAATTTTTAGACTCGCCGATAAAGCAACACTGCTGGCTTTACCCTTCTATCAGGCAATAACGATCTTGCTTCTCTAGGAAAGCACATACAGAGATCTTTTTCACCTCCTTAGAGACAGTCCCAGAGTTTCGCTTGAACGCGTATTGCAATATCATTTACACACGTTCACACGGAAAACCCTATTCATATATACATGAGCTCCGTGTTACCAGTAGGCAGCGCGTCCACTAACCCACCACAGAATTCCTCTATTCTTAGCAAAAGAGAGACGCCACTCCCTTTACTCTTCAATCAAGCTCGGGTTAAGACCTATTACTCTCCCAGCAGTAAGTTTTAATCGGGAAGCACGGAATGATCCCTATACTTGAAGGCTGAAATTTCATAGACTGTCCTCACTATACATGTATCCTTTCACACCTAAGGTCCCTAAACAGTGATATGCGACGATACCACCGCAGCATTTGGCGATAGTCCTTTTTTAAAACAGACTAATTCACTGTGCGACTACCTTGCCACACTTCCTCCACCTGCAGACGGAGGCACTGGCTTCACCCTACTCTATGAAGCCTTTCCAGGACTACATGTAACGTAATACAAACTCAACAGATGTTAGTCATAATTCTGTAACTCTATATAGTACATTACCATAACACTAGCTAATTTCCTTAGCAACCACTACTCTGCTACCAAGTAATAACTGCTACAGCGCGGCTCCAGAAATCATTTCTAATCAATACTCACCATTTCCCTGAAACCTTTAAACACACAATTCATGCATTAGTGGGGCCCATAACACTGCGTATTTACCCTGTTCACTTACACTTAGCTTCAAGGATCCTGGTGAATCACACTGGAGAAATGCTGTAACATTTGGTGGAGCGTCTAAACCTATTTATCTATTCATTATTTACACCTGCAGATTTAACATTTATCCTTGGACTAAATTATTCAGACACACCACCATAGTGGCAATGGATCTACTAGAATGAAAATTAGGCGTAGGAAGAATCAAAGACCAGCTTTTACTTCTTCATTTTTCTAATCTTTATTCAAAGCAAAACTTTATCATGTCTGACATTTATGCATTAGTAAATCTTTATTCAGTAAAATATTAAAATTTATTTCAAAATGATCATTTTATTTGAGCTCAAGAAAAATCGCTTTATTTTAGAAGACAGTTAAAAATTAGCAAAGAACAGATAGATCCAAATTCATTCTTCTCCTAACATCCCTAACTAACACCCTCATCTTATCCTTCAATCCTGCAAAGCAAACAAGTAAAGGAAAACGTTAAAGTTCTTACATCCAAGAATCGGTCAGCAATCGGGCAGCATCTCCGATGGAAATGGAAAAAGCGACCCCAACTAGACAAAAACAGGGGTTTTTATACCCTAAATCCCTAACTTAATCTATCTAAAATGTAACTACCATCATTTATTACGTCTCTGATTGGACAAAATTGGGGTGGGTGAACATCTCCTCACCATTACAGCATCATTTTTTCCAACATGTCAGCATGAAAGAAAGGGTAATTGTTTAAGTTAGTCCGTGGCCTAGACATTTCCGTGTACTTGAAACATCGTGAAACTCTCCCAGGCTCTGAGCATTACATCGTCCAGGGTTGGCACCCATCCTAGGTTCCGGGCTACAGCAGCCTTGAACCTCCTTGAGCACAGGCAGTTCACTCTGACTTGCAGGTTTTGGCGCGCCTGCGCAGTTCAACTCTTGCTCACAGTTTACCCGACCGTCCATTTTCTAGATAGGCCTCAGAAGCCACTTTTGGAACTATCGTGAAAACAAACACAGATTTACATTAGCTAATTAATTAAAACCCATTCTGTTTACCTCCCACCTTACTAATATTTCCCAATTAATTGTTACCTAGCACATAAGCCACATAAATGCGTTTTATACTTACAATTTTTACCACCTTTTAACATAAAACGGGTACAGCAAGCACATTTAAATTGCGTTTATTTACGAATAAGTTGCACATTAGTTCACAACACGATGACAATACATATTAGCTTGGTTTTCCCCATGTGTAAAATAAAAATAATGTGTGTACTTTACTCTATGGTTGGTTAATTTCGCAAAACATGCAATCAGTAAATATTAATGTTATGGGACATTAACTTTACGAGGGGTACAAAAAATGTTGTGTTTGCCACCTCACTCCATCAGTTGATTTACCACTTGTCCAGCCACCAGTTAGGACTCAATGAAGATATTCCTTGTAGAAGGATAACATAAGGCGCAGAGGTAGCATAGATCCCTTTTTGTTTGCTATCTAACAGAATGCAGTATCGTATAATAATTTAACCATTGTTATACGGTCCTTAACCCCTGAAATTAACATCCCATGGGCTTGATTGTGGCTCTGTTTTGAATGTCTCCATTTTTTCTAGTTTTCCACGTGCAAGATTTAATGTGTCTTCGGGATCCCCTGTTTTCACTGCTGCTCACAGAGGCTACCTGTTTATTATTTATAATAAATAACCCTGCGCAGTTGCAATTAATAAAGCTTTGTGCATTTGTCCCTAAAACCATTCCCTTTGGACGACTGTAAAATCATACCTTCCTTAGGAGTAATCTATCTTAATACCCTCTGCCTCTGTACAGTGAGGCATGTTGTTAATAAAGTTTTATACTGAAGAAGTTTTCCCTTTGATCTGATCTATTCGGTATATGTATTCGCCAATACTATGCCCTTCATGGTGAGCGAATATAAGCGCTTTGTTAACTTGTAATTGTTAACTTTATAATAAAGACATGACTTTTTTCCACTTATAAAAGTCTGCTAATAGTATTTTATCAGTACTCCTGAATTCAGGCCCCTTTTACTTTAAGGCCTATGATGTCATGACGTCGTTCCGACAGCAACCACGTGACCGCGGCGTGATGCATTTTACTTCCGCATCTCGCCGGCGTTCCGGGTATTTCGGGCCGCGGATGTGCTAAGAAGTAGGTAGGCTGTGGGGAGTCGCCATCTTGAAAGTAAGTGGCAATCTCAAAATCTGCGGGGATCATGGACCGCATAAGCGCGGTTTGTCGGTTGACTAACGCGCTTGCTCTGTTGTTATCCCTAGGATAAGCACGGCGTAAAGATTACCCCTGCCGTGAGAGCCCATGTAGCAAACTTTACTACTTTTGATAGTGAGTTGTAATTCTTGCCTTATCTTCCTTTTTCAACGTTGTTTTCCACCCTTCCATTTGGGAACAATACTTTTTTCGGGGGCAAGCATTTTCTATTTAATTTCATTTAAAATTGAGTAACCACGAACCATGGCTATACTCGGGTGCATGTAACCGAAATTGGTAACTATATGCACATTCAAACTGGCTCAGAATGTAGCTCCCCGCCAATTGTTACCCTTATAAATTATGGGTCACAATCCGTTAATTATTAGGCGAACTTCTGGCACTACATCCATTCCTTTGGTGTTGGAAGCACAGATGGGTGATAAAGGTGCTATAAACGGTGTTATTTCCATCTAAGGGACAACAGAGAGTGGCACAATTGGTCAATTACTCTTGTCATGTGATGTAATAATATGTCATTTACATGTTGTTTGTCCTTGTATCAACCATGTCTTACAGAATGCGGGCCCTGGTGAAGTCTGGGTGAGCCCACACGGGTAAAACCGTGAGTTTTTTTTGTATTTTTTAAACACACATATCCCCACGGATAGGGTGCGCCTTAGCGTGCGTACACCACCGGAGGATAATCTTTGGTCCTGAGGAATGCTGAGCTGAATAGGCACATAACAGCAGAAACATGTCGACCTCCACATTTTAGGACACAGGGTTTCAAGTTTACAAACCTTTAAGTGTCGGTCTCACTTGTTTTTATTGATGCCGGCTGGCCCTTTATTAAAGTCAGTATGGGGTAGAGTTGGTCATCTTTTAATTCACTTACACTACACTTTGAGCACTACCTCACCACACTATCACGGAAAAAACCAGCTCCGCTGTAATCAGGCGTTGAAGCACACTGGGGGGACATTCGGTCTCCCCAGTGGGAACCCAATGATGAAGCATGTCACCAACCAGGTTGGTGAGTGAGGGTTCTTTTAAGAAAAATTTTTTTCTTCTTTTTACCTGAATCACACCTTTCTGTGTTTCTGTTATATTTTGTGTTATTGTATAGATGGTTGCAAAGTTGTAATTTTCATTTGTTTGCACCACTAGTCACTCTTTTGTAGTTGTTATTTAGTATCTTTGAGGGGTAGAGGAGTGACCGAGCGACCCTAACTCTCTTGTTGTTTACATATATGCAATATGGGAAATATCAGATCTTATGGAGAAGGAGAAGGGATTTAGACAAGTAGATATTATAGTGCCTTCCCTGAGAGCTGAGGTTAAAATGAGCTCTTTCACAGTGTATGGCAAAAAGTTTAACTGAATCTTCCTGGGTTTTTGTTTGGCTAGATTTCTCTTGAAAGGAGCACGGTGCACCCTTTGTATCTCGTGGACGAGGTCTATACTGGACGAGTTCTTCAACACTGTTTCCTTTAACAGGGAAATCACAAACCCCTTCTTCTTTCAGAGTTAATTGATGTTTTAAGGTTTTTGCACACTATGAACAATTATTTTGGGTTCATTCCTTCGTCTCCCTATGCAGCGTACTAAATCTCCTGTTTTCAAGATGTGTGCATGCATATGCTCAATGATGATGTTCCACCTCCTCATGTCTGGTTGGGAATTCCACTTCCACTGGTGGATGTGTCTTATTGTTCTAAATATTTTTTTATATATATCAAGGACTATTGATCATTCATGAGATACTTATCACAGAAATGTTTTTTTTTTAAAAGAGAGGGGAGTACAACTAGATCCCTCAGATTGTATCTATAGGCAGACTTTAACAGGAAAATGTATCATGCCACAGGCTCTACTACAAGAAGCATTAGACCAGCTACAATTTCCCACAAATGTTTGGATCGAAGCTTGACCATGTGTCCCCTGTGATGCTAAAGCAGCAGCTATTTTCCTTCTCCGAGAGGTCCTGTTAGGTATTAAACACAAATTAAGATCAGCATACCACCAATAAAGCTATGAACTGTCTGCTTAAAAATAAAATAAGCAAGATAAGTGCCACAAAAAAATGCTCCAAGTTCGGACCACCACCTAACACACCGATCAGCTTGTGACTGGACAATCAATAAATGTAATAGTCCCAGCAAGTAGACCTAAAACTGCTACTGAAAGTTCTTCTGAAATTATGAAAGCTGAAATGTATGAGTATTTGTATGATTTAACACATGCTGCACAGTTTCTTTCTTCTCAGATATCCAAGCGGAAGGAGAAGGGCCCCATTGATCCTGTGCTTCCACTCATCCCTCCCGGAACACAGATCTTTGTCCTCAAGGTCGTACGTTGGTAGAAAGACCAAAAGTTTGAAGGACCCTTTAAAGTCACAGACTCCTCAGCAGCAGCTGTCCACATTGCAAAAAGAAAAGCAAGGATACATCGGAGTGACATAAGGGTTGACCCCGCACCACCTCAGCAATGAACAACGAACAAGAGGAATGTAACCTGTTTCCATTGACTATCCGAGAAGAAGACGGTGATCATTTGGTGGTCTACGGATTCAGCCGCAACACCAGCAATGCAAAAGATCCTTATGCAAAGATATGAACTTTCACTGTGTTGCTCTATATTATTGTTGGAGTGGCACTAACAATGTTTTATTGGTTTGCTGTTATTGCCTAGAAAAAAATACTTTTATACCTCGAGAAGTTGAAGTTACAGGCACTACTGTGCATTCCATATCATTTTCCCCTTACCCTACTGACACCTGTAGCAATAGTGATGGCACATTTAATAACACAACATGTTTCAATACCTCTATTGCCAGTGATGGTACCTCTAATGTTACAATGTGTCTCTCTAAGTCGCCCCATCGTTGTATCATTGTAGGGGTGCCCCAGTGGCGTGGCATCATAGTCTCCATGATGCTCTCCAGGACAACATGTGGTATAGTTAGATGGCAATAGCAGTGAGGCAGGAGACTAATGAATCCTGTTATGTGTGCTAATGTATTCTCCATGCAGTAGGCGCAGATAGACTAATTTTCTCTAGGGAAGTACCACCATGCACTGCAAAGAGCTCCCACACTTGTTCCTCTGCCAAATATGGGGGCAAGTTCAGATTATTGAGACTCACATCTCTGAAGTGTTCATAAATACCACAATATGGGACCACACCCCAATAATGCACAAGGTTATCACTGACAGTACCAGCATAGAGGAGGAGATAAAAAAGATGCCTAAGATAGGAGTTCTTGATATAGACTTTAGGGCAGCCTTTGTTAGGAAGAATGGGTTTATGATAGTAAGATCACCCTCAACAGACTGTAATGACTCTATACCTCACAATCTACCATGCCAAAATAGCACTGCTCTATGTCTCTTTGCACAAATGTATGTCCATGACAAATAGAGTGCCCCAGGCTACTTGAGGTGTTGAGCAGCATCCTTAGGGCCTCCTTCGGTAGACGCAGATTATGAAGATGGGATAGACTGGGAGGTTGAGGATGTGTGTTACAAAGTATGGTCTCATCTCCAACTGCCTCCTTGATGGAGCAGCCTGTGCTCACTAGATCTATGTACGAAGTCACCTTGTTGTTACTGTAGCCAACATCTCCCACATCCATGCCCATTAACCCCTTCCATGCGCTGCGAATTCTGCCAAAGGGTGGGGGGCTAGGGGTTGGGCATGGCACTCCGGTACTTATGACGGCTCCACGCCATCATGAGTCACGGGCGGCGTGTGCTCATGACGGCGTGGAGCCATCATGACCCCCCACTCATTAATTTGCCCGCACAGGCGGGGAATTAGTGCCGCGTGGGTGGAGCAGCAGCGGCATGACGGCTCCACGCCGTCATGAGCACACACGGCCCGTGACTGATGAAGGTGTGGAGCCATCATGAGCACCCAAAGGGTTAAATGACTGGCTCTGTTACCTTGCTCCACCGACATCAGCGGTATGCTGAGTACTTTGGTAGACAGCCTTTAAAGACATACCCCAGGAGTTCTGCCTATTCAACGAGGCCCAGCTCTTTTTCAACACCATCATTCTGGTGTTCCAGATCAAGGCAAATGCACGCTGGCTTCGAAACACCAAGAGGAGGGTATGCCTGATTGGGAGTTTGTCTGTACATTCGTGCCTGCCAACGATGAAGGAAATGGCTCCATCATCAACACCATGGAGGACTTTAACAAGATAGAAAAGAAAATGATTGCTGAAGGAGATGCCGTAGCAGACACAGCCACTGATTGGTCGAACTTTAACTGGATGCCTTCGTGGCTGTCTGCCATTCTAAAAATGTTGTTACCGGTTTTTGGTGTGCTATTGATCCTCTGTTGTGCCGCACAGGAGTGCTGTCATTTTGCTAAAAATACTGGTAGTAAATCAGAAGGTATGAACTCTGCAGGAACATGAAACTTCAGAAAGCCTATATACAATAAGTAGAGTAGAACAGGGAATGGGGATGATTTAGTGCTCCTGGAAGATGTAGCTCACAACGCCAGGACCACACTCACTGCAGGCCCCTACCATTAAACAGTGCTAGGTCAACTAACCCCAACTCATCACAAGTAAATACCAAATAGGATTAGATCTAAACTTGGATACACCATCACCTACACCTATACATCCCTTGTTGAGATACCTGAAGGAGAGTATATAGAGTTAAGGAAGCCGCAGGAGAGCCAATGTTCCTATGTGACTGACACATCTTGGACACCTCAACTGGGAGAAGGGCCTGCAAAGTATGCTGTAAGAGTTTTGTTGAAGAATGAATAAGAGGAGGAAAATGAAGCAGGGTCCAGTTGTACCATATAGTACCCCAGGCCCATGATATCTACATCTAAAGCATGAGAGCCTCTAATGTCCCTGCCAACCCATAGACAAAGTTGTGGTAAATTGGCCACACTGCCTTTAGCGTGTACAGAGGTAGTAGGCCTCATGCCTTCTGTAACCTTAGATGTATCTCTCCTGTAAAGGCCACGATCGTCAGGTCACTGCCTTTCTGATAAACAAGTCCCTGAGCCCCTGTCCTCTGGGTGCACATCCAGATCATGAAGAAATAATCAGATGCACCTGTCATCTATAAGAACAAGATGGGCTAAGAGTCCAAGTGGGGGCTAACCGCAACTTTCCGCAACTTCTCACCTGATGTTTTGCTAGCTTTGGAAACTAAGACAGCGACATGGCTCAAACTAAACTTTAACCTTTTGATGAACTTTGTACCTTTCTGTAACTTCTTTTTTCTTAACCACATGGCAGCTAGAGCTATTCCTCTGCTGTGCTGGACAGCAACCAAAACGGGTGTGGTCATGACGAGCTCAGCTCGTCATGAGCACCTGAGAGGTATATGCCATGACGAGCTGAGCTCGTCATGGGCACTGAAGGGGTTAATTTTCCAACAAGTGACGCAATTGTTTTTGATAAAATATCCAACCTTTGTTATGTTCTGCGGTCAAACACCTGCTAATGTTTTGATTCTGCGGTCACCATTTCCTCATTAAAACTGTATAAAAGGACTGTCCACTGACCAGTTCTTTGATCACCTCACACAGTGTATTTCACAATGAGGTGCTCCCAGCTAGCTCATTGATTTGATTGATTTAGCATTAGATAAGGTTATACTGCCTCATTGCATTTTGATATTCAATTTCTCTCTCACTCACTCTCTTTGAATTGCTGTGATTTAATATTTGCAAGATTGCATGTTTTTATTCTTGATTAACGATGTGTTTTGGACACTTGTTACTTGCTTGCTTGAATAAAGTTCCACTCCTGACTCGATTCCTGCTTCTCAGAGTGTATCTTAATATTTCAGATAACACATTCAGTGTTTGTCCCGTTTGATGAAAAAACCACCCTCTAACGTCCCTGTAACCTTTGTTTTTTTCAGTTTAATTCAAGAAATGTTCACAATAATTTATATGCATTGTTACTACTTATTTTCTCATATCAGTATTTGAAATACCATCCAAGCCAACCTGAAATGAATAAAAGCAACCCCTGACATGTGTTTCGCTCTCATTAGAGCTCTTCAGAGAGGTATTGCTTGGTCCAAACACAAGGGAGCAAACAGTATAAGTCAAAAGAATGCCTTTTCAGGCACAGAGTTCCTATAAGAAAACACTACAGCTTGCCGGAAAAAAACATTCATCACAAACCAACAATAAGATATGCAAAGTAAGTACACATAAATTATTTAAAAATATAAACTCACCCTAAAATCAAGTAAAAATAAACCAATATACTTAGGACTCTAAAAACTACTAAAATGTAAATATTTAAAATGAAACTGACACTCCTTTTCTCTTCCAACAGAAAGGAAAGCACCTGCTCCACATTACAACCCCCACAATGGAAAAGCTGCAAAACAGTGTGAAACATCTAAAAATAACATACATGTAGGTATAAATAATAGAAGTGGTTGTATAATTATATATGTAAATAACAAATGTACAAACTTTAAAGAATTGTATTTATTTATACTATTGCACTACTTTTAGATACAATGACAGAGAGAGCTAAATATATGAAATCCCAGAAAGAAAAGCAGTTACTTAAGGCGCTATTACGAGTTTGGCAGTGCCATGGACTGCCGTTCCTGCGGTGGCAGTCCGATTGTGGAGTGCTCGGTGCTCCGACTGCCTTATTATGAGTTGGGTGGAGAGGGTTTGCAAAACCTGCAGCTGAAACACCAGAACAGCCAGCAGACCACCAAGATCACTGTCGGGGAAAGGCAGCCACCATAGGGTGGCACAGGGGAGCTGCGCCGTCATCTGTAATATGAGTAACCTTTTCCACAAGCTGACCGTGGCGGTCTGACTGCCTGCTGCAAGGTAGCGGTAATGATCGATTTGGGGTGCATACTCACCCCTTTCTTGTTCTTCCAGGCAGAGTTCTCCCCTTCACAGCAGGATCTTCACCCTGAGGATGACAACCCTGTTTGCGACGATCTACCGGTGAGTCCTTTTCCTAGAATATACCCATTGCTAGGACTGCCCACAAAGGGCCGATTCCGGCAATGGGTAGATGGTATGTTAATCCACAAGTATCATGCATATGTGTGCATCCGACACATATGCAGTTGAAATGCTTACACAGGCTCCGATATATTCTGTTATACTCACCACCTTCGCAAGATCTCTGTAGACACAGCGCCGGCACCATGGTCAACTCGTGATATGGCAATCTTTGGACCGCCATCGCTGTGATCCACTGGCGGGCGCAGTTCTCGGGCAGTCGGACTACCAAACTCAGAATCAGGTCTCAAGTCACATGAGCTACACCTACAACCAAGAAAGTACATCAGCAGAATATGTGAATTGGAAATGTACCAAATATTATTCTAATGCATGCAGAGGGAGAGCCATTACAAAGGATGACGTTGCAACTAATGTAAGGGAACACAACCACCCCCAAATGCAACATAAATAGAAGTAAGGGAGGTAATGCAGCATATAGAAGGATCAAGCACTAGCTCCCAGGAAGCCCCAACCAAAATCCTAAAAGATATATTCCCTGAAGCCCCCAAACACATCATAGGCCATCTACCACCTATAGCCACTTTAAAACATGTAATTGCACACACCAAAAAAGCCATCAGTGATACTGCTCCTGCTCCTAGAAGATACCAAGACATAAAAATGAGCAAAGATTTAACAATGACACATAATAAGGAACCAGTGACAACCTAAACAATGAAAAACAAATATTTTTTACAGCAGATACCTTACTAAAACTAAGCCATTGTCAAACCTGGATGATGGGTGGGACCTTTAAAATGTGTCTCGATCATTCACTCGGATATACAACATACATGGTGAATGTCAAAACCCAAATATCCCTTTTATGTATGCTCTACTACCAAATAAATAAAGCAGCACTTTGCTAAGATCCCTGAAACCAAAATAAAGATAAAACAAATAACAACTGTCCCCAGAAATACTCATAGACTTTGAACAAGCCATGATTAAAACCATTATTAAAGTATGCCCCCATTTAGCCATACAAGCCTGTTACTACACTTTCAATCAAACCATATATAGACAAACCCAACAATCTGCACCAACAGCCAATTTGCCTTTGAAATAAAAAAAAGTATAGCACTAGCCTATGTCCCTGTTGTGGAGGTAGCTAACCACCACAATGTCCAAATAGAAAGACCTTTCTCCCAACAAAACAAAGGCAAACTAAGCCCCCTAATGTATTATTTTGAAGACACTTAGGCTGTGCATCACTCTGGACACAGACGTCAACCCAAATTCCAAATACCATGGTGAAATGTCTATGACAGCACATTGGCACAGGAAGCCAAAACAACAACACATTGAAAGGATGGAACAATGCCTTCCAATCCACACTAGCCAGAACCCAACCTATACTCTATAATTTTATAGAAGCATTGTAATTAGAGCAAACCTATCACCAATTATGAATAGAGTAATCCGTTAGCCAAATTGCACCTAAACTTAGCAAGCAAACCACCAGGATGTGCAACATGCTACAATGTAAAGTCAAAATCTTCATAAAGAACAAAGAAAGAGATTACCTAGAAATAATAACCAAAAATATATTATAAAATAAATAACCCACAAAAGTCCCAAAATACTCATAAAATCCAAACCAACAACACAAATTATTTATATATAAATTATAAAAATAATATTTTATTACATCAGTCTAAACATTAAATAAAACCCCAATGTTAAATAAGACCGAGATAATAGAGTAATATATACATTATTTGCACGAATAATCTAAACCTCACCAACCAAAAAGCTCAAAGAATACACTCAATCCATCATATAAAATAAATAGAACACATAAACCACACATTCCCAAATAACACCCAAATAATATTGACACAAACCATAATATATAACATTTCCCACCCAAAACAAGTAAAATAAATATGATTGTATTGTCACCCTAAGTGTAAAGGGTATGCCCAGACGTGGATACTGTGCTCACTGTGCCACTGCATTCAAGCTAGTCTGGATGATGAGGGGTGATACACACAAAACCAGTCACAAGATGCTTGTTTCCGGTCCAGGGAGGACCTGCCTTGGAAGTTTGGTCTTGACTGTTTCCATGGGTAGCAGTGTCAAGACTAATTTGCATATGGCTGAGTCCAAACATGGGCTGTTTGAGGTGAATGTTTGATTTGCTCAGCATTCCATCCATCATTTCTTCTTTTTGTTACTGTTCTGTAGCTGCAGATCTTCCTTTGCATCCAAAGTCAAAAATAATAATATTTTTTTTTCTTAAAAAGCAAAAAACATGCAAAAATAAAACAAATCTAATAGAAATTACCCGGAGCAATTCAAAGTATCTAGGAACCTACAAAAACCTGGAAAAGTATTTAAAAAAACAAATTATCCTAAAAATCCGAATAAATGGAAATCAAAGCTAAAAATATTAGTTTATTATAAACCAAGGGTGATTTCCTTAAACAATAAAAACAGCAATTGCCAATGTCCATAGGGCATGTACATAGGCATGTACATAGACAAAAAATTGTAAAGTAAACAAGAAAACCAACCCATAAAACATGTTACATTCCCCAAAATACATTACACTTAGGAGCCTATTAAAAGACTTTGTCAGAGCAGTGGTGTGTCGGTACAAACCACAGCTCCACTGTCCTGCAAAAGGTTGTGCCACCCGCCCTCCAGATTACAACTTTTCAGTAGCCTGGCAGGCAGGCGGCGCAGCAGTCCCATGGCAGTGCCTCTTCTGAAGGAGGCGGTGACATTTAAAAAGACACCGCAAAGGGACCACACTACAAGATTCCTGCACAACATGGACTCGAACGTCCATGCTGTGCAGGAACCTATGTGCATGCACACAGGGGGGCCCGAGTTAATCCCCCGTGTATGCATCCACATATGTTTGCGGCACAGGGGGGACTGTAGGGCCCCCTTTGTTTCCTCTCCACAAGAGTTTTCATGGCTGTGGAACCACCATAAAAAACCCTGACTGAGAGGAAACTCCTAATATGCTTAGCAGGACAGGGGCAGTCCCGCCAAGCATATTGTGGCCTCTGACCACCACTTCTACACCAGGGAACAGCAGTTCCCTGGCAGAGCCGGCAGTCCCAGGGCAGTCCAACTGCCTATTTATTTACATATTAATGTAACACAAAAATAATAATTTTACTGTAATAATTTGCATATCATTAAAATAAGGAACATTACTTTTAAATGAAATTATCACTCTTTAATAATATCCCCACCCTTATCCCCTAAAACGCCAATATCAAGCTGCTAAAAAGAAAAAGTATATAAATCAATTATTTTTAGACATAAAAGCACCTAAAAATACTAATTTCAACATTTGCATAAAATAATGAATTATCTTCTGGAAAACATAAATTAAAAAAATTAAACATGTAACAAACACACTACAATAAATTACATACAAAATAACACTAACAAACAATATTACATTCAACAATATTTTGTTAATCAAGATTTTTTACTACAATATAAAAACAACTTTAAAAATGACATTCTTACCTACGATATTCCTGTTGACGATATTTTTGACATCTTGACACAATATTTAAGCCAGGCTTTAGAAGCCCTGTTCCCATGATGCACTGGGCCAGGGACAGACTAATTTGCATATAGCCAGGTTCTGAGCTGGGATGGGGCAGTGAGATAAATAACGGTGATGGATCAAGCCCTGATCTTTGGACTGGGTAAGAGTGGTCTGCTTAATTCAGACACTCTGTTCATCACCATCCCCTTTTCTGAATCGTTTTTGGCCACTATAGGTGTGGCAGGGTATACTCAGACATGAGTCCCTTTCTCACTGCTCCATCAGGATTCAAGCAAGCCGGGCCGAAGAGGCTGAAATGCCAGAAACCGGTCCCCGGTAGCTTGTCTCCTTTCTGGTGAAGAATTGGCTTGGTAGTTTGGTCTGCCCTGTTCCCATGATGCACTGGGCCAGGGACAGACTAATTTGCATATAGCCAGGTTCTGAGCTGGGATGGGGCAGTGAGATAAATAACGGTGATGGATCAAGCCCTGATCTTTGGACTGGGTAAGAGTGGTCTGCTTAATTCAGACACTCTGTTCATCACCACCCCCTTTTCTGAATCGTTTTTGGCCACTATAGGTGTGGCAGGGTATACTCAGACATGAGTCCCTTTCTCACTGCTCCATCAGGATTCAAGCAAGCCGGGCCGAAGAGGCTGAAATGCCAGAAACCGGTCCCCGGTAGCTTGTCTCCTTTCTGGTGAAGAATTGGCTTGGTAGTTTGGTCTGCCCTGTTCCCATGATGCACTGGGCCAGGGACAGACTAATTTGCATATAGCCAGGTTCTGAGCTGGGATGGGGCAGTGAGATAAATAACGGTGATGGATCAAGCCCTGATCTTTGGACTGGGTAAGAGTGGTCTGCTTAATTCAGACACTCTGTTCATCACCACCCCCTTTTCTGAATCGTTTTTGGCCACTATAGGTGTGGCAGGGTATACTCAGACATGAGTCCCTTTCTCACTGCTCCATCAGGATTCAAGCAAGCCGGGCCGAAGAGGCTGAAATGCCAGAAACCGGTCCCCGGTAGCTTGTCTCCTTTCTGGTGAAGAATTGGCTTGGTAGTTTGGTCTGCCCTGTTCCCATGATGCACTGGGCCAGGGACAGACTAATTTGCATATAGCCAGGTTCTGAGCTGGGATGGGGCAGTGAGATAAATAACAGTGATGGATCAAGCCCTGATCTTTGGACTGGGTAAGAGTGGTCTGCTTAATTCAGACACTCTGTTCATCACCACCCCCTTTTCTGAATAGGCTTTAGAAGCAGGCACTAGATGCAGCAACCTGTGAGCATGTCAGTTAGCAGTATTGGTGCAATGCAAGCGGATGTATGACGGTACAACGCGTACCGTTACAACGCGTCCCTTTATGACGCAGTTTTAACAACGCAAGTCGTTACAACGACTTGCGTTGGGGGGGCGCTGATAGTGAATAGTTTAATTTACTATTCCAACACCAGTCCCCGTGGATAGTAGGGAAGGTGTTGGATAGTAAATTAAACTATCCCCTATCCTAGAGCGCCCTCCAGCGAAAGTCGTTGTAACGACTTTCATTGTTAAAACTGCGTAGTAACGGTACCGCGTTGTAGCGGTTCCGTTGTAAAGGATGTTTCCCAATGCAAGCACAATGGGCCACATGTATCAATATAAGAAATAAAGATTACCTAATTGTGATTTTCTGTGAATCGCAATTAGGTAATCGCTATTTCTAATGTATGAAACTCACAGAGTTTCATTTAGCGATTCCTGGGGGTCGCAAATCAACCTACCTCATTAATATTAATGAGGTATGTCACAATTTGCGACCCCCCTAAGAATCGTTAAAATCAAAGGGTTGGTGGCCTGATAGGGTCAGCAGATCACCATGTCTGTGATTGCTTTTCAATAAAGTAATATTCTTTTTTTTAAATGCAGCTCGTTTTCCTTAAAGGAAAAAGGGTTGTGTTTAAAAGAAAAAAATGAAAAGCTTTCTCTTCATTTTTTCAGAGCAGGCAGTGGTCAGTGGGTCCACTCCATGCTCTTCAAAAACATTTTTAAAACCATTCCCAATGGGAAATGGGTCCCTTGTGGACTCCTTCTCATTTGCGAACGAGCTACCACCAGCTTCAGGTTGGTAGTAAAATGTGAAACTTTGGCTTCCGCATTCACGGTCACAAAACATTTCTACATACCACTGTGATTCGGTATTTAGAAGGGCCGCCCTAAACACGCCCGTTCCAAACACAAATCGCAAACCCATTTTGCGATTCAGTAACAGGTTACCGAAAAGCAAAATAGGGTTGATTCATATGGAAAGCCTTTTTTGCGTTCGCAAACTGGCCGATTCTGTGAATCGGCCTGTCTGCAAACTTAAAATAGCTTCATACATGTGGTCCGATGTGTTTTAGCCGATATTTTGTCCACAACCAGTCCATTTTGTCAGTGGCCCAGCGTCCAGTGGAATGCATTGCACCTGCTACTTTTTCTCCTGCAGCTTCATTATTGTGGTACATCTTGTGGTCTCCCTTCTTTCTAAAGGTTTCTCCTCATGCTACAAAGGACATTGTGAACTCCTAGAACTATACTATCAGGATGCAAAATTGTTTTTTTTCCACACGCAATATGTGCAGGTTTGTGAACATTACACATATTACATTTTTTAAAAATGGGGGTGGTTTGTATGTAAGTTAAAGATGGGGTAAGCCCTTGCATACAAACATTATGAGCAATACCTGCTCAATATATTTTGTATACAATTTCTAAAGTCACTTGGTGAATGCTCAGTGTATGCAGCCGTGGCTCGCTTGCAGTTTCACACTTTTGACAAGACAATCTTCTCAAACCAGTCTCCTATACGAATTATTAGTGCACACAATTCAATAATCAGGATTAAAGCGAGATTGCGCTCACCCCAAAAAAATATTGCAGTAGAAACAGTATACAGATGTTCCTCTGCATTCGTGCAAAAGCTGGTCACTTTCTAACCCCATATTTAGATCATAGGTGCCTCATTTATGAAAAGTGAAGCATCGCTGCGTGAAAACAGCAATGCGTCACTTTTCACCGCACTCTCCGTGCGATACTAACGATGCATCGTATTTACAGTATGACACATCATGTCGCAAGGAGTTACAGATACGTCAGTATTTCTGACGTATCTGTAAGCGCAAAAGTGACGCATTGCAGGAGTGTGTCACAAAAGTGAAGCAACTCTAGCAATGTGTACTTTCACATGGGCAAGTCCCATGTTGTTAGTGCCTGCGTCAGTCTTACGCCTGCCATGAGGCAGGCGTAAGATTTTGACGCATTAGAGGCCAAGAAATGGCGCAGTGAAAACTTATAGATTTCACTGCGTCTCTTCTATGACTCTTTCTTGCGTCAAAACGCCCCCCCCTTGCATACATTATATATGGTGCAGGTATAATGTGGCGCAGGGGTTTACAAAGTGACGCATCTACCTAGATGCTTCACTTTGTAAATATGGTGCAAGAAGGCACATTTTTTCGTCCGCTGGTGCGTCACAAAAAGTGACGCACTAGCAGCGTAAATGTGATGCAAGGGCTCATAAATAAGCCCCTAGGTTTTTTTCTGCTACGTTCAGCTTACTCCACCATAGGTCATGTAATTTGGTTGTCTTGTGTTTCCGCCTCATTATAATGGTTCCCCTTATAAACTCTGCCCCTGTAATGCCGGCTCAGCTGTTTTTCATTGAGCACACAGAGCTCCTAACACAAGGGGAGTCACCAATTTTGCTATAATAATTTGGGTCACGTGAAAATCATGAGAATTGAGAAGTGGAACTGATAATGTGTATTCTTGGAATTGATGCCAATCTTGCTCAATCGGGCTTATGTTTCATGACTCACTTCCTTTATTATTGGTCTTTCTGTGTGTCTTAGGCCTAAATCACACCGTCCACAGCTGCTACATGAACCATGACTGCCGCCTTAGCGTGTGGATTTAGATCAGTGTAAATTGAAGTGTGTTAGTCACCAACAGGGTCAAAAGAAAGGTCCAATAAAATAGTTGTAAGGGTCTGGAGGCTGCCTCTTTAAGTGCGCAAAATATTCCATGATTCTAGAAAAAAAGGAGGTTGGTGTCAGGTTGAACAAATAATTGGAAATGTTTTAGGCAAACTGTTAGAGGGTTGGCCCAAACAGAATGAAAGTGATCTGTAGAAAAGAGCTTTGGGCCAGAAGTAGGTGGCCATTTACCGACCGGTAAATGGGTTTTTAGTATGTAGGGGGCTACATTTACCGATTCGGTAAATTTACCGGATCGGTAAATTTACAGAATCGGTAAAATACCGAATTGGTAATTTTACAGATTCGGTAATTTCGGGATGTAGGTGGGGCTCTTCAGAGTCCCTAAGGTATTTTACCACCCAATTCAATGGGGTGGTAAAATACCGAATCGAGGTGTGCATGCACATGTGTGCATGCACACCTATGCCATGTGGCAGACAGACATGCCCTTAGGGCATGTCTGTCTGCCACATGGCACACATGCCAGTATTTGGGGTGTTAGAGGGTGTCAAAGTGACACCCCCTGCACCCTTGCTTGAATCGGTATTTACCGAATCGGTAAATACCGATTCGGTAATGCCCATTGATTCCTATGGGCTTCAATGCCCATAGGAATCAATGGGCATTACCGAATCGGTATTTACCGATTCAGTAAATACCGATTGTTACAGAATCGGTAATTCAATTACCGATTCTTCCTACATCTCCCCCCTTCTATTTTACCGATTCATAAATACCGAATCGGTAGAATTCGGTATTTATGAATCGGTAAAATAGAATTACCTACATCTGGCCCTTTGTTCTCAATATTCCTTGGTTGGTATGTACAGATGTTAGATTACTTCCCACGCTGATACAACAACTGTTCAAGAAAATGTCTACTAGGACTATTGTGTGTATATAGGTCGCAGGTTACAAACCTTATAAGATCTCAGCACTCCGGGATCATTTTGTGTATTTTTACTCTGTAGAGTATGGTTTGTAATATTGCCTTCTTTACATGGTAGCACATGACTGTGTCCTCCTCACAAGTGTGCGCCAAAGAACCTGGGGGCATATTTATGGAATAGTAGAGTAGTGCAGCAAGTCACGTTGCTGTACTCCGTCACTGGGAAAGGGCAGTAATGCACTGTATTTAAGGCATACAGCACATTCCTGACTTTTCCCCCTGTGCTGGTGCACTTTTGGCAGCCTAGCATCAACTCAAGCACGCATGCTCCAGGGTGCCAGGGTGCCTGTGTTCCATGCAGGATTATTTTTGTGCGTGCAGGAAAAATAATCCTAATAGGCATGTCTCTCTTTCTATGTGTGCTGCATAATGCTGCACACACAGAAAGAGGTAGTAATGAGGAAAAATAAAGATATTTCTCCTTGTTATGCCTCAACTGGGGAGGCTTATCTTTTTGGCGCATTATCAGGTTTAAAAGGTCTTGTAAATCTGGGAATGCGTTAGAATTGATGGGAGTTGCATGGAAACACCCACACACCACCCATGTAATGCCTACCCAGAGTAGTGTAACACAACACAGTGATTTGCACTGTGTTGCGTTACTCCAGTTTTTTGACGCCACTCAAAGCCACACAGGCTTTGCGTGGCTTTAAAAATCTAACTTACGGTTTGCATCTCTCTTGGACCACTTTGGGTGGTGTAAGAGTGACGCAAACCGGGTCATAAATATGACCCCTTGTTTTTGCCTAAGTGCTCCAAATGTGATTTAACCACTTCCATGCTGCCGTCGGCCAATGGCCGACGGCAACGCTACCTCGCTGGTACGGCCGTCGGCCAATGGCCGACGCGGCCCCGCCCGTTTTGCGGAAGTGCCGCACTTCCGCAAAATCGGCGGCGCAGCCAAGGTGTTAAACATGCAAACCAGAGATTAAACGCAGATCTCAGCAACAGGTTCCTTAAATCACTGAGGTATCCTTTCACTATATCAGAATGACTCCTACTTAGCTTTTCTAGGCTAGAAGCAAAAGAATACATGAAAATGTAATCTATGTTTAATGTTTGGATGTCAGAGTTGGGGGGGTAGGGTGTGGGTGTTGGTGAGGAATATTCGTGCAGCAAATCACGGCAATTCCTTTTGATTACTTTTTTATTTTTTTATTGCACAGTTACTTAAAACCATTTGCAATATATCACACTTTAAAATACAAAGGATACCTCTATTCTTTCTATAACTAAACATAAAACAGTATAAAAATTAGAAAGATCATTAAGTCTTTAAAAGTTTTATTGCCGCTGTGGGACTTATTATTTCTGATTGTGAGGCTTTATGTGCAAATTGTCTGATTCATCCGCCTTCTCCAATTTGGAGCGGACTTCCTGCATGTATCTCCCAATTCTGGCAACGTCCGTTGTTTCTGTGCAAGCGAGTGTAACTGTAACTGCTTCCTTTGTAGTTCGAACACCTTTACGTAACCATATAGGTTTTAATAACTTTCGCCGGGATTGTAAGAAGCCTGTGCAACAACACATTAGATGTTGCAATGATTCTGTTTTAAAATGGCATATTCTACATTGAATTTTGTTTTCCAAGGTTTTCCAACCGGGATTTAACTCTTTTATTGGGTGTGATACCAGTCTAGCCCACTGGATGTTTTTTAGGTCCTTTCTCCCGAGTGCTTGGTTAAGATAGGGCTGAAGTTTGTGTTCTTTGTATGTTGCTATTATCCCCGTTTGACGTCTTCCTTTTTCCAGATGTGTTAGATCATTTTCTCTTGATAGCTAATAGCATTGTTTGTTTATTGCCTTTTTTTTTTTTTCCAAGACCTTTATTGCTCATTCAATCACTTTACACAGCTTCTGGCCTACAACCCCGGGGCCGGCCGCCATCGTATTACTATGCATGTTGTTCGACTCGATACACAGCCGTTTAGCCGCCATCCCTGGGGCGCGGCGGCAGGTCACTGTCACCCCTATGGGCGTGTCTGCATCGCAATACGAATCATTGAGGTCTAGTTTTTCTTTTATTATTGTATAACCTTGAACATTCAAACCAACTAGTAGTTATCACTTTCGGTCCCCAATAATTCCAACATTTTGCGCTGCGCCCCTGTGTATTCCTGGTTGATCTTCCTCGTATCAGTTATCGCAGACCCAGTGTTTGTAGTCCACCCTGAGCCCAGCCTTTGTGGTCGGTGTTCCCCCCTGTGCCACCGCTGCCATGTGTGCCTCCCCACTCCTCCCCCGCTCTACGGTTAACTTCCCTCCTGAGGTAGGAGCCACGGACCCCCTTCCTTCTACTCTAGCAATTCTTCCTCGCCTTCCTCGTCCGATGTCAACGGTTCTTCCTCTTCCAGTGGTTCACATAGGTCCCCCCTGAGAGTGTTCCATGGGAGCCATATCTTGTTCCACTTACGCGGGCATGCCCTAACTGTGTACACTGTTCTTTCTACAAGCATAACCCCGTCCATGTTCGCGCACCACTGCGTTAGCGTCGGGGCGTTCTCCGCCCCCCATTTCTGTGCTATGTCTCTTTTGGCAATCACCATACCTAAGGTGGCCCATTGCCGCCCGTGTCTGGTGAGGTCTGTGGGGTCCCATATGTTGAGTAGGCATTTCCGAGGTTCGGAAGTCAGTGACGTCTCCAAAGTTTGTGATATAGTTCTCATGACCTGTCTCCAATACTCTTGAATGTGGGAGCAGTCCCATAAAGTGTGGAACAGTGTCCCCTCCTCCCCGCACCCTCGCAGGCAAAATGGGTTTTGTGTTCTGTGGATAGTGTAGAGCAACGTTCGTGTATAATACACTCTATGCAAGATCTTGAGTTGCACAAGGCGGAATCTCGCCGATATGCCTACTTCTTTGGGTGCCGCCAACGCCTCGTTCCATTCTGACTCGTCCATATCCCCCACCTCCTCCACCCATTTAGCTTTCAGCGCTATGGTCGGGTCCACCAGGTTATTTACTAGTTTGCGGTATGTGAGGGAGGTTGCTCGCTCCTGCATGAAGTCTGTAAGTAACCTGTCTTCCATGGGTGATGCTTCTGGGATTGTCGTACCGTCGGGAATGGCAGCCAGCAAAGCATGTCTCACTTGCATATATCGATACTGTTCCGTGGGCCCCATCCCATATTGCTGTCGCAGTTGGTCGAAAGGGATTACAGTGTCTCTGTCCCACAAGTCTCCTACCGTGGACAGACCTATGTTGTCCCATGATGCGAATCCCTTACTGCTCCTCAAGTTACACAGGGCCCTTGCGTCCCATAGAGGGGTTAGTTTCGTGATCGTCCTTTTCCATCCCAGTTTCGCCTGTGCCTTATGCCACAACGTCACAGCGAGCTTCGTGGGCCCGACGAGTGTACGCACCTTCCTCATGTCATACAGTGGGGCTAGGATGGTGCTGGTACCCAACTGCAGTCTGTCCGCCCGGTATGCCGGGTCGTCCTGAGGCACATGCAGCCACTGGTTTATGGTTTTCAATTGGGCGGCCCAATAATAGAGTTGCAGGTTTGGTAGCGCTATTCCTCCCTCGTACCACCCCCTATGCAGTTTAGCCTGGGCTATCCTTGCCGGGCGGTTATTCCACAGTAAACCAGCGACTACAGCGGATACCCTCCCAAAGTATCTATTGTGGACCGGGTAAGGGGTATTCTCTAGGACGTACAGGAACCGGGGCAGCGACATCATCTTGTAGAGTGCCGCTCTACCCAACAGTGTCAGTGGCAGCGCCGCCCAGAATTTAACATCCTGCTTTAGGCGTTCCAGTGGTGGCGACAGGTTTTTGTGGTAGAATTCCGCTGGGTCCCTTGTGACATGGATCCCCAGGTATCGGAATGAAGATCCCGCCATTGTGAGAGGGCACGTGTCACCCAACTCGGGGGACGGGCCTTGCAGTACATAGAGTTCCGACTTGCTCCAGTTCAAAGTATACCCCGACACCCTCCCCTGCTCGTCACAAAGCTTCAGCAGTGCCGGTATCCCCCGTTCCGGTTCCGATAGGTACACCAGCATGTCATCTGCGTACAGCGACAGTCGGTCTTCCCATCCCTCAGTCCAGACAATCCCCTTCAGCAATGGGGTGGATCGTATCTGGGACGCTAGGGGTTCCAATGCGATTGCAAAAAGTAATGGTGAGAGCGGGCAGCCTTGACGGGTGCCTCGCCCCAAGTGGAACGTACGGGAGATATGGCCGTTTGCAACCACGTGGGCCAATGGCTCGGTATACAGCAGACGAATCCAGGCCACGAATTTCGGGCCGAAACCCATACGTTCTAGGACTTCAAACAGGTATCCCCACTCCACCATATCGAATGCCATTTTAGCGTCCAACGCCAGGATCACCGCCTTCTCGGTCAGCGTATCAGCCTTTGCCAGTACGTTATGTACCCTACGCAGGTTGAGGGCGGTATTCCTGTGAGGCATGAAACCTGACTGGTCTGGGTGTATCAGGTGGGGTAGGAAGGCCATCATCCGAGTGGCGAGGAGTTTAGCCAAGATTTTAAGCTCGGCGTTGAGCAGGGAGATAGGGCGATATGACCCGCACTCCCCCGGCTCTTTACCGGGTTTGGGGATTGCAACTATAGTTGCCACCCTCTGATCCTTCGGAAGGATGGCCCTTTCCAGGCTATCATTATACATTGCCAACAGAGGTCCACTTAGCCTGTCCGCTGCAGACTGAAACCACTCTATCGGGACACCATTGGGCCCGGCCGCTTTGCCCGGCTTGACGGCGTGAATCGCCCTTTGGATCTCTTCCATCGTGATATCAGCCTCTAGTTCAGCCCCCTCCTCTGGTGAGAGTGTGGGTATGGGGATATTCTCTAGAGCTGCTCTCGCCATTGCCGTTGTCACTGCATATTCTGGCGTATATACCCCTTCGAAGTAGTCAGCCAATATCTCCACTATTTCTGCAGGGCACGTGCGTAGCCGCCCCTGTTTATCACGAATACTCTGTATACCTCTGGCACTACCTCCCCTCTTGTCTAGCCATGCCAACATTCTCCCCGCCTTGTCCCCTATGTCGTAAATTCTATGGGTCGTATCTGCTATCTGGGACAACGTTTGTTGCCTGATATGTTCCCTAAGCTTTTGTTGTTGTAGGGTGACTGTCTGGGCGGCCTCTGGCGTGGGACCTGCTTCGTGTGCTGCCGTCGCTGCATGTAATGCCAGTTCCAATTCCGACCGTTCGTGATATTTCTCCCTGGTGTGCACTGTTATAGTGGCTATGGCCTGGCCGCGCAACACCGTCTTATATGCTTCCCATAGGGTAGCCGCGGACCCCACTGACCCAGTGTTCTCCCCAAAGTAGTGGGATGTCGTCGTTTTAAGTGTTCTATTAATCTTTGGAATTTTGAGGAATGATGCGTGTATCGGGTATATTCTCCTACGTTTCCGTTCCTGCGTGGATAGCTCGAGAGTGAGTGGTGAGTGGTCAGATATCCCTCTAGGGTGTATCTCAGCTGTGTCGATGTTTTGTATTCCCCCTCCCAGCGCCATGAAGTAGTCAATTCGTGTCAGACTATTGTGCACCGCGGAGTGATAAGTGTATTGCCTCGCGGCAGGGTGTGTGTAGCGCCATACGTCGATCAGTCCCAGTGCTGTCATGAATTTTTGCAACTGAGAGGGACCGCCCGCTTGTGTCAACGCAGGCACCCTATCTGCAGTGGGATCAAGTACTGCGTTGAAGTCACCCCCTATTATTGTGTCTCCCTCAGGTAGGTCCAACAGAAATTTGCCCAACTCCGGAAGTATGGTCGAGTGTAGTGCAGGAGGGACATAGACGGATACTACATTCAGGGGTCTCCCCTCCCATTGGCCCCGGAGTGCTGCGAAACACCCCAGCGCATCCACCCTGGTGCCAAGTGTAATAAACTGTGCTGACTTCTTCACTAGAATGCCCGTACCCCTTGAACCTGTGGAGAACTCTGAATGCACCGCCATCCTATATCCTTTTCTGTCAAGCACTTTCGTTGCTGACCCTGTTAGGTGCGTCTCCTGGAGGAGCACCAAGGCTGGCCCCATCCTCTTGATCGCATTCAGTACCAACCCCCTTTTGATCTTGTCCCCCAACCCTCGCACATTCCACGACATGAGTTTGAGCGGCGTTACCCGGGACCGCTGCGCCCCCTCCTCAGCTGCTCGTGCTTGTGTGTCCTGCATTATGTGATTTGCGAAGTAAATAGTGGTATTCGGGACCCCGTCTCAGGGTGTGTCCGCTGAGCGGCAAACCCAGGTCGTGCGTTCGCACAGGTGTAGCGCTAGACCTCGCTCGTGGAACTACTAAAACATTGAAACAACCCCTTCCCTCCACCCCCCTCCCTGCCTCCCTGCATAACGGACTTGCAACCGCCCGCCTCCCCAACTTAGCAGAGTGCTTGACCCATCCCTTTAACAGTGTACTTGCGCGCTGGGGTGGAGAATCTTCCGGAGCAGGCGACATCCCTGCCCTCCTGTGAGTCCTCCAGGTCCAGTGCCCAGGCGTACCCTCCCGCCAGATATCGTCTTAACGGACTTTTAAGCAGCGTCTTTCGTAGATTCAGCATTCCACCCCTCCTTCAGCGCCCTGACTTTCCAGCGTCGGGGAGCTATGTCCTCCTTCCCCTCCAACTGTCTGCGACTCAGGGGGGCGATCGTTCCTGTGGGTCCGGTCCTGTCTCCTCGTGCGATGGGGCTGGCTCGTGGTTCTCCAGCCCTCCAACCAGTCTTGCGCCGCCTCCGGCGTCTCAAAGAACCAGGCCTTGCCCTCTGCTACCACTCGGAGACGTGCCGGGAAAATCATAGAGTAGGGCATTTCCTTTGCCCTCAACGCCTTCTTCACCTCCAAGAAAGTCTTCCTTCTGCGTGCCAACTCAGCAGTGTAATCTGGGAAGAAGGCGATAGTCGTGTTCTGGATGCGGATGGGTGGGGAAACCCTCGCCGCCTGCAAGATGGCGTCCCGGTCTCTGAAGTTGAAGAGTCTCGCCAGGATAGGCCTAGGGGCTGCCCCCGGCTTGGGCGTTCCACCAGGCACTCTGTGGGCCCGCTCCACCGAAAAGAAGTGAAAGAGGCCCTTTGGCTGTAAGCGCGTCTTGATCAAATCCTCTACATAAATGTCCGTTGCCCCTTTCCCTTCAGATTCCGGAACTCCTAGAATGCGGACGTTGTTCCTTCTCGAGCGCCCTTCCTGATCGTCCATCTTGTCCCTAAGGAATTTGTTTTCGGCCGCCATTTTCTCCATTGCTATTTGTAGTTCTGAGACGTCTTCCTCCAGGGATTTCGTTACCACCTCCACTTGTTTTACTCTCTCGGTCATCTTGTGTAGATCGGCCCTGATCAGGGTGACTTCTGTTGCAGTGGAGCCCACTGTCGTTTGTCCCTGAGCCAGGGCACGCATCACATCCTCCAGCGTTGGTTTCTTCGTGCCCTCCCCCTCCCGGGAGCCGCCCGTCGATGCACGAGAATCCACTTGCGGTGATGTGCTTTTGTCGTAGGCGAATTTGTCTAATCTCGCCTGTACGGTGTTGTGTTTGGGGCCCCTACCTGCCATGATCTTTCTTGCGTCCGCCCCACTCCTGGTTCGTGGGGCCGCCGTGCCTTCCGGGTCTGTCCGCCAGGAGCGGGCGATCTGTCCCCCCTCAGCCTCCGGGAGTCCAGTCGGCCTCTGTTGTCTCGTGGCCACCTTAGTCCAGTATCGCTTCACGGAGGAGTCCGCAGGTTTCTGGCGTCCCTCCCGCTCCTGGATACCTCTGTGCCCCTTCCGCCACCTTAGGCTGTTCCGATGCACTGTCGGGACTGTGGGGTGTGTGGTGGTACTTCGAGAATTCCCTGTGCTGTTCCAGTGCTTTTTGGGCTATTGCTGCGCAGTCCCCACTGCCCCCTTCTCTCGTGAGAGCTCTCACGCTCTCCCTCACACTCCCAGCCGCCGGCGATGGTCTTGTAGTGCGGCGGGTGTTCCGACTGGGCAAACCCCCGTGGTTGGGGCTGGCAGTGTGTATCACGGGCAGGCGATCACAGCCTCAGGCCGTCCCCGGTTCTCGACTCTCGCCAGGGGGCCCCCCCGGATGCGTCGCCTCTCTGCCTCCGGGTGTCCTGCGGGGGGGGGGGGGTCCCAGCGCCGCCACTTACTTTATCGGCGCTTTGCCAGCCGGGCGCCCGGTCCGCCTTCCTCCGTCCCCGGGTGCCCTGGCCTCACGGGCGTCGCGGCTGCAGTCCTGGGCTCCCTTAGGCTCCTGGTGGGGCGCCGATTCGTCCTCCGGGTCCGGTGCCGACAGCTAGTGCGCCGCCGTTACCTCCGTCCTCGATGGCGCTCCAGGCTACCGGCCACCGACCACTTCCTGCGCCTGAGTCCCGCCGCCACCTCACTTCCGCCCGGGCCACTGTCGTAGGGCAGGCCGCTGCTTATCTTTAGACACAGGCCGCACCTCGCCGAAATCCCCTTCGTCCGTCCCGGGTGCTCGCCTGCTCACCAGACGCCTCTGCGGGGTTCCGCCCGGTCCCAGACCCGGTCAGCCCCACCGGAGTGTAAAATTGGCCGGATAGATGCAGCGGATCTATGGGGGATATCGCCTTACTCACGGAGCTCCTCGGTTAAGCTGCCGCCATGCTCGGCTGCTAGCCACGCCCCGTTTATTGCCTTTTTGATGATTGGATAAGTTATGCCTTCCTGGCTACAGTTTTGTATTGCCAGGCCCAAAACTTCTACTGCTTCCTGCAGGTAAGCCTGCCATGGATTAGGTGAGCCATCGTAAATGGGTTTTAGCCTGCTCTTCAAGCTCCCTTCCGGCGCTCTAAGTGCGGAAAAGTAGTATTTAGCATGCGCTCCTAGGCATTCTTTGCTCTGGTGGACCAGGCCGAATTCTAAGCGAATCCCGCTGTTACGTGTGTATTTCGGTAGTTTAAAGACACGTTTGTATGCACAGCAGTGTGCTTTATTCATCATTGTACTCATTTTGCCTGGGAAGGCCTGGTGGGCGTATCCTGCGACCGCCCTTATTTTTGCTTGTAATGCCTTTCTGATTAGAATGGTGGTGGGGCTCTGCATTTTCTCTTGTAATTTGCACAAAGCATAAGCTGTAGATTCCACCGTAGATTACATTTTATGTAAGTGCATGTTAGCTTTTCCTGTATCGCTCAACCAACACCCAAGATAGTTGTAGAATTTTGAAACTGTTATTGCCTCCTTTCCCAATTGCCATTTTAGGGCTGTTTTTCTTTTGCAATTCCCAAAGATCACAACTTTGGTCTTTCCCGCATTTATCTTTAGTTCATTATTTAGGTTGTAGTCGTTTAGAGCATTGAGAGCCCTTTGTAAGCCTATTTTCGTATGGTCCATCACCCCCAGATCATCCGCGTATTTTAGGATTTGAATTTTACTGCCCCCAATTTTTGGGACTGCTAGGTTAGCGTTTTGTATCGTCTTACCCAGGTCTGCGGTATATAAGTTAAAAGGGGTAGGGGCAAGTATGCATTCCTGTTTCAAGCCCCGATTTGTAAGGCACTTTTTTGTTGTGATGTTATTAACCAATTTAACTCTGATCCAGGTGTTGCTATAAAGAGATATAATCGCATTTAGAAGGTCAGAAGGAATTTGCCAGTTGCACAGTTTAGTCCAAAGCTTGTCGCGTGATACTACATCAAACGCTGCTGAATAATCTATGAAGCAAGCATAGACTGGTTTGATTTCCCTGCCATTAGCTTGCTGTCCCAAATAGGATATTGCTGTGATATTGTCTATGGTCGAACAGCCTTTGCGGAACCCAGTTTGGTAAAAAGGGAGAATATCATTTTCTTCAACCCATCTAGTTAATTCTGTCAGCAGGGTACTTGAATAAGCCTTCCCTTCAATGTCCAAAAGGGCTATTAGTCTGTAGTTTTTTGGGTCAATATTATCACCCTTCTTGAATATTGGTTGTAGAATTGACCCGCGCCACGAGTCTGGCACCTTGCCGTGCAATCGGCATTCGATAAATAGACCAGATAGGACTCTCCCCCAGTAATTTGGGTCCTCCTTAAACATTGCAGCCGGGAGACCATTGGGTCCTGGTGCCCCGTCTTTCCTTATCTTTTTTATCACTTTTTCCACCGCCTTTACATTTTGATCTTTAAGCATGACTGTGTTTGTGGAGTTTAAGGATTCTACGTTGTTTTGAGTGCTCTCTATGCGTTGTGGCGCTTCCACTTTTAGTGCGTTCTTCCTTGTCCGTGTATATTGCGTCTACATGTCTCACCCATGCATCAGCGTGAACAGCATTACTCCGGATTATCTTATTATTATCCAGCTTTGCTATATATTGCCAAAGTTGCCGGTGTTTGTGAGGTTTTGTTAGTTCATGTATTTTAATCCACTCTTCTTCGAGCCTGTTTTCTTTAATTATCCAGAGCAATTGTTTCTGTTCTCTGTGCAGTTTATTGTATTTGTCCCATGTATTCTTTGAACCAGCGATTTTATATGCTCTTCTTGCCCTTTTTAGATTACGAATTATATCCAACAATTGATTGTTTTTGTCTGTAGGTTTTGATGTCTTCTTCTCATTAGGGTTGGGCTTGCCTTTCTTCAAACAAATTTTCAGTTGGTTTGTCCAATTTGTCCAATTTTCCCTGTGGGGTCCTGCCACAAAGTTGTTCCCTTTTTGCTCTTCTTTTTCTTTCCAATTTTTCAGCGCAGTCACCTGATGCGAGTTCCATTTTATTCGTCTCACCACGGCGTGTTCTTCGGCGCCATTAGATTGGAAAATCGTTGTAATTCTTTCCCGTTCTCCTAAGGTGACGGTAAGTTCTACCAGGAGTAATGCATGGTCGATTGTTTCGTCCGTTTTTATTTTGAAGTTTGCAATTTTGAAGGCTATCTGGTCGCATAGGAAAATATAGTCAATTGTGGAGCTGTTCTTAAATGTAGCTCTCATTTGGTTGTTTAGGTCAGGTTTTTGCTAGTGTTCTGCTGAAGTTAATTCATATTCCAATAAGAAGTTATTGAAGATTCTTTCCGCGCCAGTTAGGTGACTCCTTTCGGACTGTTTTGTTCCCAAGTGGTGCAAGTTAAAATCACCCACAACCAATTTTGCTGGAGACCGATGTATGGATAGAATTTCCTGCAACGTTGTAATCAAGTGTTGAGTAGCCTTTAATTTCCATTGAGCAGGTGTGTTTAAATATACATTAATTAGGAGAAAGGATGAGATGTTTTCCTTGGCATTTCTTCCTTCTATTAGCAATGCTTGTAGCGTGTTTGAGCCGGTGTTTATCTTCGATAAATAGTTTTGCATATTTAACGTAGACTGAGATTCCGCCTGATGGTCTTCCATAACGATTGGGTTTGGTGGCGAGTTGATGGAAGCCCGCGTACCCTTCCAGATGAACTGGTTCAGTTGCCCAGGTTTCTTGTAGGCATACAATATCGCAATCTAGCAGTTTATTTTTTGCTGTCATTTGTCTGAGGGTATTTTGTAGGCCAGCAACATTCCAAGAAACAAGTTTAAGATTTTGATTTGTTTTTAGACCTGGTTCACTGTTGATTCCCTGTTTTAGGATTCTTGTTCTAGATTTGGGGTCAAGGTCCCCTGAACGCACCCCCTTGTTTACTTTAGTGTCAGGTATGACGAGTAGAGCTCTGAGTGCCACTGTGATTCCTACTATAGTTCTCCCTCCATGATGTTTTTTGAGGTGCATCTTCTTTTATTGTTCTTTGTACAATCGTTTCCCCCTGAGTGCTTACAACGGTGTTTAGGTTGCTATAATTCTGTTGTAATTGCTTATTTGAAGTGCCTTTCAGTATACTACACGTATTTTGCATTACTTTCTTTAGATCGTTTGTTGGATCCAATAAGATTTGTGGGTATTTTTCTAGCTCAGGTGTCATAACTGCTGTTCCCAAATTTTTTAAAGTTTCAGTTTCCAAGAGCACGGCCTCTGCGATGTTATGATTTGTCCAGGTCACTACTGTGTTTTCTTGATTGGGGTTTTCGTTCCTTGGTTTGAAGTGAACACACTCCATGTCTGCACTGGTTATGCTAGACAGTGATGGAATATGATGAAAGAACCTTAGTAGGTTACCTCTATTTATGATATCATGTATGCCCTTTGATTTATACGATGGCTGAAAGATGCTTGTTTGTGCAACTCTTCTTTCAGCCAGAAAGAAGTTATTGGGGGTTATGTTCTGCAGGAGTTTAATTGCCGCGGGGCTATTCTCCCCCGAGGGCTTAGTTAAACTCCCATAAAGTTCGATCTTTTCTTCCCCCATAATACTTTTGGAGAATTCAATCGAGGTTTTATCTGAGCTAATGATTGTTGTGTCTGGAGCACTCTATTTGCTACCTCCGAATTTTCAGGTTTCTTTTGAGTTGCATTTCTCTGGTGGCTAATTCAGGTGGACAGTTTGCAGTCTCCTGCTCATCTACTAATCGTTTATTTGTTTTAATCTGTTTGGAAAAAATTGGGAATGGTTTTATATTTAATTGCTGATCCTGTTTCTGTTTAAATGACGTTTCTGGTTCAATAGAGCCATATGTTGGCTGACCCCAGCTTCTTCTCAGTTGTGTTGTTTTCTCTGCCTTTTTTGTTTTTTTAGTTTTTTCTTCATACGTCTGGTCTTGTGTGGTTGTATTAGTTGTGTTGGGGTTCCCTGTTTTTTCTCCAGGTTTAATACTTCTATAGTATCTGTAAATTGATAAGTCGGGGCTAAATCTGAGGTTATATTTAGTTTCTTCAATTCCTCTTCTCTGTTGATGTTCTGAGGCCATGCCGGAATGCTGTTAAGCTTGTTGACATCATTTACCCTGATCTTTAGGTCCTCAATAAGGGTAGTCATGACCTCAGGGATTGTTGCTGGTTTGTCCATTGTTGGGCAACAAGCACATTCCTTATTAAGAGTAGTTGCATAGGCCTGTACTCGCACGATTAAGGAGTTAAGATCAGAAAGTTTTTGATCGATCCCTGAGATTGCCTTTGCCATGATGTTTAGCAGGTCGACTTGCACATCCATCTTGTTCGATTGATAATTTAATGCCTCCAAAGTGAGTTGTGATGTTTTGAAAAAAATATCCCATACTGTCCCTGAGTCGGTTGATAGCGCTTTTTTAGTTGTTGGTGATGCCATTTTAGTTGTTGGTGCTGGCTTGTAGGTACCTAGACTTTTGTTCAGATTTTCCCCTTTAGGTGATTTTGTTATTGGCCATGATTTTGCAGACGGTAGAGATTGTAGAGATTGTGTGGGTTCCTCTGACGCTTTGGTGTTCTGATCTACTTCCTCATGTTGTGCTTGCGTTGATGTTTGATTAAGAATTCTTACCTGATCCTCTAATGGTTGTTGTGCCATATTGCTTGTGCCATGATTTTGTGCTTTTTGCCCAAGTGATATAGCAGGATCTTCATGTGGTCCTTCATGTGGTCCTTCTGTCAGGTGCGTAGATTGTTCTCTAGATTGTTCTCTAGGTGTGATTAACTCCCGGTCTGTTATGGGTCCCCATTCGTTCTCTAGGGGATCCCTTGATTCTTGATGTAGCATATGCTCTGTTAAGCCTGTTGCGTTTCTTTTTTCGTTTGAGTTGTCCAACACCATTATGTCATGTTCTCCTTTAGTATCCATTAATTGTGTGCCCCTAGTGTTCTTATTTATTGGTGTAATTGGTGGGGGTAGTTGATTATCTTCCTCTTGCTTTGTCATCATTATCCCTATTGGATCTTTTAAGAATCCCGCCTTACTAGGTCCATTATTTGTTCTCATGAAGGCTCGAAATAGTGGTGATATTAATGTCTGTGCTTCCCCCTCCGTTTTTGCTTTGTTATTGTTTGCCGATGTTCCTTGTGTTCTTCTTTTTATTTTTGTTGCGGGGCAGGGCGCTCTGTCTCTTCCTAACCTCATGCTTTATTACGTTTTGTTAAGTTGTGATTTTGTGTAAGATTGTGTTAATTTGTGTATTATAATGCCTCAAACCGGGCTAGAGCCCCAGAAGCCTGAGGAGAGAACAAACTTTAATCCTCATGTTGTTTTGTATTTTGCCCTACCTAGTGCACTAAACTGTGCCTCAAGACCGGTCTGTGGGCCCCGAGGGGAAGGTGATTCGACCCACGTCCTAGCTCCTTCTGATATTCTGGGCTGCTAGACCTGCCGCACAGTCTCCGCGATCTCCGTCTAGCATGAAGATACAATCTGGAGCCCTCTATACAAATGCTCTAGCGGCAGTCTATTCACATCTGCAGCAAACCTGTTAACCAAGCGCAATCCCGATGGTGATTTTGGTGCCGTAGGCAAACGAGGCAAATGCGGCAAAGCAGGCAGGAGACCGTATTATACCTCTATTCCTCTGTGCCTCCTTCCCATTCCACTATTAAAACCCCCGCTCCAGCATCTCAGTTCCAGCTCCAGCTGTGCACGCCTGCTGTTTGTGCTGCCAGTTGTTGTCAAGTACGCAAGTACCTTATGATATAGGGCCTTATGTTATTGTCAATAGAAATGTCAAAGTAGATTAAAATGACCGCATAATAGTTGCAACTAACTATAACTATGTGGAAGCCTTACCCAGGTGTATTGGTACCAGCTATCCTCTTGCCACGTTACTCCCACTCCAGCTCCAGTTTCCAACCCTGCTCTTCCCCCACCCCAGCTCCAACTCAGCCCGCACTCACAGTTTTTTCGGGGTTTTTCAGGGTCTGCAGGTATTGCAGGTATTCACAGGTATTCACTTGGTTTTACAGATTCCTTTTGATGACTTAAGAATACAGGACTTGGTGTGCCATGTGGAATTACTCTTTCCAATTTCTTTGCTTGCATTTCTCATCATTGTTTATATAGCACAGACAATGCTATTACAAACAGCTTCACAGCGCTTTTGTGTTGCCCCATGTAAATGGTTGAGTGAGGAAGAAATGCAAGCAACATGCTGCAGGAATGAAGTCCAAGCAGCACACTCAGGCCCTCTGCTAATACAGCGTCCTCTGTTTTATTGGGGATGCCTTTAGAAAGAAAGACTGTTCTCTCCTCGCAGAAATTATTTAAGCCAGGCTTTAGAAGCAAGCAATAGGTGCAACAACCTGCGAGCATGTCAGTTAGCAGTATCGGTGCAATGCAAGCACAGTATTGAAAAGGCAGGGACACATAAAAGTGGTTGTGTTCTATGAACAAAGAAGAGCCGAAAGCTTGTTAATCTTGTAAATAAAAATCAAATCACCTCAGCTTTTGATATCTTCAATTCGAATAATTGACAATAAAATAGCAATACCGTACATCAGCCTTTGAGATTGCAACAACCTTTTTTTCAGATGATATTAAAATATGTTACAAGGATGCAAGATGTCAAAGTACAAAGTGTTTATTAAAACAGAAAAAATATTATTACAACTCAACAAGTCATGGGGTGGCCTGGACGCCGAACAAGGCAGCTGCAACTTAACTCAGATCTGCATGGCCACCCTACATCCTTCATGATCGTGTGACACAGGAGCAAAGATCCATCACACTCTGGACACTACAGGCCTGAAGAGGGCTCGCAACTCTACATGGGTGGGCTCCATGCGGAGCCACTGAAGACGTGGTAGGGCCTATCGCGCAATAACCACTCCAACGCTGAATGTTAGCGTAAAAGGCCATTTATTAGGACAGGGTTGACAACAATAATTAACCAAAAACATCAATAACTTATCAACAATCCCAAACGTCATGTCTTTGATCCATCATCCAGTCCCACACTCTAATTACTCTCTCTTCCGCTTCACTCAGCGATCTCCTCCCTTCTTCTATTCGCTTCCATACTTATCTTTCAACCTCCACCAGCATCTCCAGCCATCGCACTCCTGCATCCCGCACCCCCATCATGCACTTGTATCCCCCTCCCCGGGGGGCTGAGTAAGCCCGTCATAGACTCCACACCCCTCCACAGTACTGCTAGCACCAACCTTCAACCCTTCCTAAACTGGCACGCTATTCCGGTTAATTACCCGTTTCCCACTCTTGTAACATGTAAGGTGGGAGGGTGGATCAATTTGGAACTAGACCCTTCCCTAATGGCGCTGAGGGCAGGAAGAGACTGAAAACTCCTTCCATGCCTTCTTTATACCCTAATCCTAACCCCACCTCTAACCCAACCACCTAACCTCAGCCCTGTCCTTCCGGTCTTGCCCGAACCCCCCGGGGAAATACTGGTCTGCCGACCCTACTTCTCCCGAGGGCCGCATCACTCCCGCTGACTGCGGCCCAGAGTGAGTGGGGACACGCAGTGGTTCCGAGAAACAGTGCTACTACAGACCGAGAGGAGTGCAGCCTGAGTGATCCCTGGTTGGGGGAACCTATGAATCAGGAGGTATGTGTGTATGTGCTAGGCACCCTCCCCGGATTCCCCAACAGGCACACTGGGGCTAGATGAGGAAGCTACAAGGAGAATGAACAATTGTAAAGACCGCTGCACTCTCTAATAGTCGAAAGTTCAGGGAGTTAAGTATAACAAAATGTTCTCAGTTTCTGGGTGCTCGAGATGATCACCTCCTAGTCCTTGAGGTGCAATTAGAAATCAAATGTGGAGCCTTACACCGTGTAAGGTCGAATCTCGTGCACTCCAAAGGCGCCAATGCGCGTAGATTATTTCTAGAAATCAGTAAACTAAACAGTATTCAAATCGTGGTTATATCTTTTTAATACTTGATCTTCTCATTTTGAACTCATCATATTCCAGCATATGATTGAATGTCCTTTATCTTATATACATCAGTAATTGTACGTCCATAAATTTCAATGGATCACAAAAGTGAACACTATCCCCTATGCATTTCATGCATAGCACTTCGTCAGGGGGAATCTACAAGGAAACAAATCAGAAAACATATTTTTATCACTGTCCTGCAATATCTCAGAATGCACAAAAAACGGTTCAAAAAAACTGTGAGGGTACTCTGCAAAGGCGAGGGAATGTGCATAAAGGACAATATAGGAAAGGGAAGTGACAATGATTAGCGAACCGGTGATTACAGTATTGTGGTAAATAAATAAATAATACCCTATTTTTGACTAGACATATATCATAACAGATAGCTCAATAAATAAGAGTCAAGATTCGAGGTAGTAGGAGTTTTGCAGGTTTAATACAGCATAAGGACAGGAACAGGACAACCTGCATAGGAATAGGATGGCAGGGCCCAGCAGCTGCTGGGGCTGGATCTGGGATGAGCGCGCTGGCTTTCAATAACAATACATGAGCATATATACATAACGCAAACACATAGCATTACATTGCAGTAGGCGTAGCAGTGGGTGGAGCAGAAGGCGTGACGCGTAGCAGTCGCGAAAGATAAGGGTAAAAGTAGGTGTAACTGGGCGTATACATAGACATGTGGTGCAGACGTAACAGAATATGTCATGAATGGGGCGGAAACCATGGAGGGGGCTACCTAAGGAGCCGGGACCTCTAACCTGATGGTGCGCGCAAACTGGCAATGACGTGTTACTAGGAGAAGCTGGGGGCTATGAACTCTGTGCTAGGAGCAGAGACTGAAGTCTGGAGGGTCGGAGCGACATGTACCTAAACAGTATCTAGTATCTGATGGTTAGAGAACATGTTGATATAAACTAGAAGTCAGGAGGGGAAAGGCTAACTTGATTCTAAGACTGGACCATGCATTATTCTACATGTAGTGCGTGATGAAGAATATGAAATGACCATTAAATGCAGTATTTCTCTAACGTGGAGACGTGAAGGCTAGACAATGACGGAAACTATTGATGCGGTTCAGTAGCTTTAGGAATGCAGGGAAGGAGGACTGAACTGATAACTGGAACTATAACATACTTTTGGCAGACTCAGAGGCTGAGCCAGGCTGCACCGGGCACTGCGAGGCAGGAAGTAAGTGAAGGGTCGAGGATACAGGTGGGGGCTGGATCGCTCCTCAGCGAGGGTTCAGGAGACAGGAGCTGAATCTGATGTCCGGGCCCTGTTGAGGCCTAGAAACGGGGACTTTCAATGAATTAACGTGCACACTGAGAAACGTGGCAACGTAGCTTTACATAGGCCTGATAATCGTAGTATTCACGAGGACTGGAAACTGGCATACTAGAGGTGGACACAACTGTAATTGCGTCATTAATCAGACATGGGGAATGCATATGCATATTTAATCATGCACACATAACATATGATAAATGACACGTAGGGACACAGAACATGGCAAAATTTACTTTTCCACATTCCCTCCTTGTCACTACGTTTCCATCAGGAAACATCAATATTCATGATACCATCTATCATTTCATACAGTACCATTTGCTCATCTCGAATTATCCTGGAACGGGATTTAGAACGGGGCTTGGAACTAGGAATACAAGAGGTAGCACAAATGCCGCAAATCGCAGGGCCACATTGTATACAGAGGCAGCAGCTAAATATGATCGCTACTGCAATACCTAGAAAGGACAAGACTTTCCATCCCCAGGCGGAAATTATATTCCAGAACCAACCGGACCATGTCCAGGTGCCTGGATCTTGGTGTAACAGATGGGCAATTTTATGGAGTCTGGTTATAGCTGAATAAACAGACGGCGCGTTATTTGGAATGAAAATGCAGCAACTAGATCCGATGACTCTACAGGCCCCGCCCCTATCGGCCAGTATGACGTCAAGGACGAGACGATTCTGGAGCACAACAATTCTCATAAAGGATTGCTCTTCGGTTAAGTTACCTAGAGCGGAGGCAGTCTCATCTACTACAGCTTCAAGGGTTCTTGTTAACCTACGGATTAGCTTACTATTTACAACTGTACCTAAATAAGGGAAAACACCTTTATCAATATCAATGAATTGTTCTGCAGCAGTTTCAGTATAGTCGACAATCGGGAGATTTCTCTTGTGTCTAGTATGTACTAGGTAGGAATTCCTATGGTAGTCAGGTGGGGCTAGGAAAACAGGTGGCAGTAGGAAGGCAATGTAACAGGTTCCCTCCCAATCGAGGGGCAGACGAATATATGCGGTTTGACCACAAACAAAATAAGAATGACGTGAAGCTTTAAAAATAGATTTCCCACTGTCACTATACTTGACAATAGTAGTACAATCACTATGTCCTACATGTACAGAACCATAATTACGAACACATAATTCGCCTTTGACTGGTAATACTGAAATAGCAGGTGAGTCTGGAGTAGTATCAGACTGAACATTCAGGACCATAAAATTCGACGAATAGTTACCTAAATTGTACACTTCATTTTCTAGATCTAAACCTGTTCTGTGGGGGGGACCATGCTTGTCTGGGAAACATGTGCTGTTAAGAAAAGACATATCTGTTGAGGATGACGTCAACGTGGACCATGCCCCACACGAACCATTATGTGAAAATGGATAAGGAAAAAGTGGCAGAACTCCCTTCGGTGTCTGGAAAGGGGGGAGTCGACCACACACCCAACAATTAGTGGCATTGCTGGTCTGGTGTGAATAATGCAACATGCGGATAAAAGTATTGTTACGCATAGCGAGGCGGTATGAATATTCATGAGGAGGCAGATCACTAAACGTGTGCTCTACTGTAACATTAGAATGCTTATTTACATGAGGAACTGGAAAACACAGGTAAAATGCGTAACTAGTGCAGGAAGTCAAAAGGCTGAGAAATAATATGAAACTTAGAAAAACGATACATCGGATTGAGTTTTGACTAACTCTCTCACTATGGGGGTCTATTTTATACATGTCAGAAACAGTCTAACCGTTTCACCTAGGGGAGGACTTATACAATCAAACTGGCTGACTTATTTTACTAGACCGTAGCTTTTGCTTATACTCCTGCTGCGGAGTTTTCTCTAACAGGGGAGGGGTTGTGTCAATGTCATTTGCGGGACAGTCCTTAGGAACAATGTTTTGACAAGTTTTTAAATCCTGGGAAATGTTCTTGGAGACCGGCTTTAATCCGTAGAATTTCTTGACGTGCGAAAGGTGTACCCAGCCGCGGCGTCCTTCCAATTTCACGGCTGTACGGGTGGTGAGGAGGACCTGACGGGGCTCCTTCCAACGTGGCTCCAGCGGACTTGATCTGTCGAAGTTACGTACGAGGACCATTGAACCTGGAACGATTTCATGCGGGGCCACCTCGGTATTGTCTGGAAATGCGGCGGCAACCTGTGAACGACATGAGTTGAGGGCAGACATCAAGGAAGCTAGGTAATCTGTCAGCATATTACATGAAACATCAGTAATACTTCGGGGTCTAGGAGTACCCCACATGTTAGGGGGGCGGCCGAATACGACCTCATACGGGGACAGACCTGATCTGGAATGTGCGACCATGCGCATGTAAAATAAAGCGACTGGCAGAGCTACTAGCCAGTCCACACCTTTTTCTTTACATACTTTGGCGATTCGGATTTTCAGGGTCTGGTTATGTCTCTCTACGAGACCGGCTGCTTCAGGATGGCGTACACAATGGAACTTCCACTGGTACCCTAACAAAAGGGAAACGTGCTTCATTAACTCTGAGGAGAATGGCTGGCCGTTGTCAGAATATACGACTCTAGGGAGTCCATAACGAGGGAAGAATTCACGAACCAACTGCTTGGCAGTGGTCGCGGCTGTGTAATCTGGGACTGGATATGCTTCTGTCCACCTGGACAAAGCGCATACAACTACAAGAACATATTTGAAACCTCGACATCGCTCCATCTGAATATAATCCATCTGGAGGACTTCAAAAGGGTGGTCAGGGGGCTGGAATCCACCTTGTTCCACCGGGACACTTTTACCTGGATTAAACTGACAACATATCATACAGGTACGGACTTTCTGCTTGGCTGCAGCTCGTAAATGCTTGTTGAACCAAATGTTCTGGATACTGTCTAACATAGCTTTTTCTCCTAAATGTGCTGGACTATGTGCGGTATTAATGATGACTTGAACCATAGAGTCGGGGAGAAACCATGTGGTTCTACCCTTCGTCACCCATCCTTGATCTGTCTGGACCCCTCCTTGTTCGGACCATTTCTTGATTTCATCGGGAGTAGCATGTAACTGGATATCTATGACATCCTGGGTGGGGTCCTTAACTGTAATACATGTAGTCGGATCTGGAGTTGGTGTCTGTGTCGGATTAACTTGAATGTCTGGAGTCTGTGCTGTAAGCTTGGCTGTGCGATCTGCTAGATCATTACCTTGGGAAATAATGTCAGTAACTTTCGTATGTGCTTTGCATTTCATAATAGCAATGGATGTCGGTAAATGTATGGCATCTAACAGAGCTTGAATAAGGAGACCATGCTGAATCTTGGTTCCATGAGAAGTCATGAAACCTCTCTCTTGCCAGAGCACTCCGAAGTCGTGTACAACTCCAAATGCGTAGCGTGAATCTGTGTAAACATTAACTTTCAAGTTCTTGGCGTGTATGCAGGCTTGTGTCAGAGCAACTAGCTCTGCTGCTTGAGCGGACAGAGTGTCAATACGGTGTGTTTCAATAACTTCAGTGTCAGTAGTCACTGCATACGCAGCGACTAGTTCTCCTGTACTTGTTCTCATACATGAACCGTCCACATAAAGTGTCAGGTCGGGATCTAGTAACGGAATGTCTGTCAGGTCTTGTCTTGGCTTTGTCGTAATGTTGACTACTTCCACACAATTGTGTGCGGCAGAATTTGAACTAGCTGATGGCAACAGTGTAGCAGGGTTCAGGACGTTGCAGCGTCTGATTTCTATGTGTGGCTGGAACAGTGTCAATTCATAACCTGTTAAACGTGCAATTGTCAAGTGCTGAGTTTGTGTTCGGTTTAAAAGAACTTCCACAGAGTGTGGAACTTGTACTGTCAGGGAGTGTCCTAAAACTATGGAATCACTTTGTCTGATAGCTAGTGCTGTGGCTGCAACTGACTTGAGGCACGCAGGCAGAGCCTGGGCTACAGGATCTAATGTGCTAGAAAAATAAGCACAGGGCTTGTATTGTCCTGCTTGATCTTGTGTGAGAACAGATAATGCTGTACCTTCGCGTTCAGTAACGAAAAGTGTAAAAGGCTTACTGTAGTTCGGTGTAGCTAGAACTGGAGCTTGGCATAAAGCTTTCTTTAACTCGTTGAAACTAAGTGTATGTTCAGATGTCCAAGGGAGGACAGTCGATGCGGCTGCCTCCTGTGTCGTTAACTGTATCAGTGGCTTGGCTAGAAATGCATACTGAGGAATCCATTGTCTACAATAAGAAGTAAGGCCGATAAAAGCACGTACCTCCTTCTGGGTCTTGGGCTGAGGAAGACTCGCTATTAACTGGATACGGTCTGGTGTCAACTGCCTACCCCTCTTGGACAGTAAGTGTCCTAAGTAGACCACTTGCTGGACACAGAATTGAAGCTTCGAAGGGGACACCTTGTGCCCCATCTCGGCTAGGAAATACAAGACTGTAAGTGATGCCCGCTCGCAGTCACGTTCAGAACGGGCTGTGATCAATAGATCATCGACATACTGGAGCAGGGCAGTGTCAGTTGGCATGTGAATATTGTCTAGTTGTTTCTTAAGTGCTTGACTGTAAATACTAGGACTTTCTGTGAAACCTTGAGGAGCTCGTGTGAACATATAGCTCCTTCCATTTAAACAGAATCCGAAAAGAAACTGGCTGTCTGGATGGATGGGAACACTAAAAAATGCATTCTTAAGATCGATTACTGTAAAGAACATGGCTTCGGAATCAATGGCTGTCAATAGGGAAGAGATATCTGGGACAACTGGGTACTGAGGAATAATACATTTGTTAAGTTCTCGTAAATCAATCACTAATCGATATACCGGGGGTGCATTTGGATCAGTACGTTTCATGACTGGAATGATCGGAGAGTTACATACATTGGAGTCAGTTTCTACAACTACTCCTTGAGCCATGAGCTCGTCTATAATTTTGGATAAGGCTGCTACAGCCTCAGGTGGCAATCTATACTGCCTGATTCGTGGTAACACTACACCTGGTTTGAGAGTCACACGATAGGGTGTGATTTGCATATAACCTACATCAGTTGGACCTTGCGCCCATAAATGCTGTGGAACATTAGACAGTCTTGAATCAAAATCTCGTAATACATAGTGACCCTTAAAGTCACGTAGGAACAGACGTATTCCCTCTGGGGAACAACATATAACTGCACCTAACTCTTTCAGTGTTTTAATGCCTAATAGATTTTCTGGACACGACTTAGTAAGTAACAGATCAGTAGTGCGGGACAATGGACCTACTTCTAGGGAAACTGGTTTTGAAATCTCATTTACGATAGGTTTTCCTGAAAATCCAAGGGAAACATTTCTTGAGCCTGAGAGCGGAGCCCCTGGAACTTCGGCGTGACTAATTGTGGTCCTACTTGCCCCTGTATCAATTAAGAACTTTCTGTCTTTCCCTAATACTTGACTATGAACATAGGGACCTTCTTGATCTACAGGTATCTCGATGAGAGGCAAGCCTACCTCCCTCTCTAGGCTGTTTCATGAATACTGCTGGTACTCTGGATACTCAGACTGTGCATACTGGTACATCTGCTGTGTAACGTGCTGTGTTGCAGCGATAGGCTGCGGAGCTGTAACTGTCTGTGGTGCATTCTGTGACTGAGGAGTCTGTGAAACTTGTTCTTGTCTAGGCGGACGTGGTCTTTCTTTAGTCTTACCAGTAGCTATGTTATGTTTCAGAACTGTACACTCGTTTATAAAATGACCTGGCTGTTTACAATAATTGCAGTTCCCTTTAACGGGAGCTGCAGGATGACTGGCTTGATTCGGACCCCTCTTCTGACTGTCTTGAGGAACAGATTGTGCAACTAGTACTTTCATTTTCGTGTCTTTCATACGTTTTCTTTCGTGTTCTTGTTCTTCCCTGATTCTATTCTGGTGGTACTGGAGCATCTGGAGCATCTGGGACGGAGTATTAGCTTGCCAGGTGCTTTCGACTTTCAAAACTCGATTTTTAACTTGTGGGCTTGAATTCTCGACTAATTTAGTAACAAAAAGGTGAGGGTATGATTCACTACTTGTCTTGAGGCCACTGTTGATACTGAAGCATTTTTCAAACCTAGAATAAAAATCACTAATATCTTCCTCTTGTTTCTGTTTACAGGCTGAGATTGCATCCCAGTCTTCTTTTCTAGTTGTCAATAATCTGGGTAAAACTTGAATCAATAATTCTGGTAATTCTTTACATTTATCTCCTAGACCAGTACCTGGTACTCGTGCCTTGTCTTCAGCTTCTAGAACTGTCCAATCTATCTTTTTCTCTCCCACCTCCCATTCTTTTTCCTTTAGCTTTTCATACACCCCTGCGGGCAACAGGACCTTTAACATTTTAATGATATCTGGGTAAGTGTATTCTCCCATACGGAGCATGTCTTTTAATTCTCTATGGTACCCTGCTGGATCTTTGTCATGACAGGGAATTAATTTCTTCATCTCTAGAAGTTCCATCTTTGTGATCGGAGTGTATACAAACACTCGCTGCATTTCGCCACCCGCTCCTCTGACTGGGTGGACTTCTCGTAACGGATTCTGTCTTTCCATGTAAAATGGTTTACTTTCTGGGGGTGAGACATGAACAAAATGCGGGTTCAGAAACGTTCTATATTTGTGGCGCTGTTCTAGAATGACACTAATTAAATCGGTACCTAGACCTCTCCATCTATACTGGAGTAACTCGTTCAGGACATCATGTAACGGACCTGGATCAGAGTGCTGACCCTCATACAAAGTAATGAGGTGCTGGATCATATACATACCCGCCAGTCGCTGCTCGGCTGGGGGCAATTTCAGAAACATTTGTGCCACTATTTCGTCTGGAAAAGTGGTAGAATCAGTAATCCATCGGACTGCTGATCGGACTATTTCTTGTTCATGCATAGTACTTAACTCACTATAACCGATTCGTGATTTCAGAATGTGATCGGTAGCTTGGAATACTTGTTCTAGGGAACCTCGTTCTGGTGCTGAATGATGGGAAATTGGCTTGTGTTCTAGACGTAAATGGCGATCTGGAAATCTAGGTTTTCCTACATACGCTATTCTGGCGGTATTCTCATCCTCTACCTCTTCAGTATCAGAGTTACTTTCTTTCTCGCTTACTTGTGCTGCTTTACGTTGTTCGTGTATCTTTATTATTTCTCTACGGATTTTCTTGTACATACTTTCCATGGCACCAATGGTATTGTGCTTACCCTCGGCTATATTATCACTCCACTTTGTCAGGGTTTTCATTTCGGCCGGATCTTTAGACGGGTAATCTTGTTCTCTTATTAGACAGTTAATTAAAAACTTTAATATCATACGCTGGATCTCAGCTTTCCTTTGAGACATGGCATCACTAATACTTTCTGGATCATCCCCTGTACGGATGAAACGATATATTCTGTCTAGATCTTCTTTCATATTCGGCAGGGTGACTAGATACTCGGTCACTCTCCTTACGCGTACGGAATATAAAACCATATTAAACTCGCCTGGAACTGGGTCATAGACACATTCGCCAAGGGTTTGCCTGATCTCTGCAACAGACTTATTACTTTTAGGAGTACGCTGTGATGCTTGAGCATGTAATTCGAGTGCTGATAAACGCTTGTATGGCGGCGGGGTTTGAGGAAGACCTCCTCCTGCAGCCCCTAAACTAGAATCATCAACTGATGCTTTTCGTCCTGGCAGGGTGGGTAATTGTAACGTGGGCTGGACTTGTATGGCGGGCTGACCCGGGGGGGCTGTTAAGGGCACCCCGGTGTCTGGGGGAGTAGGAATTACCTGATTTACAGGGACTGGCGGAGCGCGGACAGGATTTACATATTCAGGGATTGTGTCGTCCAAATAGGACGAAATAAAAATATCAGCTGCGGTCGGTTTGTGACGTAGCTTGGTCGGAACTAACGGTGGCGGGAAATTTCTGGATGCCTCCGGGGTCGCTTTTGGCAAGCCCTCGGCAAGAAGAGGATACATACCCTTAATAAGGGCATGCCTCTGTCTGTCTCTCTGTTCAGTTTTGACTTGTTCACCTATCTCGATTAATTCTCTTTCTTGGGCTCGTTCTTGGGATTCTCTACTTAATTCTGACTTTCTGATTTCTTTTTCGGTTCTTTTATGAGCTTCTTTGCGCCATAGCTCGATGGCGTCTTTCTGTGACTGTCTGGCTTTCTTTTTCCATAATGCTTCTTCTACTCGCATGATGCATTCGGCATCCCATGTACCCGATACGGGCCATCTATACTTTTCTTCTAACTGTTTGGTATACTCTACCCATAAATCTAGATACAATATGGCGCTTATGCCATGTTTCTGATACATAAAGTGACCTGGACTGTCCCTGGGCGGGACGGGAACTGCTGCTTCCAGCAGACCCTTTCTAGTTTTTAACTGACGTAACTTGGAAAATATGGGCATGACTGAACTGTAATCTAGACACAATACAATACACAATGAACACGATACTTATACCCCATTCATACCACGACATTAAAATACATAAAAAACATTTAAAATAACAGTTCGAACAGAATACTACCTGGAAATATTGAGAACAGAACACATAAATTTTCTCGAGAACAGAAACTGACTAGAACAGAAACTAGATGCACTGCTGAAACAGTACGAAACTTACCGGTCTCGTAAAGAGACACGTCAGGACCCGCATCCACCGAAGTGGACACTTCGTTTGTGGGACTGTGTACCACCAACCCACAGACCAGAGTCAATTAAATTGACCCTGTCTAGATACCACCCCAGTAACAGTACTCACCGGGCAGCAAGAACGGAAGGCCTCAGACTGGACTGGACTGCTACGACGACGGACGACGAACTTCGGACTTCGGACTTCAGTTACGGGTGGACCTCCGGATACCTCGGACCTTGGACTCTTGGCTTGGGCTCTGGTCGGGACTCGCCGCGTTCCTCCACCGTCTCGTCTGGATGCTGGACCGCCTCCTCCGTCTCCTCCGTGGGCCTGAGGGATACTTGAGCAGAAATATCTGCCACTGCGCAGAAGAGTTCCGTCACGGCTGCAGAGGGTCAGGGGGTCGGCGTGGCTTCACCGACGCGTGGGGAAAGGGCAAGTCCCTGTTCGGGCGCCATTATGTGGTAAATAAATAAATAATACCCTATTTTTGACTAGACATATATCATAACAGATAGCTCAATAAATAAGAGTCAAGATTCGAGGTAGTAGGAGTTTTGCAGGTTTAATACAGCATAAGGACAGGAACAGGACAACCTGCATAGGAATAGGATGGCAGGGCCCAGCAGCTGCTGGGGCTGGATCTGGGATGAGCGCGCTGGCTTTCAATAACAATACATGAGCATATATACATAACGCAAACACATAGCATTACATTGCAGTAGGCGTAGCAGTGGGTGGAGCAGAAGGCGTGACGCGTAGCAGTCGCGAAAGATAAGGGTAAAAGTAGGTGTAACTGGGCGTATACATAGACATGTGGTGCAGACGTAACAGAATATGTCATGAATGGGGCGGAAACCATGGAGGGGGCTACCTAAGGAGCCGGGACCTCTAACCTGATGGTGCGCGCAAACTGGCAATGACGTGTTACTAGGAGAAGCTGGGGGCTATGAACTCTGTGCTAGGAGCAGAGACTGAAGTCTGGAGGGTCGGAGCGACATGTACCTAAACAGTATCTAGTATCTGATGGTTAGAGAACATGTTGATATAAACTAGAAGTCAGGAGGGGAAAGGCTAACTTGATTCTAAGACTGGACCATGCATTATTCTACATGTAGTGCGTGATGAAGAATATGAAATGACCATTAAATGCAGTATTTCTCTAACGTGGAGACGTGAAGGCTAGACAATGACGGAAACTATTGATGCGGTTCAGTAGCTTTAGGAATGCAGGGAAGGAGGACTGAACTGATAACTGGAACTATAACATACTTTTGGCAGACTCAGAGGCTGAGCCAGGCTGCACCGGGCACTGCGAGGCAGGAAGTAAGTGAAGGGTCGAGGATACAGGTGGGGGCTGGATCGCTCCTCAGCGAGGGTTCAGGAGACAGGAGCTGAATCTGATGTCCGGGCCCTGTTGAGGCCTAGAAACGGGGACTTTCAATGAATTAACGTGCACACTGAGAAACGTGGCAACGTAGCTTTACATAGGCCTGATAATCGTAGTATTCACGAGGACTGGAAACTGGCATACTAGAGGTGGACACAACTGTAATTGCGTCATTAATCAGACATGGGGAATGCATATGCATATTTAATCATGCACACATAACATATGATGAATGACACGTAGGGACACAGAACATGGCAAAATTTACTTTTCCACATTATGATAACTAAATAAGGTGATATGGCCGGTGTTAAATCAAAAAAAGGGCAAGTAAGCCCCAAGGCGCCATAAAGAATAGAAACCTGTGTCGACTTGCTGACCGGTGACGCGCTACGGATTAAAAGGTGAACACGAAATGAGGCATAGAAGTAAAGTGTGGATGTGAACCCACGCGAGCATGCTGAACGGGTGCTGTTTAGAGCCTTGATAAAGCATGTCAGTGAAAGGTGGAAATTCTTACGTGCTTCTAGAAAGGAAAAGCCTTACCGCTCAAGTTGTGAGAAGCGTGTGTCTATTACGAAATTCCAAAAAAACAGTGGATCGAGGAAATCCGGAAACGCGAGTTAAAATAACGTGTGCGTGAGGTTGCCCGACCATGAAAGTAGAAAGAGGACTCAGCTCAGTGAAAGGGAAGTAGGACAAGAACATACCCGAAAAAACCTAGGGCCTCATTTATGAGAAATGACGCATCGCTGCGTGAAAGCAGCGATGCGTCACTTCTCAGTGCGCACTTCTTGCGACATACCTGATGCGTCATATTTACAGTATGATGCATCATGTCGCAAGGAGTTACAGATACGTCAGTATTTCTGACGTATCTGTAAGCGCAAAAGTGACGCATTGCTGGAGTGTGTCACAAAAGTGACGCAACTCCAGCAATGCGTCCTTTCACATGGGGCAAGCCCCATCTGAAAGGGTCTGCGTCAGTCTTACGCCAGCTGTGAGGCAGGCGCAAGATTTTGACGCAACGGCTTCCTAGAAGTGACGCAGTGAAATCTCATAGATTTCACTGCGTCACTTCTACGAGGCTTTTTGTGGGGGAACGCCCCCTCTGCATACATTATACCTGACGCAAGTATAATGTAGCGCAGAGGCTTACAAAGTGACGCATCTGCTTAGATGCTTCACTTTATAAATAATGCGCAACAGGAGGCATGTTTTACGCTGCCGATGCGTCACAAAAAGTGACGCATCGGAAGCGCAAAACTGACGCAAGGCCTCAGAAATAAGGCCCCTAGTTATTAGGAGTGGACCAAAAGCAACTTGTAAACTGGAAAAATAAATAGTGTTAAGAATGCGAGAACAGGTTAAATGTGCAGAAAACCGGAATTTTCAAACTCCTAAAACGGGACAATGGCCCACTCGAGTGATAGTGTTTACAATAGTATATACCAACGTACAAAGGAAATCATAACAAGGATAGAGTATAAACAAGCATTGGAAATGCAATAGGTCTCGCATTAGAAAAGTTGTAGTTATTGGTCTTGTAAATGACATATTTTATTTATTTGTTGGTTTTTAAAATTGCTAAATTGATGGCTTTGCCATTTACAATGCCAATAGTTATAACTTTCGCGAATGTGACACCTATAGCATTTGGAATGCAACATGTTTTGTATTTACGTCACTTAGATGGCAGCTCTGGTCATTAGGCCACATCTCTAGAGAGCAGGAGAGTGCAGCAGGGGAGAGAAGCACAGCAATGCAATAGGTCTCGCATTAGGAAAGTTTGAGCTATTGGTATTGTAAAGGACACATTTTTTATTTATGTGCTTGTTTTGAAAATAGCGAAATTAATAGCTTTGTTATTTACAATGGCAATAGTTTTATCTTTCGCAAATGTGACACCTATTGTAACACAATATGTGTTGTGAGGGTGAGTGAGGGTGAGGGGTTGAGGGTGAGTGAGGGTGAGGGGTTGAGGGTGAGTGAGGGTGAGGGTGAGTGAGGGTGAGGGGTTGAGGGTGAGGGGTTGAGGGTGAGTGAGGGTGAGTGAGGGTGAGGGTGAGGGGTTGAGGGTGAGTGAGGGTGAGGGTGAGGGGTTGAGGGTGAGTGAGGGCGAGGGGTTGAGGGTGAGGGTGAGTGAGGGTGAGGGGTTGAGGGTGAGTGAGGGTGAGGGTGAGTGAGGGTGAGGGGTTGAGGGTGAGTGAGGGTGAGGGTGAGTGAGGGTGAGGGGTTGAGGGTGAGTGAGGGTGAGTGAGAGTGAGGGCGAGTGAGGGGTTGAGGGTGAGTGAGGGGTTGAGGGTGAGTGGGGGTTGAGGGTGAGTGGGGGTTGAGGGTGAGTGAGGGTGAGGGGTTGAGGGTGAGTGAGGGTGAGGGTGAGGGGTTGAGGGTGAGTGAGGGTGAGGGTGAGTGAGGGTGAGTGAGGGTGAGGGGTTGAGGGTGAGTGAGGGTGAGTGAGGGTGAGGGTGAGTGAGGGTGGGTGAGGGTGAGTGAGGGTGAGGGTGGGTGAGGGTGAGTGAGGGTGAGTGAGGGTGAGTGAGGGTGAGGGTGATTGAGGGTGAGGGTGAGTGAGGGTGAGGGTGAGTGAGGGTGAGGGTGAGTGAGGGTGGGTGAGGGTGAGTGAGGGTGAGTGAGGGTGAGGGTGAGTGAGGGTGAGGGTGAGTGAGGGTGAGGGTGAGTGAGGGTGAGGGTGAGTGAGGGTGAGTGAGGGTGAGGGTGAGTGAGGGTGAGTGAGGGTGAGTGAGGGTGAGTGAGGGTGAGGGGTTGAGGGTGAGTGAGGGTGAGGGGTTGAGGGTGAGTGAGGGTGAGGGTGAGTGAGGGTGAAGGGTTGAGGGTGAGGGGTTGAGGGTGAGTGAGGGTGAGGGTGAGGGGTTGAGGGTGAGGGGTTGAGGGTGAGTGAGGGTGAGGGTGAGTGAGGGTGAGTGAGGGTGAGGGGTTGAGGGTGAGTGAGGGTGAGGGTGAGTGAGGGTGAGGGTGAGGGGTTGAGGGTGAGTGAGGGTGAGGGTGAGTGAGGGTGAGGGGTTGAGGGTGAGTGAGGGTGAGGGTGAGTGAGGGTGAGGGTGAGTGAGGGTGAGTGAGGGTGAGTGAGGATGAGTGAGGGGTTGAGGGTGAGGGGTTGAGGGTGAGTGAGGGTGAGGGTGAGGGGTTGAGGGTGAGGGGTTGAGGGTGAGTGAGGGTGAGGGGTTGAGGGTGAGTGAGGGTGAGTGAGGGTGAGGGTGAGGAGTTGAGGGTGAGTGAGGGTGAGTGAGGGTGAGGGTGAGTGAGGGTGAGTGAGGGTGAGGGTGAGTGAGGGTGAGTGAGGGTGAGGGTGAGGGGTTGAGGGTGAGTGAGGGTGAGTGAGGGTGAGTGAGGGTGAGGGTGAGTGAGGGTGGGTGAGGGTGAGTGAGGGTGAGGGTGAGTGAGGGTGAGGGTGAGTGAGGGTGAGTGAGGGTGAGTGAGGGTGAGGGTGAGTGAGGGTGAGGGTGAGGGTGAGTGAGGGTGAGGGTGAGTGAGGGTGAGGGTGAGTGAGGGTGAGTGAGGGTGGGTGAGGGTGAGTGAGGGTGGGGGTGAGTGAGGGTGAGTGAGGGTGAGTGAGGGTGAGGGTGAGTGAGGGTGAGTGAGGGTGAGGGGTTGAGGGTGAGGGGTTGAGGGTGAGTGAGGGTGAGGGTGAGTGAGGGTGAGGGGTTGAGGGTGAGGGGTTGAGGGTGAGTGAGGGTGAGGGGTTGAGGGTGAGTGAGGGTGAGGGGTTGAGGGTGAGTGAGGGTGAGTGAGGGTGAGGGTGAGTGAGGGTGAGTGAGGGTGAGTGAGGGTGAGGGGTTGAGGGTGAGTGAGGGTGAGGGTGAGTGAGGGTGAGTGAGGGTCAGGGGTTGAGGGTGAGTGAGGGTGAGGGTGAGTGAGGGTGAGGGGTTGAGGGTGAGTGAGGGTGAGGGTGAGTGAGGGTGAGGGTGAGTGAGGGTGAGGGGTTGAGGGTGAGTGAGGATGAGTGAGGGTGAGGGGTTGAGGGTGAGGGGTTGAGGGTGAGTGAGGGTGAGGGTGAGTGAGGGTGAGTGAGGGTGAGGGGTTGAGGGTGAGGGTGAGTGAGGGTGAGGGGTTGAGGGAGGGTGAGGGTGAGTGAGGGTGAGGGGTTGAGGGTGAGGGAGGGTGAGGGGTTGAGGGTGAGTGAGGGTGAGGGTGAGGGGTTGAGGGTGAGTGAGGGTGAGGGTGAGGGGTTGAGGGTGAGACAGACAGAGCAGACGGCGCAAACACACACAGGAGGCTGCACGTACGGCAATCGCAGAAGGCTCACGCACACAGCGTGCATAAGGTATACCTACATAGCAGATGACGAAGTGAATGTACACACAAACTGTGCCTACAACAGTAAATGCATTCCTTTAGAGAACACACACTTAGAGTATACAAAACATGGCGCACGCCTGCGGGCATAGTCACAAATAGGCACCCATACAGTCTGCGAGTACAGCAGACGCATGCACACAGCAGAAGGCAGCCTGCATAGAAAGACACGAGTGGAGCGCACACGCAGGGACATTCACAGCGTCCACATGCACAGAGCGGGGTCACAGCTGACGCGGCGCTCGTGCAGGATACAACACACATGATTGAAGAGAGAGACAACTTGGAGGAATGCTTGTAGGTGTGTGTGTAGACGATGAGGGTGTGAAGCAGCAGGAATTTAATCTCCTATTTTTTTATATGAAATGTTGAGTTGCCCATAAAACCGTGTCTTGTTAAAAGGGTTATAAAAATAGTTATGATTAAAATCCGTGACTCGCTCAGTTTTCTGATTGACATTGTATCAGCTGGGATAGATAGTCAAAGCTGTCTAGTAGAAACTTCCAGTAAATTAGTATCGGGAGAGGCGGCATAACATGATTATTCGCTCTGCATAGGAGCTCTTTAGATGATGCAGTCTAATAAAAAAATAGAGGTTTGCCAATGACATTTTGCTCCAAATTCAAAGATACAGCTAACTGCTGATTTACCTTAATCAGTGACACGGTGAAGCATGAACGCATGCGGTAATGACGGAGATGCAGTTCTTGACCCGAGTTACAGTTTCACGTTTCTTACTGGGGGTTGTTTTGCAACTTTACAGATTGGAATAATAATAATCCACTTTGCTGAACAATATAACATGTAAATTCACCACGAACCTATTGCAACTCGGTGTAAAAAGATAAAATCCCAAATCAAGACACAAGTATTGTTGCAAAAGGTGGTGTGAAGCAGCAGGAAAAGACAGCACCAACCCTAACGAAAACGAGTCAAAAGAAACACGAGAGACGGCGGAGGGCATTGCTGTGGGGAGGGGGGAGGAGAAATGCGACACGGCGGGCAGGGGAGGGGGCGGAGCGGGTAAAAAAAAAAAACAAGACGGAGAGAAGGCAGAGAAGGGGAGGGGGGAGGAGAAATGCGACACGGCGGGCAGGGGAGGGGGCGGAGCGGGTAGAGCGGCATGTGGGTGTGAAGCAGCCGGGGCCTTTGAAGTGAAGCTAAGCTTCACTTCAAAAGGTGTGGGAGGAATGCGGCTGAGGGAACAGACGGCGATTTGGTGATGTGCACGCGTATTTTAGGTCAATGCGCAAGCGCATTGACCTAAAAGCCACGGGCACAGCACCAAATCGCCGCAGTTAGGTAAACTTTGTTTAAAGCCCTATAGTCTCGCTCTGCTCAATGCGCATGAGCATTGACAGGCGAGACCTAAAAATGGATGGCTGCGAAGTGTAAAATAGAGAATGGCAGAAAGAAATAGATGATAGTCCCGGGGAGGCGGAGGAAAGAGGGGGAAACCCATAATACTCCACGACACGAATAATACGGCACAACATTTGTGCAAAATAATGAAAAGAATAGAGGTCAAGGTAAATGTTGAAAAACAGTCGAAAAAATGTAAAAGAACAGACCAAATAAATAGAGTAGAACAAAATGTTGAATGATATGAGTAATATCCAGAACTAAAGAAAATGAGGGGTGGAGAAAACTAGGAAATGCCCAAAGGAGCAAAACCCGTCAAGACAAGTGAGAAAAGAGATAAAGAGGCCTATAGCGAGAGTGTGTTATATACAGTATACAGTAGGGAGTAAGGTGTAAGGCTCTACATTTGATTTCTAATTGCACCTCAAGGACTAGGAGGTGATCATCTCGAGCACCCAGAAACTGAGAACAATAATCTACGCGCATTGGCGCCATTGAAGCTACAAGGAACACATGGGCCACGGCGGCGTGTCTGCAGCGGACGCAGTGGCTGCCCAGAGAAGCTGACAGATGCTGAGAGCGGCACCGCAGATCACCTAGCTACTAGAGAGGCCAGTGGGCGAGCTCGAGCCCCTTGGAGACATGTGAGCCATATTGGTAGCCAGCCACCTGGTAAGATGCCACAATTATAGTGGGAGTTTGAGAAGCGTCCACCACTGCCCCAGAGTGAGCACACATATGAACTAAACCCCGCTAACGGTAGCATAGAGATTGGACACATAGGTTGCAGAGAGGGCCAGACTAGGCTTCGGTGTGGTTTCTGACATGGTGTGTCCCCCTCCTTATTAGTGGGCTTGGGCCTCCCCCAATGTCTGTCTCCCAGATTTGGTGGCTATATGGGCCTGCCAATTTGGCTTTCTGTAGATCTGACTGCTCATACCACCCTGAAGAGTTGAATTAGGGGTCAGGTGGGTCAGAGGTGGATCGCACTTGCCAGAGGTAGTGGATTGTGCCCAAGATTGTCTGTACAACATGACAAAAGAAAAGGGATCACCAGCAGCTAAGCAAAGTACACTGTATAAATACACCCAGCCTGGCAGCCACATGCTGCAGATGGCACCAGAAAGTCAGGAAGGCATGGTCCTAAATAATGTAGACCTGTTGGTTGCCATCACCCAGTCACAAGATGTTTTGGATGATAAGATAGCAGCTGTGTGCTCGGAAGTGACACTACTACGACAAGACCTACGCAACGCAGGATCACGGAGGTGGAGGCCCGGGTTTCCGGAGTAGAGAATTCTGTTACATCCCTGCAGGCTACTGTATCCAAACTTACCTCTGTGACCAGGAAATTGATGGCACACGTAGCAGACACTGAAGGACAGGCACACGGCAATTACCTGCAATTTGTTGGAACCCCAGAGGCCTGTGATTGAACCTCGATGGAGTGCTTCTTGGATCAAAGGCTTGGTGATAAATTGTTGCCAACAGGAGCCCTTTCCCCGTGTTTTGTGTTTCAGCGGGTCGACAGGGTTTTGGAGCATCAGCCTCCTCCTGGGGCCAGGTCCCACTCAGTTATTAAAAAACTTCAGAATTACATAGACACAGACACTCCATCCTATAACATTCCTGATCACAAGAAAAGATTACGTACCAATCGCACGTTATTATGATATTTTCGGACTACAATAGGTTGGTACAGCAACAGCTCAATCCTTTCGGGCCGCAAAACAGCATCTCTGTGAATTGAGTATCAGATACATGCTTCAGTATCCTGCAAAACTCAAAGTGATGTACCAGTCTCAGATGCTCTTTTTCAACTCCCCGGAGGAGGTATTCCAGTGGACAGGTGAACAGAACCAGATTAAACTATATACGCCACCATGCCTGGACTCCGACCATTCACAGAGCAGCAAGCAAAATTGGAACCAAACGACACCAGCTACTCATTGTCACAGGTCTCAATAAACATGGCGGAGTGCCTGAAAGATGGTTGCTGTGCTGGCGGCTACAGGGGGCTTCGCATCTTCTCAGTCATCTGGTGCACTATTTGCTAATTGACAATGGGGAGTACCCATATGGAATGCGCTTTCCTTAATCCTCACATTGTATTATGCTATGGGTGGCCACACCTCTGTACTCAGGAACTTATGCGTTCATATGAATATGTTAATGTTGGGTAAGGGAATCCATTGGGATGGGCTGAGACAAACCCCTTGTTGGGGTATACCCATGTCACATTCTGTGACAGATACTTTTCGGAGTATGGGGTAGAAGGTGTTACTTTCCAGTTGTCTTTGTAGCAAATATTACATCAGAATAATGGTCTGTACTTTGGAAATGTTGCTATTATTGTTATGCTTGATTGTTTTTCTTCATTTTCACATTGGTGCCTGCCAAATTTCTACTCCCTCACATACCCAGCCTATACCCATAGCAACAAGATTCAAATATGTGTACCCAGCTGTACATGTTTTCATCCCATTTCATCCGATAAGTGTCATGGAATGTCAATATACTATTAAATAAGATGAAGAGGAGTGCAGTCCTGAAGCAGGTCAAGAATATGGGGACAGATGTTCTGCTAGCTAGGAAACTCACCTCATAGGTAACAAGGTCTTGTGCTTGGCCAGATGGTGATACCCAAATGTTTATCACACGAGGTTCACACGGGACCAGTGGTACAGGGATCCTCATTAAAAAGACAGTCCCTTTCTGGCATCTGAAGAGCTAGGTTGATAATTAAGGTAGATCCACTGCAGTTACAGGGACACTCTATGAAGAACCTGTCACATTTCTGAGTGTAAACACCCCGGACCCCTTGGCCACACATTTATCAAATTACTGACGGGGCTTTGGGGTGAATTACCAGACAGGCTCGTAGTGCTGGGGGGGATTGGAATGGAGTCATTACCCCCAGCGGTGGATAGATGATGCCCAAAAGGGCTGCTGCCAATGTCTGTCCAGATGTCCCTCTCTTCCTCTGTCTCAGAGATGGGCATCTTTGACGTATAGGGGGCCCACAATCCCTCCCCGGGTAGCTATACCTTCTATTCAGTGGCACATGGCTCCTATTCTTGTCTTGACTATTTTTTGGTCCCCGGCAATCACCACATCAGCTAAGGAATATAACAGTGCTCCCCAGGGGACTTTCATATCATTCTTTGGTGTCGTTGGGTCCCCAAACAGGAGACCGGCACCCAGCGTTCTATTGGCCCTTGTCGCCATGGCATCTTCAGAGCCAGGAATATCACAAACATACGGAAGATTTCTCCTAATATAGGTACAGTGCGGTCCCCTCAGATTCTATGGGAGGCCCTGAAGCCCACACTTTGGGGGACAGACATCAGTTATTGTTAGGGAGCACCGGTGCAGATTGCGGGACACAGTTGATTTTGAGATGGAAATTATAGAGCTGGACTGGCGCAGATGCCAACCCGAGGGCCACCAAGCCCATAGACAACTCAGCCTGGTGCAGCAGCAGCACCACCAGACACTGATGGGTGAAGGACAGGTGGCCTGGCATGCCTCTCATAGCCACAAGTATCAGTGTTGGGATAAATCAAGTAACTTACTCATAGTGCGCCCCTTCTCCCCTAATTAGAGTGAGGCAGGTACCTCATTTATGGATCTAAGAGACATTGTAAATACCTTTGTGCTCCATCTTGAAGGGGTTTACACCAGGAAAGAGTTCATTTCTGAGACACAAATAGAAGAGTTTGTACAGGCGCTTCCACTTTGGTTCCTGAGTCCAGAGACCAGCAAGATGCTAGAAGCTAAGCTCACAGGGGAGAAACTCCTCGCAATTGTGGCTGATATAAACTCCGGCAATATGCCTGGCCAAACAGCTTCCCCAGTGAATGAAAAAAATATATATAACTCACCTTTTAGAGGCAGTGTTTCCATGGCAGCTGCGGAAGTCATGACGGCGAATTGGCACCATTAAGAGATCATGGTCTTTCCCAAGCCAGGGCGCCCAGCAGATGATCTCACATCGTACCACCTGGTTTCCCTCTTGAGCCTAGAGGTTAAGATAAGGGTCAAGGTTTTAACAAATTGACTGATCGCTCACATTCCAAATTTGTTCCAGCCTGATCAATCAGGGTTCATGCCCAATAGGGTGACCCACCACAATATATGAAGAGATTAAAATCCGTTGGCAATGGTTGATGGGGTGAAGGAGCTGGCAATGCTTCTTCTCACCAACATAGATAAGTCATTTGAATCTGTGAGTTTGGCATTTATGTTTCTCCTTCTTAAGCACCGTGACTTCGATCCACAGTTCATCTCATATATCCCACTGCTATATATGGACTTGACGGCGACAGAGCAGGTAGCTAGGGGCTAGGTTGGATATCTTCTCCATACAGCGGGGACGAGGCAGGGTTGTCCCCTTTCCCCCTGCTGTTGGCTATAGCCATGGAGCCCCTAGCGGTGAGGGTGAGGATGGATGCGCAAGTGCGGGGACTTCGAGTGGAGTAACAGGCAGTCAGACAGGATAGAATTATACTCTGATGATGTTGTATTCTTCATTGCAGCACCTGACACAACAGGACCCAGCCTGTTGCAAATAATGCGCATATTCGGGGAAACTTTGGTCCTCTACCCAAACACTTTAAAATCCATGGTATATGCTGTGGGTCCTGGCCCACATAGAGTTGATTAGGCAGCAGGTATTCAGGTGGCCACAGATTGGTTCAAATATCTATGTTTAATATACCCCGGCATTGACTATTGCATGGAACTATAACATCGAACTAATAGTCACTCGTCTGAAAGGCGATATAAAGATATGGTCTTGGCTCCCGCTATCTTTGACAGAACTACAAAATTTGCTGTTTGATGTCCTACGACAGTGGTTTCATAAACGGAACTCATCTGACCAACCATAACATTGCTAAGATCTACCAGACTCTAATTTCTAATCAACCTGATACATTTGGAGCCCCATGCGCTGCTTGGGAGGCTAATGTTGGTAAACTGGAAAATGAAGACTAGACGGAAATTCTAGGTTCCCCCAGAGGAGCGGCTATAGCGGCAAGGCTCTGGCTGATTCAATTTAAGTACATCCACTGCATGTACCTAACGCGTCATCTTGTCTTGCGAATGTGGAGTGATTGCCTCCCCCACGTGTCTCTGTTGCAGTGCTGAGGAAGGCACCTTCATCCACACAGTATGGAGCTGCCCAGAGTTAGTGAGGTTTAGGCAGCGGGTGGTCACATGTTTGGGGAGAGTCCTATCCTGGCAGATCCCGCGTAGCCTGAGATTGGTCCTCCTTCACCTTATGGAAGATGTGGGTGGGAATAAATACCAATTATCTTTGGCATGTCTAGGACTGACCCTCGCTAAATGCAACATAGCCAACAAGTGGAAGGCGGCGTCCTCCTATCATTATCGGTGTGGAAAAGGGGTATGGACCACTGCATGGGAATGGCAAAAGCAGTGTATAAAGTTACGGGTTGTCACCAAAATCACCTGAAAATATAGAAGCGGTGGGCAGAAAACAGAGAAATTGAATTATCGCCAATCCATCAGATTCACCAACTCCTGGATGAAGAAATTAAGACATTCCAAGGCACAAAAGAGACAGTATCACACTGAACTAATGAGCGTCATTGGTTATGCAGTCGAGATGTTTTTTTTTGTTTTTCTCTCATTTTACAAATGTGTGGGGGGTTGGGGAGAATGGCAGGACAGATCTATCTCCTGTTAGGATATATTTGTTGCATTTGCTTATTTGTAATATGGGCCGCCTTGACTGTGTTGGAATCCTTACATATACCTCAATAAAATGTGTTAAAAAAATAATTAATATAATTCAAAATATATTCAGTGAATTTAGTAGTGTGTGGCATGCATTCCACAGTCTCACAAGTAAAACTGCCAATCTTAAATTGTACTCAGAATAAGTTGCATGTTCCAGACATTGGGGCATTGGAAATCTTCTGTGAATTAATCCCTCAGTTGTTTTGCATTTACAGACTGAGGCTGAATGTGAAAGTAATGTATTATATTGTCCATACAAAGTGGTTTGTGAAATCCAGGCCTGATAAGACAATCGTATATGCAATGGTTGGTGTCAACTGTATTTTTTGGCATCCCTGAAGGCCTGTAATCAATACTTAACAAAAAACCACACAGTAACATTGAAATACACTTGGTAAACACAATACTAACATGTATAAGTTCTCCAGAGTGTGTCTGAGGTCTGAGCAGTGGATTTCAGATCATAAAGGGAATATACCGGGATGTCCAGTTGTGACCCTTCATCAAGGCAATAGGTTACAAGGGCAATAGAGTCCAAATAATGGTGTGTAGGGGAGTGTGCCCCAAATATTAGTAGGTGACTTTCTGTGAAGTCAAAGTCAAGTGGTAGTGGTAGACACTCATGGCTTAATCTCTCTGGGGGACATTGACTGCCTGTATTATTTACTTTCTGGATTGTGGTAATTTATTGCGTGTTGGTTTCTTTGCCCTAATTGTACTGTTGGCAGTTTTGCCCTAATTCTATTTTATATGTCACCTGATTGTCATTCTTTAGACTATTGGATGCCATTTTCCCCATGATTCCCCCTGCTTCCCGACAACCCTGCCAGCCCCTCCCATCTCCCAGAACTACTTATAGAGGCTGCTGCGAGGCCGCACAGTGGGGGCACTGCTGGCATGCTGAAGGCAGGCCAAAAGCAAGCCTGTCTGCTCCTGTCCATGCCTGGACCGCGTCCAGTGCCAGAATCCCTGGCTCTTCCACTCCACGAAGATACACCGCCTCAGATCTTCGAACCCTGGACCTCGGATGCACCAACAATCTCTGCTGATGCACATCTCCAAGAAACCCCATACAGCCATTATTTTGCTTACATTCCAGCTACCCCTTCAGCACGAAAGTAACCAACAACACCAGAAACACCGCCAATGCTGCTGCACCCACTATATCGACTGAGACACCCACAACGACAATCCAGTGCATGCTACTCAACATACTTTCGCTCCGGAAACAGGCCACAGAGATCTGGGATGAGATCTCATCCCTCACCCTGAACGTCATCTTCCGCACAGGAACCTGGCTTCACCTTACGTCCACAACAGACAACGCCACCGCTATCCCCAAAGGCTACAAGATAACACACCAGGACTAAACCAACAAGAAAGGTTGTGGAATCACCATCATCTACAGGGACACCATCCCCTGCACAGCATCCCCCGGTGACCCAACACCGGTAATGGAACCCCTCAACTTCCACCTCCACCCAGACGGGAAAATCACCACCAGAGGTACCCTTGACTACAGACTACCAGGACCATGCCCCAGCTTCTGCAACACCATTTTGATAATCATTGCCCTGCTTGCAATCAACTCCGAGCACTACATCTTCCAAGGAGACTTTAACTTCCACCTCGACAACCACAGAAGCATGAACAACATTGGACTCAAGTAGCATGTCACTGACCCCACCTACATTGCAGGACACACACACTTCCCAAATCTTCAAGATGTGACCTACGCCTACAAGGCCATGCACAATGAAGGACCAGCTTACATCAACAAACATCTGACCTTCCACCAACCATCCGGACACCCCATGGGTCTGCCGAGCCAACATCAGAGGATGCTCCTTCTTGCAACTGCCAGCCAAGGCTTGGAACACCATCCCCCAGCACCTCAGGACTGAACCATCACTCCAATAATTCTGAAGGGATCTAAAGACTTGGCTCTTTGAATAAACAACCTCCTTGCAGCATCAAACAGATCCAGCGCCTTGAGACCCTCACGGGTGATTTGCTACAGTCTATAAATGACTGATTGATGATTGTGATGTTTTCTACTTGAGGGTACTAATTTTCACGGCAGTTTGAGATTGTGATTTTCAAATGATGATCCTCCAGTTGCAAGTCCGAAAGTCATATACAGAAATATAATCTGACTTAAAGAACACGTCATTGATCTTCAACCTCCTTCATTTGCACGAAGGTAGGATTGAATTATATAGAGGACTTTATACGGTTCTTTGACGACCCAGTTCATATCCCGCCCTCAACCAGAGTCTAAATAAAGACAATGAGGCTTATTTACAAGGCCCTTGCGAGACTTTTGCGTCACTTTTCCCATGTTAAAAATTACGCAAAAGTCGTGCAAGGGCCTTGTTAATCTTCCCCAATATATTTTGAAAGGACACGGTCTAACCGTCCGAGACAATTTTCCCTAGTAATTATGATGTTGTTCCTCCTAACCAAGAGATGCAATTTTATCTAACTTTTTTATTAAATCTCCAATACAGATTTTTATCAAACTAAGGGGCATATTACCAAGGGTGGCGATAATTCTATCGCTCTATTAGCAAGGTGTCGCTAACTAATGTTAGCGACAGCTTTTAGGCGATAGCGAGTGGTTTGGGGCCCGCTTTGCATGTCAGCGATATTTATCGCTAATGACATGCAAAGTGGGCGTACCCAACCTGTTAGTGACTGAAAGCAGTCGCTAATGTCGCTATCGCCTATTAGCAAGGCAGGCGTAGCGATGGAAATATTCCCGCTATCGCCAAAAACTAACACCTGCTCAGACCAGTTCTTAGCCATGTTATCCAATTGGAGGTGGATAACAGGGCTAAGAGCATTTCGTCGGTATGCGTGAATAACGCTGTATTCTCAGCGATATTCACAAATTTACCCGCTATCGCTGGATATTTTAGCACAATGGAGAAAAACTTTGCTAATAGCATGTTTTCTCCGCTAACATATCCAGCGATAGGCAGCGATAAAAAAATCGTCGCTAAGCCTATTTAGCGATAATTATCGCTACTTGTTGGTAATATGCCCCTTGATTCCATCTGGGTACTATTCACTTTTTAGTCGAATTCCCAGTGTGAGAAGTTGGCCTGATGTATGATGTCCACAGTTCTGTGGGCACCCTGTATCAGTCCAAACAATCCCTTATGGTGGTGGTTGTAAGTCAACCTTAAAGACAAGCTATCCTAGGGGTAGCATGGACTAAGCAGCCTAAAGGATTAACTCAAGAGGACATGTGAAGCCAGCTGTTTTACCATATGCAATCCTGTAATATCAAATGAAAGGACACCACACAAGTTAAATATTATCAAAATATATGTATTTATTCTTAGAATAATCCCCACTACTCTTTATGAGCAATGAAGCACAAGCGTTTAAATAAAAGCACAGTATAACATAGACAAGTTGCACGTTTTGGATGAGGCCGGTGGCCACTCAAACCATATATCAATAAAGTGGTATAACAATCACTAATCGATCGGGGATAAGGCCTAGGGTCTTGTGAATCGCTGGGACTACACTGGACTAACAGCAGTTAGGACGGGAGTAGCCCACGGGATTCGGGTGCAGTGCGGGAAGCACGGCTTGCACCAATGTAAAGTCAATGGTGCGTAAAAGTTACAATGTTATTGCAAAAGGAGTCTTCCGACTGGACTAGGACTACCAAACTTTAGACTTAGGCACTAGAGCTGTGTACCAGTGTGGGAACACCGGCGCTAGTAAGTTACCTCACCCACAGGAAGCGGGTGCACGGGTGCCAAAGTGTGCCGGGTTTCGTCACGCAGTTCGATGGTGCCTGAGGATGAAGATGCTGCAGGTCTCCAGAAGAGAAGTGTCCGGTGTGATCCAAGGGTGGATCGAAGTTGATGGGTACCTGAAAGCAGAGGGGACAGAGTCTGGGTCACTAGCCAGTGACCAGGAAGGAACCAGGCGATGTTGGGCGCAATCAGGTTGATGACGGGTGCCTTGTCTCCGCTGCCACGTGGACTCTGGGGCACCGAGGATGTCCTGGAGTGGATCACGAGGTGTCCCATAAAAGTTCTTGCTGTCGGCGGTGTCGGCTTCTGGATCGGAGTCAACAAGCCTTGGCAAGGGCAACCCACGCAGGATTCAAAGAAGGTTTAATACTCGGACCAGCAAGGTCAGAGCGGGTGCTCCTTTTCAGGGGAGCGAGGGCCAGTCTGGAGCAACCAGACCAGCAGTGTAATTTCTTAGGTTCGTTGGTTCTGAGGCCACTAGCTAACGGGCAAGTGAATGGACCAACGCGTCGAGCAGAAAGATGCAAAAGGGCCCCACGCAGCACTCGTCAAGTGTGGAGGGTGAGCTTCGGTGCACAAGCTGCTCGGGGCTGGAGCTTCTCAAACTCTAATGCACAGCTTCGAGGGAGCCTCGGGTGCTGCACGGTCAGCGCTTCGTTGTTCCTCCAAGATGGCCGCTCCCACGCTTCGGGTCGCCTCCACGGGTCTCAGCTTTGCAGGGACTGTGGATCAGGCTGTTAGAAGGCAGGCTCGCTGGGTCTTGTCGATCTCTGTTGCTCGAGTTCTGGCAGGAACTGCAACAAAGCAAACGTCGAGGTTCTGGATGGTGCCTCTTTGCACAGGGTGGTCACTCCTTGACCACAAGGGAGATTCTTCAGTCTTCTACGTCGAGTAGGATGTCAAAGGGTCCAGAGTTTTGTTTCATAAGTTTCAGTCAGGATAATCTGATGTGCATTGGCACTGCTCCCACCTATATTCCAAATCTGGGGGCTGGATTACCTGCTAGGTCCCTCCTATGGGTGGGACCCAGGAAGGGGGTGGTTACACCCCTTTCCTTTGTCCAGTTTGCCGCCAAGACTGGGGCTGGAGTGCCCCAGAACCGGTTTGACTGGAATCTGCCCAGTGACACCTTGTGTGCCCCAGGCAGTGTCTAGTTTCTTTCAACCCTCCCTGCTACAATCCACTATCTCCTGTCTGGGGTGGTGTGACACCTCCCTGTGACAGGAGATCCTTTGATCAAACCTCCTCTGTCGAGTTTCGGTCAGCAGCAGGAGGCCAGACTAGTGTCTGTGGCAGCAGCATCCATTTTGTGAGGCTGGGGCTCTGGTTAGGATTAACCGCATTTGCAGTAAGTAACATGTCTTCTCCCTCTAGAAGGGTGGAATGCTACCCCCGTCACCATAACTGGCGAGGGGGTAGTATTCCAAAGTGTATGACACAAAACACGACATGTTTTGATAAAGCCAAACCAAAGTTAGCATTAACCGCGAGGATTATAATGCACTTAAGAGTATATGGTATGGCAGTATCACTGGAACAGCAGTAAGGAAATGGTTCCGAACACTACAGACAGGCTCAGCTCATGCTAGAGCACCATCTCACATAAAACCAAGCACTCTGCCTCCAGGATTGTAAAGGCCTGCCATAGGAGTGACTGATAGGTATATATGTGTCCAGATATAGGTTTAGATATAGGTATACTATATCTAAGAGAGGGGTGATTACACCACCTTGCCCCAGCTGTGTAAACAGCCAGTTGTGTCGATTTAAGGACCAGCCAGGGGTGGCAAAAGATATGCTGCAGCCCCTGGTAGGCCTTGGATGCACCTATGCCCTGGGCACCTATAGTGCACTGTACAGGGGCTGATAAGGTGTCCAGTACCAAATTGGTGATGTACCTATAGTACATGGAGTCCATTTAAGGAGATAGCAGATAGCCTGGGACCCTGATTAGCAGGATCCCAGGCCAACTAAGTCGAAAACCAGCTAAACACAAGGCAAAAAAACTGGGGTAACCATAGTCAGGTATCCACCTTCCTACACCCAGTTCGAGGTGGATGGCTGTAGAATCTCCCCCGTGCCCCTGTGATAATACTTCCAGACAATGCACATTGCACTTCCTACTTTTCTGTGCACTTCTTAAAACCTTAAGATCAACTTTTTTACTTCCCCTCCAGAGGTCACTTAGTTTTAGCTCGCACTAAAAAGGTTTTAGGTATTTATTATCTCTTGACTCCCCTGAAATTTGTCAAGCTGTTGTAAGCTTTATAAGAGGGACATTTTCCATGAGGAAGCGTTATGGCTAATTTTTCCTTTTTGGTGGTTTGCCAGAGGGTTTTTGGTTTTACTGGAAAAATAAATATTCTTTTATTGATGTATTACTTGTAGTGCATTTGATTTTTTTTATTGTGCTGTGTGCTTTCATGACTTTTCAAGTCGATTAAAGGTTTATGATTGACGTCATAAAAATCGTTTAAAAAAGAATCGCCCTTTAGGTTGTAAGATTTCTATCACTGACTTCAATGGGGCAATATTTTTAAAGTTGATTTTATGATACAATAATTGTGCTAGAGAATATTCTGACAATGACAGCCTGGCACCACACCTATCATTCAAGCAGTTGAATTCATTCTTCCCAAACCTGAATTCAGGAGACAAGTTGCATAGTGTCTTCTATACATAGGAGAGCATCCATCTTATTCCTCATAAGCAACTGTTCTCTGGACAGCATCCATTTTAGGACAATGACTTGGACGATATTCAGTAGGGCGGGGGTATTGGGATAGGAATTAATTACTCTCTAGCTGGTATTCACCCTTAGACATGGGCATTGTGAGTTGAAAGCACCAGAATGGGGGATTACACAGGTCCTTTTCTGCATGTGATTCCCAGTTCTAGGACATTAACTGCTGACATTTTACACCTGCCCTGAGCCAAAGAGCCAGCGAGTGATTTTATTTGGTCTTTTTTGCACTTAGTAAAACCAGGCCCAGCATTCCCTTGCCAGGTACACCCAGGTACTCAGAAGTGTCCAGAGATGCAACCTCCCACCTCAACCAAGAGAATACTGCTCCACCTGACCCATACCGAGGGCCTCATTTATGATAAGGGACGCATTGCTGCGTGAAAACAGCGATGCGTCACTTTTCATTGCGCCCTCCTTGTGGCATGTTGGATGCATCATATTTACAGTATGATGCATCATGTCGCAAGGAGTTACAGATACGTTAGTATTTCTGACGTATCTGTAGGCACAAAAATGACACATTGCTGTAGTTTGTCATGAAAGTGACGCAACTCCATCAATGGGTCATTTCACAGGGGCAAGTCCCATTACAAATGTGCCTGCATCAGCCTTACGCCTGCTATGATGCAGGCGTAAGATATTGACGCATTTGCGTCCTAGAAGTGACGCAGTGAAATCTCATAGATTTCACTGCATCACTTCTACAAGGCTTTCTTGGGTCAGAACGCCCACCCTGCATACATTATACCTGGTGCAGGTATAATGTGGCACAGAGGTTTACAAAGTGACGCATCTACCTAGATGCGTCACTTTGTAAATATGACGCAATATGGCACATTTTTTACCCTGCTGGTGCGTCACAAAAAGTGACGCACCAGCAGAGCAAAAGTGACGCAAGGGCTCATAAATAAGCCCCAGAGGGTTTAAGGGTGCAGCTTCTTCAGTGAGGCGCAAACCTTTATAAGAACGCTCTGGGAGATAAAGTTTGCTCTCTTCTGTCAGTACTCCAGATATTCTAATATGATTGCTTTTCAATGCATTTAACCGCTAAAGAAGCTAGAAACAATCTCATGCTTAAACGTATTTACATCTATACATATTTAAAATGGCCCAAAACATATGCATTCCTCTTCTCTGCCTGCATTGGCGCACAAAGTACTGCCTAGCACCAACGCAGGCAACCTTGCACCATGGTGCAAAGTTTCCTGCATTGTAGGCAGGATTGTTTTTATGTAGCAAGTATCACCTTCATGCACAAACACAATCCTCAGAGGCATTGTCCTCTTTCTAAGTTTGCTGTGGAATGCAGCACTCTAGAAAGAGGAAATAACGAGGAAAAATAAAGATATCTCTCCTTGTTGCGCCTTTGGTGGGGAGACACATTTCCAGGTCTACCAGTGTTGGTAAATATGGGAATGTGTCAGAATAAATGAGTGGATGTTTGGGAACACCCACTCTCTGCCACTGTGCGCCTCCCTGCTTTAGAATAAAGCAAGGCCATGGTTTATGCTGCCTTGTACTGCTCCAAATTTATCAAGCCATGCAGAGCCACACAAGATGGCCTTGCGTGGCTTGATAAATCTCATTTAGGTTTTTTGTCACACTGGCGTCCCTTTGCATTGCACAAGGATGATGCAAAACCTGATTAAATGTGGTCAAAGAGTGGGAAAGAAGGTAATAGCCAAGGACACACTCAAACAGACCCAGCTGGAGAAAGAAAGTAATGGCTCTTCCTCTATAACAGACAACCCCAGATGTTTGTCACAATGGGATAATTCGCCAAGCTATTTTCATCTGTAAATTATACTTATAATTAACCTTCTTATGACTGTAAAACCACTTTTTGAATTCACAGGTGGGTAAAAGCACTTTTAGATTTACAAATATACAAGGATTCAGTTCCAAGAAAGATTTTCATGAGAGTATATCTACTTCTAAGGGTGGGACTGGAGGCTTTCCAGTTTCTGGACTGCCCTGAAAGTTTGCGCACACTCACAAATGTTTCTTTTTGTAGGTATCCAATAACTTTCCCCCTAACCCATTCCCGCCCTGGAAAAGCTTAGACACTTGCTCCTGCTAAATAAATTGTATTGCAGGGTAGGAAGGTTACACCTTAAAGCAACAGAGAAAAAGTGACGCAAAAGCGACAGCATTTCCTCATACACACTTGTGGACTATGTAAGTAAGTAAGTAATAGGCTTTATTTCGATATAATTGATACCTTAAAAAGCAGTACATATACATAAAAACAATAAAAGCCAGTGCATGGAAGATAAACATACAATTCATGATGCAAGTGGTGTGAAAAATGTACATAAAAACAATCTAAAATACATATTAAACAAGGTACAAAAGCCTGGTGGATCTAATGTGCCATGCCCAGCCCAGAAAGTTAGTCAAACCACATGCAAACAGGGGCTGAGGATCCGATTTTAAGATTCGTAAGGCCTCCTTATGGGATCTAGTCCCAAGCTCTCTACAGAGTGGCTTCAGCCATCTGCGGCGAGGGACTGCATAGGCCGGGCATTCAAACAATAAGTGGAGAACTGACTCTATCCTATTTACACAGAAGGGACAAAAGGGAGTTGTCTGCGCCGGGACCTTCCAGCTGGCAGTCAGTTGCCCCACTGGAAGTAGACCTACCCTAAATTTAAAATATAGAGCCCTGTCCCAGGATTTTAAAATAATATCCAGGTACGGCTCGCAAAAGTGCACCTCCTTAACCAAAAGAAATTCCACAGTGGTCTTACACAAATTGGCCTTGCTGTTTCTGCCATCAATCACCCAACTCCAGTATAACGTCTTCAAGATTGACTTGGGCGGGGCAGTTCTAGTAATCCAGGCGTCTTCAAGGCCCAGGTCTATAAGGTGGCGCTTAACTTCCCTTAACCAACGAACCTTAGACCAGCCAGGCGTTAGGAGAACTTCTTTTAAACCCTCTGCGTAACTGGACAATTCTGGGACTCTCCAAATACGTGCCCACAAAAGAAGAGGACGCAGCCTCGCCTAGTCACTAATGGGCCGACTTGTGGACTATGTACAAATGAGCATCTGGCGGCAACACATGGGTGGACGACAAGTTTAACCCACCACTGCAACTGAGAATGGGAAAATGCCTCAGGAAAGTACTAGAAGTACACTTGGAAACCACTAACTCAGAATATTTTGTGACCTTCCAAAATTAATAAATCTACACCCATGCAATATTATAAACCTCAGGGTGAGAATTTTTGATTTTTTTTTTATTAAGAATAGAGAGGAGGAGCCAAGCCTGCGACCAAGATGGCCGCTTAGTGGCTCGGCTCCGCCGAGCTCTCCTACCTCCCAAGCCATCCTGCCTGAAATCCTGAGCCCCGTACCCACTCCCTTGTAGCGGAGGGAAAGCGACGCCTGCGGGTGCTGTTTTGAGCTGCCCCCGAGGTCCGGCGGCGGAACTTGCTCTATCGGGAAGACCGCGGCCATGACTGTCTGGGAGGCCAGGACCCAGAGTGACGGCGCGGCCGCACAGTAGTGCGTCAACATCGGCCGCCGTGGGCCGGGGGGGGGACCGGCACTATTTCGAGTGCGGCTGACATCTGCCCAGCCCCACAGTATTGATGCAGCAGCTGGCCGGCAGAGGTAGGGCACGGACAATTGGCTACCGGCTCGGTCAACAGGCATGCCCCCGAGTGGAAGCCCCGGGAGATCTTTGCCGCCTCGGGGGGGCGCCCAATGAATGTGGCGAGCCTACTGCACTGGTGAGAAAGGCGATTGAGGGGCTGCGGACCCGTGCTTGAGTGATGCACTGTTCAGAATGAAAGTCGCTGCAGTGAGGAAGGCTTGTCCGGGTCTACATTGGTCACGCTGAGACCTACTGCCACTGTTACCTGATCTGAGTGACCAAGACCTCCACTGACCAGGACTCCCAACGCCATATAGGGAAACAGAGAGGGATTGCTCCGCGTTTGCCTCGGCATACCTGCGACGACATGGGGGAGTGGTGCACAGGCTGACGCAGTGGCCCGGCTCCGAGGGTCAAATAACGGCTGGACCCCCGGGGAGTGATGATGGCGGCGATATTGGAGGTGGTGCAAAAGGCCATCTAGAACATCGGCGTGGCCAGACCGGGGGAAGATCCCTGTGGAAGACCGGACCCGGCCCCCGTTGGCGGTGCAGCAGATGAGTTCAGGGGGGTCATACTGACAGTAGGTGGCCCGGTGGAGCATTGGCGGGTTGACCCCAACGAGACACTGAGCAAAGGGCACACTACACAAGATCATCCGGAGTCGGGCGTTGGTGGTGGTACAGGAGCAAAATGGTGACTAAAACGGACCAAGATAGAGCTCTGTCCTGGAACACTGAAGGGTCCAGGAATGTTCAGTCCAACAGACTAGACCGATACACCTTACCGAGGGGCTCCCCGGTGGTGGCCAAAAGGCCGCAGGGGGGAGGTGAAGAAGGCGCTCCAGCAGTGGTGGAGCCAACGCTCACAGATCTCATGGCAGCTATAACGGGAGTTCAGACATCCCTGGGCCAGAAAATGGAATCCCTAGATACCAAACTTGACACTGTAACCTTAGAGGTGGGGCTGATTAGAGCGGATCTCACAAAGACTAGTGAGAAAGTGAAGTCACTGGAGGTAAAAACGACCAGCTTAATTGATGATGTCAACCAACTGCAGCAGGAGGTACGTGATCTTAAGGCTTCGAGGACTCTTGCGGATTGTAAACTGGATGAATTCGAGGGTAGGGCGCGGCGGAATACCGTTCGAATTCTGGGAGTGCCCGAGAAGTCAGAGGGACAGACGCCCGACCTGTTTGTGGAGAATTTGGTACTTAATCATCATAAACCAAAGGGCCTCAGTAACTTCTTCACAGTCGAAAGAGCTCATAGGGTTCCGGGGGGCCGGCCCAGACCCGGGGCACCCCCCGCCCTGTGATTGCTAGGGTCCTAAACTTTCGCGACAGGGATGCCATACTACAGGCGGCCCGAGTGGGGCCTCCACTGCGCTTTGAGAATGTGACTATCTCCTTTTTTCCGGATTTTACACAAGCGGTGCAAAAACAGAGACAAGGCTTCCTATCGGTAAAGCGGAGACTACGGGATAAAGGAATGAGATTCGGCATAATGTTTCCGGACCGCCTTCGAGTGGAGCATAATGGGAAATCTTGATTTTTTGACAATCCTGAAGTGGTGGCGGATTGGTTGGACAGTGCATACGTAGCAGAGACTGAGGGTCAACCCCGAGAGGAGGCAGATGAACAATAGTTATGGTACATGGCGCCAAAATGGGACTGATCTATCATGAGCTGGACAAGGGGGGAGTACGGGAGGGCAATGCTTTCCTGATGCTGCTAATCCGAAGTGATCATTTTGGGGAATGACTACATATGGGCAGAACGGTGGGGGGGAAGTGGGGGTTATTCCCAGGCCCTCCTCCATTTCTACGTTTAGTTAGTTGTAGAGTAGGTTGGGGCGACAGGCACACTGCTAGTTGGGGATGAGCGCAAGCTTCAGGCAGGGGTGCAGGAAGGGGGGAGGTGGGGCACGAGTTGAGGGGAGTGCTAGAATACAAGTTTTTTTTGTAATTTTGAATTTAATATGTGCAGTAAGTTTAATGTTTGGGTTTTGTTGTGGGTTAATTTAGGCATTGGGTGACGAGGAAATGGTGTACCACGTCTATGTCTTCTAGTAAGTCGGGGTTGGGGATTGCCACGCTCAGCTGGAATGTGAATGGGCTAGGGAACAAGATAAAAAGAGGGATGGTCAGTCAGTTGATTAGGAGGCACTCTCCGGATGTTGTGTTGCTGCAAGAGACCCACCTGGTTGGTAATCGTTGTATGGCACTACACAAGGGTGGGTACAAACTGGTTGCACATGCTGGGTTCACCACGGGGTCCAGATCGGTGGGGATATTGGTTAAGAACTCCTTTCCGTTGACTATTCAAGCCACTTGGGAGGATAATAGAGGCAGATACATTGGCATTTCGGGGCTATGGGAGGTAACAACTGTTACCTTTTTGTCGATATATGTGCCCCCGGCCCTGCAGGTTGACCCCTTTCGGGACCTGTGTAGAATTTTTGGGACGTTGCCCATGGGGTTGTTGATCGTGGGGGGGGACTACAATTCTGTGGTGAACGGCGAATTGGATAGGCATCCAGCCGGGACCCTCCCTCTGTCACGGAGGTGGCTACCAGATTTCTTGGAAACTACGGGGCTCGCAGATGGGTGGCACCTGCGTAATCCAGGGGAAAGGTACTACACCCACGCCTCGGCCGCGCATCATTCCCTTTCGAGGCTAGACTATATCCTGGTACCGACGTCGCAGCTGGCGGAGATTGGGGAGGAGAGACACTTGGGCAGGGGGATATCTGATCATTCACAGCTTTGGCTTAGAATGGAGGTGGGTCAGAGAGACGTAGGTCGAATAGCCCCCATAAGCACATGGCACCTAAGAGACCCTGCCACTAAAAAATAAATCGTGCGGATCACGGAACAGTATTGTCAGGACAATGTTGGAACGGTGGAGTCAGGTAGCTCCTTGTGGGAGGCATATAAGACCGTGATGAGAGGGGAGGTACTATCTTTAATTGCCGAAAGGAGGAGGAGGGGCCCCGCGGAGGTGGATAGAATTGAGACGGACATTGGCAACATTGGAAAGGGAGGAGTCGGGAGATAGCACCCCGGAGGAGACACATCGACTGAGTCTCCTCAGAGATGAATATAGGAGCTTGGCACGTGGGAGGGCCAGGGAACAGCATGCTGACACCCAGGTCCAATGAGAGCAAGACCGCTGGTTCGTGTACCTGTGGTGCTCCGGCTATAATCCTGTGCAACCTCTGAATGTTAAGAGCTGTGATAAACACAAGGCCATGTAAACGCCGCAGGTAAATCTTCCGCGTGATTACGTGTTTGTTTTCTTTTCACTGGATGTTGTGTACATCATCTTATAGAACTCTGTGTTCTCGTTGTTTCAACTTCGTGTTTTATAATTTAAAATAGAATTCACGGAGCCATATCAACTGAATATATTAGTGCCGTGCCGTTTCTATCATCTTTACATAAGGAGGCCCAGCTAATTACAGATACGCCTCAGGTAATTGGGACACCTGATTATCAAACTGTGTGGTTTCAAAGAGTTGTCTGATTAATAATTTACTAGATAGAACTTCTCGCCGGGGTGACATGGCCTTGTGTTTATCAATCTTGATTTGTATTTGTTGAGCTGCAATAGTCACCCAGATATTGTAGTTTAACGCATTGGGTCAAATTACCAAATTTGTTCAATATAGTATGGATATTTAACAATACCTTTTAGTGGTATATTTACACGTTACGTTCCATTCATTTACAACATTGATATTGCTCATTTTTACAGCCTCGTGTTTTTATTGTGTGTTCTATTGGCCATTGAGGGATATTCGAAAACTTACTATCGTCTTTGGAACAATTGTGTACGTAATTTCAAGGTACTCTATCTCAATTTATTCGATATCCCTTACGGGTTTATTTAGAACTACGTGCATCCATGACATGTATTCCCTAAATTCCTTATTTAATTTATTTTCATTTCCCTTTATATTTATTTACATTGGGATTACCGCTTCGTTTGAAGAAAGCTATTCTTTTCTTCTGAAATGAGCCGTGAGCCCTGAATATAGCACTACTAAAAAGAAAATGAACTTCCAACATTAGAATGTGAAATTAAGAGACAGATCCTCATACCCAGGGAATAACACCTACAAAGATCAAATCATCAAAGATATTTAAGGGTCTAATTGAATTTACGAATAATAAGTGATACTTTGAGTCAAGGTTTTTCAAATGTAGATTTTATTTCCCAAAAATATTGAATAAACTGATCATTTATTTTTGATCAATTTTATCTTTCACAGACATAATTTTACTATTGTATCGCTATACGTCGTGTCTTTGCAACCTTGACGCATTAGAAATCATCTTTCCAGTAAGTAACCATTTAAACATCATGTTAAAGATACTAACCCTGATTAGGGAATGGTTGTTATTACACTCCATGTTCGCTGATTGTTGTTCTATACTAAAAATAACCTTAAAATTTTGTTTTGATCAGTAAAAATAATCCGCAGTGCACTATTATACAGAATTTTGCGATGATTAGCCCTGTATTTGCATTCTCTCTCTTTTTCATTTTTTACAATTCGTAATATCTGTTGGTTTGGATTGAGCAGTGAAATATACCCTGAATTTAGACTGTATTTTCAACCAGTTTTTTTCTTGTCTGTTAATAATCAAGAGGTGGTAACTTTTCATAAACGCCATTTACGTACAAGTTCTGCAAATTATCTAACGATGATTTATTGGAATGTTATATCTTCATCTTACATGTGTTTTATGTATAAAGTTTTTTCCAGATTAGCATATATTTAACTTAATTTATCGTATACTCACTCTTATTTTTAGGAAGTACGTGGCCATTCCTGAAGAAGGCGCTGGTCGCCGAAACGCGCGTTAAATATATTGTGATGCCACTAGTTGTTGTTAATTTTCTTTTATAACTTTTGTGATATTGTTTTATATTTATTGATGTGATTTGGTCTAAAAAGCTTTGGACACAAATCTTTTAATGCAATATGTATTCTTTATTAAATGATGTGAATAAAAGATAGAACTTGATTTTTTATTAGTTTACCTCTCTCATTTTTCATTGTACAGACAAGTAAATATTAATTGCCTAGGTTGTTATTTTTCATATATTGCTTTTTCCCTGACCTAGGAATTTTTAGAATTGATACCTCAGGGGGTCCTTGTTACATTCGCTATAGTTTTAAATTTTAGCAATACTCTGGGTTTAGTGGGGTCCCTAGAGCTTTTGGCCCTAGTGCACAATACGTTTTCTCCATTTTTGCCACGTCCAATATTATTTGCTTAAATTGTCTTTCAATACCTTAAAACGCAGTCATCAATCTCACCACATGGTGGTGGTAGTAGTCTCCTTTGTTGAATAATAGAGAATTACAGAATAACTACTACATATACCTGACAACGAGGGTGTTACTGAAGGCGACAGGTCAATCATCAAAGAAACAATAGTTCTTGGGTCGCATTACAGAAACTTTTCACTGATGCAAAAACCAGCGCGACGCCATTTTAAACTCATATACGGTGCAATGCACTTATTTTTGTTTAAAAATCGATTTACCTAACCTTTACCGATCCTTAAAATAAGCAAATTAATTTTGCTCAGTTTTACCAACTTAAATAGCAAAATTGGAAACTAACTAACTTTACCACAAACACAGTCCTCATCTTTCACGTACAAAATGGTAAAATAGCTTTAAAAAAAAGAGCATTTTTTGTGCATGTCAACATTTAAGCAACCTTGAAAATGTGAAATCTGTTCGTGCCACGGGTGCCTAAAACATATACGATTTCCTTTTCACGCAATCCCCAAAACTCTTCTCAGAAGATTCCCTATATGTTTTAGCATCAGTGCAAAATTTCTAATAGACGTTTCCTGTTTAAAAGTGGCTGCTCTGACTGCGACTTGGGTTTTAGGTCTTATAGAAGGCTGTAAGTTGTTGTTACCACTGGTACGAGTCAATCATACAAGATTACAGTATAATTCTGTGTCCATCCCACATTTTGGGTCATAAACACATAAACTGACAAAACACACCAAAGAACAGCGGTTGCATCAGCCTGTGTGATGCAGGCAACAAAACTGCAAAAATATTTTTCAAGTGTATGCTCAGCATCCCTGCAGCGCTGCTACATTGCTCCCAGGGGTCGAAAATCTTGTGTTTTACAGAAGAAATTGAGAGGCATTAAAGCAGGGGCGGCTCCTCCATGAGGGCCGAGGAGCATCACCCCACTGCTTTCCCGCAGTGAAAGAAGCTTTGAAATAAAATGATATTTTAAATACCATTTTATGTTTCTGCTTCTCAACTTGCGAGAAAGCAGAAGGGTATGCCTGGGTGGGGACGAGCAAGTGGGCGGGTCGGAGTGGAGTAAGCAGAAGGGTAGGCCTAGTTGGGGGAGGGTGGCTGGGCTGGGCGTGTCGAGGAGGATTGGTTTGCCCAATTCTGTGAGCCCTGTATGTTTGGTCAGCCCTCTGGGGCCGACTAAACCAGTCATGCACACTGGATTTTTTCTGTGTAGGCTGCATGCAGCTTACATTGAGAAAATGGCCTCCCCTTAGGTGCCCGGCTGGGAGCTGTCTTCACCAATCACAATGCTGCCATTGCAGCGTTGTGATTGGCCTAGGGGAGGGAGGCTGCCTTCTTCCTGTTCCTGTCGGAGGCAGGAGAGCAGGAAAGCAGGCGCCGCAGGAAAAATCGGGTCCCAACCAGGAGCGGAAGCGGCGCGGGACCAGTCATGCCAGCCGCGACTGCATAAAAGTGGGCCTTACCTCTTGAAGTGCTAATTTAAGACACTGGACCGTAACACTTAAAGCAAGTGCTGTGAGCGCTAAGCTAACACCTGATCTCTGCCAGACTTTGAGAGATAGGGGTGCAGTACAAACCACTGGCCATCTTGTAAAGTGTGAAAAAAGGCTGCTTTATTGAAACAGGCTCACTTTACCAGCTTATTCCTGTCAAGCTGCCTTTAAAAACTACCACCTCGCTAAGCAACCAATTAACTATCCAATCTCTTACCCCCACTCCTACTGTCCCACCCACAATACCCCAATACGAAGAATCTCATTGCTACTGAAGTGCTTTTCAACATTTTCAACCTTAACGTTTTCCTTTCAGCCTATGTGTAAGTATTAAACTCTAAGGAACTGAACTTCTTAACCTAGAATTCCTGGCTACCCTCACTTTCCCAGTGTTTCCCAAATGGCAAAGCCACTCCAAGCTCGGTAACGTCCTGGAAATCTTTCCAGGCCACCGCCACCAAGAAAAAGGCTGTCTACTGACTTTTTCTACCCCCCATCCCGTAGCTGACCTTTCCAGGTTTCCCCACTTAGCTACAGATGATCAGGGACCAAGCCACAACCTACTTCATCTCAAAAGGTACAACTCCATTCCCATCTGAGAAAGGTGAACCCCATTGCTATGAAAAATACTCAACATGATCATACCAGAGTGGCAAATGCAGCCAAAACAAAAGTCTTCTCCCTATTATTCTTTCTGCATGCCCTGTCCACTGTGGCTGGCTTCTCAGCACTCCATCACAATCACAAAGCATCTGGGCCACAGTGCCTTCAACTGCCTCATCTCATGTTTCATAGACCTCATCAAAAGCACCCCTATCTTTAGCACCAGATTATTCTCTCACAAATGGATGACCAATACGTCAAGGCATCTCCTTCCCACCAGCTTAACATTTAAACACCTAATCAGCTCATGCCACCTCATGTCCCCTTTACTCCACAAAGTAATGACAAACAAGTGCTGGTCAAATCCCAAGGCCCTATTGCCTCTCTGAGCCATCTGGCACTCCGCCCATTTGATGAAGGAATGTCATACTACTCAGATGGACACATCTTCCACCACCTGAAACAATAAGAACAGTAAATATTTACACAGAAAACCCTGTTGTGCTGACCTTCCCCCCAGTGGTGCACATGTTTCTCCAAAAGCAATCAGAAGACCAGCCCCCCAGCCTCATGATGTTTTCCCATGCCCAGCCACAATTGCCACCTCAGTCGCAGCTCCAATCCGGAAAGAGTGCGCCCCATATTTAGCCGAGGGTGCCCAAAGCTGAAACCGCCTTTTGCAACACAGAGAGAAGCTGGAAAGCTGTCACCGCCGCCCCATACGACTGGACGTTGGCCTGGCCACGGAAGTACCTAAAGCACCACATTTTTTTTATGTGCGCTCTGATCAGTTCAGACAAATCACCAGCCTACCCTCTCTCCTCATAACATTCTCCTACATCACTCCTCCCATGCAGCCAAGCTCACCATATCACCAGCAAAATAACGTCAATTGTCTTAGCACCTGGCAGAATAGGTTCCAGGATATGGGTCTGTGGGACCTCCCTAAATGACCTTGCTCCCTTTTCCAGGTCTTGTGCAACTGTGACAATTTTCCCTGTGATTGCCACCCTCAGCAGGCCCTTCTCCATCAAATCCAGTATAAATTGAACCACATCATCTGTCCTGTCCCATCTTGCCTCCTGTGCCCAGCCATGTAGTCCCAGCATCAAGAGCAGAGGCGTTATAAGCAAATGGCTTATTTTTGTCACCATGATGCTGTGTTAGCACTTTAAGGGCAAAGTCCTACCTCTCTTGACAGCACAAAGTGAAAGGATTTGAGCAGTCAGGCAGAGAAAACAATGTCTTTGTCTGAGACAAGAAGGTTTGCTGTGCTTCAGTGGACCAAGGCAAAGGTTCAGGGGTAGCTTTTTATTTTTATTTTCTGATCCTGTAAAGGTTTTACTATGTTAGCATTTCCTAAAATCCATTATCCACAGTAACCTGCCATGCCTAAATAATTACAGTTGCAAAAAACACAGTTGATGGACAGAATGTGGAACAATGTCATACATTCACCCTAGTACAAGGATCTGGGCCTAAATCCATCATTTTTTTGCACTCCACACCACCCTTGGTTAGACACTGGCTATATGCAAATCAGCTCTGACCCTGTGCCTCATGGGAACAGTCCAGTCCGAACTACCAAGCCATATCTTTCCCAGACAGGAATCAAGCATCCAAGGACCGGTTTCTGGCTATCAGCCTTCATCAGCCTGGATAGCTTGACTCCAGTGGTGAGGAGAGCCTGGGACTCACGTCTGAGCATACCCAGCACACTCGGGGTGAAAATTGCAAAAAACACAGTTGATGGACAGAATGTAGAACAATGTCATACATTCACCCCAGTAAAAGGATCTGGGCCTAAATCCATCATTTTTTTGCACTCCACACCACCCTGGGTTAGACACTGGCTATATGCAAATCAGCTCTGACCCTGTGCCTCATGGGAACAGTCCAGTCCGAACTACCAAGCCATGTCTTTCCCAGACAGGAATCAAGCATCCAAGGACCGGTTTCTGGCTATCAGCCTTCATCAGCCTGGATAGCTTGACTCCAGTGGTGAGGAGAGCCTGGGACTCACGTCTGAGCATACCCAGCACACTCGGGGTGAAAATTGCAAAAAACACAGTTGATGGACAGAATGTAGAACAATGTCGTACATTCACCCCAGTACAAGGATCTGGGCCTAAATCCATCATTTTCTTGCACTCCACACCACCCTGGGTTAGACACTGGATATATGCAAATCAGCTCTGACCCTGTGCCTCATGGGAACAGTCCAGTCCGAACTACCAAGCCATGTCTTTCCCAGACAGGAATCAAGCATCCAAGGACCGGTTTCTGGCTATCAGCCTTCATCAGCCTGGATAGCTTGACTCCAGTGGTGAGGAGAGCCTGGGACTCACGTCTGAGCATACCCAGCACACTCGGGGTGAAAATTGCAAAAAACACAGTTGATGGACAGAATGTAGAACAATGTCATACATTCACCCCAGTACAAGGATCTGGGCCTAAATCCATCATTTTTTTGCACTCCACACCACCCTGGGTTAGACACTGGCTATATGCAAATCAGCTCTGACCCTGTGCCTCATGGGAACAGTCCAGTCCGAACTACCAAGCCATATCTTTCCCAGACAGGAATCAAGCATCCAAGGACCGGTTTCTGGCTATCAGCCTTCATCAGCCTGGATAGCTTGACTCCAGTGGTGAGGAGAGCCTGGGACTCACGTCTGAGCATACCCAGCACACTCGGGGTGAAAATTGCAAAAAACACAGTTGATGGACAGAATGTAGAACAATGTCATACATTCACCCCAGTAAAAGGATCTGGGCCTAAATCCATCATTTTTTTGCACTCCACACCACCCTGGGTTAGACACTGGCTATATGCAAATCAGCTCTGACCCTGTGCCTCATGGGAACAGTCCAGTCCGAACTACCAAGCCATGTCTTTCCCAGACAGAAATCAAGCATCCAAGGAACGGTTTCTGGCTATCAGCCTTCATCAGCCTGGATAGCTTGACTCCAGTGGTGAGGAGAGCCTGGGACTCATGTCTGAGCATACCCAGCACACTCGGGGTGAAAATTGCAAAAAACACAGTTGATGGACAGAATGTAGAACAATGTCATACATTCACCCCAGTACAAGGATCTGGGCCTAAATCCATCATTTTCTTGCACTCCACACCACCCTGGGTTAGACACTGGATATATGCAAATCAGCTCTGACCCTGTGCCTCATGGGAACAGTCCAGTCCGAACTACCAAGCCATGTCTTTCCCAGACAGGAATCAAGCATCCAAGGACCGGTTTCTGGCTATCAGCCTTCATCAGCCTGGATAGCTTGACTCCAGTGGTGAGGAGAGCCTGGGACTCACGTCTGAGCATACCCAGCACACTCGGGGTGAAAATTGCAAAAAACACAGTTGATGGACAGAATGTAGAACAATGTCATACATTCACCCCAGTACAAGGATCTGGGCCTAAATCCATCATTTTTTTGCACTCCACACCACCCTGGGTTAGACACTGGCTATATGCAAATCAGCTCTGACCCTGTGCCTCATGGGAACAGTCCAGTCCGAACTACCAAGCCATGTCTTTCCCAGACAGGAATCAAGCATCCAAGGACCGGTTTCTGGCTATCAACCTTCATCAGCCTGGATAGCTTGACTCCAGTGGTGAGGAGAGCCTGGGACTCACGTCTGAGCATACCCAGCACACTCGGGGTGAAAATTGCAAAAAACACAGTTGATGGACAGAATGTAGAACAATGTCATACATTCACCCAAGTACAAGGATCTGGGTCTAAATCCATCATTTTTTTCCACTCCACACCACCCTGGGTTAGACACTGGCTATATGCAAATCAGCTCTGACCCTGTGCCTCATGGGAACAGTCCAGTCCGAACTACCAAGCCATGTCTTTCCCAGACAGGAATCAAGCATCCAAGGACCGGTTTCTGGCTATCAGCCTTCATCAGCCTGGATAGCTTGACTCCAGTGGTGAGGAGAGCCTGGGACTCACGTCTGAGCATACCCAGCACACTCGGGGTGAAAATTGCAAAAAACACAGTTGATGGACAGAATGTAGAACAATGTCATACATTCACCCCAGTACAAGGATCTGGGCCTAAATCCATCATTTTTTTGCACTCCACACCACCCTGGGTTAGACACTGGCTATATGCAAATCAGCTCTGACCCTGTGCCTCATGGGAACAGTCCAGTCCGAACTACCAAGCCATGTCTTTCCCAGACAGGAATCAAGCATCCAAGGACCGGTTTCTGGCTATCAGCCTTCATCAGCCTGGATAGCTTGACTCCAGTGGTGAGGAGAGCCTGGGACTCACGTCTGAGCATACCCAGCACACTCGGGGTGAAAATTGCAAAAAACACAGTTGATGGACAGAATGTAGAACAATGTCATACATTCACCCCAGTACAAGGATCTGGGCCTAAACCATCATTTTTTTGCACTCCACACCACCCTGGGTTAGACACTGGCTATATGCAAATCAGCTCTGACCCTGTGCCTCATGGGAACAGTCCAGTCCGAACTACCAAGCCATGTCTTTCCCAGACAGTAATCAAGCATCCAAGGACCGGTTTCTGGCTATCAGCCTTCATCAGCCTGGATAGCTTGACTCCAGTGGTGAGGAGAGCCTGGAACTCACGTCTGAGCATACCCAGCACACTCGGGGTGAAAATTGCAAAAAACACAGTTGATGGACAGAATGTAGAACAATGTCATACATTCACCCCAGTACAAGGATCTGGGCCTAAATCCATCATTTTTTTGCACTCCACACCACCCTGGGTTAGACACTGGCTATATGCAAATCAGCTCTGACCCTGTGCCTCATGGGAACAGTCCAGTCCGAACTACCAAGCCATGTCTTTCCCAGACAGGAATCAAGCATCCAAGGACCGGTTTCTGGCTATCAGCCTTCATCAGCCTGGATAGCTTGATTTCAGTGGTGCGGAGAGCCTGGGACTCACGTCTGAGCATACCCAGCACACTCGGGGTGAAAATTGCAAAAAACACAGTTGATGGACAGAATGTAGAACAATGTCATACATTCACCCCAGTACAAGTATCTGGGCCTAAATCCATCATTTTTTTGCACTCCACACCACCCTGGGTTAGACACTGGCTATATGCAAATCAGCTCTGACCCTGTGCCTCATGGGAACAGTCCAGTCCGAACTACCAAGCCATGTCTTTCCCAGACAGGAATCAAGCATCCAAGGACCGGTTTCTGGCTATCAGCCTTCATCAGCCTGGATAGCTTGACTCCAGTGGTGAGGAGAGCCTGGGACTCACGTCTGAGCATACCCAGCACACTCGGGGTGAAAATTGCAAAAAACACAGTTGATGGACAGAATGTAGAACAATGTCATACATTCACCCCAGTACAAGGATCTGGGCCTAAATCCATCATTTTTTTGCACTCCACACCACCCTGGGTTAGACACTGGCTATATGCAAATCAGCTCTGACTCTGTGCCTCATGGGAACAGTCCAGTCCGAACTACCAAGCCATGTCTTTCCCAGACAGGAATCAAGCATCCAAGGACCGGTTTCTGGCTATCAGCCTTCATCAGCCTGGATAGCTTGACTCCAGTGGTGAGGAGAGCCTGGGACTCACGTCTGAGCATACCCAGCACACTCGGGGTGAAAATTGCAAAAAACACAGTTGATGGACAGAATGTAGAACAATGTCATACATTCACCCCAGTACAAGGATCTGGGCCTAAATCCATCATTTTTTTGCACTCCACACCACCCTGGGTTAGACACTGGCTATATGCAAATCAGCTCTGACCCTGTGCCTCATGGGAACAGTCCAGTCCGAACTACCAAGCCATGTCTTTCCCAGACAGGAATCAAGGATCCAAGGACCAGTTTCTGGCTATCAGCCTTCATCAGCCTGGATAGCTTGACTCCAGTGGTGAGGAGAGCCTGGGACTCACGTCTGAGCATACCCAGCACACTCGGGGTGAAAATTGCAAAAAACACAGTTGATGGACAGAATGTAGAACAATGTCATACATTCACCCCAGTACAAGGATCTGGGCCTAAATCCATCATTTTTTTGCACTTCACACCAGCCTGGGTTAGACACTGGCTATATGCAAATCAGCTCTGACCCTGTGCCTCATGGGAACAGTCCAGTCCGAACTACCAAGCCATGTCTTTCCCAGACAGGAATCAAGCATCCAAGGACCGGTTTCTGGCTATCAGCCTTCATCAGCCTGGATAGCTTGACTCCAGTGGTGAGGAGAGCCTGGGACTCACGTCTGAGCATACCCAGCACACTCGGGGTGAAATTTGCAAAAAACACAATTGATGGACAGAATGTAGAACAATGTCATACATTCACCCCAGTACAAGGATCTGGGCCTAAATCCATCATTTTTTTGCACTCCACACCACCCTGGGTTAGACACTGGCTATATGCAAATCAGCTCTGACCCTGTGCCTCATGGGAACAGTCCAGTCCGAACTACCAAGCCATGTCTTTCCCAGACAGGAATCAAGGATCCAAGGACCGGTTTCTGGCTATCAGCCTTCATCAGCCTGGATAGCTTGACTCCAGTGGTGAGGAGAGCCTGGGACTCACGTCTGAGCATACCCAGCACACTCGGGGTGAAAATTGCAAAAAACACAGTTGATGGACAGAATGTAGAACAATGTCATACATTCACCCCAGTACAAGGATCTGGGCCTAAATCCATCATTTTTTTGCACTCCACACCACCCTGGGTTAGACACTGGCTATATGCAAATCAGCTCTGACCCTGTGCCTCATGGGAACAGTCCAGTCCGAACTACCAAGCCATGTCTTTCCCAGACAGGAATCAAGCATCCAAGGACCGGTTTCTGGCTATCAGCCTTCATCAGCCTGGATAGCTTGACTCCAGTGGTGAGGAGAGCCTGGGACTCACGTCTGAGCATACCCAGCACACTCGGGGTGAAAATTGCAAAAAACACAGTTGATGGACAGAATGTAGAACAATGTCATACATTCACCCCAGTACAAGGATCTGGGCCTAAATCCATCATTTTTTTGCACTCCACACCACCCTGGGTTAGACACTGGCTATATGCAAATCAGCTCTGACCCTGTGCCTCATGGGAACAGTCCAGTCCGAACTACCAAGCCATGTCTTTCCCAGACAGGAATCAAGCATCCAAGGACCGGTTTCTGGCTATCAGCCTTCATCAGCCTGGATAGCTTGACTCCAGTGGTGAGGAGAGCCTGGGACTCACGTCTGAGCATACCCAGCACACTCGGGGTGAAAATTGCAAAAAACACAGTTGATGGACAGAATGTAGAACAATGTCATACATTCACCCCAGTACAAGGATCTGGGCCTAAATCCATCATTTTTTGGCACTCCACACCACCCTGGGTTAGACACTGGCTATATGCAAATCAGCTCTGACCCTGTGCCTCATGGGAACAGTCCAGTCCAAACTACCAAGCCATGTCTTTCCCAGACAGGAATCAAGCATCCAAGGACCGGTTTCTGGCTATCAGCCTTCATCAGCCTGGATAGCTTGACTCCAGTGGTGAGGAGAGCCTGGGACTCACGTCTGAGCATACCCAGCACACTCGGGGTGAAAATTGCAAAAAACACAGTTGATGGACAGAATGTAGAACAATGTCATACATTCACCCCAGTACAAGGATCTGAGCCTAAATCCATCATTGTTTTTGCACTCCACACCACCCTGGGTTAGACACTGGCTATATGCAAATCAGCTCTGACCCTGTGCCTCATGGGAACAGTCCAGTCCGAACTACCAAGCCATGTCTTTCCCAGACAGGAATCAAGCATCCAAGGACCGGTTTCTGGCTATCAGCCTTCATCAGCCTGGATAGCTTGACTCCAGTGGTGAGGAGAGCCTGGGACTCACGTCTGAGCATACCCAGCACCCTCGGGGTGAAAATTGCAAAAAACACAGTTGATGGACAGAATGTAGAACAATGTCATACATTCACCCCAGTACAAGGATCTGGGCCTGAATCCATAATTTTTTTGCACTCCACACCACCCTGAGTTAGACACTGGCTATATGCAAATCAGCTCTGACCCTGTGCCTCATGGGAACATTCCAGTCCGAACTACCAAGCCATGTCTTTCCCAGACAGGAATCAAGCATCCAAGGACCGGTTTCTGGCTATCAGCCTTCATCAGCCTGGATAGCTTGACTCCAGTGGTGAGGAGAGCCTGGGACTCACGTCTGAGCATACCCAGCACACTCGGGGTGAAAATTGCAAAAAACACAGTTGATGGACAGAATGTAGAACAATGTCATACATTCACCCCAGTACAAGGATCTGGGCCTAAATCCATCATTTTTTTGCACTCCTCACCACCCTGGGTTAGACACTGGCTATATGCAAATCAGCTCTGACCCTGTGCCTCATGGGAACAGTCCAGTCCGAACTACCAAGCCATGTCTTTCCCAGACAGGAATCAAGCATCCAAGGACCGATTTCTGGCTATCAGCCTTCATCAGCCTGGATAGCTTGACTCCAGTGGTGAGGAGAGCCTGGGACTCACGTCTGAGCATACCCAGCACACTCGGGGTGAAAATTGCAAAAAACACAGTTGATGGACAGAATGTAGAACAATGTCATACATTCACCCCAGTACAAGGATCTGGGCCTAAATCCATCATTTTTTTGCACTCCACACCACCCTGGGTTAGACACTGGCTATATGCAAATCAGCTCTGACCCTGTGCCTCATGGGAACAGTCCAGTCCGAACTACCAAGCCATGTCTTTCCCAGACAGGAATCAAGCATCCAAGGACCGGTTTCTGGCTATCAGCCTTCATCAGCCTGGATAGCTTGACTCCAGTGGTGAGGAGAGCCTGGGACTCACGTCTGAGCATACCCAGCACACTCGGGGTGAAAATTGCAAAAAACACAGTTGATGGACAGAATGTAGAACAATGTCATACATTCACCCCAGTACAAGGATCTGGGCCTAAATCCATCATTTTTTTGCACTCCACACCACCCTGGGTTAGACACTGGCTATATGCAAATCAGCTCTGACCCTGTGCCTCATGGGAACAGTCCAGTCCGAACTACCAAGCCATGCCTTTCCCAGACAGGAATCAAGCATCCAAGGACTGGTTTCCGGCTATCAGCCTTCATCAGCCTGGATAGCTTGACTCCAGTGGTGAGGAGAGCCTGGGACTCACGTCTGAGCATACCCAGCACACTCGGGGTGAAAATTGCAAAAAACACAGTTGATGGACAGAATGTAGAACAATGTCATACATTCACCCCAGTACAAGGATCTGGGCCTAAATCCATCATTGTTTTGCACTCCACACCACCCTGGGTTAGACACTGGCTATATGCAAATCAGCTCTGACCCTGTGCCTCATGGGAACAGTCCAGTCCGAACTACCAAGCCATGTCTTTCCCAGACAGGAATCAAGCATCCAAGGACCGGTTTCTGGCTATCAGCCTTCATCAGCCTGGATAGCTTGACTCCAGTGGTGAGGAGAGCCTGGGACTCACGTCTGAGCATACCCAGCACACTCGGGGTGAAAATTGCAAAAAACACAGTTGATGGACAGAATGTAGAACAATGTCATACATTCACCCCAGTACAAGGATCTGGGCCTAAATCCATCATTTTTTTGCACTCCACACCACCCTGGGTTAGACACTGGCTATATGCAAATCAGCTCTGACCCTGTGCCTCATGGGAACAGTCCAGTCCGAACTACCAAGCCATGTCTTTCCCAGACAGGAATCAAGCATCCAAGGACCGGTTTCTGACTATCAGCCTTCATCAGCCTGGATAGCTTGACTCCAGTGGTGAGGAGAGCCTGGGACTCACGTCTGAGCATACCCAGCACACTCGGGGTGAAAATTGCAAAAAACACAGTTGATGGACAGAATGTAGAACAATGTCATACATTCACCCCACTACAAGGATCTGGGCCTAAATCCATCATTTTTTTGCACTCCACACCACCCTGGGTTAGACACTGGCTATATGCAAATCAGCTCTGACCCTGTGCCTCATGGGAACAGTCCAGTCCGAACTACCAAGCCATGTCTTTCCCAGACAGGAATCAAGCATCCAAGGACCGGTTTCCGGCTATCAGCCTTCATCAGCCTGGATAGCTTGACTCCAGTGGTGAGGAGAGCCTGGGACTCACGTCTGAGCATACCCAGCACACTCGGGGTGAAAATTGCAAAAAACACAGTTGATGGACAGAATGTAGAACAATGTCATACATTCACCCCAGTACAAGGATCTGGGCCTAAATCCATCATTTTTTTGCACTCCACACCACCCTGGGTTAGACACTGGCTATATGCAAATCAGCTCTGACCCTGTGCCTCATGGGAACAGTCCAGTCCGAACTACCAAGCCATGTCTTTCCCAGACAGGAATCAAGCATCCAAGGACCGGTTTCTGGCTATCAGCCTTCATCAGCCTAGATAGCTTGACTCCAGTGGTGAGGAGAGCCTGGGACTCACGTCTGAGCATACCCAGCACACTCGGGGTGAAAATTGCAAAAAACACAGTTGATGGACAGAATGTAGAACAATGTCATACATTCACCCCAGTACAAGGATCTGGGCCTAAATCCATCATTATTTTGCACTCCACACCACCCTGGGTTAGACACTGGCTATATGCAAATCAGCTCTGACCCTGTGCCTCATGGGAACAGTCCAGTCCGAACTACCAAGCCATGTCTTTCCCAGACAGGAATCAAGCATCCAAGGACCGGTTTCTGGCTATCAGCCTTCATCAGCCTGGATAGCTTGACTCCAGTGGTGAGGAGAGCCTGGGACTCACGTCTGAGCATACCCAGCACACTCGGGGTGAAAATTGCAAAAAACACAGTTGATGGACAGAATGTAGAACAATGTCATACATTCACCCCAGTACAGGGATCTGGGCCTAAATCCATCATTTTTTTGCACTCCACACCACCCTGGGTTAGACACTGGCTATATGCAAATCAGCTCTGACCCTGTGCCTCATGGGAACAGTCCAGTCCGAACTACCAAGCCATGTCTTTCCCAGACAGGAATCAAGCATCCAAAGACCGGTTTCTGGCTATCAGCCTTCATCAGCCTGGATAGCTTGACTCCAGTGGTGAGGAGAGCCTGGGACTCACGTCTGAGCATACCCAGCACACTCGGGGTGAAAATTGCAAAAAACACAGTTGATGGACAGAATGTAGAACAATGTCATACATTCACCCCAGTACAAGGATCTGGGCCTAAATCCATCATTTTTTTGCACTCCACACCACCCTGGGTTAGACACTGGCTATATGCAAATCAGCTCTGACCCTGTGCCTCATGGGAACAGTCCAGTCCGAACTACCAAGCCATGTCTTTCCCAGACAGGAATCAAGCATCCAAGGACCGGTTTCTGGCTATCAGCCTTCATCAGCCTGGATAGCTTGACTCCAGTGGTGAGGAGAGCCTGGGACTCACGTCTGAGCATACCCAGCACCCTCGGGGTGAAAATTGCAAAAAACACAGTTGATGGACAGAATGTAGAACAATGTCATACATTCACCCCAGTACAAGGATCTGGGCCTGAATCCATAATTTTTTTGCACTCCACACCACCCTGAGTTAGACACTGGCTATATGCAAATCAGCTCTGACCCTGTGCCTCATGGGAACATTCCAGTCCGAACTACCAAGCCATGTCTTTCCCAGACAGGAATCAAGCATCCAAGGACCGGTTTCTGGCTATCAGCCTTCATCAGCCTGGATAGCTTGACTCCAGTGGTGAGGAGAGCCTGGGACTCACGTCTGAGCATACCCAGCACACTCGGGGTGAAAATTGCAAAAAACACAGTTGATGGACAGAATGTAGAACAATGTCATACATTCACCCCAGTACAAGGATCTGGGCCTAAATCCATCATTTTTTTGCACTCCTCACCACCCTGGGTTAGACACTGGCTATATGCAAATCAGCTCTGACCCTGTGCCTCATGGGAACAGTCCAGTCCGAACTACCAAGCCATGTCTTTCCCAGACAGGAATCAAGCATCCAAGGACCGATTTCTGGCTATCAGCCTTCATCAGCCTGGATAGCTTGACTCCAGTGGTGAGGAGAGCCTGGGACTCACGTCTGAGCATACCCAGCACACTCGGGGTGAAAATTGCAAAAAACACAGTTGATGGACAGAATGTAGAACAATGTCATACATTCACCCCAGTACAAGGATCTGGGCCTAAATCCATCATTTTTTTGCACTCCACACCACCCTGGGTTAGACACTGGCTATATGCAAATCAGCTCTGACCCTGTGCCTCATGGGAACAGTCCAGTCCGAACTACCAAGCCATGTCTTTCCCAGACAGGAATCAAGCATCCAAGGACCGGTTTCTGGCTATCAGCCTTCATCAGCCTGGATAGCTTGACTCCAGTGGTGAGGAGAGCCTGGGACTCACGTCTGAGCATACCCAGCACACTCGGGGTGAAAATTGCAAAAAACACAGTTGATGGACAGAATGTAGAACAATGTCATACATTCACCCCAGTACAAGGATCTGGGCCTAAATCCATCATTTTTTTGCACTCCACACCACCCTGGGTTAGACACTGGCTATATGCAAATCAGCTCTGACCCTGTGCCTCATGGGAACAGTCCAGTCCGAACTACCAAGCCATGCCTTTCCCAGACAGGAATCAAGCATCCAAGGACTGGTTTCCGGCTATCAGCCTTCATCAGCCTGGATAGCTTGACTCCAGTGGTGAGGAGAGCCTGGGACTCACGTCTGAGCATACCCAGCACACTCGGGGTGAAAATTGCAAAAAACACAGTTGATGGACAGAATGTAGAACAATGTCATACATTCACCCCAGTACAAGGATCTGGGCCTAAATCCATCATTGTTTTGCACTCCACACCACCCTGGGTTAGACACTGGCTATATGCAAATCAGCTCTGACCCTGTGCCTCATGGGAACAGTCCAGTCCGAACTACCAAGCCATGTCTTTCCCAGACAGGAATCAAGCATCCAAGGACCGGTTTCTGGCTATCAGCCTTCATCAGCCTGGATAGCTTGACTCCAGTGGTGAGGAGAGCCTGGGACTCACGTCTGAGCATACCCAGCACACTCGGGGTGAAAATTGCAAAAAACACAGTTGATGGACAGAATGTAGAACAATGTCATACATTCACCCCAGTACAAGGATCTGGGCCTAAATCCATCATTTTTTTGCACTCCACACCACCCTGGGTTAGACACTGGCTATATGCAAATCAGCTCTGACCCTGTGCCTCATGGGAACAGTCCAGTCCGAACTACCAAGCCATGTCTTTCCCAGACAGGAATCAAGCATCCAAGGACCGGTTTCTGACTATCAGCCTTCATCAGCCTGGATAGCTTGACTCCAGTGGTGAGGAGAGCCTGGGACTCACGTCTGAGCATACCCAGCACACTCGGGGTGAAAATTGCAAAAAACACAGTTGATGGACAGAATGTAGAACAATGTCATACATTCACCCCACTACAAGGATCTGGGCCTAAATCCATCATTTTTTTGCACTCCACACCACCCTGGGTTAGACACTGGCTATATGCAAATCAGCTCTGACCCTGTGCCTCATGGGAACAGTCCAGTCCGAACTACCAAGCCATGTCTTTCCCAGACAGGAATCAAGCATCCAAGGACCGGTTTCCGGCTATCAGCCTTCATCAGCCTGGATAGCTTGACTCCAGTGGTGAGGAGAGCCTGGGACTCACGTCTGAGCATACCCAGCACACTCGGGGTGAAAATTGCAAAAAACACAGTTGATGGACAGAATGTAGAACAATGTCATACATTCACCCCAGTACAAGGATCTGGGCCTAAATCCATCATTTTTTTGCACTCCACACCACCCTGGGTTAGACACTGGCTATATGCAAATCAGCTCTGACCCTGTGCCTCATGGGAACAGTCCAGTCCGAACTACCAAGCCATGTCTTTCCCAGACAGGAATCAAGCATCCAAGGACCGGTTTCTGGCTATCAGCCTTCATCAGCCTAGATAGCTTGACTCCAGTGGTGAGGAGAGCCTGGGACTCACGTCTGAGCATACCCAGCACACTCGGGGTGAAAATTGCAAAAAACACAGTTGATGGACAGAATGTAGAACAATGTCATACATTCACCCCAGTACAAGGATCTGGGCCTAAATCCATCATTATTTTGCACTCCACACCACCCTGGGTTAGACACTGGCTATATGCAAATCAGCTCTGACCCTGTGCCTCATGGGAACAGTCCAGTCCGAACTACCAAGCCATGTCTTTCCCAGACAGGAATCAAGCATCCAAGGACCGGTTTCTGGCTATCAGCCTTCATCAGCCTGGATAGCTTGACTCCAGTGGTGAGGAGAGCCTGGGACTCACGTCTGAGCATACCCAGCACACTCGGGGTGAAAATTGCAAAAAACACAGTTGATGGACAGAATGTAGAACAATGTCATACATTCACCCCAGTACAGGGATCTGGGCCTAAATCCATCATTTTTTTGCACTCCACACCACCCTGGGTTAGACACTGGCTATATGCAAATCAGCTCTGACCCTGTGCCTCATGGGAACAGTCCAGTCCGAACTACCAAGCCATGTCTTTCCCAGACAGGAATCAAGCATCCAAAGACCGGTTTCTGGCTATCAGCCTTCATCAGCCTGGATAGCTTGACTCCAGTGGTGAGGAGAGCCTGGGACTCACGTCTGAGCATACCCAGCACACTCGGGGTGAAAATTGCAAAAAACACAGTTGATGGACAGAATGTAGAACAATGTCATACATTCACCCCAGTACAAGGATCTGGGCCTAAATCCATCATTTTTTTGCACTCCACACCACCCTGGGTTAGACACTGGCTATATGCAAATCAGCTCTGACCCTGTGCCTCATGGGAACAGTCCAGTCCGAACTACCAAGCCATGTCTTTCCCAGACAGGAATCAAGCATCCACGGACCGGTTTCTGGCTATCAGCCTTCATCAGCCTGGATAGCTTGACTCCAGTGGTGAGGAGAGCCTGGGACTCACGTCTGAGCATACCCAGCACACTCGGGGTGAAAATTGCAAAAAACACAGTTGATGGACAGAATGTAGAACAATGTCATACATTCACCCCAGTACAAGGATCTGGGCCTAAATCCATCATTTTTTTGCACTCCACACCACCCTGGGTTAGACACTGGCTATTTGCAAATCAGCTCTGACCCTGTGCCTCATGGGAACAGTCCAGTCCGAACTACCAAGCCATGTCTTTCCCAGACAGGAATCAAGCATCCAAGGACTGGTTTCCGGCTATCAGCCTTCATCAGCCTGGATAGCTTGACTCCAGTGGTGAGGAGAGCCTGGGACTCACGTCTGAGCATACCCAGCACACTCGGGGTGAAAATTGCAAAAAACACAGTTGATGGACAGAATGTAGAACAATGTCATACATTCACCCCAGTACAAGGATCTGGGCCTAAATCCATCATTTTTTTGCACTCCACACCACCCTGGGTTAGACACTGGCTATATGCAAATCAGCTCTGACCCTGTGCCTCATGGGAACAGTCCAGTCCGAACTACCAAGCCATGTCTTTCCCAGACAGGAATCAAGCATCCAAGGACCGGTTTCTGGCTATCAGCCTTCATCAGCCTGGATAGCTTGACTCCAGTGGTGAGGAGAGCCTGGGACTCACGTCTGAGCATACCCAGCACACTCGGGGTGAAAATTGCAAAAAACACAGTTGATGGACAGAATGTAGAACAATGTCATACATTCACCCCAGTACAAGGATCTGGGCCTAAATCCATCATTTTTTTGCACTCCACACCACCCTGGGTTAGACACTGGCTATATGCAAATCAGCTCTGACCCTGTGCCTCATGGGAACAGTCCAGTCCGAACTACCAAGCCATGTCTTTCCCAGACAGGAATCAAGCATCCAAGGACCGGTTTCTGGCTATCAGCCTTCATCAGCCTGGATAGCTTGACTCCAGTGGTGAGGAGAGCCTGGGACTCACGTCTGAGCATACCCAGCACACTTGGGGTGAAAATTGCAAAAAACACAGTTGATGGACAGAATGTAGAACAATGTCATACATTCACCCCAGTACAAGGATCTGGGCCTAAATCCATCATTTTTTTGCACTCCACACCACCCTGGGTTAGACACTGGCTATATGCAAATCAGCTCTGACCCTGTGCCTCATGGGAACAGTCCAGTCCGAACTACCAAGCCATGTCTTTCCCAGACAGGAATCAAGCATCCAAGGACCGGTTTCTGGCTATCAGCCTTCATCAGCCTGGATAGCTTGACTCCAGTGGTGAGGAGAGCCTGGGACTCACGTCTGAGCATACCCAGCACACTTGGGGTGAAAATTGCAAAAAACACAGTTGATGGACAGAATGTAGAACAATGTCATACATTCACCCCAGTACAAGGATCTGGGCCTAAATCCATCATTTTTTTGCACTCCACACCACCCTGGGTTAGACACTGGCTATATGCAAATCAGCTCTGACCCTGTGCCTCATGGGAACAGTTCAGTCCGAACTACCAAGCCATGTCTTTCCCAGACAGGAATCAAGCATCCAAGGACCGGTTTCTGGCTATCAGCCTTCATCAGCCTGGATAGCTTGACTCCAGTGGTGAGGAGAGCCTGGGACTCACGTCTGAGCATACCCAGTACACTCGGGGTGAAAATTGCAAAAAACACAGTTGATGGACAGAATGTAGAACAATGTCATACATTCACCCCAGTACAAGGATCTGGGCCTAAATCCATCATTTTTTTGCACTCCACACCACCCTGGGTTAGACACTGGCTATATGCAAATCAGCTCTGACCCTGTGCCTCATGGGAACAGTCCAGTCCGAACTACCAAGCCATGTCTTTCCCAGACAGGAATCAAGCATCCAAGGACCGGTTTCTGGCTATCAGCCTTCATCAGCCTGGATAGATTGACTCCAGTGGTGAGGAGAGCCTGGGACTCACGTCTGAGCATACCCAGCACACTCGGGGTGAAAATTGCAAAAAACACAGTTGATGGACAGAATGTAGAACAATGTCATACATTCACCCCAGTACAAGGATCTGGGCCTAAATCCATCATTGTTTTGCACTCCACACCACCCTGGGTTAGACACTGGCTATATGCAAATCAGCTCTGACCCTGTGCCTCATGGGAACAGTCCAGTCCGAACTACCAAGCCATGTCTTTCCCAGACAGGAATCAAGCATCCAAGGACCGGTTTCTGGCTATCAGCCTTCATCAGCCTGGATAGCTTGACTCCAGTGGTGAGGAGAGCCTGGGACTCACGTCTGAGCATACCCAGCACACTCGGGGTGAAAATTGCAAAAAACACAGTTGATGGACAGAATGTAGAACAATGTCATACATTCACCCCAGTACAAGGATCTGGGCCTAAATCCATCATTTTTTTGCACTCCACACCACCCTTGGTTAGACACTGGCTATATGCAAATCAGCTCTGACCCTGTGCCTCATGGGAACAGTCCAGTCCGAACTACCAAGCCATGTCTTTCCCAGACAGGAATCAAGCATCCAAGGACCGGTTTCTGGCTATCAGCCTTCATCAGCCTGGATAGCTTGACTCCAGTGGTGAGGAGAGCCTGGGACTCACGTCTGAGCATACCCAGCACACTCGGGGTGAAAATTGCAAAAAACACAGTTGATGGACAGAATGTAGAACAATGTCATACATTCACCCCAGTACAAGGATCTGGGCCTAAATCCATCATTTTTTTGCACACCACACCACCCTGGGTTAGACACTGGCTATATGCAAATCAGCTCTGACCCTGTGCCTCATGGGAACAGTCCAGTCCGAACTACCAAGCCATGTCTTTCCCAGACAGGAATCAAGCATCCAAGGACCGGTTTCTGGCTATCAGCCTTCATCAGCCTGGATAGCTTGACTCCAGTGGTGAGGAGAGCCTGAGACTCACGTCTGAGCATACCCAGCACACTCGGGGTGAAAATTGCAAAAAACACAGTTTATGGACAGAATGTAGAACAATGTCATACATTCACCCCAGTACAAGGATCTGGGCCTAAATCCATCATTTTTTTTGCACTCCACACCACCCTGGGTTAGACACTGGCTATATGCAAATCAGCTCTGACCCTGTGCCTCATGGGAACAGTCCAGTCCGAACTACCAAGCCATGTCTTTCCCAGACAGGAATCAAGCATCCAAGGACCGGTTTCTGGCTATCAGCCTTCATCAGCCTGGATAGCTTGACTCCAGTGGTGAGGAGAGCCTGGGACTCACGTCTGAGCATACCCAGCACACTCGGGGTGAAAATTGCAAAAAACATTGTTGTGTTTGTAAATAATTACAGTGGCTGGACAAGGTAACTAATGGGTATTGCATCAAAACACAGGTATCTCTCTCCTACATAGATGACCTAGGTAACGAAGTACAATGAACTCTGTGGGTGCCAAGGGAGGAAAAGATGACTAATTATAACCCCCCAAGGAGTCCCCCACTCCTGGTGCCTCCCTCTCCATTGTAGGGGCCACCTTTGGTAGGCCCAAATAAATCTGCTCAACTTTATTAATGAACTACTGTGCCAGCTCGTCACACTGATGATTAGAGGCAATAGGAGAGCCCCAGTAACACCTGCGCCCTTCATGCCTTTGAGCAGAGAGAAGATGGTTTAGGCGTCGTTCGAGCCAGCCAGAATTATATTGGCCACGAACTCCGCTCGTGCTCTCCGGATGCACTTGTGGTACTGCTTAACAGCTGCCCGGTAATCTGACTTGCCTACCGCGTCGTAAGAGCGTCTCCAGGCGCGTTCAAGCTGCTTACAGCCCTTCTTTGCTGTTATTAGGGAGTCGTTAAACCAGGGATTAGATGGCCCTCGCCCCTTCCCTCCCCGTTTAACTGGAATACAGCTATCCAGACCAGCCGTCAGCCATTCTTGGAAACACAAATTCGCCGTGTTCGCGTCTGACGGTAGCTGGAGCCTATGTTCAGACAACAAGGCAGAGAAGAGATCCACTTTTAACTTATGCCAGGGGCGTTTAAGAACTATCAACTTTGCCCTGCAACTGAAGTGAGAATGATACCAGGAAGTGATCAGTCCAAGCCTGCGGGACTGGCGAGAAGATTTTTATCGGACTAAGATTGGAAAAAATAGGGTCCAATATATGGCCGGCCACATGTGTGCCCTCAAGAACGTGTTGCGTCAACTGGAAGGCTTCCAGGTCGGCCAAGAAACTGGCAATCTCGGCTTTGTTCTTACCAACCTGTCCATGCATTAATTAAGCAACCTTGGGTGGCTGGGCATTTTAAGTTGTGATACCTCAGATCTGGAATGAATTGCCAGACAGCCTGAGGAAAGAAATCAAGCTCCTCCCCTTTCTGGGGTGGGGCGTGGTGGATTGAGCCTGGGTGGGGTTGGGGGCCACTCTGGGACAGAGGGCTCATTCTCTGAGCTCTTGGTGGCCATGCTTGAATGGAGCAGGGAGTAGGAGGGGACAGAGTCAGAGGAGGGAAGCCAGGTCCCTAGAGGGGGGCCAGGGTGGAGAGATGAGGACCAAGGAGGTGTACCTACCATTTGGTGGGGGTGCCTTTGTGGGGCAGGATCTGTGGTCCTGGGTCTTGGAGGAAGATTAGGAGGGGGAGAGAGAGCAAGGGTTGCCAACACACCAGTCCTAACCTCTCTTTTATAGGTGGCAAAGCATTGTAGTTTTCCAGACTCAGGAGAGCTTGGCACGGCTCACCGACACTGAGGTGAAGAGAAGGCTGGGCCCAGAGTGGTTCACCAGATGTCTGCTAGGAATCCCGGCGCAGCTAGCAGAAGTAGCTCCAGGACAACCTCATTGGCTCCATCAACAGGTTTGGGATTGGGATGTACAGATATTCGCAGTTGTGGCCGGAGATCTGGGCTTCAGTTTATTTGGGAAGGGTTGCTGGTGAGGGGAGGAGTGGCTGGCACAGTGGAAGGCAGGAGGAAGAAGCGTTGCATTTCTGGAACGTTTTCCCATTAGTGGTTAGGATTACCTTGTGAGGAGCAGAGTTGGCCTGCCCGAGGGTGCTGTTCCGGATAGACTACATGGCTGTCGTACAGGTAGTAAGCAGACAGTTGGCAAGACATGCACAGGCGCTGAAATTGTTGCATGTTTTTGTGCTGACTTGCCTGCAGCATGATATCTCTTTCAAGGCGCGGCATGTGCCGGAGTTAGACAGTGAAATTACGGGTGCTTTGTCTCTTCTTCAGTGGAAAAGATTCTGTGGACTGGCCAAGGACACAGCCAGATGCAAGATGCCCATAACAGTGGAGTTGTGGTCAGTAGGCTAAACAGGACGGTACAATTAGTAGGAAGATCCCTAGCCTAATCAATAAGGAAAGCCTATAGTCAGGCATGGCCAGACTTTTTGACATCAGGGGTGCATCGCAGGAAGTAAGATGGGACAGGACAGATGATGTGGTTCAATTTATACTGGATTTGATGGAGAAGGGCCTGCCGAGGGTGACAATTGCAGGGAAAATTGTGGGTATTGACTTTATGGGTAATTTGACTTGGGGCTATGCCCTATCAGTCGGGTAAATGGAACAAAGTTGCACAAGACCTGGACAAGAGAGGCTCCATGCCTGTGCTCTTTGCGGTGGCTGCCCGTCTTGTTGCAGCACTTGAGAATGTGGTCTAAGGATCACCCCTCCCTGGTATTTTCCTCATGCTATGGTTGTAGTGACTTACAGTCAAAATACAATATCTGTCAAAGTCCAGATCTTCATGATATGAGATGTTGCCTCACACATCACCCGGGTAAGATGCTCAGTGTTAAACCCAACCTTATTGTTTTCTACTTCCTTTGAAGAGGAACACCATGAGTGTGTTCTTGCCGCTTCCCACCCCTCAAAACCTTGCATTGATCTCACTGACAGGATGATGGCAAGCTAGTTAACGCATACATTGTCTGCAGTTTATACAGAATAATTGAGAGTCGACCTTGAAGATACTTAGATCGTCAAGAAAACATATGTGTGGATTTAAGACTAGTAACTATATTTATTTTCACAACATTTTTCTAACTGACACTCTGGATATATTATTTTTGTAGATCAATTAAAAAAACAATTATGTGGCAGAAAACACTTGATCTGGAACTTGCAATGGCTGCCTTTTTGGCATGAAAACTGTTTCTTTCTAGTGCTTTGTAGTTAAGAGCAAAAAAGGTAATGTGGTCGGTTTTATCCTAATTGGAACAAGTATCATTCTCATTTTATGTGGTCCACCCCTTGATTTCCTTTGCACCTAAATAGGATGCAGCACTCCTGTTGATGATTCAGCAAAGGGTATTGTGCACCTAAATGAGTTTTTCTCACTAAATGCAATTTGTATACCTAAAGGTGTGTCAAAAACACCAGTGGATGATGCAATGAGGGTGAATTGGCACTGAAATGTGATTTTCACCAAAATATGACATCACAGTCCTGCTAACATAGCATCAATGATGGTTTGCATCTAGAAAGTGAGCTTCTCACCTTAAAGTATCTTCACTGTCCTGGAGGGGGAGTAGTACACGATTATCAAACCTGTTCTTTTCCTCCCCATGCAATGGTAAATGGAGTACAAGACAATCCATTCTCACAGCATGTACGTCTTTGCTGGAGTCTTAAAGTGCAGCCAGTGTTATAGAACTTTTGACTCAAGTGTTTCATCTGTGGCGAAAGTTAATTTGGAGGGCCTTTGATCTGCAGCTCAGTCCATGTGGGTTAGTATCCAACAGCACAGAGTTGCTAACTTCAGGCCCTGGAATGCAGCCACAGGCTCCCCTATGGGGCAAGGGTTGGTATAACAGTACCAGAAAATTGAGTTGCTCACTTTTTGGTTTCCTGTGCTAAGATTGCTGTCATTCGAGTTTCCTTAAATGGGTTAAGTTGTAAAAAGAAATCACGTTCTTCTAGACAGTTTTCGCTTTTTTCTATGTGGGGCTCAATATTTTCTATTTTGTGATTTCTACATTCATGCACCCTGTGGTAGAAAGAGGTTTGAAACCTAGTGGTTAACCGAAAAACTATACTTTTCTGAAAAGTAGAACAAAATTCTGAGTTCAGCAAAGTACCACTGGTGTAGTTCACTAATGGTTTTCCCAAAGAAACTAATTGCTGGTGTGTAGAAAAAGTAAAAATAAGGCTGGAAAAATACAAATGGATGAAAATGTTTTCATCTGTAACTTTTACCACTGAAGGTCGATCTATGGATGTAATGCACAGTTATAGCCATTAAACTATTCTGGTTGCAAAAATTTACAGTGTTTGACAGTTAGGGGAAAACATCCAAAACTTAGCAATGATTTTCCTTTTGTTTTGTTCATGCAACAATTCATAAGGTAAACATTAATAAAGGAAAAATGGTTATGATTTTTTTTAAATGTGCCAAATAATCTGAGTTTAGGAATAGTACTTTGCACTCTACCCGAACCTTTGGACGTTGAATATTTTGAGAAATTCAGTATATAACAACAAGTGTACTACTACTTGCTGTTTCCAAATAGTACCTCGTGTGGGTCTGGGTCTATTGCACAGGAAAAGAAACGCCAAAAACACCCCTTGGCAGTATCACAATTTAATATTTGAATGTCATCAATATTTCAAATGAGAGTAGCTACTCTATTTGAACTAGGGGTTAACCGACACCCAAGGTCAACTTTCAAAAGCAGGAATTTATTAAAACTAAGCACACACTGGAGCCCAGGACGGTTTGGCTTGTGTGGGTCTCACTGCATTTTATTACTCAGAATGCCCTACATACAACTACATGAGGCTGAAATCACTGAGTTTCCTCACATTTCTGTGATGGAAAATGTCAGTATTAGTGAGGATCAGCAAAAGTCCTATCACCTACCTTTCCAACACTTGCCTCGATAACTACGGTATCCTATATGTGTGAGTGGGCCTTTCGCGTGGGGCAGGAAAGGCCCAAAGGAAACATTGTGGCAACATCACAATTTGTTATTTGAATTTCATTGAGTTTTTGGATGGGTTTAAAAGCAGTATTTGGGATAAGGCTGGAGGCACCCAAGATCCCCTACCGTCACTAGGCATTTCTGAAAACTTGAACACTGGGAGAGTTTGTGTGGATGCTATCAATATTTCACACCAAGAATGCTGTTCAAATGTAATGCTGAGGCTAAAAATTCAGAATTTCCTCTCAACTTCCATGGCAGACAGTTGCAGTATTTGGGCTAGATGTTAATACTATTGTAATTATGTGATCCGAGTGTTATGGCGGAACTAGCCCCCACCAAACCCAAAGTGAAAAAATACAAGAAACGCTCAAATTTGTACTACAGTGGCATAAACAAGATTCAAAAACCCTAAGAGGCTCTTTTTGGAGAAACAACCTTCTCTCACTCTAACATTTTAAACTCAAAATGATCTGAACAAGTTTGGCTCACGAACACCAAGCGAGCCGATTTAGTGTGAGGTGATAGTGCAAGCAATTGATTCACTTGATGGGTCCAAGGCTCCCAGTCTGAATGGACTTACAGGGGTCTTTTTATAATAACTTTAAGCACCGTTTAGCTCCTCACTTACACTCTGTGTATGCGGAATCTATCAAGGTGGGGGCACTCTCCCGACATTGCGGGAAGCAGTAATCACTCTACTTCTGAAATAGGGCAAGGACTCGTGGCATTGTGATTCGGATAGACCCTTGTCGCTCCTCAATTTTGATAATAAAATGTTGGCAAAGGTCCTTGCCTCTCGCCTCATATTTCAGTTGGATCAGATTATTTTCTCGATAAAACCGGGTTTGTCCCCCGCAGCTCCACATCCTTGAACCTGTGTAGTCTTTTCGGTGCTTAACAGAATTTCCTCAGCAGTCCAAGCCAGCGTGGTCTTATTGGACGCGGGATAGTTATGGACCCACTGGTGTGGCATCTCCAGGAGAAGCTTCAGCATCACAGTCTGCAAATTAAGCCTGTTCCCTGCTACTTTCACTCTATGCAGACAATATTTTGTTATTTGTATGGCATCCCGCTGGTAACCTACCTCTGATCCTCCTCGAGATAGTTAGATTTGAAGGCCTCGCCGGGCTCCACATTAACTGGATCAAATCTGAGTTATTCCCCCTTACAGAAGTCACAGCAATGTGAATTCTTTCTGACCTAGTATGACGGACTGGTTCAATTCCTGGGCATTTATCTAAATCACAACAAAGAGCAAGTCATTCAACTGAATTATGGCCCTGTCAGAGAGAAACTGTCCACCCAGGTGGAATGGCAGCTCCGTCTTCCCCTCTCAATGTCGGGTGCTATCACGATCATTGAAATGGCGGTTCTCCCCTGTTTTTTATACCTGTTTTTAAATGTACCCATCCCTCTCATTAATTTGTGGAAATTACGGGTGAAGGAGAATTTAGATCACTGGCTATGTCCATTTCTTCAGGCTCCTTGCTGGACTCAATCCCGCTCCTACTTTAGAAAGAAAGAGCAGATTAACTATATTCAGGGTTACTAAAGGTTTGTAACCAATCCTTTTCTACTGGCACAGTGCCATCTGTTTGTAAAAAAGGATTAGATACCTAGCTACTGAAGAAACCACCGGCGGACATAAATGACCTCAGTAACTATCGTCCTGTCTCTCAGTTGCCATATCCTGTAAAAATTTTAAAAAAATATGTTAGCAAAAAGCTGGAAAACTATTACAAAAAATGCAATATCATGGAAATTGAACAGACAGGTTTCAGACCAGCACATGGTACGGAAACAGCACTGGTCCAGACAATGGATGAACTGAGGATGACGGTTGACAAAGGGCAGGTGGTAGTTCTGATTTAATTAGATTTGTTGGCTGCTTTTGACATTGTTAACCATCAAATACTATTAAGCAGACTGGAAGAGATAGGGTGAAAGGTACTTTCCTGAATTGGATGAAATCGTATCTGTCAGGTAAATATAACATTGCACTACCACTCTTCCAATCAGAATTCAAGGAGATTGCTCAAGCGGTACCGCAGGGCTCGGCGCTAAGCCCCATTTTTTTAGTGTGTACGTATTTTGACTCTGATTAAATTATTTTGGTTATTATTTGTGAATTATGCAGATGGCACTCAGTTAATCCTGTCTCTAGAAAATAACAGTACGGCTCAGATAGAGAGGCTACATATATGCCTAAAGAGATGGCGAATTGGCTTAAGATAAATGCACTGGAATTTAATGGGTGTAAAATGGAGTTCTTAAGCAGTCCCCCCCACCCCCCCAACGCCCCCCCCCCCCTGCCAGGGAGCAATTTTGAGAATATCAACACATCCCAGACAGTTAGAAATCTAGAGATTTCATGTAACTTAACATTTCTCTATTTATATATTTGCTCTGTTTAATTATTTACATGTAGTCCTGCCTCCAGGCATCACCATACATCAGTTTTTTTTGCTTTTATTTCCATTTTTGTATTGTTGTCGAACAGAACATTTGATTCGATCTCTGTAGCTGAAGCCTTATTGCATTGTATTTCCTTTCTTTTTCCTCAATAAAAATGATTTGAATTTAAAAAAAAGAAATCTAGAGATCACAATGGAGGAAAAACTGTTAATGGAAACCCACATTAACATGACAGCAACCACCTATTATAAGCTAATGGGAAATTTAAGAAAGGTTGCCCCGCTACTTCCACAGCCTGCAAGGAAGTTACTGGTACAATGTACAGTCCTAAGCAGGATCGATTACTGTAACGCCCTTCTGCTTGAAGCCTCAAACTACTTACTTAGAAGGCTGGACAGGGTTCAAGTAATGGCAGCGAAACTCACACTAAACAAATCTAGACTTGACTCTGCTTCAGGCACTCTAAGAGAACTTCACTGGCTACCAGTTAAAGAGGGAAGTATCTTTAAAGCAATGTGTTTAATCTTCAAAGCCATAAATGGCATGGGCCTTCACTACTACAAAGGAAAGTCAGTCATTACAGGCCTCAGTGGCCCCTACAATCCTCTTCAGCCAACTTAGTGTGTTCCCCCAGTTTTAAGAAAGCAAGATTTGGTGGTAGATCTTTCCAGGTCAAGGCAGCTATGGAATTAACTAACGGCCTCTCTTGGAACTGATGGAAATCTGTATAGCTTTAGGAGGAGCTTGAAAACCTGGCTTTTCCCTAAGTAGAAGCCTGGTTTCGGCCAAAGGCTTGGCTGCAATCTCTGGAAAGATTTCATGTGTTCACAGGCAATGACAAGCACCATGATACCTGCTTAGGCAAATGATGCACTTTGTAAAAACTTCTTAACAATAACAATCCCGAAGAGTCACTTCACTTGCATTGCTCCTGACTAAGCGCCAAGTCACTCTTCACTAGGTGAGCAGACGCCCGCCAAATACCAAAGCCGGTTTGAACAGCCAATTGTACTGCAATAGTACTAGTCAAGTATATGCCACTCTCAGATCTCGTGACCAAAAGAGATTTGGCAGCTTCTCTGGGACTACCATACAGAAAAGGGGGTGGTGATGAACAGAGTGTCTGAATTAAGCAGACCACTCTTACCCAGTCCAAAGATCAGGGCTTGATCCATCACCGTTATTTATCTCACTGCCCCATCCCAGCTCAGAACCTGGCTATATGCAAATTAGTCTGTCCCTGGCCCAGTGCATCATGGGAACAGGGCAGACCAAACTACCAAGCCAATTCTTCACCAGAAAGGAGACAAGCTACCGGGGACCGGTTTCTGGCATTTCAGCCTCTTCGGCCCGGCTTGCTTGAATCCTGATGGAGCAGTGAGAAAGGGACTCATGTCTGAGTATACCCTGCCACACCTATAGTGCTTGATTCCTTCCCAGTGTAAGAATTGGCTTTTGTAGTCTGGTCTGCCCTGTTCCCATGATGCACTGGGCCAGGGACAGACTAATTTGCATACAGCCAGGTTCTGAAACTGGGATGGTGCAATGAGCTAAAAAACGGTGTTGGATCTAGCCCTGATCTCTTGACTGGGTGAGAGTACTCTGCTTAATTCAGAGACTCTGTCCATCACCACCCCTTGTTGTAAATAATTTTGTCCACCCTAAGCGTGGAAGGGTATACTCAGATGTGAGTCCCTTGCTCATTGCACCATCAGGATTCAAGCAAGCCGGGCCGAAGACGCCTGAAATGGCAGAAACCGGTCCTGCAGACATTGTAGTCTCCGGAACAGGATTCTTGATCCTTGTTATTGTCTGTGTGAGTCTTGCATAGACCTTGTGATTATGCAATTATGAAACTTGGAAGACGCCTGCTTGCTTACCCAGTCTGACCATCTGCTGTCTGTGCCTCCTTCTCATGTATCAAAGCAATCTCTCAATATTGTACCATCAGCTGCTATTTGTGTCCTTTACGCAACACTAATATATTGTCCTCGCAATAATACTCCTCCAACTCTGGGATTAGTGTTGGATTTGTTACTGTCATACTAAAATGATAAATTAAGTTTTTTTTTTTAAATACCTGAACAGAAATATACAGCAAACCCCATACCATGAAAAACTCCTATTCCTTAAAATTGAAATGGCACTCACCAATTGATCAAGTGAACACCTTCAGGTCACATAAAATTCAGTCTAAAGAGTCTGCCTAACAACCTTAACTGAGTGCAAATATATTGCTTTATCCTACCACTTCTTAAAAGAAATCATGGGATTGAGGTAAAACCTAGCCAAACTCACACCCTTGTTGAATACAGAAAGTTTCTGGTTTACCTAAGGAAGCTCCTTTAGTAACTTTGAGTACTTTCAACCCCATTACCTCTAATATATTAAAAAAGTAATCTTTAACACGAAGCCTTCACATTTCTCATCACACCCCATCATATGCTCCCTCAACATGGAAGACTTCAGTGCCCTTTTCTCTCCATTGCTACAGATTATACTCCTCACTGAGCCATTGATGTCTCCTAAAACCGCTTGTGGTGAGAAATGTCTACCTACGTTTTGAGAAACCTAATTCTGACTAGGAAGTACTGGACAATTTCAAGCCCATCACAGGCCCTTTTTGCTTTCCAAGATTCTGGAAAGATGTGTGGCCAGCCAACAAGAAGAGTACACTAGTAAAATTAATCTCAAGGGGACTTTCAGTTAGGGTATGCTTCTGGGTACAACATCCAAACCGGAAATCCTAAAATGATCTATCCGATAAGGAAACTGTTGCTTCCCGGTCCTCCTTGACTTTTCAGTGGCTTTGCAACCATCAACCATGAAATCCTCCTAACCTTTTCCAACCCTTTCAAAATACCTCACTGGTACCTCCTTAACTTCCCATATTTTCAATCTTTAATAGATGAGACAATGCAAGGAATTCCTTTTCTCCAATAGGCTATGTTACAGTGCAGTTTAATTATTGCTTGTAAAATACTCATTATTCACTAGAGGTCATGTTAGCTTGAAATTATTCCATACAACAACATTATAGCATTTATGTTCCCTCACCTATGCACCCATCTATCATATCAACAATCTGGCAACCCATCCTTCTACTTGTACTTTCCCACACATGTATCTAGGTATTTGACCTTCTTCCCACAGTTATCCATCCCCCAGCACACATGTACTCTCGACCTATGCATGCTCCTACACATCCATATGGGTTCACTATCAACCAACACTAAACCTTATATTGATTCAGCAGTGCAACTGCACACATTCATCTACCCGCCCATCGTTACATGCCCCCAGCCGTCCAGCATCTATTCATCACTCAGTCAATGATAGTTTCACTCATATATCAAACAAAATCTACCTGTGTCTTTATGTGCCCAAATATGTGTTGGCCGAAGGTAAAGTGCATCTGTAAGAGCATTGTCTGGGTGAAGCTACTGTAATCTTGGTGTGGAATTTGTGCATATGGGCAATATTGTCGCAAAAGAAGGGCAGTCAGTTGCTTTTCCCTGTACTCTATACTCTTTGGGGACCTGCATTTCGGCTACAAAATGTATTAAAATAATAAAAACACAGGCCTGACCTGTGCTTTCATGATGCAGATAACATGTCTTCACCACTAGGTTACATTAAATAATATGGGTCTGATTTAGATTTTGTCAGAGAGGGTAGTCTGCCACAACTGCAATGGAGTGCCCTCTCTGCCAAACCATTGATACACTGCCTTATAGTGCACCCTCTCACAATATTCCCTGTTGTGCCCCCAGGCAGCCCCTCCAGCCACGTGGCACCTGCCCACTCCAATTTGGGTGGGACACTCCAGAAAGGGATAGTACTGAATGGGGAACCCATTAGAAAATAGGAATGGCAGGTGCTAACTGTGCAGGACCATCCCTTGTAACCACAGCTCACTGTTCACTTCAGCCCACTGCTACTCTGTATGAACACTCAGCTGCATACTAAACAACTGATGTTCTCTTCCAAAATCAAACTGTGCCATTCGTACCACACCAATGTTCCTAAAAGTAACCACACATCTGTTGCCGATCTTCTCGTAGTAGATGCAAGAACAAATTTAAAGGACAGACATCCATGTCGTAATAACGACAGGCACTCTGGGGGGCTTAGCCTATACCCACTCTTCCTCTTTGGACCGTTCTTCACATGCATGCCCCTAGAAAGTAGCTTAATGTTCATGACCTCTCCTTTTCAAACATTTTTCTGAGATCCCACCGACATTGAGATACACCTAGAAGGTAACTTGTTGAGGTTCATCCCTAATCCTCACTCCCTTCGAATTCATTTTACCATTTTAATTTCTAATTCTTGAATCTGTCTTGGTGTCAGTTCTCTTCTCGGCAACTTTGCCATCGCCCAGCCTTTACCAATGTCTGTGCAGTACCACTGCCCATTTCTTTTAAGTTGTGTCAGGAACTTACCCTCCCCAAAGTCTACTCGCATGAATATCATCACATCTCCTGTATATTTACCCATCCATATCCCATACTGACCACCACCTTCACCTACCTTTCGGTACCTCAACTCTGGCCTGCCTGTTTGCAGGCTTCTTCTTCCCCATGATCAGCCCTCTCCTACATTCCGTTGATTCAGCCTGTCCCTGAAAGTCAATAAAGCCTCTCCCCATTATCCACTAGTGTGTTGCCATTGTCTTCCAACAGCTACCAATTCTTCTGCTCTTGCAAGCTTCTTACTCCTGTGTCAGACTATTCCACAGTATCTCATTCCTCCACATCACTCATCTTTTCCTCATAATCCAACAGTACGTTGTTCAAACCAATCAGACCCCAAGTCACATCATTTGCATTTCAATCAGGCATTTCACCATCCCCAACGCCTCCATCATGAACATCCCAAAAGTATCCATTACAAGATGACAATATCAACGATGGACTGGAACCTGATTCTATCGATGCTCCCCAACTTCAAGACGAGGTCCACAAGCTGATCAGAACTCTGACGGCAGCTGAAAAACTTCCCTGACCATCTCTGCAAGGATCATCTGCTGGTTCCTCTCTAGGATACTGCAGACTGGTGGTTTTGCATTCCTGTGAGCCCCAACCCCCACTCCAGACTTGTCATTCACAACTAGCCAACTCTCATCCTGATCTGCAACACATAAGCACCCGCAATATTGCCTCAAACTTCTCACCTCTCCTCTCTTCCCATACTGCATCCGGACAGCCCCTCTGCTCACACCATCCTCACACGTTGGCCTCTTATCCGACACATCAGCTTCAGCCTTGACCTCCTTCAGAAAGCTATCTTGTACATAACCCCATGTTTCATCAAACCAGTAAGTGGCAAAACAGACCATGCACATTTATAATACTATACATTATGGGGTACTTTACTGCTCACACACCACATTAGCAAGAAATACCAACTCCACATCTCTCTTTTGTGACAGAGGGGCATTTTACAAGGGAATGGCGGAGCATGGTTTAGCACAAAATGCTAACAACACGCTCCACCGTCCCAAAAACGCAGGGATGAGCCGTATTTATAAAGATACGGCACATCCCTGGGTTTCCCCTAGCGTTGGCACTAAATTAAGTTGCCTAGCGCCAAAGCAGGCATCCTTGCACCATAGTGCAAGGGTGCCTGCGTTGAAGGAATGATAGTTTATTGCTGTTTCTACATGCGCTGCATTATGCAGCACACATAGAAGCAGTGAATTGCCAGGAAAGATTGTTTATGTGTAGGAAGGTGTCCCTTCCTGCACATAAACAATCACTAGGGTGATTTGAAACTTCTATGTGTGCTGCATTGTGCAGCACACATAGAAATTGCAAATTGACGTTCTTCAACTGATTGTTTATGTGCAGGAAGGGACAGCTTCCTACACATAAACAATCATTCTTGGCAATTTGCTGCTTCTATGTGTGCTGTATAATGCAGCGCACGTAGAAACAGCAAAAACTAGGAGAAATAAAGCATTTCTCTTCGTTTCACCATGTTAACACCAGGGTTTCCCTGGCTTTAATTTGGGTGCTGCCTCCGATTTATGCCACCCTTGAAAATAGGGGGCAGAATCAAAATCAATGGGTTTTGCGGCAGAACGCCCACTGCAACACCCATTGCCCACACCTTTCACTCTAAGTATATTGTGAAAGAGTGCCTTATTTACAAGGCAGGTTTTAGCCATGTTAAGTGGCTTGAGGGCACCTTGTAAATAAGGTGAAGCCGCTATCACCACAGGAACGTCGTTTAAAGTGATGTTCCTGTGGCGATAGGGGCCCGTAAATTTGCCCCAGAGTGCTGCACTCTACACTGGTGCATGCACTGCAGCACCACCTGCTGGCAAGACACTCTAACTGTGGCTAAAATATTTGGATCAGAGGTGCCCTCCTAAGTCACCTGCGCTGCGTCTCACCAAACTCATTAACCTGCACTTCAGGCTCATTCCCTCTGCTTCTAAATTCATCTGAAGACACTGCTCTCTTTCCCCTGTCAAAACCTTCTGCCTTGCTAATGGAGGCAGCTGTGGCAAGCATTTCTGGCCCCCACATTGGCTCCACCAGCCTCACTGGCCCAGCATCAGTGGCGTAGCAAGGTCAGGTGGTACCTGGTGCGGAAAATGGCAAAAATAAGTGTTAAAAAGTAAAACACATATTTTTGCCATTTTGGCACCGCCCTCAGTGAAGACACTTGTCACCCACTCCCGGTTGACAAAATGGCAAAAATATGTGTTTAAAACACATATTTTTTCCATTTGTCACTCCCCCTCAGTGATGACACCCGGGGCGGCCTGCACCCACCGCACCCTGCTTCCTACGCCACTGCCCAGCATAAAGCTGTAAGTTCCCGAGACCCGCAGACTCTTGCACCCTTCTATAAAAGCCGCACTGTGGATTTCACCCTCGTAGCCCTGAGGGCAAATTCTCTAACCTCTCTCTAAACTTGCCCCTACATTGTTGGGTTGAGAAGGCTAAAACAGACCCCCACCCCATCCCTACTTTGTACCCTGAGGCTAGTTCCAGTCAGCCTAAAACCCCAGGAAGATGTGCCCTTAAGACTCTGCTTCCCCTGGGAACCCATTTTGGGGACAAGAACGTATTTTTCATAATTAGACTTTGATACAGAGAGATAGAGCGGAAAATGGAGAAAGCGGGAGGAAGTTTCAGATAGGAAAACAGTAACAGCAGCAGGAGGCACAGATGAAAACAAATATTCAAGAGTGAGGTAAAAACTAGATAGAAAGAGTAGGATGGTGGGAACAAGAGAGATGAAGTGACATCAAGAGTAGGTAAGTCTTGGTTTTCGACATTCTGTAGTCCTGGCAAGGGGCTCATCAGAACATCTTTGCCCCCAGTAATTTGCAGCTCACCTGCATTTGGCGGTTGCCTTCTGCTTTTTTGTATTCACCCACCCGACAAGCAAAGCAACTCTACAGACTTTAATGGGGTCACCCGCTTTTATTATCATCAAAAAAATGATATATCCAGTTACACCTAATGGGATCGATTACCCACTTAACCGCCTGAATTCACCTGCATTTTGAATGAGGAGGGACGGTTGTGAATTAAGCACTAAACATATTCTTCACAATGAGAAGGCACTGAAGAGACAGGAGTCTTCCAGCCCTGCATACCACCCCTTCATATATCCCTCACGGTAAGAAGGGCTCGGAAGGAGAGAGAGGATAGCTGTCCTGGATTCCTCTGTTCGACGGGTGCCTGACAGCGAAGGAGTCACTGAAAGAGAAGACGGCCTGCAAATGATGCATAGCGCAGTCCCCTGTCACTATTATTAATGGCCGCATCATAACGTCATGACTTGCTGGACTTATTAAAGGACACTGCAGGTTAGTTCTGCCAGTTCTCCAGCTCCTCGACCTTCAGACTGATTTAGTTGACATTCAACCCTGAGAGGAAGTACAGCTAAGGACTCGGCCACCAGCAGAATTATAAATCAGAACCCCAATGTTTAGTTAATAATATTTTAGTCAGTAAAGAGAGAGGCGCCACATTTTTACAAAAAAAGATTTGTTCATTGGAGAGAATGTTTTTTTATACATACAATATTAACCTGCACAGAAGTAGCTGCCTCCTGTGCATGTCTGCCTGTTTGCTACACTCCATAAAACTTCAAAAAAATTATCGAACACAGCTGCTCTCAAAGCAGACCAACGCGGTACACTGCATATTGCAAGATGTTCTTCACTTATCACCGACTATGGTGTCTTGGTAACTTTACTTAAGTCATGCATGCACCATCAGTAGCCTCACTGCACGACTGCTTAGGGATTTAAGTTACATTTTTTCGAACGCTGAGTTCATCCATTTGCACCAGTATAGGACTGTGGTGTCTTGGGCCCTAGGCCCACATGCAGGCACATTGAGGTGGGTTACCTCCTTAATAAAATTTTGCGTTGTGGACTACCCAACCTCTTTTAAATCACCTACACACATCTACACCCCCAACCACTTCCTCCTAGGGCCCTCACACCCACAGCACCATACGGCAGGAACAAAAGATCCCCACCAAAGAGCCCCTTTATGGGTGCCCGTCGGGTATTGCACCACCGACCCGACGAGGGGCGAGCCCACATGATGAAGCATGACACCTAGCTTGCTGGGTGTGTGAGGACTCTAGTTCCGATAAGGAGGATTCCCCTCCTGTGTGCCTTTACTCACCTCCTTCTTTCCAACTGTCGAATTTGTCTGTCTAGGGGAACTCTGTACTTTCTTTTTGATACACATTGACGGCACTGACACATAGTTTGGGTACAAGAACTGGTCCAGGGCACGTGCGCTGGCCCCTTTTATTGTCAGGGTCACCTGACTGGTGATGCCTGTGATGGGTGGGTGTTAGTGTGGGTGAAAACACTAGAACGTGTCCAGCCGGACACTACATCCCTCCCAAACTTTACTGAAAAGAAACAAACAAAAGTCCAACTTGTAAGAAAACAAATAAACAACACATAGCACCAAATGAGTCTCTTCAGGCCGTCAGCCAGGCAGCGCTGGAGCTTTGGATCGCATGATCTTGATGTATGAGGCCTTTCTTTGGAGGTGACGTGCTTGATGGTCTTCATCGCTCCTGACAGCCGAGCAACTTCAGACTTGCCTCTCTCACCTGGACTCCTCTCTCACTGGAGCATCTTGGATGTCCTTCCTGCCGGGCTGCCATGGGACTGTGTGGACTGTGTGGGCTTCTTGAAAGTTACGCAAAGGCGTTGCAGAGGAACTGCCAACAGCACTCACAGCCAAGTCACTCATGTAGCCGCAGAGGGTGGTGTTTCTGTCTAGATGATCTCGCCGTCAGGACTCAGTTTCTGTGCTTTCCTCTGATGGTCTTTGAGTGACCAGTCTTCGACTGTGACCTCCATGCTTCCATGCCTGTCGTAGAGCTGCTGCCGCTGCATCTCTGCTATTCGGACTCCCCTCTCACAGGAACTCCGTTGAGGCCCTTGCCCCTGGATTGCCACAAGACCACGTGGGCTGTGCAGGCCTTTTCATAGGCCGCGCTGAGGGGTCGCTGCGGAACTGTCAAGAGGGCCACGGCCAAGTCTTGCGTAATCCCAAGGGTGGATATTCCAGGGTGGATATTCCAATGGTCGGGTATGCTCTACTTCGGCAGGCTTCAGGTTGACGGTGGCACACAGAAGGTTCCTGGGTGGCTCGCCTTATTGAACTCCAGTTGTCTGGAGTGCGTGATCCACTCGGGTGGTGCGATGTTCCTTGGTGATGATGCACCTGGATGATTAACATAGTTATTTTCTATCAGTTGGGCAAACTGGCAGTGATCTCTGGCTTTAGGTAACCTCGGGGAGTGAGGAGGACTGGAGGGACTTTGCAGCCCATGTCTTTGTCTTGCTGAGGCTGTTCTTCACCCGTGGCATCTGCGGTGAGAAGCTGGGATGCCGCCCGACTTGGACTGCAGATGCTTGGGACTGGACGGTCGCGCCGGGAAGCGTTGGAGAGAGATACGGTTCGCGCTGGCTACAGCTTACACTTGGTTCTCCCATTGGGCTGTCTCCAGGGACGTCGGCCTGGCTTCGGGACTGGACAGTCACACTGGGAAGTGTTGGATAGAGACGCGGTTCGCGCTAGCTGCAGCTCACATTTGGTTCTCCCATTGGGCTGTCTCCAGGGACATTGGGCTGGCTTGATGGCTGTCTGGTGTCTCTGGGTGTGCTCATCTTGTGGTGGTACGAGTCCTCTGTCCTGTTGCTCTGCTCCTTTTTTTTTTCTCCACCGCGCCTGTGGCGGTTGTCTGCCCTGAGGTGTTGTGACACTATTCTTTCTCCCTTCGTAGAGTGTTATCCTGCCACTCTCTTTTCCTCCTTCTGATCAGGTACTCACCTCATGTTTGCACCACATGAACATCTCGCTGGTCGTGTCTAGTTCATGGGATGGTCTTCACTTTTCTGCGGACCTGTCGCTTCTTCCTCTTGGGGACCTTTCACGGGCACCATCCCCTCCTCAGGGATTTCGCGGTGCTCATGTTCACTCTAGGGTGTCGTATTTGTGCCTCTAACATGCACCGTCGCTGTGCTTCATCCTGTCTCCGTTCGGGCATGCTTGGCAGGGTTGATCACTTCAAGTGACGCTCGCCTTGCTTACGGTGCGATGTGGCATCCGGCTATGTGTCGCGTGTCTTTGGAACACATTGTTGCGGTGGCTGCTTGCCATGTGGAGTGTGCGACTCTCCTCTTGCCTGTCTGGGGTCACTGGTGACTCCGTCTTGAAGCAGTGTGAGGGATGACACTCAGTGCTGTCTTTGGCCCATGGCTGGGCTTTGCTGGTACGATGGAGATGTGGAGGTTCTCCCTGTTGCGTTCCACATTGCTTCTCCTCTGTGGAGAGGGCTCTGTCTTCTGGGCGCCTTAGCCAGCGTGCCTCGGACCCCGTGATCTTGGTCCTTCTCAGGGCACCCACTTCTAGAGCTTGGCGTGCTTGCTCTTCTTTCTTCCTGTGGTGGCTACTTGCCACTTGGGGCTTGCGATGATCAGCTTGTGATGCTCCTCTCTTCATGCTAGGCGCAGCCTTTTCTTACGCTCTACTGCATGGTGCTTCTTGTCTTCCTCTTACAGGGCTCTGGAATTTTGGATTGCCGAGTCTGCTCTTGCACAGGGACGGCGGCATGCAGGCTACTGCAGGTTATTCACTCGTGTCGGACTGTAGAACCAGCCCGAACTTTGCAGAAATGGTTGGTTTCGCTGGGACTACTTTTATTTGCAGTCTTCACTTGGCCCTGGTGTAGTGCAGCAAACTACCACTATGTGGTGCTGTGGCCACCCTGGGAAGCAAACAGCAACTCTCTTCCAGCTGCGTGCCAGTTGCTCAGTGTTAATGTGGGCTTTGTCTTTCTCTCCCCCTGGGGTAGGCAGCTACTTCTCTTCTGGATGCCTGTGGCTGTAGATTACTACCAGGGGTGCTCTATGCAGTCACCCATCGGGCTTCACATGCAGTAATGGGCAGTACTCAATGGATGCTGTGTAGGCAGCAGCAGCTGTCATGGGCTCTGTGTGCATGGGCACACTGTGGGAACTGCTCTCCCATGTCTTTTGCTTGCAGGGCACTGTGACCTATAGACTTTTGTGCAGGTGCTGCGCCGCTTGTGTTACATTCTTACGGTTCCTGCAGTTGTGTCAGGTGGCCACAGCAGCCTGCTCAGCTCTGCAGGGCGTTTTCCAGATACTGTGCTCTTGAGACGGGTGCAGTAGCTTCCAATGGGCATTAGGTGGCAGTGTTATAACCTTCATCTGTCCAGGCGGTTTTCTCGATGCCACGGGCTTCGTGGCTTTCTCAGGTGCAACAGAGGAAGGTGCAGGAGAATTGGCACTGCATCCAACACCTTCACAGCTCCTCGATGCATCGGTTGTGTGAGCCACTCTCCACACGGGTGCTGCTGGGGCCGGTGCTAGTGATCCAGCGCTCTCACCAAAATTTTGCATAAAAGACTCTACCTACTACCATTAAACATACTATACATTACTAGGCCCATATCAACAACAGAGCGACTGAATCATGAGGCGATAAGATCTATATATGTTGTTTAAACTATCCACAATAAACAAGACCAGCTTGTCATTTAGAAAGTTTATTTAAACATAATCTAGAAAAACTCAGGTTTTGGAATTGTATTAACAAGCATTAGAAAATGTCATAAAGAGAGATTTATTCAGTATTAATAAAGAGAGCATAATACAAGAATTATTATTCATTAGCAGAGATAAGCAAAAATAAGCATTTCCAAACCCTAACTATCTCTCTGTCTCTACCCTCATCGCCTAGAAATAAAGGGCCATATGTAGGTAAATGGCATTTACCGAATCGTAAATACCGAATTTTACCGATTCGGTATTTACAAATCGGTAAATGCCATGTAGGTAATTATTCTGTAACAATTACCGAATCGGTAAGAATCGGTAATTACCGATTCGGTAATTACAGAATCGGTATTTGCCATTGATTCCTATGGGCCTTGAAGCCCATAGGATTCAATAGCAAATACCGATTCGGTAATTACCGAATCGGTAAAATTACCGATTTTACAAGGGTAAATATACAGAATCGGTAATATTTTGGCCACCTACATCTGAAAATCAAAATACCGGTCGGTAACGGCCGAAATCGGCCGTTACCGACCGGTATTTGGCCACCTACATATGGCCCATAGTAATTAATAAAACTGCTTTCCTTACGTATGTTGTCCATCAGCATAACACGTCCCTCTGGAATCACGAGCGCAAGCCAAATGTCTGTTCTTTGAGCTCATTCTTATACCCTAAAACTAAAGCTAATCTAACTATTTTCACATTCCAGCAGACGAATTCTAGCTCCCCATTGGCTGAGCCACCTCATGCCACAGTAAATTGTGACATCTTCTTCCTCATGTCCGGGCTTATTCACTAGTTCATTGTTCATGCACAGAGTCTTGGCAGCACTTCCTCAGGCTGCTACATTTTGTAGCAAAAGAAGTTCAAGCAATGCAAAATCTATCACGTCTCTTCCTTTCAGCCTTGAGCTTGTCGTTCTGAGCTTCCGTGGCACATTAGCAAACCTCTCCACAGAGTCACTTTTGGCAGTTCTTTCCAAAACCTTTCAAAATAAAAGTTCATAGGCTTCTCATTTTTTTTTCAGAATTATTTTCTCTTGTGGCCTTTTCATCAACAGGCCTCTTTTCAGAAAGCGTCAGTTTTCTGCGCTACCTTTTTCTTGCGTCACTTTTTAAAAGTGCACTATTTTTCTGCAGCCATCTCTAAGCTTCATTTGTAAAACTATTGTATAAACAAACATAAAACATAAATTAATGCAAGAAATGAAATTCGTTCTGTTACCCACCCACCTTTGCTAATTAATTAACCCATCAGTCTATATTACCTAGCAGAAGCAAACAAATAAAGCAGCATTTATATCTACCATTCTTTATTTAGTCCAGCAGGATTCTCCACATACCTGTATAAAATAAAAAGACACCACATAGACAAAAGCATACATAAAACAGACACATGCAATTAATTGAACAGCCGCAATTAATAAGACAATAGACAAACAAACAAGGTTAGTTAATTATTTTTAAAACGTACTTGCTGCAACATAGAGCACATAATGTTAATCCCTTATGTTGGTGGGTGCAACTTTTATTCTAGGTTGGTTTAATAACATACATGCAAACATTAGTTTTATTAAACATTATGAAAGTTTAACTTCACAAGGCTGAACAAAATATTGTTCATTAACCTGCTCCATCAACTCCCTCATCTGGTGATTTCAAAATCACCAAACACCACCCAAAAAATTTCACAACATTTTTTATATTGAACATGTTTCAGGCTTACTCAGGATTAGTATTTAAACCCTAATTTCATCTATATTTCTCTAACTCTCATATTGAGTTCTACATTGGATCCTTTCTACCTTTATATCCCCAATCCCCAATGAATTTTTAGGTATCTACATTTTGACTTGCACCAACAAAACAAATATTCATACAATGTGTTATCTCTTTTAATACAGAATTTACCACTAACAAGATCATCTATATCAATAGCAGCATCTTCAGCTCTCATTCTGCAGGTTAAATTATTTTAGTAAACGTACTCATATGTGAGTTCATTAGTCAGCAGAAAGAATTCCCTCATCTGCTTAGCAAGTTTAACTTTATTTAAGCTATTTACAATTTTTCAAAAATCTCGTCAAAATTAGAGTAAAAGTACTCCAGACGACCTGTTTGGTAAAACAAGCTAACTACAACACTGCACGTAATGCCACAGGTAAGAGGCAACATGTTATAAGTAACCTGAACAATTCGAATTATTATTAATAGCAACAGGCATTTTTTTTTTTAAGGTTTCACAAAAAATCTAAAAATATTCAAAAATATTCAAAAATAATACACACACCCCTATTTTAAATTTTTTTTTTTTTAAATTAGTAAATCTCTAACAGCTTTTCTTCGACCTTGCGTCACAAAGAGTTTTTCAACTAAACACAATTTCTTCGACCTTGTGTCACCTAACACAATTCCTTCAGCCTTATGCCAAAAATAAAAACCCTAAATTTTTAACAGGTAGGTACTTCAACCAATGTTTCTATTATTTTCAATCTCTTCCTGACCACTGCTATTTACCTCCACTACAGGTATCACTTCTATTTTCTTTCCAGTACTTCAATTCTTCCCTTTACTCGAAATTTTTCATTTAGCTCTTCTTTTACTTTGACTTGTAATCTCATGTACCTGGTTTTCAATTTTATTCTCCAACTTGCATTGTAGACTTTTAACTCCTATTGTTCTATTAACTTTGCTATTTACTAATCTGTATATCATATCTTCATTTCTCTCAGTTTTCCAAGTTCTCATTTTCGACGTATTTACATAATCATCCTTGTCACTAGTTTCATATTCCTTGTCTTCAGCCGCTTTTCTTTTTCGACTGAATATTTTCATTATTTCAGTTTTCTTCTTTAATTCAGGATCTTCTCTAATCAGCAGTTTTACTTCTCTGTTTAGAACATCATCCTTATAGCTGGTACTTGGTAATTCGTTTTCTTCTTCATCTTCAATTACCTTCAACTTCCCAGTTTTAGAACTCTTGTTCCTACTTTCAGAGTCTTCAATCTGCCTTTCGATACCCTCCTGAATTTGTTCTTGAAATTCTTGAATCTCTTGATCAGATTCTTCTTTTCCTTTTGCTATTTGATCTAGCAAAATTTCAATTTTCTCATCTTCAGAATCTTCTTTTTCTTCTGACTCAGACTCTTTTTCTGCTTCTTTTTCTGGTATATCTTCATCATTCTCTGAGTCTACTGTCATAATTTCCAAGTCTTTTTCAATCAAGGCTTGTTTTCCAATTAAACTCTCCAGGTGTCGACCTTCCTGTCGATCTTCACGATCTGGATTTCTTTCATGTTCTTCTTCAGAATCAGAAGTGGTATCACTATCCTCATCAGGATTATCAGGAGATGGTACACCAATAACGTGACTTGCATGGACCCACCTTTTTAGGCCTTTGCATTTAACTGCATTTGTTGTGATTAAAATCCCCTGTCTTGCTTTCTGCCACTTCGGTACTAGACAATTTCTTCTTCTAAACACTTTTGTTTTGACCCAATCACCTGGATTCAAATCATGTCCTTGTTCTCTTTTCTTTATGATCACTTCATTTCCCACTTCATTTAGCACAGTAGTTACCACACCTGACAAGTTCTTACAAAAATCTAAGATAACACTGTCATTTATACTTAATAACTTGTTTGCTGGAACAAAATCTTGTCTCATGATCTCTCCCATTAATTTTTCTTGAGGACTCAAACCTGTCTTGTCAGGTATGCTTCTTACAGCACTCAAAACAAGTGGCAAGGCTTCTGTCCACTTCATACCTGTTGTCTCACATAATTTTGTAAGTTTATCCTTGATACTGTTATCAATTTGTTCAACAATTTCTAATTCTTTTGGTCTGTATGCACAATGCAAACTTTGTTCAATACCCAATGCTTCACAAATCATCTGCATTAATTCTCTTTCAATCCGTGTTCCATTGTTATTTTCTACAGTCACCGGAAAGCCAAAACGCGGAATCAATTCACGCAAAAGTAACTTTGCCACAGTAATTTTGTCATTCTTTCTTGTTGGAAAAACTTCTATCCAATTTGAAAATAAACAAATGATAACCAGGACATATTTCAATTTGTTTTGTTGGGGCATTTCAATGAAATCTACCTGTATTCTTGTAAATGGACCACCCTCCTGACCTATTGTTTCCAAACTCTCACTTCTCTTTTGATCTCGTTTGTTTTTCTGACATGTCAAACATCTTTGAAAAAGTGACTCCACAACTAATCCGAATTTTGGATTGTACCATGTCTTTCTGAACATTTTCATTATGTCATCTCGATCTACATGACCCTCCCCATGATACATTCGAGCCATATCTGAAATGATACTGTTTGGCATGACCAGTCTGTCATCTTTGTGAACCCAAATCTTATCTCCTTCCCTTTGTTCACAGCCCTGTCTCAGCCAACCAATTTTTTCCTCATCATCTGCTCTGTCTTGTAATTGTTTTAATTCTTGCCATGTCTGAATTGCAAAGATTAATATGAGAATGCCCGAAACATGTTCACTGAATTTTTCCCGATTCATTGCAACCCTCTCTTGAGCACATAACTTAGCACTGGTACCTGCGTACGCATTGCCTTTTGAGATATAATCAATTTTTTCTTCATTTCCAACACACTTCACTACCGCTAATTGGTCAAGAAGTTCAATTCCGTCTAATAACCTTTTAATCAAAATAGCATTTCCTTTAGGTGATTCTAAAGAGTTTAAAAAATCTTTTTGTGACCATAATTGATCACAATCATGCATTATATTATATCCAAATTCACTATCAGTTATTATAGTAATTTTTAGTTTTTCACTCATCTCACATGCATGAATCAAAGCAATCAATTCCGCTACTTGAGCCGAACTAACTCCTTTGAGACAAGATCCTTCAACCACTTCTGAAATCGTACATACTGAGTAAGCTGCACTCAATATATCATTGTCTGTTTTCAGACATAATCCCTTCACAAATAACACACAGTCAGATTCTAGTAAAGGAACATCCTTAATGTCTTGTCTGGGCTTTTTGTAAAATTCTAATACATCCTGACATTCATGATCATTTGTCAAGCTTATTTTAATCTGTTGATCAATTTCATCTATTACTTGGATGTCTTCACTAAAAAGACCATCAGATTCATTCCAAGATACTGGAAGTACATTTATTCCTTGTGGACTGTTTTCCTGTTCTTTACTTAATCCTGTATCTGTATTGTCTGTCTGCTTATTAACATAATTTGGCAATGGTGGAGGTATTTCATTCTGCTGAATCACCCCCAGTCGCTGTATTTGTAGCTGTTGATTCAGCTCATTTATTTCACTCTCCTTTTTCTTTAACCATTTTGTTTTCCATTTATTCAGATCACCCCATTTTCTCAAAATCCATATTAATTCTTTTAAATGAGCAATTCTACCTGATTTGTTCAGGCTTTCAATGTTCTTTTCAGTAAAATTCATGCTGTAATTTTTATGAAATAGACTTTGCTTATCTAAATCAATTTCAAAATCAAAAGCCATTTCTTCAACAGCATCGTATTTATTTTTTGTTTTCCAAGTAACTTCTTTGCAGAGAAACAACAATTCATCATCTTGATATGTTTTCAACATGTCTGTACTCATTGTACCAATTATTAATTCTTCTAAATCAATTTTTAATTTTGACTCATCAGGCTGTGTCAAATCAATCAAGTCAACATCAGAGTTCTCACTAATTAAAGCTCTAGTCATTACTCTCTCCAACTTAGTTGGAATCATTACTGGCTCATTTTCAGGTACATTACAATAAAGTTTTCCAGCAAAATTTTGAACTTCAGAATTTAATGGGACCGTTAGAATTTCATCTTTTCCAAGCACAGGGACTTTCACTGCTTCCATATATTTAGTTGACTGTTTTAAATCAATTGTAGAATTCACATAATCAGGAATATTAGTTCCAGAAGTACTAGGCATTTCATCATGCTTTTCTGTCACATCACGTTGAGAAGTCTGAGCTGGGACTCTATTAATCTGAACTGGGACTCTTGGCGTTACATTAATCTGTTCTGGTGTTTCACTTAAATTTCTGTCCTGATCTGTATTTACAACATCATTTCCACACTCATCAATTTTTTCTACTTTCTCATGTTTATAATTTTCATTTATGAATTTACAAACTGAATTTTCATTAAATGTTATTTCCTTTGGGAGAGGTGGTGTATTCATTAATTTACTTTCACAAGTAACAACAACCCTTTTCATTTTCTGATACCAAGAAATCATTTTCTCTTTCTTTAGATAATATTTATCCATCATTTTAAAATACTTACTTTTATTAAAATTGACCACAACACAAAATTTACTAATTAGTCCACTAAGCCAAGCGTTTATCAGACTCTACTTTCTCTTTTTCCTATGTTCTCACTTTAATTTGGGCAGTAAAAAAATAAACTAATTGAAAGTACCAATGGAAGTAATTTAACTAATAAATCAAAACTAAGGACAGAACTGGGTATTTTTAAAATAATACTTCTGCGTGCGCCACCACGTTAAACACAGGCAACTTCCCTAATACACCATGTCTATTTTAGTAATGGATAGCTCCTACTCTGCTGCCAATAAATTATATGCAGCCTTGTGGGATACAACAATCACACCAATAATACAGCAGCCAGCCAAAGGCTCAGTAATGTTTATTTATTTAATTATACTCCATAATCCTTCATTCTTCCTTTTTGTCAATCAACTCTAAAATCAATCTTCCCTGAACTTAATTAGACTTTGAAATTTCAAATCACAATCATTGCTACAATTACTGATGCTATTGTGGAGGTGGCTGGGGTCAAAGCTGTGGCTATTACTGTTGTTCCTGTCCTAGTAGAAACCACTGCTGCTACAGCTCTGGTGGCAGCTGCTAATGCTTTGCTGCCACCTTATTTTGTTACAGCTGATATCACTGCTGTCCCTACCAGGGTGCTGCTGTGGTATCCACTTTTTTTCAACAGCAAGTCCCACCTCCCTAAAGCACATCGAAATTATCACTGAAGGCTGGAACCCTTCCAGCTTTGGCAAAAACCCTGTACAGCTACCCAACCAGTTCCAATGCAAACGAAGCTCTGTTCACTAGCACCAAAAAAAATAAAAGCAAAACTCTCGGCAAAAGTAAACAACACCTCGGCCAATCACAATATCACAAATGCCTTATTCAATTACAGCGCTGCTACCGTGATGCTCAAGCCAACCACAGTCCGCCTTTGCTGCAACACACACTGCCACTGCAGTCTCTCCTTCTCTCATCGCGCTTTCGCGCTCCAAAATAGCCCTTTCTCTTGATGTGTGAAGTACATCAGTTCATTTTAAAGTGTTATTAATTCTAACACAGTGTACAACGTTCGTATGTTATCACACGCATAAAGAATAACTCAGTAATAATATACAACACTCATCAGTCAATGTTAGTGCAACAAATGTCTCAACCAATCAGTGTGCAAGAATGATAACTCTTCACCCTATCACAGCTCGGCGGCTATGACGAAGTCTCTGCAGCTTCTTGCTCTCCGTGCTCAGCCCCTCCCTTGCAAAATATGCCCAAAACACAGCGCGCAACATTCAGCGTGACAATATCACACCCCCACGACGCACTCCTCTTCAAAACAAAGCTCTGGGCACCAGCGCTAAGGAAACCAATGTTAAAACAGTTTCTAAAGAAACTCTAGACACTAGCAGCGTTAAAGAATTTAAAGCCCAAATACTCGGCAAATTAAACAATGTGCATCAGCCAACCATAGCACAACAAATGCCTGGGCCAATCAGTGCAGCCGCCACAACCACAGCCAACCACAATGCCGCTTCTGCAATGCTCAGCCAATCATAATACAGCTCCCTCTATGACGCGCACCGCTGCCACCACAGTCTCTCTCCCCTCGCGCTCTAAACAGATTTGCAATACAGCGCGCAACGCTCGTTATACGCATTAGCTGTAACATGCTTCGTTTTTTTTTTTAAACAATAGCACAATCCAAGAAGGAAATCAAATCGGGGACATTCGCAATTTGTTAAACAACACAGTAGCGCTTCAGCCAATCACAGCGCGACTTTGCTGTGACACCACGAGCGCCTCAGCCTATCGGAGCGCGGCGCTATTATGACGCGCCGAGTGCTTTAACTAATCAGAGCGCGGCGGCTCACACAGCTGCTGCGGCTTTCAGTTCTCCGCGTTCTGCCTCTCTTTTGTAAACGTAGCTCAATTTTTAATACAATGTTATGACATTTAAAGCGGGGACAATTTTAAAGGAAAATCAATAATTTTACAGATAGTGGTAACGCACATCAGCCGCGACCACTTCAACAACAGGCCGTCTATAAACGTTTCAGCTGTGATAATCACAGCTGTAGCAATGAATGAAATTGAACGGGGACATTTTTAAATTGCAAACCATACAGCAGCGCTTCAGCCAATCAGAGCACAGCTTTACCGTGATGCTCCGGATGCCTCAACCAATAAGAGCGCTGCTTTTCTATGACACACCGAAACTTCAGCCTATCAGAGCGCGGCGGCTCTGACGCACACAGCCGCTGCGGCTTCAGGCTCTGCCCACACGTTTTCACTCGCAAAACAGACCCTCCCTTACAAATTTTGAACGGGACACTTCTAAAATGCTTTTTATTAACGCGCAATACTTTTAAATGTATTTAAATAGCGCGCAACACTTTATAATGTTTTTAAATAGCTCGGACTTTACCCTGAAGGCTCCAAAGTGCTTTAAAATTACTTTTGGTACAATTTAGTAACTACGTAAAACAAAACCATTTGCCTGCTTCTCTAAATAGGACAGTAGTTTCAAACATGCAGATTTACATTCATTTACTTGAAATAGATGATACTACTTCTTCAGACCACATTTATACAAACATTCATACATACTAAAAGAAATCCCTATTCATCCACACTTATTCTCTTCTTTAGGACTCTAACCTTTAGAAGAAAATCTCTTTTGCTAGTAAAAAATGACGCTTAACTTTCCTCCTTATGACTCTAACCTTGGAAAATAAAACAATCTTTTACCCTTCACACAAGTTTGGATACATTCTATTACTCTTTTCACAGAGAGTTTTAAAACAGGCTCTCGGTCCCTATACTCAAGGCTTCAATTTCATAGACAATCCTCACTATCATACATACCATTTACTCAACACACCTAGAACCCTAAACTTGTGTTGTACGTCCACAACACGATGATATACGGCGATATCACCTTTTGAAGCAGAACAAATGAACCTGTGTAACCTGATAACAGCGTCCTGATCACAGCGTTACACTACTCTTTGCCATGGCTAACCTGGGATTTTTCACACTGCTGGAAAAAACCCTTTCAACTACATTAAACAATCTGACAACATCACTAACTCAACATATGTTAAACATTGATCCTATGAATATACCAACATATATGTGTCATGCATGTAACATGTATGTCAAAAACAACATATAACCGTCTGATTGCTACCAGGGAATTGATCCAGCACTCTCACCAAAATTTTGCATAAAAGACTCTACCTACTACCATTAAACATACTATACATTACTAGGCCCATATCAACAACAGAGCGACTGAATCATGAGGGGATAAGATCTATATATGTTGTTTAAACTATCCACAATAAACAAGACCAGCTTGTCATTTAGAAAGTTTATTTAAACATAATCTAGAAAAACTCAGGTTTTAGAATTTTATTAACAAGCATTAGAAAATGTCATAAAGAGAGATTTATTCAGTATTAATAAAGAGAGCATAATACAAGAATTATTATTCATTAGCAGAGATAAGCAAAAATAAACATTTCCAAACCCTAACTATCTCTCTGTCTCTACCCTCATCGCCTAGAAATAAAGTAATTAATAAAACTGCTTTCCTTACGTATGTTGTCCATCAGCATAACACGTCCCTCTGGAATCACGAGCGCAAGCCAAATGTCTGTTCTTTGAGCTCATTCTTATACCCTAAAACTAAAGCTAATCTAACTATTTTCACATTCCAGCAGACGAATTCTAGCTCCCCATTGGCTGAGCCACCTCATGCCACAGTAAATTGTGACATCTTCTTCCTCATGTCCGGGCTTATTCACTAGTTCATTGTTCATGCACAGAGTCTTGGCAGCACTTCCTCAGGCTGCTACATTTTGTAGCAAAAGAAGTTCAAGCAATGCAAAATCTATCACGTCTCTTCCTTTCAGCCTTGAGCTTGTCGTTCTGAGCTTCCGTGGCACATTAGCAAACCTCTCCACAGAGTCACTTTAGGCAGTTCTTTCCAAAACCTTTCAAAATAAAAGTTCATAGGCTTCTCATTTTTTTTCAGAATTATTTTCTCTTGTGGCCTTTTCATCAACAGGCCTCTTTTCAGAAAGCGTCAGTTTTCTGCGCCACCTTTTTCTTGCGTCACTTTTTAAAAGTGCACTATTTTTCTGCAGCCATCTCTAAGCTTCATTTGTAAAACTATTATATAAACAAACATAAAACATAAATTAATGCAAGAAATGAAATTCGTTCTGTTACCCACCCACCTTTGCTAATTAATTAACCCATTAGTCTATATTACCTAGCAGAAGCAAACAAATAAAGCAGCATTTATATCTACCATTCTTCATTTAGTCCAGCAGGATTCTCCACATACCTGTATAAAATAAAAAGACACCACATAGACAAAAGCATACATAAAACAGACACATGCAATTAATTGAACAGCCGAAATTAAGAAGACAATAGACAAACAAACAAGGTTAGTTAATTATTTTTAAAACGTACTTGCTGCAACATAGAGAACATAATTGTAATCCCTTATGTTGGTGGGTGCAACTTTTATTCTAGGTTGGTTTAATAACATACATGCAAACATTAGTTTTATTAAACATTATGAAAGTTTAACTTCACAAGGCTGAACAAAATATTGTTCATTAACCTGCTCCATCACTAGGAACCACCATGCTTCTCTCGCCTGCAAGGCCTCCGTAGCCAGCAAGTGAATACGCGTGGCGGAGACTCCTGTGAAGTAGCTGCACTTTATCACGCTGGCCAGCAGCACCTCCTCGAGACTTCCAAATTCTGGACCAGGTAACTTCCGCTGGGGTTGGGAAACCTTTAACAGCGGCGCTTCCCATACGTCTTCCCAGCTGTGGCCGTCATTGCGAGCCACATGGGGTCTGGCAGCATTGCGGCGCATGATCTGCTTTTCTTCATGAGCCCACGGCGCTTCCCTCACGAGATGCCGATGCAAGGCTCTTGGCGCTGGTGCTAGCGCTTCTGGTAACCTCCCATCATGGTGTTTGGAATCCGCCTACAACGGTACTGCAGCCATTGGGGCTCTGCAAAGCTCCACTTTCAGTGCAGCCCTGGGCTTCTCCCTCGCATAGACTGCAGGCTTTCGGAGTCACCCTGAGCCAGTGCAGCTAGGCAGCATGTCCTCCGCCGGCTTTCACGCCTGTCCGTGTCCCTGCATTCAGTCGCATTGGTGGGAAAGTGCCTCTTTAGGTAACGACCATGGCAGGCTTCCCAGTGCTGCAGGCCATGGGGGGACCCGGGGAGAGCCGTGCGCGAGCCGGTCTCTCCCCGGGTAGGTTCACGCAGGTCAATGGCCACGGCAGGTGGGGTGCTGATTAGTGGGGGCCAGGTGGGGGAATTAGGGCCAGCGCAGGTCAAGGGAGCATTGCGCACTAGGGAGGCGGGCAGCGAGGTTCGTTTTTGTGTCACTCACCGGTTTGTGGTGCAGTGGTGGAGTCTGCGGTGGTACGGCGGCCCCTTTTGGTCCTCCGTGGAGTGGGACGCGTGGCCCTTCTCTTCCCTAGAGTTTCTGGTGCGGCGGAGGTCGGGCGTGGGCGCCCTTTCCGGACTGCGGCTGGAGGCGTGGCTATAGCAGCGCCGGCCATTTTGGCACCACAACGGGACGGAGAGCATGGCGCTGCCGCCATGCCCCTTGTGCAGCTGGATGGGGTCTGCCGAGTCCCCCTCCACCCCCCCCATCGGATGGTGACCCCCCCCTTCTCATGGGTGCTCCTGCGCAGGTTCTGTCTCTTCTGGGGCAGGGGTCCGTGGGGGTGCGTTCTGGTGGCAGTCGGGGGGGGGTCCTTTGGTCGGGCTGCTCAGGTGCGGGGCGGAGAGTTTGACATGGGGTTCGCATGGGGTTCCACGTTCAGCTTCTGGAGCCCGGGGGAGGCAGGGGAGGAACCTGGTTATTGGGAACAGCCCTCGCTCGGCTGTTCCTTTATTTTCTCCTCTCTGTTTTCTTGATGCGGTTTTGTGTGGCGCGGGTTTTTCCCCGGGGGTGTCGGAGCGCTTTGCATGGAAGCCAGATTGCAACTGCTGTATTCTCTTTGTGCTCCTGTTGGGAACCTTTTTTGTACCTTGCACACACCTTTTTCCCTTGTAACACACAGTATGCTTCCTCTCACATTTTGTTTGCCTTTGATACTTGCACAGGTGCCCCCATTGCCTACGTTACGTTTATGCTTGTGCCTGGTTGTCTAGCTTATATTGCAGTATTATACCTTTACTTGTTCTTTGTTTTCCTTTGTAACCCACACATTTGTCACTTTTTCCTTCTGGCGCTTTTGCTACCCATGTCTTTTGTTTTCTCACAATTGTCGTTTTTACCTCATGTTTCTTAACGTCTGCTTTTGTACTCTGTTCTCGTCTAATGTTCTCCTCCTGTATCAGTCTTTTTGGGGAGCGCTCTGGCGCCTTCGGGTGGGGTTTGCGCTTTCTGGAAACGCGTGTATGGCTGACTAACTACATACCTATATAACTTTCAGTTTTGCATGAATTGCATGGGGGATGCACAGAGGGAACTTGTGAGGGTGCAGCCTGTAGGGTTGCACAATGAGGAGGCTGGTGCTTATAGTTATCTCTGTATACATGGGAGGGGATACGCATGGGTATACTCTACGTGTTACTTAGGAATTGTAGAGTACAGAGGGCTACTGCATATACTAGTGCTTAGAGTTATCTCTATATACATAGGGAGGGGATGCGAATGGATATACTCTGAGCGTCACATCGGCATAGTTCTGGGTACAATGGCCCCTCCTCGTGCCCCTGTTTCTCCGGTGTGTAGTGGGGCTGGCCAGGTTTCGCTACGTCTCTCCACTTAATTGGCAGGGCTTATGTGCTGTCCCCCTCTCCCAGCAGGTTCAGCCTGGGGCCCTTGGTTCACTTGTTTCCTCCGTCGGCTTGTTTGTGGGGCGTGGGGGTGTGTTGCCACCGAGCTCCGCTCCTTTTCCTTTGGGAAGCAAGGTGGTTGTGCCTGACTCTATGCATGCTGTGGTATCCTTGTCCGGGAGCCTGCTCCATGGGGCGATTCTTGAATGGTTGTTTCCACTGCTGCGGCGGGGGTTTGTGGGTATATCAGTACAGTGCAGTCTGGCTTGAGCGGCTACAACGTCAAGGATACAGCTACAGTGCGTCGGTCCTCGGCTGACAGGACACAGTTCCGGGTTGAGCAGGAGGCGTTTCAGTCTGGGGCGGAGGGCTCTGGAAGGGGATCTGGAGCGGATTTCTCTCCTGGATTTTGAGGCGCAGTGCGCAGCGAAGTTATCCAAGGGCATTCAAACGCTGGTGGACTTGGTGCTGGCAAGTTGCCTAGGGGCTGTGGGGTTTATGTTGGACATGATGATGACCTTATTTTGGATGTCTCTAATGATAACATGGAGGGGGGTGAATTACGAATTGAGGATGTTGCACATGTTTAAGTCACAAATGAGAGGGGTGGGTTGGGGCAATCTGTTTCTCTCAGTATTTTGCAGGAGTCCTGTGCGGACCATGCAAAAGTTCAAGTCTCATCGTCAATCGAGTCGCGTCAAGGGGACCCTGAGTTGTTTCAACAGAGACTGTTGCGGTGTCGAAAGGTAAGGAAGGCTGGTGGTCTGTTTTGCACAAAGGGGAGAGTCTCCCAGTTTCGTACTAGATCTATTGGTATTGGGGATGAGTTTGTTGGGGAGCAAGTTGCTCTTCAAACGCTGCTTGTGCGGCAAGCTGATGTGAATAATAAGTTTGGAGGGGACGATGCCGCCATTTCACGTGAGCGGACAGGGGACTCTGTTGCGGGCTGCCCCAACGGAGAGTGGAAGAGGTTTCTGGAGCGGATTCCTCTTTTACGGAACAGGGTGCAGTGCGCAGTGATGGTATCCAATGGGAGTATTACGATGGAGGTGTGGGAGATGGGGAGATTCCTGGTGGAAGTGGAAATTATGTTGAGGATGATGTCTTGCATTGGGATATTGTCGATGATGATTTGGAGGAAGGAGAAGTACGTGCGGGGGAGGTTAGAAATGTTGCCACAAGGGTTTGGAAAGGGGGTGTGGGGCAATCCCATGTTGTTAGTTTTGGCAGGAGTCTGGTGTGGACCACGCAAAAGTGAGAGTTCCATCTTCAACAAAGCTACGCCACGGGGATTTCTGCGGTGTTTCGACAAAAGTTGGCGCAGTTGCCTGAAGGTCAGGAAGGTAGTCTGTGTGGCAACAAGGGGAGAGTCTCCCCATCAACCGTACTCGTTCTCTTGGTGTTGGGGATGGGGATGTTGGTGAGCAAGTTGCTCTTATCAAGCTGTCTGAGCGGCATGCTGCTGTGAATTAAGTCACAAGGGGATGATACCGCCGTTCGAGCGGGGCGGACAGGGGATGATGCTCACACAATGACTTCAAGTGAAGGGGACCAGTCTGTTCACAAAAAGTTGCCTTACTCTGGAATTGGTATGCCGTTTCGGTTCGCACTTATCGGAGAAACCTAAGTCTAGGCTTTGGAGTAACGAGTTTGTTGATGTTTTTAAGTTTCCATCTCTGGCAAATTGGCGGGGTCTCTGTTTATGGGCTGCTGCGGTGTGGAAGAGGTCCGGTGGGGGGAGTGTTGGTCAAGGTTTTGACGGGCCTGGGTAGGCTGCAGTCTGTTTCCAGGTGTTTGCGTCGCCCGGTCACTTTGGATTGCTCCAACAAATGTTGTTTCAATTAAGGGGTTGCTGTTATGAGGAGTTTGCGTATTTCAAATTTAGGTTGTGTTTTGTGTGGTTGTTTTTTCGGGGGGGCCTTTCGGGCCTCTGAGCTTTTAGGCTTGCGCACCAGGGTGGGCATGACCAGTGAGGAAGTGGTTTTTGAACAAGATAGGTTGCGCATCTGTTTGCGCGCTTCCACAACTGACCGGCTGGGTTGGGGTAAGTGGGTTTTCTTGGTAGGAGTGGTGTTGTGGCTTGTTGCCCGGTGTGTGAGTGGGAGTGTTTTTGAAGTCTTGTGTTTTTTCGTCTGGTGTGATCTTTTGTCACGCTTATGGCAGTCCCGTTACAATTGTCCAGTTATTGGCTGTGTTACGGGAGGTATTGTTAGCTCTGTGTTTGGAGCCTTCACAATTTGGTGCCCATTCCTTTATGATTGGGGCGGCAACTGAGGCTGCCCGGCAGGGGTGGGACTGGTCTCAGATCCGGAGAATTGGGAGGTGGAGGTCGGGGAGTTGCGAGCAATATGTGAGAAAGTAGCACATCTTTGCTTCGTTCACTTTTCTTTTTCTACTAGGTCCCTGGCTCTGGATGGCTGGCTTCAACCGGAGGGTGTGGATTATTGGACACTCCTTCTTGTCGTGGGCCGCAGTGGCTGCAGACGGACACCTTTGTGGGCGATCTTTGGGTCTTAACGGTTTGACACATGAGGTTGTTTGGCATGGTATTGGAGGAATGCGTTGGGGGGTTTGTTTCCTTTGCTGGCTACTCTTGGTATTAAGGGTGGAGTCCCACCTGACCTGCTAGTCATTCTTCTGGGCGGTAACGACCTGGTCTCTTTATGTGGCTTACCTTTGATTAAAACACGGCAAATGGCTCTGGAGGTACTCGGAGACGCATGGGCGTTCACCATGGTGATCTGGACAGAATTCGTGCCTCGACTTCACTGGACTGGTGCAAGGAATGCTTCTGCGATGGACAAAGCACAGAAGACGCTGAACCGTTCTATGAGACTGTTTTGTAATGATTTCTGTATTTATGCTTTGGCTCACCCTCATTTGCAGGTTTCGGAATGGCACCTATTTCGTGAGGATGGTGTCCACCTTTCTCGCATGGGTCACTCATTTCATCTTTTAGAGTTACGCGATTTAATTGCACAAGTTCTTGATTTTCAATTGTGGTGCTCTCAGAGTTCAGTTAACTATTTGGGTGGGGCAGGAAAACTCTAAAGGTTTTCCTGGGTGGTGGATTTTAGTGGGGGGTGGGCAGCCTGGAGCGGGTTGGTCCATCCTCAATAGGCAGTTGTAGGAAAGGAAGGGGTATACATAAGAGTTAGGGGCTTCTGGTTTGGTTAGGGTTAACTTGGTGGGGGGTTTATCAGTGGGTAGGAATGATCTGTTAGGCTGAGAGCAGTTTGAATTAGTAATTAAATAAATAAATAAAGAAGTGGTTTGATGTGTTGTTTATAACCTGTCTTAATAAAGTGGCCTTTCTTGCTGACTAAGAAGTTGTGGACAGTGACTTTATTGCGCGAGCTTCACTATGCGGGCGCACTCACTGCAGTCTGTCCGCGTTATCTTCACCTGTGGGGCATATTCTCAATGTTCCCGGAGGGTATGTCTAGGCACTTGTGACAGGTCCCTCTTTCACCCTCTGCATTCAGTACTACGCGCGAGGCTCACCTTATGCCCAGTGAGTCGTTGGGCAGAGCAACGGGTTTGCTTCTGCCTTATCAGAGTCATGGCAGGCGGGTAACTGCAGGCAGCCGGATGTCGCTCTCGTGGCACGTCACACTGGCAGCGGGTGCAGGGTGCCTTAGGCACAGGCTACCTTTCCCCCCACGACAAACCACATAACGGCTGCCAGCTCACACGCGGGGGCTGACCCCTTGTGGCCATTGTGGTGTCTTGGGTCCTAGACCCACATGCAGACACATTAACAGCACAGACACATAGTTGGGGTACTGGAACTGGCCCAGGGCATGTGTGCCCAGCCCCTTTTATTGACAGGGTCACCTTACTTATGACGCCTGTGATGGGTGGGTGTTAGTGTGGGTGAAAACACTAGAACGTGACCAGCCGGACACTACAAGGACGTACAACATCTACATCAGAAGGGTCCGTATTACTTCCTAACGAGGAGTATGCCATTCTCAACCCGATTAAGGGCCACATGCATCAACGTTAAAACCGCTCGCAAATGGGCAGATTCACAGAATCTGTCCCTTTGCGACCGGTATTTTTGCATATGGGATGCACCATCCCAAGTGCAAAAATCTCAATGTAAGGAATCACAAAATGTGCGATTACTTTAATTGCGATTGCATTTAAGGAATCGCAAATTGTGATTCCTTAGATGCAATGCATTAAACAAAAAAAATTGTGATTTCGCAAATATGAATCTCAAATTTCGGTCAATCTAAAAATTATGGTAATTTGCGATTTCTTTGAAAAATGCACTAAAGTGCATTTTTAAAAGTCCTATGTTACAAACACACATGCTCCTGGGGAATGTGTGTGCGCAACATGTGGATCAATTGTAATTCGTTTTGGCACCCTTGCACCCTTGAAATTGCATGCGCAGTTTGCGAGTACGTATGTGGTACTCGCAAATTGCGCATTCAATTCCTATTCATTCCTATGGGCCTCTAGGCCCATATGATTTAATGGGAATCAATTCCCTAATTGCAATTCGCAATTTGCGACTCACAATTAAGGAATGTGTGGTAATCGCACATTTTTTTGCGATTCCTACATGCATAGGCAATAGCGACTCTTTAACTGCAATTCTTTAAAAATCGCAATTAAAGAATCGCTGTTGTCTATTTTGATGCATGTGCACCTTAGTCCCTTATTACGAGTGGCCACATTTTAGGGACCACCCGGCATTACTGAAAATAGTGGTGTTGTTAACACTAGGGGCCGTATTACATATGGTGCCCAGAGGCACAACTGGCATTTGAGCACTGCTTTGCCCGCCCCTGGGGCACTTTGATATTATAGAAGGAGACGCAGACGCTTGTGCGTCCCCTTCTATAATACCAATAGCACTGGCGCACTTAAAGCACCAGCGCTATCAGCAGAGAGTGTTCCCTCATTTCCATAGGGCTGTGCCCTATGCAAATGATGGAATTCCTTTGATTCTGCGCCCACGACAGACACGGGCGCAGAGTCAAAGAAGCCCCCAGGAGGTGCACTAACAGTGCACCATTTAAAAGGTGGCGCACTGTCAGTGTGCCTCCTGACAGCAGCCCTCTACAGGGGGTAAATTGGGTCCCATGAACCCCCATACATCCCCTTGCAGGTGGGTAAAGACACTGGCTGCACCCGCCTGTGCGGTCAGTGACTAATATAATCCCATTTGAAAGTGCAGGCGGGTGCTGCCTACACTGAAAACACGGAGCAGCCGCTCCTTGTTTTCACATGAATGCGCTGCCCTGGGGTCACCGTAAGTTCACGGCTGCCCCCAGGGCAGCGCATTCACCACAATGGGGCGTATTGGTATTGTTTGCGCCAGGTGCACCTTTTCAATGCCACTATGTAGTACGGCTCCAGGACTCCTAATTACCGGGGGATCGCAAATTGATCCCCTATAGCCCAGTGTGCAAGGACTAGCAGGAACTGGTGTTTCTGTACCAGTTGCAGATTATAAATCTGAAATTCAGATTTTTTTTACCAGGTTTCACAGTGGTGCCAGAAAATCATGTTACTAGCTCCTTCAGGAATTGTGAGCCACTCGTAATAAGTGCCTGTGGCTTCAAAGCACTTTGGTTTGATATATTCTGCTCCATACCAAAGAAAGTACTCACCCGCCATAATAGACTGAGCGGAGCACATGGCTGTAATGCACGTTTATACTGCATTACAAACATTTCAATATAGACATCATGATATATAAACATTATATGCCACTAGACCGCAGGGGTGTGGAATTTATTAAAATATCTACTTGTCCATGGGGCAAGTTGCTTCATAAATCTACTTGTCCTGTAACAAAATCCACTTGTCCCTTTGGTGCCATGCGGTTCGGCGACAAATTATGGCAGCAATCTCATTATATAAGAACTCTTATATAGCCTCTCTGATTATGCCAGGGCTCATACCATAGTAGTTTTTGAATACTAGCAATCCCTTTATGTTGCCACGTTTCTGCAGATCTACATACTGGGACTGAAGGTAGTGGCAAGCAATAGTTCCAGGGTTGGAATGCCCTTTAAGTCTGTGCAAATCTACTAACATGTATGTTTTAAGGGTTTTCAACAACTCTTCTCCAATCTTTTCCCATTCTGAGAAATGTTGGAAATTTACTACTGACAATGGCAGACGTAAACCTTCTTCCAGAGTTGGGAAAAAAGTGGTTGATGGGAAAATGACCTTGCAAACACTCGGGTTTTCGCATGAGCAAATCTACACATGCATATTTGCTCATGATAAACTGCAGTTCACAAATATTTTCCAGGAGTACATTTCTTGCCCTATTTCTATAAATTCTTGTAAATTCACAAAAGCCATATAGCTGCACTTAATGCAAGGACATATACCAAGGGTACACTTTTGAGACTTTCTTTAATAATAGGGCCCCTAATTTGGTCTGGCGTTAACCACAACCTTTTGTGTTTATTAAAATTCTCTCTCCCTCTCTCTGTATCAGCTGGCTTCACTGTGAGTGGCGGCATTAAGCTCTTTCACAAGGAGTATATTGGCACACAAAGCAGTTTTGTTCAGTGGCAGTAACTAATGTGGCAGTGAATGTGTTTTTTTAGACCAATTTGCTTTTGCCAATGTTTGTTATAATGGTGAGGGCCCGGCAGCTCTCACATCAAGAAGGCTTTACAAAAACCATGCCAAAACAAGTCACGTATTGGCAAAATTAAAAATCTGACCACTAATTTCAGACCTACTGGCTTTGCCAATGCTTGTTTATTTTTATGTTTCTCATAATCTTATTGAAACTGTTTACACTGATTTTCCAATATGAATATTTTTGCGAAATACTAGCATGCATCAACACATTTTACTAAATGATGCTGCAAAGAAACGGTACCTGAAATTTCACAGTAGTTTAGCAAAATGTTTTTTTTCCTACTTTTACTTTTTTAGGAACATTTTATATTGAAAGCAAAGAGTCATCAATCTTGCTCTCAAGCTTCTGCAAATATTTGCATCTAATCAGAGAGCATTCTGGAAGCATTATGCATAGCCTCATATTGCTAAACTTTGAAACCGTGAGTACACATTTTTCTACTGTAACCACTGTCAGTAGTGCAGTCAGAACTTACATTTACTTAGAGCGCTCACCCTAATAATACAGGATTTCAATTAATGAACTATAAATACAAGTTTGAACAGCATTAACATAGGCACACAAATAATAACTTAATTTCAGGCAGTGCCCTTCCCTGGCCCGTAATGTGCTACTGCAAACTGGCAGCCAAAGGGTTTGTGCTGCAGGGGGTTGGGCCTACTTGACCCAAGGACAAAATACACATTAAAACTTGTTGCCCTTGACCCGAAACAATATGTCCTGGGTGTCGGGCTATAGGAATTCCACATCCCTGTCTTAGACCATAATAAATAAATATATCTTAATGCTATATGGCTCTATTGACTCAACAATACCCAGTAACTAGCTCCACATTGCCGCCCGTGGGTTCAAACCCAGAACTTTTGAAAAGCTACGGGCCCATATGAAGTCGAAATGCATCCTTAACAAATGCCAACAGCAAGAAGCAGATGCTGCCCTATATCTTCATTGGATGACATAGTTTAGTTGAAGTGTTTTGTAAAGCGCTGCGGTCACCCTAACGAAGAATCAAGGTGCTAACAAAAACCCTCAGACCTTGAAAGACATTACAACCAAGAAGAAACCATAAAGGATCAGCTTGAAATGATGACTAAACAACGTCTTCATCTCCTTCCAAAATTTACTGAGGTCCATAATCTGCCTAAAATTCTTTTTTTCTTTTTGTTTGATTTTCCAAAAAGACATTCAACTTATGCGTATGGAACGCAACATTTCCCCCGTGTGACAACTGGTTCATTATCGTATATTATGTCTTCATACATCACTCCCATACATTAACCCACATTGTCGTACATTACACCTTTAATGTTCTCGGGTGAACTCAAACCTCCTGCAACATCTTGAGAATTAGACAATAAATAGGCAATTAAAGGCAACCGAATATCTTTTGGCCTAGATGTTGCTGGAAGTTCTTTGGCATAATACGCCAATTGGTCTCTACAGAACACCAAGTCTTTAATCCAGGTTTCGAATTTCAGTGACAATTTTCTATCCCATGTTTGAGCCACTTACCTCTTCACTAGTTATAATGCAATCAGCACCAGTTGCCTAATCTTTGGCTTTAAGTTCCTCACCAGACCTAGCATACAGCACCGAGGGGTGCAGTCCACCTTCTCCATCACCATGATTGTTAAACCATAGTCCAGAATTCATGGACCATAGAGCAATCCCAATGCAAGATGCTGGAAATTGGCCTCCTGTGGCCCACATCGTTTACAGCTGCCATCTCTCTCAGTCCGTACCTGTGCAATTGAAGGGGTGTGTAGTACAGCTGTTGTAAGTATTTAAAGTGTATTATGCGTAGATTACAGTTAGCTGTCAGGCGTCTAGTCATGGAACAGCTGAACTCCCATTCCTCACCGCTGAGGGCTTCGCCCAATGCCTGTTCCCAACGCTCACGTGCATGACTGGAAATGGGTGCAGTGTCAGAGTGCAAGGTGTTGTACAGTCAAGTGACCAATCTACCCCGTGATGGACCAGCTAATAGTGTCTGTAAGGGGCTCAGTGTAACTGGTTCAGTGGGGTGTCTGTCGTTAAAAACCTTGAGCGCCTCTCAAAGTCTGTAATACGTGAAAACTAACATTAACTGACAGTGGTGACGGTCTTTTAATTCCTGAAAGTAGTGCGCACTTTCACTGTGAGCGCATCCCTGTATGTGGGCATTCCGTAGGTTCTAAGATAAAGACTCCGAGTTGATTGATATACAATGTTCATTTATTTCATCAAGTTTACTTAGATATTCAATTCATATCTGATTCATTCTTTTTCCTTAAACATTTTCTCTTATATTCATATTCAGAATTCATTCTCAGACGCTCCGATGCATTTCGGGCACCATAGCCCTTTGTCCAGGAGCACTATAAGCAAAAATAAACAAGATATCCCATATAACTGATAAACTTAAGCTGTTCAAGCCAATGTACATATACTAAGGTCAGTGTATCATATATACCTGCTACATGCAAACCGTGATGTGTGTAAGGCATATGTTTTATTGTTAAAAAACACGAATCGCAAAAAAGTGAAGCCTACGTGGTTTTATGAACTAAAAGTTCGTGAAGATATGGTGAGTATAGTAAGTATCATACTTACAGAAACTCAGGCGTGGTGAGTTTTTGAGTCCTAAAATATATATATATATATATTTTTTTTTTTTTCAAATATGTTTTTATTGCAGAATCATTGACAAAACATCGGGATAAATCAGCCAACATATCCACCACCTTACGAGGCACTATGCGTTCTCAAAGTAGCACACAGCCCTTCAGCTCACATCCCGGAGGCCGGGCGGCGCAACAACTAGTTCCAGCAAAAGGCCGCCATGTGCGCCCCAGAGGGGTTTCTGGCCAACAACACAATTAAGTATCTGCTTTTATCCCCCCCAACTCCCCCCCCCCCCTGTCACCTCCCGGTGGAATCATTCCCTCCGTGCGGGCAACGCTGATCTATGTTATCAGGTCTCCGCTAGTACTCTCCTATGTCGACCATCTGTTAGTGCTTAACAACATCTACACCACGGGAGCCCACGTTTAGTGCCCTGTGCCCCTCTCCTGTAATTACCAGCTATAGACCCCGTCGCCGGCATCCCTCTTATTCCTAGCGGGTGACCTAGTAACGCCCCTGCTCCCCACCCTCCCCCCGACTGCTGCTGATGTGGGTTGTGACTGCGGGTTTTGGACAGAATGGCTCGCTATCAATGGAAATTATGCCTTCGGTACTCTAAGTCTCATGGAACCTCATTCTCTAGATGCCCCTCTTCCTCATCGTCTGCCAAATAGTCACACAAAACCTGCACAATCATCTCCCAAGCCCTAGCCATTTCCAGGCTCTTCTCATTACCCGTTCTGGTGGCCTGCCGCATTCGTAGCACACTCTCACATCTAGACCATTTCAGCAACTCATTTGTCCATCTCCCAACTGAGGGGCCCTCCTTGGATTTCCAGCGCCACGTAATCTCTCTCTGGGCCAGCATCAGTCCCAGATCAATAAACTCACTCGTAACTTTCGTTTTCGCTGTGTGGCGGAACCAAAGCAGTAGGCACGCCGCCATGTCGAACTCCACCTCTCTATCCGTAATCGCTTCAGAAGCTCGCCCACCTCGGGCCAGTATGTTCCCAGCCTTGGGCAACCCCAGAGCATATGATCCAGCTCAACCTCGAGTGCCGAGCACCTCGGGCACGCCGCATCCTGTACCCGAAAGTGCCGTCGGAGTTTCCCCGGGGTCAGATAAGCTCTGTGCAGTATGAAAAAATGCACCTGCTGGAACCGGGCGTTCCTACTACCCTTCCACGTCCGTTTCAATATGTGGCCCCAAACCGTATCCGGAATAGGTTTGCCTACACTTTCCTCCCACTTTATCTTCAGCGCAGTGAGCGGTTCTAGCCCCTCATTCAACATTCTCGAGTGGAGACAAGTCACCGCCTTGACCGTGCCAGTGGCCATCATCACATATTGGCATGCCATGGTCGTGTCCGGCTCCGCCAGGCATAACCTCCAGTGTTTTTGTATTGCCGCGGAGACCGCCGCATGCATGAGGTAGCCCCCGTCTGGGAGACCAAATTGGTTTTGCAGCACCCCAAATGGAGCCAACAACCCTTCCACATACAGATCCCCCACCACTTGCAGGCCCAACTCCTCCCATCCCAACAATGGAGACCAGTCGCCTCCGTGCGGCAGCGCCGTCAACATCCCAAGAGGGATCTCTGGCGCATACGGTTGTGTGGCCCGTGCTCTCTTCAGGCTCCTGTGCCAGCACAACCGGAGGGTTCTCTCTTCAAGGGTGAGCCCACTCAATTCCAATTTCTGTTGCATAACTATGTAGGATAGGACGTGCCTCTGGACACCTTTCCCACGTACCTGGACTGGGCCTCTAAATTCTTTTGCGATGTTCTGTGTCAAAACCTGGAGCTGGGCCGCCAGGTAATACAATTCAAAATCAGGAACCGCCATCCCTCCCTCGAGTTTGGGTCTGGTCATAGTGTGTAACGCTACTCTGCGTCTGCCACTTCCCCAAAGGAAACCAATAATCATCGACCTCAAGTCTTTGAAGATCCGCCGAGGGATCCATATTGGCAAAGTTCGGAAATAATATAGCAGCCGTGGTAGAGCTACCATTTTTAACAATGCCACTCGGCCCTGCACCGATAGAGGAAGGGAGGCCCAGAAGGACATACAACCCCGCAGCCCCCTTACACAGCGACCTATATTACCTTCTAGCAGGCTTGCAGCGTCGTGGTAAACTCGAACTCCTAGATATGTGAAGCACTTGTCTTCCCAGACCACGTCCACTGTAAGAGGAGGATACGGTATATCCGTCCGAAATGGAAAGACACAAGTTTTATTCCAGTTTACCTTAAGTCCTGACAATTTACCAAAGCTTGATAGCATCTCTACGGCCCCCCTAAGAGCCACCTCCGTATCCTCCAAATACAGCAACAGATCATCCGCATACAGTGAGATATAATGAGTATCCTCACCACATCCAACTCCATTATACAGTTCTCCCGTTCTCGCCTGCGCCGCCAGTGGTTCCATCGCGAGAGCGAACAGAAGGGGAGATAGCGAGCATCCCTGCCTCGTCCCTCTACGCACCGGGTAATTGGATGATATAACAGACCCCAATCGCACCCTGGCAGTGGCAGAGGAATATAGAACCCTTGTCCATTGTCCAAAGCCTCCGCCCAGGCCGAACTTCTCTAGCACCTCATCTAGATAATGCCACTCAAGGCTGTCAAAAGCCTTCTCAATATCCACCGATAGTACTGCTGATGTATGGTCCGAGCCTAAGGTGCCGTGTAGTATACGGATCAGCCGACGGGTGTTAATGGATGTGTTACTAGTAGGAATGAACCCTGCCTGGTCTTCGTGTACCAGCGTGGTCATGTGTGGCAATAGTCTAGTGGCCAGAATACGGATCAAGATCTTGTAGTCCACCGTCAGCATAGAGAGGGGCCTATACGATGTCACATCTAAGGCCTCCCTACCAGGTTTCAGCAGCGGCACCACTAGCGCTTCCCTCATTGAGCTGGGCAAGTGCCCTAGGGTCATGGCTTCGGAGTACACCACTAATAGTTTGGGTGCTAAAACATCAATGTACTTCACATAAAATTCAATTGGTAGGCCATCCACCCCTGGCGTCTTGTTTCTAGCCATCTGCTTAATGGCCACCCGAATCTCCGATAACGTTATGGGGCCGCCCAGGATCTTCGCCGTTTCATCATCTAGTGCCGGGAGCCGAACAGTGTGTAGGTAGTCGCCTATTGCAGAGGTTTCCGCTTCCAACTGAGTCTCATAAAGGCTCGTATAATACGTCTGAAAGCGCGTCAATACTGCAGCTTGTGAGTGGACCACTCCCCCCGATTCCGTTCTAATGCTCATAATCGGACAACCCATAGGCTCCGGGTTAGCAAGAATCGCAAGTAGTGTGCCCACCTTCTCTCTTTCCGCATGCACCTTAGTGAGGTATAGCTTGTAATCATAGCATCGCAATCTCTGTTTCCTTCGCCACCAATTCTTTCGCCTCCAGTTGCTGGCCCTGCAGGTCCGGTCGTTCAGGCCTACGCTGCTCGAGTTCTCTCAGCACACATTCCGCCTTTCCCAAATCGGCCAAGACAGTCGTCCTTGCATTCAAAAAGCTGCCCATACAGATACCTCTCACCACCACCTTCATCGCATCCCATTCAATCGATCTCGTGGCGGCTGACCCCTCATTCTCACCAAAGTAGTGCTCTATGCCCTGTCGGACCGTGTCACTAAACACCGAGTCCTCTAGTGTATCAGGCCATAGCCTCCATGTCGGGACCGCAGACCTCGCCCTCTTCCATCGCACTGCCACCAGTAAGGGATTGTGGTCCGAGATGGTTCTGGCAAGGTACTCCGTGTGCGTTACCATTGCAGCTAGGGGGCCACTACACAGGATGGAATCTATTCTGACATGTAGTGCATGTAGTGCCGAGAAGAAGGAGTAGTCCCTAACATCAGGATGCTGTTCCCTCCACACGTCTATAAGGCCCCACTTCTCTTGCCAATCCTTCCTGAGTGATGCTAGTCTACGCACCGGGGAGTCGGCCAATGGCGGGTGCGATCTATCCCACGTCACGTCAATGATTGAATTAAAGTCCCCACCCAGTATAATGGGGCCTGCCAGGAAGTGGGCCAGCGAGCCTGTGAGACTATCAAACTATCGGGCTTGGTCTACATTGGGGCCGTATACACTACACAGGACCACCTCACGGCCATAAAGCCTCCCCTCCACCGCCACAAACCGACCCTCAGGGTCCACCAACTGATTTGTGGCCTGGAACGGGACCCCCGCCCTTACCCATATCAGCACCCCCCTGGCAAACGCCGAATACGAGGTGCCAAACACTTGGCCACGCCATCTCTTCTGCAATGCATTACACTCTGGCTTGGTTAAATGAGTTTCTTGCAACAGTGCGATTTGGACGCCTCTTCTCACCAAATAGGCGTGCACCTTGTATCTCTTTGACATAGTTCTGAGTCCACGGACATTCCATGTGAGGCATTTCAAATCAGGTAACGTCCCCATTGCAGTCATCACCCCACCAGTTCGACAGTGTCAGATGACCCCCCACATCCTTGCAGCAGTTCTTCCCCTTCAAAACACCCCAATAAACTACCCCAACCCCTCTCCCCAGGACAGGACCTAATAACACAACTTCAGCCCCCATCCAAACCTGTAACAACACACACAGTCCACTACTCTGTAGTCGTCACCACAGATAGCCTTAAGGGCAGTGAGGGGGTACTTCAGAGCCGACCCAGAGCAGGCAAAGCCCTTGCCCCAAGCCCATGATCCCATATAATAGTCACCACAGAGTACCTGCTAGTTCGCCAAGCATCAGGAATAAGCTGTTCCAACAAGGAGCTGCCATTATGCCCCCCACTCCAAATACTATTCGTTAAATAGTCCATCCGCTGTCTGTGGCGTGACCGTCGGCCCCGCCGAGCTACCAGCTTCCGAAAGTTCTCCTCCAGATTTTCTATCCCCCCTCTTCCGAGTCTGAGTCTTCCGGCAACTTCTCCTGCTGTGACCCCGTGATGATCGCCGTTGCAGCCAGCGCTCCCTTCCTGTCCGCCGCCATCAAGTCAGCCCTCATTGCCCTTTTAAGTTTATTACGCTTGCGGATGCGTTGGGACTTACGGACCTGGACTGGCCATTGTCTCTCCTTACCCCCTTTGTTCTGGCGATCCGTACCAGCTCGGTATAACTCAAGCCATGGCCACGCCTCGTCAGGGGTCTGGAAGAATTGGGTCGTTCCATCTAAGATCACTCGTAGTTTAGCCGGAAAGAGTAGGGAGTATTGTATGCCCTCATCTTTCAGTTCCTTTTTTCACTGCCAGGAAAGACGCCCTGTTCCTCTGGACCTCCTGCGTGTAGTCCGGGAAAACCGTGACCGAGCTATTGTGCACCTGGAAAGGGCCCGTTGAGCGCGCCCTTTGTATCAATAAGTCACGGTCTTTAAAATGAAGGAGTCTGGCCACCATTGGTCTGGGAGGGCGGCCCTGCATGGGTGGACGGGCCGGGACCCTATGTGCCCTCTCGATTGAGAAGAATGGAGATAAGCCCTCCGGAGCAACTACCGTTTTGAACCAGTTTTCCATGTAGGCCACTGCATCGTCCCCCTCGACTTTTTCCGGCAGGCCCACTACCCTTACGTTGTTCCTTCTGTTGTGGCTTTCGAATCCTCCGCGCGTTTCTCCAGCATCGCCAGTCGGGTGAGAATATCGGATAGTTTATGCTCTGCGGTGACCACCGCCGGTTTTAACTCTTGGACCAGCTGTTCGCTTTCTTTCACCCTATCGGAAAGTTTGGCGTGATCCACCCTCAGGAGACCCAGTCCTGTAGCCACCTGCGCTATATCCTGGTGTAGAGACTCCTTGGTCGCAGTAATCGCCTCCAGTATACCATCTAGCCGTGCATTCAATCTGCGTTCTTGCGCCGATGTATCCGGGGCCGCTTGGAGCTCGCCATCCGTGTCCGGTATAGTCGTCTGGCCATGTCCCTGCATCACATTCGCTGCACTGCCAATAGCGGCCATCTTGGTCGTCACGTGCGCCGTCTGAAGACTGCCTATGGGGGGATGGTCTGGCCCCAGTTTTCAATCGCCAGGCGGGGATATCCCTCGTACCCTCACACCACCCAATGCGTTCTTCCCGGGCAGTGGCCCTCACCTCCAGGGTTCAAGTCGCCCGTTTCTCAGGGGCCCCACTTCTGCGCCCAAAATGGCCGACCACAGTTTGTTCCCTCCTGGAGCGGTCCACCTAGCTCCACACGGCCCTTGGGGCCCCCCCGTAGTCCTGCGCCAGTCGTCCCCTGGCTCAGAATCACCGCTTCCCCATGCCAAACACAGGAAACTCCCAGGTCACATGCAGGCCCAATGTCAAAGATGGGAGCGTGGGGGGGAGCTGAACGCGCGTTCCCCGTCAAGCGGGAAGGTCCCGGCCCGGACCTGACATTAGATCTGTGCAGGGGCGCCGCTCCCCAAAAGCCAAGCGCGGTGGTTGCCGGTGCCACCCGGTATTCGTGTCCGCTCCCTCCGTTCGGCGCAGAATCAGCCCTGCACTGGCGGCAGCCGCCGAACTCCGTCCGCCCCGACGGGCTGACAGCGCTCACCTGCATGCGCTCCCACCGCCGCTCTCATTCCTCTCCTGGTACGGGGCTTCCCCATGAAGCTCGCGCCGGGCGGCAGGTCAGTCCCGATTTCGGGTGCCGGGACCCCCAATCTGCGGAGCCAGTCCCCCCGGTTACATCCGCCTCCTCACCGCCTGCCGGAGTCACGGCGCTGCCTTTGTTCCATCCGCCACGGGAGCTCCCTGAGCAGCCGCGGATCACCACCTCTCCCAGATGGCCACCGAGACCAGCGGCGGGGGGGTGGGCTCCCCGATCGTAAGTCTTTGGCGCGGCAAACAGCGCACCGTCCCACTTCCACCGCCGTCCGTCTCCGTTCAGCTAGGACCCCGCTCCACAGCGTCCGCCAGATATCAGCCTCCTCTTTGCCGCAGCTGCAGATCACCATGTCCTGCCGATCAGTCTCCGCCGCTCGGGGCGGTCGCCATCTTGAGTCCTCGCTCGCGGCTCCTCGAGGCTCCAGCGCCGGGTCCCAGCATAGCCGCCGACCACCCACTGGCCCACGATAGTATCCCACGGCCAGTCCGGTGCTGTAGGGGGAATTTCCGCTTTTCAGCCGGCTCAAAAGTGAGGATTTACAGGATAAATGTGGGATCTGGCACGGAGCTGCAGGCTCACGCCGCCATCCCGATCAGCGTCCAAACCACGCCCCCTTTGAGTCCTAAAATAATAACGAGATAATCAGCGTAAGGTTGTTCCCTCAATGCCAGGTTATGACGGAGGTTATATTAAATAGCATAATGCTACTTACTTGAGAAACGCGTCGCGTTTTCTAGGCTGTTGGTAACCCAGTTTACGGCGTGATCCGCAATGTTGTAAGCAATCGGGTGATATGTGTTCGTGATCCCGGAAGTGTGGGTATACATCATGTGATGTAGATCACGTGATGGGCTCTGAGAGCTACTCGTGTCATAAAAATCAAAAACGGACTATCGCAGTCGGGTGCCATCTTGGAATGTGGTGTAGCAAGTTAAGGTGAAGTGTAAACAAAGTACCCATATACATGTAATTATGTTATTCACACATAATAATCAAAACGGTAACAGTTTAAACGGTTTAAACAGTTAGCAGCAAAGGTACAGTTAGTCAGAAAACCATATATATGGCTAGATGAAGCAACTAAATTCTGTCCGGTCATTGAGTCCATAAGGTTTCATTGCTTGAAGGCGATATATCCAAGTTATTTCACGTTGGAGTAGGGTTCTATTATTGTCTCTTCCCTCACGTTTTTCTATAATTTCAAGTACTAGAAATTTCAGTTGTGCAATGTTATGTTTCTGTTCCAGAAAATGCACCGCAATGTTAGACTTCATGTTTTTGGTGCGTATGTTTGATTTGTGCTCATTAAGGCGTGTCTTTATTTTCCTTTCCGTTTTCCCTATGTATATTTTCCCACAAGGGCATTTGAGTAGATATATTAGGTTTGATGAATCACATGTTGCATTCACATGGAGTTTGATTGTCTGACCTTTCATGGGATGTGTGATGGAATTGCCTTTAATCACGTTATTACAACTGTTGCAATTCATGCATGGAAGAGTCCCTCTTGTTTTTTCATGAGTTAAGGTTTCTTTTGATAGAATTTCCTTGATATTATTGCTTCGTGTGTATGCAAAGATAGGGGGTTGACTGAAAATATTGTTGAATTCAGTTTCGGATGTGAGGATTGCCCAATGTCGCAAAATGATTTTCCTGTATGTGGAGCTTGCTGTGGAAAATTTTGATACCAGGACCATCCTGTTGTGTTTGGGTTTAATTGTCCTTTTCAACGCTTGTTCTCTGGTAATCATAGATACTCTTTCTTCAGCTTTTTGAATGATTTCATGAGGGTATCCTCGTTCTGTAAATCTATTCCCCATTTCTTTGATACGTGTTTTACTTAATTCTGTATTTGAGGTGATTCGTTTGGCCCTTAACATCTGAGAATATGGTAGATGATTTTTTAAGGCTCCCTGATGAAAACTGGTGAAATGTAATGTATTATTACAATCAGTTGTTTTGCGGAAAATATCTGTTTCAAATCCTGTAGGTGTTTTTGAAATGGAAACGTCCAGAAATGTGATAGTGTCATCTTCTATCGACCATGTTAAGTCGATCCTATCATCTTTGGTGTTGAGTTCAGTTAACGCGGTAATGAGACTTTCTTTGGTGTTTTTCCAGATAAAGAATAAATCATCTATGTATCTTATATACATTTTTAGATTATTGGTCCAGATAGTGTTGCTGTAGATGTGTGTGTCCTCAAACTCTTTCATATACAGATTTGCATATGTGGGCGCTGCGCAATTGCCCATAGACATTCCAGATAGTTGCCTGTACCATACCTTTTCATGTTCAAAGTAGCTATGATATAATGTGAATATCATTAACTCCATAAGAAATTGTTCCATTTGTGTTTCTATCTTGCTGTTAACGATAGTTTTTTCAATGGCCTCTATTCCCCCACCATGTGGAATTGATGTGTATAACGATTTAACGTTTGCCGTACACATGATAAGTTGTTCATCTTCTTGTATTGAGATCTCTGACAGTTTCAATAAGAAGTCGGTGGTATCTTTTGTGTAGCTTCTCATCATTTGAACGAAGGGTTGTAAATATTTGTCTAGGAATTTCCCTACCGGTTCATGTAGGGAACCCCTAGTTGAAACTATGGGTCTGAAAGGGGGATCCTCTAGACTTTTGTGTATCTTTGGGGTCATTTGTATTGAAGGACTTTTTGGGTGTTCAACCAGCAGGTATTTGAAAGTTCTTTCATCAATGGTATCCATTTCAAGTGCCTTAGTCAGGATTTCTTTTAGAGTGTTCTTGATGGCCATTGTTGGGTTGCTTTCTAATCGCATATAGGTTTCTGGATCTCCTATGTGTTCATGTATCTTGGTTTGGTACATTTGAGTATTCAGGACAACTAAAGCGCCGCCTTTGTCGGCCTTGATGCATTTGATTTCTTTGTTGTTAGCGATGTTTCTTAATGTGTCTTGGTCTTTTCTAGTTAGGTTAGATCTAATTCTCTTGTTGAAATTAAGTTTGGCTAGATCCAGTTTAACAAGTGTTTCGAACGTGTCAATGCATTTGTGACTACATGGAGGTATATATGAGCTCGGTGGTCGTAACCCCATCAGTTGGTCTGGTTTCATGTCTGTTTTAGGAGGCAAAACGTTTTCGAAAAAATGGCGTAACCTTAGTTTCCGTGTAAGTTTGTATGTGCTGATTTCCAATTCTAAAACATTGGTTTTGGCTGTGGGGATAAAAGAAGTTCCTTTTTGTAGTATAGATAATTCGTGTTGTGTTAACGGAGTATCCAAGATGTTAATGACTAGGTGTTCCGTTTTTTGTTGTCTTTCTTCTGGATTGTGCTTCTGGTGTTGGGGGGATTTTTCTCTTTTTCTCTTTCTTTGACCCCTCCTGGGTCTTTTAATTCCTCCATCAGAATGAAGGTACCCTCCGGATAAACATCTCCCATGGCGACTAAACCCATTTCCACCAGAGTTTCCAGCGTTCTTTTTTTTGTGAGTCACCGAAAGTTTAGGATGGTGTGCTATTGGGAGAGCCGGGGCATATACATGTTGTCTGCCTGCATGCCTCACCATAGTACGCCATGCCTGTGCAGTGCAGTCCGCAGTGCACATGTCTCTGAACGGGTAATTGGACTTTGCCTTAGAGATTAACGCCACTAAACGGACAGAAGCCATATCATCCGCCGCCACATGTGGAATAAATGGGGGAGGAAAAAAACAGTAGTGTGCAAATTGCGCCTGTGCACATAAGTAAAATAAATATAAATCAGGTGCTGTAAACCCCCCCTGCGAATAAGGCCTAGTCAGAGCTCCCTAGCTACATCTGGACTTCTTGTTTGCCCAGATCAAACGTATCAAAATTAAACGGAGCTGAGAGAAAAATGGGGACATTGGTAAAAAGGTACAGGTACTGAGGAAGAACAACCATTTTATTACTGCTGTTCTATCTGAGAGAGAGTAGGGTAGACCAATCCATCTATTTGGTCTTTAGTCATCTGTGGTGGACAGAGCTTTGCCATCATTCTCTCTCAGCAGTATCTCCGAATCGGAGTGCACCAAGATCCCTAAATACCTTACAGGCTCCGTCGACCAGTCAAGAGGATATTCCATTTGGAACTGCAATGTGCCCAGTGTGAGGGGGAAGACAGGTGATTTACCCCAGATGATTCTTAGCCCAGATAAATGTTCATATTTAATGTATTCCCGGATAAGCGCATGTAGATTCTCCTCTGGGTTTCATATGTATAAAACCATGTTGTCTGCATACATGGAGATTATCAGGGGACATTGGCTGAATTGCAGAGGGGTTCTCGTGTATCTGTCGCACAACACAGGCCAAGGGCTCCATCACAATGGTAAAAAGAATGGGGGAGAGTGGGCACCCCTGCCTGGTTCCTTTATAGATTTTAAAGGGTTTAGACTTGCAATTGTTAATTCACACTCTCGCTGTCGGGCCGTATACAGGATATCTATCCATCTTATGAATCTACAGCAAGCCCATCCTCCGCAGTGTGGCACACATATACCCCCATCAGACCAAATCAAAAGCCTTAGCGGCATCAAGCAACACCGCCACTGCTCTAGACTCTGGATCTAATTGATGTAAACCGCAAATAGAGTGTGCAACTTATGGGACGTTGAGCGGGATGGCACAAGGCTGGATTGATCCGGGAGAATCAGGGCTGGTAACAATGGATGGAATTTTGTGGCAATAACTTTGGCGATTATTTTGGTATCGATATTCAAAAAGGGCAGCGGTTGGTATAACTCACAACTATCTGCCCGCTTCCCTGGCTTTACCAGAGTAACAACTAAGGCTTCTCTAAGAGTTGGAAAGAGCGAGACTTTTTCATATGCTTCACTATACATATTTACCATGTGAGGGGCTAGTATATCAACAAACTCCTTGTAAAATTCCCCCGGCAGTCCATCTGTACCCACAGCCTTGCCAGATGGGCGTATGACCTTGTTAACATCCTCTACTGTGAGGGGTTGCATTAGGTACTCACGTTGACAGTTTGGGAGCCAGGCCAGAGCTATCTCCTCAAAAAAGTCCTGGATATCATTGCTGCCAGCATAATCCCTTGCACTATATAGGGATGCATAATCGTTCCGGAAGCAATCAACAATATCTGGGGAGTTATGATAACTTATTCCATCCGTCCCCTCTATCTTGGTAACATATTCCTGAGATCTCCCCCCTTTGAGTTTGACAGCTAGTGTGCGGCCTGGACGACCACCCATACCAATCGACCTAGCCCTCCAGCGTCTGGACATGTGTTTATTTCTTGCTCAGCTGCCTTGTTGTATTTAGTCACTAGTGGCCTGATCTCTGCCAACTTATGCATGTTCAACTTTTTGGCCTACTCTCGTTCATGACGCATTATCTCAGTCTCAATATGTTTCATATGCGACCGTAATGACTTTAGTACCCCAGCTTGTAGCCCAATGCAAGTCCCTCTAACGGTCGCCTTAAAGGCTTCCCAGTGCGTGCCCGCCTCCTCCACTGTACCTACATTCTCCTTGTTAGAAATGGGATCCCTGGCTGGCCAGGGCTTGCGCCAAAGTCAGTCAGAGACCACCACTCCTAAGTCAGGGCAAGGGAGTTACACGCAAAGATAACCCCTGCTCACCCTCTAGGTAACGTGGCGCGAGCAGCAAGGCTAAACTTGGAGGCGATGTGAGTTGAGTATTTACGCACGCACCCCAGCAACAACACCCAGGCCCACCACAAAGGAAACTCCACACAAGGTTATATAAAAATAGCCTTTGTATTACACCAAAACACCTTAGATAAAACACACACTTTACAATGTGCCAACAGGCACGGGCAGAATTTACAGGGGATATGTACAAGACAGGGCCACCTGGACCACTGTCAGGAATCAGTACTTTTAGAAGTAACACTTTTAGAAATAGCACTTAGAATGTAAAATCACTGTAGCACAAAATATAAAAATAGAGCACACAACCAGTAACTACTGGTAACCAGGACCTCACTAGTACCACCTGCACTAGGAGAAAAACAACCACCTAAGTATCACAATACCTGTAGGGGTGTAAGAACATGGCACATGACGCATTAAAACACATTCAGAGGTGCAGGGTAAAAAAACACATGATGCACGAACAATACATTCAGAGGTGTAAGAACAAGGCACATAACGCATAAAAACACATTCAGAGGTGCAGAAAATGAACAATTGCGCCAAACTCACATTAGTCACCACCTATGACTGTCCCTAGGCCAACTGGCCTCTCTAGGGCTAGGACGCCCTGTGTCCCATATCAGGGGGCCTAAACGTGGCAGCTGCCCACGAAGTGCTGGGCAGCTGAAGGAACAATGATGGGGCCAACACGATGGGGGAGCATCTCAGGCTCTGCAGAAATCAAATGTCCCCCTGAGCCTCTCTGGGCTCTTCACGCAATCAAATGCCCCCTCTGAGCCTCTCAGGGCTCTAGAGCCTCTCTGGGCTCGTGGACAAATGTGGGCGATGCCTCGGGGCTGTTCCTCGGCTTGGTGCGGCGGGCGGCTCTGCACGAGAGCTCCCACTCCTCTGGGGCTCTCTCTTCTTCAGGCCAGTCACCACGGGGCTCTCCCTCACTCATGGGAGCCCCGTGGAAGGTTGTCTCTATGTCCTGCCCCCGGCCTGCCTGACTTCCGGGTCGCGGGGGCGGGACTTCCGTTGGGCCGCGCTCGGATTGGCCAGCCGGCCAACCACTTCCGGGTCGTCGCGGGCACTCGTAGGCGGGGGATAAGCAGCAAATGCCGGGTGGGAACCGGCTCTTGTAAATGGACAATAAATCGAGGTGGGCACTTGATCTTAGGGCGGCAATGTCCCTGGCAGGGTGGGCACCTGCCAGGGGACTTCAAAATCGGCAACAAGCGGCAAATAAGCTGGGTGGGCTCCCGTGCCGCAAATGTGCAAAAAGGGGGATCCCCACACCGGGGAATCCCTCGAGGGCGGCAATTAGGCGGCCAAATGCCGGGTGGGCACCGGCAGAGAGATACAACGCTCCCAAGCGCTATAATAGCAATTAAAGCGCTTCCAGGCGCTTAGGGGCCCACAAGTACAGCAAAAGTCCTCCAGGAGTGCAGGAAGGCAGGGGGGTGGGGGCAAGGCTGGGCCCAGAGCCAGCTCACTGGGTCTCCAGGCAGGGAGACAACCCAAGTGGCGGTCCTCTGGCCCAGCAACAGCAGCAGCCCCCTCAGGCAGGATCCTGGAAGAGAACAGTTTCTGTGGGGACACAGCCCCATTTTTATACACCACATTCCTTTGTCTGTAGGTGCAGGGTGGGGGAGAAACCCGTCGCAGATGGTTTTGGAGCACCCTTGATGGGCCCAACCACCCCTTTCATTCACTGGGGAGGCTAGGGTCGTTAGATGCACCACAGGGGGGCGGAGCCAGCATTGTCTGGGAAAACCCAGCCTCATTCAGGACACAGGTACACTCCTCCCCAGCCATCAGCATGCTAATCTCCCACTCACCACCGGGCAGACCCATCCAGCCTTCCTGGAGCCTGGCATGCCAGCCAGCTCCAGCCAATCACGCTCCAGCACCCTCACTGCACACACACAACCATGTCTAGAAGTGGCACTTCTCTACTAGACACATACAAGCCGCACATACCGTTGCGCAGCATTCACTCTCAGGAGTTCGCACATACCAGACTCGAGCCTGTACACCCCACGCATCAGGAACTACCAGGGACACATACATTCCCCATGCATTCCTATGGGAGGGCAGGCCTAGCTCATCACATGCACTCAAAGTGCGCATGCACTTTCCACTGGGACACAGTGAAAGTGCGCAAACCCAAAAATCACCATCACCAGGTCACCATCAAAAGCAAAAAGTCTAGGGGTGAACCTGCCATAAGGCCCAAGTCCAACACAACCCCCTTCCAGCCAAAACGCAGGGGAGAACAATCACCACCGTGATGGACTTCCCTGCTTGGGGCGAAAGAACACGGACGCGGGCCCGCAACTGCAGGGACACCCTCCTGTTCTACGTCACGGTGAACCCATGGGATTCCTTCTCAACACACTGTCTGGACCAACTGGGCTACCCCACTGGTACTCCCGAGCTGTCCGCGGCCAGGACCAGGCCCTGGGCCACCCAGGTGCCACTGGTCCTTGCCTATCCGCAGAGTGGGGGGTAGTAACCCCTGGCACATAGTAGCCATTCTCCGCTCTCCCTGTCTGCAAGACAGGACTAGACTGCCACTGGTTCTCCAGCCTAGGGTCTACAACCTCAGGCGGACCAGGAGTCTCAGGGAAGGCTCTCCTCCCCATACCTCTTCTTCTAGGGTTCCTCCTCCTCCTGCGAGGGGTACCCTTACAACGCCACTCCAACCCAGGGTTTAACCCCTCAGGATGCACCGGGGTCAGAGGTGGGCTCTCCCACCCTCTGCACCCCCTTCCAGAGGTCTGCCCTCTCCCAACTGGAGAAGTTCCTCTGGAAGAAGAACCGGTCAGGACACTGGTTACAGTCGTCCTACCCTTCAGGTCAGGCTGATCCTGAACCTGGCCTTCCAACCTCTGGTCTAAAACCTTCGGTGGAACAATTGCCTGGCACTCCAGGACTTCTGGGGACTCACACACCATCCCCCTGAGGCTAACAAATGACACATATGTTGTGTGACCGTCTGTCTGGCGCAGATCTTCCGCCCTTGTCTACCTGACAGTGCGTGACGATCCCCCAGACCAGAAGTGGCGCCACCCGGGTCCCCCCCAGAAGATCTAGCCCAACTGGCTAGTCCCTGGTCCACTGGTGCATCCACTGGGATACTCATCCCCCAATCACTCCTCACGCTGGACTCCTGTACCCTCCCTACCGGAGCGGTACTGCCAGACTCTAGAACCACAGGAGCTCTGGTTACAGACGCTCCAGGTCCTCTACTCACTGGGAGATCTTCCTCAAATGGACTAACAGGACAGCCTAGGTCCCCAACCTGGTGTTCCCTACGGAAACCATCCAAGTCCTGAGGCAGGGCTTTGGGCGTCTGGGGAACCTCGGTCTCCCCCTCACTCCTGCTCCACTGAGCCACGCAGTGAGCCTCTACACCCACCTCGCTATCCTGGTACCTAGATGGGCTACACTGAGCCTCTTCCACCACGCTGGGCTGGAAGATACCTGAACCACTACTTTTGGAGTCACTCACCAATGACTCTAGAGAACCTCTAGCACTTTCCCAGCGCTCTGCTTCCTTAGCAAGCTCCCAAGGGCAAAAGTATCCAAACTTCGACAGGTAATGGCGCAACTCTGGACAACAAACACTGAGCAACTGCTCTTTGAGAAACATATTCACCACTCTGTCCCTCTCATCGTCCGTGTTAGCCGCCAGCCAATCCTCCATTGCATCAGAACAGTCATCCACAAAATACCCCCACTTCTGGTGAGGTGGTTTCCTATGGTTCCTGAACTTCAACCTGTTCTTCTCCTCTTGGGAAACAGGTTCCATACTCGGGGAACTAGGACTGGGACTGCTCGCACTGGGCTCTATATAGCTGCCACCACTGGACTCAACCCTCCCTGGGGAATCCAGACAATTAAAACTGCGCGCAGGGGATAGTCTACCCTCCAGAGCTACTTTGCCTCTGGTGGAGGCCCTCTCAACCTCCTCTATCCTTTCCTGCACTAAGACCCTCTCAGTCTCTAGCTGTTGCTTTCTAACGCCCAGCTGTGCCACAGCCTGGGCATGCTCTAACCTGAGCTTTTCTAAAGCCAGCTGGTGCTCCCTTTCCCTCCTCCTATATTCCAGCTCCTCTGGGGACAGGGAAAGGGATGAGGCGCTGCCTCCTACGCTGGACCCAGCAAGGGACCCCCTATCTATGGGGTCTTCACTCTCTACTGGCATCCAAAAGCAGTGGCATATTTTGTTTGCCCGCTTGAGTCACTGATGTTAGAAATGGGGGTCTCTAGTTGGCAGAGGTAGGTACCTTTGTCCAAATAGGGACCCTTACTTCTAGTCAGGGTAAGGGGTATACACACTTTAGATAACCCCTGCTCACCCCTCTGGTAGCTTGGCATGAGCAGACAGGCTTATCCCAAAGGCAATGTGTAAAGTATTTGTACCAACACTCAGAGTAACACAGTGAAAACACGACAAATGGACACCACACCAGTCTAGAAAAATAAAATATCTTTATCTAAACTAAACAAGACCAAAACGACAAAAATACAACACTCAGTAGAATGTCTTTAGAAAGGTTGTTGCAAAAATAAACTTGTAGGTGATGAAATGCGACACTTTACTCATAAAGTACCTGGGATGCATAACGCAAAACAAACAAAAGGGTCGCAGAGAAGGCAATGCGTCGATTCTTCCTGCGCGCCGGTTCCGATGCTACAAGATGGCGCCTCGATGCGTTGCGACGATCCGATGCCATGCGGGAAAATGGTGTCTTGACTGCGATGCGACAACGTAGAGGCAATGCGTGCATGCCCGATGGCCATGCGGTGCACTCAGTGGTTTTCTGAGCTGTGACAGGCCCTGCGAAATGCTTCTCTGGTGATGCGACGACACCCTCGGTGACTGCGATACGCTTCTCTGGTGTTGCAGCGGCAATCAGCAGCAGCGCGCTTCCTCAGCGATGCGACGGCCCTGCGACACACTTCTCCGGTGATGCAATGGCACCCTCTGTGCGGCAACACGCTTCCCCGGTGATCCAACGGCGACACGCTTCCTCGATAATGCGACAGCTGCTGCTGCGGCGGCGTCACGCTTCTCTCGTTGAGTCACGCTTCCAGCTCCGTTCAGCAAAGACGCCTCACTCACAGTTATAGGCCCTCCTGGCAGACTGAAACTCCCAGCAAGGAAGTTCAGGGAAGCTGGGGGTGAAGTCCTTTTGTGTCTAGGACTTCAGAAACAGGAGGCCAGCTCTCCTCAGGCCCCTGGAGACTTTTCTTCAGAGGGACACAGCAAAGTCCTTCTTCAAGCAGGGGACACCGCACACAGCAAAGCCCTTTAGTTCTCTCCTCAGTAGAAACAGCAAACTGCAGGCCAGACCCAGACACACAGCAAGGGCAGTACTTCCCCTCAGCCTCTTCAGCTGATCTTGTTTGGCAGGGATTCCTCTTGATCATGAAGCAGTCTTGGACACTTTGATATCCCTGTGTTTCCACAACAGGATGCCAGCTCTTCTCAGGCCCTTGGAGACTTTCTTTTCAGGACAAAGCACACAGCACATTTGTTTCTTCAAGCAGGGGAAACAGCACACAGCAAAGTCCTTCTCCTTCTTTGGCAGAAATAGCAACTGCAGGCCAACCCCAGACACACAGCAAGGGCAGTACTTCTCCTTCATCTCTTCAGTTTTTCTCCTCAGCAAAGGTTCCTCCTTGATTCCAAAAGTAGTCTAATTTTCAAGAGTTTCAGCTCTCATATTTATACCCCAAAAGTCTTTGTTCTCTATGTGTGAGGGGTCCTGGACCCAGTCCAAACCAGTTCTGGGTGCACTATGCCAGTGCACAACTTCTTCCTTTGTCATTGTGGGCCAGGGTCATCAGACACACCACAGGAGGTGAAGCCAGCATTGTGAAAGGCAGGCACAACCCTATTCAGGCCCAGGTGCTACTCCTCCACCCACTCCAAATACAGAGAGGTCTGTTCAGCCTAGTGCTGACTCACCCAGACTCCTGGAGCCACCCCAGCCCCTGTCACTCTCAAACCAGACAGTCAATCCACAAACAGGCAGAGACATACAGAAAGGTTAAACAAGAAAATAGCCACTTTCAAAAAGTGCTATTTTAAAACGCTGAATTTAAAAACCATCCTCCCTAAGAGATGTGTTATTAAATTCTGTGGTTCAGGGATACTAAAGTACCAAAAATATACACCATAGAGCTATACTTACCAATAGCCCATATATCTTATTTACCAAGAATAAGTCAGTCGGCAATGGAGAAAGTTCAATTGTTTATTTTGCAAAAAGCGCCCTATATAGGGGAGCCTCCCTCTTGCCACAACCCTCAAAGGTGCGCAGAGGAGACTGCTGGATCACATACAAGACAGTGCATATATACTTTCAGCATACCTCATGAAAACCCCGTACATGGAAAAGTATAATTTCTCGTGAAGCCAACAGGAAACCCCATATAAGGCACAACTGATTGATTCGAAACTCAGCTCAAGTTATTCCGGGGGTAGGTCAGCAAAGGTGCCTCCCTTTCATTCTGGTGCACTGGAGTACAGGCATGGCGCCTACAAGAATGTGCTCATTCCACAAGAAAGGCAGATGCGACCTTGAGTTTCCTAAGTTAGAATCAATGGGCTGTTCATAGCCCAGGCCGACCTTTCAGGCTCTCCTCTCAGTAGCATGTTATGTGGTTTCTTTACTAACGAAAGAGACACAAGAAAATGGAACCATAAGGCGTCTGTTCATTCTAGGCCCGATTCTTAATGTATGCATGGTATGAGTGTATTTACAAGGGGTTTGTCTAAGGCAGCGTGTTAATATATTGGATATATTAGGCCAACATTATATGACATCGATTTTATATTCCTTCAGACCGCCCTTTTGGTGTGATTTAGCCAATATATATTATAGTATGACAGATTGTCTAATCCAAAAACACACCTTCATCTATTTGCATGAGGTCAGTAACTTCCTTCTGCACTAAGGGCTAGATGTAGGTCGGTCGGTAATGGCCGAAAATCGGTATTTTCGGCAGTTACCGACCGGTAAATCTGATTTGGTATGTAGGGCACTGTATTTTACAGAATCGGTAAATTTACCGATCGGTAAATTTACCGATTCTGTAAAATACCGAATCGGTATTCATACCTACTCGGTATTTTTGATATGTAGGTGGGACTCTTCTGAGTCCCACAACCCTTAGTGATTCGGTATTTTACCATCAAATATATTTGATGGTAAAATACCGATTCAGGTGTGCATGCACATGTGTGCATGCACACCTGTGCCATATGACAGGCAGACCTGCCCTTAGGGCAAGTATGCCTGCCACATGGCCCCCGAACCTTTTTTGGGGGTGCTAGAGGGTGTCAAAGTGACACCCCCTGCACCCTTGGCAAAATCTGTATTTACCGATTCGGTAAATACCGACCGGTAATGCCCCATTCATTCCTATGGGCTGCAAAGCCCATAGGAATGAATGGAGCATTAGCGGTCGCTATTTACCGAATCGGTAAATACAGATATTTACCGATTCGGTAAATGGAACATCTGGATGTTCCTACATACCCCCCCTTCTCATTTACCGATTCTTAATTACCGAATCGGTATGATTCGGTAATTAAAAATCTGTAAATGATTCCTACCTACATCTGGCCCTAACTGCTTCTCCATTTTCGCCTGTCGTGAGATGGTCAATGAGGAAGTGAGCCGGGCAGCACAATAAGAGCAGAATGCGGGGCCACAATGAAGGCACAGGCAACAAACAAATACCACCCCAAGTGCACCAGCCAGGAGCATAAAAATATTCCAGCCCCAGGTAGATAGGAGGTTCCAGAACCACCCGGTTAAGGACCAAGTACCAGTGTCTGCATGAACTTCTGCAGCTAAGCGATGTAACTTCTGAATGGCCAAGTGTATGGTTGGAGCAGAATCAGGAATATATACACAGCAGGAGCTGCCGATCACGCGGCATGCTCCTCCTCGATCAGCTAGGATGACGTCAGGCACCATCCGATTTTGAAGCGATACAAGCCTCGTAGCCTGAAGCTCTACTGTGAGGTTTGTCTAAATCCCAGTAGTGGTTTGAACTACATTTTCCACCACTCTAGAGAGACGTCTAAAGTCCCTGCTAGTAAAAATTGGACCCCATATAGGAAAGAGACCCTTTGCAATATCTACAAACTGCTGAGAAGCAGTATCGGTCTGGTCAATGCCATCAGTATCAATACTTCTACTAACTCTGTAAGAATCTGAACTTCGTTTATTCAGTTGGTGTGTCTTGTGATAATTAGAAGGAGCTATATACACCGGAGTGTAAAGAAAGGACAGGTAACACCGCCCTGCCCATCCTCGGGGAAGCCAAGTGTAAGCGTTCTCACCCCATACAAAATACACATTAGGTGGAGTTATCAAAGGCGGGGTGCTGTTGGTATGCAAAGTGTAGGAGTAGTTACATCTACTGTCTCCTACTTTAACATGACCTTTCCCTTGTATTCAAAAGGAAGCAGTACTATTCAGAATAGGAACTGGCATTGCCTTATCATCAGTAACATTACGGTCTTGGAAATGCTGAAAATATTGTCTGGAGTTAAATTGTTCAAAATCTAACATTTCTTCTTTTAACGAAGTAGCATTTTCATAAGTGGTATACAGATTCATACAGGCATCTGGATCTAAAGATCCCTCTCCTTGGTTTCCCTGAGCATCAAATCCCTGATGTTGCTCTATGTACTTTAAAACTGCTTCATAATCATTTTCAGTGTATCTTTTGGGGTCGGCTACATAATGCAGATACATAAGAGATAGCAACTGAAACCAGGCTTCACAGCTCGCTAAGTGCGATAATGGCAAAGAAATGAATGAGTCATGGCGATGCATTACAGATGGCAAAAGGCCACATACCCAACAGTTAGTCTTATTCGTAGTGCTATGAGCTTCGTGAAACATTTCTATAAACACATTTTTAGCATATGTTTCTCGATGTCTCTCTTTGTGTGGAGGCAAGGTATAAAAGAAATGCTCAGGTGGGGCTGCTGTGGTACCTAATACCTTATGCATAGGGTATTGAAATTCCAAATACATCAACACACTCATTAATATTATCATAATTACTGCAATAGTTATTACAAAGGCTATCTTCACTCTGGTAGCCCAACCGGAAAACATGGGAACATTTTCAAGAAAAGGTCTGGGAGCAAGAGGTCGCTCGTCTTCGAGGGCAAATCGGGCAAAAGGATACATCATAGCTAAAAGTCTAAACTAATCTCGGAAAAAGGGTACAAGCCAACTGCCAGAGGGTTTCTTCTCCCTGTGTCCGTCTAGAGCCACACAGGTAGGCTCTTGTTATTCATCCAAAGAAACAATCTTCACTGTAATTTCAGCATTGCAATTTAGGCCCTTAACATAACAGTCTTTCTTTCTGAACAGAGCAATGTAACAGTTCCAAGCTCTCAATGGGTTCAGTCCAGTGTCTTGCTCAATACCCCAGAAAAGAGCAATTCTCCAACCTTACAGCTCAAGTCTTTCCCTATCTCCTAAAATCCGAAGCTGGGGTACCGTGTTGTTTTTCGGGGCCGTAAATTATATCGAAGATGGCCAGGTTGCTCCTGGTCATGGAACAACACAGCAGCAGGGACATTCGGTGCAACACGTTTTGCGGAAGCCTCTGGGGAATCAGCCTTAATACAAGTTTCAGAAACTGAGGCTGATTCGTCTCCTTGCGGCGTCAACAATCCTTCCTCTTGCCCGATTTCATGGGCATCCGAGAAAGGCACAAAACTCAACCTCCGCTCTCCCTCTTGCGTTAGAACTCCATCTCGGTCCTGCTGATCAAAAGGAAGCAGTAAGGGTACTTTCTTCACATGTGAAACATGAATCCAGTGCTTTTTCCCATCTACTTTCACTGCTGTTCAAGTGGCCAAAAGAATCTGGTAGGGACTGGTCCACCTGGGTTCCAAACTCAACTTCCGTTGATAATTTCGAATGAGGACCCACTGTCCTGGTTCCAAGCGATGTCCGGGACCCTCCGGCAGCGGCTGCAGTACTGCTGACACCTGTTGATGAATGGAACACAGATCTTCAGTTAAAGCTTACAGATAATCTGTCATCATAGGATAATCAAGATCTCTGAATGATCTAGGCCTTGGGACGCCCCACACATTGGCTGGTCGACCAAAAACAACCTCATAAGGTGACAGCCCAGCCCGAGAATGGGGGGTTACTCGTATTGACATTAATGCTAAGGGTAGGGCATCAGGCCAGCTCAAGCCTGTGCTCTCTTGAATCTTTGCCATTTTCAATTTTAATATGCCATTATATTTTTCAACCAGTCCTGCAGATTGTGGATGTCGTGCTGCATGAAATTTCTGTTTTATCTGTAACCTACAAATATGTTTAACAAGTTCTGCATTGAAATGTACCCCATTGTCTGTCCATATAATTCGGGGCAAACCAAATCGAGGCAGGAACTCTTTAATCAGGGCTTTTGCAGTGGCCAATGCAGTATTGTATTTGGTGGGGTATGCTTCAACCCATTTGCTAAAAGCACAAACCACCACCAGCACATACTTAAGATTGTTTACCCTTTCCAGTTGAATATAATCCATTTGTATTACTTCAAAGAAGGAGGCGCAAAATTTCCACTAAGAACTGTTTCCCTCCCACCGGGATTATGCTGTAAACAGACCATGCAATATTTAACCACATGACCAGCAGTCTTGGGGATGTTCGAGTTGTTCCATACTGGGTCCAATAATGCACAAATACCCTTTGCTCCAATGTGCGCGGCGCCATGGGCCATCACTACTACTGCGTACACCAGTGCATTAGGCAATAGCCATCTCTGCTTTTCAGTCAAATCAGTCCAACAAATATTTTTATCTAACCGCCCTATTTCCTGTTCCCATTTCATTAGTTCATCAGGAGTGGCTTCTTTCTGCAATTCTCTAACACTTTCAATGGTATTATCAAATACTGTGGTCTCCGCAACCCATCGGGAAGATACACTGGGGAACATCGTGGACGTTTTAGTTTGTGCTGTTTCTATTGCTACTTGATCAGCAAAGGCATTTCCCTCACCTGTAGTATCAATGATTTTCTTGTGGGCACTACACTTAATGATGGCCACCTTCTTTGGTAAGGTTAAGGCATTCAACAGGCTTTCAATCAAAGGGCCATGTTGTATTCTTTGACCATGGGAGGTAAGAAATCCTCATTCCCTCCACAGCTGCCCGAAACTATGGGCCACGCTAAAGGCGTACTGGCTGTCTGTAAAAATGTTTACTCTTAAACCTTCGCTCAGTTCACGTGCTCTTAATAAGGCTATTAGTTCAGCTGCTTGTGCTGAATGCTAGGAAACCCGAGCGGTCTCCACTACTGTTCTAAGGGTAGTTATAGCATAAGCAGCTGTTGTCATGCCATCTAGTAACTTCAAAGAAGAGCCATCCACATACAACTCCCCTTGTGGTTCAGATAAAGGGGAGTCAGTGAGGTCTACACGTCCCTTCGTTTATTCTTCAGTCTGAAATATAGAATCATGGCCATCGTCCTTTTGGTCACTCGAAGGGAGGGGTAGTAACGCGGCTGGATTCAGAGTGGCACATCGTTTAATAATGATGTGGGGTGCAAATAAAGTTAATTCATAACCAGTCAATCGTGCACTCGTGAGGTGCTGAGTTTTTGTTCTATTCAATAATATGTCCACAGCGTGCGGTACCACCACTGTGAGGTCAGTGTTCAAAACGATCCCCTCCGACTGTCGAATGGCCACCGCCACGGCAGCAGTGGCCCTTAGACAGCTAGGAAGGGCTCTTGCAACATTATCCAATACTGCCGAAAAGTATGCACAAGGTTGTTGCTTTCCGCCAAAACCCTGAGTTAACACTGAAAGGGAACAACCGTCCACCTCATGCACGTAAAGTACAAAAGGTTTTCGGTAGTCCGGAGTACCCAAGACGGGTGCAGAGCAAAGAGCAGATTTCAAAGCATCAAAAGCATCCTGACATTTATCCGTCCAGGGCAAGGGTTCATGCACGTCTTTGGTAACCAAGTGCAACAAAGGTTTAGACAGAAGAGAAAAATTAGGAATCCATTGGCAACAGTAAGAGGTTATGCCTAGTAAAGCACGAACATCACGTTGAGTACGGGACACAGACATGTTAGTAATAACAGTTATCCTTTCAGGAGTTATTCTTCTCCCCGCTTTCGACAGTAAATGACCAAGGTAGGTCACTTCCTGTCGACAATACTGAAATTTGGATAAGGATACTTTATTACCATTAGCTGCCAAATGGGTCAACAATTTAACAGTGGCCTCTTTACAGCCGTCCGCCGTATCCGATGCCACTAGGATGTCATCCACATATTGGACGAGAACATTACCAGGAGGTAGGAATAATTAATCTAATACTGCTTTTAGGGTTTAGCCATAAATACTGGGACTCTCAGTATAACCTTGAGGTGCGCGACAGAATCTGAAGCTGCGGCCAGATAATGAGAATCCGAAAATATGACAGCTGTCAGGATGTATTGGGATGCTAAAGAAAGAATTTTTCAAATCTATCACTGAGAAATACTGTGCAGTAGGGGGGATCATAGTCATGATTGCAGTGATATCCGGAACCACAGGGTATTGAGGAATCACAATTTTATTAACCTCTCTAAGGTCAATTACAAAACGATAAGTATCCTTATAGTCAGGGTCACCATCTAGAGGGGCCTTTTTCAAAATCGGTAAAATGGGGCTATTACAAATATTCGCAGCTGTTTCTTCTACCACACCCTTCTTAATTAAATCACGAATGACATGCAATAAAGCTTGTTCACCTTCTGGCGAAATTCGATATTGGGGAATACGTGGTAGATGCACGTTTGGTTTTAACGTTATTGATACAGGGGGTATTTTCAACAATCCTACATCTGTATCCCCTTTGCCCAAAGAGTCTGGGGAATTCCAGAAAACTCAGGAGGGAGAGGTGCATCTTTGACTAAACATTGAGACATACATTCAGTAGGAGGCTGCAAGGTTAGATACACACCATCAGGAAAACAATAAATATGAGCATGCAATTTCTTCAGTATATCCAATCCTACCAAATTCTCACCACAACTAGAAGTAAGCAAGAATGGTGAGTCCACAGTAACAGGGCCAATAGAAAAGGGAAGTGGCTTCGAAATGGGGCTTACCACGGGGATTCCTGAAAATCCCACCAATACGTTATTTTGCCCAGACATAGCAGCCCCTGGGACCAATGTATGAGCAACAGAACTATTCATTGCTCCAGTATCCACCAAAAACTTCTCAGATGTCCCCATCAATTGCCCCTGTACATAAGGCCCCTGTTGGTCAACTGGTACTGATATGTGGCCCCTGCTCTGTCCATGGCTGTCTCATGCATAGCCATTTCCGTCATAGCCATCTTCCCGATAATCCTCATTATAGTATTGTCTTCCCTGAGGGTCATCGAAATAGTTCTTGCCTGACTCATCACCGGGCCTGTCCCCACGTCTCATACTATTCGGATCAGTACCTCCTCGTCCTTGTCCTCGGTTAAAACCACCCCGTCCGTATAATAATGGGCACTGAGCTCGCCAGTGTCCTTCCTGTCTACAATTGGAACACTGATTTATTCCTATATTAGGAACCGGGCCCCCTCCTCCTCTCATCATTGCTCCTCTTGTGAAGGAGCCCCTTCGTCCTCTCCTCGCACTCTGTCCTCTGCTAACCTGTTGCAGCAGCACTCGGGTTTTCAACTCCTTAACCTTTTTATCTGTCTTATCCTTGCTCTCGTTTTCTCGATGTTCATAATACTGGGCCATGCTAAGAATAACTGAGGGGGTCAAAGTGGTCCATGTACTTTCAGCAGCCTGTAATTGTGCCTTTATTTCTGGCAACAAATTAGTAACAAATCGATTTACAAATAATCGTATGCCACCTTCCGTGGACAAGTCTTGTCCGCTAAAGTCAATAAATACTTTCTCAAACCGAGTGAATAAATCAGATACGTTTTCATCCTTCTTCTGTTTACACGCTGTTAATTTATCCCAATCCACCTTTCGCTGGGGGATAAGGGTTTGCATATATGTAATGATTCGAGCGGGTAGAGCTAAAATCTCGTCTTTAGGCTTATCTCCCGGTTTCCGATCTTTGTCCCATGTCTTAATCTGATCCCAGGTTCCTCCAAGTTCTGCAGAATGATCTGAATCATGCACTTGTCTCCATATATCTACTGGGATCAAAAGACCGAAAAATAACTCGATGTCAGCTAAAGTCATAACAGCCGAATTTGCGGCTTCTGTTAATTCTTTATATTAAGCCGTAGGGTTTTTACGAGGGTCAGGAAGTTGGGCTTTTAAAGTAAGAACCTCACTTCGCTTCCAAGGGGTATAGACCCACTGCTCTTGGAAACGTGCCTCTACACGATGTCTAGTCACTTGGCCACCTCCATCTAATACTTCGGGAATCTCTGGGTGGAAAAGAGGGTGCACTTCTCTCATGGGATACTGTGTCCCTAAATCTGGACATTTCCTATTCATTCGGTCCCGATATTGTATCAAGGTTTCGACATTCTGAAATACTTCTTCGACCCGTAGTTTGAATTTAAAAGCTCGGTCCCTGACATCATATAATATGTGAGGGGCCAGCCCTTCCTGAAAACATTGCTCCCACAAGGAAATCAATCTTATTGCCATGTGTTCTAATGCTAATTGTTGCGTAACTGGCTCAAAATCTTTCATAGGGCTCCAAATGTCTTCCAAAGTGTAAATCGGATTTCCCATCCATTGGGATGCTTGAATCACTACAGCCCGTCTCACTTCAGTTCCTAAAGATGATCGAGTAAAAACTCGTCGGCCTTCCAGCCCTCCTACAGGGCATCACGGTGTGTCATTTGAAGAGGCAGCGGTCATGCCCATGGGGATGACCGTCGTTCCTCTAGCTGGGGGCGTTAAAAATACCTGGGACAAAGGAGTGGCACCAACCGGCCCAGGTAACAAAGTAATCAAATCTGAGGGAGTTGAATGAAGGGTAGGAGGGGCAGACAAGGGAGCCGGAGGGTGCATGGCTACGATCCACTGGGACCGCCGGATTTAAGCCTTGGAGGGCATATGGAGGTGGAGGGCGAACCTCTAATAATTCCTCTATTTCGTCTTCTGCCTCGGTTCGGGTCACTTAACTTTTATCTGTCTGTAATCAAAACTGTCTATCCATTTGTTCAATATTCTTTTCTACTTTTTCTTTTTCATATTCCACTGCCTTTTGAATAACAGTCTGTCCTGCTTTAATCTTTCCCAACTTTTCTTTTCCTATTCCCCGCCGTTTTGCCTCCTTCAACCATAAGTTCAAGGAGTCAAACATAGTCTGACGGCTCCTTTTCAAAAACAATTTATTCTGTAAATAATTAATTTTTCTTTCATCAAAGACCCTGTTAAAGGCCATTGTAATTCTGTATTATCTTTAGTATATTTGTTCCACAGTGTATTAAACAAAATGGGAGAAATACCATGTTTAACATACATATCAAAACTAGGACTGCCTTCCGGAGGAGCAGGCTGTCTTTCTTCCAGCCGTCCACTCCGCCGACGGCAGCATCCAAAACACAATTTACTAAAACACGAAATTTTTATGAATTCAATAACTCATACCATTCCAACCAAAGTTACTCTCATGGACGTTTTCACTCACCACATACTCTTTTACGTTCGATTCATACAATTCCACTCGCTTAACATACATAAAGTGCATAAATTTAGATCGATGAAAATGCTCCGGTCATAAATTCAAAATACCAAATGACATGTCTTATACTCGAACAGAGCCCGTCAACTCCTGTTCGGGGAATCGATCACCCTGGATTCCAGACCACTAAAAGAATTCACAAAAGAGACAGTCCAAAGACTGCCCTGGGATCATCAGACAGGCGAACCACGAACCCTCTTACAGACTATCCCGTAGTCCTGTGCTGGTTGTGCCGGGCGTTTGGGCGCATAGCCCCAGACCCCGAGCTTACCCAGTTGCTCCTAGGGCTTTTCCGAAGAGGATTCGGCCGAGTGAGCACCCCCCGTGCAACACTAAGGCGTCCGATGTTGTCCCAACTAATCACCGAACAAGTCTGTGGGGCATCTGCCCGTGCAGTCACACCACTGCCACGTCAGACCCCAGATTCCCTGTGGTTCACTAACCACTACATTCCATATTGATGACTGTCCAGGCATCTGTGTTGTCGAGACTGGACTATGCCAGGTCGCTCTACCTGGAGGCCAAAAAGACGGAGACTCTGAGACTGCAGAGAATCCAAAATGTAGCCGCCAGAACTCTTCTTGGCATGCCTAGACGCTGCCCCACCTCCACTGCCATTCGTCAGCTTCATTGGCTGCCGGTAGCGGAACGAGTTGGGTTCAAGTCCCTCTGCTTTGTGTCCAGGATCCTGAATTCCCCTGCACCTGGCATTTTAGCGGGCCTGCTTTCCGCCTATATTCCTACTCGTCATCTTCGCTCAGTAGGTCAACACCTGGCAGTTGTCCCCCAGGTCAGGAAGGCTCGCTCCAGTGGGCGCTCTTTTCGTACACTGGCAGCTAAACTGTGGAATGCCCTTCCTGTACACATCCGGAGTATAGCAAACTATTTGAAATTTCGGAAAGCACTGAAGACATATCTTTTCCCTTCTCTTTAGGTTTTGTAGTCCACGGATTTCTGTCAGTCTTTGTGGCTCTTAATGGCCCTCTGGACTTTTTCTTTCATTCATCATGATGGGCTCCTTGCTGTTAGCGGCCTTTACTGCGTTTAGCGCCGGGATGCCCCTTTGCTGGGGCAGCTGTGCGCTCTACAAGTCAGCCTAACATAACATAACATAACAAGACATGCCCTCGGACAGACACGAGTATATGTCCCTAGGCGTGGCTGGCAGTCGACCAAGATGGCGGCTATGTAGATGTGCTCCCACTGACTCCAAAACTCTGTAAATAAACTGGTTAGAGCATTGACAATAATAGGAAAAGTCAGGGCTCCCGCAAGGTAAATGCTGCACATGCACGAGTACTCATTAGAAACAGAGCTGTATATGCACAAGTTTCCAAAAAAGTATGGAGTGATTCCAAGGGGTCACCCCAAAGCAACACTTGCGCACTGCATAGACGAGACCTAAAAACTAAATTGGCAGTATTTAACTATTAGGACATGTTACCCACGCTAGTACATGTCCTACCTTTTACATACACTGCACCCTGCCCAGGGGAGTACCTTGGGCCTACCATAGGGGTGTCCTAGGTGTAAGAAAAGGGAAGAGTAAGGCCCGGCAAGTGAGTGCACTGGCCAGGTCAACATGGCAATTAGAAAACTGTGCATAGGCACTGCGGTGGCGGACCTGAGACCACTTTTCAGCACTACTCATGTGGGTGGCACAATCAGTGCTGCAAGCCCACGAGTAGCATTTGAATTAAAAGCCCTGGCACACTCAGTGCACTTTACTACGGACCTACTGGTAAAACAAATATACCAATCATGGATAACCAATTACAATAACAATTTACAAAGAGAGCATACGCACTTTAGCACTGATCAGTAGTGGCAAAGTGCCCAGAGTCCTATAGCCAACAATCACAGGTCAGGAAAAACAAAGGAGGAAGAAGCAAAAAAAGTTTGGGGATAACACTGCAAAAAGGGCAATTTCCAACACAACACCCTTCCAGCCTAAAGCCAGGGTAGACCAATCAATACCTCAAAGTGCTTCACTGCTTGGGGCGACAGAACACGGAAACTGGCCCAAACAGCTGGGGACTATTCCTGTTCTACGCCCTAAACCCAGTTGGATCCCTCTATCTATACTCTCAAGGCCCACCGGGCTAACCAATGGGGGACCCTTCTCCTCACTTGGAGACCCCATCTGTGCAGCGCCTAAACTTATTTGGCTCACAGGTGTGTCCACACTGGTAGACAGTACCCACCTGGCCAATACAGTGATGTAGCCAAGTCCACCCCCAGGGTGTGACTCCTGCCCCCCTCCCAGGGGCAACTCTGTCCACCAGGACAGCCAGCCACAGTGGCCACTGACAGCTGTCAGTGATGAGAGCCAGGCCTCATGCCTTTCAGGCCTCTCTAACCTGTGTCATCAGAAAGTAGGGGGCAGTAGCCCCAGGTATCTGGCACCTTTTCTCCACTCTCCCTCTTGCCAAGTCAGGTAAGACAATGGTCCGCCAGCCCATGGTATGTACCCACAGGCTGAACAGAGGTCACGGGTGAGGCTCTCCTCCCCACACCTCTCCTTCTGGGGTCCCACCCTCTCCTCCCAGGAGAGGCGCACTCAGAACACAACTCTCCCACCAGTTCAGGACCTCCCTCCTGACACTGGGATCCCAACCTAGGATCTAAACCCTCAGGTTGCACTGAGATCAGAGGCGAGGGCTCCCTCTGCACCCCCTTCCAGAGTGCTGCACCCTCCCACCTGGAGTGGTACCCCTGGAGGACAAACCGGTCAGGACACTGCTTACAGTCATCCTTCCCTCTAGGTCAGGCAGTACCTGAACCTGCCCTCCCAACCTTGGGTCTGAACCCCGTGGCTGAGCACTTGCCTAGCACGCCAGAACTTCTGGGGACTCACAGAGTATCCCCCCGGTAAGGACACTGATTACAGATGTCCTGCCCTCCAGGTCAGGCAGCACCTGAACCTGGCCTCCCAACCCAGGGCCTAAACCCTGCGGTTGAACACTTGCCTGGCACACCAAGACTTCTGGGGACTCACACAGTATCCCCCCCGAGGGTAACACATGACGCATGTGCCGGGTGACATTCTGCCTGGCACAGATCTCTCTTGTTGCATTTTGCGCCCTCCAAAAGTGCCTATCTGGCCACTTCTGTGCTCGTGCAGGCTGGCCACTTCTGTGATGTCACAGCACTCCAAGCCCTAGCAACATCCAATTGTCTCTATTAACAGTCTAGGGTGTTTTCTCCTTAACCCATGAAGAAAGTTTGGAAAAAAGGTAAGCCAGAAGGTTGGTAAAATATAATAAAATTCTGATTGATGTTTCCCAATGACCAATCACAACCTAGTGTTTCAACATCATTGCTAATTTGCAGGAACCACATAGAAACCTTTTAAGACTCATTGTATATGAAGGCTGCATCAACCCTGCTTACACATGTCTACCTTTCCTATGAATTTTTAAGTCTAGAGATACTAATTTATCAATAAAGTGGGCACTATCCTCAGCTAGGAAAGGTTCAGTTAAAAAAAGTAGCTACAACTTGACTCGCTCATATATCTGTCAGTGTTTAGACAGAGATCTGATGTTATGTAGCATGACCCTGAGATGTTAGCTGTTGTTATCTTTTGCTCAGGCATGAAACACAACTCTGTGTATGCGAACTGAATGTCAGAAGATTTCATTTTTTAAGGTTCTTACGACTTCAGGTAGGGGTCTGGGGAATAACACCTCTAGTTTGCATTACCAGATGTAGCTCTGGCGTCCAACATAATCTGGCCGTCATAGCTGTGAAATCCAGAAGCAGATGGGCTTGGCTTTGGCACACAACCAGCATGCCTGCTGCAGTACAAACAATGTATGTGCTTTCTGCAGGCAATATTTGCGGTAAAAGCAGGGAAATCTATAGTAAAAACCTGCCCATCTGACCATAAAACAGGTCCACAAACAGCCAAAAAAAACAGCCCAAACGCTGACCTGTCAGACCAGTTATTGCAGCACTGCCTGGTTGCCCTGTGGCCAGTGCAACCCTGCTAGGTATTTTGCCATGTTGCAACAGTTAAGTTTTCTAAGTGAACTACATAGGGTTTGTGATTTTACCACAGACCTTATTAGACCAATGGGGCTGGTAAGTTCTATAACCAGCCCCAGTGGAATTAAGTAGTCACTCGTAATAGAGGCCAAAGTGTCCCAAGTAGTGAAGCCCAAGGACATAGTGAACCACCCGCTATACCAGTTTCAGCAGGAGAGGGAGGGTACATTGTTTTATGGCCCTTCTTAACTTTTATCTTTGGCTTGCAGGTCATCACAAGTCACAAGCTAAAACAAAATAACTCTGCTTGAAAAAACTATAATAACACACTTATGTTATGGGGACCAAAATAAAACCTTTGTAGAAGCAACCAAAAATGGTGACTGAAATAAAGAAAAAATATTAAAATGACAAAACAATGTTAGCGGTTAATGGAGTGAGACAGTGCAAAGAAAAGCAAGGAAACTGCAAACAATGAGAGAAGGAAAAAAGGAAGCATTAAAGTACGAAGGTACACATGAACAGATGAAACAAGGGAAAAAAGTATGTTAGAAAAGTAAGAAAGCACAGAAAGAATAAAGGATGGGAAGAATATAAAAGATCAAAGAAATAGAAAAGAAAAATTAAAGAAAGAAAGAAAGAAAGCAGAAAAATATGACCAAATGTGAGATGAAAGGATAGGCAATTGAATGAAAGAAAGGAAAGAAAATTAACGAATAGAAGGAATACGGAAAGAATAGATGCAAAAAATGGGTGAAAGAATAGCGGGAGCAACATAAGAATAAATGGATAGAAAGAAGCATAGAAAGGTAGAAACATACCTGATGGAATGATAGAATAGACAAAAGGAAAGAAGGAAAGAAAGAATGAAATGAACATAAAACAAAAGAAAGTGATGGATTGAAGGAAAGAATGAAGCATACAAAGAAAAAAAAGATTATAGAAAAGGGTGAATGAAATAGATCAATACAGGTAAATATGTAGTTTTTGGCAAAATCCCTTTATTATCGTGCTATAATATTCATAATTTTGATTCATTTTCTGCAAATTTTCCCCAGGGGTAAAATTCCCATGACACTACATAGGAAGAAGATTGCTCACTTCACTTCCATATTTATTGCTACAAATATGGTCCAAAGTGGGGGTATTTTATTTGGTTGGTACTCCCTTGGTGAAGCCTCTCTGAGTGCCTAAATTTCCTACATAAATATTTATTCTACAGTTTACACATTAGACCACACCTCTTTCTTGACATAATAATTCAACAAGAATGAGAATTATATGCGAGTTGTCAATGCTCAAATGTCTTTTAAGTAAATGAGTTTCAGGTACATTGTATTGGACGCTCTTGATTTTAGCATTGGAGTTAGGCTTCTATTGTGCTGGACTGGCCTGTAGGGCATTCAGATAGTGCCCGATGGGCTGGTCTCATAGACTAGAATGGGCAGTTTTGGGCTGTTTGTGGGCCTGTTTTATGTTCTGCTTTACAGGTTTTAACTGTACATTTTTGCGGATATTAAAACATTCTCTGCTGCAAGCTCAAATCCACGCAGTCTTCCATACCAGGCAAAAAACGTATACACTGTGTCAAAGTTCAAAACTGCCCCGATTTGGAAACATGGACCACTTTTTTATCTATTTGATTAACTAATGTGGGCCACTTATATTTTGGCGCCTGGTGACTGTTTTCTGTCCCAGTCCAACCCCGGTCCAGCCCTGCAGCTTGTCACAATGTGTGCCAGAGCCAGATCAGCCAGGATTATAAAACCGCCCCTTTTTTTAATCCCCTTAGGCTGTTAATAAAAATTAAGTTGTTAAACCGAGCACTCTCAATATCATTTGTGAGTGCACAGCATGAGGGATTTCTGATCACAAAGGCGTCTTCCTGATAGCCAGTAGTTCTCTCAATCCCACTGCAATCAATCAAAGAACAAAAACGCATTGGTATGGTTTCATTTTTAGGCCTCCCTTGCACTCTTGCTTGCAAGATATATTGTCTTCTTCAAGGGACTTGGAGCCCGCCAATCGCTTACCGTTTTTAGGCTTCATGTCACTTTCATTTGCTGCCTCCTAATTGGATAGCGTGAGTCAGCTTCACTGCCTCTTTTTTCGGAAGATACATGGATCAAGTACTGATTGCTTCATTTTGATTGTGGGCCTTCTCCTTCTGGGGCTTTGATTGAGGTACTATTTTTTTTTATCTTTTTGCTTCTTCCCATCCCACACCCCCACCTGTGTGGCTTCTTCTCCTCCACCCCTATCAGTTTTACTTCTTCCCTTCCCACCCCATCCGTGTTGCTTCCTCCCCTCCCATTCCCTGCATGTGTGGCTTCTTTCCCTCGCACCTCCCTGTCTATTCTGCTTCTTCTCCTCCCGCCCCACCTGTGTTGCTTCTTTCCCTCTCACGCCCCGTTTATGTTTCCTATTTCCCTCCCAATCCCTTGTTACCCCACCCAACCACTACAAGGGAAAAAGCCCTATGATGCAGCCAGCGTTGACCAATTCATAGCACATTTATTCAGTTTTTACCATCCTAGTGACTTCCACCTGCCCTCCCATTTCCGATTGGCAAAGCTGAATTATATGACTCATTCCAAACGATTTCAGGAGTACTTCTTGAACCAGTTGAGAAATGTGACTTTGTAGACTAGTAAGTGAATTTGTAAAGGGAGGTAATTTTAGGATTCAGAAGTGGGTAGCGGTAAACGGAGTTGAGGGTAATTTTAGGGTTTAGGGGTGGGTAGCGATAAAGGAGGCAAATGGTCAATTTAGGGTTAAGGGTTAGGTAGTTGTAAAGGGAGGTAAAGGTACATTCAGGGTTTAGGGATGGGTAGTCATAAAGGGAAGTAAACTTAATTTGAGGGTTATGGGGTGGGTAGAGGTGAAGGAAGGTATGGATAGTTTTAGATTTCAAGGATGAGTAGTAGTAAAGGGAGGTAAAGTTAATTTTAGGGTGTAGGGCTGGGTAGTGGTAGTGGTAAAGGGACGAATGGGTAATTATATGGTTTAGGGGTGGGTAGTGGTAAAGCAAGGTTAGGAGTACATTAAAAAGGGGAGGTTGAGGAGAGTTTTCACCCCAATAAAGAAATAAAAATATAAAAATTAAATTAAATTATAGCAGCCCCAAAACTTCCAACAGGAAGATACATCACTCACGAAAGAGGTAAGTAAACCTTATTTAATCATGCAGGTTACATGGGACTCATTTCGGCTACCGCCTTTTTTTTCAAACATTGAGAATGGTGTTAGCCGAAACACCTCCCAGGTAAACGGTGTGGTTAAACAAGGTGTACTTCCCTCTTTCAGAGCAGCAAATATTGGTGGGTGAACCCTCATGTTTGACGTGCACCCACTCACAAGTGCATAAACTTTCCTGGTGTTCCTTCATAATGCTTATGTCTTTAAAACCATGTTAATAAACTTGCTAGTTTTGAACAACTATTGCAGCATGATACCTTGTCAGTTTTTGTCTCCTGGTTTATAGGTTAATAATCAGGGCCGGACTGGGAACCAAAACCGGCCCACCCCCCCGGGGGGGGGGGTCGAGCGCTTTGCCAGGGCCACTTTTCGGCCGATTTTGTTACAGGGCCGATTTTCCAAAACTGGCCCCCACCCTTGCGGCCGACCGGGGGATTGCCCGGTGCCCACAACGGCCAGTCCGGGCCTGTTAATAATGTCTTCAAAGCTGCCTTTGCGCATTGGCTTGTGCTTTTTCTGGCTGGCTTCTTGATGTTTCCATTTCTGGCATTTTGCTTCTGCACAGTCTCAGAAACTTTACTGCTCTGCAGTTCAATTGTGGATCGCTAGGTGCGAAGCATGCCAACAGGGCTTGACCTTGTTCGAATCCCTTGTTGATTAAACAATTGTTTCAACAGTTTCTTTCGTTCATTGAGGAGTTCTTTACAGGAGCATAGTAAATGCAGCAGATCTTCCTGAGCTGTTCCACATAATCGGCACACAGAGCCTGCTTTATTCTGTAGCCAAGGTGGGAGATGCTGGGTGCAGGGGAGCAGACTGAATCTATATATCATGAATGCAATTTTTATATTTTTGCAGTAACCCAGATTAAAATAAGCTTGAGCACCCGGCTTTGTGTAGGTATTCAATGTCATCCATCAATGGGCTGTCTGTGAAAGTGCGGCCTTATCCTCCAACCATGACAGTAGTTTTACCGTCCTCCACACTATTTTTTTAAAGATTACGCTGGTTGTCGATGTTTTCCAAAGTTGATTTAGCCCCAATTTTTCTAAGCTGCTGTGAAGATATTTCGCAGCTGGCAGTGAAGTATGCGTTTGAATTTTTTTCCACAGCTGTTCGTTTAACGTACCCCGAGGAGATTTTCGCACTTTATCCCATGCAGTGACGAAGGCCCCTTGTCTGGCGATTGTTTGTTTCAAGACGCCAAACTCAAGTCTGATTTGTGCAGGTGAAGTATATTTCGGCAGCCCAAAAATGACCCTGTATGGAGTTGTAACAATGGTGTCAAGTATTTCCATGTCCTTACCTTTTTGTTCCTTGCTACCATAGGTGATTGTTGGTAGGAATTTTGCACAAACTACCTCTGTGAGTGGCAGGATAGATGGTCCAGATAATTTAGAATTTAAGTTTTTAGGGAAGTTGCTATTATTAAACCTTTTTGCCTTATGCTGTTCTTCTGCGCCAAGAAGTGACAACCGGAATCCTGTTTCACGCCAAGATATTTGTACTCTGTTCTGCCTTCTAATCTGGTCTCACCCCAAAACCAGGCTGCAGTTTGTCGCCTTTTGTTCTCGGTTACCATTGTTCTTGTTTTGTCTGAGTTGATCTTTAAATAATCTGCTTGTGAATAGTCCCTCGTTGTATTTTTTTTTTTTATTTCAAAAACCTTTATTGCTCTTTGCAGCGGTGACATCCTGCCATTCTTTCCCCGTCTACCTGCCTAAGATTGATGTGGGGTCCCCCTCTGAATTGAAGAAACATCCTGCCATTAGCCAACAACCCGGAGGCCGGCGGCAGTTGGATTAGAAAGACAGAACGTATAATTACAAATTTAACACAGCCATTGAGCCAACAATCCTGGGGTCCGGCGGTGGAGTAGACCTTCGTCGTGTAGTATACCTTTCGTGGTCAATTTGCAGGGAGTCATAATATTCCCCCCAAGAGTGGACTATGGGGTCCTATCTACCACCCCTCATCCCTATTTATTCCTACGTCTTCCCTCAATCATCCCATCATTCGCAGACTACTTGTCACAGCAAAGTAGAGCAAACAAAAAAAACTCCCCCCACCCCAATCCGCACACACACAAGCCCTCCCCAGGACTACAGATACCCAAGCCACATTCTCACACTAGTCAATTCTAATCTAAGGTCTTCTGCTGTCTAGTCTAGCCCCCTAATCCTCATTCAAGACAAAGCTTAACCTGTGCCGAGCCTTTCACCTATCTTAGTGTCTCAGTGCCGCAGTGGAGGTTCGCCGGTCTCCCGCTCCCCCATCCAGAGTTGGCCAGCCAGGATCTCCTGTTGTGTGTGCCCCCTCCCGAGAGTGTCATCTAGTCATCTCCCATTATGATTGATTCAACAGACTGCGGCCTCTCGGCCATCGATGCCTCCGCCTTCGCGTTCCCTGCAACTTCTGCCCTCAGATGGGTCTGGTACAGGGCCCAAAAGTTCTTAGGTCGACTTGTCGGGGGTAATAGCTCACTATAATTCTCGGATTGCGTGCAGCAATACAACAGATCGCGTGTCCATTGCTTAACCCTCGGGAGCGGGCCCCTCAGCCAGCAGCATGCCTGCACGCGCCTAGCTATTGGCATCCCCATGTCTACGAGCCGTCTAACTGCCACCGGTAGGCCTCTGGAGTGGCCCAGTAGCACCAGCGCTGGGTCCGGGGTAAGCTCAAGATCCAGAAGTGCGTTCACTGACGAAAAAATGCTGTCCCAATATCGTTGAACCCCAGGACAGCGCCAAGCGAGATGCATGAAGTCAGCAACCGGCTCATGGCACCGCTCACATTCAGCCGTCTGCCTGAGACCGTACCTGTGTAGCCTCTCTGGGGTGTAGTACACTCCTTGAACAAATTTGAAGTGCACTAGTCTGTGTCTGCCATTTAGCGATATCTTTTTGGTGCTCGCACAACAATACCTCCACATGTCATCGTCAATGGTGACCTGCAGATTCCTTTGCCAGGCCGTTCTGGCTTTAATGAGCTGATGCTCTCGGTGTGACAGTGCCATTTTGTATACATTTGTTATTAACTTTCGAGGCGTCTCCGTTTTGATAACATATGTGAGTTCTGGAACCTCTGGCGGCTCCGCCAAGTCTGGCCCCTCAGATCTGAAAGGGCACTTCGCACCCTATGATATTGGAAACGAAGCAGCAATGGGGCTGTTGCTCCCTCCGCCGCTATCTGATCCCAAGTCTTGACTCTGTCATCCAAGAATAGGCCACCAGCCAATTGCATGCCTAAAGTGTTAAGTGCTTGCACCACTCCTCTCTCCCTTACTGGCGGTAGCCAAAGAGCCCACTCCAGAGGCATGCTCGGCGAGTACAACAAAGCCCCACTCTGCGCTTGCAAAAGAGAGTACCAGGCATGGTTTGTGACAGTGATAGAGTCTAATATGCCCGTCTGCCTATCCATCGGTCTGAATATCGTGGCTGGGAGAGGCAGAGGGTCCGCGAAAACACGTTCCATTCGTACATGGGGAATGTTCTCATCTCCGTGTATCCAGGTGTGCAGGTGGGCGGCTTGCGCTACCTGGTAATAAAGCTCTAAGTCCGGAGCACCCAATCCGCCCCTACTGTGCCGTAGTGTAAGGACAGCCCATTTCACCCTAGGCTGCTTGCCCGCCCATGCTAGCTTTATCATAAGCTGCGTCATGGTTTGGAAGAAGGCCTTCGACAGTACAATCGGAATGGCACTAAATAGGAAGAGGAATCTGGGCAGTATCACCATTTTCATGATGGCTACGCGCCCCATAAGGGATAATGGCAGTCTGCACCACGCCTCTACGTCGTCTTCCAGTCTGCTGCATGCTACTCCATAATTTTCTTTGAGTAGAGTGTCCAAGTCCGGGTGTAATCGCACTCCTAGATACCTAACCGGATCCACTGTCCATAGCAGCGGAAATTCCATCTCAAATCTGCCGGTTGCTGGTGTTAGGGGAAAGGCCACTGACTTCGACCAGTTGACCCTGAGTCCTGAGAGCGCTCCGAAATGGACTACCTCTCTAAGCATGGGCGATAAGTTGTTCTCTGGGTCCCTTACATACAGCAGGGTGTCATCTGCATACGTCGAGACCACTATTTTATATGTTGGGAAGCACACGCCCTCGTTGCTGTGGTATTCTCGCAACGCGCAAGCAAGCGGCTCAGCCACCAGAGCATATAGCAAGGGGGATAATGGGCACCCCTGTCTAGTCCCCCTGCAAATTGGGAAAGGCTTCATGACCAAGTCGCCCAATCGGAGCCTAGCCGTCGGTTTATGGTATAGGGCTCCCACCATCTGCAGAAATGGTTCTCCCAGTCCCATGCGCTGAAGTACCTGCCTCATGAAGGGCCATTCAACAGAGTCGAAGGCCTTCTCCATATCGAGGAAGACCGCCACAGCCTTCACATCCTGCTTAACATGCTGCATGGTTCCAAGAACTGTGCGTATATTATAGGTCAGGTTTCTACTGGGAATAAAACCTGCCTGTTCTGGAGCCACCAGCCTGGGCGCCAAGAGCGCAAGTCGGGTCGCCAGCACCTTAGCGTAAATTTTTGCATCCGCGTTAAGGAGTGAGAGTGGCCTATATGAGCTGCACTCGTCATGCGGTTTATCGGGCTTAAGTATCGTGACTATAAGGGCCTCCCACATGAAGCGCGGCATGCTGCCCTCCACACAGATGTCGTCAAACAGTGTGGATAAGTGTGGAACCAACTTATCTTGGAATGCTTTGTAAAAGCCAACTATGAGTCCATCAGCACCTGGCGCGCTTACAGAGCGTATGCTCGCCAGTGCCTCCGCGATTTCATCTTTCCCTATCGGAAGCATCAGGAACTCCCGGTGCGTGTTCGTTAGCATAGGTATGTCTATGTGTTCCAAGTAATCCGAGATTTCCTCTGTCACATTGCCACCTCTCGAGGAGTACAGATCGGCGTAATAGCACCTAAACTCGTTTGCTATTTCAGTGTTATCCGTGACCACATGACCGTCCGGCCTTTTCAACTCTGTGATGTGGGACTTTTTCCTGCTGCCCTTAAGCAGTCTGGCTAGTAGCAAGCTTGGACGTTCCCCCTCGCCATAGGTTTGCGCCGTAGCGTATTTCCCCATGTGTTGCACTTCCCTGTCAGCTTCCTCGTTATATTCAGTTACAAGGTCCTTTATCTCATCCGCTACTGCCGCGTCTGTCATGAGCCGCTGCCGCTGCTCTAAAATCGATAATTGATTCTCTAACATTGATTGCCTTTGTCTGATGGATTTAAGTACACTGGAGTGTTTTGGCATAGCTATGCCCCTCATGTATAGTTTAAAGGCTTCCCAGACCGTTTGGAAGCTGTCTACCGATCTAATGTTAGTCTCAAAAAAGGAATCGATCGCTTCCGCCTGCTCGCCCCTGAACAGCGGGTCAAGCAGAGAGTGTGGGGGGAAACGCCATGTGAATGGTGGGATCCGCTTCGATGGGGTCTATATTACTAACAGGAGTGGGGAGTGATCAGACAGCGTGCGAGTAAGGACTGCACAATCCTTAATACGTCCCATCATAGAGGAAGACGCCAGCCAGTAGTCTATTCTGGTGTGGATGTCGTGGTAGGCAGAATAGTGTGTGTAACCTCCCTGTGCTGCGTTTCTGTGCTTCCATACATCCTCCATGTCCATACTAATGAGTTCCGCTAATAATATTTGTGCAGCAGCTGTAGGCTTGCGCGGTGGGCCGGCTAATCTATCCACAGCCGGGTTAAGCACTAAATTAAAGTCGCCCCCCCGCCCATAATATCTGTGTTTTAGAATAAGTGCGTGTGACTGTCGCTAGGTCATGGTAGAATTCCGGGGAGTCATAGTTCGGGCCATAGACATTGATGACTACAAGATCCATGCCCATCCCCTCGCAGTGGGAAATCACAAATCTGCCCTCCTGGTCTGCCTTCACAAGCGACAACTTCAGTTTCGATCTTGGGTTAACCCATGTCAGTACGCCCCTGGAGTGCGTTGTAAACCCAGCCGCTGTGGTTACCCACCAGTCCCCTACCGAGCAGCATCTTACTAGAGAGTGGAAGGTGGGTCTCCTGTAGGAGGGCCAAGCCTACCCTCTGCCGCTGCAAGTAGCTTAAGACCCTTCGGAGCTTTCGGTGGTCGTTAAGGCCCCGAACGTTCCACGTGAGTACCCTGAGCACAGCTGGCTGATCACATGCAGTCGGCTCTATTGTGTCTGTCATGTCTCTTATGTGAATGCATCTCGTGTGGTGTGAAAGCTCGTGTGCCCCAGGTGGGCAGTGTGCGTACATGTAGGTGAAATTTGTCTCCCCCCTTCAACTTGCTTAGAAAACAACAAAGCTGTCCCTCCCCCATCCCCCAACGGTCAACTTTGCGAAACAGAGAACCAGTGAGCTTCCCCTCCCCCCTCCCACAGCAGACCTCCCTCAACCTGGCCTTGCCGAGCCCCCTCCCTTCCCCCTCCCCCTTTTCCCCCAATTCCAACTGTAACAAGAAGTACCTCGAGGTGCATTGCGCGCAGGGGGCAAGGTTGCCTGACAGCCTGTATACTCTGACGTTGCACATTATTCTGCTGCAACCGCGCCCCCGCTACCGCCACGCCCTGATGTTTGCGCCTTTAGAGTGAATAAACATGACCAATATCTGCAATCTAGAAGTCCTGGCACAGTCCTCTCCCTTCTCCCCCGCATATCAACAGATCCGGCCACGTGCATCCATACTAAGTCAATCAATGGAATGTCTTAGTTCTAGCAGTGACGCAAAGGTGGACGGACCCCCGCCACCAGCAAATCCTACCGTACTTTTTGTTGTTCAAAGTTACTCCTGTTCATCAAGGTGACTGCTTCCTACTCCTTGGTCCATGGATCGATTAGCGCCGCTGTTCTGATCCTTCAACCAGTTTTTTAGCGCCTGTTGTAGCACCCTCGTGTCCATAAATATATGTGAGTGGCCCTGCCGGTTCACCCTCAGTTTAGCCGGATACAGCATTGCGTAGTCCAGGCCAAGTTCTCTGAGCCGCTTCTTGTACGGTATGAAATGCTTACGTGCCTCTTGTACTTTTGCTGTAAAATCCGGGTATAGTGAAATCGCCGAACCTTCATATTGTAGCGACGATTTAGCTCTAGCCAGCCTTAGGGCAGTATCTCTGTCGCGATAATTAAGCAATTTTGCTATGATTGGGCGGGGGGGAGCGCCCGGGTGCGGGCGCGGGCCCAACCTGCGGTGCGCCCGTTCCACCACAAACATCGTTGAGAACACGTCATCTCCCAGAAGGGTGGTGAGAAGTTTTTCCACAAACGTTTCCATGGAGCCTGTCTGAGTGGTTTCCGGCAGGCCCGTGATTCGGAGGTTACAGCGTCGTGAGCGGGCTTCCAAATCCTCTGTCTTGTCCTGTAGTGTCTGCATAGCCCTCTCCAGTTTTTTGTGTCCCATATCCAGTTCCGTCTGGGCCTCCTCCACTTCTGTTACCCTTCTATCCAACATGTCAAGTCTTTAAGCATGTTTGTCCAATCGTTCCGCCTGTCGTGTATTTCTATAGGTTCTGAATCGATCCCCCTATTCCTGACCCTATTCTGGTTAAACTACCTAGCTAGTTAACTAACAGTCAGCCCATGAGGCAAGAAAACCCCCATGATGCAGATACCGTTATCTGACGCAGTCACACTACGGCACAGGAACGTGTTATCTGATTAGGTCATAACGCTTGAGATCTAATTAGACAAGCGACATTCCTCCAGCCCCTGATAAGGCATACGACGTTCTCATAACAAATCAAACCTATGACAACCTGGATAATCCGTGCGGCCATTGTTTTGATTTCACAGAGAACTTTAGTAAAGAATGTGCTAACGAGCAAGTCGTATGACATCTTTATTGACGTACCTATGTCCATCCTTACGTCAATCCCGGCACCTTTAAGGTATAAATATTGCCGACCTTGCCCTATGCAAACACACGCGTGGTGACAAGACGGAGCAGCCATACTTGCCGAAGCCGAGAGCAGAAGCAGACCCCGCAGGCAACAGCCCCGCCTTCCTGACGCGCTGAGAGACGCGCTGCTATCTCAAGCCGAGAGACCCAGCACCGGCGCTTCCGGGTAGCCCTCGCAGGCAGCCTGGAATATCGAGAGCAGAGAAAGAGATACCATTCCTCATTCATCCTAAATTCCAGGTACAGAACTGAATAACCCCTCACAGAGAATTCTTTAGTTATTCACTTGGCAAAAAAAAACTTAACTTAAACTGTAACTTTCTATTCCCGCCCACGCATTAGACTTAGGTCAGGTACACGGGGTAGGCGTATTTAGAAACACCAGCTGAGTACGTTTAGTCAAATGTATATGTGTATGTAAATATATTTTAATCATTTTAAACATCATATGGCTCAGAAACCATATCAATGTTTTTACAGTATTATTTTATACTATTGCTTCTAATGTATGCACTTTACTTAACAATAAGTATTGCAATAATATCGATCCATTTCTCTTGTACGAGAAAAGAGACTGATCAATAAATAACACCTTTTATTGAACACGCCCGTCTCTTCCTTTTCTCTACATGCTGATGAGACTAAGAATGCACGTACTGACTGAGTAAAATAATTGCCTTGTGCTCACACGACTCTTGAGATTGACTCTTGATTAGGGGAGAGCAAAGTTGTCATGTTCTATGGTTGTCAGAAACTAAATCCCTTCTTGTCTAATCAGGGGAGTTAATCCTTCCTTGAACATTCGAGAAAGTTTCTAGCGAACTCTGAGCTTAGCTGGCAAACCCAAAAATTAAGTCTAGTATCGACAGTAGTAGACCTAGTTAACGTCTGGTCTAGGCCTTTACTGCTGTAGGTACTATTCCAATGCGCAGAGCCTATTGGGAAAATAGGAACTACACTACATGGCGCCCAACGCGTTTGGAAAGGGCGATAAAACTAACGTAAGACATTTAGAGTAACTCAGTCGTGCTTTCTCACTCAGACCCCTTTTCCCAAATACTCCAAAGACGTCTGGAGTGGGTGAAAGGTTATTATATCCTCCAAAACCTCGCAGGAGGGAACTCCTATGTATGGTTCTTGGTCTAGTCAACGTTGAAGGATAAAACAGTTCCAGAATATTGTGCATCTAATCTCTGTTTCCATAAAGAAACCTGATCTGCAAACAAACATAATACCATCCTGTCAGTAAAATGGGAGACAGTGATGGAGAAAGAGAGGCAATTAGATTAGCCACTGAAATAGCAGATGCTGATGCTACCATGCAAGCAGCAGACGCGGATATAATACTCATTCCGGTCATTAAAAGGAGATCTATAACCTTAAAACTTATAGAAAATGGACTGACACCTAGAGGTGGCACAGTCATATTCGTAATTGAGGCACACGAATATCGGCAGACAGAGGTATACTATACATGGATACATTTTCCAGCAGCAAATGCTGTAACAAAGTACTTCCACTATTACAAAGTAGAGGAACCTCCTAATGAGTACACTCCTTTCGAGGAGGTGGAAGTACCACTCAAATTCCAAGAGCATTTGCTCTTATTTGATGGCGCCCTAATACATAACAATCACATTACAAGGCTCGGTCCTTTAGGTAGACCAGGAGCAACGTGGCCGGTCTTAGCCGGATACACACCACACCCAGACATCGAAGGAATGTCTACAGGAGAGCTGTTAATACAGCTAAAACAATTACTAAAAATTCATAGACAATTAGTTCAGTATGTAATGCGGACTTCAACAATTCAGCCAGCGATTAAACTTCCACAGCTGACCCCTCACCAGGGGAACACAAATAAAATTACACCACAGAACATCCAATCCTGCCTAGGTAAAGTTCCAGCTAAACGGGAACAGATACCATTCTGGTTGGCACAGAAAATTACCCAAATAGAGGCGGTGTTTCCTGACACCACCCCGCTGGAAAAACACAGGATTCTGACTATATGTCTCCCAATGGGAATCGCACCACACATTGAGGACTGTGACACTTGGGGTACAGTCTTTGCTTCCATCTATACAAAAACGCACGGTGTTCCATCCATTTCGGTAATACCAGATGTGCTAAAACAAATTCAAGATGAATACGGTCCAGAACCTGCTTTAACTCTTGGTATGAAATTACTGAAAGACTTCAAGCAGGTCTCGGCTATATTATTAGCCAACATAAAAGGTGAAGCAGCAAACGTGGCGATCCGCCAGAGGTTAAAAGAGACAGATATAGCAGACCAACCAGCTGAAATTGCCAGAATCATAGAAAAATCCTATGAAGAACTAGGCAGAGATAGTCTAGGTGGAATACCAGTAAAACCGCAACTGACTACAAGTCCAGAAAAAATATTTTTTAATAATAATAATAATTCACCAAAAAAGAACTGGGATGGAAACAAACAATCCAATCCTAAAGAAAAGAAATTCCAGTCCAGAGGAAGGTCTCCTAGGCGAAGAGAGAAATCTCCAAACCCGAGACAAAGGTCACCCCAGAGTGACCCCTCTGGGAATAGATATAACCTTAGAAATAGGGATAATAATAAAAAACCTGATAGATATCAAGACATTGATACACGTCCCTCTCAATCTTTTCAGAATTCCTCGCAGAAATCGGAAAGAAGAGGACGATCAGAAGAGCACGCCAAGTCCAAAGACAAGGAACCTGCTCAACTGAAAAAGAAATCACAATTTCCAAAAAAGAAGGTAGCCAGTATCAAGGTAGTTAACAATGCCGAGAATACTGAGGACACAACTGAAAAACGGAGAGTGGGCTCAGACAATGCTAGACAGCGCAGCAGAGGTGAGCATAGCTCGCAAAGTCCTTATGAATCATCTGGAGACAGTGGACACGAATGAATACCTTCAAGTGGAAACTGCAGACACCAGAGTTAGCAAGCCCCACAAGATATACGAGATAACATTACGTATAGAGGGAGATAAGACTAGGAAAATAAGGGGACTATTTTGGGATAACCTCTCAAAGGGTTATGACATCCTTCTAGCTGAAAAAGACTGGCCACCAGAGTTTGTCAGGGGGTGCCCTCATGGCGAAGAAGTAATTATGCCTGCCTTCTCGAATCAAATACCGATTCATAAAAAATATACACTTGCTAGAAAGTGGGCAGTGGCCTTAGCACCTGCTTTATATAAAAATCATGTAGGATGGGATGAGGATTCTCCTCCTCACAAAGTCCAGTTAAAATCACAACCAACTGCACAAAGGCAGTACCCAATTAAGCAAGAAGCTAAAAAACAAGTAAATGAAATACTAGATCAGCTAGAATACCAGGGGGTGATTGAAACTTGCACCTCACAAATGAACAATCCTTTGTTTCCGGTCGCCAAACCAGACAACTCATATCGTCTAGTTTTGGATTACCGACACCTTAACACATGTTGCAAAACCTTTGCAGTGCAAAACTCACACAGTGCTGCACTAATGAATAACATAGTGCGCAAAAAATACAAAACAACCTTGGACATCTCCAATGGCTTCTTTTGTCAAAACATAGCACCAGAGAGCAGATATTTAACAGCTTTCTCAGTAAATGGCACTCAAAAACAATTCTGTCGGTTAGCCCAGGGGTACAAGAACAGCCCGGGGGTATTCTCAGCGAGAGTAACAGAATTACTACAACTATATGATGATGGAGCATTATCTTATGTCGATGACATTTACTTAACAGATGATGACTTGGAGACTCACTTGAAAAGAGTGAACACCATAATACTTGGTTTCGCTGCAGAGGGTTACAAATTCAACTTCAAAAAGTCCAGAATTGCCCATCTGACGGTCCTAGTCTTAGGATATGAGCTATCAAGTGAAGGTAAAAGCCTGGCAGACAATTTCCTAGAGAAATGTGCCGTTATCCAAGCTCCTAAAACACTAAAAAACCTACAGTCAATTCTAGGCTTCCTAAATTTCGGAAGAACATATATTGCAAATTACGCAGAAAGGGTCAAACCCCTTTATGATCTAATTAAACCAGACTTTAAAAGATCCAGTTGGACTCAAGCACACACAGAAATTTTGAGATCCTTACAAACAGACATGCTAATTAAAACAAAATTAGAAACCCGTGATAATACACGCAACCTTGTGATCCGAGTCATCCCAGGGAGATGCGGATTCACATACCTAACCTCTAATGAGGGAGATAAGGTACCAATTGCATTCAAATCACATTTGTACACAAAAGCTGAACAGAGATTCAACAACAAAGGAAAAATTGTTCAAGCAGTTCAAACCGCAATAGCTAGAGAAAAAGACATAGCTGACGGTAGACATATCACAGTCAGAACAGCTGAATCAGCCTTTGAGGCATTAACAACACCGTGTAATTTACCAACAACAACATTGGATCCAGAATGGTTACAATGGGTAAATTCAATCACAACGGACAAAGTATATTACTTCTTTGATCCAGAACTAGAAGAATTGGAAAATCTAAAATATGAAAAGACGTATCCTCTGCCAATCGACATTCTGCCTCTACGACATTACGCCTGTGTAATCTATACAGACGGACATGCTCAACCCTCCGTTTGGGGAAAACAAGCATACAACCCCACATGTGAGATTACAAAAGAAGTGTGGCGCGGAGGTAAACTAAGACCTCTATTAACAAAGACACACTCAGTAGAAACCAATTCAGAACAACAAACTGAAATATTAGCTTTGAAAATGGCGCTAGATAATGCGGATCGCGAATTCCCGACACTTATAGTGTCAGATTCATATTACTGCGTCAAAGCATATAACAAGGATTTGCAGACATGGATTCAGAACGGTTACAAAGATGACACAGATGCAACAATAAAGCAGAGACTGCTCTGGGAACAAGTAGCTCTTTTGAAAAAAGAACTACCAAAGACTCACGTGACACACTCACTGAGTCACCAGCGTGATGGCGTTCACGTTGTAGGGAATTCATTGGCTGAAACAGCCGCAGCGGCAGCCAGTAAACAGGCTCCCGTAGATCGAAAAAAGCGTACATTAAAATACATTGACGGCGAAACATTGCTGGCGGTGAAAACGTCATCAAAAGGCGACTGCTCAGCGTTACCGATCAATTATCCACTCAATTATACATACATAATCGATGCAAACTCCGTCCCTTTTGCTCGAATCCCTGGAGTGGGGGATAGAGTGATTCCAAACATGGACAGGAGAAACTTGTTAATCGCAGACGCACACATGGGCGAGGGTCACAGACACCTTAAATTAAAAGATTCTCTGGAAGAATTACAATCACGGTACTGGTGGCCAGGCATGAGCCTGCACTACACCATGTTTGTAAAAAACTGCCCAAACTGCAACAGAGATCGCAGTGGGGAGAGAAGCAGTTTAATACCTCGTCGAATCAAGGCAGATAATATTACCAGCAAAAAGAATGGCTTGCGATTAACATATACAGGCTAGTTCCACTTATAATGTAGATCCACAGCACTCGGCTGACGTCCGGACTGTTATACAAGATTTGCGAGTCTAAATGGCATATACGCTAAGAGCATGCTACGTTCGACCATTTCTTTCACTCAAGCAAACCAGCCTGGGGGGGAAACATGGCCAAATGAGCACAGCCCAGCGGGAATCTTCTCACTTCCTTCCTGAGGGTATGGGACGGTGTAAAGAAAAAACCAAGGCAGAAAGCAATCTATAATAGAAAGGATATTAGGTTCGGGAGCTGGGTGGGTCAAACATCTAATAAGGGTCCAACGTAGTCTAAATAACTTGCCAAGAAATTCTCTGAAGGGATTCAGTCCGTACGAATTATTATTCGGAACTAGGATGTTGATCTCTGACCTTGATAGTCAGACTTCAGTGGTAATAGAAAAAACCTTTGATGTCAAAGACCGTTTGGCTATTTTGCAGGACTTAAAAAAAAAACAAGAAAAGACCTGAGCAACATACAGTTGAAACAACAGCCAACGACCACTGAAGATTCACCACCTGTCCCAGCAAGACCTGTCTGGATTCCAAAAGTCGGGGATCTAGTCAGGGAGAAGATCGCGGTAAAGAAGGAATTTGGGCCTTCTTACAGAAAAGCAGTTCCTGTCTTGTCTGTCAACGAGACAAGATCAGTTGTACTACCGCCACTTGCTGGAAAAAAGGAGAACCGAGTTGTATCCATCGACCTGGTAAAACCACAACATGTGGCCGATAACAAACAGTAGGCCAAGTGGACTCCCAATAAGTAGCAGAACACCAAGGTTTGCTACCAGTACAGAGGTCCTATCAAAGAGGCTCATCACATTCGAAACGCCTACAGAAGAACAACAAGGACTATGCAACAATGCAATAGAACTAAGACCTCTGAAAACCCAAATAAAGACATTTAGCAGAGAGACACCAATCTATACTGAAGTACCAAGTGAAAATGCAAAAAACAAAAATCCTGAACCAATTGGAACAATTGACAGAACTGCATCTGGTTACTTCATCAACTTCGATGATTCCTCTGACGGCTTCAGTGAACAAAAGACACAGCCATCATCAAAATCCTTTAAAGACAAAACTAAGGAACTTTTGAAACAACTGAAAGAAACATATCTGGTTTCTCCATGGATTGAATTTTGGGTGGGTTTTGGTGCATTTATCCTCATACTTTGGCTCATCATGGTATTTACCTTGGGACGCTTCATTGAGGGAAAATATGCTAAAATGGACACAGCAAGTCAGAACATCAACTTGGTCCTCAAACCACACACATCTTCACACGTCAAGAAACGAGAACTTTCTTCAGAACTTTCTTCAGCCAACTTCACAGCAATTCCAATACCTGGTGGGGTAGCCTGGGACAACACTGACTATGAAATTTATGGTCCGGTCGAGATCCTGAAATATCCACACCAAATCAAGATCTCCTTGAGTGATTTTGCAAAACCAAACTCATTTGCTGATGATTGGGACTTTGAAAGTATAAATAATATGATGTCTGACTTAGTAATGTCTGCTAAATTTACAAAACATGATTATTTGCAGGGTTAGTATGTATTGCTATAACCATTATGGTAACCATTTCTTGCATAAATCTGCACAACCTAGAAATGTTTTAAATTATAATCAATGGGAACATTGTGCTACACCTCCAAAAGGGAGCTCTAGAACCGTTTATGACAAATATCAGGTTTTAACATAACTAATGCTGAAACATTTTATTACAAATTGTCAAACAAGACAGGGATGAAAACCATGATAACCAACACAAAATTGATTTATTCTGATTCGTTCTTTGAAAAAATGAATACTTTTGGATTTGATTATTGGGACAAAAATGTTGATTTGAAAAGTGTTTGGGGTACAAAAGAATGGCAAGTACAGGGTTTAGAAGCTTTGTTTAGAGCCTGCATGATCCCAGAACAAATGATATTTTTAAATGACACTGTTCAACAAACCACCTGTCTTGGCTTAGCCAAAATCAAAGATTTAAATAACCTGTCTATTCCAAAGCCGACAATGTTTAGCAATAGCTCTCAAACAGATGAAGAAATAGACATAAACCATATACTTAACCAAAACAGAACACATCCTGATTGGAAACAATGGTTAATCTGGCCCACAGATACAAATAACTGTCAAGATAGATTCCTGAATAAAACACAGGGTTTCAAAATGACCAGGCCAGACCCTAGATATCCTCAAAGACATCACCCAGGGATAATAACAACCTACAGTGTGGGGAAATTATGCCTTCAATGGCTACAAACTTCCACACTGCCTGAAATTAAGCAACACCTAACTTTACTTACTGATGGTGCTGACTTGCGTGATTTCATACTGGGACCACGCAAACAGCGTCATAAGCGTTTCATAGCAGCCTCTGTATATGCAGCATACAATGAGGCCTGGAAGGTTACTCAAATTGAGACAGCAGAGAGAATACGTGAAATTGATCGTATTAATTTGGAAAAATCACTTTCTGTAGTGGACAATGGGTTAATGACTCTGTCCTCCAGAATTTTTTCATTGGACAGCATTGTGTCTTCAGCAATCAATATATTATCGCAAGACTTACTGTTATTACAACATGGACAGTCACAATTGCGTTCTATTGTACAGCTTGGCTGGACGTTACAAAATCTGCGTTCAGGCTATGTGCCTTGGCGTTTAATCAACACAACGTCACTATTCCAAATCTTTAACCTTACTGATAGACAAATCGGTATGGCGCAGAAGGGTGCTGATTATACAATCTTGAGCATTGAAAAACTAGAAAGATTACCAATGACAATGTCAGAACGACCTGTCAGTGAATGGATAATCCACGGAATCATAAATATTCCAATCTCAACCTTCAGGTTTCAATACTGCCAAAAATATATACAGGCTGGCATGTACGAGAAATTGGGAAAGGGGTACCTTAAAACAACTTGGAACCTGCCCTATTCACATGCATGTGTCAGTAACAAAGGACAGAAAGTGTTTCTTAGTGGCAACAATTGTGCTATGTCACTAAGCGGCACGCTTCTGTGTAACGGTATTAGTTTGCACGGAGCCTGTGAAGGGAATTCATACAACCTTTCATGTCACCAGCAAGGCGCACCTGCAACTGAAATAGAACCATTCTTTCAAAGACTCTATAATGGGAGTTACATTCTTATTGTAGACCGCAGATGTTGTAGTCTTATGCCCGGGACTCCTTATCTCGTCACTACGACGGCGAAGGTCAAGTGCTGTGGACGTTCTTTGTTCCCCAGCTCCTTTCCAGACAGGGAGGCGAGGGCATGGCCCAGTTTGAAAATTACTTCTATTCGAATAGATACTTTAAGCAGAATGAAAACAGTGCTTCTTCAGACGCCTACAAGGCTCACGTCATCTAAAGAAACGTATGATCTACAAGTCGCAAGGACGACTGCAGAGATACATACATTATTATCAACTAATTCCCCCGTACATTTCGCAGAAATCCTGAGCGAAATCTTAAATATTTCTGATACCACTGGGGTCTCAAAGGTATTTAAGACAGTATTTTCGATGGCATTAACACCATTCAAAGCCATACTGGGTATTTTTCCAGATTTCGTCCATTCGATTTTTGGCGGACTTCCCCTGATCCTAGGACTAATTGCAGGAATCCTATTCCTGGTCCTTATTTTTCGTTATGGCAACCCATGTCACAGATCAAACTCTCGCGACAATGGAAGATACGATCCTAGCCATTGGATACCGGGACCGGATATCAAAAATCCTGGGACTCTCCCGGCTTAGAGACCTAAACATGACTTGGTTTCTATCATTTCGACCAATGTGGCAAAGGTGTGTTTTACCTGTACTAAGGTGTCTGCTATGCGGAGAAGAATGCGTGTTAGACACCTGTCTGACGCTACAATCGGATGCGCCGGTGGATGCAGATACACTGTTGGTTCCTACCAAGGTTCACGCACTGTGCTGCCCTCAAAGGCTGCCAATTCTGATGACGGCATTCCTGGAATCTTCACCACTGCGATTGAAGAGTAGTGAAGTTCAAGATGAAAGCAGCATCGAACAGGTACGACCTTCTGTCAGCAATGCAAATCAGAATGTCAATGGAGACAATCATGCGCACGAATGCATGGTTACCCCTATTTCCGACTTAGAGGAACTTTCCCATGAAGCTGTTGACAGTTTTTTCGAAAGCCTGAATGATATGATGTTCTCTCCGGAACAGAAATAGAGACTTTTGAGTAAACTCGCACACGGCGTTCCCTGAATTCGGCCTTCAACTTTAAAAATAAAGTCACATGAACAATTACAATCCAGTTCACGGACAGCAACCTTTTTCAGCAAGCCCTTAAAATATTTTTCTATATATTTTTTCCACGGGACACTGATCTTCTGCTTAAAGTAAGAAACTATTCCTAGAGAACTAAGATTTCTATTTTTAGATACTTTATATAGACTTTAGCTGCCCGCTGGTATGTTCACAAAATATATTATGTGATGAAATGGTTTCGACTTTTCTTTCTGTATAGCCATATTAAGAGCCATTTCATGTGTATTTCTCATATACCAACAAGCAATAATGCATAAAATGCGTGCTTACTTTTGCATTTAATTCATAGCTTAAGTGCATACAATATATGACTGCAATTTTTCAGTATATTTGAAAATTTCAAAATGCATTTATGTATTTTGGGGTGGTAAGGTATACACTATACTCTATAGTATGTTGTACTATGTTATACTATGCATAGATTAGTAGATATGACCATAGTTAGCGTGGAGTGGGTGTCGTGTATTTCTATAGGTTCTGAATCGATCCCCCTATTCCTGACCCTATTCTGGTTAAACTACCTAGCTAGTTAACTAACAGTCAGCCCATGAGGCAAGAAAACCCCCATGATGCAGATACCGTTATCTGACGCAGTCACACTACGGCACAGGAACGTGTTATCTGATTAGGTCATAACGCTTGAGATCTAATTAGACAAGCGACATTCCTCCAGCCCCTGATAAGGCATACGACGTTCTCATAACAAATCAAACCTATGACAACCTGGATAATCCGTGCGGCCATTGTTTTGATATCACAGAGAACTTTAGTAAAGAATGTGCTAACGAGCAAGTCGTATGACATCTTTATTGACGTACCTATGTCCATCCTTACGTCAATCCCGGCACCTTTAAGGTATAAATATTGCCGACCTTGCCCTATGCAAACACACGCGTGGTGACAAGACGGAGCAGCCATACTTGCCGAAGCCGAGAGCAGAAGCAGACCCCGCAGGCAACAGCCCCGCCTTCCTGACGCGCTGAGAGACGCGCTGCTATCTCAAGCCGAGAGACCCAGCACCGGCGCTTCCGGGTAGCCCTCGCAGGCAGCCTGGAATATCGAGAGCAGAGAAAGAGATACCATTCCTCATTCATCCTAAATTCCAGGTACAGAACTGAATAACCCCTCACAGAGAATTCTTTAGTTATTCACTTGGCAAAAACAAACTTAACTTAAACTGTAACTTTCTATTCCCGCCCACGCATTAGACTTAGGTCAGGTACACGGGGTAGGCGTATTTAGAAACACCAGTTGAGTACGTTTAGTCAAATGTATATGTGTATGTAAATATATTTTAATCATTTTAAACATCATATGGCTCAGAAACCATATCAATGTTTTTACAGTATTATTTTATACTATTGCTTCTAATGTATGCACTTTACTTAACAATAAGTATTGCAATAATATCGATCCATTTCTCTTGTACGAGAAAAGAGACTGATCAATAAATAACACCTTTTATTGAACACGCCCGTCTCTTCCTTTTCTCTACATTCTGATGAGACTAAGAATGCACGTACTGACTGAGTAAAATAATTGCCTTGTGCTCACACGACTCTTGAGATTGACTCTTGATTAGGGGAGAGCAAAGTTGTCATGTTCTATGGTTGTCAGAAACTAAATCCCTTCTTGTCTAATCAGGGGAGTTAATCCTTCCTTGAACATTCGAGAAAGTTTCTAGCGAACTCTGAGCTTAGCTGGCAAACCCAAAAATTAAGTCTAGTATCGACAGTAGTAGACCTAGTTAACGTCTGGTCTAGGCCTTTACTGCTGTAGGTACTATTCCAATGCGCAGAGCCTATTGGGAAAATAGGAACTACACTACACGCCAAGCGGTCCATCCTATAAGTTAGTGCGTCGATCTTAGTGCTCAGAGAGGATATACTTGTCTGCAAGCCTTTTTCCATAGACATGAGGAGTGTCTTTATATCCGTCCCCATCACCTGTTCTACTTCTGGATGTGCTGCGGCGCTGTTCGCTGTCGGTGCCCCCTGCAGCTGCGAGCGTCTCTGCGAGAAGGGCAGCTTACTCTGCGTTTTGTCACCCATCCCCATCTTGCCAGCCAGTCTTCGGAGATGGTCGAAGGACATCCACGCAAATCGGCACCCGCGTGAACTACACGCTGTAAGGTGCCGAGTCACAACACCCTCCTGCTCCACTAGTGTGTAGTAAAGTGAAGCCGTTAGGCGAGGCCTACATTTAGGCCCCGGGTAGCACCAGCGCGCCTCTCCACTTCTATAGGGTCTGCATACGAGCTGCTGGCTGCGGTGTGTTTTAGTGTTCCCCACGCTGCTGGGAGGGCTCCACAATCACCACTAATGTGTCAGAGCGTAGCTTGCGCTCTCCTCCTCCGTTCATGTCCTCCACCCTGCACGTCCAGGTGGTAGGGGCTACACTTCTTTCCTCGGCGGTCTCCCTGTCATCCAGCTCCCCTGGGGGGGGGGCCTGCAGTGTGGCTCAGCTATTTATACTGGCCTCTGGGCCACCGAGTCTCTGCTCCCCTTCTGCCTGCGTAGCAATTGTGCGCAATTGCCCCTGTCGCGCTAAGGTCCTGACTTGTGTCACTTAGGGCGGGAGTTCTGTCCACCAGGCCCCAACCAGGAGCTGGGCACGTCTCTCCCCCCGTGCCGGCAATGGGGTCTCGGGGGGGGGGGGCTCCCCAACCTCATGCAGGGTCGCCCTGCACAGTGCCTCCGCTCCTCTGACATCCCACTATGTGTGCCCTTACTTCTGGTCCGCACCGCTTCCCAGGCTCTGATGTGTGGAGGGTGAGCCGCTCCGAGCCGCCGCTTCCCTCCGGCCTCAACCCGTGAGCTCCTGGCGTTGTCTCTGGAGTCAGTTGTGGGAGGGGGGGCACGTCAGCTGTGCTGTTCGTCCCGAGGGGTCCGGCCTCCACTTCCGTTATGCCGCGTTGTGTCCCCCCACTCCAGCCGCACGTCGCGTCATGCACTCCGGTCCGGCCGTTCGCCCCAGCCCGAGGCTTCTGGGCCTGCAAGATCGCGGCCGTTCGCAGCACCTCACCCGTCTTCGGGGCTGCCTGATCTCGGAGCAAAGGACTCCGCCAGCCGCACAATCTGACGGCGGATTCGGGAGAGGTCCGGTGCACTGCAAAATTCGCTCTGGCACAGGATAATGTAGGATTTTTATGAAGTAGCGTGGCGGAGCTGTGGTCTTATGTGGCCATCGCGGTTGCCAGAAAGCTCCGCCCCCCCTCGTTGTATTTAGGAGATGTTGTAACCCTACTTTTGTTTTGCCGATCAGGACTATATTGTCTGCATAGAGAAGACAGGGAAGTGCAGTGTCTCCTAATTTCGGGGGATGTGGGTTACAGCCGATTAGCAGCGGAACTAAATCGGCTGTTTACAGATTAAAGAGAGTGGGTGCCAAAACACAGCCTTGTTCAGGCCTTTATCCGTGGAAATGCATTTTGATAGGATGGTTCCATTACCCAACTTCATCTGTAGTCACGTACGTCCGTATGCAGGTTTATGATCAAGTTGAGTAGGGGCTGAGGAAGTCCCCAGTGATCTAGTTTAGACCAAAGTCTGGTGCGGTTAACATAATCAAAAGCGACCTTGTAATCAATAAAGCAAAGATAAAGTGACGATTGTGTTGCTGCTGCCTTGTTCATAAGCATGGCCATGCTTAATATGTTGGTTGTTGTCCCTACTGATTTTGTGAGGACAGTCTGTTGGAGAGGTATTGCAGATTTTTCTTTCACCCAAGCCTGAAGGTACTCCAATAACAATCCAGCAAAGTATTTTGCTTCGTTGTCTAGTAGAGCTACTAGACTATAATTTTGAGGTTCCAGCTTGTCACCAGATTTATGGATAGGGGAAATGATTGATCCTCTCCATGAGCTGGGCAGGATGTTCAGCAATCTGATTTCTCTGAAAGGTGAGTCCAGTGCTTCTGCCCAGAAGGTTGCCTCCTGTTTGTAAAGTACTGGTGGAATTCTATTTGGGCCAGGAGCAACTTCTCTTCTCCCCTTTCCTATCTGCCTTTTGATAGCGTCGATTTGAATAGTTTGATGGCCATTATTTGGTTGATCTGGCCCTGATTTCCCAGAGTCGACGCAATTGATTTTGACCCAGTCCTTGAGTGTCATTTGAAAGTCGGGTTCAGTTTGACAGGCTTGGGGCTTCTCGCTACATTCAGTGCCTTGTTGAAAGTGAGACCCAAGATATTTCACCCAGGCTTCTTCTGTGATGTTTGTGGAGACGCTATCATGATTATGGTAAATGAACTGGTTTATGGTACCCCAGAATCTGGTGCTATTGTTATGCTTGACATTGTCATTCAGTTTAGCCCATTCATTCCACTCCATAGCTCTATTTGCATCCCTTTTTAATTTTTTTGGGCAATACCTCTTTCTACTTCCTCCCATCTTCGCAAGCTTCTTGAGAGTATAAAGTGAATAAATAATTTCTCCTTAGAGGTGCAGATCTCGCCATTACCCAAAGTGTAGTCATAGATATTTGCCATAAATTGATCATTTCTGATCCCGGCAGTTCTGCATTCCATATCTTATCTGGCAGCATGGGAGGGCCATCTTCACTTTGTACCAATGCCTATACCACAGGCTCCTCTGTAGTTCTTTCTCCTCTTCTGTTCTGCCCCCTATATTCGATTTTTCTCGAGACCAGCTTATAAGCTGTTAATACTTGAATCTAGAAAGTCTGTGATTTGTGCAGTCTGCTAGAGAATCCCATGAAACCAGAGTTCCTTCTTCAAATAGCTTATCCCAATGCTCTATTCCTGCACAGCTAAAGCATCTTGTAAACACAGAGGGGTCCCTGGAGATTTCCATATCGGGGCCATACTACTCTAGTATGAAATTCAAAAGACTCCTCTAGCTTGGATCCGCACTTCGCATGCTGCAATGATCCTCGCCAGGAATGCGCATGTGCAGGCTCCCGCGCCTGCGCAGTTCCAAAGAAGAAGGCTAGATGGCCCAGGAATGCCAGGATGACCCCGCGATAAGGTAAGTTTTATTTTAAATCTCATCCTAAGGCTTTTTAATTACAGTTAATATTGTGGGCAGGAGGCGGGCAGGAGGCGGGCCGCGGGCGGGCAGCCACGTCTGTTACGCCCCCGAGTGTGTGGAGATTTGCCCCGTTTCTCCGCCTTCATTGCGAAAGGCGGAAGGGGCAAATCTCCGTACATTCTGTGGGCGGAACGGAGATGTCCGCCCACCCCTACTAATTTCTACTTCCTTAATCATATTCCAATGGTATCTTGCCTTGTTTTCCAAGCTAAAAGTTTCCCACACCCTTCCCAATATTCATAGGGTCCCAACTACTTGGTCTGCACCCTTCCTTCCAAAGACACTACTAAATGCCCATTAGCCTCCTTTAATTTGCCATAAAGCTAGCGCATCTACGGTGAGAGGATTGGTAGCATGCCGATTTAGGATTGCTTTTTTTTCGTGCCCCGTACACCTCTTTCAGTAGCAGCTCACAGGGGAGCATATGGGCTCTTCTTGTGTCTCGTCCATTGAATACAGGCACAACATTGTGGCAGCTTCGGGCTCTCCATGGTTGATTGCTATTCCCCAATTGCTTCTGGATCAGCGACTGATTGCTCGCATTTGCCTGACGGTGAAGGTTGGTGGTGTCAGCACAGGGGGGCTGAGTCCGCGTTACCCGGTTGATGAGGTTGGTGGAGCTGCATGGATTGAGCCTATGAGCCCCAAGAAGAGTGCCGGGGCTGAGCCCAGCAAACCACGCTGAAATCCCCCTCTACTACTGGGAAATCTGGCTTGCAGAAAAATAGAGGCAAGTGGCCAGCCCAAAAGCACAAACTTCCATTGGAAGTACTGCCACAGGTAAAAGTTGATACTCCCTGAGTTTGGGGTATTATATCTACTAAGGCATCAAGACCAGATTTGCAGAGGGTAAACGGATCACTGACAGAATATCGAAATCAAAAAAATCGACATACAAAAATATCGAGTCAAAAATATCGAAGTACAAAATATCGACAGCCTATCTTCAAACAGGTAAGTACCAAAATATCGACTCCAAAATATCGACTTACAAAAATATACACTGTAAAAATATCGATTTTTTTAAATATCTTAAAATTAAGTTAAAAATAATATATATAAATATATTTAATATACACTTAGAAATAATTATTAAATAAATGTAATATTAATAAATAATTAATATAAATAAAAAAATGATATCACCAAAAATAATACATATATATATATATATATATATATATATACATATATATATATATATATATATATATATATATAAACATATTAAATAAACATATTAATATAATATAATTATTTCATTTCATTTCATTAAATTAATTTAATTTAAATTTAATTTTACTTTATTTTTACACTGTACCCCTGTACCCCAAAAACCCAAAACTGACCCTGAACCCTAAAAATGCCCCTTTACCCAAAAACTAAAAACTGACCCTGAACCCTAAAAATACCCCTTTATCCGAAAACTAAAAACTGACCCTGAACCCTAAAAATACCCTTTTACCCAAAAACTAAAAACTGACCCTGAACCCTAAAAATACCCCTTTACCCAAAAACTAAAAACTGACCCTGAACCCTAAAAATACCCCTTTACCCAAAAACTAAAAACTGACCCTGAACCCTAAAAATACCCCTTTACCCAAAAACTAAAAACTGATCCTGAACCCTAAAAATACCCCTTTACCCAAAAACTAAAAACTGACCCTGAACCCTAAAAATACCCCTTCACCCAAAAAACAAAAACTGACCCTGAACCCTAAAAATACCCCTTTACCCAAAAACTAAAAACTGACCCTGAACCTTAAAAATTCCCCTTTACCCAAAAACTAAAAACTGACCCTGAACCCTAAAAATACCCCTTTACCCAAAAACCCCAAACTGACCCTGAACCCTAAAAATACCCCTTTATCCAAAAACCCAAAACTGACCCTGAACCCTAACAATACCCCTTTACCCAAAAACCCAAAACTTAAATTTAATTTCCAAAACCAATTACTTTTATTTACAAAGTAAATTTTATTTAATGGTCAATTATTAATTAATTAACAAATGTAATTAATTAACATATTTAATTAGTTATTATTCAATTACTCCCCACACTATCCCCCTATAAACTCACAACCCACTACAGAAATTAATTTACTAATTATTATTTATTTATTCTTTAAATATTTATAATTACTAATTATATTTTAATTATTTACCAAATAATAATTAATTAACAATTATTAATTTACATATTTAATTAATTAAATTTAAATTACTTCCCACCCTATTCCCCTATAAACCCACAGCCCGCTAAAAAAAATAATATAGTAAAAAGTAATGATTTATCAATTATTCAATTATTATTAATTACCAACTATAAATTAATTAATTAACAATTATTAATTAATTAACAATTACTATTATATTACATATTTATATAATTATATTTAAATTACTTCCCACCCTATTCCCCTATAAACCCACAACCCGCTAAAAAAAATAATATAGTAAAAAGTAATGATTTATCAATTATTCAATTATTATTAATTACCAATTATAATTTAATTAATTAACAATTACTATTATATTACATATTTATATAATTATATTTAAATTACTTCCCACCCTATTCCCCTATAAACCCACAACCCGCTACAGATTTATATTACACAATTATTACAAATTATAAAACACCTAATTTGACATTTTTTGTTGTCTATATTCTATCTACTCGATATTATGTCTAGTCTATATTTTTGATTCGATATTTTTGCTATTAATATCAATAGTAATCGATATTTTTGTAGTCGATATTATGTCTAGTCTATATTTTTGACTCGATATTTGTGTATGTCGATATTTTTGAGGTCGAAATTATGTCTGTGTACCAGGGTAAACATTGTACTTAACCTCATTTTACATACACCCCCCTTTATAAGCATTTCATCTCAGGCTTCAATTTAAATAGGGAGTCAAAAAGGGAACCAGAGAGCCACCAAGAGTACACAAGCTTTTTCTAATAATACAGGACTAAAAGTTAAAATCACTCCATCACTAAGATCGTATTTCAAAGTGAGGGAGACTGAATCTCAGGATAACTCTGACCCCCGCAAACATAAGGAGATGATGGGTGGTGCACTGTCACTTTTCAGACACTCACCCCCAGTCACCATTAGATTTGGGTTGAATCAATCATCATTCTTGAGTTCACTTTGCCACACCAGTTCAGACCCAGTCATATGCAAATCAGTCTTGACTCTGACCCCCAATAGGACATGGACTTATCCTAGGCTTCTCAAGCCTTTCAACCAGGGGTTATTGGGGAGGTGGATCTCGTTCTTTCACATTGGTTTCAGGTGCTCTCTCTGGATCTCCCAATAGAGAACCCACTAGTAGGTGGGGGGGTATTATTGACCCCATGCGAGATTCTTTACTACTCTCATCGTCAAGAGTGATTAAAGGTAAATTTGCAATATTTGAGAACAATCAGGAGAAAATTCAGGCCGCCTGTGGAAGCCTTGAGGCCAAAATAGTGGATATTACAGAGAGACTATCCTCCATGGAAACCCCACTTGGGGTTATGTGGAACAATAAGATGTATAATATGAGGGAGGGGTCCGAGGTTGAGGGGCTAATAAGTCAGATAAAAGTGTAGAAAACTGATAGAAAGTAAACTGTGTAGGAGGAGCTCAAGGGGTATGTATGAACTACCCTGCTTGGTTATTGGGAGGTTTCTCCAGGGTGACCACAGATGTTCAACATAATGGCCATTTTCTTTTAGCACACGGTGGGGAGCATAGGAGAAAAAATGAAAAAAGTGATTGTCCTCTTGTATAAAAAAAATTCAAGTACCGACCAGGGGTGGCTAGTTCAGTTGTGTGTAAAATTGTGACAATGACAGAAAAAAGACATAGCTTAAGGTTACTAACCTGGAATGTTTTGGATTGAGGGTTAATTCTAGAAGTAGGAAGATCTTAGAAGTGCTTCAATTATCAGATAATGTTATTATAATATTGTAGGAAATGCACCTACATTCTGAAGGATAGGGTGAGCTTGTAAAAAGGCAAAAGTGGATTAACCAATTTGCCTGTACTAGTCAGTCTTGTAATGTCAAAGGAGTAGCGATCTGATTAAAAGCTCTGCACAAGCCAAATTAGAGAGGTTTGTTTTAGACCCAGGGGGCAGATGGTTGATTGAAAATGTGAGGATGCATGAAATCAGATATACATTTGTTGGTTAGACTAATGGTGAATTCACAAAAAAAAATTCAGGAGTATATGTATCAGTTGATGAGGAATCTGAGGCTGGTAGGAGGCAAAGGGCGGGCCAGAAGAAAGAGTTTACTTACCAGAACAAAACATATTCGCATGCTTCCAGGATAGATTTCTTTTTAACAGACATACAGCTGCGGAAAAACATCAGTAGGGAAGTACATCAGCCAGAACATCCATCTGATCATGTTGCAGTAAAAATGTCAATCTCTTTTGCAAGTTCCCAGTCCTCACCCAGATAGAAGTTCATTAGGAGAGCAGGAAATGATAAATGCCCTGAAGAAAGACAAAACTAATTTTTTTTAATTAAATGAGGTTTCTACTTCCTAATATATAGTATAGGATGTTTACAAAGCTTTTATTTGAGGGAGGCTAATCAGCTATTTAGTGTACAGAAGATAAAAAAAATTCTCAGACAATATGAGTTGAGAATAGACGAGATACAGATAGAACTGGCAAGCAAAGTTCACTGCAGTGTAGAAGTGGGACTTTATGGCAATTTAAAGGAGGCTAAGGGACATTTAGTAAAGACCTACTTAGGGACTGACAGACGCACTCAGAAACTCATGCACCCACTCACAGACCCACTCAGTCATGTAGCCACTCACAGACTCACTTGGACACTCATGCACCGACTCAAAGACCCAATCAGACACTTACACCAATTAACTGATCTACTGAAACACTCATGCACCCATTCACACACCCACTCAGACACTCATGCACCCACTCACGGACTCACTGAGACAATTATGCACTCACTCATAGACTCACCAAGACACTCACATACCCACTCACAGACCTACTGAAACACTCATGCACCCACTGACAGACACACTCAAATTCAGTATCCTTCAGTATCCTTCGTTATGAGATCCAGTCCTACCCCAGTCAGTGTGCCTAGGCCATTGCCACCACAGTGCACAATTGTCAGGGGGTTGGCAATCCACAATGGTTTCAACCAAAGGCAGCAATTGATGCCACTTTAACACTCTGTGGCCAATCCAAGTAATGTCAACATTAGGCAAACGCAAGTCCTTTTCAATGACACTCTTTCTAGCACACTCTCTAGCCCAAAACATATAGCTGTGGCCCACAATCCACACTCTAACCATTTTGATGATAAGCAGCAGTAGCAGAGATGAGAATACTGGAGCTGAATGAGACAGTTTTCAGAATGAAAGGCAGTTAAAATGGAGGTGAGGTCCTGGTTTAAAACAAAAGATATTTGATTGGTTGCTGCAATATGCAGGTAAATAAAACTGGGTAGTGTCTTCAAGGGATAAGTTATGATTGGCTCTGGTAATAATAAAACAAATTATGCAAACTTGGATATGCTATTAATTGTACATAGTCAACTACACCTGCTGCAGTTGATTTTGTAACTAGTATGGCCCTTCTAGAATGTGCTGCGAACTTATGACCTACTGGTTCTAGTGGGTTGCTATGGAGACTCTGCTAGGAGAGTGTTGGGTGAAGGGAGTTAAAGAGAGAGTTGTATTTTTTATATTAGAAGTGTTCTGACTTATTGTTGAAGAATAAGAGTTTGTTTTCCTAGTGAGAGCTTTCTTATAAAGTGTAGTGTAGTTTTAAAGTTATAAAATAACCTAGCTAAATATGGTTTTGGACTCCCATAATAATTCTTGAATACGTCGCAACTGCCACAAATAATTCGCAAATATGCACAAATAGTCTTCCATTTTGGGCATCTTTGTAAGAGTGCATGAAACGTTTAACACATACTAACCATTAAGAAGTGATGTGCAAAAACGAAAATATGGAAGGCATGTTTTTGTTTGCGGCTTTTCATAGTATCAGAGAGTGCACGGTTGAAAGGGTTGCCATTAATTATTGTTTTGTATGAGAATGGTGTGCCATTCTTATGCGTACTTTTCACATGTTTTGAGAGTATTGACTCTATCTAATAAGAGCAAAAAAAAGTATTTGTCCAATGAACTCAATTTTCCAGAATGTGAATTAGATTGAACTTTTAAAAAAATATTTTGAAAAGGTAGATGTTTATATGAGGTTGACAATAGTGAGTATGATATACACAAAATATTGTAAGTGTATGAGGCTTTCTATGAGTGGTTATGTGAGTGTTTTTATATATTTATCAATGGGTGAGTAAGTCTCTTTCTGGGAGTGTAAGTATGTGACTGTTTGTCTGTGATTGAGGCTAGGTGTGTGAGAGGTTGCCTAACAATGTGTTTCCCTAGAATTGTATATCGCGCATGTGTTGTTTTGGTGCATGCTCTAGTTGGCATTAAAACAACTGCTTGCTAAGCTTTAGATTCATACTAAACAAAGTAGTAGAAACTCTGCAAAGTTTTAGAGGTCCATACATGATGTGCTGCTCAAAAGTAATGTTTTTCTTTGAACTCTGGGACTTGTAGTCGAATTTATTCTATGTTATAAGAGGACTACAAGTAACAATACTGAAAGGAAAAGATGCACTGGAGCAGTACATAACATATGAACCTGTGAAACATGGCAGCTATTTAGAAGATACCATTTAGGGTAGCTGTTCATAAGTTATAGGGCAGGTTTGTATGTGTGTATATAGTAATACACAAATATTACTGAGTCACATGTGTAGTTTGAGAGTCCTAGGCATAGCTAAATATGCAGTGTTTCAAGGGTACAAGTTTTATACATATGTAGGAAACAATTAGTATTCATGTAGTTTGTCAGACTGAGTCTGAAGGATGTACCTATTCAGTGACATACCTATACATAATTTATGTATGCAGCAGTAAGTACATCTAACTTAGGTAGGTAGGCTGTAGGACAGAGGACCATCTTGTTAAATGTAGTTTTAACTTTAGTAACCTATATGTGTACTTATAGACATACATGTGCAGTTATACATGCAGTATCCCACCCATATTGCAACTCACATACCCGTTAAGTAAAACATAGAGGTACTCCTACAGCCAGTCAGAGAGAGTCAGAGGCAGTTACCCATTCAGTCATATGCCCTCCAGCACTTGTATATGGAACAGTAACAGAGCCAGTTGTACACACAGTTATTTGCTCCAGTGCACAATATGCAGCCAGTAAGCAATCCATACATGCAGTTACATACACATATAGAGACCCATAGAGATAGTAAGACAACTAGTTCTATAGCTACATAGTCATTTACACATCCAGTGACACAACTAGAGAGAGATTGATACACTAATTTAAGCATGTAATGAAGTAGTGATACTCCTAATCACCCATCCAGTCACATAGCCCTAGAAATATGTGTTGGGCCTGCTTCTGGAATTTTCAAACTTACCTTCAACTACATATGTTAGCCCTAAGGTAGAATGTACAAAGGCCATAGGGAAGAGTGCTATGTGGTTAGAAGGTGTGACATGCACTTTAAAGAATCAGTCAGTCACATGGGTGTTTGAGACTCCCTAGGCATATTTAAATATACTTCTACAGATATGTAGGCAAGTACTGACACAACCTAGTCATGGCTGACTACTGCAGAGCCTGCCTGTGCAGTTTTACTGAAAGTGACAGGCATGTTCTTGAAGGCATGTAGTCTCTCATGCAGTGAGCAGAGGCTGCTATACATTTACTGATATACTAGGAAACTAGTCATGTATTTTGCTGTATCAAATGCAGTTGTATGCATAGACTTACAAACCTGTGTATTCACTAACACAGGCACTCAGCTATTCATTCAACTACTTACATTTAGAGAGCCATAGAGTTACTAAAACAGACAGTCATATACCGGTATACTTACTTAAACATCTGATGGCACTCGCACAGGAGAACTCTTACACTCACTCACATATGTTGCCAAGGACTAACACACCCTAGTCACGTATGTAGGCAAGTAGTCCTTTAAACATGGATCTGGCCTACTTCTGGAAAGAGTATCTCTATATTGTTAGGCCAGGCCTACTACTGCAGAAGGTATCTATGCAGTTTTAGTGTCAGCTCGACTTGGCATGAAAAAGCTCTTCACCCAGTCCTAAACCCACCTTTTAGTACACATAACTCACCCTTGAGATAGGCTGAAGATACGTCATAAAATATAGTGTTTTGTGCTTAGAAAGCAAGAGATTTCGTTTTGAGTTTCACTAAGTTGCTGGTTCACTTACAGACCCCTATGACAACTCCTACATAGAATATACCACCTGTAATGCAACTGACATACATATTTTCAAAAGCATAGAGCTTCTCTCTCATCCAGTCACTCAGCAACAGAGGCAATTATACATCACTCACATACTGAGAAACTAGTTATGTCTATAGCAGTATCAAAGCCCACTCCAGACACACATTACATACCCCTGTATTCACTAACAGACACTGAAGTATTTGTTCAGCCACTTGCATTTACATTTAGAGAACCATAGAGTTACTAAAAGAGAAAGTCATATACTGGCATACTTACTTAAATATCTGATGACACTCCTACAGGTGGACTTCTGCACTGACTGGGATATGTAGAGAAGTACTGACAGAACCTGGTCAGACATACAGGCAAGAAGCACCTTAAACATGGGTCTGGCCTACTTCTTCAAAGCCTCTCTGCGCACTTTTATTTTCAACTAAAGTTTTCATGAAGAAGCCCTTTGCCATGTGTTAAACCCACCTTTTATCACACATAACTCACCTCTGAGATAGGCTGTAGATATGGCATATAGCGAGGTGATTTGTACTTAAAAGGTTAGAGATCTTTTCAGTTTCACTAAATTACTCATGCGGTGGCATGCATGTTTTTAAAGCATGGAGGCTCTCTCTCACCCACTCACACAGCAACAGAGGCACTAATGCATTCAACCACATACTAAGAAATTACTTATGTAGTTAGTAGTATAAAGGCAGTGGCAGTCAAACTTACATACCTCTCTATTCACCAACTCAAACACTCAAATATTGATTCAGCTACTTCAATAGACATTTAGAGATCCATAGAGTTACTAAAACAGACAGTCATATATTGGCATACTTACTTAGATATCTGATGGCACTCCTATAGGTGGACTGCTACACACACTCGGATATGGAGAGAAATACTGATACCACCTAATTACCTCAGAAGAACACAGGCTTCCAAGTATATTATTGACTACAACCCTGTGATACTGAAGATGTGGAACACAAATATGGATCTACAATTTGTTGCAGAAAACTCCCTTGAACATAGTGACAACTCACTATGTCACTTCATATATAACAAAATCAGAGAAGACAGAAATGAAAGAGATGTGGGAGGAGATTTCTGCAGAAACGTTTTACCAAAATTTGTACAGTTTCAGGTTGAAAATGCCATCCCATAAAGAGATTCGATCATTTGTGTGCTCGGACCGGTTTAGCTTGGCTAGTTTGCTCTTAAAGTCCAGAGGAATTGTATGGGTAAGTCTAGGCCTTGAAAGCAGTCGTAATAGAGTATTAAAGTCTTTCCCAGAAATACAGGTTGTAGCAGAATTTGATCTAGAAAGTAGAGACATCTTGAAATCTAATATGTTGGATACATACTCCCCCAGAAGGAGTCCACATCTCCAAAACATATGCCTCTATGGAGTACTTCAATACTATGCATATAGAAGTAATTTATCTAATAACATAGAAGAAGGGAGATATGTAGTACTTGGATGTGATGGTTGTTTGGTGAGACGAAACAAAGGGAATCGAATTAACCACAGAATGCTTAGTTGCCAAATTCCGGAGAGAAGAGTTTTTTTTACATGGCACTTTTACAGTTGTTCAAGCCTTGGCGTGCTGAATCAGATTTACTTGGACACTGGGACGGTTACGAAGACTCGTTCAAAGCTGTGAAAGACAGCACTGAGTGTTCATTCTGTCCAAACTACTGTAAATGTTGTAAGATGAGATTGTCTATCACAAGAAGTGGGGGGACAGGGCTGCATGTAGGTCCAGCATACGTGCTCCTAAAGTAAATCCTATCAACTAAGAGTATGCAGTTTCTGGGCAGAGTAAAAAAGGGAAGGTATCAGGCCAGTGAAGGAGGAACCGGAGCTAGGGAAAGGGTTCCTTTAGGAACTAGGGCCCTTATACACCCATGTGGCATTGGGTCGCAATATCTCAGAAAAAGAACCCCCTCTAGGGTGCCCATTGGGCATTGCACCGCAGGCCCGACAAGGAGCATGCGCTTTGATGAATCAAGCTACCCATGGATAGCCAGAAGCAACTCGGCAGTCCTCCGAGCCAGATTGATCTGTTCTGCCTGGAGACTGCAGGTCCAAGGCCAGCTGCTTGTTTGAGTTCCAATGGGTTTTCCTCAACTCGTCGCAAGTACCTTTTTGCTCAGGTAGCCATTTAAAGAACGCAAGCCTGATTGACAGTTCCTTTTGACAGCTAAAGTGCAGCTCTGCATCCGCTCCCCTTAGCCTGGTGAAAGTGTGGTAGCTGTTGTGAACTGGTCTGGGACTCATGAGACCTTAACACCGAATGGGTTGCGTTGAACTCACTCTTTAAGTAAGCAATTGCATATTTGTGTTTTTCCCATTGACAGCAAAGTTAATGTTTTACACCGATTTATTGATAACTCTGGTTACCCTTTATGTATCCACTTTGTTTTGGTGTCTAAAAATATATAGAAATCAGCTCCATTTTTTTATAAATTGGAGTTGGATTTCTTCCAAGTTGTCTCAATTACTTATCGTCCATGTTGATGATGTGAAATGCTTAACACATGTTCCTCTAAGCAGCCTATCGGCTCTTTACCACTCTACTAGGATTGAGAGATGGTGTACAAGAGAGTACCCAGGGACCAACTTTGTGTATTGTGCTAGTATTACATGGTAAGGCATCCCCCACCATACCACATTATCCCTTGCAATAATGATCATTATCACACACACTAGGGTTTGGCTACAAGGTCTGGCCTGCACCCAGTTTTTGCACCCAACTCTCCAAAGGCAGTCAACCCCAGCTATGCATGACCATTGGCTATTCACAGCTGAGGTGCACACCTGATTTTTTAAACTTTTTTTATGATTTGCAGACCGTGAGCTAGATTTACAAATCGGTAGACACCCAGAGTGATCTGCATGGCCCAGGGATGGTGCAGGCTCAATTAATCCAGTCCAGAATCCGCAAATCACACTACAAATCTACTTTTTATAAAGGAATTTGAATACATTAAGAGGTCCCTTTGTGCCCCCTATGCGGGTCTGCGATTCAGAACAAATTCACTCTTCTTCTTTAGTCCCTATTCTTTATTTTTTCCATCAAAGTGCTCAATACACAAGCTGGATAATAGGGGGGGGCAAAAGAACTTTTTCTGGGACGGCCAACCAGTCAGATCATGTGGCTGTAGATCAGTGAATTTGCAATGGATAATTCAACAACAAGTTTCCTTATTCAATGGTGTGCCTTTATTGTCTGAAATAGATTTGGTGCTCTTCTGCAGATCTCCAAAGGATTCAATAATTAATTCATAAAATATCTCTACAATTTAACCCTTGAAAGCGCTCAAATAACCTTTAAGTACCACTAATGTCTAAAAAACTACTGAACATATTTAAATTAAACCATTTAAAGGCCGGCCTTCAAGTAAAGTTCTAATTTCATGCCCAGTGTGGTGAAAATTAGATCAGCAGTTTTTGCTGTTGCTAATAAATGTTCCTATGGTATTTAAAATGGAAAGCTCTCATATTTTTTACATAACTTTTATATTTTCCCTCCCTTGACGGATATAAATGAAATGTTAAATACCGAAATTTACCAACTTTCTTTATTTGACTGTAAAGTTTTGTGCAGATTTGTTAAACTATGCCAAATAAAGGCAAGGCAAAATACACCTTCTCAATGCAAACTAAGGGGCTGATTTAGAGTTTGGCAGGTGGTAGTCCGTCAGTCAGGATGGCCATCTCAGCAGTTCCTCTAAAGGAACAGTTTGCTGTTTGACTGCCATAAGTTTTGAAGGCCGTCCACCAAAAGTTTTGTTTTTTTCATAACAAACTCCTAAAATGGGAGTTTGTTTTTGAAAAACAAATAACTAATGGCCCACGAAGCCAGGGAGTTTTTAACCTGGGTGTGGGGATCATAATTTGTAGTTTTAGGTCCGTCACAGGCATTACTGACAGAACGCAAAGAAAAAACTTTGTTTAAATTCCTTAATCTGTGTTTCTTTTGTATACAGGAGGCATACCCAACACACGTTTCCTTCCTTCATGTCATGCAGGCCTTGGGCTTTTTCAAGATTGTGAGTCATTGGTCAGGCATCAAATATATATACAGATACGCTTACAATTCAAGGGACCACTTTTCATTCTGGCACAACATTCTGTGATGATGTCTAGGTCACATGTGAAAGAAAACAGGGTGCACATCAATCAATGTGATGCGCTGCAACCGGTGTCTTCATACAGTCAGAAAATTGTGTGAAAGCACACTGTGTAAATTGGTGAATGTTGGGAATTTGAGCACAAAGGTACATTCAGGTAATATATTATTGGTGCTTTGCAAGAGTTAGGACTATTCTGTTGATGAGATATTATATTTATATATACGGATCACATTTATGAATAAAGTTACTAGTGGTTATGGTGCAATTAGTTTAGGTAGGCATCATCAAAAGGTTGCTTCTCAATTTTTCTCTACAGGGATAATGAAGCAAAGGAGTTGACCACCCTATTGTGGTACTCAAAAGGAGAGAGAGGAGGAGATATGATCCAAACAGCAAGCCTAAGAGATGGGTAAGCCCATTTTTGTGGCTCATTATGTGTGATGTTTGGTGCTGCTGGTGCATAGTCTCAATTTAGCACCCTAGAGCAATGTTGATACACTTGCGGAATAGACTTGTAAAATTCATGGGTGCTAGCTTAATAACCAAAGGATTTGTCCTGGTTGAAACAAAAATAGAACTGCTGATAAGAAAGTCCCAGAAGGTATATAGGTGTATAACCAGAGCATACTGGAACATAGTGCATGTTCAAATCAACATTCAAATTCATTAGGAATCCTAAATGTAAAGCATTCTTCTAAGAGAAACCACCAAGACATGATCTCATGATGACATCACTTATAGACCCAGATCCCACTTCACTTACTGTATATGAATTAGTAGATCCAACGAAAAGGTTGTCCCCACTTCAAAGAGCCAGCATTCAGGTAGGTTATTAAATTTCGTTGAGAGCTTGATATTGGTACAACTAAGACAAATCCCAGCAATATAAAGATGGAATTAACCTTTACCCAACAATTATCAGAAGGGAATACGATTGATACATTCTATACAGCCACCTTTCAAATCTAGAAAAATAATTCACTAAATACTCTATGAATAGGAAATACCTACCAACAAAGACTTTCAGAAAGGAACACAAAACTCAGAAATCATAATCAATCAATCAATCAAACAATACTTTATTCTATAAGTTTAATTAAAATATAGAATACAGAAACACATGGATTAAAACGCACATGCAAAATCAATAGCACAATAATAAAAACAAATCTAAAATCAATGTTTTAACAAATTAAAAAAATGGTCCAGAACTTTAATCAAATTACAGACTCGATCAATGTGACGACCATTCAAACTCTGGATTAGAGCCTGCCTGCAGGACCTTATATTAAGCTGATGAAAACATGGTTTTAATGATTTCCTTTGAGCAAAGTTGCACATATACATACAAAGTGCAGCAACAACGCTTTTTTTAAACCGCAAAGTCTGCATTTTCCATCTTCCCATATGGTTTTCCAAATAGAAACAAATGGCCAAATGTATGAAGGCCCTGTTTTGCGATTTCCTAACTGTGAATCTTTGCGATTCTCAACTAGGAAATCACAAAACGGAATGCATGAAAGTTTATTTAACACTTTTAGCGATTCCTAGGGGATCGCAAATGACGTACCTCATGAATATAATGAGGTGGGTTGCAATTTACGACCCCTTAGGAACCACAAAAATCACAGGGATGGTGGTCTGCTGGGCTCAGCAGACCACCATGTCTATGATTGCTTTTAAATAAATTCATTTTTTTTAAATGCATACCTTTTTCCTTAAAGGAAAAAGAGATACGTTTTTTAAAAAAATGAAAAGTTTTCTTTTCATTTTTTAAGAACAGGCAGTGGTCAGTGGGACTACTACCTGCTCTAAAAATGATTTAACTAACATTCACGAAGGGGAATGCGTTAACCCTACTTGAAGTAGGTGGTAAAATGCAAATGTTTGCGACCGCATTCACGGTCACAAAACATTCATGCATACCGTTAGAATTAGGTAGTAGGAAGGGACGCCTTAAACACGCCCCTTCAAATAGCGAATCGCAAACCCATTTTGCGATTCGGTATCAGGTTACCAAATCGCAAAAATTGGTTTTGCTGAATCAAAAATGCATTTTTTGCGATCCCAAACAGGCCGAATCTGCGAATCGGCCCGTTTACAAGGAGCAACATGCATTGTGCATCTGGCCCAAAGTCTTTTGTTGGAAAATTGCCCATTCTTAATAAAATTAATTTCTGCTTTCAATTAAGACAAAATGTAATTTTAAATATTGTTGCGAAAAGGATGAAATTTAAGAGTTTAAAACAATCCAACCATGCACTTTTTTTGCTAGAACAATTGATCAGATAGTTGTGAGGCTAACTTTACACTCCTATTAACCATGCATTTGAAAATGGCAAGCAAGATTGTTGCAGACAACAGATCTGTCAGACTCAACTTAATGAATGAAAATGTTAAATATTGACGTAAAAATCATCATCATAGAAGCAGACAAGGGTGGAAATATGATAATCCTGCACACTGACAACTACATCCAGGGAACTAAGAAATAACTCCGGGATACCACCTGCTGTTAGAACTCAGTTGCAAGTCTATTACAGAAATCAACATGAAACAAAAAATCATGTTGGAGGAATGGTATAGCCGATAAATACTAACATTTGAGGAAATACATTTAATATCCCACAATGGATGCAATGCCAAAAATCCATAAGAGCTTCCACCCATAAGAATGGCATCCCGCCTCCAGGGCAGCCAGTCATTGCTGGAATAAATCGAATTGCTCACTCCTGGTGGTATACATAGGTGGTCTTTACACCATCATATGAGGAACCTATTCTCTTACATCAGAGATACTAAGGATATCCTGAGCAAATTGGAAAACATGGATTGGCTAGATAATATTGTTCTGGTCACCAGCAATGTTGTAAGCTTATGTACCTCTATATGACCTGGACAAGGAATTAAAGTGGTTAAGAAAGTCATATCCACCCAATCAGTACATTATCTGGATATGCGGAACATGGTTCTTGACATATTACATTTCTGTCTAACACACAATATCTTCTTCTTCAACAAAGAATACCTGAAAAACACAGTGAACTGGAATGGGAGCCAAGTACGCTCCTATTCCAGAGCGTTTAAGAACTTCATGTCACACATCATATACAAGGTAAGATACAACATTCTATGCATCTGGCAAAGACCATGAAAAGTCCAAAAGCATACCTTCAACTATTGAATACCAATGAATAAAATCTCAAAGCCACATCTGAATTCTTAACTATGGAAATCAACTTCCTGGACTTCGCTATCTTCATAGACTACAACAAAATAAAAACAAGACTGTACCATAAAACATCTGCAGTCAATTCCACTATGCAGGCCACTAGTTGTCATCCAACTTCCATAATTCAGAACATTCCTAATGGGGAAATATTCAAAACAAGAAGAAATTGCTCCTTGGATGATAACTTCAACGAACAAAGAGGTAAACTGATCAGCAGATTGGAACAGAAGGGCTTCAAGAAGTCAATGCTAAACAAAATAGTGATGGAATCTGACAAAATACCTTGTAGCACCTTAATCACTCACGCATGATGACAATCATTGTTTCACAGATTAGAATAATTTGAAATGTGCAACACAATGCCATTATGGTCACACCCAGATCTGACAAGCATTATAGAAACACTGGCATCTATTAACAAATAGCCCCGCCATCAATGAGAACAGTCCTCCATAACCTTTAATGAGCTTCCACAGAGCAAATAACTTAAATCCTATACTTTGCCAATCATCATTTATTGATAAAAGAACACTAATACTATCTTTTCTCAAGAAACGAAGACTGTTGTTAACATGTCATTACTGCTGGATGTGTAAATATGAACAGAATAAACTAAACATTTTTTCACCCAATAAGAATATGCGAATACTAATCAAGTAATGAATTAAGAAAATAGTATCCATGTAGTGTATGGTATTCCATGCCCATCTTCTGAAATCTACTTGGGTAGCACAATACCACTGCTGAAAATAAGAATGTAAGAGCACTACCACAAAATAAAAAAAAAAACAGATCAGGAACTCCCATTATGAAGCACTTTCTCAAATTTCATGAACATAAACACCAGTTCACTTTCTTTGAACTGGAGCACATAGTGCAACAACCAAAAGGATAAAAAAGTGAACTATGAATAGGACCACGTGTAAGCAAATATATACTCTAGGTGGATACAGTCCAACATGAGCTCAATCATGATGCTGAGATACATCTTTGGCTTACATAAAGTAAACAACAGGACCAGCTAAACATGGTCCAAATGCTTAAGTAATTGATTATTAGCCCAGGCAAATTATATTGCTTAGTATCTAATGAATATTCTATTTCCTCACCACAATAGGGTGACCAACTCTCTTTCTTCATTATCTCCCTATCTCAAAGGAAAAGCAGCCTTTTGACAACACCCAGCTAAACCAATTGCACCATTTCCATTGGTAACTTTATTTATAAATGAGATCCTTATAGATATAAATATATATATATATATATATATATATATATATATATATATATATATATATATATATATAATATATATGTATATGTATATATATATATATATATATATATATATATATATATATATATATATATATATTCACTGAAAAAACATAGGTTTTACACCAGTTATAGTTAGCTGGAAATTTTACTCGCATAAAACCATTGAAATTCCCATGTTATAGTTAGTTGGACTCACTATAACTTGCGTGTGCAATGCACTGCTGATGACGTCACATATTACATCACTCATGACATGGTCAGTGACATCACTCATGACATCACTGATGACACCATCCAGTGAATGTGTGTATTTAAAAAAATAATCATGTGTTATATATGTATATGTAAAAGTTGATGGAAGAATAAATGTTTAAATAAGTGTTTACATGTTGATTGGTTAACTGGCTTATTAAGTGTATCTTAGTGAATACATATATTAGTGAGTAATGTTTAAATATTTAAATATATGTATTAGTGTTTCACTTTGTGTATAAGTGGCTGCATGGGTTGGTGAGTAGCTACATGTGTATGTATATGAGTTATTAGATGTTTTTCTTAATATCAGTATGACTGTCTATATGGTTTGGTGGGGGTATTACTTAGCACATAGATGCATGAGTGTCTGACTCTCTGTTTGTATGTGTTTTGAAGACAGCATATGTGCAGGACTGTATGGGTGGATGAGTGTGTATCTTTGTATGTTAGTGAGTGAATGACTGTCTCACTAGTGTCTTTATCAGTAACTAGATATGTTTTAATCTAGTATATGTGAATATTAATATATATTTAGTTGAGTATATGTGAGAGTGAGGAATTGTAAGAGTTCCGGTTTAAATTAGTATGTGTTTCTATAAGTGATTGTTTAAGAGAGTAAGTATGTGTAAGTTTCCTCAGAAGAAAAGTTTTAGTATGTGTATAGCTGTATATGCAAATAAATGGATGCTCAATAGTTTATTTGCATGTGTGAGTATGTGTGTCTATAACTTTTGAATGACTGTCGGTGTGTAACAGGATGTATAGGTATATCACTACATATGATGAGTGAGTATATATATGAGTGACTATATAGAACTGTTGGTGAATGAGTGGATGTGTATATAGATACTGGAATTATTGAATTGGTTGTTGTAAGTGGTATGGGTATCTCCATTTTTTTGAAAATGTTAGTTTCTATTTTTGAATATGTGTTTCAAGGGTTACATTACAGTGAAAGGAGGTCTGTCACTCTGTCACAAGGATGGTATCATCAGTGATGTCATGAGTGATGTCACTGACCATGTCATGAGTGATGTAATATGTGACGTCATCAGCAGTGCAATGCACGCGCAAGTTATAGTGAGTCCAACTAACTATAACGTGGGAATTTCAATGGTTTTATGCGAGTAAAATTTCCAGCTAACTATAACTGGTGTAAAACCTATGGTTTTTTCAGTGAATTTCATAGGTTTTTTAATAGCAAATATCTATAGGTATGAAAAGTAATAATTTGTATAACAAATTTTAAATTGTGTAAATATATATCTTTTTTTATTGTTTGCCCCGGGGCGCTCCCGGGGCGCGTACCGGTGAACGTACGGGTGAGCGCAATGTTACGAAGCGCCCCGGAGCGTGTACCGGGGAGCGTCCCGAGAGCGCTATTCCCGCGAACGAAAACAACATCATGACGTTTCGCGTAGTCGCGTGATGCGTCATATGACGCACTGCGTAAGCGCACCCGGAAGCACGCGATCGCATACGATCGAGCAACGTCTCGACTCGCTTACGCGACGCGCCCCGAGGCGCGCCTACGGGCGCGCCCCGGGGCGCGTAGCGTAAGCGCATCGGGTCATGTGATCTGAAATTAACACTTTTCATTGGTGCAGATCAGTTTTGGTTTCCAAATGATGAAAGCTTGGGTCATGTGACTTGAAAATAACACTTTTCATTGGTCCAGAACACTTTTGTTTTCCAAATGATGAAAGCCCCCTCCTTTTTTCCTTATTCTGACTTTGTCCTTTGACTGAGGAAGACCTGTTTCGAGTTCTATCTCGGGGCCCGTACCGGGGAGCGCACCAAAAAAAAAAAAAAAAAAATTAATGAAGGAGTTAGCATAAGGGAAGAACACAAAGAGAGTAATGTTAAGAGAAAGAGAGCTAGAGGGAGAAACACAGAGGGATTGTTTATTACATAGTTAAAAACAGAGAAAGTGTAATAGGGTGAAAGTGAGAAAAGTAAAATCACTAAAGGAGCGAAAGAAGGGAAGAGAGAGGAAGAACACTAAACTAGAGATAGTGGGAGAATGTGAGTGGGTGTTGAAAGAAAAAGATAGGACAGAAAAAAATTGAGAATGAACGGTAGTGGCGTAACTGGGATAAATGAAGAACGGTGAGGGAGGGTAAGAAAAGACCAGTTAGTATAAGTAAAGAGGGGTGAAAGAGAGTGAAAAATTGAATTAGGATAAGAGATGGGGAGTGACAAAGACAAAGGACAGAGAAAATAAAGGTAACAGTACCTGAATGGGTTTGAGTGAAATAGCAAAGAAAGATAAGTAATGCAGTTTGTGTGACTTATAGGGAGTCAGTGGGTGTAGGTCGGGGTGTGGGTGTGTAAGGTGTTTCTGTGGGTGTGGCTGTGTGGGGTGTTTTGGTGTGGGTGGAGGTGAGGGTGTGTGAAGTATGTGTGAGGAGTGTATGGATATGGGGTGTATATGTGTGTGATGTATGTGTGTATGGAATGTGTGTGTGTGTATGTGAAGAGTGTGTGGGGGGGGGTTGTGTGTATGAGGTGTGTGTGTGCTGTGTATGTGTGGGGTGTATGTTAGAGGTGTGTGTATGTGTTGAGAGGGGGATGAGGTGTGTGTGTAGGAGTAAGGTAAAAAATTAAGAAAAACAAATGAATGAAAAAGCAAAGGAAGGGAACAGAGAGTAAGTGAAGTAAAGAATAGGGATTGAAAGAAGTTGAATATGAGAGGAGAAATAGGGAAATTGGAGTAAACATGGAGAATAAGAATAAGTGAGGGAAGCAGAGTAAAGACACAGGAGTGAGGTTGGTTGAGAAAATATTAGTAAGCTTTAAGCAAAGGGTGATGACAAACTACATTTTTTTTAGTCATACTTACCATATAATAAATGTAACTTTAATTATTCTTTTTTTACTACACTTTGTATCTATGAAAGAGAGAAGAAAAAATAAGTTATAATTATTAAAATGTATATTTTAAATTAAAATATACAAATGAAGAGGTTAAAAATCAAAACACTGTATTTAGAAATAAAGTAAGAGTGAAGGACAAGGAAAGGGAAATAAAGTAAGGTAGAAGGATAAAAAGAGAAAAAAAGAAATAGAATGAGAGCAAATTACTAAGAGTAAGGCATATAGATTCACTGACACAGAGGAAGAGAAGAACAGAGAAATGAACTGAAGGGAAGAAAGATACTAAAACAATGTGAGTTAGCAAAACTAAATCAGGAAATAGTAGTAAGTAAAAAGATAATGACTGAGACAGAAAACAGTCTAATTAAGGATGCATTTAGAAGAATGAGGAATAGAAGATAACTGAGAGTAAGTGAAGAACAGTCATAGAGTGAAAGGATGAAGGGAGAGAGGATAATATACAACGATTGAGGGAAATGGACTGAGGAAGTTAGTAGGCAGACACACTAAGAGAAAAACTGAGTGAGGTGGAGTACAATGAGTGAGAAAAGGAAATGAGTAAGGGAGCAAAAAAAGGAAAGAGAGGAGAAGACAACTAAAACAGTGGTACTGAGAGAAAATAATTTGGTGATGAAAGTAAAGAGAAGGACATTGAAAGAAAGAAAACCAGGGATAGTAATAGAATCAGAGTAAAAGAAATGGGATGAAGAACGATGAGAGAGGAGCAGTGAAGTTGTTCTAAAAGAAATGATAGAAGGTAGATAAACACAAGTGAACATAAGACAAGGAGAGTGAGGCACTGAGGACATAGAAGTAGTGAACGAAAAATAGAGAGAAGAGGTCAAAAGTAAGGAGCAAACAAAGATAAGCGAGGAAGAGTGGGTGATTAATAGTGATAGAGTGCAATAATACTGCTGAGTGAGTAAAGAGGAATTACTAAAAGAGCAAAGGAGGAAAATACAGAAAAGGGAAGTAAAGCAGAGAGACTGAAAGCTGAAAAGTTATGCAAGGGAGAGAGGGGATGCACACAGTTGAAATGAGAATGAGGGGTTGTCAAAGAAGTGGAGTAAAGGAACGGGGGTTACAGAGAGTGAGAGAAAGACATTATAAGTGAGTAAAAAGAGCTGAAAGAGGATGGAAAAAGAAAAGTGAGTGTCAGAGAATGGGAATACAATTTAATTTACACAATCCAATGTATAAAATAACTTGTACAACTTGTTACATAGTTTATTTTTGCTGTTCTCAGAATATATTGAATTTCACTTAAAACAGTGACTTCAAATTACTCATCATATGACAGCGGGGAAAAAAAAACACAATCTAAAAGATTGTGTTTTAAAAAAAACCTTAGATACTGACAAATGACAAATGTACGCTAATCTTTGATTGACTTACTTCTCCTTGAGGCCAAATACTGTATCATGGAGGTCCTTTTCTCGTTGCAAAGTACTTTGCTGTTCACTTAAAAATCCATTTAATCGACTTTCTACAAGAAAAGCTCCAAGAACATCTGAAATATTTTCAATATTTTCATATACTCCTTTTTTTCAATCATGACTCTTTACTCATTCCTGCACCTTTCCATTTGGCCAAATAGTATCAGATGTATGAGTATATATGAGTACTCCTCCCATCTTCATAGGCCAATTACCTTTACCTAAATTTTGGCTGTAAAAACACTAGATATGAATTTCTAAAGCCAAAAGGCAAACGTTTTTTGAAAGTCAAATGAGTGTCGTTACATTGGGTCCAACCTTTAGAAGTTTTTAAATAGCATGTGTAATGCCCTGATGTTGTAGAAGGACCGTCATGAAAAATAAAGCTACAGTTGTAAAGGTTCTTCCTGATATCGATAACTGAGAACCCACGAAATTTTTAATAGAAGTTGTCAATTTAGTTCCATCAGGTCTACATCGTTGGAACATTAAAATGACATAGTGACCATAATTTTGTAGAAATAATATGGACAGCATTGCAGACTTACATTGGGTACACACCATATTGTGATCCGCTGCTTTAACTAGATTATTAAAAGGCACTGATTTGCAGTCTGGTAAAGTCAAATATATAAATCTTTCAGAGTCTATTCTAGTAGTACTTGATGAAGCACAGTTATCACAGTCATGTTGCCATTGATAAGAAAGGTTAAAAAGATTTTTTATATCTACTCCTTCAACTTGCAATACATCAAACATATACATTAAAAATTCCTGACAATCCTGCTGAATATTCAGTGAAAATTGATTTTGACCTGAACATATGTCTAGAAGATTTCTCATTTCTGAAACACTTTCTATTTTTGCTCTATCACTACTACATTTCTCTAACACAGAATTCAATAAACAGCACAATGTTTGTTCCCGATTCTCGACAATCTGTTTTTGTAAATTTTGAAGAAAAAAAACAACATTAACTACTACATGAGCATAGCAGTTGACACCAGAACTGTTTTCAAACTGAAACCCAACAACATCTTCAACATAATCCTTTTTCTTTCTCTTTACAATTACACTTTTATCTACTTTATGCCTTTTTGCTGATACCTCACTGCAATTACTCTCATTTCTTCTTTTTCGGCCTACCACACGTTTTTCAATCAGAGGATATTGAGGCAAATGTGGAGCATACTCTCTTCTTAACCTATTGTATTCTTTAACACAATCTAGATCTGCACAAATCTTTGTTTCATCACACTCAATCAAGTACAATCCTGATAAAGTTCTGACTCGTGATAATGCCACATATGCCATACCCTCTTTAAACACAGAACTTCCAATGTTCACCAAAGCGCTATCTACACTTAAACCTTGAGACTTATGAATTGTCACCGCATATGCCAAACAAATAGGAAACTGTTTTCGGCAAACATATAAGTCTTTCACGAGCAAAAATCTAGCTGAACAACGACAAATTTGTTCTATTTCATCAATGCCATCAAATTTAATTTTAAAAATGTCAATTCCATCTCTATTTTTGTAATTCACAAAACCAACAACATGATCCATTGCTCCATTTACCAGACCTCTTTCAACATTTAAATTCCTTCTCAAAATGATACGACAATTTAAACACACATTCAGAATCTTTTCAAAACCAGCAGTTTTAGATATAGTCTTCTCTAATGAATCCAATTTTGATTTCAAATTTTCAGACAAAATAATTGTTGCTTCCATATGCCCTATTTTATCTGTAGCTTCCAGTTTCACTATCTCTTCATTTTCTAACTGTAACATTTTGTTGTTGAACATGGAACATTCTTTCAGAGTTGGCATCAAACATATGCCAGATTTCTTCTCGTTAATTTTCTTAAAAATATTCTCTGGAAGAATGTTTTCATTTGGGTACAAATTTGAAATTAATCGTCCATGTAAAGCTTCTTTCCCTTGCTGACTTACTTTTCCGATTCTTACATCTTGTAAAATATTTTTATAATCTTCATCCTTTGCCTGCCGCATATTTTGAAGCAGTTCTGCATATTTGAAGTTTAACCATATATTAACGTTTCCAATGCTTCCTAAGCACTTCCTGGTATCTTCATGCCTGAGCATTTTGAACACAGGTTGTCCTTTCACTGGAGTCAACTGCAGAAGATCTCCAAAAACAATAATATGTTTTCCTCCAAATAAGACATCATAGTCTGTTCTAAGAATTTCTTGCATTCTCAAATGCACAAAAGCAAGCATTATATTTGACACCATGCTTACTTCATCAATGATAAGAAGTTTCATTTTCTTCAGGACTCTCGAAACTTCGGAACACGCATCTCCAGATAGCTTGTGATACTCTAATTTGTTATCATGCTCCACTGGCAGCATCAGTAAACGATGTAAAGTAATCCCTTTAATATTATGTGCAGCCAGCCCAGTTGGAGCGGTAACAACACAAGACAGCGATGACTCAGTCCTTTTCTGCAGATAAGTTGCAATTGCTTTAATCAGAAAACTTTTTCCAGTTCCCGCTTCTCCACTCACGTACAGTTGGACAGGCTTAAATGATGTACATGAGCACTCTTTTTTCTCATGACTGAATCCATGTTCAATCTGTTCTGTGACTTCGTCATATATCTGTTTCTGCTCAAGGTTTAGTTGTTTCACCAAATCTTCTAAGTTAACGTCATCATCTTGAGCTTGTTCCATAGCTCTTTCCACCTCATCCATGGCAGTGGCAGCTTCATTTTGGATAATTGGTCCTCCAAGTGGATCCTGACTCAATGAAGCAGAACTCTGACTGTCTTGGGAACTGTCTCTAGCAATCTCTGCAGCAATTGTGGCTTCTTGCTCTATTTCTTCGTTCAACATTTGCAGATAATTTGGAAAAACAGGACATTCTATGGTATCCTTGGTTGCATTAAAAGAATCTTTGTAACAGAGAAAATCTCCAAGTAGTTCCTCTTCTGTACGCCATGGCTTAAAGAGTTGCAAAAGAGCTAAATATTAAAATTCCCTTTTCTCTGGATTTTCGCAACTCAATTTTCGATGATTAATCAAATGGCCTTTTTTCTGTCTCACTAGACATCCTTCACACCCGATGATAGCATATATTCCATTGTTAATATCTTCTCTGATGGTTCTCTTATGAATATAGTTTTGCAGAACTTCATACAAACAACTGTTCTCAAGATGACTACTTCTATTTGGATAGTATGTATCCAACATGTTGGTCTTCAAAATATCTGTACTTTCTGGTTCTTTCTCCGCCAAATACTCTATTTCTTGTACAGATTTCAAAACTCGATTTCATGTTGCAGCAAGACCTAGACTTACCCAAATGATGGTTCCAGATTTGGCATAGAGACTTGCTGATGACAATCGATCAGAACATTCATATGCTCCAATTTCTCGATGCGACAACATCTTCAGACTGTAACTGTATAATTTCTTGCTTAGACTCTTTTCATGTGAAATGTCCTCCCACATTTCCTTCAGTTCTCTCTTTTCTTTTTTTGTGATGTAAGACGTCACATATCGAGCCACAGCAATAGAGTTGTCAGCAACGAATTGAATATCCATGTTAGCATTCCACATGGACAAAATCACTGGGTTGTAGTCGTTGATGTACTTGGACTCTTCGTTTCTTTTTAAATTGTATGTATTTTTTGGTGATTTCCTCATAACACTATGTCGCAGAGAAGACATCAAAATATTTACTCTTCCTTTAGAAAACACTGGTCGTGGAAAGCCGAAACGACATTTTGTGTAGAACTTGTCCTTGTTTCTGAATTTTCGATGACAGTACTTTCCACAACGATGGGATTGAAAGCGTAAAACTTGTTGCCTTAAACTGTTTTCTTCTGTAGTTTTCGGTACAGCACATGTTGAATACTCTTCAATGAAGCTCATCACTGTCTCATCTGAATCTGTTCCAAATTTGGGTGCATCTTTAATCCATAACAACATATGTATGTGAGGAGCACCTCTTGCTTGATACTCCTTTCTCCAAAAGAAATCCAAAACCTCTCCAAGGGGAGGATTTTTTTTGTTGGTAATATAAGACATCATAGCTTCAAATCTATGATTGAAATATCTGCATACATTCACTGGATCCAAAGAACACAGTTCTCCAGGTGTTTTGAATTCTATATTTTGTATATTTGCATTTGCCTCTCGTAGAAATTGAAGTAAGTCGTCCCATGCATACTCGGCACAGCTAAGAGTGAGGAACCATGTAGGAGTTCCTAAGTTTCTTAGCATACATTTCAATTCCCCATGACGACGGTACCAATACGCGTTTGTACCACGCTGACATGCCATGAGATTGATTAGATGAGATTCCAAAATATTATCTTGCAGATTCACTTTCTCCATAAAGTCCCTCGCCGAAACATTTTGCAGATGTGCTCCACTTTTCAGTATATGGTTTACTGCATAAGAAAGCCCAGACAAGTCACTTTCATACAGTAGATGAAACAAATAAGGAATGCATTGACGAAACCTTGGATCTTCAGCATATAATCTTACAGTTCGATATTCAGATGCAGGAATTTGAAGTGGTCGATCGTCATATCGTCCACCTCGACCTGTTGGAAATAGCTGTGGAAAACAACGAGCTTCCAAATTCTTCCCATACACTAACGGGACTTTCTTTTGCTGCTTTCATTTGAAACAATTCAATTGCATTCCCCATTGCTTCTTTGGAATGCAAAGGATGAACAGTTTAATGTTCATATATTTCTTCACTTCTAGAGACATCAACTTTTTCAATTTGGCCGCCTGAACAATCACTGTCTTCATCTGCAGCTGTTTCCTCTGCTGCAACACATACATGTTTGTAATACTCATTGTTTTGGACTAAATACAACGTTGCCTTTTTGACTTTCCTAACATCCACTAAATCTTGCCAGATTTTTTTACTCTTTGTCGGAACCCCATTAACTAGAATAACTAAAGGTTCCTCTTCTACTTTTACTATACCAATTGTATCAATATTTTTTTTGAAATCTAGAGGCAAATAAATAACTCTTCCCTTTAATCCTCTTTGCAAATCTGTAGGAGGCAATTTCCCTATCTTAGGCTCCGTGCGAACAATTGCCTGAAAAGGGTGGACACATTGAATCAAAATAGACTCATATGTATTTAAATCCATCAATTCAGGGGGAATGTCTACCAACTCCAGATTATTATGAACAGCTCTAGCAGGCATTCTGTTTTGATTTAATTTATCATAACAATATTTACAAATACGCTGATCAGAACTCAAATCAAAACAATTCTCCACCCATAAATAAGTTGCAAAATCCTTCCACTCATAATTATTCATCTTTTCACTTTTTACGTATAAATCAACTAATCTAGTTTGATGCTTATAATGACTTCGTCGACAACACACACAAGTAAAATTCGGCCTTTCACTTGATTTCACCTTAAACCTGGTAATTTCCTGCTCAATCTTTTCTGTACTTGAAATCTGTACATTGTCTTTCACATTACCTTGAATTGCTGTGTCAATTTATACACTATCCTCTTTTTTATCAAAATAACAAATCTCAATTTCTTCACAAATCTTCTTCACATCTAATTCAGTTCCATGCAAAAGAGCACTGTTTAATTGTTTAAGCTTAAGTGCTGGACTTTTTGCATAATACAACATTCTCACTAATTTCCTCATTTTGGTATGATGCACTGCTAACATCCTAAAATGATGAACAACACTCTGACAGACTTTTCTAGAAAGACAAGCCAGTGAATGGCCTTGCAAACCTGTGTTTTCTCTCACTCTGCAAGGATCTAAGTCTTGCAACAACTTCACTTTCTGCTTTAGACTTTTCTTACTATATGTACGTAAGAAATTACAAAACAAATCAATTGATTCCTGTCGCACACTACAAATACGACTACACTTCTAAGTGTACACTGGACCCTTAGTACGTCTCCCTAAAACTTCATCAGTTAACACCTCTTCTGGTTCTCTAGGCACAAGTTTCTCTTTTTCAATCGGACAACCGTCTTTCACTTCATACGCTCGACCACTGGTGTCAACTGCATGCACTAAATCATTCTCCTGGAAGTAACTCTCCTCATTAAAAAATGGCTCACAACTTGAACTGTGCATCCATTCTCCAGAAAAAACTTTACAAAAATTTGTCCGATTAATTACTCTTTTCCATCTACTGTTTGATTTGAAAACATCAATTGTCTTGTTAAGTGTCCTAATTCTATTGATTATTAAAATAAATAATTTTTTCTTAACTTCAAAAGCCTGATCAACAATCTTCTCTACACTTTTCTTTTTCTTATAAAAAGCAGCTCTCTGTTTACCTTTCCTAATGTTTTTTAACAAATTTAAAACCACCCTATTGCGAAACATTCGTTTACGAATGTCTCTAAACTGATTCTGCCTTCTATTCCTATACATATTATTCTCTCCTGCTCCAGTTGTAGGATTCTTTGAGGTTCTCTCCTTCCTTTTCAAATTTACTCTCTCATTCTCTTTTTCTACATGCTGTCCATCATTTTTTTTTAAAGTACATATGTTCCGTATAAAAGACTTAGTTGTCTTACCAGGAGCTTGGTTCCTGTTTTTTGAAGTATTTGTTGTGGAAGAGTGCTGTAATTCCGTTGCTGTTTTTGATTTTTCTCGGTTACGTTGTTTTCTTGTCCTTTCCCTTGTGGGCATGTTTGCTTACTCTTCAAATCTTGATTTCAATCTGTGTTAAAGAAAAAAATAGCACATTATAGACCACTATTACCAAACAACAAAGCAATGACAAAAAGCAAACGATCTATTCAGGGTTACAGATCAGGTGAGGATTCTCCAGGGGTGCACAAAAGGTGAGGCCTGTATTGAAGAGTATAGTGGAAGACAGCTCTGTCCACAGGTACAAAGAAGATGAGACCTGTGTCTAAGTCCACTGCACTCTTACACACAGGCTTCACCACCTATGCTTCCCGGGAAAGCCCTCTCTCCCACTACAGTCTTGATCATAAACCTCACCTCCTCTGTCCCTCTGGACATGTCTCACCTCATCTGCACAATCTACTTCCTAATCTCAGGTAACGCAGATGGCATAATTGATCCTCATTTATAAAGCCATGCGTCAGTTTTGCGCTACTGAAGCGTCACTTTTTGTGACGCATTGGCGTCATAAAACATGCGCCTTGTTGCACCATATTTAAAAAGTGACGCATGTAGGTAGATGCGTCATTTTTAAAACCTTTTGCACCACATTATACCTCTGTCAAGTGTAATGTACAGAGAGGGGTCATTTCTCTGCAAAAAGCCTCGTAATAATGACACAGTGAAATCTATGAAATTTCACTGCGTCACTTTTAGGACACTGTTATGTCAAAATCTTGCACCTGCCTCACAGCAGGGATAAGACTGAGGCAAACGCTTTCACATGGGGCTTTCCCCATGTGATATGATTCTCACACCTAAGCAGTAGTGCAGATGAGATGAAGACTGTCCAGGGGAGCACAAAACGTGAGGCTTGTGTCCAAGAGTGCAGTGGACAGGACTAAACTGGAGTAGTGTGCAAGAAAAACTACAGTCCCACTACAGTCTTGATCATAAACCTCACCTCCTCTGTCCCTCTGGACATGTCTCACCTCATCTGCACAATCTACTTCCTAATCTCAGGTAACGCAGATGGCATAATTGATCCTCATTTATAAAGCCATGCGTCAGTTTTGCCCTACTGATGCGTCAATTTTTGTGACGCATTGGCAGCATAAAACATGTGACTTGTTGCACCATATTTAAAAACTGACGCATGTAGTTAGATGCGTCATTTTTTAGACCTCTGCACCACATTATACCTCTGTCAAGTGTAATGTACACAGAGGGGTCATTTCTCCGCAAAAAGCCTCGTAATAATGACGCAGTAAAATCTATGAGATTTCACTGCGTCACTTTTAGGACACTGTTACATCAAAATCTTGCACCTGCCTCACAGCAGGGATAAGACTGAGGCAAACGCTTTCACATGGAGCTTCACAATTTTACAAAATACAATTCCTCTATGCAAACAAACTCAATATGCTTCCTACACTGAGTTAACACAGGTAACATAATTGTAAAGAGTCAAATTGACACCTGTGTCTAAGAGTGCAGTCGGGGATAGGCTTCATGAAGCCGAGTCCACTGCACTCTTAGACACAAGCCTCACCACCTACGCTCCCCAGGAAAGCCCAAACATGTACCTTTTTGTGCCATATTTAAAAAGTGACGCATGTAGGTAGATGCGTCACTTTTTAAACCTCTACGCCACATTATACTCAAAAATTTAAAAGCCATTCATTTTCCCCAAAATCGTTTTTGACATCACATTTAGGAAACACAGCACAGATCCTATGTACAAGCATCTGCCTCACAGCAGGGATAAGACTGAGGCAAACACTTTTACATGGAGCTTTCCCCATGTGATAGGATTCTGACACCTAAGTAGGAGTGCAGATCAGATGAAGACTGTCCAGGGGAGCACAAAAGGTGAGGCTTGTGTTCAAGAGTGCAGTGGAGAGGACTAAACTGGAGTAGTGTGCAAGAAAAAGATGAGCCTCATTTATAAAGCCATGCGTCAGTTTTGCCCTACTGATGCGTCAATTTTTGTGACGCATTGGCAGCATAAAACATGTGCCTTGTTGCACCATATTTAAAAAGTGACGCATTTAGTTAGATGCGTCATTTTTTAAACCTCTGCACCACATTATACCTCTGTCAAGTGTAATGTACACAGAGGGGTCATTTCTCCGCAAAAAGCCTCGTAATAATGACGCAGTAAAATCTATGAGATTTCACTGCGTCACTTTTAGGACACTGTTACATCAAAATCTTGCACCTGCCTCACAGCAGGGATAAGACTGAGGCAAACGCTTTCACATGGAGCTTCACAATTTAACAAAATACAATTCCTCTATGCAAACAAACTCAATATGCTTCCTACACTGAGTTAACACAGGTAACATCATTGTAAAGAGTCAAATTGACACCTGTGTCTAAGAGTGCAGTCGGGGATAGGCTTCATGAAGCCTAGTCCACTGCACTCTTAGACACAAGCCTCACCACCTACGCTCCCCAGGAAAGCCCAAACATGTACCTTTTTGCGCCATATTTAAAAAGTGACGCATGTAGGTAGATGCGTCACTTTTTAAACCTCTACGCCACATTATACTCAAAAATGTAAAAGCCATTCATTTTCCCCAAAATCGTTTTTGACATCACATTTAGGAAACACAGCACAGATCCTATGTACAAGCATCTGCCTCACAGCAGGGATAAGACTGAGGCAAACGCTTTTACATGGAGCTTTCCCCATGTGATAGGATTCTGACACCTAAGCAGGAGTGCAGATCAGATGAAGACTGTCCAGGGGAGCACAAAAGGTGAGGCTTGTGTTCAAGAGTGCAGTGGAGAGGACTAAACTGGAGTAGTGTGCAAGAAAAAGATGAGCCTCATTTATAAAGCCATGCGTCAGTTTTGCGCTACTGATGCGTCAATTTTTGTGACGCATTGGCAGCATAAAACATGTGCCTTGTGCACCATATTTAAAAAGTGACGCATGTAGTTAGATGCGTCATTTTTTAAACCTCTGCACCACATTATACCTCTGTCAAGTGTAATGTACACAGAGGGGTAATTTCTCCGCAAAAAGCCTTGTGATAATGACGCAGTAAAATCTATGAGATTTCACTGCGTCACTTTTAGGACACTGCTACATCAAAATCTTGCACCTGCCTCACAGCAGGGATATGACTGAGGCAAACGCTTTCACATGGAGCTTCACAATTTTACAAAATACAATTCCTCTATACAAACAAACTCAATATGCTTCCAACACTGAGTTAACACAGGTAACATCATTGTAAAGAGTCAAATTGACACCTGTGTCTAAGAGTGCAGTCGGGGATAGGCTTCATGAAGCCTAGTCCACTGCACTCTTAGACACAAGCCTCACCACCTACGCTCCCCAGGAAAGCCCAAACATGTACCTTTTTGCGCCATATTTAAAAAGTGACGCATGTAGGTAGATGCGTCACTTTTTAAACCTCTACGCCACATTATACTCAAAAATGTAAAAGCCATTCATTTTCCCCAAAATCGTTTTTGACATCACATTTAGGAAACACAGCACAGATCCTATGTACAAGCATCTGCCTCACAGCAGGGATAAGACTGAGGCAAACACTTTTACATAGAGCTTTCCCCATGTGATAGGATTCTGACACCTAAGCAGGAGTGCAGATCAGATGAAGACTGTCCAGGGGAGCACAAAAGGTGAGGCTTGTGTTCAAGAGTGCAGTGGAGAGGACTCAACTGGAGTAGTATGCAAGAAAAAGATGAGCCTCATTTATAAAGCCATGCGTCAGTTTTGCGCTACTGATGCGTCAATTTTTGTGACGCATTGGCAGCATAAAACATGTGCCTTGTTGCACCATATTTAAAAAGTGACGCATGTAGGTAGATGCGTCACTTTTTAAACCTCTGCGCCACATTATACTGAAAAATGTAAAAGCCATTCATTTTCCCCAAAATGGTTTTTGACATCACATTTAGTAAACACAGCACAGTTCCTATGTACAAGCATTCCATGTCATTACTGAAACCTCACTATTTTACAAAATACAATTCCTCTATGCAAACAAACTCAATATGCTTCCTACACTGAGTTAACACAGGTAACATCATTGTAAAGAGTCAAATTTATTTCTTTAAACATGCACACATTCTTTATTCCTTTAAAAAAATGTAAAAGCCATTCATTTTTCCCAAAATCGTTTTTGACATCACATTTAAAAAACACAGCACAGGTCCTATGTACAAGCTTTCCATGTCACTACTAAAACTTCACAATTTTACAAAATACAATTCCTCTATGCAGTAAAACTTTTTACCAAGCATTATCAAAAACCATGACACAAAGCAACATTAAAAACCACAATTTGCTTCCAAATCTTCTCCATAGAGTATACAAGTCTCTATGTATATTAAATGAATCATAACTCACCTTTACAAATGCTTTAGGAGATTCAGAACAGTGTCAGATACACACACCAATATTTCTTTAGCAGAGCAAAAGGTATGTTCTCCAGGAACTGCAAACCTTAATGGCACAGAAAACCTCTAATTCTACACACATATTGCTCATGGTAACCAATCAAAACTCTTCCCTCTGTATTTTCAAACCAACACCCTTCCCCCCCTCAGCCCTTTCTAGCTGTTACCATAGCAACTCCCTCCTCACTGAGCTCTCAGGTTTAAAAGTTTATTCTACAATGTTGCAAATCACCTCAGCAAGGATGTTTGACCTGCGAATACACCAGCTTATCTGGTGCAATGTTTCTTTAAATGACTTTTTTTAACCATTCAAATTACTTCTTACACATAACACAACCATGCACCCTAACTTTCAGTTTTCAACTATCTCAATCTACCAATCATTGCTTGTGATTCAAGAGCACTGAAAGTCTACAGTTTTTTTTTGCAAACTCCTATTGTTCCAACTGCCAATTCTTTCCCACACTTCATCTGACTGCACCAGAATCTCCTCTCACCATGTATTCTGTCTGGATTATTGGACATAGCTATATCCACTGGGCTCAAAGGTATGCAGCTACCAGAAATTTTCACAACCTTGATTTACAAAATGTGAACATTAAATGGATTGGCCAGAGAGGATTGAGATGTTACCAAATGATTCCATTGGTGAAAACCTTTTTGCATTTGCCACACCCTAACCTCATAATTCTTCACTGTGGTGGAAATGACTTAGGCACTTTGACTGGGGTAGGTCTGGAAATGCTTTTAAAGGACACCTTTGGGCAATTGATGGCACTTTTTCCTCAAACTGCCTTGGTATTTTCCAATATATGCCAAAGATAGAAATGGAACTGGTCCAACCAATTTTGTCCACAATTTGAGAAAGCACGGAAACATGTGAATAATTCTGTTTCTGCTTACATGAGAGACTATGGAATGGGTTCAATATACAACAACAACTTGCGTTACAACATGCAAGACATCTACAGAGGAGATGGTGTGCACTTCTCAGATGAGGGGAATAGAATATTCCTCCTCAATTTAAGACTGTGCATTGGTACCTACTTGTAGGTACCTAATCAGCCACAGAACCCAAAAGCTCTTTTCAGAGCTACCCTACCTCTGATCACTCCAAATTATTATCTTTTTCTAACTTTTTTCACTATTTTTCACCAAAGTACGCTCCCCGGTACGCTTCCCGGTGCGCGTACCGGGCGTTCCGCCCGCGAAAATGTTAATTTTTTATTTTTTTGCCTATATGGGCCTCCTAAGACCCCCTCAGAAAACCTTGAGGGTCAGGGAGTACCTACTGTGCCCCCTTATACCCATTCCCAACGTTGTTTGTCCGCCATTTTCTGTCTCAAATCTACCGAAACACAAAATGGAGGACTCCCGTAGCGCTTACCGGTACGCGTACCGGGGCGCGCACCGGGAAGCGCTCCAAAAAATGTTAAAAGTTAATTTACATAAAAACCACTGGAGACACTTTCACCAAATATAGAATAGCTCATACTACATACCAATCCCTACCATTTTCCCAAATTTGGTGGAATTCCATTGAGCCATTTAGCCTGTAGACCTCTCTAAATATCCTGAGGTAAATTACTTCACAGACAAAGAGGACTATTCTTCTCGTTAACATTTATGATAATCTAGTGGAAAACGAGAGAATAAAAATATTGGGGATTCTACGTAAGAAACTGATTAGTGGTACGAAATTATTACAAGGGCCAGAAGCCCCGAGTATCGTTTGGGGAGGCGATTTTAACCATCATCCTTGTGAAAGGCCAAATAGCAATATCTGTGGTATGGGGAATGAAACAGAAGAACAAACAACCCATTTCAGTCACTCAGTGGTGGGAGATTTCGTAAACGAAACCATGTCCAGTTTGGACCTAGTAATAGTAAATCAAACAAATCCTCTATCTGGGAAGTTGGACCCTACTTACCTCGGAAGGGGAAGTGAAACAACAATCGATTACATCCTCACCACAGCGACCCTTGTAAATAGGACCATGAATTTCAGAGTTAAAATTAACACATTAAGCGACCATTCAGCTTTAACTTTCGAATTAATTTTGGACCAATGCCAGCTATCAGCTCAAACCTTAATGTCCACCCTCACCCAGAATAATATACAACTCACAAAAACAAATGGCTATACCCTTGGGTGGGGGAAGATCGATCCAAATGAGCTGACAAACAAGGTTGTAACTGCAGCACAATCAGCAATACTGAAGTGCTTAGATATTGAGGCAACCGATGAGGAAGTTTTATCCCATTTTAAGGTGATCCTAGGAAAAGTAAATGAACGCCTTACTGTGAAGCAGAAAGGGATCATGGAAAGAAAAAAAGGATGGTTTAACCATGATTGCTCAGCTGCCCATAAAAAGCTAAAGAGAGCACTAACAAAAACAATAAGAGATCAAGAGGAGGTCAGAAATCTGAGAAAAGTGTATAGGCTGGCGTGCAAAGTGAGAAAAGAAGAGTTAAAAAAAGCACTATGGGATCATCTGCACGAAAGCTCACTAAACGAAAATAGCGAATTATTTTGGAAAGTGGTAAAAGCACCTTTCCTGACGGATATAAAAGATCAGCCAAGCATAGAAGTAGCTATTGAGGGACAAACCTGGGTAAATCATTTTGCAAAGACTTTTGGCAAATCCCCAGCAGCAGCCCCTACAGAAAGAAACAATAGCCTAAATCAGGACAATCCATTTCCAATCCCATTGGTCGTCAAACTACACGAGGTAATAACTGCAGTGAATGCTAGTAAGAGTGGAAAAGCCCCTGGTCCGGATGGGGTACCAGTTGATTTTTTTAAATTTAGATTAGACCTTTGAGCCCCCATCATAAAAAGGGTGTTCGACACAACAATGAAGTGTGGATTACTCACATCCTGGACCCAATCAATTTTGGTGCCCATCTTCAAGAAGGGAAATAGAGAGGAGGTGACCTGTTATCGACCGATCTCCCTCCTGGACTCACTGGGGAAAGTACTAGGCAGAGTGTTTCTCCAGCATTTACAGGAGTGGGCGGACGATACCGGGACCCTCTCGGATATCCAGTATGGCTTCCGAGAGGGCCTCGGAACAACGGAACAAGCCCTGAACCTGGCCTTGCTGATGGGAAAATATGTGTCGGCAAAGCGGGAGAAGCTATACATGGTATATGTCGATCTTTCTGCAGCTTTTGACTGCATCAGCCATGCAAAACTATGGTCAGTCTTGACCAACATGGGAATAGACAAGGCTCTTGTGACCTTTCTCAGAGAACTCTACTCCAACGCCTCCTCCAGGGTGCGTTTTGGAGTACGGGGTGAACTGTCAGAATCTTTTTCTGTAGAGCGCGGCGTCAGGCAGGGATGTGTCCTTGCCCCCTTCCTCTTCTCCCTCTATACCAATGGTCTTGAGGTAGAGATGTTGAGGGGGGGATTGGACTTGCCCCGTGTGAAAGATCGACTGGTGCCCGCGCTCTTGTACGCGGATGACGCGGTGATCCTAGCACGCACCCCACGTGAGCTACAAAAATCTCTGAATAGCTACGCAAAATTCATGAGTGACCTAGACCTTCACATAAACGTAAAGAAAACATATGTTATGATAGCAGGCCAGGTCAGGAAACATGGAAAAAGCATCTTCTTCAATAATGAAATTAGAATCAACCCCCCAATACCCCTATTTAGGGATTACGATAGAAGAGAAGCTCAACTGGAGAGCGGCCATAGAAGCGCGTAAGCATCAACTTTTGCGCTCTATTGCTGCTCTTATGAAATTCGCCCAGAAATTAGGGAAAAAGCCTCCGGCTGAACTACTCCAGATCTATAGAGCCAAGTGCCATTCCATCGCACTTTATGGGGCGGGCCTGTGGGGTCACAAAAACACAAAAGCCCTCCAGGCAGCGGAGAACACTTTCATAAGATTTTTATTGTCAGTCCCTAAAAGAGTCTCCACTTTTGCCTGTCATGCAGAATTGGGACTACCACATATCGAGGACCTGGCCAAAATTGAACCCGTACTTCTCTGGCGCCGAATATGGGTATCAACAAAAAACACTCTCACCAAAGATATTGTTGGGGATTGTATGACTCTAGATCGTGTTGAAAAAATAGATTGGTTAACATACGTAAAAAATCTTCTCACTGACCTAGGAATGGCTGAGTACTACCACAATCCTGAAATGATTGCTGAAATTCCAAAAAAAGAGCTCAAGGCAAAGGCGCTGAGCCACTTTGAAGAGTTACGTATTACTGTGGAGATTAAGAAACCATCTGTACAACACTCTCTAGCGGTCATGACTACTTTGGAGATGGAACCATATTTAACCTATGTTGATTCGCAGTTTGAACGATTCTTATTAGCGAGATTCGGGTTGAACATCTTTCACAGGGCTGTAGCATTTCCTAACAGAAATAGCTGGGAAGAAAGTCTAATGGCCTGTCCATGTGATGAACTATCCGAACAGTCAACAATCCACACCGTACTGTTTTGCAAATATTACTCCGCACACCGCAAGCTTTGGCTAACCCCCCTGTTGAGAACTTTAGGCCTCAGAAAATGTCGTCCTGCCATGGTGTGGCTACAATTTTTAAGTTCTGAATATGTATGTAAAGTTGTAAGCACCTTCTTAAAATGTATTTTTAAACATAGGCTAAATCTCCAAAATTATAATTATTAAATTATCCTGATCAAGTAACAGTGACATAAATTTTAAATGAACTGAATATGCATTAGTACTGTTAAAACGCATGTAAATGAAATGTATAAATGCTTTTATGGTTTTTCATGTAAAACTGAAACCGAATTAAGATTTTACTACTACTACTACTTCACAGAAACACATCTGAAGTGTTACAATTGACAACTAATTAAAATGTTACTTTCATTTTCTACTTTTTTTCCCTGACATTTGATTGGTTATGTACATGAATATATATAAAGAAAGAGAGGGAAACACAGCCATTTTGACTACTACTTCCTGAAGTACATTTCAAGAACATTTTCACTAAGAACTTCAACTTCTTTTTGAAAGGTAAGTTGTTATTTTGAAAACTGAAGTATAGTTATATACTATCCCTCTGTAATAGTTATAGATTTAGATAGACTTCTCTGTTATAGTTATGGATGGATTTAGGCTTGTCTTGTATAATTATGAATTTACTTAGGCTTCATCACATACACTTTTTTATATTTCTACTTCCAGTCTGATACCATACACTGCCCAAAGATAAATTCACTGTTAAAAAATCCAAACTACCTGTCTGAACTTAAACCCAACAGTGCCCTATCTCTACTGATATATTTTTTTTAATGCAAATTTCAGACAAAATGGAAGGAGAACAAAACGTTTCCTTTGAAATTGTCCTAGAGACGAACAATGAAGAAATCATTGAACCCAATGACTTGGAATTCATGGACGAATCACGAGACCATGAACTTCTACAATGTGTAGAATCTGTGGATTTCCTCCTTCAAAATGAGGACATTTCTGACAGTCAAATGATAGAAGTTGTGTTTAATTTGGAAAATGAATAAATTTATATTTAATAATTCTAAAATTGTTTGAGACATTATTCATTTTTATATGTAATTCTTAAACTAGTAACAAATTGATTATAATGTAAAGTCAGACTTATAGTATACTGTGCAACTTTTTTGTGTTACATAGTCATTTTGCTCATAGATACTTCCTTTCTCCCACTATATTATCTCCAATGTGTATTTGACATCTCTTGTTCATCTCCTGCCTCCATGTTCTTTCTGCTTTCCTGACAGACTATAGTATAGATTCCATATACCACAATAACTTCTGTAACAACATGACTCTGCATTGGTACCTACATGTTGGTACTTAAGTCACCCACACAACACAACAATTCTATTCAGAGCTACCCTACCTCTAAGCACTTTAAATTATCATTTTACTGTTTCACTGAGTTTTCCCCATGTGTGTGGGGGCAGGGGAGGTGTGTGTGGAGGATGGTGGGGTATGTCTGTGAGGTGTGTGTGTATGTGTCTGGGGGGGTGAGGTGTATAGGTGTATGTAGGTGTATAGAGTATGTGGATGTGGGTGTGGGTGTGTAAGGTGTGTGTGCGGGTCTGGGTGTGTGGGGTGTTTGAGTGTAGGTGGAAATGTGGGTGTGTGAGGTGTGTGTGGGGGTGTGTGGGTGTGGGTGTGGGGGGCATGTGTGTAAGATATGTGTGTATGTGTGGGATGTGTGGGTGTGTCTGTGAGGTGTGTGTGTATGTGTGGGGGGCGGAGGTGTGTCTGTGGAATGTGTGGGGTGTGTCTGGGAGGTATCTGTGTGCGTGTGTGTGTGTGTGTGTGTGTTGGGTGGTGGTGAGGTGTGTGTATGAGTGTGGGTATATGGAATGTGTGGGTGTGGATGTGTAAGGTGTCGGTGTGGGGGTGTGGGGTGTTTAGGTGTGGGTGGAGGTGTGCGTGTGTGAGGTGTTTGTGGGGAGTGTGTGGGTGTGGGGGTGTGGGGTTGTGTGCGTGTGGGTGTGTGTGGGACGTACTTGTAGGTACCTAAAACAGCCACAGAACCCAAAAGCTCTTTTGAACCCAAAAGCTCTTTTCAGAGCTACCCTCTGTGTGGGCGCACATAAGTGGTACACACCTGAGTTGAGGAAACTAAAACTTGAAGTGAGGCAACATGAGAGGACATGGCGTACCAATTACTGTCCTCAAGCAAGGATTGCATACTGTCTAATTCGTAAAGCCTACCAAAAGACACTGCACACTCACAAAACTGATTATTTCTCTTCTAAAATACTTAATGCGACTAATAAGTCGAAAGAAATTTTCAGGATTGTGACTGAGCTGTGCAATGATGAAAGAACTTCTCCCCCGGTTGTCCCTTCACAATCCCTCTGCAACTCCTTGAATGACTATTTTTATGATAAAATAGTGTTGATTAAGGATACTCTATCCAAGCTTCCAGCTTGTACGCCGATAGATGATACCTTTTTTAATCCCCTTACTTTGCATTCTTTCCCTTTAATCACTGACCAAATCCTCCTAGATTTGCTTACTAGAGTTAAATCTGGATCTCCTCAGGATGTCTGCCCTCCTCAAATAATGAGGGAAATTGGTCGGGCAATTCCCAATAGCCTGCTTCCTCTGCTTAATAATTCCCTCATGTCAGGGACTGTTCCGGATAGTTTTAAACAGGCCTTGCTGATCCCTTTAAAAAAGAAACCCGGCATTGACTCTTCAGACCTCTCAAATTATAGACCAATATCGTTACTGCCTTACCTATCCAAAATATTGGAGGCCCATGTGACCAATTGTCTATCAAGTTTTGTGGAAGCCTGGGGGCGCTAGAGGGCGCACTTACGGAATGGCTGCCTAGACGCGCAGCTCCCGTTCCTTGGTGCAAGATCCTCCACTGATCCTTCGCCACGGGGTGCTGATTCGCCCCAAAAGTTCTTATCCTGAGCCCTGACATCTTTCTCCACACCCGGTCCAAATTTGGAAGCTCTGCGTGCACCGGAGCCGAAGATACGGGCAGCTGCAGCGTTGCCGACTCTGCCACTGGAACTGAGGCAAGCGCCGGTCCGGCTGCCATATTTACGCGACCCTGGGGATCGCCACGAGGCTGCAGGCCGCTCTTCGTCACCACGGCCTGCGGACCCGCTGGGAAGGAGTGCGGCGGTCGCTGCGGAGGTAGGAGACGACTGTGAGCCCTGCCTTGGGCTGGATCGCCCCCCCCCCCCCCTCCTCCAATCGCCGCTAGACCCTCACTGCTGGTGCTAGGGGGGGGGCTGCCCTTCACACGCCGGACGGAGCTCTGACCTGCCTGGACTGCTCCCCGCATCGCTGACGGTGCCGGCTTGCGCGGCGCGGCTTGGCGGACCTACAGGGATTGGGGACTGCCCCGCCGCGCTGGCGCTTACCGCTGGAGTGTGCTCCTTGCCTGCGGGCCCCTGCGCCGCCTCCACGCCAGATGGCCCTGTCTGGCTGAAGATCTGCTGTATCTCTGCCCTGCGTGGAGGCCCTGTGATACCCCCCTGCGAGGCGCTTCCCGTGAGACACGCTATCTCGCTTCTGGCCGACGCTACCCATCCTGCTGACCTGGCTCCTGTTGACCTAGGGCTGCTGTAGACCCTAATACCTGGGACTTGTTCTCCATAGGCCCACCACACCTAGGGGCCTCAACGAGGATTGCATATCCCTGCTCAGTCGCTCACGGGCGCTTCACTAGGGCCTGGAGGGGTGCACACTGGAGGGGCTCAGCGACGTTTCTCCTGCTCTGCTCTATCTGCTCGTGCTGCGTTTGGATCCGCCTGCCCACCCCCGACCGCCCACTCCTTACGAGGCCTGTACTCCTATCAGACTGCCCTGCTACTGCCCGTCCAGATTTGTGATCCGTCGCTAGGAGTTGCCATGGGGCGACCTGAGAATCGCCAGCCTAAACTGAGCTTTGATAACGCGCGCAAGGGCGCTAGGTCGACGCAGATGAACCCAGGGCCGAGCACATCATCTCCGCAATCCAACCCCCCGCCCCCGGCGGCGGATCTTACAAGCCTGATCCAAGAGATGCGGCAGGGTTTCGCCACTGTCGTGGAGAAGGTGGATGGGGTCACGGCCCGATTGGATGCCCTTGTGCACAAGGTTGACCGCCATGAGGAACGCATTACGGCTGCGGAGCAACGGATCTCTGACAATACAGACACCACCGTGACCCATACGTCACAATTGGCCAGGATGGACAACCTGCTACGTGTCATAGCGGCAAAGAACGAAGATTTGGAGGCACGAAGCCGCCGCAACAACGTGCGCATCACGAACGTGCCGGAATCCACGGCCACGGGCAGAATGGAGCTCTACGTGGAGAAGTTGCTTAAAGGGTCCATAGGAGAGGACGCTTTTTCTCCTCAGTTTATAGTGGAGAGGGCCCACCGATCACTGGCGCCAGTGCCCCAGCCTGGCTTACCTCCTAGGCCTATAATAGCGCGGCTTTTGAACTATCGTGATCGCGACACGGCCCTCAGAGCAGCCCGGACTCAGAAATCACTGCAGTATAATGGGATTACGTTCTCAATCTATCCTGATTTCACGCCGATGGTCCAGGACGAACGGCGCAAGTTTCTGCCCGTAAAGAAAAAGTTGCGGGAAGCCCAAATTGACTACGCCCTTCTCTATCCGGCGAAACTACGAATTACCCATCAGGGTAAACAGCGTTTCTTTACCAACCCGCAGAAGGCCGAGGATTTTTTGAAATCGGTCCGACCAACGCGCAGAGGTGAACATGTGCCTGCAGAGGACCTGGAGAATGCTGATTTACCCCCTGGACAACAAGATAATTGACTATATTAGCGTGGTGAATGCACAGTGCCGGCCACAACGAATGGCCCTCCATCAGCGTATAGAACTTCTGTGACTGGAGTGCTGTGAGAACGATGGACCTGCATGGACACTGCACCCCTGTGGTAATGTATGCCAAGGACCACTCCCTTGGCCTTAGTCTCCACCGAGGGTGGTACAGTACTGGAGCTAAGGACCAGGTAGTGGCTGTGCGCACTCTATGCTCTACCCCTACTGGGTGTTCCCCATTACTTGGTTGTGTTTTTTGGAGTTGCTTTTGCGGTTGAAAGGGGGGTGGGGGCGGGATTGCGAGGGTGGGATCCATGGCTTCTGGCATGTTTGGGATGCTGGGGTGGGTGGGGGGAGGTTGGATTTTACGAGGCTTCTGATGATTGGACTGTATTTTTATCTGCTGGACTGGTGTTTCTTTGGGTGGGGGCGGGGCGGCCGGGACACTGTCATTAGGCCTGTTAGGTCACTTTCACATATAGACTTTCTGCACCCATGGCGATATCGAATGCGAATACTAGATTGACGTGCTTATCATGGAATGTCAGGGGGCTGAACAATGCTAAAAAATGCAGAGGTGTCATTGCCTATCTGAACAGACATCATGTACAAGTTGTTATGTTGCAGGAGACGCATCTGCCTGCTCAGGGCACTGCCACTTTTGCGTCGAAATGGGCTAGCACCCGTGTTTTTTCCTCTTACTCGACCTATGCCAGAGGGGTTGCGGTGCTTATTGCCCGCGGAGTGCCTTTTCATCATCTCGGGGAGGCAGTGGACAGGGAGGGGCGATATGCTTTACTGTGGGGAAGGGTTGGTCGCGATGTCTATGTATTTGTATCTATGTATGCACCGAATGTTGATACTCCTGCTTTTTTTTCCACATTGTGGGGGAAGATTGTTGCTGTTGGGGCACGACATGTTATATGGGGTGGTGATTTCAACCTCGCACTGGTGCCCCCCGTGGATAGGGCGGATGGTGTCAGCTCCTACAAGCCCAGGTCCAGGGAGGCGCTGGAGGGAATCATGGAAGAGGGTGGTCTCTTGGATGCCTGGAGACATCTACATTCTCAGGGGCGGGAAGGGACACACTTTACCTCTCATACTGGGACATGGGCGCGACTTGACTACTTCCTAGTTACCAGAGAAACTGCTGCAGAGTTGCTAAAAGTGGAGCACCTTCCTAGAACCTTTTCTGATCACTGTCCTGTGTCTATGCAATTCAGCATTCCCGGATGGGACAATCCACGACCTCAGTGGAGACTGCGTCCTGATATACTCTTGGACAATGTCTTCTGCACTGAACTGGGGGAGGAGATAGCAGATTTCTTCCCTAGAAATAAGGGCTCGGTAGAATCAGTTGAGCACATCTGGGAAGCTTTTAAGGTCACCATCAGGGGCTTCTGCATCTCCAAAAGTCATGGGGTGCTGCGTGATATCCTACAGTCCATCTCTACACTGGAACGCGAACTGCGGACTCTGGAACACCGCATGATCACGGATTCTGACCCTCACATACACGCCACCTTTAGGGAGACACTGTCAAAATTCGAAGAAGAGGCGGCCAGGGAGGTGAAATACCGGGGTAAACACTGGGTGGCCCGGAGATATTGTGAGGGGGATAGGCCCGGAAAAGTGCTTGCTGCACTCACACGACCACCACGGGTGCACAACACTATACTGGAGATTATTGATGACACCGGCACGGCTGTCAGGGACCCGGCAGAGATACTATCCACATTCACAGCACACTACTCTTCACTTTATACTTCTGCAACACAGGTACACACTTCATATGCTGCCTACCTTAACGATGTGGCGCTGTGCTGGCTCAGCGATGGGGACAGGGAGTTTCTTGCGGCTCCCTTCGAGCTGGATGAGATCCGTGAGGCCATCATGTCCCTCCAGAATGGCAAGGCGCCGGGGCTCGATGGCTTACCGGCCGAATTTTATAAAACCTATGTTGACATAATGGCACCGGTGCTCAGTGAGGTCTTCACGGAATCATTGGCCGATGGGATACTTCCCTGCTCTATGCGTGAAGTGGCGATCACCTCCCTTCTGAAACCGGATAAAAACCCTACCGCTTGCGATTCGTACCGCCCACTGTCCCTTCTAAACTGCGATGTCAAGATACTGGCCAAAGTCTTAGCTACCCGGTTGTCGCTGCTCATGACCCGGATTGTCCTGCCTGATCAGTCTGGCTTCGTGGCAGGAAGATCTACGTCCCATAATCTTCGCACCCTTTTTACCTTGCTTCGCACGGTCCACCCCGACACCCCTGTCGCTGCCGTGTTCCTAGATGCCACTAAGGCATTTGACTCGATCGAGTGGCCATACCTGTTTTCGGTTTTAGCCAGCATGGGTTTCCCCAAATTATTTCTCTCTTGGGTTCGACTTTTGTATACGGACCCGACGGCAAGGGTGCTAATCAATGGCCGCCTATCACAACCAATTGCACTCACTAGAGGCACCCGTCAGGGATGCCCGCTCTCTCCCCTGCTATTTGCCATCGCGGTCGAACCACTCGCCTGTCGTATACGGCAGTTACACCGAGCGGGGGCAGTGCACTGCCTGCAGCGGCAAATAGATGTCTCCCTCTATGCTGATGATATCACGCTCTACGTTAAACATCCCGAGGCGCATCTCAATCCCCTGCTTCGAGAATTCATATTGTTCGGAGGGGTGTCGGGTGTCCACATCAATTGGGCAAAATCGCAGTTTTTCCCCCTCACGGATGCGGTGCATGCCTTCCCTCTCGATTACCCACTGGAGTGGTGTAGTGATGATCTTAGGTATTTGGGAATTCGCATATCTCGCGATAAAGATGAGACGCTCCGTGCCAATTATGGAGTGGCCGTGACCAAATTAACAGCTTCAGTGGACAGGTGGATCACGCTACCACTCTCCATGGCGGGAAGAGCCTCACTTATAAAAATGGTGATACTGCCCCGCTTCCTATATCTTTTCCTCAATATCCCCTACTACCCTGGTGCCTTTTTCTTCAGGACGCTCCGTGCGGAGCTGCGCAGACTTTTCTGGGGCGGCAAGTCCCCCCGCTTAAAATGGTCGACGCTGACCCTTCCCTACGATAGAGGAGGTTTTGACATCCCTAATTTCGAAACTTACTACCAATGTGCACAGGCACACTTTGCCTACCATTGGATGGCTCCGACTCCTTTCATGCCACACATAGCGGTGGAGGACTGGATCGTGCACCCTATACCACTCAACGGACTGCTACACTGTCCTGAGACATCCATCACCACTGCGCATACCTCAGTTTCCTGCACATTAGATGCGTGGCGTCGCATCGCTAGACACCTGTCGTGTCCGATGCCCTACTCTCCCAAATTGCCGCTTACTTATCACCCGCAATTATCTCTTTTGTCGGAACGAGGTTTCCGTCAATTATGTGATAGGTTACTCATCGCCCGTTGGGGCGACCTGTTCCATGAGAGTAGTTTCAAGACTAAGGAACTGTTCTTTAAGGCACAGGAACACACCACCCTTGAACTCTTTTACTATATTCGGCTGCGTGCGGGAATGCGGGACATCTTACCTGACTATCCCAATGAACCTGAGACCCTAGCGCCACTGCATTTCCTGTTGGGATCACAAGACGGGACCCACTTGGTCTCTGGTCTTTACCGACAAATCCGAAGCGCGGCTCCGGAACCGGTCTCCAGTGCTCGGCTACGGTGGGCTGCTGAACTTGCCCTCGATATCACCGATGAGCAGTGGAACTACTGTTGTGCGCTCACCGCTCGAGTCTCCGCTAGCAGCAGATTGAAAATTATTCACTACAAATTCCTTCAACGGATATACTATACTCCGGCTCGGAAATATAGGTTCGGGCTGGCTGACAGCGACAGATGTGAACGCTGCCATGCCGACCATGCTGATTTCCTGCACCTGGCATGGGACTGTCCCCAGGTTGCTCATTACTGGCAGCTGGTTATGGAGGCTGTCGCGGAGATGGTGGGTGAGACGATACCCGCTGACCCCTCGATTGCCATCCTCGGATACACAGTGCGCTTGCCTAGAGGATGCAGGAAATTTGTTGACACCGCCTTGCTCTTAGCCAAGAGACGGGTGGCTTGTCGCTGGGGCAGAGGAAGGGCGCCCAAATTTAAGGACTGGCTTACGGACTTGACTTATTGTCAAGACCAGCACACTACTTTTGCTGAATTGATACCCCCTTCTTGTAGGCCCAGGGATATATGGGAACCTCTGATGCACTACCTGCTCACGCGCTCGGATGACGATGCACGATCGGATGATCTGCCTCCCTCTCCTCAATGCGCTGCTGTCCCTCTCGGAACGCAACCTGTCAGTGCCTCCTGCATCGTTTGACTTTCCTTGTCCCCATGCACTCTCATGCCCCTGCGGCGTCCTGAATGACCTGGGCTGCCGCTCTCTCTTGGCCTGACCCACACCCCCCTCATGCTTGGGCATGCATATCCCATTTTTTCTGCATCCACAGCACACCTCACACTACTGCTGAGCGAAACCCCGTTATAATTCGAGCTTCTATGGGATGCACCTTTGCAGACCTCTGCCTCACTGGGTTGCAGTCCTGGACATTAGCTCCCCCATGGGCTGCGGCCTGCCTGACCCACCTTGTTACACCACCATTCATTGGACCTTTCACACAGTCTTACACAGCCTCATAGTTGTTACCTAAGTTGGGAAGTTTTGGTTCCTGGTTTGACAACAAAAAACGAAAAAAGGAGAGGGATTTCATCTCTCGACTACAACACCCTGTTCAACTGCTGCTCATCCTTGCTTGTCCTACGCCCCGGGCTGCAGAACCAGCGTCTTGTATGTTTTCCTATACGCCGCCGGGCCCCCGGGATGCCGGCTTCTGGGCTGTGTACTGTTCATAATTTTTGCTGCCGGCCTCCGGGTTGTAGGCGGATCGAGCTGTGTACAATACTCTGTTTTTTCTCCAATAAAGCAGTTTGAACCCCAAAAAAAAAAAAAAAAAAAAAAAAAAAAAAAGTTTTGTGGAAGCCTCTGGTTATTTACAACCTAACCAGGCAGGTTTCCGGCCTGGTCATTCCACTGAGGCAGTGATATTGGCCGTTCAGAACACCTTGAGGTCTAACGCTGACGGGGACCTGCACCAGGCCTTGGTGTTATTAGACCTGTCTGCCGCGTTCGACACGGTTGACTATACCATCCTGGTCAACCGTGTCGAACAGGCTGGACTTCGAGATTCGGCTTTGGCCTGGCTTAGGTCCTTCATTTTAGAACGTACCCAGTCGGTTCGTCTGGGTTCTTTTACAGCCCCTAAAAACATTTCTTTCTGTGTGGTTCCCCAAGGATCTTCCTTGTCCCCTTTATTATTTAATTTGTATATGCGGCCTCTTTTGTTCTCCCTACAACAGTTTAAGGTTGATTTATTTAATTATGCAGACGACCTGCAGTTGGTTTTTGTCCTAAACTCAGACAATGCGGCCGAGGACTTTCGAGCAACCATGTCCTTTATCCAAAGGTGGATGTCTCTAAACCACCTTAAGTTAAATCCGGGAAAAACGGAGCTCATTCTACCTGGGAAGAGTGAAATCAGTTGGAGCCCCTGTTTTTGGCCATCGGACATGGGCTCGCCTCCAAAAAAATCCCGTACAACAAAAAGTTTGGGAGTGACTCTCAGTGAGGACCTCTCCTTGGCAAGTCAAGTTGGAACAGTGGTCTCTACGGGGTTTTTCCAACTGAGGAAGATCAAGAAAATAGCACATCTCCTCACAGGTTTGGCCTTAATTCAGACAGTCAGTGCTCTTGTCCTGTCTCATATCGATTTTTCAAATGGCCTCTATTTGGGGGCTCCTATTGGCCAACTGAAAAGATTGCAATACCTGCAAAATCAAGCTGCGAGACTTATCTATAAAGTCCCGAAGTGGGAATCGATTAGACATGGACTGGAGACCTTGCATTGGCTGCCTGTGGAGCAGAGAGCAATGTTCAAGGTGGGCTGTATTGTGTTTAAGGCTTTGGAGGGCAAGGGTCCTATGTTTCTCAGACAACTGCTGCGTAGATATCAACCTCTGCGCAGCTTGAGATCTACCCACAAAGACCTACTTGAGGTCCCTCGTTTTAAAAGAAAACGTCAGGGAGGTAGCAGTTTTCAATTTTTAGCTGCTTCATTGTGGAACTCACTCCCCCTGACTCTGCGACATAGCAGGGACCTCCTTACCTTTAGGAAGGCATTCAAAACTTTTCTTTTTTCTCAGGCTTATTGTAAGTAGTGATTTGTGTCTTTTATGTACTGTTATGTTTGATTCTCTCCAGCGCCAAGAAGCCTTCGGGCGTATGCGCGCTTAACAAATAATAAATAACATAACATAACATAGCATAACCCTACCTGTAATCACTCATAATGATTATTTTACACTATTATTTTAACTATTTTTCACCAAAGTACGCTCCCCGGTGCGCTCCCCGGTTAAATTTTATTTTTTTACCCGAGGGACCCTTTTATGGCCCCCACATCAAACCTAGGGGGTCAGGGGGGGGTCTACCCTGCCCCCTTTTGGTTATTTCCCCCTTTGTTTTTACCACCTCTTGTGTCTCGATCCTACCGAGACACAAAATGGCGGCCGCTACGGACTGTTTCGAATGTTTACAGACACCCGAAAGCCAATCAGCTTTCCGTGCGCAAGTCGCGTGGCGCGCCCGGAGCGCTCCCCGGTGCGCGCTTACAGATATATAAATTTTTTTGAACCTAAATTACTCAAAATCCTCTGGAGCACATATCTTGAGACATAGCAAAGGCACATCGGGCTACCAGTCCCTACAATTTTGCCAAGTTTGGTGAAAATCCATTCAGCCGTTCGGGCTAAAAGTGCGACCGACCGCCCTATGGAAATTAACATGGAGAAAACACGTTTTGGGACCCCCCTTTTATCTCGGCCCCCGCTTGACGAATCCCCCCCAAACTTTCAGGGAAGGAGCGGAGAGCGCGAGGCAACGTTGCTGAAAAATTCAGGCGGATTCCTCAACCGGCGCCAAAGTTATTCCAAATGGAATGTTGCGATTTCCCTATGGAAATCAATCCTAACTATAACTACCTACTGGCGACCGCCAGTAGGTAATATATATATATGTATATATATATACACTATCTTACCAACTGTATATCTCCAATCTATTGAAAGCACCAATAATATATCACTTGAAGTTACCTCTGTGTGCTCAACTTCCCTCCATGCACCAGTTTACACAGTGTGTTTTAACTCTAATTCTCTCAATGTATGAAGACACAGTTTGTAGTGCATCACATGATTTATATACACTGTGTTTTATCTAGATATCCTCACACCATGTTAAGTAAGAATGATAAGGGTTCCCTTGAATTGTATGTGTATCTGCATATAAATGTGATGCCTGACCAATGTCTTACAACCTTGAAAAGCCCCAGGCATGCACGTCATGAAGGGGTGAAACACATGTGGCTGTGCCACCTGTATACAAAAGCAACAGGAATTTACGAATTTCATCAAAGAATCTGGCTGATTCAATTGCTTTTATTTTGTTATGTAATGTACATCCTCTTGATTGAATGATCTCCTCACTTGAAAAGGGCAATGCACATGATAACAAATGAGTTCCAGCATCCACAATCCCAAGCAAACTTATTACCAGTTAAACTGTGGGTTGTCACCATACAACTCGGGGTACACGAGCGCATAGATAATATCCCCATGAAAGGTATATAATAAAACGACTGTATCCTGAGTCCCAGATATTCTCCATATCCAGTTTTTCTGTAGGTGATGTAAGACTTTCCTATGGATTTTAACATGTTAAACAATGTTTTGGGAACACCTTTTTTTGGCCCTGCTTGACAGATCAGTGCAAACATTTGTTTGGAACGTTTCATGCAGGGTCAGCAAATGGTGCCAAAGTTAATAGGGAAAGAAAAAAAATGTCTTGTACATAAACTCTGACCTAATTATAACTACACAGTGGTGATCGCTATCAGCATGTGTGTAAGCTTTCAAAAAAAGTAAAAGAAATGTGATAACGCAGAAGTGAAGTACTTTTGATGAATGCCATTGTCTTTTTATGTTTGTTTACCCGGAGGATGAGTGCACTGGGGATCTGTCACTTGTGGAGAGCTGGACAATAAACATCATAGAACAATAGACCCTTTGGCCAGCCTTTTGGAGCTGAAGGCTGACAAGTAGGGTGTTAGGTGGTCATAGGGGTGTCAGTGCATGGCCTGGCCTCAGGCAAGACCCTCCTGCCAATCCCCACTGTGCAATCCTGGAGGCCATGCACAGTGGGGATGGGCCACATAACGAGGGTTTGGCGTAGGGTCTTGCCACTGGGCAAACCCACTGCCCTACTTCTAATAAATATCGGATTCAGGGTCTGATGGAACACCAGGTCTTGCAGTCACCCATCACTGTGTATATCCAAGGTTTGTGCATGGTGGTGGTTGGCCACTTGTGAAGAGGTCGGTATAGACCCTGGCCACAGGCTAAGCTCTGTGTCAAACGTGTGCTACATTTGGCTGAAGGTGGTGTGCAGTGGAGGTTTGATACTTTTGCATCAGCTGGGTGCAGTGTTTTGCCGAGGATAGGCACTGAGTCTAAACCCTGAGATGGAATGGCTCTCCTGACCTGGTTCTATGGCTCTAAAGCAGCTCTGCTGACCTGGTTCTCTGGCTCTACAGCAGCTCTGCTGACCTGGGTCTCTGCCTCTACAACGGTTCTGCTGACCTGGTTCTCTGGCTCGAAAGCAGCTCTGCTGACCTGTTCTATGGCTCTAACGCAGCTCTGTCCACTCCTGCAATCATCCTGACAGAAGCATGTCCTTATCTAATCACTCTGCTGAAACATAAGTGCTTATAAACGTATCCTGCTGTCAACTACTAGCAATCTAGGAACCCAGTCACTGTCTATGCACTTGCAGAATGACTGGGGCATTGAGACAAGCAGTCTTACAGTCAAATGGCACAATATATGCGGTCCCTTAACCCCTTGCAGACTACTCAGGCAGTCCTGCAAAAGTCCAGGTAATAGTCATGCTTGTCTGGAATCACACTGTGAGTGTGTGTCCACTCCTACAATCATCCTGACAGAAGCATGTCCTTATCTAATCACTCTGCTAAAACATAAGTGCTTATAAACTTATCCTGCTGTCAACTACTAGCACTCTAGGAACCCAGTCACTGTCTATGCACTTGCAGAATGACTCAGGCATTGAGACAATACCTAAGCACTTATAAATTAACTGAGCACTCTGTTTGCAGCACTGTCATCATTCTAGTTACTAGAGATGTTCTTATAGAATGACCTAGGCACCAACACAAGTACACATACAATATTCTGTGCACAATCCCTACAGACCTCTAAGCAGATATATATTATTGGTACACTCCACTAAATACTGAAGTAGTACTCAAACAGCCTAGGATACCTCCTGTCAGTCTCATGCAGTTTGTCAATCAACCATCCAGCACGATGTTCCTATTGTATCACTCTGCCAATATCTAAGCATTTATGGGGCAGATTTACAAGCCCCCTGCGCCACCAGTAAGTCACTTTTCATAACGTAGTGATGGCGCTGGGGACTCCTCCATATTCACAAGGAGAGGAAAAGCCGAACAGTGGGCCCACCACATGCGTGGTTTCTTTGGTTACTGAGTTAGTGGTACTGGAAGGACTGAGCGGGTGAATAACCTACGATGATGATGATGGGAGCACGAGTATGTCGTTAGCCATAGAGATATCAAGACTCAGCACCATATGTGAGACTTCTTAGTGGCAGATCGGGACTACATGATGTAGAAGGTGTCCTGTCCACGAAAAGGTGAGCAGTGAGGCCTGGGTGTGCATCAGAGGGAGTCGAAGTGCTGTAGCAGACTGGATACAAAAAGGCGACGCAGCGATTTAGACGAACGCAGTCCCATATAGTGTATCAAATTGCATGTATATATATTTTTTTCCAATAGCAGAAACGTTTTTATAATCGGTCAAACGTCCGGAATATAAACTATACAAATAGTTGCTTTTAAATGTGAGAGGGAACGTGTGTGAAAGGGCGATGTTATTTAACTCCACATTAAGATAGTAACCATTACCAATCATAATATCTTTCTTTTACTATCTTTTAGATGGAGAGCTTCAGGGTGCATTATGTCCCGGCACGTGGTGAAAAACACACTGGTGACAGAAAGGTGAGCTGCAAATATTCTTTGCAGTCACTCTCTCACTTCCTCTCTCCTTTGATAAAAAAATTACACACAATGTTGACTTCTTTTTTATCTTACAGGTTGTGTTTCACAAATTGGCGTCCCCTCCAACACCTCTAAAACTCAACATTCGAGGATTCTGCAATGATGCGTGGCCATGGTAACAACTTGTGAGAATGCTGCTTTGACTCGTAGTGCACCCTCTTTGAATCAGGCCAATGGCACAAGGTGAGCAAAGAAGTTTGTTTCCGAAACAACGACAAGTCATCAGTGAAAGGAGAAAGTGGGTAGTGTGCAGCAGCTTCACTGCGTAGGAATGTACAATTACCTCTGGCCAGTGAGCATAGATAGGTTGCAACAGTTTAAAGGGCAGGTGTACAAGCCCCTTGCGCCACTTTTGTGTCACTTTTAACATGGGAAAAGTGGAGCAAGGAGCTTCTAAATCTGCCTCTGACTTCCCAAGAAAAACACTCACCTCCGGCCTCTGCGAGTCAATGGGGTGCAACAGTCTAGATACCCATTTTTTTTTATGCAAGGAACAAACAGGTTACAGAGAAAACAAATAAATAAGACCCCGCATGTAATAAGTACAAAACCATATGAGCAATACAGTACAGTGTAATATAACATATGAGCACATGAAGAAAAAAAAAAAAGGGCAGCATAAAAGCAATTTATCCAACATTCCGTTGATATGAGAAAAGCCAGGAGAATAATCAAAGAATAATCAGATCAGAGACAGTCCACTCGTTATATCCATTCGGTAATAGGGTTCCAAATTTTTAGCCCTGTACCCCTCTTACGAATGCCCTTTGTTTTATATATTGCAACCTCAAGATTGTACACAGATAATAACTGGGCCCTCCACAAAGAAAATGAAGGAGGGTCGGGAGATATCCACTCTTTGGAGATACAACCCCGTAATACTGACATACAAATGAAAAGAAAAGAGACCCGATCCTTAGGTGTAGTCAAAACTATGGAGTCTGTACCGAACAACACCAACTCAGCATTAATACATATGGGGGAGCCTAGTATTTCAATCAAGAAGTGTTGAATAGAGCTGAGTAGGGGTCCAAGTTTAGGACATGAAAAAAACATGTGTTGGGCATCAGCCGCAAAACAGCCACATCTACAACTGGCACCAGGACCAGTACTCTATTTGGAGACTTTCCTGGGAGAATAGTACAGATCATATAGAACCATGTAATGTTGGGCCAGCATCTTACCCGAGATCAAAACCTCCTTGGCAAGACATATAGAGGAATAAAGATCAATAGTTGCAATATTTAATTTAGTTCTCCATTTCTCCTGACACTGATCCAGATCCTCTGGAAGTAACAGAATTAAACATGAATAAAAGAAACCAATGGGAAGCCCTTTTCCCATCCCTTCTAACAAGGGTAATTGTTTGAAACGCGTTTCGTATTGCCCAAGCTGAACATAGTAACTGCGGATCTGAAGAAATTTTAAAAAATCGTTTTATGTACTCCATATTTGCGTTGCAAGTCATTAAAAAGTAGTGGCTGCAGGTCATGAAACATATCACCTAAATTACTTATACCCAGCCGATACCATTTCCTAGTTGTTACATCTCGAAAGAAGTTAGGAAAAATTCCTGTCGCCTCAAATGGGGTATAACGGTTTATTTGAAGAAGCCCTATATACCGCCTAATTTGCCTCCACACTGAAAATGCCGCAATCAGCACCTTAAACTTGTTTTTTTTATAGTAGCTAGGCTCCAGTATTTTCAGAAGACAGCCATTGGCCTTCTCCCCAATAAAGAATTCATAGACTGCAGGTGTATGGCACTGCAATAAATTGCATGTTTTACCAATGACTAAAGGAGAAATAAATTCCAAAACAGATACCCAATAATAACATACGAAATACGGAACACCCCACCCACCCCTTGATCTGGGAAGTGCCATTTTTTAAATGCCCTTCTATTTCGTTTGTACCCCCAAAGAAATCTTGAAGAAATATTTTCAAGTTTTTTAAGACAGGATAAGGGAAATTCTAATGGTACAGATCTAAATAAATAAAGACATTTTGGGAGAACCAACATTTCTAAAACATTTGCTCTTCCATATAGAGATAAATGCAGATGATTAAGGCGTTCTAAAGTAGAATTAACTCCGTCTAAGACTGGATTAAAATTAATCTCCTGCTAATAGGTGATGTAATTTTAATCCCTAAATACGTAGCCTCTGTAACAACGGTTAAATTCCTTGGGACATCATCCCCCACATACGGTATCTGAGTTTTATTTATGTTAAGCTTGTATCCCGAGAAATGACCGAATTGATTAGCCAATGTTTCTACTGTCATTAGAGCAGGCACCAAAACTATGGTTAAAATCACAATGTAATCCGCATAGGCGAGAGCTCTATATTCCATCCCTTTTATACTAACAGGTTTGATCTGTATTGATTCGGCTAATTTGACCACAAAAAAATCTACATATAACGCAAACAATAAAGGGGACGTGGGGCAGCCTTGTCTGGTACCACGTAAAATAGGAAAGAGGTCCGATTCTTTACTTGCTAGACGAATAGATGCTTCAGGGGCCAGATACAAAGTACTGATAGCCTGAAGCATGCGTGGTCCGAATCCCTTCAAGCGTAACACCTCCCACAAATATGGCCAGGCAACCCTGTCGAATGTCTTTTCGGCATCCAACAGGGTCACGCCTATAGGTGTTTTAGTCACCTCTGCCCAGTCCATTAAGGAGATAACACGCCTCACATGGTCTGTTGTATCGCGGCCAGGAATAAATCTGTGCTGAAAGGGTGAAACTAAAGAGGAAATCATAGAGGAAATTCTAGTGGCTAAAATTTTGGAGTACAGCTTACTGACGGTGTTTATTAAAGATATTGGCCTGTAAGATGATGGCAACAGGCCAGGTTTATCTTTCTTTAAAAACATAGTTAATTTAGATTTATGCCAGGAGGCCGGAGGTGCCCCACTTTGTGCCCTGACACACACTTCCAGCAGATGTTTCTTCAGAATAGAAAAAAAAGTTCAAAAAAATTCCAGAGGAATCCTGTCAGGACCTACGGCTTTTCCTAAAGCTAGCGATGATATCGCCAGCTCTAATTCCTGCTCTGTATACTCCAACTCTAAGGCTTCCCTCTGGATATCGGTAAGTTTAGAGAACTCCTGATCACCCAAAAACACCGCTAGTTCATCTTCTGTATCTGTATCCGAAGAATCCTCACTAGAGTAAAGTTTAAAGTAGAACTCTCTAAATACTTCCAAGATTTTGCCCGGCTCAGTGTGTATTAAACCATTGGCATCCTGTATTGCGTCCACTTTCCTAGCCACTACTTTCTGCCTTAATCGTTTGGCTTATAGTCGGTCAGATTTTTCCCCAACCTCAAACATATCAGAGCGAAAAATCGCGATTTGAGACGCTAATTTCTCAGCATAGCATTTATAGATTTTCATTCTCAGAATAGCGAGATCTCGCACCCTCTGTTCAAATTTTATTTGATTAGAATTTGAAGTTTGCATCAGCGCCAGCTCTAAATCATGCAGTTTAGTCATCTCTAATTCTTATTTGGTCCTGAGACATCGCTGATTATTTATGGTAAAGCTTAGTGTTTCCCCACGCACTCTAGCTTTAAATGCATCCCAGACTATAACCACTTCAGCAGAGCCAGCATTAAACTCAAAAAAGTCAGGAATCCATCGTGGCCATATGCTGGCGATATCCCTGATCAACAGCAAAAACAAGCCCCTCACTAAGAAATACTTTAAACTCGGTGGTGCATCCTACATTCACATGGAGAATAACATTGTCCCATACACAGAAGTTATTCAAAAAATATTGTAAAATTTTATTTACACATTTTTCTGATACTTTAGAACATAATAGCAACCTAAACTCATACTCGTGACCACACAGCATTACAATTGTTCTATATATACATATTTATATTATATACACAAAGAAGAACCCCGTCAGTCAGAACCACTCATACATTTCATCCGAACAACCAGTTTCGCCACAATCACCAACTCACAACAGACAATATTCAAAATGTAAACAATAGATAACAATTCATATCAATATATAATACAAAAACATACAAAAAAGCTCCAGATAACATTTCATATCAATATAAAGTACAACATATGAAAAGCAAAGCTTGCAAGGGCTGAGCAAACCCTACTCCAGAGTCTTAAAGAGAATCTAGAAACTCCTTGGCCTTAATCTCTGAAGTAAAAAACACAGTTTTATCTTTAGTAATAACCTTCAGTTTGGCAGGATTTAATAAAAAAACCTGTGCTCCCTTGCTTTGAAAGGTCGGAATAAGTTGGCGGAGGTGCCATCTCTGCTGTACGGTTGCCTGACAGTAGTCTGGCCTGACGAAACATTTGCAACCTTTTGCCTTCCGTTTGCGATCTGGACGAGCCAGGTCGTAAAGTTGCTCAGGTAAAAGAAAATTATTGAGGCAAATAAGAATTGCCCTTGGTTTGTTTTCGGCACCCCTAGCCCCCTTCCGGATCTGGAAGGGAAATCTATGAGCTCTTTGAAGCTCCCTCTCCCATTCCCATTCTTTTAACTCCTGGAAAGCTTCTACACACAGATCTATTATGAATTGATGAATATCTTTCCCTACGGCCCCTTCAGGGACCCCCAATATACGGGGATTATTCCTCCTTACCCTGTTTTCCATCTCACAAAGCTTCCAGCTAATATCATCACGCAGAGTGTGCAATGCAACAACGTCGGCTTTACAAAAGGAAAAGTCATCTTCAATGGTGTAAATTCTGTTCTCGGCCTCTGCAACTCTGGTAGATAGTTCAGAATTAGTTTTGACAATACGGCAAACAGAGTTCTGTAATTTTCGAACTGCTCCATGTATACGAAGGCTCTCTGCCTTCGTCTCCTCACGATGAATCATGATTGCCTGATAGATTGTCGAGAGGGTGACATTACTGGCAGCATCGTCAATTGGGGGCAGATTACTCCCTACGTCAAGACTCTCAACCGGAGTTGCCATTTGCTCAGCGGGAACTTGTGATAGTAAAGAGTTACCCAACCCTGGAGCAGTTAGAACAGTATTTTTCCCCGCTAGGAGATCTTAAAAAATCTTCTTCTTCTTCCAGAAGAGCCGAGCTAGCAAGACTACGATCATCTGTCTAGTCAATCTCCAGTTCCGCATTTACACCCTCTCCCTCTCCCTCCCCATCAGAGACCAGTGACACATCTGACATAGAGTAAAATGTCCCTCCTGAGTCACACGAGTCAAGATCGTTCAATATGTCCTTACCCACGGAGGGATCAGTTACTACAGGTAAAGACCTTGTGTCACTGTCCATGATATCAGAACTAGGTAACTCAGAAATTATACAAGGCGAAGAGGGGGGGGGGGAATTCTGTAATGAGGTGACAACAGCAGCCTTGGTACTTGGCTGGCTAGCTAACGTCGGTAGTGCATTCTTATCTTCCCTTGACTGAGTCTTTTTCTTAGTCTGATTGAAAATAGCCAGAATTGTTATCTTTTGCCCTTGTGGGGGCTCATCAGAAGCCGATATCCCCGGTGCACCAACAGAAGAGACTACAGAGATAGCGTCAGAAGGGGATACAACAGATCCAGCCTCTTGGGGAGCTCCCTCACCAGACTTCTCATTCACTCCATTTTTAGTTTTATCAGTTCTTCTCCCCTGTAACTGGATATCTGTGGTGCCTGGACCTGGACCTGGTAAAGCCCTCCCTGGAGTGTTGGCGGCCGCTGCTGCTCTCGTAGTAGCTCCCCTTGGTACCGTGTTTGATGCGGCATTCTTGGGTCTCATTATATAATTTCGAATAGTCCGCTCCGGGATTTGCCACAATCCCTCCAAATGCACCTTGGTCTCCCTCCCAAGCTGATTCCGATACTCAGCACAGCGACTGCCGAGACTCTCAATACCGGTGGAAGAAAAGTTGTACGCTGTGATACTAGCAAAAAACGTTGGGAGCCAGCAGCCAAAAGAAACTGAAGCCGGCGTTTCCGAGGACTCACCCCCGAAAAAACCCAGGACTCAGCATATCTCCATTTTGAGACTGGGGAGAGCGGGGATCCAAAATAATTACTTGCTGCTTTATTTATTTGCTTCGTGGCCAAAAGCTGCGAAAAGCTGCTAGACAAAAGCCGCCAAAAGCCGCTGGGCGGTTAGACCACAAAACCGGGAAAAGCAAGTCCGGAGGATTCCAGCAAGAATGCCGCTCCCTTGCTCAGAACCGGCCAGCACTTCACCGCGGAGGAACAGAGCAGCCAAATCTAAATAATTGGCCAGAGAAGGATTCCTCCTAAAGCAGGAGCGGGTACCAGGTAACAATCCGTTATTTCGCCACCCGGGAAGTCAATGTCTCCGTTTTAGCAGGGGGTTAGAGCCACGGTGAGCAGGGGAACGCCGGAAGCTCACTTACTCGGACACAGCCGTGTCCGCCATCTTGCCTCTCTGTGAGCTCATTGGAAGCAGAGCAGACAGTCTAGATACCCAATATTGAAAACTCACCGCTATGCAGTGGGAATGCATGGGATATAGTACTTTGGAAAAAAACAGCGCACAGACACCTCCCTACAATGGAACTTGTTGTAATATAGTATCCTGAGTTTACAAAAAATAAACCAAAAATATACGTGTGCATGTGTATGTACTATGCTATTACTAACTCTATATACTATCTTTCAGATCACTAAACTGGAGGGTGCACTATGAAGCAGCACATCCTTGGACACACAACTGGGGCAAAAGGTGAGCTACGAGTATTTTCCCCAGTATTAACTGCTCAATCTATAAATTTTTCTCTCTCACACTTTTAATGTTGTTTTTTTCTCTCTTTCTCTCGCTCACTGTCTCTCACATCGTTTCTCTTTCCCTTTTAATGTTATGGTCGCTGCTGTCCACTCGGACGTGTAGAACTAAAGCTGAGTTCAAGTTGTGAACTCTGTTGGTCACAGTGTTTACACAAGGTAAGCAGAGCGGCCTGGATATACAATCCCTCCGATTAAATGCATTAGAATTAAAATACCTTATTTACAAGCCCTTTGCGCCACTTTTACGTCACTTTCAACATGAGAAAAGTAACACCAAAGTGGTGAAATATTCTTGTAAATAAGCCCTAAAGAATATTGTCCTGCATAATGACTTGATCTCTCACCTAATTCTGTTCCATCTCTGAATCATTTTAACCCCTTCACTGCGGCGGCTATTCCGCCGCAGTGCTAAGGGGGCGGGGCGGCCGCGCGGCGGGCGCATGCTTGTGACAGAAACGCTCCGTCACCAGCCGCGGTTGCGCTGTGCTCATGACGGAGCGGTTCCGTCACGGCCCCGCAAGCTCAATGGAACGCTCAGCGCAGGCGCGGAATCCGCGCCGCGCAGGCGTGCCGAGCGGGCCGTGACGGAACCGCTCCGTCATCAGCACAGCGCGACTGCAGCTGATGACGGAGCGGTTCCGTCATCAGCAGGGGAGGGGTTAAAGACCTGTTGATCTGTAATGTAAATCTGACGCAGTAGGCACTTCCATACAGACACCGCTTGAACGCGGGCCTATAAGACATGTGAAATGTATCAGGCACACTGCACACATAAACATAAGGAAATATCGTCAAGTGTTACCTTGACTTGTAATGTTTGACCTTTAGTCACATCGATCTAATTTTAAACACTAATTTTCTTTTTTGTTTTGCAGATTACCTACCGTACTTCCATTGGAGTCCATTTCACATTTGGTTTAAATTGTTTTGTTAAAGTTATGTTTCTAGTTATTTATCGTATTGTTATCTTTAAGTTACATTTCCAATTATTTATTGTTGTTTTAATAAAAGTTAATAAAAAAAAGTAACACCTTTTTTTTATTTGGGGGTGGCGGTCCCCAATAGAAATGATATTTATAATTTGATGTTAAATTCTGAGGCTAACTCTTTACCAGATCTTTACCACAGTATATAGCTACGACTAACGGTTCCTATGGAAAAGTTTTAAAACTCCAACACAGTAACTTTTTCCATTAGCAACATAGTGTGGTGAACTTCTAACCTCTGTGCTCTTGTAAGTGTTCCATGAACTGTTACTATGGTAACAGGCAGAAAGCCGTTTAGGGGTCGGGTTGAAAGGTACTGGCTGTACAAAAACCGTTATATTTACCCTGGATCCTCTACATGACAGAAAGGAAAGCAAAGTAAAACAAAACACTGTGTACCAGATTTACAACCCCCTTGCACCACTTTCGCGTCCAAGGCCCCCCACTACAAAATTAGAAGTGTGTGGGCCCCAACTATGCCCCTCAAGCCCCGGGAACCACCACCCCCAGGGGATTTGTGTATTGTGGGAGGCAGGCTGCGTGGCCCTCCGCCTGGTGCCCTCGAGGGCCTTGGGGACCGCTACACTTAGGGCCTTTTCCTACAGTGTCCCGGGGGTGCCTACCCCGGGGACTCTGCTGTTTGCTATGAGAGGGCGAGAGTCTCGCGCCTTCTGCCCTCTCATAGCAAACTTAGTTTGCATTTTGAAAGACAGAGCAGTGAAATCTGTTCTCACTTTCAAAATCCAAAGAAGATTGCATTTCCACATGCAAGTTAGCATATCCCCTTGTGCAAAAGCAATGCCGGCTCCCGAAGAACGCGGGAAGCCAGCGGGACCATGGGGGTATTGTGCCTCCCCTCACGGTCCCCAACATTTTTTATAAGACCCGGGGGGATACGATCCCCGGGAATATTAGAAAGTACTGATAGAGGCTATTTTTTAACAGAAAAAGTTAAAGTTGCGCGCGCAGCGCTGAGTGCGGCCCTCTGGTGTGCACGCGCTGGATGCACGACTCATAATATGTAGGCTGTGCGACTCCAGCGCCTTTGCTGCACAACTTCCACAGGTTTGGGAGCCGGCATTACTTTTCCACATCAGGAGCTACTAACATGCAGCTCCCCATGTGGAAAAGCAATCTGATTTAGAATTTGAAAGAGAGAACAGATTTCCTTGCTATGGGAGGGCGGGATCGGCACCCCGGGACACTGCAAAAGCCGGCCCTCCCACAATACATAAAGCCCCGGGGAGTAGTGGTCTCCGAGGCTTTGGAGACCTTACATCACCCCCCCCCCGACCAGCCATGATTTTTTTTGTAGCCCCGGGGGGTAACGGGGCCCTCAAGTGCTCACAATACATAAAGCCCCGAGGGGTGATGGTCCCCGCGGCTTTGAGGACCTTCAACCCCTCCCCCCACCACTTTTTTCTTTTTAGCCCCGGGGGTGACGATCCCCGAGGCTGGGGGGGCCCTCTGGGCCCCACATAAAATTTAATAATTTTGACCCCGGTATTTAAACCCCCGGAGACGAATTATTAAAGAAAACTCTGTTTTATTTTATTTATTTTACAGCACAGTCCACGCACCATACACGCACCTGCCGGGTTTATAATTATTTTTAAATGTTGGCCCTGGGGGTCCTACTGGGACCTCCTGAGCAGGTCTAGAGGGTAAAATTATTTCTACCCTGCCCCCTTTCTCCGTTTTGCACACATAGGCCACTGACTTCCTCAGCCTCACTTCTACCGACGCAGAAAATGGCTGCCAACAGTTCCTGGTTTCGAATGTTTACAACCACTTGACAGCCAATAAGCATTCAGCGCGTGATCGGGACGGTGCACTTATGGTACGATGACAATCCTCGCATCCTCCGCGGATCCATCGCACCCATAGATATATAAATTACTTTAACTGTAATTTTTTCAGGAACTACTGAACAGATTGACACCATATAAGCAAAAGGCACAAGTCGGAACTGAGGACTACCTCTTTGCCGTAATTTAGCGTAATTCCCATAAGCACTGAGCTCCTGAGGCGGAAGCCGGGAGCGAGATCTAATTTTAAACCTTGATTATTGAATGTCACTTGTATATTGCTGTTAGAAACTTACTCACTTCGCTCCAGCCCAGTTCAGCTCGCGCAGCAGATCCAGGGCTGCCGCAGCACCGTAATCAAAATCTTCTCTTGCCGCCATTTCCGCGAGCCCGGAGGCCACGCCCCTTTTCAGAGGCCACGCCCCCCGCTGCTGCCCTACAAATAGACGCTGACTACAAGCGCCTGACCCATAAGCACTGAGCTCCTGAGGCGGAAGCCGGGAGCGAGATCTAATTTAAAACCTTGATTATTGAATGTCACTTGTATATTGCTGTTAGAAACTTACTCACTTCGCTCCAGCCCAGTTCAGCTCGCGCAGCAGATCCAGCGCTGCCGCGGCATCGTAATCAAAATCTTCGCTTGTCGCCATTTCCGCGAGCCAGGAGGCCACGCCCCTTTTAAGAGGCCACGCCCCCTCGCCGCTGCCCTACAAATAGACGCTGACTACAAGCGCCTGACCCATAAGCACTGAGCTCCTGAGACGGAAGCCGGGAGCGAGATCTAATTTTAAACCTTGATTATTGAATGTCACTTGTATATTGCTGTTAGAAACGTACTCACTTCGCTCCAGCCCAGTTCAGCTCGCGCAGCAGATCCAGCGCTGCCGCGGCATCGTAATCAAATCTTCTCTTGCCACCATTTCCGCAAGCCCGGAGGCCACGCCCCTTTTCAGAGGCTACGCCCCCCGCCGCTGCCCCACCTATCCATAAATCATGTGCATCCTCCGGACGCGCAGCGCACGAGCGCAGCGGGCGCGCCAAAGGTAAGCCCGTCTGCGCCCGTCCGCGGCCGACCGGGCCCAGGGGCCTTCCATCATGCCCAGATTGTTCAATACTCTTCTACTCAGCTCCACTCCCTCCAAGGCCCGTGGCCTTTGGAGGACTCCGTGAGGTCGCACATCGACAGATTGGGATTGACGGTCCTGCGCCCCCCCTTCTCACTTGTCCCTACCCTTCCCTCCCCCTGTCCCCCTTGCCCCCCCATGCCTATTACCCTGTCCGCCTATTATCTTAACACCAGGTCAGCAGTTAAGCACTGCCACGAACTCTTCATCTTATTGGATTCACACAAACCGGATCTCTTATTTCTTACAGAGACCTGGTTTTGTGACAACTCCCTCCCCTCTCTGTTAGCTGCCCTTCCCGATGCCTACTATGCTCTGCGCGCCGACCGACCCTCTGGCAAAGCGGGTGGCGGCGGCGCTCTGATCGCTCGTAGAGAATTCTCCTTTCAGCCGTTAACCTTTCCCTCCATCGGATCATCAGACTTTTTAGTCGTCCGTTCACCGTCTTTTAGAGTCCCACTTACCTGCCTGCTCATGTACCGTCGCCCCCAATCCTCTCAACTCTTTCTCCCTGGTTTCCAAGATCTAGTGGCCACCTTAGCGGTTAACAACTCCTCCATCTTGATACTAGGAGATTTTAACTTTTGGCCTTCTGATCCCGCAGAATGCTCGATCTCTAAAGAATTCTCGGACACCCTTCGCTCTCTCAACTTTGACTCCCACGTTCACTCCCCCACCCACACTCAGGGCCACATCCTGGATCAAATTTGGTCGCTAAATTGTCCTATAGCCTCCCTGTCCATCTCCCCCTGCACCTGGTCTGATCACTTCTTGATGTCCTTTTCCCTACACCTTAGCCCAGTCACTAAGCTCTCTCTCCCCAAAAACACCTGGGCGCGCTCTCGGAGCAAGGTGGATGTGCCCGCTCTCTCCGCCACACTCTTTGCATCTAGTCCGGATCTACATGGCCTGTCATCCTCCGCACAAGCCGACTCTATTAACTCCTGGCTCCTATCAGGCTGCGACTCTGTCGCCCCCCTCAGGTGGGTGTCCTCCAGACGTGTGAACGATGCTAACCGCTGGTTCAATGAGGAACTCAAGGCATTTAAACTCACTGTGCGCTATGCCGAGCGGGCCTGGAGATGAGACTACTGCCCCAACCTCAAAACCCAGTATACCATCCTCCTGTCTCAATACAAAAAATCTATTTTGGCTAAAAAGACTGCCTACTTCTCCTCTAAAATCATGGCTGCGGAAAACCAGCCTAGAGAAATTTTTTCTATAGTTCACGACCTTGCCTACTCCGACAGAGCCACCCTCAAACCCACCCCCTCCCAGGATTTATGCGACTCTCTAAACACTTATTTTCTGGACAAAATCTCTAACATCAAAGCAAACATCCCTTTCCCCCCCCCTTCCTTTGTCGACCCCCAGTGTCCATCAGTCGGGGCACGCCTTGACTCTTTCCCTCTCTTGACAGAGGAGGCTTTTCTCTCCCTTCTCCTCTTAGTCAAATCAGGCTCACCTCTTGACCCCTGCCCCGCCCACATCCTGAGGCACATCTACTCGGTCTGTGCGCAGCCCCCTCTTAAATTTCTCAACAGCTCACTGTCCCAGGGCACTGTTATTCAACCTCTAAAATCGGCCATCATTGTCCCTATCCTCAAAAAAACGGGCGCAGACCCCTCCGCTCTCGTTAACTACCGCCCCATTTCACTTCTGCCCCTTCTAGGGAAGGTGCTGGAGCGCTGTGTCACCAGAGCGCTCAGTACCTTTGTGGAGGAAAACGGTGTGTTAGCCCCCCGTCAGGCCGGGTTTCGCCCCGCACACTCCAAAGAGTCCGTAGTGCTATCGGTCCTTGACAAGAGGGTATGGACACTAACCACCCCCAGGCCCTGGTCCTCCTCGACCTCTCCGCCGCTTTTGACACGGTTGACCATTCCATCTTACTCTCTCGTGTCAGAGCAGCGGGGGTCGGAGGCTCAGCCTTGGTCTGGCTGTCCTCCTTCCTGAGGGACTGCACCCAGGCTGTACGCCTGGGCGACTACTCGGCGGACTTCCAGAAGGTGCAATGCGGGGTCCCCCAGGGTTCCTCCCTTTCCCCTCTTTTATTTAATTTATACATTGCCCCTCTTATTTTCGCCCTCTAGCAAATGGAGGTCTCCGTCTACAACTACGCGGATGACCTCTAGCTTATTTTTACTTTGTCCCCCTCCCCTGAGTCCATGGTGAAGTTCCAGTCTATTATGATCTTTATCCGGGACTGGATGAACTACAACCACCTGAAGTTAAATCCAGACAAAACTGAGCTGGTTCTGACAGGTGGTTGCTCCAGTCCCTGGACCCCTCTCTTCTGGCCCCCCTCCCTAGGTCCCCCCCTTCTCCTTCTTCCTCTGTGAAAACTTTGGGGATTAAACTAAATGACCAACTCACTCTGCACTCCCAGGTTAGCTTTGTGGTTTCCTCCTCCTTTCTCCCACTCCGCACTATCCGTAAAGTCTCCCATTTCTTTTCTTTTTCCGCCCTGAAACTCATTGTCCTGGCGATGGTAATCTCCCGCCTAGACTATGGCAACGCTCTATACTGCGGCATGCCCGCCTACAGTATGCGCCGATTACAGCTGGTCCAAAACCAGGCTGCCCGCCTGTTTACAACCTGGCCAAATTCCACCATGTCACTCCGCTCCTGAAGTGCTTGCACTGGCTCCCTATTCAAGAACGAGTTCAGTTCAAGATGGGATGTATCACCTTTCAGGCTCGGGCTGGCGCAGCCCCTGCCTTCATCTCCTCGGGAATCAAAGCCTACGCCCCGTCAGGGAATTACGTTCATCCGCTCAACAATTGCTGACAGTTCCCCGCTTTAGGCGTAAAAAGTGGGGGGGCACTAAATTTTCCACACTTGCCCCTGCCTTCTGGAACTCTCTCCCCACCCACCTTAGATCTTCCACTCAATATCCGCACTTCCGTAAGGCGCTCAAAACCTTGCTTTTTTCACAAGCCTTCCCATCATAATTGTCCTATTCTCCCCCTCCTCCTGCCCTTCTGGGCTCAGTACTTCATAGCTACATGAAACCGCCAGGTGTACGCGCGCTCTACAAATGTTTTAAACTCAAACTCACACTCAAACTCCGTTCAGCCGTTCGGCTGTAGCTGTGGCTAAAGGTTCTAGGGAAATTGCATGGGGAAAACATGTTTTGGGACCCCCATTTTTTCTCGGCCCCCACCTGACCAATCACCCCGCAACTTTCAGGATAGGAGTGGACCAGAGCTGGCCAAAAGTTTGAAAAATTTCACAAAGATTCATCAATCAGCGCCAAACTTACCCACACCACAGTCCGGAAGTCGTGCTGGACGCGCAGAAATCAGGTACAGACCACAAGATGATAAAAGTGCAATAACGTGCTTTATTCCTTAGAGGACAGCAGCATGACGCGTTTCGACCGGGTAAACCCGGTCTTGATCACATGACATGCCCAAAAAAAAACACAAGTTTAAATACTGATCTGTTCTCATACAATGCTCGACCTACTTACTCATTGACATAAAAAACATACTGCAGGTAAGATCGGCATAAAGTGCAATTCAAAACATTTGGCATACTCTTTGTTTTAACAAAGCAAATCAGACAGAATAAAACCACAAAAACATTATTATTTACAAATGGTAAATCTACAAAGTGTAAAACAATATTATTACCATATGTGAATAGCTGTAAAATATATGTAGCTAAAATACAGAGAATGGTGTTAATAGACTAATAATGGGCAAGTGCCCATAAAATATCAAATCCATGGCCAAAATGTCACTGCACTAACAAGTCAAATCTCTACCAATACTGATGATAGTGGCAAAGAAAGAACAAAGAACAGTATTAATATGAGCAAAAGTGCAAAATGCAATCCATATTAAATTCATAATAGATTGCATCAAACTAAAATACATATGAAACACATATGCAATGAGCAGCAGACGCTGAATATATTAAAGTACAAAGTGCAAAAAAGCGCAAAAAGTGAAACCCGGAAATTTTTTCTCTTAATTCATTTTTCAGTTAGCAGCTAAGAAAGAATTATATAAAGTACCAAACGCATTTTATAAATATCAACCACAAACAAATCACATATCACGGAATGTCAGATGGAACATGCAACATAACAGGATCAAAATAGAATGAAGAAACCTGTAAGATCCAGCAGGTACTCAACAATCAACAATAAGAATTATTAAATAAGCCAACCTTATACTCAAACAAATGCCACCCGATTCCCATACCTCATCTCCATCGAGCCTAAAACCAGTAAAACCGGAGAACCCAGTAAAACCAGTTAAAATCACGACTAAAAACAATGCATAAAAGAATACAGATCAAATTAATTCAATCAAAAGGTGGCCCAAAATTCATAAATATGTCATAGCAGCATAGGAAAAATAGATCAAAAGATATATGTGGCTCAAATAATATACAGTACAGTATAAGATTAAAGGGACAAGCCTGTCACCTTAATAGATTTACAAAAACTAATATAACTGTTGTAAATAAACGTAGCGTAGTCCTTGTAGTGCCAGTAAGTACTTTATTTAAGTAGGATGGTAAGTTAAGGAGAGGATAGGAAAACCCCACCAGGAGCAGCCTCCTGCCGCTCAGCCCTCCATCCGACTGACAATATTACACACTCAACATTCTAACAAGCTCTCACACCAAACATTCTAGGCTGAGCAGCAGGAATAAACATAACACATCTCCCTTCTTTAATAGAAGAACAATATATAGGAATACAATTGTGGAAAACAAGTCATATCAAGCAACTTCAGAAAACTTACATCAAATAAAGAAAGATCAGCAATTTAACATTCACTCAATCAAATCACGCAAACCAGCAAATTACATTTTCAACATCCACTCACTCAAATCACGCAAACCAGCAAATAACATTCACACCACCTTCTCTCTTCCTCAAACAAAACATTACTCCTAGATCGAAATAACCAACACACCACCACGACAACACACAACATACAAAACCCGAGAAGCCAAACAAACCGACTGGTCAGGTCAGCAAGAGGTAAATGGGTTCCAACTCACGGCGTGTTTGAAAAACATCAACCAACAATAGACACAATATTCAAACTTACGAATGTGACACCAGTCACGTCACTTAGGTCACACACATATCACTCAAAATGGAAAATTATGATAAGCATCCGGAAATGGAGCGCTAAGCTCCCGCAAACTCCATGTAATAGGATACATATGTTCCTATGATCAACACTGGGACACTAAGGCCCCAAAACCACTTAACAATGTAATTGGAGCACTTAGCTCCCACAATAACCATGTAATGGGGAACACACTTCCCCATGTTCCATAACAGGGTAGGAAACTTTCATAAGGTAATGTTCGCTTAATAGGGAAACAAAAAAAAACCTATGATCCATGACTGGGCATCTAGGTCCCAAACCCACTCAAAATGAACTGAGGCACTCTTCAAATAAACCGGGAGCATTTAACTACACACCCCAAAAGCTAATGCAACAGAGAACACACTGCCCTACAAGCTAGCGTAACAGGGAACACACCACCCTGTGAAACAAAAACTAGAGTACTCATCGCTACACAACCTAAACATAGTAGGGGCATACTAAAATTCAACACAACGCAAACAATGAGTGCATACAGTTATTCAATTTAAGGCCTTACAGTGAATTTACACAATAACCCTATAGATAAAAGATTCTAAATACATATAAGAGGTTATAAAAAAGTTATGTAAATCCTCCCCAGTATTAAGACCATTCGGAATCTTTGTATCAAGGAGTAAGATGTAACCGTGAATTTATGATTAGGGTCACGGAGGTTTGCCTGGGGGGCGCCGTGCAGTCTGACTTGTTAGTTGTCGGCTGCTTGGAGTATAGGGATCGAGGAGGGTGGGCGGGCTCTAATTTTGAGGCATCTTTTACGGACCCGCTTCAATCAGAGGGGATCGATTTCCCAAGCGTTGTAGTCAATCACAACGTCGGTTTTTATGTGGATATTTGTGTTCCGCCGGGAAATTCCAAAAATACCCCTTTCAGCTTTAAATCATAGAGCTTTCTGTCCTGATGAGAACTCCCCTACCAGTGTGAGTTCGAAACGCATAGACAATTGATGCCATCTAAACAAAAGGAGGAATTTAAAACTTGTTTCAAACTTCATTGATGGAAATTTATTGATTTTTATGGCTTACTGTGAATATTGTAATCCCAGTGTATGTATATATATGTGTATATATATGTAAAAATGTGTTTGGCTTTGTATGTATGAGGGTACGATTGTGTTTGAACGTTTGAAATGTGATAATATTTGAAGTGTGTAAAGATGTGTATGTTAGCATTTTTGTAAAATCTGTATATTATGTAGAGGAGGTCTTGTATTGTGTAATGATTTGGTGAAATAATAACCAAATTACTTTTTTGAAACAGAAAAAATAAAACAAAAAGATTCATTCAGATTTGATTGTTCAATGGACCATAGTGTCTAATCCATATGGTTTCCAAGATTGATAAGAAATAGTGAAACAGTAGTGGCATTATTTTGTTCATTATATTACAAACACATCATCTATAAAATGCCACAAATGAACAATGCCTATATCCTGGTCTTCAACAACAGTGCGGGTGTGGCCGAGAACATGCTCCTCCCACACGGCCTACGTGTAAACACGCATAGCTGGGGGAGAAGCTTGCTCCCATAGCCACGACTCGCAACTGCTGGACAACTTCATTATTAAAAAGGAAAAGGCTATTACAAAGGTAAAGTTCAATCATTTTGATTAACATTTTACTATGTTCATTGAATCTGACCATCAACATGATTAATCGAAGTATAGAGAGAACAAATGTCCATCACAATGAAATAGTATTCAGACTTCCAACAGGCCTCTTTTAATTTCGTTAACAAATGGCTAGTGTCTCTGATATACGAGGGAAGGGCTTCCATATAACTGTGCAAGAAAACATTTACATATTTAGATATAGGTTCAAATAACCCATTTTAGGCAGAGATTATGGGCGCCCAGGTATTGGAGATATTCCTTTATGCACTTTAGGTAAAAGGTAAAGGGTTGGAGTAATTGTATGATCTTTTTTCAAGAAACAAAATTCTTTTTTACTAATCAAACCTTCCCTTTTCCAATGTGCCAGCAATTTATGAACCTGATCTTGAACTGTATTCAGTTCATTAAAGGAAGCCTTTCTATAACAAAGAGGGTCATTCAATTGTCTCTCTGCTTCTTTGATATAAACATCACGAGGCCATAGAACAACATTGCCTCCTTTGTCTGCTTTATTCACCACAATGTTACCATGGTTGTTGATTTTACGAATAAGATTAGAATATTGTTTATCTGCATAGCTCCTCCGCTTCTGACTTTGTGAAACGGATCGATTTAATCCTTTTAGATCTTCAATCATGCAGTCACTGAATACATCGATGGCATCCCTGGGCATCATGGGTACAAAAGTGGAACGGGGGCAAAACGGGCTCATAGCAGCACTACCGCTACTGATGCCCATGGCTCGTAGTTCTTCTTGAGTGTCTTGTAAAGATTTATCATCTTGATCGGAAAGGGAGTGAATAGTTTTAAGCATAGCCACATCAGAGATTTGAATGTTTTTACTGGGTTGAGACTCAGAAAGGATATTGGTGGCAGTACTATTAACTTTGTTTAATTTGTGATATTTCATCAACTTTAGCTTTCGTATAAATTTAAATACGTCGATTCTGGACTGCACATATTTAAAGCCATTTTTGGGGCAAAAGGATAAACCCAAAGCTAAAAGTTGAATTTCAGCTGCATTTAAGTCCAAATCAGTGAGATTGATGACAGTATTTCTCTTCGTGAACAGTGGTGCTTGATTTTAATTTGCCTGCGGATTCCCTCTCCCTCTCTTCTTTTTCATGAAGCCGCCTCTGCCTCCTCCTCTGCTTGCGGCACTTGCTCCGTTCAGGCCGTCTTTTGTCTGGGGGGTCCTCTCGGCCTTAAAGTGTGCCATCTGTCCTTGATCATAAACCACAATTCCTCCGATGGGGTAAAACCACTCAATATGGGTTGCTGGTCAGCTCTTGAATTTTCGTAAACCGATCCTGCACTGCTGGATAATGAACTGAGGTCTGTATCCGATATTACTGGAATTTCACTTTGTTGGGTTTGATGTGCTTGAACAGAGGGCACTTTGTTGGTCAACGCCTGCCTTTTTACCGATTCAAACTTCTTAGAAAAAGTGAAAATTCATCCACTTTCATAATCAGATTTATCAGGTGCGAATTTGAAGACTTTACGTGTTTTGATTGTTTCCTCATGTTTCTACAGGCGTTTCTTTATCTCCTCTCGCACTTTGCTAATAGTATTCTGCTGTTCCATGGCACTCAATTCCAGATTTAAAGCATCAATTTGACGCACAATTTCAATTCTATCAATTTCTGCATATTTAATCAGGATGCAGACCATGTTCATTGAGGCTTCTAAATTATTCGACGCCCACTCCTTCAACATAAGTGGGTTGGGGTTCTCAAACGATGGTCCTATGATAACCCTCAACCCTCGTGGCACTCTGCCGGCTTCTTTGTACTTTTCTAGGGACTTTTTTCCCACCATTTAGAAAGCTCCGTTCGGAGCAACTTCTCCAGTCTCTTCAATTTGGATTTACCATCATCTTTATCTGCCATTTTATCATTTGATTTGCTGCTTACAATAATGTCCAGTAAGTTTAAAAACAAAGCATCTGCTATTTGCTCACGGTCTATATATATACTGTGACTAAACTCTGCTATCACCCTCTATACGGACTCCTTTTGTGACCCTCAAAAACAGGCTTTGACTGCAATGCATTTCAAACAGGATCATGACCCCAAATACTGTAATTGCTGCCACAACATGTTGTGTCCAGCCAATCCAGGAGAGTCTTTTGGGACCCCAACCCTAACGTGACACTGGGAGTCTGAGTGTGCCCACCCTACCCCCTCATATTTTTTTTTAAATTCGGGAAGCAGTGATCATGTCATGCAATGGGTGCTACAACATATATTTATTTCGGAGAGTGGCACCTCTGGTAAAGATGGGGTTTGGCCTCTATTTTATATCCTGGGTCCAGATGCACTATATCAAGCCAGTAGCTACTCCAAGAGTTAATGGCACCCAATACAGGGTCTTCAGTATAGTGGACATGGAAAAAGATGCCTACTTTCACCTGCGCTCTTCACACTGGTAGCTGAGCCAGTAGTAGAAATAATTCATACAGATGCCCAAGTCATAGACTAGAGGCTGGAGATAGGCCTCTAATTGGGAAGATTGATGATATTTCGCTCTATATAGCAGATCCAGTTTTAAATAAATACTTAATAAATATATATCTAGTATTTGGGACTTGGTATAATTTGGTAAAAATATCTCCTGATCCCACGGGAATGATGGAAGCCAAATGGGGGGCTTACCATGCCCCTGCGAGTGGAACATACACACTTCAAATCCCCCCCAATCCTCATTTGTTCTAGCAAGACCCTTGAACAGCTACTCCTTAAGGCAAAGGCTAGTACCACCTACCAGATATTACTTCTACTCTCCATGTTGGGCAGAGCTGCCATTTTCAAAATGACCATCCTCCTAAAGATTGTGTATACATTACAGATCACATCATCTGAGGTGCTGGAAGGATGTTTCCATTAACTGAATGACATGTTAGTGGATCACTGTTAAGTAGTGGGTGCGCCCTCGAATAGAAAAGCTACAAAGGTCAGACAACTCTACCCAACATATGCGCATACCATCAGGCTGCCAACCTGACCAACATAAGTAGATGGGCTTTTGCCTCACATGAATTGGTGGCTTACTGGATGAATAGACACGCCAAGGGTTACATGCACTTCTTGTATGGCCGCACTGTAACTTCAGCACAAAGTCAATGCACTCAAAACATGGCACACACTTAACAAACAAATGGGCTGGGTAACAAATGGACGCCATGGACATCAGTATGGTTGGGTACAATATTTAAGGGAGTGAACAGATTGCCTGGATTTGGGAAGTGGGACTTGATTAGGATCTTGACATTATTGAGGGCACCTCCAAACGAAATACAAAATGAGTGAGTCTCTGGCTTTTAAATAGTTGCAGCTTAGTGCCTGCAAGCTGCTGTAGAGAGAGATGCAGCCATTACAATGTTCGAATTTGGTTCATCTTTCATGAATAGACTGTTTATTAAATAACAGTCATTGATTAAGCTCAGCAAAATGGGTTAGAAATGTCGTTATCTAAGTGCGCTGTTTGCTTAGACATTAGCCCCAGGAAAGGAAAAGAGACTAAGGGGCCGATTAGGATGGCGGACGGACTTGCGTCCGTCCGCCACCCTTGAGGAGGAGGGAACGTCCGCAGGGGCTGCGGCGTTCCCTCCGTGCTGATTAGGATGTGACCGCCAGGGTGGCGGTCACATCCTCTATATTTAACATTGCGGCGGGTGCAGCTACAAGCTGCACCCGCCGCAATGTTAAAAAAGCATGTGTTACATTTACATGCACAAAGCGGCAGGCACCGCACGGTGCCTGCTGCTTTGTGCACGCAAATGCAGGGGGGTACCATAGGTACCCCCCATGTGCACCCCCCACCCCCCATTCACCCAGGGGGCCCGCAACGGGCCCCCAAAGTGAATGTCCGTATGCTTTTCCATGGCGGAAAAGCCGCCGTGGAAAAGCAGTTTAACACAACCATCATAATATGGCGGACGGTGTCTCATAGACACCGCCTGCCATGTTATAGCTTTTCCGCCGCGGTCGGAAGCCGACCGCGGCGGAAAAGCGGCGGACGGAATTCCAGACCCACCAGCCATCCTAATTTGGCGGTGGGTCTTTGGAACCTCCGCAGAGGATTTTCCGCCTCCTCCGGGCCGGAGGTGGCTTCCGCCGGCCCGGAGGAGGCGGAAAATCCTCCATCCTAATCGGCCCCTAAGTCTTAGCCTCACAGTGAATGATATTTGTTTTTTTGTGGTTTACGCAAATTCTGTAAAATATTCACAGGTATTACATCTTCCCTCTTAATAATGCATCTTTACACAACTGTGAGGTGGTGTCAATGCAGCTTTCTATACGTACCACTGCGAATGTCATGTGTCATCAGTTTTTTTCCACAATGCAGAGCAATATTAGTCTGGCTTACAGGAATACAACCAGATGTAAAATGCACTTTTTTGTTTTTTTGTTTTTTCCTTCACAGAGAAAACCCTTTTTCTCAGGGAGAAGCCCCTTCACTGATACCCCGTTTTGTTCCCATGCACCCGATCCAGTCCTGGAAGGGGAGCTACTCCAGCTCTTAGCTGAAGTAAATGTCTATTTCTTTGTCGAAAAAAGTTTTTAGAAAAGATTGTAAATGCCAACAAACTCAAGTTTGTGAGCATTCACAAACTCGGAAGGTAGGAAAACCTTCATCAGTTTACTCCCCCTTCCCTTGCACCGGGCTTGCCACAGCCTAACTTACCAGATGTGGCAAACTAAACAATTAGGCAGCAGAAAATCGATTTATGCCTGACAGGTTTTCTTTTGTGGATACCTGTAAAATCTAAATGAAGAAATATTTGCCAGTCTATGTGATTTGGCTTTATTAATTAGTCCCATTATTCAGTTGAGAAACTCTGAAACAGTTGGGTACAGAAAATTCAACTCAATGGCACCGATAGTGTGGGTTAGCTGTAGATTAATGTCATGTGTATGGAACCTGCAGTTCTTCCTACAAAGTACCGTTTTATCTATGAACCTGGACAACATTATCACTTTGGCTAAATCTGCCAGTGTCCATGTCTGTCACTAAGGCCATTGTTCCGTCCCACCATCCCATGAAAAGAGTTGCATGTATTTTGGGTGTCAGTTGCACAAAAATGATTATGCTAAAGATAACAATGAAGAGGAAGGCCTGGTTCCTACTTGAGGGACTAGGCCACATTTGGGGCGAGTGATCCAGAGCTACAATAAGGCCAGCGGCCTGGTCCTCAGATTAACAATTCCTGCACTGTGCTGAGTGGCTTGAGGGGCAAGTGAAAGTCGGCTGCTGTTGCATGCCTTGCCAGTTTAATGCTTTCAGGTCTACTGGAGACAACTTTCTGGAGAAGCCTTATGTAAAGAGAAATAAGAGATGAGAAGGCATTGTTGAGCTGAAGGGCAAACAATGCTGCAGCGGTGAGACAGTACAGACAAAACCATCTTCCTTTCAAAGCTACCTAAGGCTGTCAAAAAGATGTTCACCTGCTCTCATGAACTTAGTTCGCTGAGCCTTAATTTCCAGGATTATGGAATCCAGCCACTGTCTGCGCTCACAGGTATACAGCGATAGGGGACTTTTTATCGTTTCTTCTACTTACAGAAAGTGCTGTGACTCTTAGGTATGTTCTAATGTAAGACTGCCTATGCAGGCTGTTTCGAGTCTTCCTGCCTGGTGTGACATTTTTCCTTGTGTACGGAAGAACCGAATTATATATTCGTCTTTTTAAGGCTCTGATAAATATGTGTTTTTTGTTTGTGTGGCTTTGTTTGTGATGCATATGTACTGTACTCGAAACACAACACTCACTAGCACCAAAATGAGAGAAGTGCAATGTCATAGGACTGCATACAGCCCATTTTGTTAGGAATTGACCTGATTACTTGCCAGTAATCTCCATAGTGCGCTTCACACGTGCAACTTGCTGCCTGCCACTGAAACAACTCCCAAGGAGATAGCCATTTGCAATTTATGTGGTTTATCCAAGGGCGTAGCCTTTTATTCACATAGTCACATCGCATCAGTGAGGAATAAACGTAGTTAAACATACATCATTGTTATGAAGATACAGTAAGATCGGCCACTCACTTATGAGAATACCGGACATAAGATTAGCAAAACAGCTCAACGATTGTGCAAGCAATAAAACAGTTGTCTCCACCCATCAAAGCGCAACACTTCATAATGCACTTGTAATATCAGTCCAAGCAGGGCACATGTCCTGAAAAAAGAAGTGGGGGGACTCCCCAAGTTAGGTGGTGGGACAGGAAGTGACATCATGACAGGAAGTGACATCACAACAGGAAGTGAAATCACGACAGGAAGTGACATCACGTGTGCAGCAGATCTATAATTTGCAGGTATTGCATGATTTAACAATTGAAGCTTCTCAGTACTTAAGCTTGTGACTTGAGGTCCCTGTATAGAGGAATTAACAGCCCAAATGTGGATGACGTTTGGTGTAGAACTACATTAGTAAAGACATTAAGTGCTGTAAGTGAGGCATACTAAAACATGGCACCATGAACAAAAGCAAATAGCTGCCAAGTTTTCAGGGTGCTGGGTAAAATAAGTGGGGGGACCCCGTCCACCCGCGTGGTACCCCGACTCGTGCCCTGTCCGTTATACTTGGGCGGGTGGCACCTCCCGCAGTGGCTGGATTATGGCAGATGATGTACTCGGCAGGCAGAGCCCACTCAAGGTGCGGCCATCTTGCAGCTTGGCAGCAAGTTAGCATCTAAGAAAACTATAAGGGAACAAAGTAGCCCAGTAATATTAAAAAATCATTGCATCTGTGCTAGTCAGGTGCTCACCACTATGTCTGCATAACGTGTGAAGGGGGTGACAACATTATCTAAATGTTAAGCAACTTTGTTATACAGTTACCTCCGTTGGTAGCTTGTTCTTTTAGGCTGCTGAATTATTCCAGAGCAAACATGAGCTGGTTGTGATGTTGGAAAGCTCCCACACATGAACTAATCAGACCTGTACCAGTGCACCGAACCTCCTCTCGCTTTGCTGCTTGAATTGTTCCCTCACCCCCTCCCTCATCGCTGCTTGCCCTCTTCTTGCTTGCTACTTTTGTGAACATCAAGCCACATCTGCACAAGCACGAGTGCTTTCAGTAATTCCAAATGCAAAGAACATGAATTTCAGTTTAATGCTTCTCTGGAATAGGCGGTACTTGCTAACACCCCCTTCCACTAAACATGAGGATAAATCCAAGACGAGGTCAGATCACATTGCCTAATTTATGCGGGTGCATCGGACAGCAAGTTAGCATCTAAGAAAACTAAAAGGGGAACAAAGTATCCCAGTATTATTAATAAATCAATGCAGCTGGGCTGGTCATGTGCTCGCCACTATGTCCGCATAAAGTCAGAAAGTTGTGACAACACTATCTAAGTGTTACGCAGCTTTGTTACACCTCAGTTGGCAGTTTGTTCTTTTAGGCTGCCCAATTGTTCCAGAGCAAACGTAAGCTGGTTGTGATTTTGGAAAGCTCCGACACATGAACTAGTCAGACCTATAGCAGTGCGCGGTGATATGACGCTGGTTCGGTGCATACACATGATCCCCCCAATGGTGCTAGGACAATTTTTAGAGGTGGGTGCTGCGGCCAAAAACTACTGCACTGAAAAAACTTAAGAAACATGAAACAAATCTGGACAATAAAAAAACGATGTGCCTCTTTATTGTTCATTCTACAGCGAAACTTTCAGCTTTACAGAGGTGTTTCAAACGCAGTTGCTGCTGTAAGCTTCTTGTGTATAAGCAGTTAATGTCACATGTAAAGCGTTTTGGCACCAGCCAGAAAAGTGACATCACAGAAAAACAACATAAAACAAATAAATCCTTTTTAAAGCGCTTACTACCCCTGACGAGTTGATGAAACGCTTTCGGCAAGTATCACTCTACTATCCAACCTAAGCCTTAACTAAAGAGGAAACCCTGTGCATTCATAAAAGGTACGAAAGGAGTAATAAAAACCCACGTATGTCAGAAAAACCAGGACACCATTCTAATCCCACTAAATAGGAACGTACATCCCAGGGCTCACCGAGGGCATTGCCAAATTGCAAAAGCACCACTAAAATATGACTAAAGGAAGGGGGCAGAGTACACCGGATCACCCCACCGCCCATACAGGTCACCAGGGGTCACCTCGCTCACCGCTTGTTATTCCTCGGTGTGTCACGATCGCGGGGTTCGCGAACTACATTTCCCGGCATGCTCCGGGACAGAACTACAGTTCCCGAGATCCTCCGCGCCGCGCTGCATTCTCGCGAGGAACTTCGCTAAAGAGAATGGCCGCCGGGGATCAGTGTCGGGTATTCCTGTCCTGATGCAGTTCTGATTCGGATTTCCTTGGTTCTGGTGCGGTAAGGGTGCTTGCACCACAGTACTTCGCAGCAGAACGCTGTTTGCTGCCTTTTTGGTACCTGTTTGCTTTGGGGATTTGGCGATAACGGAGTTATCGTGTTACCGGAACTATTATTTTGGGTGTTCTTTGGATGTGTCTCGGTTGGCATTTTCGGCCAACGGTGGCGGTTCTTTTAGGTGCTATCAGACATTGGATAGCATCTCTTGCTGTACTGATTTCTTTGTTGTGAATTGGATGAACCAAACAACAACAAAAATACCAGAGGGTCTCAAGAGGAAAAGGTATGTGTGAAACAACTTTCAACAAAAACAAAACAAGACTGCAGTGAGCCTAAGACAGAAAGGTTTCTATGACAGCCAAATGGATGGTCAAAGATTCCCATCAGTCACCACTCGGAAACGCCCTTCATCATTTGGGTTTCTTCCAGTGCCATCTACCCAAGCAAGTCAATCTCAAACAGGAAATAATCAAGATATAAATTGACTTCCTCAGTTGAGAAAACCGATAGTATGGTGTGCCACTCCTTCGATTGGATGAGTGGAAAGTGTAGGGCAACTGATGCAGTGCAGTGATAAAGGTGAATAAATAATAATACAAAAAAACCAAGATGTGTGTTAAAATTTGGATGAGGGAGTACAGAACAAACTTTATTCAGGTGATACTCACTCCACCAAAGTTAAAAGAGTTTTCATAAGGACAGTTTGGAAATACATACTGCCTATAGATGGAACCAGGTCTACATGTTTCAGCAAATAGGGGACAGTTGTGTCCTTGCTTTCTTCAGGACCTTTTAATATAGCTAACCGCTACTGCAAAATAATAATATGTGTAAAAATTAGTGACGAGAAAATATTACAAAAACAAGTGCAAATGTCACCTGGGGCATCTAGGTGACAGGGCCTTGTCTCCTTCTTTACAAGTTGTGTCGTTCACTAGAAGGATCAAAGCAGAATGGATTTTGGTTGTCAAGAATTAGAATTCACACACAGGTAAGTATAACACATACAAAACGGCCATAGCCCGGTCTTTAAAATTATAGACCTTGGGCTGAAGTATAACTCAGTATGTTGACCATCAAACGATCATTTCGTTATACGTTGAGACCTCATTTTCAAGGTGCAACAATTATGTTCCAAATGCAGAAATAGCGTAAATCTTACCATAACTTGCAAGACATAAAAGCCTCACCCCACCTGGCAGCGGCTCAGGGAAAGAGTGAAGCACCGCTCTGGAGGGATAAAGAACAACAGCGTCAGAAATTCGTCCCTACAACTAAAACAAACACCTAAGTAGCGTTCAACCCAACAGTGAGGGAGAAAAGAGAAGAAGAAAAGGTGGGGAAAAGAATATTCCAATTGAAGAGAGATACAGTGTACTACCTCTCTCAAATACTACCCTACTCGTGATCGAAAAAGAGTGCCAAACAGACACTTAAAAATTACGAAAAGGTAGGATTTAGTGTAGTCATTCGTAAAGTAAAGCAAAGTATGAGGCCATCAGATGCTCACCTATCCGTCGGTACTTCGGCGCCGGTGTCTAAGCCGACTGGGGAGGTACCGACGAGGCGCCGGGCACCAGAATATAAGGAACATGCTGATTGGATGGAATGGTCACGTGATGATAGTACACCACATCTGATACGTTGTCCAGATACAGGAAGTGTGACTAAACCTGTTGGGTGATTGGTTGAACGGTCTCCATGTTACCAAGTTTGTTTACAACTACAATACGGCAATGTAACATGAAAGAGGGACCTGGGATTGTTTACATCAGCATCATAGAATATAATCTATTGATCGATAGTGAACGGATGCTCAGGCTGTCTATAATGTTGTAAAGACTGTGTCTCTCGCGGAACTGAAAAACGAGGACGGGCACAGAATTTCAGATAGAGTGTATTCGAGCAACGGAATACCATTGGTAAAACAGCTGAAGAAATCCGGTGTTGGTATATGCCTCACTGTGTGCTTACTACGCTAATAATACCGAACTCATGGAACTGTAGAATTCAATATAAGAGTCCATATAGCAGTTTAATCAGGCAATGATAGCAGTGCACCAGGTTATTATGTTGAGTTTCAAGCCTGACTGAGTACGAAGATAGACATCCAGTACTTAAAACAAACACAAGGCATAGGATGGAAGAACTAGATCACGGATATGGCGCATGAATTAAGTTACACGCGTGGATTGAATATCACTCGGAACTATGTGTTTTAAGGGGTTAATACTGTTAAAGAGTTCAAACCAGGAGGGTTTAGAAGGAGGACCACGGAATTTCATCATTCAATCCGCTCCGATGGCTGTCCAACTTCAGCACCCATTTTTGTTCTTTGAGCAAGAGAAATTTCGCCACATCCGTGGTGTGTGAAGGAATATACGGTTGTTCCAATACAGTCCATTGGAATGAGGTAGATGGATGGTTTACCTCTAAAAAATGTGTCGTCAGTTTTGTGGCCTGTCTCTTACAATGGATTGTGCTCCTGTGTTCAGATATACGAATGCGGATCTTACGTGTCGTCATTCCCACATACTTTAGCCCACATGGGCATGTGATCAAGTACACTAGTCGTTCGCTATTACAATTGGTGAATTTGTTTTGTATCCACGGTCTAGATGTTCCTATGTCAATCTCCGTCGTTTTCTTAGTTTGAGAGCAGGCCTGACATGAGCCACATGGATGGTGTCCAATCACAGGAGGTAGATCCCATAATGCGCCCAGGGCCCTGGGCATCGTTTCTCGAGGTCTGGTGTGGACCATTCTGTCTCTCAGATTGGGACCTCTCTTAAAAGAGAACAAAGGAGTCTGAATGTTCATATGGCCAGAGTTCAGAATTGGCCAGTGCTTTCTCACCACCTTCTGGATTCGGTTCGATAGGGTACCAAAGGTCTGTACGAATGTAAGTCTTTCGAGGGCGGATTTTGGTTCAGAGGGCTCCAAGAGGGCCGATCGATTGTTATTCATGGCCCGTTTCATGGATCGTTGCACCAGTCTCGGTGGATAGTTGCGTGCGACCAGTTGTTTGGACAGTGTTGTGGAGTGTTCTTTATATGCTGTGATGGTGGAACAGTTCCGTTGGACCCGCAAAAATTGCCCAAATGGAAGATTCTCCCTCAAGGACCGGGGATGGTGACTGTTAAATAGTAAGAGGGAGTTCCTAGATGTAGGTTTCCTATATAATTCAGATTGTAGGCCATCAGGAGTTGCCACAATCAAAAGGTCAAGTAAAGCCAGTTTGTGGCCTCCTATCTCGATGGTGAACTTGAGAAAGGTGTTTCTGTTGTTAAGCCATTCAAGAAACTCGGCGCATCTTTCCTTGGATCCACGCCAGATGACCAGAACGTCATCGATATACCTTTTCCAGGTCCTTAGATTATCAATGAAGGGGTTGTTGTCGCCAAATATGTAGTGCTGCTCAAACGAGTGGACATAAAGATTCGCCAGGCTGGGGGCCTAAACGCTCCCCATGCTCGTGCCAGACACCTGTAAATAGATGTTATCCTCGAATCTAAACAAATTTCGCTTCATGGCTAGAGTGGCACAAGCCATGATGAAGGGGACTGGTGTGATACTGTCCAGATCTCTTGAGTCCAGTAGATCGTGAACAACTTCTAATGTCTCGTCTTGCGGGATGGAGGTATACAAAGCCTCAACATCAAATGATACCAACAAGTCCGTTGAGATGTCAAAATCAATGTTGGGTGACAGGCATAGGACATCAGTGGTATCTTTAAGATACGTGGGCATTTCTTGAACTTCAGCGTCCAAAAGAACGATGGCGCCCCCCTTATCAGCTGGTTTGATGATAAGTTCTTTGTCAGCTAATAGGGATTTAATGGCCAAATGTTCAGTTCTGGATAAATTACAGAATGCCTTGTTGTCTGTTGAAAAAAGATTCTCAAACCAGCTGATAAGGGGGGCGCCATCGTTCTTTTGGACGCTGAAGTTTATCGGTCCGAGTGTCTACGACAATTGCAAGATAGAAGCGCATATCATCTTCTGGCACATGACCCTACTGAGGAACTCAAAAGGACAATCAAAACAATGACTGAAGAGGCCTTATCTGAAGGGTGGATTACCCAAGCAGAAGCGGCATACTTATATACGGAACATCCAGTGATGCCCTATTTCTATGCCTTACCCAAGGTCCATAAACAACAGAGACCTCCTCCGGGTCGTCCGATCATCTCGGGCATAGGATCGGTTCTCGAACCGCTTTCCACCTTCACGGATCATTTCTTGCGACCAATGGTTCAAGAAATGCCCACGTATCTTAAAGATACCACTGATGTCCTACGCCTGTTACCCAACATTGATTTTGACATCTCAACGGACTTGTTGGTATCATTTGATGTTGAGGCTTTGTATACCTCCATCCCGCAAGACGAGACATTAGAAGTTGTTCACGATCTACTGGACTCAAGAGATCTGGACAGTATCACACCAGTCCCCTTCATCATGGCTTGTGCCACTCTAGCCATGAAGCGAATTTTTTTTAGATTCGAGGATAACATCTATTTACAGGTGTCTGGCACGAGCATGGGGAGCGTTTACGCCCCCAGCCTGGCGAATCTTTATGTCCACTCGTTTGAGCAGCACTACATATTTGGCGACAACAACCCCTTCATTGATAATCTAAGGACCTGGAAAAGGTATATCGATGACGTTCTGGTCATCTGGCGTGGATCCAAGGAAAGATGTGCCGAGTTTCTTGAATGGCTTAACAACAGAAACACCTTTCTCAAGTTCACCATCGAGATAGGAGGCCACAAACTGGCTTTCCTTGACCTTTTGATTGTGGCAACTCCTGATGGCCTACAATCTGAATTATATAGGAAACCTACATCTAGGAACTCCCTCTTACTATTTAACAGTCACCATCCCCGGTCCTTGAGGGAGAATCTTCCATTTGGGCAATTTTTGCGGGTCCAACGGAACTGTTCCACCATCACAGCATATAAAGAACACTCCACAACACTGTCCAAACAACTGGTCGCACGCAACTATCCACCGAGACTGGTGCAACGATCCATGAAACGGGCCATGAATAACAATCGATCGGCCCTCTTGGAGCCCTCTGAACCAAAACCCGCCCTCGAAAGACTTACATTCGTACAGACCTTTGGTACCCTATCGAACCGAATCCAGAAGGTGGTGAGAAAGCACTGGCCAATTCTGAACTCTGGCCATATGAACATTCAGACTCCTTTGTTCTCTTTTAAGAGAGGTCCCAATCTGAGAGACAGAATGGTCCACACCAGACCTCGAGAAACGATGCCCAGGGCCCTGGGCGCATTATGGGATCTACCTCCTGTGATTGGACACCATCCATGTGGCTCATGTCAGGCCTGCTCTCAAACTAAGAAAACGACGGAGATTGACATAGGAACATCTAGACCGTGGATACAAAACAAATTCACCAATTGTAATAGCGAACGACTAGTGTACTTGATCACATGCCCATGTGGGCTAAAGTATGTGGGAATGACGACACGTAAGATCCGCATTCGTATATCTGAACACAGGAGCACAATCCATTGTAAGAGACAGGCCACAAAACTGACGACACATTTTTTAGAGGTAAACCATCCATCTACCTCATTCCAATGGACTGTATTGGAACAACCGTATATTCCTTCACACACCACGGATGTGGCGAAATTTCTCTTGCTCAAAGAACAAAAATGGGTGCTGAAGTTGGACAGCCATCGGAGCGGATTGAATGATGAAATTCCGTGGTCCTCCTTCTAAACCCTCCTGGTTTGAACTCTTTAACAGTATTAACCCCTTAAAACACATAGTTCCGAGTGATATTCAATCCACGCGTGTAACTTAATTCATGCGCCATATCCGTGATCTAGTTCTTCCATCCTATGCCTTGTGTTTGTTTTAAGTACTGGATGTCTATCTTCGTACTCAGTCAGGCTTGAAACTCAACATAATAACCTGGCGCACTGCTATCATTGCCTGATTAAACTGCTATATGGACTCTTATATTGAATTCTACAGTTCCATGAGTTCGGTATTATTAGCGTAGTAAGCACACAGTGAGGCATATACCAACACCTGATTTCTTCAGCTGTTTTACCAATGGTATTCCGTTGCTCGAATACACTCTATCTGAAATTCTGTGCCCGTCCTCGTTTTTCAGTTCCGCGAGAGACACAGTCTTTACAACATTATAGACAGCCTGAGCATCCATTCACTATCGATCAATAGATTATATTCTATGATGCTGATGTAAACAATCCCAGGTCCCTCTTTCATGTTACATTGCCGTATTGTAGTTGTAAACAAACTTGATAACATGGAGACCGTTCAACCAATCACCCGACAGGTTTAGTCACACTTCCTGTATCTGGACAACGTATCAGATGTGGTGTACTATCATCACGTGACCATTCCATCCAATCAGGATGTTCCTTATATTCTGGTGCCCGGCGCCTCGTCGGTACCTCCCCAGTCGGCTTAGACGCCGGCGCCGAAGTACCGACGGATAGGTGAGCATCTGATGGCCTCATACTTTGCTTTACTTTACGAATGACTACACTAAATCCTACCTTTTCGTAATTTTTAAGTGTCCGTTTGGCACTCTTTTTCGATCACGAGTAGGGTAGTATTTGAGAGAGGTAGTACACTGTATCTCTCTTCAATTGGAATATTCTTTTCCCCACCTTTTCTTCTTCTCTTTTCTCCCTCACTGTTGGGTTGAACGCTACTTAGGTGTTTGTTTTAGTTGTAGGGCCGAATTTCTGACGCTGTCGTTCTTTATCCCTCTAGAGCGGTGCTTCACTCTTTCCCTGAGCCGCTGCCAGGTGGGGTGAGGCTTTTATGTCTTGCAAGTTATGGTAAGATTTACGCTATTTCTGCATTTGGAACATAATTGTTGCACCTTGAAAATGAGGTCTCAACGTATAACGAAATGATCGTTTGATGGTCAACATACTGAGTTATACTTCAGCCCAAGGTCTATAATTTTAAAGACCGGGCTATGGCCGTTTTGTATGTGTTATACTTACCTGTGTGTGAATTCTAATTCTTGACAACCAAAATCCATTCTGCTTTGATCCTTCTAGTGAACGACACAACTTGTAAAGAAGGAGACAAGGCCCTGTCACCTAGATGCCCCAGGTGACATTTGCACTTGTTTTTGTAATATTTTCTCGTCACTAATTTTTACACATATTATTATTTTGCAGTAGCAGTTAGCTATATTGTAAGGTCCTGAAGAAAGCAAGGACACACCTGTCCCCTATTTGCTGAAACATGTAGACCTGGTTCCATCTATAGGCAGTATATATTTCCAAACTGTCCTTATGAAAACTCTTTTAACTTTGGTGGAGTGAGTATCACCTGAATAAAGTTTGTTCTGTACTCCCTCATCCAAATTTTAACACACATCTTGGTTTTTTTGTATTATTATTTATTTACCTTTATCACTGCACTGCATCAGTTGCCCTACACTTTCCACTCATCCAATCGAAGGAGTGGCACACCATACTATCGGTTTTCTCAACTGAGGAAGTCAATTTATATCTTGATTATTTCCTGTTTGAGATTGACTTGCTTGGGTAGATGGCACTGGAAGAAACCCAAATGATGAAGGGCGTTTCCGAGTGGTGACTGATGGGAATCTTTGACCATCCATTTGGCTGTCATAGAAACCTTTCTGTCTTAGGCTCACTGCAGTCTTGTTTTGTTTTTGTTGAAAGTTGTTTCACACATACCTTTTCCTCTTGAGACCCTCTGGTATTTTTGTTGTTGTTATGTCAGTATTGGGGTTGTACACAGAGCTCGGTCTATAAATATTCCCCTTGGTCCTACCTCACCGTTATGTTGTTGTGAATTGGATGAAACCTTAGACCCAGCTAAGAAGTATTAGTTGGTGTTGTGAACTTCAGGAGTTCCAGTGGAGCTTTGTGTGTGGCATATAAACTGTGTGGAAAGGCTATTTGCTTAACTTTGATACAGGTGTTAACTGTGTATTTGACTCTTCTATTAACAGGGGTTCTGGAGGTGTGGGCTGCACTCTTCCCCTGTGAGGTTTAGTAGAGTCAATACTTATGTATGTTCATATGTTATGTATAGTTGGTTTGGTATATGAACGCTGGATCTTCTTTCCCAAGTATATCACATGTGTTCTTGTGTTTTGTACATTACTTTAGTTACACCGTATCAACCCCAACACATCTACAAGGCTTAATTCTTCTTTTACAGGTATAGCCCTTTATAGTACTTTAGGGAGCATTGTGATGTTTAAAGCATAGAAACTATTCTTATGTGTTTGTTCTGTTTGTGTCTTTCAGATCTTCCTCCCTGCTGGTCAGTCCACCCTCTTGCCTACCTGGAGCCTGCACAAAAACACTCCTCCAAGGGGTAAGTTCAATATATCAGGCTAAAATTTGGATAGCCCCCTTTTTCTGCTGCAAGAAATTCCACCAATTCCTCCTTCCTTCAGGTGTGGGTTGGTGGGTGTCTACTGTGGTATGCTGGCTGGTGCGCAGTGAAGAGAAAAAGTGGCCACTCTGTAGGGATCGAATTTTATATAATCATGTATTATTGGCCTAATGTGCCCAATATCAATCTGTAAACCTATAATCGACTAATTAGCACAAAATGTATTCATTTAGCAACCTAGAATTCACTCTCTATGTGTTAGCAATCCTTGGCACGGCTGAAACCATCTTGTTTCGTTTCTCCGTGCACCAAGGCTGTTTTCCCGAAAAGCACGTGATCATGCCTTTTACCCGAAACCTAGACGTCAGCCAAACTGCGTACAGTGTCTGCTAACTGGTAGCTCAGGGGAAACTCAAGGTCGCACCTGCCTTCCTTGCGGGATGCGCACATTCTCACAAGGCCTGTTCCTGTCCTCCCCGGCTCGAGATAGACCAGGAGGCACCCGGCTGACCTACCCCCGGAATAGTTTAGGCTCAGGATACTGACAATCAATTGTGCCTTATATGGGTATTCCTCTTGGCCCACTGACAAACTGTGTTTTTCCTTCTAAGGTGTCATCTCAAATGTGTGAAACGTATATATGCTCTGTACTTTGAATATGCTAGCAGTCTCCTCTGCGCACCCTCGAGGTCGTGTAGACTGGGGCTCCCCAATCAGGGTCTCTATTGATGAATAAACGATTGAATCTTCTCCATTGCCGACTGAATTACTATTTGTCATTAAAGATATATGGGTTATTGGTAAGTGTGACCCCCCTTAAATCATTTTGATCCCAACAACTCTCTCACCTTCTGATGCCTTATATACTTTCCGGGTGCCCCTGATGACATCACTGGTGACTCTCTCCTCTTCCTTAGAAACAGACAAGGGACTCCCGATTTTTTGGCTTCATGCCCGTGGAGTGACTAAGGGCACCCCTCTGCTATTTGTAGGGGGCACCTGGTCAAAGTGCCCTTCACACATGCAACTCGCTGCCCACCAGTGAAACAACTCCCAAGGAGATAGCCATTTGCAACTAATGTGGTTTAACCAAGGGTGTAGCCTTTTATTCACATAGTCACATCCCATCAGTGAGGAATAAACGTAGTTACACATACATCATTGTTATGAAGATACAGTAAGGATACAGGGCCACTGGAATTATGAAGCAGGGGGGACCAAATTATGCAGCAGGGTTGATTAAATTATGCGGCACACAAAAAACTAATTATATGGTGCATATTTGTGGCTCTAGTAACTATTTAGAAATCAGGAAGGCTTTTAAGATGCTTAGTAACTATTTAGAATTCAGGAAGGCTATTAAGACGCTGCTTTTCCCTGCACCATAGTTCGATTCCGCCCCATCTGCTTATGTCAGTTTTTTTGTTGGTCTTAGCGCCGGGACTCCCCTTTGCTGGGGCAGCTGTAGCGCTCTACATGTCACAGTAACATAACATAACATAACAATGGGGCACATTTCATGTTAGTATTACTTCATTCTTTTGTCATTTTTAGGTCTCGATGAGTCAGCGACAGAGACATTTACTAGCGCCAACCAGTTTGCTAGAACGCACGCTTGCGCGCAAATCCTTTGCGTGTTTTAGCGCGCCATCGCGATCACTTTCGCTTTCCAAGTGATCGTGATGACTTTTTTTTTACCAGTGCGGCCGCTCTCTAAAATGTTTGCTTCTCGTTAATGTTTGTTATACTCTGGAGCCCCATTAGCGCCTTGCTTTGCTGATTAAACCATTGGCTCCATCTAGTTCCAAATGAAGTGTGTTAATTTCCAAATTTGCCTCTCTGTACTGTCCTCTGGAGTCAAGTCTGCATATTGACTTTCAGCTTCGCTTTGTCCATGCTAAAGTTAGTTGTCAGCTGAAAGAGGTTTTCAAACATGGATTTAGCAAAGTCTGTCTTGTGTTCTGCTAGCTGGTCTTAAGTCCTTTATTTGCTGGCCCTGTAGTCGCCTTCGCTATCATTCTGTTGCTGTGTATGGCCAATGTGTCCCTTAGCTCTTCTTTACTGTGCACAAAAGAACGGAGATTATCTTGAATGGTTTTCCTCTGTGCTTTGAACATAAGGTCTGAGATCATCTGCCTCGTACTTTGTGCTCTTCCATGCTCCTAGCATGCCTCCTCATAGTCCCACACACACACACAACCCCACACACAACCACACACACACAACCACACACACAACCACACACACAACCATACACAACCACACACACAACCACACACACACACACACCACACACACACAACAACTGTACAACCACACACACACAACCACACATACACACAACCACACACACAACCCCACACACAACCACACACAACCACACACACAACCACACACACACACACAACCACACACACACAACCCCCCACACAACCACACATACAACCACACACACACAACCACACACACACACACACACACAACCACACACACAACACACACAACCACCCACACAACCACCCACACACACAACCACACACACAACCATACACACAACAACCACACACACACAACCACACACACACAACCACACACAACCACACACACAACCACACACACAACCACACACAGACACAACCACCCACACAACCACACATACAACCACACACACACAACCACACACAACCACACATACAACCACACACACACACAACCACACACACACAACCACCCACACAACAACCACACACAACCACACAATCCTACACACAACCACACACACAACCACAACCACACACACAACCACACATACAACCACACTCACAACCACACACCCAACCACACACATACAGCCACACGCACACAACCACACACACACATAACCACACAACTACACACAACCACACACACAACCACACACAACCACACACGCAACCACACACAACCACACACACACAACCACACACAACCACACATACAACCACACACACATCCACACACACAACCACACACACAACCACAACCACACACACAACCACACACACAACTACACACACACAACCACACACACACACGCACACAACCACACACACAACCACCCACACAACCACACACACAACCACACACACATAACCACACACACACAACCACACACACACAACAACACACACATAACCACAAACATATAACCACACACATACACAAACACACCCAACCACACACACAACCACACATCCACACAACCCCACCCGCACCCTCAACTGCACCCACACCCACAGGCATACACACACACAACCAAACATACAACCACACACAAACAACCGCACACACACAACCGCACACACACAACCACACACACAACCACACCAAGCATTGGCATAGTCAATAGGTCTCACCTTTGTGACCTTATAAGTGTTTAGCACCGCAACAGTTGATGTGGTTGCACCAAGGATATTGTGCTGCATAACTAAATACTTAGAAGGTCCCAAAGGGGAGACCTATTGGCTATGCCAATGCTTGTTACACTTGTTAACACTGTCTGGGCATAGGTTGAACCCCATTAGCAATAAGCAACAGAAAGGAGACTAGTCAAGCTTTGAGAAGGGACTTCCACTGTGCGACAACACATGTTGCTGCGTTTTACTAACATTTGAACAGTTTAAGCTAAAAACAAAAAGAAATTCTTGTTAAAATCTGCAGATTATGGGGCAGATGATGGATTATGTGGCAAATGCTGCAAATTCATAGTTGTGGAAAAAATGCTGCAGACGCGCAATCTCCTAATACCAGTGGCCCTGGCCATAAGACACGAGCTAAAAGAGCCATACTGCCAGGAGATTGAGACGCTACCCTCTGCTAAGATTAAATACAGTGCCGATATTTGTAATTGCTTGGGTTTTTTTTTGTTTTTTTTGCCCAAAAGCGTAGGTGTTTTCTGTCCACACCTAGCACTCTCAGTTCTATGACGTGAAGGTACTTCTCTAGAATGGTATCTCATGGCGATCTCTTTACATGTGTTCTGCTGATCATTATATGTATATAGTCTACCAAATTAATGTATTGTTCCCCGGATTACAGAAATCGTTCTCTGAAATCCATCACAAAAAGGTACCTGAACAAGGAGCAACATCTCTTTATCTCAACTTATAGGGCTTATTACATCTCCACTGTGTGTTAATACAATGGTTTTCCCACTCTGTTATGTCCTGGTAGTCAAACCTCTTCGCTAGAAGTACGTAAGTGATGCCAGTGAATCACAAACCCTTCCCATTTACCATACAGCAACAATGGTTGGGATGCTGAAAGCTTCCTTTTCCACAGACACAAACATCTAATGTCTGAACCCATGGTCTAGTCCATGCTGTGCAGCAATACTTCTGTCAAGAGTAGGAAACAACCAACCTTTTATCATGATTTATGGAAGAATTCTTACTTACAAATGTACAGTCGTAATCCTGATGGAGCAGGGTTTTTGCAAAATAAAACCTGCTCGGATTGAACCTCTCATTTAGTAAAATAATTATTTAAAACCGTTAACTGCATGACACTAATCGTATTTGAATTACAAACTGCGCATTCATATGCGAGATGGGGAGACATGTTTGGAGTAGGCCGCAAGCCATGCATAACTAGTGCAGAAACTAATGACTAAAATGCTGAAAATTATAATTTTATAATGCTTTGGTTTGGTGCATAACATTAATAATGCTTTGCAAAAACCCATTTAGAAATGAAGACTTGTGTAGAAATGATATTTACATTATATTTTGTTTTTCTTAGAAAGATGGAAAAAGGGTTTAATTCTGTAATGGGAAAGGCCTCGGAAAACAGTTTGAAGATTTAGAACTGTGGTGTGGGGAAAAGAGTTTGGCAGTGAAGGGTAATCTTTTTTTGAGTCTCAGGTGATAACCAAGGTTGCGCAGTGGAAGACAAAGAATACTTTTACAGCAAAGTTCCTCTGGAAGCGGACATGTACACAATTTGTTACATGGAATATCAGTGTGCCACAGAAGAAGGAGATACTGAGGCTTGTTAATGACGTAGCCTTATGAACAAAAGAGTTCTTGAAAAATGGAACATTCCTGAGTGGTGTGACCGAGACACCCTTTTTTTAGCTAATTAGAATCGTTAGTTAGGTGGGATGGATAGAGTAGTGGGTTGGACTTGTTAGAATGTGAAGTATAACTAAACCTAGAAAGTAGGAGGAGTTGTCAGCAATTTCCTAACTTTGTGAGAGGAGAGAGCTGTGACGCTGTATCCTATTCTTGAGGGCTGGCTGATGATCTACTGATCCTGAGACTTATAAATTTGCACTTTGAATTCTTTTGAAATGCTTTGCTTACTCTCATGGCCAGAGGGTAGCATTTCCATTTCTTAGAATCTTGGGTGATAGGTAATATATTTGATTTCTGATTTGTATAATAATTTGTAAATGTTTTCTCTTCTTTTGTCTCTCTACCTATATACTCCTTCAATGCGCTGATCACGAGATGTATCTGCATATTGCATGTTCTTCACTGTGAGCGACACTCATTTTAGCTGTAATTCATATCTATGAGCAATTTACAGTTTTAGATAAAATCATTAACTTTACCAAAGGTGCCTGTTGTTATAATAGTATTGTATTAATTCATGGAGTATTATCAATAACCAATCCCTACCCTCTAACAAAGATCAATAGATGGTACAAATGAGTCAAACTATTGGTAAGTGGTATTAACTCATACAGTGTGGAGGGAACTTATTATGAATTGAGTTCAGTTTATAAAAGGATATATTTAGGCTCCCAATACGCTGCATCAGTTTTTGGTAGCCGAATTTGATGGTTTTAGGGGTTAAATTGGTTAATTAATAGGCTTGAATTATTGATTTTGGTGATTAGCGGAATATACCATAAGTAATATGTAGTGGTCCGTCGTTGACCTTAAACTCAGGCATGGAGTGGCCTAAGATCCCGGGATATTATTAGCCTGATAGGCAGAGGAATTAGTGTGGCATACACTACAGAAGTGTTTTGTATACTAGTGTGATATTAGACAACAAGTGAGGAAGGGGGAAAACATGGCGGCCGCTGGTTAGAGCGGCGTGCACGTCAGGGACAGACTCTCTCACCCACCGTACTCACACCTGACCTTTTACTAGACTTCACCGGCTCTCTATGACGGCGATCTCGTAGCTATTTGTTTGTGGATTGCGGGGCAATATATTTCGAGCCCCAGAGCTTCTAAGTGATCGGGAAAGCGTTTGAAGATCGGTTTCCGGAGCCCGGCGCCGATTTGCGTGGGCGCAAGTTTGGATCCTCTCCCCGCCACACTTCAGCGGTGGAGACAGGCAGCCGTGGAGTTATGACGTGACCGCAGGGCGGCGGCTCGCGGGCTCCTTAGAGCAGGAGCAGACGCTGAAAGGGGAGAAGGGCGGGGGAGGACCCACCCGATAAGCACAAAACTCCGCTCAAGGCAGACGGAGCTTGAGGACGACACTACGGGAGGAGATCTTAAGCGGGAAAAAGAAAAGGAGACTGCCCGCGGGTCCCATGAAGCTTCGAGTGCATTGATCAGTAAGGAGGGTGGGCGGGCTGGCCGTTTAAAAGGTGGAGAGTGTCGGAAGCCCCCAAAGGTTGTCAGCTGTACATCAGGGATACGTGGAGCCAAGGGTAAGAGGCAGGGGAAGGGCTCTCGGAGCAGCACCCCTGTGCGAAAGCAAGGTGAGGGGTGCAAGGTAGCCCCACACTCCACCCCAGACGGTGGCACAGACGAAGGTAGTGAGAGGGAAGTAGAGGGGGAGGTCGGGGCTGGGACTGGGACTGGGACCAAGTCTGAGGTGGTGGCTGAGGTGGAAGCAGACATCACCAGTGATAGCTCAGAATTGAAGCAGGGTGTTATAATCAGAGGGGGTGCGCGCATCCTAAGACCAGTTTCAGCTCTCACTCAAAGGGGAAAAGTAAAAATAAAACCAAGCAGCCCCCTGGCAGTGTGACGCGTATCACACCCTCGCTGAGATCGTACTTTAAAGCTTTGCCCCAAGTCCTGGATATCACACAAGGCACAGAGGCGGGGAACTGTACTACCCAGGGAAATATGAACGAGGATATCAATGGTTCTGGGGCCACAGTGATTGGATCCATCAACCCAACTGCCACAACAGTGACTTTAAAATCAAATCTAGTGGTAGAGCACGGGGAGCCTATCCATACTGTGGAGGCAGTTGAGGGCGTTGAGGGGGACACGGGAGACACTATGGTCGGAGAGAAGGTTGGAGAGAAGGGGGGTGGCAGTTCATTGGAGGCACTGTTAACTGCACTGAGAGATGAGAAAAAGAATGGCTTTGCAGAATCCAAGACAAACCAGAACGAGATCAGGGTGGTTTGTGACACCCTTGAGAAAAAGGTAGACGGGCTTTTTGAAAGAACTGAGAGCCTAGAGGGTTCAGTTGGGGAGCTAAAGGCGAGTCTGGAGTCAGCAGAGACCAGGATCCAATCCCTTAGGAGAGAGGGGGGTGCAAAGAAAGAGAGGGTAGAGTTTCTGGAGAATTACTCCAGAAGGAGCAACCTTCGACTCCTGAGGGTTCCGGAGGGGAAGGAGGGTGGAGACATCAAGGCTTTTGTGGTCACATTATTAAAGAACGCCCTCAATCTGGAAGCAACAGCGGAAATCTTGGAGAGAGATATCCAGAGAATTCATTGAGATCCTTTCCGCCTCAATCCAGGGAGAGTGAAACCCAGAAAGATCTTACTGAATTTCCTCACATATACATTAAAGGAAAAAATCCTCAACCTTGCATTGAAGGCGAAGTCACTAAAGGCCCCTGACTTCTCCTTTGAGGTTCGGTCCGATCTCTCAAAAACCACCTTAGATAGACAGTGGTAGCTCGGTCAGAAAATGGAAAAGTTTAGAGCAGTAGGGGCGACAGTCCAGATGAGGTTCCCAGCCTTCCTGAGGGTGATGTATTATAATAATAAAATGCACAACATCCGCTCCCCTTTGGAAGCCGACAAATGAATTGCATCCATCTCAGCACACTCGCAGGGGGGGTTTTAGACCCCTAATAGCTCTAAGGGAATTCAAGGTGGCAGTTTTTCCCATGCATTGAGCATAGTAGTCTCTCCTTTAACTCTGGAGGTCTGAAAATCATTTATATTTGTATCCTTGAAACAGAGTAAAACTGTCAAAAAATAAATAAATAACAATTTCAACTTAAAAAGGTCTAAAAAAATAAAATAAAAAATATTTTAAAAAAATATAACGCTTTAAAAACAAGGGGAAAAGAAGGGGGAAAAATTATTATTTAAAATGGGTGTGGTTCTCAAATCTATTTTTCCTGTCTTCTTTCCTTCCTTACGCCCTCTTTTTCATGAGATCTCCATGCCCAATATGCCTTGTTCTTTTTTAGCCGTTTTTATTGTACATAGCATAGGTGGGGGGTGGGGTGGGGAGGGGAGGGTCAGTCCAACGACGTAAACCTGGCTACCCATCTGGCCAGTGTAAGTGAGGGAGGGTTTTCCAGGGGTGGGAGGGGGGGAAGGAGGGGGGGGGAATGCTAAAATGTCCTTGTAAACCTGCTCTCGTTAATTTTAGTTTGAGTAACAATATTTCTAAACGTCAGCCAAGGGGGTTCCGCCTGGCCAAGGGATTCCTCTCCATACACTTGAAAGGTGTTAGTCCAATTGACGGGTGGATGGGAGGGAGTAGGAAAGAGGTATGACCGTGGTTCAATTCTTGTCCTGGAATGTCAATGGCCTGCGTGTGAGGGGAAGGAGGCACAGAGTTTTACAATACTTGAGAGATTCCCCCGCGCAGGTCATTGTCATACAGGAGACACACCTACTTAAGCATGAAGTCAACGAAATGTTGAGAAAGCAGAGGTGGGTGGACAAATTCATCTGTACGAATCATAATGCCAATATTTGAGGTATCCTCATCATCTTTAAAAGGTTAGCTAAGGCACAGATCGTGGATTACGTTGAGGACCTCAGTGGGAGATGGCTTCTGACTAGAATAGTTTTAGACGGCCACCCATATACCTTAGTAGGCTATTTTGGCCCGAACCACAACGACCCTACCTACCTAAAGTTCTTTGATGACCTCCCAAGACCCGCTAATTTGGGCTGGAGATTTCAATATAGTTTTAAATCCCAGGCTTGATAAGTCCCCGAATTCCAGAGCCCTGACGCCTTCTAAATCGAGACTTACCCTTCAATCAATAATGTCAACTTTGGGTCTAGCGGATGTATGGAGGGAGAGGGCCGGCAACACTCTGGGGGTCTCTTTCCAGAATATTAAATACAAACATAAGTCGAGGATCGACTATGCTCTCTTCAGCTATACCCTCAGAGATTTGTTGAAGGAGTTGGTATATCTCCCCTCTATCTGACCATTCAGCCATTCTCTTCACTCTGACACATCTCCAACAGATCAGACACCCATCTTGTTCTTTTGACCGGACGATTTTACTTGAAGAGGAAGAGAAAAGCTTCCTGTTAGCTGAGGCTACTTCCTTCTTGGAAACTAACCTAAACTCAGTGAGTTTAGTAATGGTGTGGGAGGCTCTTAAAGCTTATTTAAGAGGGTGTATAACCAGTAGAGCCTCACACAGAGGGAAGGTATACAGGGAAGAAATCAAAAATCTAGAGCAGGAATTGCATACAATAGATCTGAGGTGTGGCCCTGTTGGAGGATCTGTAGAGGATAAAGAGAACCGGGACAAACTGAAAAAAAGCTGGAAAGTGTACTACAGGAAAGAGTTGCAAAGAGGTGGGAGGCGAGCAAACTCTCACACTTTGAGTATGGAGAGGCGGCAGGCAAGGTCCTAGCCTGGAAGATAAAATCAGACCAAGCCAAAAAACATATTAGGGAAATTAAATGTGAGGGGGAATCAATAGCTAGGACCTCTAACTCGGAAATCAGAAGCGCTTTTCAGGAGTTCTTCCAGAACATCTATAGGGAGGAGATCATGGATGACCCCTCGGTTTGGGACACCTGGTTAGAAAAGATTCAATTGCCTACTCTTACACAGGATCAGAGCGACCACCTCGATAAGGAAATTTCAGAAGCTGAAGTTAGTACGGTTATCGGGCAACTGAAGCAAAGAAAAGCGGCAGGCCCGGACGGTTTACCAGGGGAGTTGTATCGGGCACTTGGTCCTGCCATAGTTCCACCGTTGACTGCCCTCTTTAACTGCATTTTTCTAAATGGCTTACCCCCACCTGAGTCTTGGAGTGAGGCGACAATTGTGCTAATCCCTAAACCTGGCAAGGACCCGTCTGATTGCGGGTCCTATCGGCCGATCTCGCTCCTAAATAACGATTATAAGATCTTTGCAGCCATTCTGTCGGCACGACTGGGGAGCGAGATCGGCTCAATAATCCACCAAGACCAGAAGGGATTTATAAGGGGGCGTCAGTTGGCAGACCTTACCCACGACGTGATTGGGGCCATAGACATTGCCTCCACTTTTTCTTTCCTCTTGGCCATACTCACCCTGGATGCTACTAAAGCATTCGATAGGGTCAATTGGCCCTATCTGGCCGCGGTAATATATTGAACCTTTTGCGCAAACTCTAAGAGAAGAGCATAACATCCCCTCTCTTTCGAGTTTTGAGGGTGGGTTAAGCGGGTAGGACTCTACGCTGATGACATCCTTATTTATACTTCCGATCCGGTGCAAGCCTTCCCTACAGTTGTCAAAAGGGCGGAAGAATTTGGGAGGATCTCTGGGTACGAGATCAACGCAGGGAAAACTGAGATAATGATGTGGAACATTTGCAACACACAGCTGGCAGTAACCTCATCAATGTGATACCTCGGAATAAAGATCATTCAGGAAATCGGTAACACTGCGCAGCTCAACCTGGATCAGTATCTCCGCGAATGTCGGGCACTTCTAAAAGCTTGGACCTTCTCCCCTTTGACCATTCTTGGGAGAATAAGTCTAATAAAAATGTCCATTCTCCCCAAGTTTACATTTATTTTCAATACCATCCCTTTAGCCTTTGATTCCAAGCAACTTCAAAAATGCCATCAGGAAATTAACTCATTTGTCTGGAATTATAAGGCAACAAGGCTGGCTTGGAAGAAACTGAGAAGGAGGAGGGACAAGGGAGGGCTTGCCCTGCCAGATTTACAATATAATGCATGGGCGTTTCAGCTGTCCCATTCTAGGATGTTGGGGAAATCTCCATCAAGCACATCCATTGGGAAAATGTTCGAGGCCATGCTGAACGGGGGGGACCTGCCACTTGACGGCTTCTTATTTAAATTCGGGGAGCAGTTCTTCAAAAAGGTGAGGCTAAAGACCTTACATTCTCTGGCCAAAGCTTGGGTACTGATTAAAGCAAGAATTGGGTTGACCTACTTTTCAAATCTCGCCCCAATTTGGGATTCCCCGGGGCTCCCCCCCTGTTTTAAAGATACTCTTGCTGTGCCCCTAAAAGAGGCAGGGATCCTAAGATGGGGTGAATTGCTAGCAGGAGGGGTATTAATAGAATGGGACGAACTATATGAGAGGGTCGGCCCAGCTTTATCTAGGTTTAAATATATACAGCTTGTTAGTTGGTCGAGAGAGTTGATCAGGAAGAAGGTCCATTTGGGGAAGAGTAGCAACTTGGAACACCAGCTGGTAGAGAGGCAATCGGGGGGCAAAGAGGTAGCCTTTTGGTATTGGACCATTTTGGAGGAGGTGGATGGGGAATTTACCCTCCCGGATGAGCAGTGGGCAGGGGACATGGGCCTTCGGTGTGAGGATTTGTGGATAAGATCGTTCACTCTTTTGTACAAAACCGTTAAGCCCTCCTGGTTGAGTCGGAATCACCTGTTTACGGTCCATCGAGCTTACCTATCCCCACAACGGCTATCCAAATTCCAAGTAGGAAAATACTCTAACAAATGTAATCTCCCCGGTGCCTCTGACGTCCACATGTATATGGAGTGTCCCCCAATCAATCTATTTTGGGACGAGGTAAAGGCTACTCTGGACTCAATCCTTAAAACATCTTTATCCCTCACATTACCATTGATAATCTTTGAGCTGGACGATAATTTCACTGGTCCTGCAAAGACCTTCCTGTTCTATGCAATACTTCTCGCAAGACGGCAGATTTGTAAATTTTGGGTTGACTCTAAAGCACCATCACATGCAGGCTGGCTAACGTCCCTATATGACACATCAAAAGTGGACCTGGCCAGGTCCTGCAGTAAACGTAACCTCACTTTTTGGAACTTGCTGGTTCAGTTGAGGTAGATCTCTTGCCATCATTCCCGTTTTTTTTTCCCCCCGGGTCCGATGATTATGCCTACACACTCCATGGTCCAAAGTGGTGGTTACGTCCGATTGCATTTGGTCATACAGGCTGAAACACGCCTCGATGGAGTTTTGAGGGAATGGCAGGCCGCCTAACATCTTTCCCTCCTCGGCCACTCCAGAAAGCGTCTCCCGCCAGTCTGGTTTTCATGTCTGGGGACTAAATAAGGAACACGACCTTGTACTTGGCCCAACGACATGCAGGGTGGTTGGCGTTCCTTTCTCAGAAACGAGGGACAGGCAAATGAGGACAAAAAAAAAAACAAGAGAGGTTGTTAATATTGCATAAGGAAACTTTGAAAGATTAGTGGAGATTTGTTTGGGTACCTTTAGAAAGTGCAGCTGAAGAAGTCCCAAGAATTTTCCACTTGATTGAGGGTGGAATACCGCTGGTCGATATTCTACTGATAGCGAAAGGATTGTCTGTGTGTTTGTTATATCTTTTATTCGATTTAGTGGAGCAGAAAAGCAGCATTGTTATGTGTTGTTTCTAACATTTGTTTTGCTTTAGGAAAAGTTTAGAAAGCATTGCTGTAAGATTTTATGAAGGGAAGGTCAGTTGTAGGAGTCATACTGACATCACTGTGTGCCGCGCTGGCATTGGTCAGCTAGTGCGAAGTGTCATCAAAAACCGCGCTGGCATTGGTCAGCTAGGGTGAGGCACCACAGTGAATACTGTGTAATGATTGGTTGGTTGGTGTAAGATGCGCTGATATTGGTTGAAAGGGTTTGGCAATATCCGGAGTATACCAAGAGAATTGTGTGTGATTAATTAAAATTAGCGTGGTGTATTGAGGGAAATTAAAAAATTTTAAATGATGAGAACGTTGTTTAGAAAGGATGAACCAAAGATGGTACACCAGCTGCTTTTATGTCTTTGGAGCATGGTTATCATGGTAAACAACCTTTACAACGAAACTTTTACAACGCACTACCATTACAACGCGGTCATTACAACGCAAACCATTACAACGCATTGCGCTGGGGGGCGCTCTAGGATAGGGAATAAGTTTAATTTACTATCCAACACCTTCCCTAGTGTCCACGGGGACTGGAGTTGGAATGGTAAATTAAACTATTCACTATCCAACACCCAAAAGCACTATGCGTTGTAATGGATTGCGATGTAAAAACCATGTTGTAAAGGCAGGCGTTGTAATAGCCTGCGTTGTAACGTCATACATCCGGTTATCGTATGTGTACTTGGTTACAGAATTGGGTAAAACATACTGAAGAAGATGGTGAATTCACTTTCCCAGGTGACTGTACTTTTAATGTGCGAATTTTAGAAAATTTGAGGTATCAAATTAATAGCTTGAGACCTAATCCTAGGTCAATTCAATATGAACCAATTGAAGCATGGGAATATGAAGCTTATCAGAGAGAAAAGAACAGGAAAGAAAATAGATACAGAAATACAGTGAATAGGTGTTCTGAAGCAAAATGGGATGCACAAGTGAAAAGATGGAGGAGAGCCATGAGGCAAAGTGAGGGTTTATATCCAGTTATGGTGGCGGAAGAGCAGTCAGCGGGAAAATGCAAAGAGAAAAAGAAAAATGTGAAGAGGACCTAAATGAAATTGATGAAAAATTATTGGATGAGCTTTTGTGAATTAGACCTACACCATATCAAGAAGAACAAAGGAGGGTTACTCCTAGTGTTCCAACACCTAGTGCCCCATTGATTGAAATGGAGAGTCCTCAGCCTCAGACTACTCAAATAAGAAATGATAATGACCACAGACAAATTCAAGATGATTTGGCACAAAGGTTACTCAATTAAATCTAAAAGCAGAAGCTTTGTCGCTACCAGTGACAATTGGTCCAATAGTTCCATTGTATAATAAGGGCCAGAATATTTCTCAGATGCATGCTTTAACGGTACCCGTTAAAGATATCGGAGGTTGCAAGAACAACGGAGCAAGTGTTGTGGAACCAATGATTGATATTTCTAAGAGATCTACAGAGATACCAAAACACGGTACGTAGATAGAGCCAAGGAGATTATTACAAAATCTAAGTGAGGTGACTCCAACGTCAGGGGGTTCGATAGGACCATCCAACGGAAGAATTGGATGAGTGGATTGGAGGAATGGTGACAAATAAAGTGAATGCTAATATGGATGTAGGCAGATTGAAAGCGGATTTGGAAGAGATGATTTTAGGTACAATAAGTCCGGAGAGGTTGAGTAATTATTATTAAGAGGAGTTATTGTTTTTGTGTAAAAATATTATGATGAGAGCAAAAGTCCTTGATGAGAAATTTGCTGTGGTAGCACAGAGTGTTTGAATGCTTCTGGAAAATTATTGCAAATTAAAGAGTGAATTAATACCTTGAAGCGTTGGGGTGAATTGGAGCGATGGAAAGGCAGATGGGCTAAGAAGAAAGAAGCGATGCTTGGTAATGGAGGAGCAACATCATCAATGAACCCAGGGAAGGAAACAAATAGAGAGATAGTAATGACTGAGATGATATATCCAATGAGAGAAGTACCGGTGGTGTATATGTTCATGTGCCATGGAATAGGCAGGATATTTTGTCAGCTGCAAATGATTTCTTGAAACTGAGAGAGAACCCAGTTGAATGGTACAGGCAAGTAGAAAGGTTTGTAAAGGCGTCAAAGGTGTTGTTAAAAGATTTGGATGGTTGGTTTGACATTGTGGTTCCAGCAGATTTGTGGGTTGAGTGGCAGATTGCAGTAGACAGGCCTAAAGAAGAATACCCAAGTGATCCAAAAACAGGAGCACCATCAGATGAAGTAATGAAGAAATATAATCAGGTTATTACTTACTTGAAGGGAAAAATTGCACCAAAAGAGACAGATTGTGTTAAAATGGACAGGACAACACAAGAGTCAAAGGAAATAGTGCATGCATACTATGAGAGGCTTTTGCAAGTTTTCAAGCAATGCAGTGGTTTAAGAATATCACTGATAAGGAAATGGGACATTTTGTGTATAGGTTTGTGTTTGGATTGAAAGCAGAAATTAGCAATACGATTCAGCAGCAAATATTATGTTGGCAAAGTAAGACCATTGATGAAATATTACGTTATACAAAATATTGTAGAGCTGATATTGAGTCAAGTCATAGGATATTAAAAGAGAAGATGATGTGGGCACAAATGAAAGCAGCACAGAAAGGTGGACATTTACAGAATGGTTCTCAGTCAGGTTATCAAGGAAAAGGTCAGAAGCAGAATATTCAAAATTGACAGTTTTCTAACATGGGAAGAGTTGTGATGAATAGTGGGGTTCAGACACAGGTAAAAGGCAGAGGTAGAGGCAATAAGGAAGTTATGAAAAAGAAATACCCTTGTCATGCGTACGGGAAGTTTGGACATTGGAAGCACGAATGTAGATTGGTTTTAGAAAACAGTGGACTGGATCAAAACTTTAATCAGCAAATGCAAGGTGTAGTGATAAAGCACAGCAACAACAGCAACAGGTAGTGACACAACTACAGGTACCACAAGCCCCGATGCCAGGTAATGTGAATGCTCAAATACAGAAATACAGCACAAATGTGGGTTTTCATACTGGAGGTCAAAATGGAAATAATGAAAATGTGCAGATGTCTTCACAATATTGCTTGCAGTGTTAAGAGAGTGGTTCAGATACATCTCAATAACGGGGCCTGAGTGGGGAGGAGGAGTGCGTACTTGGCACATCTTTTGAGCTAGATCAGTGTGGTCCTTTTGTGGATAGATGGAGAAGTCGAATGTAATGCAGTGACATTCCTTGTAGACACTGGTGCTACCCATTCCACAGTGAGAACTGCGGAAATTCAAAACCTAACCCTCTCGGGAGAAATAATCCAGGTTGTTGGTATGTCGAATAAATTGATTAATACTCCAGTGACAAAACCAATCAAAGTTCCCATTGGAGATTTTTGGGATTCCCATTGCTTTGTGGTGTGTGATTCAAGTCCAGTGAATTTTCTAGGAAGGCATTTGTTGTGTAAAATGAATGTACCATTTATTGTACTCCAGATGGAATAGCATTTCAAACACCTGATGAGGATTTCACGTTTAAGTTAATGTTGGCAAGACAATAGTCAAAAGTGAACGAATTTCCTTTATTTACAATGGATGATTTGCATATTGATTTAACAGACAGAGTTGATGTGGATGTGTGGGGTTTTACAGGAGAGGACATTGGACTTATGAAAGGAGTTGACCCAATTCAACTTTCAGTTAAACCAGAAGCTGAATTTCCCAAAATTCCCCAATACAAAATGAGTCCTGAGACATTTGCAGGGGTATCGCCTGTAAATGATAAAATGATTGCACAAGGCATTTTGAAATAAATATTGGGCAGTCCTTGTAATTTACCAATTATGGGAATTGGGAAACCAAGTGGAAAATATGGGATTGTTTAGGATTTGAGACAAGTGAACAAGATAGTAATACCCTGTTGTCCAATTGTACCAAACCCAGCAACGATAGTATATCAAATCCATTATGATACGGAATGCTTCACTGTGATTGATTTGTGTCAAGCATTTTTCATGATACCCTTACATCCAGATAGCCAATATGTGTTTGCTTTCCGGTTTGGAGATCGTGTCTTGGCATGGTGCCGAGTTCCTCAATGGTATACTGAGAGTCCATCAATTTTTAATCAGTTATTGAAAAAGTGTCTGGAGCCATTAATAATGCCAGAGAATTCGGTATTGATGCAATACATTGTTGATTACTTGTTGCATCAAAAACAAATGAAGCTTGTGTGACAGATACTATTGCTCTGCTGAACCATTTGGCAGTAGAAGGGCATAAAGATTCACCAGCTAAATTACAATTCTGTAAAAAAGAAATCTTGTATTTGGGACACAAAATTGAAAAAGAAGTCAGGAATGTATCACAAGATCGAATAAATGTGATCTTGCAAATTAATCCTCAAGGACACAGAATGAAATACGATTGTTTCTGGGAATGGTTGGACACTACCGACAAATGGATCAGTGGATTTTCATTGATTGCCAATCTATTGCAAAGATTGACACATAAGGTTGTGATCGATCCGATTGAATTGGAGTTGCGAGAGTTGCGAGACAGTCTTTGTCAAGCACCTGTTTTAGGAATGCCTGACTACAGCAAGAATTTTGCATTATTCTGCTGTGAAAGAGGTGGCTGTGCACTCTCAGTCTTGACGCAAACACATGGAACAATGCGACGTCCAGTGGCATATTTTTCTGCTACATTGGATGCGGTGGCAGCAGCATTGCCAGGATGTTTGAAACCAGTAGCTGCTACATGTGTGAGTTTGATCAACGCTTTTCCCTTATGTGTTATGGAACAACATTAAGGGCAGAATCTCACAGCAGGCTGACAATTGAGAACCAGCAATGACCACTGCTATATCAAAACATCCCAACTACAACAGGAGCACTGGTGGAACAATGAGGGATGCAAAACCTGGTGGAAAAATGTAGCCATAGACCAGACCGGGAACGATAGCCCTGCATTGTGTCCATAACTCTATTCTGGTAAACTCCAGGCAGAGAAAGGAAGTACGCAGGACACATTTCCACTCTTCCCTCAGCAAGCTCACTTCACCAAAATCTCGGTGATTGCCATCCAAATACTAACTAGACCTCGGGCATAACCATACCGTAGGACATTATAACAACGAATAAACAGATTCCTGGTCTGAGGCACCTTTGCTACCTCCAGACTTCTTCTTTAAGGAAACCAAAGTGTGTAAAATGAGCTTCTTAGACATTTTTTCCTCTTTATTTTCTCCCTTGGACCTTTTTTCCAGGAGGTGAATGCAATGATGAGCACTCCAAAGATGGTAATTCAAGTTAATTTATTCACAGCCGGGACACCGATACAGGAGGTCGTAAACTTCTCACCGCCTCCGTGCTCAGCCTGCTTCCAAGTACCCGAAACAGAATAGAACCCCCCTGTTACGTGGAAACAAGCGTGAGCAAGACTTTCAAATAACAACAAGTATACAATGTATAGTAATGATTCAGAAGCGTGAGCTCAACAGTAAACAAGGTGCGAGCTGAGCGCATACTAATCTTTAAAACTATTAAAGAACATAACACATCTTCCTCCCTTTACAATGACCAAAGAAAGATATAAAGGAGGAAAGAAAAAACCCACAAAAAACCTATTAAAATATCTAATCGCTTACCATTTCACAATCATAATCCGACAACCATTTAGGTTTACTTCTCAAACGTTTACCTTCTACCACATTAGTGGGCCCTTCGCTCTGCACATCCATATCACCACTACTGCCTTCTCTTGCATCCAATTCTTGCATTTCACTACATACCACTTCTCCTCCTTCAACACCTTGCACATCAGGATTTCCTTCCCCCATGCAAACCACACTATTCTTCCTTCCACATTTGCTTCCTCTCCACTTCTACATACATCCCAGTAATCACACGATGCAGGTTTGTCAGAATCCTTACACCTCATCATGTCACTGTGCATAACTGCAAACCTCTCCAAATTCCAAACCTTACCATCACGTAACATGAGGGCATTATGCAAAACTTTTATCACCTTCAAAGGTCCAGTAAATGACTCACCCTTCATGACGGTCCAAGGCTTCCTCACCTTAACCATCATTCCAACCTCCACTTTAATGACCTTATTATTAGTCCTTGAGTCATATTATTCCTTATACTTGCAATGAGTATCCTCTATCTTCTTCCTAATGTCAACCAAAACAAAATCTGTTTTAACAGCCCGGGAAATCCACACAGGGTTTGCTTTAGTTCTGGCAACTCGCATGACTTCGAAGGGTAAGACTCCCAAAGCATCATGTGTAGTTGTCCTATAAGCCCACACAGTCTTACTTACTTGTACTTTCTAATTTCCTTTTTTTTACAGATAATTGCACAGCATTTTTAATCACTCTATTAAAATGCTCAATCATACCATTGCCACTTGGATTATATATTGATGTAGTTTTATGTTTGATCCCCACTTTAGCAAAGTACTCCCTTGCCTTGCCTAATACAATCTGTACACCATTATCACTGAGGAGAACACCAATACTGCATCTGTACCAACCCTTCTACAATCTTGATAGCTGTCCGCCTTGAAAATGCATCAATAAGGGTAATTATATACTTCTGTTTATTGCCTATGGGACCCATAATATCAATAGCAACAGTTTTCACGGTCCTTGTGGAACAATCGGTTCACAGGTGTTGGGTTTTAAGGTCCTAAGAGACTTGTCAGAATTCATGCAAGCAAAACACTCTCTCACCATTCTTTGGACCAACACATCTAACCCAGGCCACCAGAACCACTGATTAACTAATTCCTTGTTTTTTACAATTCCAGTATGACCTTCATGGCATGGATTAATCAATCTTTTCCTCAACTTGTTAGGTGGAATAACCCTTTCTCCTCTTAATAACATGTTATCCTCCATTGCTAGTTCACTTCTTATTTCCCAATAGTGCCTCAAATCTTCAGACAATTCTGATTTGTTAGGCCACCCTGATTTGGTATACTCCACTAATTTTGCTATTGTGGAATCATCTTCATATTCTTGAATCCACTTTTCTTTTTCAGTACACAATAACCCCTGATCCAGAATAAAAGCAATTCTGATATCTTCCCATTCTGATTCCTCACACTCTTGTATGTCTAACGGCATTCTTGATAGAAATTCAGCCGTAACTTTGCTTCTGCCTGGAACATACTTCACAGTGTATATAAAATCCCGCAGCCTCATTGAGATTCTCGCGATTCTTGCACACGCTCTGAACCATTGTCAACCATTTGATCAATGGTTTGTGATCAGTTCTCACCACACATGCTCTACCCCATACAAAAGGTCTAAACCTTTCCAATACCCACACACGTGCCAATGTTTCTTTTTCAATACCCGAAAAGTTTTCTTCAATCGGTGACAAAGCTCTGGATGCAAAAGCAATTGTTCTTTCTTGCCCTTTTTTGTCCCTCTGTGTTAAGACTCCACCAAAACCTTTGTTGCTTGCGTCCAAAGTAACAAAATTCTCTAAGTTAGGGTCAAAACTTTTCAGGGCAGGAGCTTTAGCAATTTCGTTTTTGAGTACTTCAAACTCTTTTTGGAAGTCAGTAGACCAACAAAATGTACTTTTGTTTTGTAACCGTTGTCTAGCATTATAAATCTTGCAGGAAAACCCTCTTACAAATTTAGAGTAGGACTCTGCCAACCCCAGAAATGATCTTAACTCTTCTTTGTTAGAAGGCGAGAGTTGCCCTGCTAATGGTATCGATCAATTCTGGTTTAGGAGATATTCCCTTTCCATTCAACACATGGCCTAAATAGAATATAGAATTCTTTGCAAATTGCATTTAGAAAACTCTACAGTTAAATTTCAACCATTCAAGATTTCAAACACCCTACTCAAATTCACATCAGGTTCCTTCTTAGTTTTTCCATATACCAAGATATCATCCTGAAAACACTTTACCCCCTTTATTTTGCCAAACAGTTGGTGCATTAATCTTTGAAAGACCGCTGCAGCGGATGCTAATTCGTAGAGCATCCTATTGTACTCGAAACACCTCATAGGTGTGTTGAAAGATGTGTACTTTCAACTTTCTTCCTGTAACAAAATCTGATGATATGCAGCCGATAAGTCCGAGGAAGTAAACCACCCTGCACCATTCACACATCCCAACATTTCTGAGATTTTAGGTAACAGAAACTAATCTATTACAATGTTGTTATCGAGGTAGTGAAGGTCAATGCATAATCTGACTTTACCATTACTAAGTCTGGCGATACCTACTGGGGACAACCATTCGGATGTTTCAATCTCTTCTATAATGTCAGCACTCAGTAGTTTATCTAGTTCCTCTTGTACCTCGTTCCTCAATAACAAAGGGATATTCCTTGCTCTGTGTATCTTAGGTTGAGCATTATCCTTAAGAATGATACGATTTTCAAAATTACTTAATTTGCCGATTTTTCCTGAAAAAACATTACTTAACTTCTCTTGCATAATCTTACCTACTTCCCCACTATCATCTATGATCATTATGTCACTTTCAGAATAACCACTAACCTGATTTGCCAAAATCCACAGGAGCAAAAAGTAGTCTCCCGCTCACACAGATGGTAGCACCCCAAGAGGAGTTCAGTAAACCACTCACTCTTCGACTACTCTCATCCGGAGGACAGGGAAAAAAGGTGGGGGGGGGGGAGTTTCTTGGAGAGACCACGCCACTTCACCAGAACAGGAATCGACACCCTGAATAATACAGCAATTCTTCTCTGTCTTCAGCTGTAACAGAACAACAAAAATACTCTGTTAATACCTAGTATTCTATCTAACCCCTGATTTCTAACAATACGCTATGGCTAGTGCATTTTATGCCAGGGCAATCAAGGAAGGACTCACCATAAAATATTTCCAATCTTGTTCTATTGGATAGGAAAAATTCCAATCATTCCTCCAAGATTCTTAATGTCCTTTAACAATCGGTTTGTAACAGAGCGAGAATTGAGGATTGAGCATGTGAACGCCTCAAGTACGGGTTAGCCAGATACAGATTGACATTTCTTCTAGGTCAGTTTTGATCCAGGGACCTCGATAAACAGTGTGTATATGATAGATGCGCTAGGAGATGGGAGGGTGGGATAGACATGGGTGGGACATCGGGTTACTAAAAGTTGATACTGTAATGTGAATAAGAGTTGAAAGTTTCTTGAGAAGAGGGTATTCCAATGAGACCGCAATCACTTCCTAGTGTATTACGATTGGCACCTTGAATCACCTACGGTAAAAGGACTAGACATACCTGTTAATTCACGGACGGTACATGTTCAGAAAATAAGAAAAGACTGGACACTGATGTAATGTTTACATTGACATGTAATTCTGATGCAGTCATGAATAAAAATGTTTTTAAAAAAACCAATCGGTTTGTAAGAGGGTATCACAATATTATAGTTGAGCCATGAATACGATCCAAAATAAACAAACAGCAAGGAAGATCAGAGTACAGACCTCTTAGCGCTCCAGCGCTGAAGAACCAATTCCTGAGATATGTAGTTGAATCAAATTCCGTTCTGCTGTTGGAAGCGAGGGTGCACATCCGCGTCTTGCCGAATTATCTCTCGTCAATAAAATGAAATATAACCAGCCTAGAAATCCTGAACAGGTTGGCTGTTGTGTCGAGGCAGGGAAATGCGGCCGGCAAATACAGCTTGAAGTATGAGTTCCTGGAACCACGATACGTCAGCTGAAGCCAGAAGCAGGAAGAAAATTCAGAAGACGCAGCTCCGGTATGCAGGCAGGGGCGTGGTCAAGGTCCGGGCCAGTAAGTCAAGCAACGGCTCACTGGTGTGAATCGTAATTTAAATGCTTTACTATGGAGCAGGAATAAAGGCTGACTACTGCCAGCAAACGTAAAGACATTTGTTCCATAAGGAACTTAAAGAAAAGGAAGTAATACATGGGGAAATATAAGAGGCAGTTGCAGATGCCCAAACAAAAATGCACTTCACAAACTGCACCCTATGCCTATTTATCGCGCAGGAGGCCAGGGGTCTGACACATTAGAGGTTCAGAACTGTTTAGGTTGAGCATCATACCCACATTTTTTTATCATACCATCCCAACACAGATGGTCCTTTCCTCACAATGTATAGCGTCCCTGAGCTTTCCCTATTCTTGAATCTAAATAGTAATGCCCTACATCCTGACACTTCAATCCCTTCACCAGAAAATCCTTCTGGTTTAATGTTAGTTGGAACTACTTTCATTCCAATGTGTTTTACAGATCTCCTTCTCCATATATCCTCATTAATAATGGTGTAAGGTGAGCCTGAATCTGCATACATAGTAATGTCAACTCCCCCAATCTTCATAAGACAAATAGTGTTTTATTTTATTTGTCATCTTCCTTTATATTTAAAGAAAATGATTCTTTCATACTAAATATCTTGTTGACTTTCTCTTCTACATCTGAATCCTCACTCACCTCCAAACATGTTACCTTGGAGTTTTTCTTTACTTTACATACTTTGGCATAATGGGCAACTTGGCCAGAGTTACAACATTTTACAGTAAGAGCAAGACTTGCTGTGAGCAAGGTGCGACTCACTGTCACAATGGTAACATTGCCAGACCTCCGTTATCTTGTTCTGATCGTCTTTGGCCATTCTATCATGTGTTAAATGTTTGTTCTTATTTGCGTTCCTCCCATATGGGTTGCTTTTATCCCTACTCTTAATATTGCTTACCACATCTTTATGTTTTCCCAGAGCATCTCCTTTATCTTTTCTCATACTATGGCTAGACATCTCTACCTTTCTCACTATAGCTAATATATCTTGTAAATCAGCATCCCCATTAATCCATAACCTCTCCTGAATTGCAGGATCTTAAGTGAGCATAACTACTTGGTAACAAATGAATTGCTCCTGAAGCCCCTCAAACTTGCAATCCATTGAGTGTTTGCGTAAAGCTGAAACATATTAATCCACACTTTCCTCTGCACTTTGGGGCTTATTTATGAAGGCCTTGCGCCATCGGTGCGTCACTTTTAAAATGGGAAAAAGTGACGCACCGGTGGCGCAAGGGCTTCATAAATAAGGCCCTTAGTTTCCTTTTTAAAAACGTATACCATGTGATGCCAATGCAAACATTTGGTGCAAAATACTTGTAATATGCAGCTAAAGCTACGTCACATGCCGCACAAGTATGAGTTAGTTGTCAAATACCTTTAAACCTAATGCACCAACAGAGTGTAAAAATATACGCTTTTTCTGTTCAGGTTTCATCTTACCATCAACATTAATAGTATCAATATAGTTCATGAAGTACGACTTCCATTCAGACCATCTCATACATGGTTCTCCCCCAGCAGGCCTAAAGGTTTTAGGAGGATCAAGGAATAGTTTGGGCTGCTCATCATTTTTTTTTAACACAAAAGTAAAGAATATGCCCAAATAATTATAATTAATAGAATGGCAAATAAACCATAGCCATGAATGAACCAATAAGAAAAATAGAGGAAGATAACAGAAAAGACAAGAACAAAAAAAATATATTTTCCACTAGGAAAGAAGGAGAGAGAAAAACAATTTCAATTCAGCAACAGATGTTTAAAAACTGCTTAATACAACAGCGCTTCAGTGAACCAATGCTCAACAATCAAAGTACCATAGTCTTGATGCTGTTAATCATCATGTTTCACTCTTCATCTCGATGTACACTAAAACCCCACACTAACGCTGCTAATTTTCAAAATCCTACAAAGTAGATGGCGAATTAAATATTCCAAAAAGGTAATGTGACTTAAACAACCACTTCTCTGTGTCCAGCCGAAGATGACAGAAACAAATCCAATTTATTAACAGCAAGCATTGTTTCCAAGGAAACTCCCTCGACATCTCCAGTCAGGCACGTATTTCACGTAAAGGTCACGGAATAGGGACTTCTCTACGTTACTGTAGATCAGCTGAACTTCCGAGCAGGAGTTGAAGATTCCAGACAGGAACGTGCCAAAGGAAGTAACAAATCAGCCAACTCAAAGGTAAACAACAACTGTAACTTTACTGAGTACCTTAGGGAACAAGGATTTCAGGTCTCCAAAAGAAAATTGCACCTGGATATGTTCTCCCTATGCTCGTCAAAAAGGTATCCTCGCAGAGCGCTGTATACTTCCCAAGAAACAGCATAGCACTTCAAAGATGAAAGCGCTAGTATAATTCCCGGTGTGAGGCAAGCTTGCTTTCCAGTAATCTTTCTCTGGATGAGTCAAGTATCCGGCAACAAAGATCCTTTATGAAAGATGGACCCCATTCTTTATCAATAGTAGAAATAAAATCCAGTGACTTGTTCCTCATATGGTTTTGTGGTGTTCCAGCAATCGGCGAAGAACAAATCTTGTGCCCCAAACAAATTGTCTGAACTTAGTCATGGCCCAAACAGTGGCAAGCATTTCTTTTTCTATTACGGAATATTTCACTTCAGATGGAGATAATGATCGAGAAAAAGGCTATCGTTATTTCCTTACATTCCTCATTAATTTGTGACAGTACTTCCGCTAACCCTCTGTCACTTGCAGCGATAGTGATAATGCTGTGAGCTAGATTGTCAAAAGCTTGGAGAGGAAGAGCAGGTGCAAGGTCAGCCTTAATTCATTGAAAGTCATATTCCAGTTCGTTATTACATGCAAATTCATTCTTGACTTTCAATAGTTGTCTCAAATTGGTAGTTTTGATTGCGAAGTTTCTTACAAATTTTGAATAAAATTCAGTTAATCCAAGGAAAGATCTTACATCATCTTTGGATGTTGGTGAAGGTGCTTTCTCAATTGCTTCCATCAAATTTTTCTTTGGAGCTATACCATTACAACTAATTTGGTGCCCTAGATATGTTACAGAATTCATCCTGAATTTGCACTTTTTTAATTCTGAAGTTAAACCTTTCTCCATTAATTTCTCCAATACAATTCTCAGTTTCTCATCAATTTCCTCTAAGTCACGCCCAGTTATTGGTATGTCATCCTGAAAGTATGTAATACATTTTATGCCTTCAAATAATTTGTGCATCAACCGTTGAAACACGGCAGCAGCAGAAGCAAGACCGAATGGCATTCTTATGAATCTATCGCATCCGAAAGGTGTAATAAATGTCCTCAAACTCCTGCTGCTTTCGTGCAACTCAACCTGATGATAGGCTGATGTCAGGTCTATTGTTGTGAACCATTTTACGTCTTTAGTTTGTGATAAATGTTTGTCTATTTTGGGAAGAGGAAATTTATCAATTAGGATGTTTTTATTGAGATCCCTCAACTCAATGCATAAACGCAAACGATTATGAGGTTTGCGTGCAATAACCAAGGGAGCCAACCACTCTGTGCTTTCCACAGGTTCAATGATACCTTTTTTCTAACTTGTCTAATTCACTCATAACGTCCTCTCTGATACTCATGGGGATATTTCTGGCTTTGTGACATATAGGACTGGCATTTTGTTTAAGAATTATTTTGTATGTAAATCCATTCAGTTTCCCTACCTCACCAGTGAATAATTTAGGAAACTGTTTAGTTATGCCTTCAGTGAATATTTTGCTTAAATCATCAATAAGCATAACTTGATCAACCGCTTTAGGATTTAGGATGATGCCTAATTCGCCTTGGTCTATCAATCCTAGAACGGAGGGACCTTTTTCAGCAACATATAGTTTTCCCACGGTAGACCTGTCTTTAAATTTAAATAATTCTTCGATGTAACCCACCATAGGAATTTTCTCTCCTGTGAACGTTACAGGTTGTATATCTGACAGTTTTAATTTTTTATTGATGATCTGAGCGAATTCTTTATCCCATACTGCTCTTTGCACAATGGTATAAGGAGACCCAGAATCAGCTACTGTCTGAATGTCTACACCACCTATATTGATATCACAAATGGGTTTCTTTTTTCCTGTTGCATTGATATTTAAAACAACATTGTTGGGATCATCAACATCTAATATACACAGTATACCATCATCAGAAGGTGACTCATTATCGCTGTTACCTTCTTCCTTATCCTCTATGTAATTTACATGTTTCTTTTTATTTTTGTTCAAACGTCTTCTGCAAACTTTAGAGAAATGGCCTAAAACTCCACAATATGTACATTTTGATTTAATGGTAGGACACCATTATTCAAATGCATTATGTCCACTGTAACCACACCTGTAGCAAATATTTTTGTTGTCAGGACAATTCTTCTCTTTATAAACATTCTTTCTATTATCACCTCTATGAAAGTGATTATCTGACTTCTTACTATCATATTTCTTTTTTACATGAACATTGGCTACAACATTGTTTTAATCATTTTTCTTTAAAGCTACTTGTGCACACCTCCTAGACATCTCTGCTTTTTTTAATTATAGCAGTTATTTCACTTAAAGGAGAATCCCTGCAAACCCACAGTTTATCCTGAATGGAAGAATTGTTACAGTGCATTATGAGCTGATCTCTAACAAAACTGTCATGCAAATCTCCGAATTGACAATTAAGTGACAGTTTTTTCAATGCGGAAACATAATCTTCACAGATTCAGATTTTTGTTGTTTCCTTTGAAAGAACTCATATCTATTATTACCAACACATACTGTAGGTTGATAATATCTATCTAAATCAGATAATGTGTCTAGAAATACATTTGAATTGCTATCAGTACTCGTTTTCTTTTCCATTTGTATGTAAATTCTTATGCCTTCTGGACCTAAATTATGTAATAACATTTTCTTTTTCCTAGATGGAGAGAATACTTTGTCATTTTCTTCTTCTAGGGCTGCGATGTAATTTAAAAAATACTCCTTCCAATCGATCCATTTATTACAGGTTCACCAGGGCGTGGAAGGAAAGGTACTGGTGTGACTAATCCTTTTGTTTGTGAGGCCATAACTTTATATGAAAATGTATATCAGTCAGTCAGTCAAATAACTTTATTCGGTTAATTAAAACCATAAAAGCAGTACATAGTTCATAAGCAATAAAATACGATTAAAATACAGTTAAACAAGTTTTAGAGATGATTGCAAATCCTAAATAAATCCATTAAAAAGTACTTAAAAAAGAAAGAAATTGTTAAATAAAATAAATTCAAGAGGTAGATATAGGGAATACACTTTCCAGTATATTTTGCACATTCCCCCCGAACATATTTTACAGAAAGTGTCAGGTTTGAAGGTTGTTTATCGGAGGGAGTTTAGTTTTGTTTTGTCTGACAGCTGCTACCAAAAAACAAGCTACACTATATGTAACCTGCACCGAGTTCAACATCTGTAGGTATAGGAGGGCCGGCCGTACCTGGGCGAAATTTACGTCTTTCAGAATTGGAAAAAGGAATTTTTTGCGGGCCACCAGGTAATGTTCGCAAAGCATAACTAGATGAAGAGTATCCTGCGTGGAAAAGCAGTCACAGGAACAGGGTGGGGTATTTTCTGGAGTACCCCACCTTGTATATGAGCCAAGCACAAGATGTATCTGGTTAAACCTGAACCTTATTAATAAAAAACGGTGGTATGGTTTGGTTACATATTTTAGATAAGGTTCCATAGCCATGGACGACGAAAGTTGGTATAATGACCTTACCATTGGCTTACAGAGCTCAACCACTTCCCTCTCTGTCTCCAACATGTTTCGAAAATGCTGCTTGACCCACCTTACATCCTCTTTCTTGAGGCTCTGTGGTAAAGAGTACATGTCCGGGCGCCCTAGCCTCGCGCATGCCGCTCTAACATACGCCAGCCAGGGTATGCTGGCTGCTTTATCCAGGGCCATACAGTCTTTGAGAATGCAGTGATTCAATGTGATCTCCTCATTTGTCCAAGTTTTAATCCAACATAGCAGTGGAGACATTTTTAAGAGATCAGTAACATATCCCAAGCCTATTTCATTAAGGATTGAATATGTAGGAGATGATTTCGGGAGTGACAGCAAGGCACGTATAAATTTATTTTCTACAGCTTGAATGCCTGGGCTGGAACATAACCCCAAATATCTGCCCCGTAAGATGCAATTGCCACGCATTTGGATCTATAGATGCGAGTCATGGCCTCCATGGGTCTTGAACCAAGCCTTTTGGAGAAATGCATGAGTGCTACAGTGGATCTACTAACTCCATTCTCCTTTAGTTTCAGTTGGGGACCCCAGGTTCCTTTTTCGTCAAAGGTGACGCCTAGATAACAAAAAAAGGGTACCCTCGAGATTGGAGAATTATTACAACTAAAGGACCTGAGCTTCATGTTTTTCTTCCGTGAGCCTGTAACCATAACATGAGATTTAGCTGTGTTAATCTTTAGGTCCAGAGCTTGCATAAAACCACCAAAGTGATCTAATAGTCTTTGCAGGCCCACACCTGTACGAGCTATGAGGACGGCATCGTCCGCGTATAGGAGGACCGGGATGGGTGACCCCCCCATACGCGGCATGTCCAAAGTAGCTGAGTTCAGGGATTTCCCCAGGGAGTTGATGTACAAAGTAAAAAGGAGAGGGGCAAGAATGCAGCCTTGTCTGACCCCTCTCCCTGATCTAAACTTCTCAGTACATCTTACCTCCCTTGTTACCCTGACAGAGGCGAACAAATTTTGATGAAGATCGTGCAAGAAATTAACCAAGGTGGTGTCCAAACCCAAATCTCTTAAAATAATCCACAGTTTAGAACGATTAACCAGGTCGAAAGCAGAAGATAAATCCATGAAACCCAGATAAAGAAGCCCCCCCTTCACCACGGTGTATTTGCTAATAATAAGGTGAAGGTTTAAACATTGATCCATGGTCCCCCTATGTGCTCTAAAACCATACTGCAAATCAGAGAGGATCCCGCTCTCCTCAAGCCAATCCCCGAGTCTTTGCAGAATGACTCTGCCCAAGATCTTGACAGCAGAGTCCAGCAGGGAGATTGGCCTGTAACAGGCAGGATCCCCCCTGTTCCCCTTCTTGAATATGGGAACAATGGTAGAGGTGGACCAGGAAGACGGGAAACCAGCTGCAGGTATCGCATTAAAGACATTAGTTAGTATTTTTGACCAAAATTGCGGGTACTGGATGTAAAGATCTGCAGGGACCCCGTCAGGTCCAGGGGCCTTGTGTTTACTAGTTTTTTTAATCGCCCTTTCTACCTCCGTGGTATTAAATTCCATAACCAAATTGGATGGACCGTGGGCGCTGACTGGTGAAGTTGGTACCGTGGATTCATAAATCTGTTTGAAGTGGCAAAGCCATCTATCATCTTCAATCACACAGTCCATGTCAGTTTTCCCATCCTCGGAGAAAAATGGCTGGTTCACAATGGCCCAAAACTTTTTGCTGTCTCTTAGTACATCAATGTCTAATAAGCTGTCCCAGGCTTCCTCCTTAATTTGGTTCTTACGTTTAATAACTGCAGATTTGTACTCCTTTCTTAAGTTTGCCACTAATGACCTGTCTCTGGGTTTATGTTTTAGTGCTTTCAACAGGGCAGAGTGCTTTAGCGCGCATTCCTTATTAAACCATTTATGAGTTTTCTTACTTCCTTGCGCGCCCGACCTTAACTCCAAATTCTTGGCAATACTCGCACATATCTCCACATAGGCGGCCACTACATCAGAGCCCAAGGCAGTTGAATCTAAGCAAACTGCCATATTATCCTCAGTCTCTTGGGCTAATTTTTGAAAGAATTGCTCAGGAACAATCTTCTCCCATTTTACCCGCCTTCCCTGGTCCTTAGTCGTCAGATCTCTTGAACCTGCCACACCAGTCGTTCTACCAATCCGGAAGCAATCTAGGTCCAGCTTTAAGAGGACAGGATGATGATCACTAAAGCTAGCAGTTACAACCCTATACTCGCATGCCTTAGCCAAAGCCCCGGTTGATACAAAGATGTAGTCTATGACGGTGTTGGCGTCTCTCCCAATAAAGGTAGGCTCGTTTTTACCCTGGTCTGGTTCAAATAGGTTTAAGTTTGCAAGGAAAGTTTCAAGGCCCTCACCCTCCTTCGTGTGTTCAAAATGGGGGATGCCCTCGGTCGGTAATCCTCCATATCTATCGTTGTAACAATCCCCCTCGCAGGGGTGAATATTAAAATCACCCAGAATTAACATCTCTGGGACGGAAATGCAATCTTGTCTATAGACTGACAAAAAGTCTAACAAGGAAGTCAAATGCTCATTCTCACAAGAAACCTCTTTGGAGTTGTAAAAGTTAATAAGCAGAAAAATATGTGAGTCTGACAAAGTCCACTCCACAACTAATGAATTCGTAGGTGCGGAATCTAGTTTTTTAAAGACCCCCACCAAGTTCAGGGAGCACAATATAAGTAGGCCACCCTTGGCTCTCCCTCTTGAGCCCGACACTGCTGGAGTAAAAAAGCTACAGAAGCCATCCATTGAGAAACTTGTGGTAGTATCCCATGTTTCTTGGAGTGCCAGGATATCGTAGTGTCTAACGAACCCTTGCCATGTAGGGTCTGACGCCTTTGCATTTAAACCCGCCACGTTCCAGGTAAGAATTTTACAGTATAATGGATCATGGTTAGGCATGGTAAGCGACCCCCGGATCTCGCCAGCAACAGGGCCTTTGTCACACGTTGTAGATAAATTTGATTTTTCCAGATCCCTCGTATTAGTGGCCATACGTAGTTGAATAGGAGTGCTCTGATGACTCCGTCCTATTGGGGAGTCCTGTATTTGTCAGTCAACCCAATCTGTGGTTGACAGACAATCAAAACGGTTTGCCATTGGAAAGTGGAAAGGGTTGTTTAGCCCATTTACAGAATGATGGTAGTAGTAAGGCTGAGTGTGATGTGGGCCAACAAAGGGGCCGCCTTGATGCGGTCTACCTCTCCTTCTCCTTACCATATTCCAACCCGCATCGCCCCCCTCCTCCCATCCATGGGGTTGTAATTCCCATGGGGGGGTAAATCTCTGTCTAGATTTAAAGTCATGTGGTCCCTTTAGCCAGCTCCATCGGTTATCAGCTTGATTTTCTGGTAGATAAAAGTAGGAAAGGGGTCTTGCAGACACAGTGCTTTCACGGTATCTAGGGGATCCACTATTGCATATGAAATCTACGGCCTCCGTATTCTCGAAGGTGACCACTACGCAGTCCCCTTGCAGTTTTTTCCTATTACCTCCCACCCACGGGGTTCTCTCTACCATTAGGATCTTACTCGGTATGTTTGGCGGAAGAGGATAGTTTTTGGATAGCCAGTGGCATACTTTGTTTTTTAGAGCCTGATGCGACTCTACTTCTGATGGAGAAATTTCAGTAACGCCGGTAAGAATAACCACATAGGGACAAGCATCAGGAGGGAGATGGATATTTCTGCGAGCCGTGCCCTTGGCTCTGGCGAATACATCAAGATTGGAGGACTGTGATGTGCAATTGCTCAATGAGGCCTGAGGGATTGGATTAATTTTTTTCATTTTCTGAGTTTGATCTTTTTTGTGGGTTTGAACTGTTACAGAGGTCTTAGTTTTAGTACCGTCCTGTTTTGGGGTGTTGCTTGATTTCTGTGGGTCAGCACTTTTGGTCTCCAGAGCTCTATTAACCACCATAGACGGCTTGTTGGCCATTTTAGATGAATTGATGACCTGAACTGTCTTATTGTTCATGGTGAAACTAGGAGCACTTATATCCTTGTGTATGTTCATTAGGATAGTCTCCAGGCAACGTAATCTCACCTCTATAGGTTCAAGTAGTACTTTTAGCATATTAAAAATAGTAATATTGTCTGTACTTGCACCGTTCCCCTCCTGTAATAAGTTTGCTGGATTACCAACTTCCCCACTCAGCTCCAGAATTTCCTCTAGGCTATGGTCAATAATAGTATCGTCTGGGAGGCTCAAGGATAGGCCATTCTTGGTGGAATGCGAACCCCCTATGGGAATATATAGGTCTACTAGTGAATTATCCATGGTAGAGGGGTCGGAAGCGACCTTTAGATCGTTAGGGCCAATTTGGGCCTTCTTCCCTTTAGAAATAGATGGTTTATTAACATTTCGTTTTTGTTTAGGGATTGCCCCTTCTATCCGGCCCCTTTCGTTAATAGCGGTTGTCGTGTTAGGGGAGTTTGACTCAGTTTGTTGCACTCCACTCTCTGTTAGGAGGTTAAGGTTAGGAGAGGCCTCCAGGTCCTGAAGGGTGTCTGAAACATCATAAACCCCAGTCACCCTGATGTTATGTACTAGAGCCTGGATGTTCGAACGAGAATCGGTATTTGGCGTCTGTGCCTGGGCGATGAGGCCCAGAGAGGATCGCTTGGCCGTTGCCAGGTCTTGGGAAACTCTCCTATCCATTAGTATAATTCCCTCATCAATTAATGCATGAGTGCGGGTGATAAAGTCATCCAATGTGCCAGTAAGTTTTTTAGCTCCTGCAGCAGCCATGCTTCTAGTTTCCCGATAGGTCATGGCCAGTGTTATCTTGCAGTGGTGAGAAAAGGATCTAAGAGAATCCGGCCAGGGTTTGTGGCCCAGGCCAGGCTCCTCGGGCCTCGGAGGGCTTAGCCCGGCGCTCCCGCGCGCTCCCGCGACGCGGGTGGGACTGGGCGGTTTTATGCGCCAGCAGGCGCGCTCTCTGGTCCCGCGGTACTTCCTGGTCACAGGGCAGCTGGGAAGGGTAGTTCTAACCCTCTCGGTCCCCCCCTCTCGGCGGCTGTTCCAGGAACAAGGACAGCGACGGAAGGAGACCGGCGCGGTACACCCACAGGGGCTCCGCCACCAGCAGCACCACGCTAGGCAGCCTGTAAAGTGTTTTGGTAAGTCTGGAAATCCTTTGTGTCAGGTCCCCCGCTCCACCGATGGGACTGGGCGGTTTTATGCGCTAGCAGGCGCGCTCTCTGGTCCCGCGGTACATCCTGGTCACGGGGCAGCTGGGAAGGGTAGTTCTAACCCTCTCGGTCCCCCCCTCTCGGCGGCTGTTCCAGGAACAAGGACAGCGACGGAGGGAGACCGGCGCGGTACACCCACAGGGGCTCCGCCACCAGCAGCACCACGCTAGGCAGCCTGTAAAGTGTTTTGGTAAGTCTGGAAATCCTTCGTGTCAGGTCCCCCGCTCCACCGATGGGACTGGGCGGTTTTATGCGCCAGCAGGCGCGCTCTCTGGTCCCGCGGTACTTCCTGGTCACGGGGCAGCTGGGAAGGGTAGTTCTAACCCTCTCGGTCCCCCCCTCTCGGCGGCTGTTCCAGGAACAAGGACAGCGACGGAGGGAGACCGGCGCGGTACACCCACAGGGGCTCCGCCACCAGCAGCACCACACTAGGCAGCCTGTAAAGTGTTTTGGTAAGTCTGGAAATCCTTTGTGTCAGGTCCCCCGCTCCACCGATGGGACTGGGCGGTTTTATGCACCAGCAGGCGCGCTCTCTGGTCCCGCGGTACTTCCTGGTCACGGGGCAGCTGGGAAGGGTAGTTCTAACCATCTCGGTCCCCCCCTCTCGGCGGCTGTTCCAGGAACAAGGACAGCGACGGGGGGGAGACCGGCGCGGTACACCCACAGGGGCTCCGCCACCAGCAGCACCACGCTAGGCAGCCTGTAAAGTGTATTGGTAAGTCTGGAAATCCTTCGTGTCAGGTCCCCCGCTCCACCGATGGGACTGGGCGGTTTTATGCGCCAGCAGGCGCGCTCTCTGGTCCCGCGGTACTTCCTGGTCACGGGGCAGCTGGGAAGGGTAGTTCTAACCCTCTCGGTCCCCCCCTCTCGGCGGCTGTTCCAGGAACAAGGACAGCGACGGAGGGAGACCGGCGCGGTACACCCACAGGGGCTCCGCCACCAGCAGCACCACGCTAGGCAGCCTGTAAAGTGTTTTGGTAAGTCTGGAAATCCTTCGTGTCAGGTCCCCCCTGTATATCATTGTTATGAATTCTTTTGTCTATTTCTTATTCTTTAATAATAGTTCCAATATGCAGGTATATTCTACTAAGAAGTCCTTTTAGACAATGCTATCTTATCCTTTTTTTATATTTAAAAAAAATGATTTGAATAGTATGCGATCCTTTTGTGATACTCAAAGTATTTCTTATAATAATATTGTAAATTCCGTTACCAATGTATCCAAGGATGAGGCTTCAATCGTGTTTTATGCTCGTTGCTCTACCAATGAACATCACTGAGTGGTTGCTAAGTTACAGTTTCTTCAAAATGGCTGCCGCGTAAAGGTTATTTTGATTGACCTTATGCAATGCCGTCATAACACATTAGACGCTTCATTCTATTGCCTGTGTAAGCTTTGACGAGTATGAGGCACGTAAGGCAAGTCAGAGCGAGCGGCGTCTTGCTTGTAATGGAACGCTGGCTCCGAGTTGAAAATTGCTCATAACGAACTACAACCAATTTTAACAGCAGGTAGAGTTTTCTAAAAAGAATAAAGTCATTTACTCACACAATGTCAATAGAAGGTTTCTGGATGTGGTGGTGAAATATTTTGAAGTCTTTATCCAATTCGTAGTTCTGGTTAAATTCAGTTTCCCTCTTGAGACAAGTTAACAATGAATTTTGTTAAATTGAAAATGTTCTTTATAAAGAAAAAGGATATCTCTTGAAGGAAACAATTAATACGATGAGCAGTATGCTCTGCTTGCCTGCATTTTTCACTGCTCGTAATGGAGAATTATTCCACAAAAAAAATTTCTTCTTACTGATCTTGAGATCGAGGCAGTCAGGGTTCTTCTTATGTAGGTCTAGACATATCCCATCATGTCGCCATTGTAATAATGACTGCTTCCCAGGAATTAGCATAGGAATATATTTAATGACAAGCAGGTTCATATGATACATCCACATTCAATGAAGCCTAGTAGATAACTGTCCCCCTACTATTCTGGAACACAATGATGTAATGTAGAATTACTATACCTGTAGCCATGGACACATAGATACAAAGGTGCCACACTTTGTAATGATGAGCACTCAAAAGGTGGTAATTCAAGGTAATTTATTCACAGCTGGAACACCGATACAGGAGGTCGTAGACTTCCCACAGCCTCCTTGTTCAGCCTGCTTCCAAGTACCAGTAACAGAATAGAACACCCCTGTTACTTGGAAACAAGCATGGGCAAGACTTTCAAATAACAACAAGTATACAATGTGTCGTAATGACTCAGAAGAGCAAGCTGAACAGAAAACAAGGCGCGAGCCTCCCTCGAGGAGGAGGAGGAGGAGTGTGAGTCCTCCTCCTCCTGCCATCACGAGATGCAAGTGAGGCCTCATTTCTTTCCCTGACCTCTGGCTATGTTACTGTGGGCATGCAAGGAAAATCCAGCCACACCCTACCCACGCTGCTCATACCCCACGGCCCCTCCTGCATACTACCCCAGCCTCTTACCTTATCTCAGTCCCCCTTTTTCACCTTGCTCCTGCTGTGATCTCTGTGGGAGCCCTTTTGTATTCATGGACCAGGTCATGCTGATTACCTAAGAGGAGTGACCGTCCTCGAAACACCTTATCCCAGCCCATTTGTATTCATGGACCAGGTCATACTGATTACCAAAGAGGAGTGACCATCCTGGAAAAACATTATCCCATCCCTCCCCCACCTGGATGACTTATGCCATAGCTCACAATTGGGCTACCGAGCTCCCTTCCTGCCTTGTGAACTGCAGCTTGCCGATCTCCTCCATCCATATGTCCTTTGTCTCTATGCAGGCCACTTCACACCTCATCACAGCAGTTTGGCTCAGCCTGTCAAAGGCTGGCCAGTCAGGAGAGGCCGCTGGAAGGCTGGATTTTTGTTCAGCAGAAAAGAAAGCTCTATAACTTCTTTTCTATGATAGTCATAATAAATCTAACGTTGGCAAATTGTTGGATTTATTCTATCATTTTAATACTTTGAAGTATATTTTGATATGGCTCCTGTCAATAGCTAAAGCATTCCCATAGAGCCAATGTGCTACAATAGGGAAAAATTAACTTGGCAGTTTTTCTCTTACCAGGGCATATAAAACATCTTTTATAATGTCCCTGCTTATAATATTAATCTTTATTCAGAAGTAATCACAACCATAAAAGATAAAAATCAAAGTGTAAAACACAGCAACAATACAATTAAAATATATTTGATGATTTAGTACCACTTTGCAAAATCCAAACCGTCCTAAATCACATCTAGAATTTCTAGATCTGAATGCCGCTCTCAGAAAATTAAATACTGCAAAAAATTTGTAAACATTAGGCAAGAGCTGCGGATACATTAGTGCAACATGGGCTTGTCTAAATCTCAGGTCTTTTAAAAGGGATTCAAGAAACAATCTCCCTGGGCGGGTAAAATATTTACATAGGAGAACAAAATGTAGGGTATCCTGTGGAGACCTACTGTCGCAACCACAGAGACCTCTCTCACCAGCATATAAAACAAAGCTGGCCGGGGATGCCAAGAGGTGATGAAGCCGGTTAAATCTACAGCGGGTTATTAAAAATCTGTCAGAGGCGCTCGTAAAAACTGAGAGATAATTTTCCATGCCCTAGATTTTAAAAGACGTTGCCCTCTTACCTCTGGTTTACTCAGACCCACATAATTAGTCTCAAATACTTATTTTGTGTGGTATGTAGTTTCTTAACCACCATGTACCCCCAAACCTCGCTTCGATACAGGACCTTAGAGGTTCAGAAGGACTGGCAAAGCTTTAAGATCACCCCCTGAGACCAAGTTCCTAGTCTGTGAGCATAATTTGCAATAGCTACCATTGATTTGTTCATGTCTCCTAACTTCTCCTCCATCAGGTATTACCAGTTTAGCTTTTCATCAAATAGAATTCTAAGATAGGAGAAAGTCGGGTCCTTAGCTAAAATATGGACTCCTGTCTTAAAAGTCTTAGATCGAGTCACCCGGGTGCCAACTACCATGACATACGATTTTGTGAAGGTGGCCGACAAGTCCAGCTCATTCATGAAAGAAACAAAGCCATCGATCAAGGCCTGTAGGCCCATCGGTGTGCATGCCATCAATACCGCGTCGTCGGTACAATAATAAAACTGATACTGATTTCCTGCCCACTCTAGGACTATCAGTCTGAAGTGTTGTTGGTGCGGATTCTAGACCATTGATGTATATTGCAAACAAAAAAGGGGCTAAAATACACCCTTGGCGAACCCCCTAGTACATTTAAAATGATCTGTAAGGCCCGCACCGTGAGAGTATCTGACTGTGGCTGTGGTGTGGGCATCGAGGGTCATTAGTAAGTTTAGAATAGCCAGCTCGACCCCCAGTGAGCCAAGTAAAGCCCACAATTTCTTGCGGTGCACCCGATCAAAAACTGAACCAAGATCCATGAAGCCCAAAAAAAAGGGCTCCAGGTTCGGCGACCGAGTATTTTAAAATTAAGAGAGAAAAGTTTAAGAACTGATCTGTGGTGATTTACCAGATCGGAAACCCCTCTTCTGAGATAATTTGGTTTATATCAACCCCTGAGGCTTCCCCGGGAGCACAGCTCAATACCTGAAACTCGATCTTCTTTTAAAATTGTGCCTACTTGTTTGCTTTTAATTTTGTCCACTCTTACCTTCCTCTGGGGCTTTTTGCTCGCTTCCCTGCCCCCCGCGCAGCCGAGGTGAACGCTGCTGCGGGACAGGTTCTCCCCACTCGCCGCCATCAGCGAGCCTCCTCTCAGGACACGCCCACCTGTACGAGGCCACGCCCACCCCTTTACTTAATTGGAGCTGACTACGAGCTCGGTCTCTGATTCAGACTCTCCTGAGGCTTCCCCGGGAGCACAGCCCAATACCTGAAACTCGATCTTCTTTTAAAATTGTGCCTACTTGTTTGCTTTTAATTTTGTCCACTCTTACCTTCCTCTGGGGCTTTTTGTTCGCTTCCCTGCCCCCCGCGCAGCCGAGGTGAACGCTGCTGCGGGACAGGTTCTCTCCACTCGCCGCCATCAGCGAGCCTCCCCTCAGGACACGCCCACCTGTACGAGGCCACGCCCACCCCTTTACTTAATTGGAGCTGACTACGAGCTCGGTCTCTGATTCAGACTCTCCTGAGGCTTCCCCGGGAGCACAGCCCAATACCTGAAACTCGATCTTCTTTTAAAATTGTGCGTACTTGTTTGCTTTTAATTTTGTCCACTCTTACCTTCCCCTGGGGCTTTTTGCTCGCTTCCCTGCCCCCCGTGCAGCCGAGGTGAACGCTGCTGCGGGACAGGTTCTCCCCACTCGCCGCCATCAGCGAGCCTCCCCTCAGGACACGCCCACCTGTACGAGGCCACGCCCACCCCTTTACTTAATTGGAGCTGACTACGAGCTCGGTCTCTGATTCAGACTCTCCTGAGGCTTCCCCGGGAGCACAGCCCAATACCTGAAACTCGATCTTCTTTTAAAATTGTGCCTACTTGTTTGCTTTTAATTTTGTCCACTCTTACCTTCCTCTGGGGCTTTTCGCTCGCTTCCCTGCCCCCCGCGCAGCCGAGGTGAACGCTGCTGCGGGACAGGTTCTCCCCACTCGCTGCCATCAGCGAGCCTCCCCTCAGGACACGCCCACCTGTACGAGGCCACGCCCACCCCTTTACTTAATTGGAGCTGACTACGAGCTCGGTCTCTGATTCAGACTCTCCTGAGGCTTCCCCGGGAGCACAGCCCAATACCTGAAACTCGATCTTCTTTTAAAATTGTGCCTACTTGTTTGCTTTTAATTTTGTCCACTCTTACCTTCCTCTGGGGCTTTTTGCTCGCTTCCCTGCCCCCCGCGCAGCCGAGGTGAACGCTGCTGCGGGACAGGTTCTCCCCATTCGCCGCCATCAGCGAGCCTCCCCTCAGGACACGCCCACCTGTACGAGGCCACGCCCACCCCTTTACTTAATTGGAGCTGACTACGAGCTCGGTCTCTGATTCAGACTCTCCTGAGGCTTCCCCGGGAACACAGCCCAATACCTGAAACCCGATCTTCTTTTAAAGTTGTGCCTACTTGTTTGCTTTTAATTTTGTCCACTCTTACCTTCCTCTGGGGCTTTTTGCTTGCTTCCCTGCCCCCCGTGCAGCCGAGGTGAACGCTGCTGCGGGACAGGTTCTCCCCACTCGCCGCCATCAGCGAGCCTCCCCTCAGGACACGCCCACCTGTACGAGGCCACGCCCACCCCTTTACTTAATTGGAGCTGACTACGAGCTCGGTCTCTGATTCAGACTCTCCTGAGGCTTCCCCGGGAGCACAGCCCAATACCTGAAACTCGATCTTCTTTTAAAATTGTGCCTACTTGTTTGCTTTTAATTTTGTCCACTCTTACCTTCCTCTGGGGCTTTTTGCTCGCTTCCCTGCCCCCCGCGCAGCCGAGGTGAACGCTGCTGCGGGACAGGTTCTCCCCACTCGCCGCCATCAGCGAGCCTCCCCTCAGGACACGCCCACCTGTACGAGGCCACGCCCACCCCTTTACTTAATTGGAGCTGACTACGAGCTCGGTCTCTGATTCAGACTCTCCTGAGGCTTCCCCGGGAGCACAGCCCAATACCTGAAACTCGATCTTCTTTTAAAATTGTGCCTACTTGTTTGCTTTTAATTTTGTCCACTCTTACCTTCCTCTGGGGCTTTTTGCTCGCTTCCCTGCCCCCCGCGCAGCCGAGGTGAACGCTGCTGCGGGACAGGTTCTCCCCACTCGCCGCCATCAGCGAGCCTCCCCTCAGGACACGCCCACCTGTACGAGGCCACGCCCACCCCTTTACTTAATTGGAGCTGACTACGAGCTCGGTCTCTGATTCAGACTCTCCTGAGGCTTTCCCGGGAGCACAGCCCAATACCTGAAACTCGATCTTCTTTTAAAATTGTGCCTACTTGTTTGCTTTTAATTTTGTCCACTCTTACCTTCCTCTGGGGCTTTTTGCTCGCTTCCCTGCCCCCCGTGCAGCCGAGGTGAACGCTGCTGCGGGACAGGTTCTCCCCACTCGCCGCCATCAGCGAGCCTCCCCTCAGGACACGCCCACCTGTACGAGGCCACGCCCACAACATCGCTATAAAACATGTGCCTTCCCCGTCCGCGCAGCGGACGGGCGCAGCGGGCGCAGCGGGCGCGCCGTTTGCGCGCCGAAGGCGCGCCTAAGGCAAGCCCGTCTGCGCCCGTCTGCGCCCGTCCGCGACGGGCCGGGACCAGGGGCCACAGACCCTGTCCTTTCTCTGGCATATTCTTCAACCCAACTCTCTGCACATCCGGCCCCCTTCCCTCCTTCCCCTTCCCTGTAGCAACGTCTTGATTCCCTTGGTATTCTTGCCCCCCACCCTCCCCGTTCACTCCCTCCCACCCCCAGTTCTATCTCTCCTTCTTCCCATCTTCCGTTTGCCACTCGCTTTTCACCTGCCCCCCTTGCAGCTGCTGCTTGCCTGCTTAACACTCGTTCGGCTGTCAAGCATCAGGTGGAACTTTTTAATCTTCTGAACACAGACTCTCCAGATTACTTATTTCTCACTGAAACCTGGTTTTCCACTGATTCTCTTCCGGACCTCCTGGCCATTCTCCCTGACACCTATTATGCTCTTCGAGCGGATCGCCCGGCTGGAAAGGCTGGGGGTGGTGTGGCGATGATTATTCGCTCCACCTTGAAATTTCAACTCCTTGCTCACCCCCCCCATACCCAACGTAGACTACCTGGTGGCTCGATCTCTTAATCTTCCCGATCCTCTCACCGTTGTCCTCATGTACCGTCCCCCTCAATCCATGCCTTTATTTGTAGGTTATCCTGCTTGGCGATTTTAACTACTGGCCAGGTGACCCAAGGGAAGATTCTTCTTCCAAAGACTTCTCTGCTACCCTTCAGTGTCTGAACTTCTCGCCTCACATCTTGGCCCCCACCCATGTCAAGGGCCACACGTTGGACCAAATCTGGTCATTGCGTCGTGATGTCTCACCCCCTTCTATACTTCCCTGCATTTGATCCGATCATTTCATTATTTCATTTTCCATTTTCTCGGCCTTGACCGACAAACTGTCTCTACCCAAAAATCTACTAGTTCGCAGTTGGAACCAAACGGACCTTAACTCTCTCTCGTCTTCCCTGGCCTCTTCAGTGCCTGATCTCACTGATCTCCCCTTAGATTCGCAGACAGAAGCCATTAGCACCTGGCTCTCTTTCTCCTGCGATCGGGTCGCTCCGCTTAAGAAGGTCAAATCCGTCCGCCCCCATGACGCACATAAATGGTTCACCAGGGAGCTCAAAGACCTCAAACTCGATCTCAGATGCTCGGAACGCCATTGGAGACAAAACTACTGCCCCACTCTCCGTGCTAAATATAGACTTCTCCTTAATGACTACACAAAAGCGATCCTGGCGGCCAAAACTAAATACTTCACCGAGAGAGTCGCCCTCTCTGCTAATAAACCCCGAGAAATGTTCTCCTTGGTCCGTCACCTTGCTACCTCTGACCGCACTAGCACCAGTCCTGTTCCAACCCAGATCCTCTGCTCTTCACTCAACGATTACTTTATTGACAAGATCGCCAACATAAAGGCCAACATCCCCATGGTGCGTCAATCTGGTGCCCCCTGCCCCCTCCCTCCACCCTCTTCTCTACTGGATCACTTTCCTCCCATTTCCATCGATCGTTTTCTCAATCTGCTCTCAAAAGTCAAGTCTGGTTCTCCGGCGGACTGTGCTCCGGCACGGACCCTTAAAGTTCTTTTCACCAGCTGTCCCACCCCTCCTCTTGCCCTTCTGAACGCCTCCTTGGCCCTGGGTTCTGTTCCTTCTTCTTTTAAAACCGCTATAGTTTTTCCTATCCGTAAAAAACCTGGCCCAGACCCCTCCCTTCCCTCTAATTTCAGGCCTATTTCCCTTCTTCCTTACCTGGGTAAGATCCTTGAAAGTTATGTTACATCTTGCCTGTCCACTTATGTCGAGGAGAACCACCTTTTGGCTTCCCATCAGGCGGGCTTTCGACCAGGACACTCCACGGAGACAGTGATCATTGCGGTCCTGGACGAACTTAAGGGGAAAGCCGACATCAATCTTCCCCAAGCCCTGGTTCTCCTCGATCTGTCCGCTGCGTTTGACACGGTCGACCATTCCATCCTCCTCGACCGTGTCAGCGCAGCGGGCATTCGGGGCGCAGCCTTCTCTTGGCTTGCGTCCTTTCTTCAAGGAAGGTCCCAAGCGGTTCACCTCTCGGGCTTCTCCGCTCCCCCTCGCTTGGTTACCTGCGGGGTTCCTCAAGGCTCCTCCCTCTCCCCCCTCCTGTTCAATCCTTATATTCACCCCCTTAACATTTCTCTTCGCGAGCTGGGGGTCTCTGTGTATAATTACGCGGATGACCTCCAGCTCGTCTTTGATCTTTCCTCCCCCTCGGACTCTCTCCCTAAGTTCTGCTCTACTTTAGTCTTTATTTCTGAATGGATGAGCACCAACCACTTAAAGCTCAATCCGGACAAGACGGAGCTTCTCCTCACGGGTTGCCCCTCAAATCCCTGGTCCACGGCTCACTGGCCCCCTTGCTTTGGCTCCCCCCCCCCTCTCCGGTTCCCTCCGTTCCGACCCTGGGCATCAAGGTCAGTCATGACCTGACCATGCATGCCCAAGTCAGTTCCGTTATATCTTCTTGTTTCCTGTCCCTTCGCCTCATCCGGAAGATTTCCCGGTATTTCTCAGCGGACGCCCTTAAATCCATAGTCATGGCTCTTATCACCTCCCGCCTTGACTATGGGAATGGCCTGTACGTGGACATCCCCGGTTATGAAACCCAACGTCTTCAGGCCATCCAAAATCAGGCAGCCCGCCTCATTCTTCGTCTTCCCACATCTTCCCACATTACCCCCGCACTTAAGTCCCTCCATTGGCTCCCTGTGCACTTCAGATCTTTTTTCAAATTGGCCTGTCTGGCTTTTCGGGCGCACACCCACTCAGCTCCCCTCTTTATCAGTTCTATGGTCACTCCTTACGTCCCCAGCCGCACTCTCCGTTCCTCTTCTCTTTCTCTTTTGCATGTCCCCCGCTTCCGCAAATCCAGAACGGGGGGTACCCGTTTTTCGGTTCTGGCCCCCCGGTTCTGGAACAGTCTTCCTCTCTTCATTCGCTCCATCCCCATCTACATCCATTTCCGTAAAGCCCTGAAAACATTCTTGTTTTCCCAGGCATTCCCCTGCTAGCTCCCTCGGATTCCACCGTTGAGTCAGGTCTAGTCCCCAGCGCCAGGAAGCCGCTTGGCCGCAGTGCGCTTTATTACGTTTTTTTTTCATTTCATTTCATTTCAAGAGGAAAGCTTAGACCCAAAACCTTAACTGTAGAAACAATAAGAGATATGAGACGGTAACAAGAGGGATTTTCCCTGTGCTCCTTCTTAAAAATCGGGATAATAGTAGCGGTAGATCATGAGGGTAGTATCCCTTTGCTAGCTGCGGCATTTAGCACCCTGGTCAGAGCCGGATCCCATACATCTATATTATCCTGCAAGAGGTCCGGCGGAATCCCATCGGGCCCAGAGCCTTATTCCTAGACAATCCATCAATGCCCAACCTCACTTTGTCCAAAGGAAAGGTGACAGAAGTGTCTGTCGGACAGTATGCTATCTCGTTAGTAGATTCCTCAGTATGTCCGAAGTTGTAAACACATTCATAGTGGGCAATCCATTGTTTCGGGGTGAAATGATGGCATAGTGCAGGTCTAGCTGGCTCTGAGAAACAGGGTCTATTTATAACTTGCCAAAAAAGAGTGCTGTCCCTCTGTTCGCTTGCTATGGTCAGGTCCGCAATGCTTGACTTTGTAGCAGGCGCCTTCGTTGTTTGAGGGCCTTCTTGTAATTGCTACAATATTTTGCCACCCAGATTCTGTCTTGCGGAGTCTGTTTCAGGGCCTTCTTCAAAAGCACTTTGGATGTTCTGATTGGGGGTCAACTACCGGTACAGTTAGCAAACTAGTGACTGATTGGGTGATAAGATTGAATGAGCCTATGGTCTATTCATCTGAGACTGAGGGATCTAAACAGGTTAAGATCTCTAGATGTCACGTTTTAAAAAGGGACTGATTAAAGGCCTTGGTGTCTACCTGCGACCAACGTAGATCCCTCCCCTGGTCAATCAGGGATAATAATCCCATGGTGGTGCCAGAGTGCAGTGACAGGGTACCCAAATCTTCAAGCACTAAGGTCAGGGGATTATGGTCACTAAGTGGGCTGTGTAGGATGTTAAAAAAAGATGGAAACCAGCCCAGAGTGACCGAGACAAAAATATAACCAATAATGGTTGAACATCCCCTGCTTTTATAGGTTGGGGGAGTGTGGGATTTAGAAACGTTAGGTATTTTATCTAAAGTAAATATTAAACAGTGAGTTTTTTAAAAGACCATTCAAATCAGAACCTTCTGGGGTGTGCTCCATGTGCTATCCCTCTGTTATTGTGCATGTTTGCTTACTGTGCAGGTGTTGTAATGAGTCTAAACAAGGGTGACAATTAAAATCACCTGCCACAATAATATTCTCCTGGGAAAAACTTTCACCCCTTAATGAGTCAAGGACGCCGCTTAAAGCTGAGAGGCTCGAGGGCCCCTGCTTCCTCTGTTTTGCATTGTAAAAATGTATTAGCGTTAGTCATAATGATCTTCCCACTACCAGTTTGAGGCTCTGGAGTACTTTTGAATCCCACTTCAGTTCTTTCGCTAGGCCACAATGTTCAAGGGCTACAAAAATAATTAAACCTCCCCTCGCTCTGCCTGCGCTAGAAATCACTACAGGGAGAAAAAAGGTATTAAAACCCTCAATGAAAACATTTTTATTTTCAACTTCCCAAGTTTCCTGCAGACAGATGATATTAAATAATATAATAAACATAATCCACCCCTCCTCTGTAAATTTTGCCGCAATGCCAGCCACAAATTTCCCCCAGCGTCCTGATTGTGGCTTCTCTGTGTTTGTGTGGAGCCTGTAAGCTGGTCAGTGGTTACAGTAATAGATTTCCTGCCCAGGAGAGGTTCTATGTTTGCGTGAAGCAAAACCTCTGAGACCACCCCATCCTGTGAGAGTGGCTGTGAATGGAGGCCTGTCATTGTGCTTCTGCTGGCATTCTCTGTTAGTCAATCTAAATCAGTAAGATCCGCCACAGGGTAAAAGGGTTTGGGATTGCCTGCAAGCCACCCAAAGCTTCATCTCTCCCACCACGCATTAAGGAATAATTACTTCTCATAGTGTTATAGAAAGATCTATAAAAGAAACCCAGCGATAATGGTTTGCTATCAGATTGGTGGAGAAAAGAATGCACCTTGCACGTAAAAGGGGAGAGGGTCAAAGACTTCACTCTACCACCCCGAACCCCCGGTAATTCTCAGTTAAACACACTATGAGGGGTGGAGAGCACAAAACAACACGTATAACGAAACAGAAAAACTCATCTGTTTAGAAAAACTGCCCTCACTCACATACCGAAGTATGTGACATGCTTCATCTTTGGGCCTGCTTACAATACGCCCTGGTGTAGCCACACTCAGGGCGGAGCATAAGGGAGGGGTAAAAATAATAAAACACACACAACAAAACGTAAGACCACAGAACTCAACACGTAACATACAAAGTGATAGAACAGTGCGTATCACCAAGTGACTGGAACTAGTGATGCGACATAAAGTGCAGTTAATGAGGATGTGATTTAAAACTGGTTTGAGGATACCAAACCAAACTTTATTCCAATGTTCCCCCACCAGGATTAAAAAGAAAAAGGATGGGTAGTGTCTAAAAGAGAAAGTGAGGTTTCTCAAAACACCCCTCCTGGTACTGCTAGTGTCAACATGTTTCGACCGACTTACTGTGTCTGCACAGGTCACCCCGGTCTTCTTCAGGACTGATGTCGCTCCCAGTACCTCTTACGGCCCCACCGTATTTCGGTTGGTATGCCACAAAAAACACGAGCCTGTCTAACTAGATCCTGGCCCCTCTAGTCACGTGTGGAAAGTACTCCCAATATTGTAGGAGAACATAAACTAAATAAGGAACACAAAACAGCAGAAATAGTATAGTCATACAACACATCCTGGTGATTTCTTGTCCCATCACCGTGTCTTAAAACCACTTATTGTGTTCCCACTGGGGTCAAAGCTATGATATTCAACCCTCTTGGTTCCTATCCCTGGTATGGAAAGTAGTCCCCCAGGTATAGTGATCCCAAACAAAACGAACGTAAATAAAATTATTACAGTGCTGCATATATACACGTGTATCACATATCACCACATTCCGTCTCCGGCAATTATTGCCAAATCTCCCTCACACTTCCGTCATCATATTCATGCAATTGTGGCGAGGAGTGTCGTTGTTATAGTAAATCAGTACATTGTGCATGGTGACTTGTACCCACTCTGAACTCACCGAGTTTATATAGTATATAAACTAGAAATGATGTCCGGCAGGAGAGTATCCCAGGAGCACAACCTATGTTAAAAAGAGAGGAAAAAATACAAAGTAAACTCTCCTCTCGTTGACGGAGTCTAGGGCGTGCCCCTCCATTTGACCGGCTCTCTCCGTGTGCATCGTAATCGTTTTGAAAGGGAGGAGCCCTTCGGGTGCTAGTCGTCATCCCGCTCGAGCCCACAACCCTTTGCCACCTCCTTACTGTTCCGTAGGCTTGCCCTGTCTCCTCTGCCTGTTAACCAGATCACCGTGAAGACAGCACGCGATCCGTGTTGTTAGTATTTTAAAAGGAAAACCCGTCCCCTGTGAACGTCACGTACGGCCCACGTGATCACTCTGCCAGACGTGGAGCGTCATGACGTGCAGGACGGGAGGAAGTCGAAGTGCTGGGAGATGTAGTTTTTAGCCCAAGCAACTCGCGTAATAGCCATAATTTCAGGGCTAATCTTCGGCGCAAATGGAATTACACCATCCCCCATTATGGCCCACCAGGATAAATGCACGGGTGAAAGAAACTATTAATATTTGATTTCTTTGTTTTATATGTTTCTTTTCAACCCGGAGGGACCTGGGCTCTTATCTCGTACAACAGATTAAGGTTAGTATAACCCAATAGTTTTAGAAATAAAATACAATACAGGGGGCTGTTGACGGATCCTAGTTCTACATGCCCTACCTTCAGTATTATATTTAGGGTCTTGTTAATAGCAGGTGTCATTTGCATATTCCAGAAGGGTATCCATCCACATTGATACTCCTTAGACCCTCCCACAGAACACCTGAGAGGGATAACATTCAGATACACACACCTTGTGGACATTAGAGGGAGCAAGGTCGCGAGAGATAGAAAATCTAAAAACTCGATGGTGTGTCAATGAGTTATAATATCAGCGCCTTTTACCTCTATTGTCTCCCCAGTAATTGCCATGGGATGTCATCATTCATCCCCACTATGTGGCTTCTCAGATGGTAGACCCATTTTTGCTCTCTAAGCAATAAAGTGCTCTGGTATTCTGCCTGGTGCCTCCCTAGTGGTACCTTCTCGATTACTGTCCATTTTAAATCTTCGGTGGTGTGTCCCCACTCTAGAAAGTGTGCTGTGAGTTACCGCACCTCACTGTGCTACGATGCTCTGTAATTCTCGTTCGCACCTTTCTGCTAGTCATCCCCCCGTACATTTTGTTACAAGGACAGGTGATCAAGTAAATGACCCCCTGAGAATTACAATTTGTGTGGGATCTCTGTTCCCAAGCTGTGGGGAGTCCCAGGTCGATGGATTGGGTATTGCAGGTGATGTGGCATACACTGCATGAGCCACACCGCGTGTGGCCCATTATTCTGGGCAAGCCTGCCACAGAGGTGATACCACTCATCCCTGCCGTACCGCTAGGTCTTGTATGTACAAGTAGATCTTTCAAATTCTGACTCCGTTTAAAGGAGAAAAGTGGTCTCTCTATACTTATGCCCCCAGAATTCCATATTTTCCAATTTCGTAATACCATTCGTCTAATCTGTTGTGACGCTGTATTAAAAGTGGAAACGAAAACTGGTTTGTTGGTCTGGGGTCTGATGGTTTTGGAGAGGAGGGAGTCGCGATTAGCATGTAATGCCCGTTTTCTTGCTTTCTTAATGATCTTGGGCGGATATTCCCTCTGTTTCAGTTTCTGTGTGAGGATGTCGGATTCCAGAATGAAGTCCATTCTGTTCGAACAATTACGGCGTATTTGGAAGAATTGTCCGACCGGCAAATTCTCCCCTAGCGATCGTGGGTGGAAGCTCCCGAAAGCCAGCAAGGCGTTTTTATCAGTAGGCTTATGAAACACCCTGGTTTTCAGTACTCCCTCACTGGGTTCTATCACCAGGTCCAAAAGAGGGAGACTGGTTTTTGTGACAGTCGAGGTGAAGTGGAGGAAAGGATTTTTGTCATTTAGCCACTCTAAAAAGAGATCGACCGATCTTCCGTCACCTCTCCAAATCACCAGGACGTCATCTATGTAACGTCGCCATAGCCTCAGTTGCGAAACCCAAGGGCCATTAGAATCCAAAACTGTCATTTTTTCAAAGGCCCCTACATATAACCCGGCCAAGCTCGGAGCAAACACACTCCCCATCGATGTTCCATGGGTTTGGAGGTACATCTTACCCTCAAATTCAAAGAAAATTTAGGTGAGAGAAAAGAATGCCTCAGGATGTTTCATGCCATCTCTGGGTGTCTAAAATTAATAATCACACCGTCTCCCATGAAGATTTTCTTAGAAGGTCCTATCCAGAAAATCCTCCTGGACAACAAAATGTGTCTATGATCTGCCATATTAAAATTAGTGTGTCTGCCCAGCCAATGAGAAACTTTGTTAATTAATTGAGCCATGGTTTCCTGGAAGGCAGAGCAGGTGGGAGATTGCTGACTGGTAAGCCAAGGTTGTTAATAGAGGCTGATGGTTCCATTGTTTCTTCGGGGATCTGTAATAGAGGACACTGGCTAATAACGTCTGCCTGCTTACAATGTGCTTGTGGGTTAGTGTGCCAAGAGGGTGCATGCGAGTGCTCATGCTCATGGCTCATGTGCCCCGTTGCCAGAGATTTGTTAGTATGGGGTAGTCCTTTGCTTCGGTGTTCCCGGGGAGAAATGTCAGCACCGTTAGCCTGGGATTGTGGGCTAATAGGTCTCGCCTTTGGGACCTTGTAAGTGTTTAGCCTTGCAACAGTTGATGTTGTTGCACCAAGGATATTGTGCTGAATAACTAAATACTTATAAGGTCCCAAAAGCGAGACCTATTGGCTATGCCAATGCTTGTTTCTCTTGAGGTTGGAGCCATGGGGTTGTGCATGGACTCAACATTCAAGCATTGGTAACAATATCTAAATCACTGCATTACTGATAGCACGTGAATAAAGAAAATGATCTCCTATGTGGTTGGTTTGTCTTAGAAAAATGTAAATGCAAGAAGTAAAAATAATGTTTATGAAGAAAATATGACACACTAAAAACTAATCAGTAATAGAAAACCACCAGTTGCCCACCTCTTACAACTTTGGAAGGTGGAAAACAAAAAACAATATTCTGTTTAGAAGAATTAAAGTAAGTTTTCATCTCCTTCTTGTTTAGGTAAGTGCTTTCAGGCGCTGTACTGGGATAAAGGCACTCAGATCACAATACTCGTAGAAGGAGGACTATATAGGAGACAGCGTGTATCCTTGAAGATCATACTTTAGGCAAGGCGGAGCCGAACCTCACGTGGGCCGCCATTAATGCGGTCGCACCGGTCCCCGGGGCTCGGAGGAGGGGGTCGCCGCACGCACGGATGATGCGGTGCCCCACCTCCCCGGAGCAACCAATGGCTGTGCCCGGTGGAGGCGTGAACCAGAGCACTTTAGTGCTCCCTGTGCAGCACGATCCCAGGACATTGGGGACAGGCCGGTTCTGACCGGTCTGCCCTGCGCCGCCCCTTAAAAGGGGGCGAGGAGAGCGGGAACAGTCTCTTGTTCTCTCGCTCCTCCAGATGGCGCCCAGGCCATCAGTGGCCCATAATTTAGCTTTTCTTTTGTCATTTCAGGTTGGTAGCAAAGAGAGAGAATCGCGGTAGTCGGCAGTGGATTATTTGCCGATCGATTGGAGTTCGCTGGGCAAATCAGGAAGCGGCATCTGGGGATCAGCGGTGGAAGGAGTAGAGCTGCAAGCATCAGCTGTAGAGCGGAGCTGGGGGACGAACAGCTGCGGCGGAGGAGTTATGGGCGTTTTGTGCGGAGCAATCAGTGGTTTAGGGGGACCCTTTCTGGGGAAGAATCGCATCGCGGGAACTCAGCCGCATTCAGGATCAGCTGTTTTTAAAGAAGCGACGAGCGGAGAACGAGCGGCATTGAGCTGCGGAGCGATCAGCTGTTTTTGGGAAGAAAGGTGAGAGCGTGGGTGGCGAGAGGGAAAGAAAGCTTGTGGTGGGAGCATTGCCAATTTAAGAGGCCCATAGGGGAACTGTTTTTGGGGCAATTTAGCGTCAGTGAGACGGTTTATGGGCAATTCAAAGTGTCTGTGTCCAGGGAAGTGCATCAGTGCAGGTAACGAGATAAGCTGCTTTGGAATTAGCGGTTACTCAGCCCATATACCATTTTGCACTGGTTTCACTTTCACCACGGTTTGATGGTTAGTCGCTTAATGTGTTTTAATGCGCAGGCAACAGCAGCTGTTTGCTCTTGTGGTGCTTGTGTGGGGAGCATAAGGGGGGGCAGCAGGGAGAGCGTCTTAGGAGTTTCTTGATCGCATTCCATGGCTAATTTGAGGGCAAACCTTCCAGAGGGTCCGTGGGTTTTTTAACTTTAAGGGACCAGCTGTGGGAGCATCCTAGGACAGCGCACCTGGTGTGGGGGCGCGCGCTGCGCAGCAAGAGGTATAATTTTTTGTCCCCTAGCTGCAGTGACGTCCGTTTTGAGAAGCACACAACAACAGTTGCGCCATTTCCTCGACATACCAACAACATCAGCCAAGAACATCAGCATATTGCGGAGGATTGTCAGAGGAGGCCGTCGAATGATTGGTGAGGGCAGCACCGGCAGGCCAGCGTTTCCATCGTTTCCAGGAGCCACACGGGATTGAGTGGGGGCTCACCTGAACCCACTGGACTAGCTGGTGGGCCGTGGCTCTGGTTGCATGGGTGCTGGGGCTGGCTGGTGGCTGCTACTACTCTCAGGTAGGGGTCTGGGCAGTGTCCCGGGCCGGTGCCAAGGTTGCAGTAGTGTGAGTGATTTGGGACAGTGTCTCAGACCGGGGGACAAGGGTGATCTGTAATATCCCCTGTAGCGCTAGTCTAGACGCAATGGCCACTACGATGAAGCGTAATGTGAAACGTTCCCGCACTGATGTGATGATGGATGCCCTTATGCAACAGGTACAGGTTATGGGTCAGGCATTGACAAGATTGCAGGAGAAGGTGGATGGTCCTGATGGGGGGACAGGAGGCCCAGGCGACCTATAGTACCTCCTAGGACTTCCTCTCCACCGTTACCCAAAAGAAGCAGGTCCAAGGCTGGCGGGAAAAGGCCAAAGGGTGCCACGGGTCATGCCCCCAGAGAGGAGACACCCCAGGCTACAGTCCCTATGCCAAGCCCGCAGGGCAATGAGGAGCCCTCTAGGCTGACACCTACGTTGCAGGCAGGAGACCAGTCTCTGGCTCCATTGGTCCCTTCCGGGGGGGCACGCCTGTCCAGCCAGACATATTGGCTAATCTGGAGGCAGTACTACCGTGGCTGGAGACAGTAGGGAATTGGTCCCCAGCATCAGGCAGCGTGGGCACTGCCTTGGAGAAGGCTAAACAAATAATGGCGCAGCTGGGAAAACCTAAACCAACTGTGGTGCAGGCAATACCGGCAGGGGTGCAATGCCTGTGGGCACAGTTCCAGGTGGTGGGGAGGTCCAGTAACAGGAGGTGCACCTGTGGACCCGGAAGCTACGAAGGCTGCTGACACAGCAGCACCAGCAGGAATAAAGAAACCATTGCCACCATTAGGTTTGGGGGAATTGCGCTCATCTAGAGAATAGTTGGGGCAGCATTTGTCTCAGGAAACAAAGGAAAAGATTTGGAAGGGGGCATATGTTAAAAAATGTTTTCTGTTAATAGATGAGGCAGAGAGGGAGGAGGCAAAGAAAATCAAAGAGTGGATGCTCCCTAGAGAGTGGTCGAACATAATCTTAAAATACAGGGCAGAAGAAAATTTGGCTAATTGGGTGCAGGGCTTTACTATTTACATGGCAATCATGCTAGAGCGCTTTCCAGCGGTGGGGTCAGAGATGGCGTGTTATCAGAAAAGGATCCCTGCTGCTCATGCCACACAAGGGGGCAACGGGTGGAAGGAATACAATGAGGAATTTAGAAGGGCAAATGCACAGGAAACAGCATTGGGATGGAGTCAGACGGACATGTTTCTTCATCTGAAACACTTGGGTCACGGGCCACGGGCCAAATGACAACCTCCAGGAGCAGGTGCAGGACAATGTTAGGTTCCAGCCCTTTCGTGCAGGCCCCTCTGGGATTGTGGGGGGCACCCCAGGAAAGACGGGGGCCCAGGGAAAAAGGGGGTGTGTTTTGATTTCAATAGACAAACATGTAATAGAGTCCCAGGCACATGTACGTTCAAACACAACTGTGGTTTCTGTGGTAACACATCACATCCCGAATCTAAGTGCTTCAAAAAGTCCAAGGAAAAAGGAGTTAAAAAGCAGGAATGAAAGAGCGCCCCTTTTGAAGGCTAGATCCCCCATAAATATCAACACCATGATCCCTTGGTTGAACTTGTACAATTGCCCATACGCCGTAAGGACGATCAGGGACGGGTTTGTAGAAGGCTTTAGGATCCCGGCGCCAGGTTACACTGGGGTGACACACTGAAGGAGCCAAAGCTCAGTTAGGTGCAATGAGGGTGTAGTGGTGGAAAAAATTTAAAAGGAAGTGAGGCTGGGCAGAGTTGCAGGCACATTCGACAATGTCCCAATGAAAGATTTTGTCTGCTCACCGCTGGGGGTGGTTCCTAAGAAGGAGCAGGGCTATTTCCGTCTAATCCATAATCTTTCGCCACCCTGGGGGAGCTCTTTGAATGAGGCGATCTCAGACACTTTGTGTAGTGTAAAATATGCATCATTTGATCAGGCAGTGGACATGCTTAAAAGTTTGGGTCAAGGGGCGTTGATGGCGAAGTCGGACATTGAGTCAGCTTTCCGGTTACTGCTGGTGCACCCACTGGATTTTCACCTGTTGGGTTTCCAATTTCAGGGGAAGTATTATATGGACAAGAGTATGCCAATGGGTTGTTCAGTCTCCTGTGCTTACTTTGAGAAGTTTAGCTCTTTCTTGGAGTGTGCTTTTAGGCGGGACACAGGCCACCAATGGGTATTACATTACCTCAATGATTTCCTCTTCTTGGGGGCTCCAGGATCAGGTGATTGCAGGGCAGCATTAGGGAGGTTCTGCGCTCTCATGCATGAGTTTGGTGTGCCATTGGCACCAGTAAGACAGTGGGCCCTAGCACAAAGATCGAATTCCTAGGAATTGAGTTGGATTCAGTTTAGAGGGTGTCTAGGCTACCGGTGGAGAAGGTGACTGATTTCGAGATAGCATTACAGCACTGCCTTAATATGGAAAATGTCACTCTGCATCAGTTGCAGCAAGTGGTGGGACAATTGAATTTTTCACTGCGCATAATTCCAATGGCAAGCCCTTTTTCCACACCATCGCGCAGGTTATGTCAGGACTCAAGGAGAAGCACCATCACACCAGACTGTCCAGCGAGGTCAAATAGGACATGCTCATTTGGAAGGCATTTCTGCGCAATTTCAATGGTAGGATGGTGTGGCCTAGCCTGCCCAGGTCCAGTCCTGAATTGGGGTTGATGACCGATGCGGTGGGTAGTGAAGGGTTTGGTGCCATCTTTGGGTCTGACTGGATAGCGTGGCGCTGGCCGGGCTGGTGGATAGACTCAGGGCTCACAAGTAACATAAGCTTCCTTGAGCTCTTCTCCATCCTGGTGGCGCTGTCTGCTTGGCCTGAACAGTTGAGAGATCAGTCTGTGATATTCTGGTCTGATAACATGGCGGTGGTGGAATGCATCAACAATCAAGCGGCAAAGTGCAAAATGATCCTGCGGTTATTAAAAGGGATTGTATTGCAGTGTATGAAATTGAATGTACTCTTTAGAGCCAAACACGTGCCGGGTATATTAAATCATGCAGCTGATTCATTACCTCGTTTTAAGATGCAGGCATTAAGGTCCCACCTCCCAGAAGCAGCAGAGAATCCCAGAACAGCTTTGGCAGCTTGGTGCCCCAGTTATCGGACCTCGTGGCAGCTAGCCTAGCACCGAGGACCAGGAGAGCTTACGAAGGGGCGTTCTGGTTATTTTGTCAGTTCTTGGGGGATAGTTGGGAACAAAGGTGGCTTGACCCAGGGTCGGTGGTTGCTTATCTGCGATTCATGAGGGATGAAGGGTGCTCAGTAGCAGGGGCTAGGCATCACATTACAGCAATCTCCTTTTTTGCTAAGACAAAGAGAAAAGAGGATCCAACAAGGAATTTTGTAGTGCGCCAGGCTTTGAAGGGGTGGCAACGCTTGCAAGGGGTGTAGCCTGATGAAAGAAAACCCATAGGGTTGCAAACACTGTTAAACTAATGGAAGCTCTGCAGCAGGTTTGTAACTCAGCAAAGGAAGTTATATTGTTTCAAGCAGCATTCTGCCTGGCGTTCCATGGTGCTTTCAGGGTAGGGGAGATGGTGTCAAGGAACAAAAATAATTGGCAGGGGGGACTGCAGGTGGGGCATGAAAAAATAAACGAGGACTCCGTACTGATCTCCTTACCTAGGTCCAAGACTGATCAGGGTGGAAGGGGTGAGGGCATAGTACTTCACAGGGTCGTAGGTAGTACATGCTGCCCCGTTGCCAGACTGAAGGCCTTCACGGCACAGCGGATGTGGGGCACAGCAGGCCCACTTCTAGTACATATGGATGGTTCACCACTCACTGTCTTTCAGTTTATTGGGGCGGCCACGGAAGCATTGCCAGGGGTTTTAGAGAGGAACAGGTTAACAGGGTAGGTGTCCTCTAACTGATACAAGCGCTATGTGCGACTGCATATGCTCTAGCCAGTATGTTTTAGCCTGTAGTAGGGCGATGCACTTGGTTGGTTTCTGTTTCCTGTTTACTTGCAGTTTCTTCAGCCTGTGACTCAGGGAAGAAGCTTGCATCGGTCTATCATTGCGACCGACGGATGTCACCTTGTCACTCAGGGTGACAGAGGTCAACGGTTCACGAAAGTACAGCACGTGTAATGAACAAGTTCACTCGCGGGCCCAAGAACGACAGGAAATCTGGTTAATTGGTAATTCCTATGTTTGTCGTTTAAAATCTTTCTTTTCAGGGGCCCATGGGACCAGGGCAAGGCAGTTGGGGCAAAAATAGTTTTTAATGGACAGGAAGGACTGCACGTGGGGCAATTCAGGGAGCTGGTGAACCGTGCTTTAAAAGAAAGTAAGGGACCACCTGCAATCTGGATCTTGCATTTGGGGGGCAACAACTTGGTGCACCTGGGGCGGAGGGTGCTCGTGGAGGAACTGCTCACTGAGGTGGGATGGTTGGCAAAGAAGTGCCCCGATGCCGTGATAGTCTGGTCTCACATGATCCCAGAGGTTCCAGTGGAGAGGGGGTGAGTCAGTGTGAGCGTTGAATCACATGGTAAAGTGGATCAACACGAAGTTTGAGAAGTTGTTCAGGACCCCTAAACTGCAGTCAATAGCACATGGGTACATCCAGGGCGATCAGTTCTTCCTGCAGGATGGGGTCCACCTATCGTCTAAAGAGAATCAGGCATTCATGAAGGACATCCTAGCATGTTGGGAGGGTACAAGGCACAGGACATGAACTCCTGGTGAGCTGAGGGGGACGCAAATTAGTCAGGCAACTATGCTGGTCTGTGGCGGGAAGGTCATGATTGGTAGGCATAGTCTTTGGTCCTTAGCGGCCAGCACCAAGTAACTCCAGGGGCACTGACAGCCGGTCAGTAGGCTTAAGGGGTGCGGGGCCAGGGAAGTCACTCTTTCCAGTAGGATGGTCAGTCATCCTCACACACGCATGCGCATCAGGGAGCAAGTATGCTGAATTGCAGCCCCCGTTATGGACTTATGGCTCAGGGCATAGGGGGGGCCCGGGGGAAAATATCTGTCCGATAAGCTGTACCCCCTATGCAAGCTTATTCCAGTGGAGTCATTGTAGTTTACCGGGATCTTGGGCTGCCAGTCATTGACCTTGCCGTAGGCTCTAGTGGGGACACGCAGAAAGTAAAAGTATGTACATGCTTAGATTACGGTAGGAATGGCTATGTCTAGAACCATGTTACGGTTAGCTAAGTGACATTGCGTATCTATATCTGTATTTGGACTTTCTGCGTAATTGTACATAATGTAAATAATAATTCATGTTTTTTATTATGCAATAAATACGGCCGGGGGGGGGGTTACTCCCCCTAATACAAAAAGAGTGTGGTTTTAGATGCTTGCCCTGGAGGAGGGAGGGAATCCACATCCAAGTGCGGTCTTGGGTCTTAAAGTAAAAGGGGACTTAGGCGGTACCAAGCCATAATGCCTTGGAAGCAGTGCCCAAGATGAATGCTTTCCGACCAGCCTTCACAGCAGCCCTTCAGTTCGGACTCTATGAAAGAGCTACAGCAGTCTGCAGTACCTGCGCTGCAGCAGCAGACCGCAGGATTGCCGGTCCGGGCTTGCGGCTAATTCGATTCTGGGACGTTGTCAGATGCAGTCTTCTATTCGGACAAGGGCATTGTTGGAGCTAGAAACCCACATTATTTGATTCTGCATAGCATGCCTTCTCATTTAAGACTTGGTAAAAATGTATCCAGAAAAATGATTAGTGGCGTAAAAAATATTTTCAATGGTTGTTTTTGTCTTGGGGGTGATTGTATAGCACCCAGAAGAGAAACAAAAAATAAACTATGACTAGATTCATGAAGATGATTTGCATATTCATGCTGTCAAAGAATTGGAATGGCATGGTAGGCAAAAAAGTCTAAATCAATTGAAAAAACTGCCCTCACTCACACACAATGTGTGTGACATGCTTCATCATCGGGTCTGCTTACAATACGCCCCCGTGTAGCCACACAGGTGGGCGGAGCATAGGGAGGGGGAAACAAAAAAAGAAACACACACTACGCAAAAACAACAGGTACAAACAACATATAAGTGACACACAGTGATCACATAAATAGGTGTTTGGAACCAAGGGCTCTCTTTCCAGCAGCCTAGGGCTGCACTGCAGAAGTGCTGCATGAAGGGCTGCATCAGACTGCTGCACAGCTGTAAGGTAGCGTTGATACAGCAGAGTGTGGAAAATGAAAGGCCTGTGTGATGTACAAGTTGGATGCCCTGTGAAAGAGGGATCCACCAAGCCAGGCCCACTCACACCAAGGCGGCTCTTACGTGCATTCAGTGGCATGCCGCAAAATGACGGTGCCCCCTGCAACATGAGATGAGTGGCCCCTGAGCCTCCCCTATCTCAGAGATATCCAATGGCCTTGTCCTAAAAAGGACCCACTGGCGGGTTGAAGACCCCTGCGCTGCAGAGCCTGCTCTACGCCCCTGCGTACATTCCATTTTTTCAAGACAGTCAGAAAACGCCCATTCTTTCTCACAGCAAAGGAAAACTTGGCCTTTCACGAAATTACTTTGGATAGGATTCTAAATAGATGGCAGAGGAATAAAGCACCCATCACCACAATTTGAACTAGTGCAATCCAAAAATGCCAGGTAATAAAAAGTAGCCATTATCAACTAAATTTACAAGCAGCCGAACCAGTACTAATACTTTCCATGAAGGAACGGGGCAAGTTATACCTCTGTGCTTCAGAGATTAAAGAAATCTTCTAATGCTGCACATCTGCTGGCAGTGCAGAGCCTGCTCTTTACTGGTAACCAAGCGCCCAAACCGAGAGTCATCTGTTCCACCTGGCACTGGGAAACAGAGAGATGCATATGTCGAGGCATAATGCACTGAAAACAGACACTAGATGAGCTTGAAATATGAGTGTGAACGAGTGCCTAAGAACATAGGTCACAAGCTCAGGGAGGTGAGGACTATAGTGACGCCATCAGACAAATTCAACTGGGACACCCAGCTGACAAAAACGCAGTCCTTGCCAAAGCAACAGTTTTGCTTTTCGCTCTGCACCCGTGCACCAGTAACAGTAACATATCTTCCACATCACGTACTGATCTGCTTTGCACTGCACCTCCAAATGCTCTTCAGCGTTAGAGAGCACCAGTTCTGCACCCCGCACTCCACCTAATACAGAACAATACTGAAAGCATCATTACATGTGGATGCGCCTAGACCAGCTCTACAAAGCACTTTACCTTCACTGCACTGCGACTGTTCAAAGCTTGGAATCCTCCACTTACTGTGCATGTTAAGCACACGGCACACTGTCATGCTAAACAGAACTGCATCTAACACTGCAACCACGACTGCAGCAACAGTGCACCAAACACAGTTGGGAACTGCAAACAATAAAAAACCACAGTACAAAAAAAATTGCTTTCCTGAAATTGAACCTAGATCTGTGCGATGAATTTGTTACATTATCTCCACATTTTCCAATAGCAAGTCGATCTACACAATTAGATATGTACATGAAAGTGAAGTAGGTGTGAAAGTAAAGTAAGTGAAGAATATTTCAAAAAGGGCCGGAAAACAAAAGTGCAAACCCAACGTGAAGTGGATGAAAAGTAAAAAAAACAAGTTATGGGGAGGTAGTAGGGGGAGGGGAGAGAGGAGGGGGCCAGCGCCTTTTTCACTCTCGGGAGCGAGCAGGAACGATCTGTTAATTACAAACAGATGGTTTCAAAGCTCGATCCCGCAAGGGAAACGCCAAACATGCACGTGTTGCCTTTCAAAGCAATGCAATATATGCACGTTTTTGCCTGAAAATGGAATTGATTTCTAAAGATCTCCTCCTAAGCAGCGCATGCGCGCTGCGTAGGCGAGACCTAAAATGACTCAATGGTTGCTCGCTTTGGTCAAGCTGAGGTTGGAGTTAATGCAGCCTTCCTTTTCCCCATTTTGCCAAATTTAAGAGAGCCTCAGAAACATCAGAATCATCAAAAACACAGAGCCAAGACACTTCAGAACACAGTGTTGTCAGTTACTCACTGCTAAGGTCTGAGAGGCGAAGAAACGTCCTAGTTCAATGTGCCGCCATTCAATTTGTAGTTAAGGCTAAAAGTATGTTGAAGTGCCTAATGCCAAATCTGTAAAAAAAAAAATTTTTAAAAGGAAGCCAAGAGAATGGGCCCAGCCTAGTTCCTCCAGGCGCTCACAGGCGCAGATGGACACGCTCTTGGCCGGGTCTTGTCCCGTACAGTGGTGGCCCCTGTCAGCCTTAAGACGGGCCTCCCGGTGTGGGAATGCAGACGGAACGGTGGTTGCCACAAGGTCCTGTGGTTCTGCCCCTCCTCCTCCTGTATGGGCGTCTCGCACAGCAGGAGCCCTTGTCAGCCTTATGACGCGCCTACGGGCGCAGGAATGTGGCATGGGCAGCGGTTGCCGCAAGCAGTACGGGGGCCTGTGGTCCGGCCCCTCCTCCTCATGTACAGGCATCCCGCTCAGCAGGAGCCCCTGTCAGTCTTGAGATGCGCCTCCGGGGGCAGGAATGCAGCGTGGGCGGCAGTTGCCACAAGCAATACTGGGGCCCGTGGTCCTGCCCCTCCTCCTCCTGTACAGGCATCCTGTGCAGCGGAAGCCCCTGTCAGCCTAAAGACGCGCCTCCGGGATGGGAATGTGGTGTGGGCGGCGGTTGCCACAAGCAGTACTGGGGCCTGTGGTCCTGCCCCATATCCTCCTGTATGGGCATCCCTGCTTATAGTTACAAGGCACCCTACCCCTGGTGCACCTAGGGAAGACTTTAGGAGTGACTTATATGCAAAAATAAGGTAGTTTAAGACTTTGGAAGTACCTTTAATTCCAAAATCGAATTGCATATAATATACTTTTAAAAGCAGCCTTCAAAGCAGGGCTGTCTTTAAATGACAACAGGCAACAGAGCAGTGCACACCTAAGTGCATTAAATCTGCTGGGCCTCTAAACCTACCATATTATATGGGGCTTACAGGTAGGTTATCATACCAGTTGTACTTGCACCTAATTACCATATACCTTTTACACAGAGCACTGGCCCTGGGTCTGGTTAGCAGAGCCCAGGGCACAATCAGAGTCAGTTACCATCAGTATCAGTCCCAAAATTAGGACGATCTCGGCAAAAAGTATGACTTTCTCACACTGAGTATTCACAACTTTGTACACACATACTCTCCAAATTCCATATATCATTAACATTGGAACCAGCAACACTCAATAGAGGCAATTAACCTTAAATATAACCATTTAACAGGAAGGCACGGTCATAATTTGTGGCAAATTCACATTCCCAGAGCCATTACAGCCAGACAACTCGACCTTCAACAATACCACCATGGCAAAAAGGATGATTTTCTCACACTGAGTATTCAGAAAACTATTTTGTACACACACACTCTCCACATCCCATATGCCATTAACAATTTATCCAGAAACACTCAAAAGAACCATTTAACCTATAATATAACCAGTTAACAGAAAGGCAGAGTCATAATCCAGACGATCTCGACCTTGGGCAACACCAGACAACACCACTATGAACCACTCCATTATCGTCTGATTCAGACCCTTTGCACCTCGTCCCAAACAACTCTTCCACACTAGGAAAAAACATTATCAGCTACACCTTTGTTGCCTTTATCTTTACTCACATTATCACGTCAACAAATGACCCACATTCAAAAATACGTTCTTCGTCATGGAAATGACCTAGGCAGAAGAGCATATTTTGAGTCGAAAATAAATCCCTCTCTTCTGAAAAAGTTGGATTAGAAGGGGTGTACAGATAATAGGAGGCTAGACTGTAGCAGGTTTCTCACGTTTATAATGACCAACAAATTCTATCTTATTTTTCGCGCTATTAGTCTGTCATCAATTTTTTAACCTGTTGGAAGCCTTTATTATGAAGTTCACTCATGTCTACTGGTGCAGTCATTATTCTGAAGTATGTCTTAGTGCCTTTCCCGTAGATATGGTAGTCAACAGTGTATCTGTGGAGATTTACAGGAAGAATAATTATATATGTATCAAAAAGAGCTGGTTTGAAGGATGATTTCTGAGGCACTCAACAGTTAAGTGATAAGAAGGGGTCAGACTTATTCAATGGAAATAAATAGAGACAAATGATTTAAACTATTAGAGATCAGTTTCTCCTGAGCTGGAACCTGCCTTGGCCAAGACAACATAACCCCTAGGACCTGATTCACAAACTGTTTTGTAGTACCTAAAGTAGTAGTACTTCCTTACTACAAAATGCAGTTCACAAAACTATGGATAGAAATCTCCACCTCTCCTTTATTTAGTATGGGGAGATCTCAGCACATGGAAATGTACTACTTGGTAGTAAATATTGGAGGGACTAGGGGGAGTGGAGGAAAATCCACTACTAAATGGGAGGGGCTTAGGGAAGATAAGGAAGGGTTAGGGAGGGATAGGAGGTGTTTAGGGAGGTGAATACAAGCACTCACCCACAAAAGAATAAAACCCTTAAGACAGTTGCTAATAAGAAATGACTACCTTACAGGTGACAAAACAGAAGCAAATGTACACCAGCCCCAGCCTTTGAGGAAGTCTAGTACTACAGAAAGCCACTCAAAGGTGCTGCAACATACTCTCACAGAAAATAATGGAGGCAGGGACTGACTATAACCTCTCATAGGAAATAAGGAAATAATATTAAAATATTTAAATGATTTTAATTTTTAAATTAGAAATATTTTTAAAAGACGCATTATTAGTTTTAGATTTTATTAGTTTAACAATTAATACATTAATAATACATTCATGAAAAAATAGATTACATTTTTAAACTTTTCTTAAAAATTAAAATATAATTTATGTTAAGCACAATTTTGTATTACATTTGCCAAATATGAATTAAAAATAAAATATAAAATTGATAGGATGGGTTTTTGTTTTATTTTGCTTACAAATAATATTTATAAAATATAATATTGTATTTAAATTAATTAATTAACATTTATTTTGAAGATTTTGAAGAGGTAATGTGCTCTAACATTTTATTTTATTAGTTACAGGGTCGAAATAGTTATGTGAAATTATTTTACAGTTATATTTCCCAATAAAATACATTTAAAAAAATGTTAATTAATAAACTTCAATCATTTCTCCTATTCTTTCCTTTAGGGACAGCTCCACCGTGGTGGCAGAGATCCCCTCCTACATTTGAAACATTAGTAATTTTACACTTGAAAATTTGGCCCCACCATCCGGTTCTTAAGAGGTGGAGACATGTACACTCAAAAATTGTGAATTTACTCCAACATGTAAGAATAAATGTACATGTGTAGAATGATTCACATGTAAAATTGTCTTTGTGAATATGTCCGAAAGTTCTAATGTGTCTGGGTGCCTTTATACTCAGATGAAAGGAAGGAACCTCTATCTGGGTAAAATAGTGTACATTTAATTTATAGGAACAAGTGAATTGCCAATTTCTAGCTTAAGAAGAGATTCTCAAAAGGTAAGGACTGTAATAAAGTGGTCAACTTACTTTAAAGGAGTCATCTATTGTAGGGGGAAAACTGTTCTCTACACCCACTCCTGCATCTCCAACAATCCCCAACAATAGGCATTATAGAATGGTCCTTTGCTTGATTGTGTCTGCTTGAGTTGTGAGACCTATTGGGACATCATTCATCAGATGACTCTTTTAACATCAACCAGAGTACAGTTTTGTGCACCTCTGCCCACAATTCCTGTTACTGTTGTATCCACAAAATAAATAATAACCATCATCACATAATAAATATTACAATACCACACAAAAACGGAGCAATGAATTTACATTATGAAAACAACCTTTATTTCAGGAAAATAATATATTTATGATTCCTAGTATAAATTGCTACAAGTTCATGCACGTGGTCTTGCATTAAGCTTTGGTAACGGAACAAACAATGTGACAAGACAAACATAGTGTGGACAAATATGGCACCCAGTGAAGTTTACTCTCTGCTTCTAGGGGTTGAAGATGCCAAAAGCAGACATCAATACTGGTTTCTTATTTATAAAACATTTATTTTTTGTTGTCACTCGGCAGTCTCATTCACTCCTTCCAAATCCAGTTTTAAATAGGGATGCAATCTTTTTGAGAAAAAAACGTCGGACATTGGTACTAGTTTTATGATTGTGCAGTGGCCTGGAACTGGTACTTGAACAGGAACTGGTGTGAAAACCTCAATTTATTTTTTTAACATGATAGTTCTGGCATGGTTTACTTTAATAGCCAATTAGTAAAATGTTTGCTTTATGTTTCTTTTAAATACTTCGGAATGGAGTTATTGTTATAGATACTGTTATGAGTTTATGATTAGAAGACCACCTACTTGCTTTTTCTGTTTTTCCTAGCTTTTTACCAGGCCTGATTTAAACATACTAGCCATGTAAACAGAATACCAGATAGACACTAAACATTTTGTAGGTTTTGTATTCTCTGAGGAAAAGACAAAACCAATAGAAGCTGAAAACCTGAGCTGCCAGACTAGGCTAGCATACTACTCTATTAAAGAGCTTGAGCACAAGAAATGTGTTACCCATCTTAAATTGGAAATAAGTGGTTCTTGCATAGACCCAGGGAGCACACAATGCTGCTCTGGTGAGCTTAGACAGCAAAATTATAACTAAAGGGCACTTAGCAAGAGAAAATAAGATAGGCCTTAGCTGAGAAATGTTCTTCTGAACCAAGGACAGAAATTGACAGTAACCTGTCTTCAGCTGTCCTTTGCTACAGTTGGAAGCCTCAGGGCCTGATTCACAAGGTAAACTTAGACCTGAAGTCTAAGTTTAGACCTAAAGTCTAAGTTTAGACCTAAAGTCTAACTTTCGACCTGAAGTTTAGGTTTTGACCTGAAGTTTAAGTTTAAACCTGAAGTCTAAGTTTAGAGCTAAAGTCTAACTTTAGATCTGAAGTCTAAGTTTAGACCTAAAGTCTAACTTTCGACCTGAAGTTTAAGTTTTGACCTGAAGTTTAAGTTTAAACCTGAAGTCTAAGTTTAGAGCTAAAGTCTTACTTTAGATCTGAAGTCTAAGTTTAGAACTGAAGTCTAACTTTAGACCTGAAGTCTAAACTTAGACTTCAGCTCTAAAGTTAGACTTTAGGGCTACACTTAGCTCTTTAGATCTAAAGCTAGACTTCAAGTCTAAAGTTATACTTCAGCTGTAAAGTTAGACTTTAGGTCAAAACTTAGACTTCAGGTCTCAGATTACCTTTTCAAATCAGGCCCTCAAGCAGAAAAACTGTGTATTTGTACAGCAGAAGTAAATCGGCAAGATGCCAGTTGAAAGCCTAATGCTAATGTAGATGTGAATACATAAAACATTTTGGCCCTTCCCACCTTGTGCTAAGAGGTTTGAGGAAAATATTTACAGTAAATATTTTCATATTACATCTCTTTCTTCATAATTTCATTCATGTGTCCTATATAGTTACCACATTTTTTAAGTGGAAAGCCTCAAATTTTAACATGGCACCCAAATAGCTATGCAGTGTAGCCATTTGCATTCAGGCATTTGTTCCATCTCAATACATTATTTCTTAAGGCACTAGCCCAGGTTTTAGTTGGACAGTTAAGTGCTACAAACCTCTGGCCTCAAGAATGTTAACTCCCTTTCAAGCCTTCTGTATTTCCCTATCACCGGGTGTATTTTTTATGAATGTATGTAAAGAACTTGTCACAAGGAATGCAATGAACGTCATAATTAAGGTAAATGAGAAACAAAGTGTATATGTTACAACTAACCATATATAATAGTCCTGTATTATATGTGAAGTCCGCAATATGTATGTGAAAGCTGCACACAATTTACGGTCTAGTTGTAACATCACCACTTGCCTGTTACATTAAAGTGACATCTATACTCTACATTGATAATGCCCTGCTGTTGGGATCAGACAGTTCAATGCTTGCTGAAAGAACCATCACAAATAGGTAAAGAAACAACTCCCTGAGAACAAAGCAATTGAAAAATAAACAATTACATAAATAGACAAATCTCTTACGATTCGGTTGAAGAGAACTTTTTTTCTCTGACAGTTCAAAGTCATTAGACTGCATTAGAAACACTTTATAATTCGCTGTTAGTGTAACACTGAGTTCGCTAAACGAAAGTAGATATATATTTGCTTTCTGTCACACATTTTATGACAAACTATGATGTGGTCTACCCTGAAAAGCTTACACATTTTTTGCTACAAAATACAGGCAGCATATCAGTTTTATTTATTTGCACACACTTTTTATACCTATCTGGACTGAAAGATCTCATGTCAGAAAACGCAAATCTTAAAAGTTGGTGGCGGAGGAGGTTTTACTGAATGTACATGGGTTATTTGGAGAGTTCCTAAAGTATATTTTTATATATTTGTGAGTGTTTAGGCGCTCTCACGTTGATTCCTTCTCCAGTGTGATCAACATTGGCGACACCACCACCTCTAGTGAATTTTCTCCATTTCTTTTTCGGAAGCATGCTTTTTCACTAATTTATCTTCAAACTTTTAAATAATAACTCAAGGTTGTTAGTAAAACAAACGTTTTAATTAATTAAATGCAATAAATCAAAACGTTTGTCTTATTAACAACTTAAGAATCATTATTTCGAAGTTACAAGAAACATTAGCGAAAAAGTACCTCCTAACAAAAACATTTAGGGGGTGTATTATTTGAAATAAGGAATCCCCATCACACGGAAGAAGAATATTGCAAGTGGATGTTTGAGTTCTTTGGCCTTACAAAGGAATGTGGACTTTGTCTAATTTCTCCCTGTGATTACAAAATTATTCAGGACCTTGCATTCTGCTTTTTGCTTATTAGAGGACGAAATGCGTCCAATATGGAATTCCTAGTCATTCATCTTTTTTAAAATCCTTTAGTCGTGATGACAAAACGTGCCTATTACCTCATTATTGGATTGTAAAGAGTCCAGTAAACACACTAACATGCCATTACTCTACTATAAGGAAAAGTATACTGGGTGCATTTACACATGAAGAGCTGCACTTTCCACAACAAAAGTAATATTAGTTAACATTGCGGCAATTGTCCTAACTTCAAGGCACCTTCTGACTGCTTCACAATAAGAAAACACAATTTTGTTTCGCCATTATATGGAATAAAGTACCCCAATCAAGAACATTTGAAGAATTGTATCTGAGCTCAGGAACCTATGCTTAACAATTATCCATTGCGTACTTTTTATATTGTTTTAAATGATTATATTTTTCCATGGGTATCTTGCTTTTTTCAACAAATGCTCCTGGATTTTGTGAATGCTTTGTAAAACAGGAATGAATGCATTATGTATTGAAAATTGCAATTGAATGTGCTTTGCAGAAATATAAGAGGCAGTGCACTTTTTTATAATGCATACACGGCTTTGTCGGTTGGTGTGTATTTTTGAATAAAGAAGAAAGGATTGCTGGCATAATTTGTCAAAAACATAAGCACTGATGGCAGATTCTGCAACATGCAGTGGAATCAGCATTTTGTGCGTGCGTCAGATTCGTCTGCAGAACTTCAGCAATGTTCAAATGCATTTCATTACATCAGGATTAATGGGGCGAACTGTATGCACTGACAGTTCAAATGCTATGAAATAAGGTACAGGCACATAGAGTAATTTCCCAGACACACATTGAGTGTCACTTAGCAAGCAAGAAAAAACAGGAGTCCCCCTAACCACTGACTGGGTAGCAAATCCAATAATAATCAGGGTTCTAAGGATCCCTAAAGGACCCTGGACCCGGCGCTACCACGCCTGCTGCTGCTGCACTATTGAGTGAACACCTCATAACTTACAGACTGGGCAGCTGTCGCATTTAATTTATCGCCGATGTGACGATTAATGACGTAGCAGCCATGAACAAGTGGACACCAAAATATATGGTCAGGCAAATATTATTTGTGAAACCAAACTAAGCACCAGGCTTTAATTTCTTTGGAAAATCAACGATGTAATATATTAAAAGCCTAATGCAGCCCTTCATAACATCGTTTTGTCATGCTCTACATAAAACATATGGCGCATTTCGTGTATGGACATTGCACTTGCAACCTGACTATATCCCAAGCGATGGGAAATTGGCCTCAGTAGGAATTGTGTAATATTCTAGTTGCATAAAAAAAATCAAAGGAATCTAGCTATTGTATCGTTACTAAAATATAAACGTTTTAAAACAGAATACGTTTGGGTGACAATGTAAACATTAACCGAGGACAACAGCAAAATATAAGGGCATGGACTAAGAAAGCACATTAGCAGTCGGAGTTTCTTTTAAGGATGTGCGTGTGACTGAGCTTTAAAATGGTGCTACAATTACATAAAGGCATTAACAAGAAATGTATCGATTCCTTTCATGGATACATTAAAACGTGTCTTTTCGTAGACCTGGACACTTGCATAAACCTCAATTATTGCATTTTTTCAGCCACTTTGGGCATCCGAAGGTTATATCATCAGGGTCACGTCAGACGTGGCTTGTCCCTGGAGGACTCATATTAATGAATCAGAGGACACAGGCTGTGAATGGGCAACAATACGACTCTGGCTTCTATGGCTATGGTGGACGGCCTGATGGACCGGGCCATTGCCGCGCCCCCTCCCCCCACACACACGCACACACCCTGAACAGTGACCATGCTCGTTATAACTCCAGGGCACGAGCGTCCCATGCTCCAGTCTCCTTTTTAGAAGTACGCAGTCCTGCACAGAACTAGGCTGACGTTACGTGACGTCGCGTTCCACCAATTAGAGGCAGAGGGGGCTTCTTTAATACAAAAGATGGCGGACGGCTCTGGGAATACCCAACGGAACCGACGGGTGTTGAGGTAACATGGGTTGTACCAACCAGGGCAGTAAAGAAGTGCAGCGCCCTGCTGGAGGAGTTGTGTGTGCTGTGCCCCACCAATCACATCAGCAGAGCTCCCTTGGGATAGATAGACATTTCTGTCAGGTTATTTCTTAGTGTTAAACCGTCAATCGGTTTCTTGATGCTCGAAGACCTGTCAAATAAGTTATGCGAGCTGTAGAGAGATAAATTGAGTCGCTCAGTATCACGCAATATTATACTAAGAAAGGGAAAGCTATGGTTTAAAAAGGGTAAAATGTCACTCTATAACCCCTGCCTAAACCGCATATATCCCCTACAATGCATAGACGATTCCAAAAGTGCTCTTTCAGTCCATCAGTGAAGACACATGATCCTTTAACTTCCCTCAAACTGACTAAAAAGCAGCAGTTGACTAAAATAAACAGTAAATAACTGCATCCAACAATAACCAAGGCTCGTGTGAGCTAAACCCTACCAAGACCTGTCCTTTACATCCATTCCTCTCAATTTCAATAAGACCTGGGAAACTGCCCTCATCTAACATCCAAGAAGTTTTTACTTTCGAATTTTTGGGTGATGTGAAGTGGAGGAGACCAGTACTGGTGTGTTCAGTTTCAACACCCTTACAGAAGAATGTCATTACCCACATCTATCCTGTGCTGCTGTTCACTTAGCGCCCTTGCTAAAGGCCAGAAGCAGGTCCCCATATTAATGGTTGTCGTGGATGTTGTTATCACTGGGAGGGGATTCCTGTGGGTGCAGATCCAGGATTTGCTCCATCCTGGCAGCACTGGCCTCCTCAGCAAACTCTCCAGGGATTGCTCCCAGGCTGCCTCCTCTTTCAATAAATCTGCTACTGGGCTTGCTGAGCACACCCATGACCTGGTCCTTCTCTGAAATCAATGGGTGTGGAATCCTCTCACCAACCCCTGGTGGTCCTTTGCCAGCCTTATGATCATGATGCCAGTTTGTGTGGCTGAAACCCCTCTTGGCCCTTGCAGACGCCGTGCGGGCCTTCTTCTCCAGTCCTACTGGTCCCCTGGATGTGCAGTTTCCAGATTGCTTGGGGACAGATGGCTGGAGATGTCCATGATGGCCGACACTCTGCATAGGAGTGACCTTAACAGTGGAGTTGCGTGTGCTGTTGGAGAAAGTCGAGGGCTGCCAGATGAGCCCATAGTAAATGACAAGGACAACTGCAGCTAGAGAAACACAAAGAAAGTAGGCGACCACGGTGGCCAGCCGCACCCATTGCTGCTTGTTCTTCCCAGACATCTTGGCTTTCTTGTCTCCCACATAGCTGGGGACTTGTGCTTGTCTGCCGACTCCATCTCCCTCTCTGTGTTTCATGGTTCAGAACAAACACGCCTATAGTTTGTATCTCAAGAAGATGCTATGTCTAGAGGTGTCTGTCAAGCTGAAAAGGGTCTCTGGCTTCCAGTTTAAAGAGAAGTTGTGTAGAGAGGTATTGGGCAAAGTGGGAGTCTACTCATTCTCTTAGTTCAAAAAGATTTAAGGACGTGAAGTGATGACCAGGATGTAGTTCAGTTCAAAGAGTTGCAGCGGGGGTGAATGACTACCAGGCTGGAGCACTTCTTTTAATTCTGTTAAACGGGCCAAACCTGTTAGCTTCAGGGTCTTTCAGTCTAAGGAGCCCAGCTTGGAAGATCTTCTGTCCTTATGAGGGATTTTCTTTACAGGGGCCAAGCTTCGTAGGTCTACTCTCCTTCAGTCTAGGAAGATGGATTAGTAAAGTGCTGATTAAACTTGGAAGATCCTCGGTCCTTCAGGTAAAGGAGTCGCAGTGTGGTGTAGGCTAAGCTCTAGAGGCACAGAGAACATCCGTCCAAGAAGATAGTCTGGTTAGGTGCTGATAAAGCTACGAAGATCCTTCATCCTTCAGTACAGGAAGATGGAGTGGTGAAGAGCTTGCAAAGCGAGAACTCTCATTTGTCCCATATTTTCATGGGATGTGCTTTGGAGATGCACTGACAAAGCTGAACAGCTCTACTGTCTTTTGATTCAAGGAGAGAGAGTGGTGAAGTGCTGGCTAAGAATGGAGGATCCTGAACCCTTCAGTCCAACTTGACGACGTAGAGAATTGATTTCCAAGCAAGGACGATCCTTTGTTCTAAAGTTTCAGCCACCTGTCCATTATTTAACTGAAATTATAGACTTTGCAGTACTGGCCAACTTGGATTGATGCTCGGCCCTTCGATTCATGTTGATGCTGTGTTTGTGTTGCACTGGCAACACTTCCCTGCCATTAGTTCCAAGCGTGGACTGTGGTGGAGCCCTTAGTGTGCCATCCTCCACCTTGCTCAGCACTGTGTGGAGCTGATGGGGCAGCTAAGAAACACCACCAGCTCTGAATTCCTGAGGTAGCTCAGTGCTGCAAATGTCCAGTGTGAGAAACATTTCATGGATATTCTGAGCTGGTTTACATAGACTGCTGCCCCCTATGGGCTGCTCGAGAACGTCGATGAGTTTATGACTTGAAATTACTGCGGATTATATAAATGACAGCATGAGTATATGTCTATCCTTCGGTTTGAAGAGATGCTCTCTGTTAAGGGTGGGGTAAAAGGGGAAGGCATGTGGAACTGGCAGAAGAATAAACCTGGATCACCTTCAACCCCCATGGATTAGATGCAGTATTGGGTCAACGCTATTGTCCCTTCCAGGTCCAACAGAAGCAATGGGAAGTTTGTGCAAAGCTCATTTCACCGCCAGGGATGGTGGAAGGGGAGCTGTGTTGGCTCAGTGGGTATCTCTGTGCTCACCTTCATCGCTGGTGAAAGGGATGCGGCACTCCACAAAGCTCCTCTCACCATCAGCTCCAGTCAAGGGTGGTGGGGGGTGTTGGCACAAAGCTCTTCTCACCTTCAGCTCCAGTCAAGGATGGTGGGGGCTGTTGGCACAAAGCTCTTCTCACCTTCAGCTCCAGTCAAGGATGGTGGGGGCTGTTGGCACAAAGCTCTTCTCACCATCAGCTCCAGTCAAGGATGGTGGGGGGTGTTGGCACAAAGCTCTTCTCACCTTCAGCTCCAGTCAAGGATGGTGGGGGGGGTGTTGGCACAAAGCTCTTCTCACCTTCAGCTCCAGTCGAGAGGGAGGATGTGCTGGAATAAAGGCCCTCTCACTTCAACCTTAGTTCAAGAGGAGCTACACCAGAGCACTGATCTTGTTTCACCTCAAACTCCAGTCGAGGGGCAGGATGTGCTGGCAAAAAGCTAATCTCACCTACAGCTCTAGAGGAAGGGTTGCAGTGCTGCCACAATGCTCCTCTCGTCATTTGCTCCTATGGATGGCATGATGCTGGCACAAAGCTCCCGCCCCTTCATCTCCAGTAGAAAGGATGTGGCGCAAAGAAAGTGGTCCTCTCCCTCGGCGCCAAGGGAAGGGGGTGTCTTGTGAGCACAGGCGTCTCTCACCTTCAGCCCAGCCGCAAGGGTGCTGGGCTGGCACAGAGCTCCTCACGGCTTCAGCTCCAGTGAAAGTGCTGCGGCGCAAGTTCAGTTTACATTTCTCTTTTTGTTCGTGTCGCAGCGATGACGCGCAGGCACAGCGCTCCCCTCAACTTGAACTCCAGTGACAAGGATGCTGCGCACAGACGGGACCTCCGCTCACCTTCAGTTCCGGGGGAAGGGATGAGGCGCAAACACGGTGCCCCTTTCCCATTCACCTCCAGGGGAAGGGACGAGATGCAAGCGCGGTGCCCCTTTCCCCTTCACCTCCGGGGAAGGGACGAGATGCAAGCGCGTTGCCCCCTTTCCCATTCACCACCAGTGGAAGGAGGTGCAAGAGTGGCGCTCCTTTCCCCCTCACTTCCGGGGTGCTCCTTTCCCCTTCACCTCCAGTGGAAGGTATGCGGTGGAAGCGCGGTGCTCTTTTGCCCTTCAGCTCCAGTCGCAGGGGTGCAGTGGTGGCAGGAAGCTAGCTCCTCTCACCAGCGGCTACGAAGGTTGGCATGATGTGCAAGCAGAGTGAAGCGGTCCCTTTTCTGTTGCTCGGTTGCAACTGGCCCTAGGAGGCCGCCGTCCTTCATTTCCTAACGACGTGCTTCGCTGCAGTTATTTCATTGAGTGGGGCTTTGATGCTCCAGCTCAGATGATGCTCGTCCAGGCTGGGTTACACGCTTCTCCTGATGATCTCTCTGCGAACGCTCGCATCATGATCAACACAGCCCGGGCATCTGATTGGCCCAGAGAAAACCATTACTTTTGACCCTCACTGATGAGATTGGTTCCCAGTCTGGACCCTGTGACAGAACTGGGATGTCAGAGCTCGCCTTTGGTACCTAATACAAATTATAGACTAGAATAAACACCCCCGTTCACAACCGAACTCACTGCAGACGCGGGCTAAGCGGTGCATTGAAATTTAAGGAGCTGGTTGGTTTGATGTGCATTCTGCTGTTTTCTCCAAAAGCCAAAGGCAATGCGATCCAAAGAAGAGACAAACCCCCCCTTTTCTAAAAAACTGTGGAACAGTCCAGCTGACTGCCCGGCTTCTGCCGCCCGTGGATTGCAAGCAGCTACGAGTCTGCACTGCTAAACTTCCACGCTCAGCAACAATTTCGAGTTTACAAAAATAATTTAATTTCCTGGAAGAACAACATCTGAGCAAATTAAATAACCCGTCAGCACCACTGCAAGATTGCATGTATAAAGCTGCTGTTCAAAAGCTGCGAAGTGTTGTGTATTTATTTACCTCTGTAACCTCTGGTCCGGCGAAATGGGACAGATACACAATCTCGGCAAGCTAGGCAGGCAGCCAGCCAGCCCCTTAGCACATACATGATTTGCTGCAGCAGAGAAATAATGCTTTTGGCTACTGTGTTATATCTTGAATCGTTGGAGAATTTCGAGACATTTCTCATCAAACTGCGTGTAACATTAAGATTTAATCGTTTTAGCCAATACATTTGAAAAAAATGTTCCGTAACATGACTTGTTTGGACCACAGGGGATAGCACCAGGGCTTTACATGGGATGACAAAATTGGAGGAGGAGAAGGCTCTCTCGAAGGGGCGAGGCCGATGTAATTAAGGGCGTGGCTTAAAAACACCTAAACCAAAAATCTGTGCTTAGCATAGTGTGCCGCCCGACTGATATTTTGTTGTTTCTATAATCGCATCCAGATACAATCCACATCCACATACAACAAGCAGGACTATTGGCTTTATCAATGGTTGTTAGTAGCATAAAATAAAATTATCATCAACTATGGCTTCGTTGTATACAGTATAGAAAATGCTTCCATTCTGAAATGATGAGCCTGTGAAAGAACTAAAACGAACATCTTTGAAGTTACCTCAAAGGCAATGAAGGGCGGTACTGCTGCAGAGTTAATATTTTTTTTTTTCACCCTGAGAGTCTGGGCAAAAATAAAGAGTGCAATAGCGACAAGTCTCGGCACCTGCTTTTTAGAACTGCCGGTGCTGAGCACCAGCAGGACCCGGCCCACTTAAAGCACTGGACAGCACACATCACTGACACGTTGTCAGTGTAGAAAACACCGCTTCAATGAAACAGGTGCACAATCACATATTCATATGTATCTTTAGGCAACGTGCCTTAGAAAACTACGAGCCTCTTTATACATCACTCACTGCCAATCATATTGGCCTACCCCTACCCCTAATTACCCCTCCCCAATGGCCCCAAATCAACTGCTTATCATTGTAATTCTACTCTACATCCTGAAAGAACTATGGGGCTCATTATGATGGCGTAAAGATTGCCACCGCCTAGCCGGCGGTGGTGACCCTTTACGCCATCGTAACGAGAAATACCCCCACCATATTATGATGGCGGTGGGTATGGGTATCGCGGCGGAGGCAAAATCCGTCCGCCTCTTTTCTGCCGGTCGGCAATTCTTACGATTACCGGCTGTGCGGAGCTGGGCCAGTAATATGGTGGTGGTGCCTAGCAGGCAACGCCAGCCATATTATGATGTGGGTGGGTAACAGACCTTTCCATGGCAAAGCCACCATAGAAAGGCTGACGGGGAATATCTTTAGGGGCCCGTTGCGGGCCCCTGTGGGGTAGAGGGGTGCACTTGGGGGGTACCCATGGTACCTCCTCACAGTTCCCTGCACCAGGTGGCAGGCACCGCGTGGTGCCTGCCACATGGTGCAGGGAAATGCTGTGCATGCCCTTTTACGATTGCGGATGGTGCTGCAGCTAGCAGTACCGTCCACAATGGTAAAAGCAGGGCTTTAAGTTGGCCGGGTCTCAAGGGGTCTGAGCACCGGCAGTTTTTTAAAGGGGTCTCGAAACGGGTCTCTATCGGGCTCTTTTTTGAGCCCTGGCACACTGCAGTCCTGAAAAAAGTGCCAGGGCGCAAAACAGCCCGATAGAGACCCATTTAGAGACAGCAAGCACATCGATGTGCACTGCTCACTTCTCACTAGTGGAGAAGTTACGGCATGACATCATACCAGGTGAGCTTCATATGGGTAGGTAAATCCTTTAAAGAGTAATTTTCTTTCTGGATTTCCTTTCTCCTTCTGAAATGCAAGAGCAGCAACATTGTCGCGGTGTCACCAGGGCTATAATTGGAAGCTTTTTCAATATTATATGTAACAAGCCATACTTGCAGCTCATTTATCTTATGCAACTAATAACCATTGACAAAGCCAATAGTCCTTACTTGTTGTAGGTATAATGTTACTTATTGTATCACATATCTAGATGCAATGACGGAAAGAGCAAATACAAGTGGGATGGCACACTATGCTAAACACAGATTATTATCGTGTTTAAAGCCACGCCCTAATTACATCGGCCACGCCACTTTGAGAGACCTCCCAGTTTTTTCATCCCACTTAAAGCCCTGGGTAAAAGGGCAGGATGCACACGGCAGTATGGAGGGCGCATCCTAATTGGGCCGTTGGCCGCACGTCTGGCGGTCGGTCCCATCACCGTTATGGTGGCGGGGGGACTGATGTCCGCCCACCATCCTAATGAGCCCCTTAATTCCTGGAACTGTAAGCCTATACGTTCCTGCCTCCTGAAAGCGTCAACTTACTCCCACCTTCCCTTTCAAATGGCTTGACCCATACCAACAACAATAAAACCGATTCAAACAATTAAAATATCTCAGCAAACCGCCACGCAGAAAAACTCCCCTCTTGAGTTTTTCTGCGTCCATCTCTCCCCTGCAGAGGCAATCCACTGGAACTTAACAATTGAGCACTGTCTAGCCTGCCCGCATACCATACCTTGATGCCTATGGCTACTGACAATGCTTCTCATAACTGCATCAAATAGAGATTCTTTCCTAAAACTGACATATGTACTTCTCCCTGAAAAAATAGGTGACACCTCAAACTTTAATTCTAAGTGGACAACGCAACCCACTCCCGCATCCCTACAAATATGTTGCTGCTCTCTATTCAATTTCCTTCTTGCCTTGTCAATGGCAGCCGGTCTGTCTGCCCCTCTCCACTCTCTCCTGGGAATCAACTCTGCCTACAAAACATGCGTCCCGGCCCATGATCGCTTAAACTCTTTCAAGTCTGCTTTCATTGCTTTGATCTATGCCAGCCCTTTTTCTTGCACAAGGTCATTCTCCCCTAAGTGAATAGCTGAATTGTCAGGACAACCTTCACCCACAACATCGTGTTCAACTGAGGCAACAAGGCGTGCTATAACATACCCCCATTTCCTTACCAACGCACTCGCACCCCATGCTCCCATAGATGCAAATTCCTCCCATGTCTTCTCCAACTCGCTTGTTCCTGCGCCCATTTTACAAATGAGTGGCTCACAATCCAGATGTTCCTCTCCTTAATCGTTTGACCCTGAACAGAACCCAAGATAAAAAACATAAGAATTAAGCAACATTCACTTTGCATGTTCACCTACCACACATATCTCTCGTAGCAATCTGATGACAACTTCCACAATTGCATTATCCTGTTCTTGCTCCAACCATACCTCTGTCACCACCCCTATCCCAAATTAGTGTGTCCTGTAATCCTGTGCAGGCAAGTTCAAACCATTTAAAGCCTTGCACAGCACTGACAACAACTGGAACAAAGTCACCATGGATCTATTCTGATGACTAAAACATCTGCTTCCCTTTTCTGTGCTTGACCCTGCCACCTCCGGCACCAGTAAAGAGGACAGCACTTACTTTGTGGGTGCATCTCTATCCACACCGCACTTCCCTGTCTTCTTTGATCGGTTTTTGTCCTTCCCGGGTATAACTTCAAATCATTGGTGGTCATCTCCACCTCGGACCAATGCAAACCACCCTCCTTCCTCTTTCCAAGCAATCCTGACACCAGAAAAGCCCTGAAAAACATACAAAACAAAAAAAACATGAAAAAACATGGTCCTCTTCATTGCTGCATACTATGGGCAACATTTTCATTACCTGGCAAAAAACTGACGACCGTAAGGGTTTCCTTATTTTTCCTCCATTCCCTTTCTCCTTTGCCCAACCTTCAAGTAGTCAGATCCCTAATTCACCTGCTGTGGGCGCATAACACTACAAAAAACGTACCCACAAATGCAATACCTGAGAATTTCACTGCAATTGTCACCTAGACCACCCTTTCTAAATCAAACAGATGTTGAAATGTATCATGTCCTCTTTTCCAAACAACTGTTCAACTTCACGGTTTCTCCTCTCCACTCCTGACTCTAAGAACTCCCTACAGGCTTGATCGTAAGCCCACTATGCCAAGGAACCTGCTACCAACTGCAACATCCTCTTACGCCAATCCTCCATAGCTCTTTCAGCATTGGCACCATGACTCTGTCCACTCCCAAAGCACGACCATGGAACCTCGACTACTGAGAACGAGACACAGCGTCCGGTAAGTCATTATTGATCCTTGGTGCATGGCAGACTCTAAACACTATGTTACTTCTCAGGCGGGTATAAACAAAAACCCTCAACAGTTTCAGCACCAGAGTATTTCCTGCTGAATGCTTGTTCACACTGTGTGTATCATCCAGGTTATCTACATGAAACAGCACCTTCTTGTTGGCAAATGTTTCGCCCCACCCAAATACTGCCACCACCACTCGAAAGAACTCTAAAGATTTGCAATGCTCCTCCCCATGATGCCACTCCTCTGGCAACTGTTCTGCACATCAATATTCTTGCCATTATAGTCCGAAACAGAACCCTCCTGCTTTATCCAAAATAAGTTAGATACTCAATTCCATTCACTTGACCAAACTTGTCAGGGATATGCCATTGAAATGTTCCAAAAAGAAAAGCCACATTTTCAAGTCCTCTTTCACCCCGCCTTCAGCCTAACTCTCTGGTGTGATACAGACAGGCCCAACAACTCCAAGCCCTACGTTCTACAAAACGCTCTGCCTGCCCGAACTGCTCTACAGGCAAAATTCACATGCCCCAGCAACACTTGCACTTCTCGCACCATCACTTTCTTCTTCGTCAGCATTGCCTCAATCAAGTCCACAGTCACTATTTCCTTATCCTCTGGCAACCTTGCCTCTATCTGTACTGTGCCAATCTCCATACCCAAAAATGTCAGCACTGTCCGTGGTCCTACAGTCTTCTTCTGCTTAGGGAACTTACAGATCCTCCATGAGCTCCTTAAAACTGTCCAACATCTATTGGCATACCACAGAGCAAGGTTGACCTACAAAAAAGAAGCTGTCTAGGTAATGAATCACTGTCAAAAATCCTCTCACAAACGTGAAAAGCCATTGTAGAGCCAAAATGATTTTTTCAAATAAAGCACAGGAGATTGAGCAACCCATAGGCCGGATTTTGTCTACATACCATTGTCCCTAAACTGTATCCACAGCAGTTCGAAATCAGCCATGTGTACCAGCGGCAATCGAAAGGCCGACTTGATGCCACTCTTCGCCATGTGCGCCTTACGTCCCACTTTGTTCACCAAGCCCATTGCCACATCAGCTGAGGAGTACGAAACTGTTGACAAGCCATCCGATATATAATTATTCAATGACTGTCCTTCCGGCCCCTACAAATGCTGGACAAATCGAGATTGGACCTTCTCTTTTTGAGGAACCACACCAATAGGTGACACAATCAGATTGTCAAAGGGAAATTCATCAAATGGGCCTGCAATTCTACCTTCCTGTACTTCTATGTCCAACTTTTTCTGCACTACCTGAGGGCATTCTTTAACTGATTTCAGATTCTCAACCCATCTCCGACACCGTGGGCCTGTGTAACCCAAATAAAATCCACTGCTAAACCTGTCCAATAACAATGTCCTATCCTGATACACTCCATACCATTGTAAATGCTAGAAATGGGGGGTCTCTAGTTAGCAGTGGTCCACAGCCTGTTCAAGTAGGGACTCTTCTTTCTAGTCAGGATCAGTAAAGTACACACCTAAGTTTGCCTGTGCTCACCCTCTGGTAGCTTGGAACAGAGCAATCGGGCTACACTACGGAGGCAATGCATAAAGCATTTGTATATAACCCACAGTAACAGTGAAACCACCACAAATGGACACCACACCAGCAAGACCACAATGACAAAAACAAATCAACATACAGATATCAAACTATAACTTTTAAAAGTTAAAGACAGTTGTGTCCATAGGAAACTATGGGTGCGTCATTTTCAGCACAAAGTACCTGGGATGCGCCCAAATCACCAGCAAGAACAGCCCAAGGAATGGTGATGCCTCGGTTTTTTATGCGAAGGGAAGGAGAGGCATCAGTTCCTTGCTCCAGAGGAGGTGATGCATTGGTTCCTTATTGCACGCAGGGGAGGTGATGCTTCGGGTTGTTACTGGAGAGGAGGTGATGTGTCAGTTTCTTACTGTAGCCCCAGCGTTGTAGATTCGGAGCACAGGTGCAATGCTTGGAAAATCCAGACGCACTGGAGGTGATGCGGGGACGGTGAACCAGGTGCTGCTTAGATTTTTTCAGCCAGGAATCCATCGATTCTTCTTGCACCCAGCAGGGCCTGCGTTGGGGTCGGTGCGGTGGTCTTCGACGTCGGAGATCAGTGCACGGGACTCGACGTGCGCTGGTTTTTCAGTCCGCTGGCAGGCGCTGAGTCGATTTTTCAGCCGCATGGGGCTGTGCGTCAGAAAATACAGCCGCAAGGAGGGCGAAGCATCATTTTTATTCAGAATATTAGTTCTTGGTAGCTTCCTGTAGCAGGAACAACCCCCAGAGGCCCTGAACTGGAATAAGCACCTCCTGGCAGTCAGAACTCTCAACAGTACAGTTCCAGGAAGCTGTGGGTGAAGTATGAGTGGACCTGAGACTTCAGAACAGGAGGCAAGCACACACAAGCCCTTGGAGAATCTTCGCAAGCAGGCTTCAAAGCAAAGTCCAGTCTTTGCCTTCTTCTTAGCAGAAGCAGCAACTGCAGGCTGGCCAAACAAAGCAACACACAGCAAAGTGGCTGTACTCTTCCTCACAGCTCTTCGGGTCTTCTTCCTTATCAGAGGTTCCTCTTGATTCCAGACATAGCACAAAGTTCTGGAGTTTTTGGTCTAATATGTATACCCCATTTTCTCAATGTAGTCTTTGTTTCAAGAATCTTAGCTCAGTAAAATCACAGTTCTGTCATCCTTGGACCTGCTTTGCTCCAGGAGGTGGAGACAGCATTGTGCAGAGCAGACACAGCCTATTCAGGTGCTATTGAAAACTCCTCCCACCATTCTAGATACAAAAAGGTCTATTCAGCCTGGCTCTGAGTCACACAGGAAAGGCAGCACACAACTCAACCCCCCTTGTAACTGTCTAGAGTGAATGCATATCTCCCGCTCCCGACAATCTCAAACCAGACATTGAATACACAAACAGACAGAGGCACACAGAATGGAGCAAGACCACTGACTCATTGTCAGTGAAATTGCTCTCCCACCCTCGCAGCTCCACCATTAAGTGAGGTGCCCCTGCCCCTGCACTCTTGAGTGTTGGTGATCGAGGCCCTCCTCCACCCGCAGGTTTCCCTGCAACTCATCCCTGGTGGTCCAGTGGACCTCTGTCTCCTTTCTTTCTTCCTGCTCCTTCACTTGTTTTTCTCCCCTTTCTATCTTTCACCTTTCTGCACCTCTGCTCTTTAGCGCCTTATTTCCCTTTCTCTCCCTCTGCTCCTTCACTCGTTATCACTCGTTTTTTTCCCCTTTCTATCTTTCACCTTTCTGCACCCCTGCTCTTTTGTGCCTTATTTCTGCCCATTTTCCCTTTCTCTCTCTCTGCTCCTTCACTCGTTTTCACTCGTTTTTTTACCCTTTCTATCTTTCACCTTTCTGCTCTTTTCTGCATCTCTGCTCTTTTGTGCCTTATTTCTGCTTATTTTCCCTTTTTTTCTTTATCCCTTCTTTCCTCCCTTTACCTTTCCCCGCCGCTGCTGCCCCCGCGGCCCCTCCCCCCCCAGCACGACCGGCCCAATCCAGCTCCCCTCCCCGCTCCCGCCTCCCAGCTGTCCAGCCCTCCCCGACCCCTACTTAATGGCGGCCACTGCGGGGACAGGCGAGCAAGACCACTGACTCATTGTCAGTGAAATTGCTCTCCCACCCTCGCAGCTCCACCATTAAGTGAGGTGCCCCTGCCCCTGCACTCTTGAGTGTTGGTGATCGAGGCCCTCCTCCACCCGCAGGTTTCCCTGCGCCTCATCCCTGGTGGTCCAGTGGACCTCTGTCTCCTTTCTTTCTTCCTGCTCCTTCACTCGTTTTTCTCCCCTTTCTATCTTTCACCTTTCTGCACCTCTGCTCTTTAGCTCCTTATTTCTGCCCATTTCCCTTTCTCCCCCTCTGCTCCTTCACTCGTTTTCACTCGTTTTTTTCCCCTTTCTATCTTTCACCTTTCTGCACCTCTGCTCTTTTGTGCCTTATTTCTGCCCATTTTCCCTTTCTCTCCCTCTGCTCCTTCACTCGTTTTCACTCGTTTTTTTACCCTTTCTATCTTTCACCTTTCTGCTCTTTTCTGCATCTCTGCTCTTTTGTGCCTTATTTCTGCTTATTTTCCCGCTGGTGCACCGAAGGCGCGTCAAAGGCAAGCATGTCTGCGCCCGTCTGCGACCCGTCCGCGACCAGCACCAGGAACCCTGGACCTTCCCCCCGCCAATGCTACGACCCAGCAGCACTCCACGCACTCAACCCAGGCTGCAACAACAACTGCAAGCTAGCATCACCAGCCGACACCCATGGACCCTTCAGCTGTCACCGCTGTCGGCACACCTGCAGCACCGCCAAGAACACGGATCCAGAACAACCCGCCCACAAGAACACAACCGAACCGAAGACCCTGCAATGCATCCTCCTCAACGTCCGATCCCTCTACAAACACGCCACAGAAATCTGGGACCTCCTCGACAGCACAACCCCAGACGTAGCATTCTTCACCGAAACCTGGACCAACACCACCTCGGGACTGGACATCGCCATCGCCATCCCCCAAGGATACAAGATCTCCAGGAAAGACCGCCCCATCCACCCAGGAGGAGGCATCGCCATGGTCCACAAATCCAGCCTCCGCCTGAGCACACTCCCTGACGAGTCCACAGAACTGATGGAACACCTTCACTTCAAGATACTGGCCAGCCCCACCGCCGCCCTCCGAGGAACCCTCATCTACCGACCCCCTGGACCCCGCGGACCCTTCGCCAACTCCATCACGGACATTATCTCCCCGCAGGCCATCGCATCCACCAACTACACCCTGCTGGGAGACCTCAACTTCCACCTCGACAATCAACTGGACCCCAACACCACATCCCTCCTGGACAACCTCCACAACATTGGACTCCGCCAGATCGTGACCGAGCCCACGCACTCAGCAGGACACACCCTCGACCCCCTCTTCACTACAGGAAACTCCATCACCTTCAGCCACACCACCGAACTCCCATGGACCGACCATCGTTGCGTCCACTTCACCTTCAGAACACCCACGATCCACAGACACCAGCACCTGCTTCCACAAAGAAACTGGACCAAAATCACCGATGACCAGCTCACCTCCTCACTCAACAACTCCACCCCAACCATCGCGGAAAACGACGACCCCAACACCGCAGCCCGAACCCTGCATAGATGGATCTCGGACAGCACCAACACCATAGCTCAAGAAAAACAACAATACCCGTACCAAGAAAGCCAGATGGTTTACCACCGAACTTCGAGAGTCCAGGCGCACATGCCGCCGTCTCAAAAAGGCCTGGAGAAACACCAAATCCACAGAAGCCCACAACAACTTCAGAGCCACCACTAACGCCCACCATCAACTCATCAGAGAAACGAGGAAAAAAGCGATTGAAGACAGAATCTCCACCCACGCACACAACAGCAAGGAACTCTTCAGCATCATCAAGGAGTTCGCCCAACCCACCAGCGAGTCTACCGACATCCCTCCCTCACAAGACCTCTGCGACAAACTCAGCATCTTTTTCCACCACAAGATCAAGAGCATCTACGACAACTTCGACGAAGACAACCAACACACTGAACCCTCACCAACCACCCCGACACCCGGAAACCAGCGATTGATGACTGGACAGCCCTCACCACCCAAGACACACTGAAGACAATGAAGTCAATCCACTCAGGGGCCCCCACGGACCCCTGCCCCCACCACATCTTCAACAGAGCCGCCAACACCATCGCACCCATGCTCCGCCACACCATCAACCGCTCCCTGGCGACCGCCTCATTCCCCGACGACTGGAAACACGCCGAGGTCAACCCCCTCCTAAAGAAACCCTCAGCGGACCCCACCGACCTAAAAAACTACAGACCCATCTCCCTGCTCCCGTTCCCAGCGAAAGTCATCGAGAAAGCCATCAACAGCCAACTCGCCACATTCATTGAAGAACACAACATCCTCGACTCCTCCCAATCCGGCTTCAGAAAAAACCACAGTACGAAAACCGCCCTCCTCGCCGCAACAGACGACATCCGCACCTTACTGGACAAAGGAGAAACAGTAGCCCTCATCCTCCTCGACCTATCAGCGGCGTTCGACACAGTCTCCCACCGCACCCTAATACGCAGACTCTACGATGCAGGAATCCAGGACAAGGCCCTCGACTGGATCTGCTCCTTCCTCTCCAGCAGGACGCAGCGGGTCAGACTCCCCCCTTTCCTCTCGGACCCCACACCTATCACCTGCGGAGTCCCCCAGGGCTCCTCCCTCAGCCCGACGCTCTTCAACGTCTACATGGCTCCACCTGCCCCCATCGTCAGAACCTACGGACTCAACATCGTGTCATATGCAGACGACACCCAGCTCATCCTCTCCCTATCCAACGAGCCCAACACCGCCAGACGCAACTTTCGAGAAGGCATGGAAGCCGTCGCCAAATGGATGAAAAACAGCTGCCTACAACTAAACACCAACAAAACAGAAGTACTCATCATGGGCCCAAACCCCTGCCTGGAGTGACACCTGGTGGCCCACCGCCCTCGGAAACCCGCCAACCCCCACAGACCACGCACGCAACCTGGGAATCATCCTGGACTCCGAGCTCAAAATGGACCGCCAGATCAACTCTGTCTCATCTTCCTGCTTCCACACCCTCCGCCTCCTTCGTAAGACCTTCAAATGGATCCCCCTCGAACACCGAAAGACAGTCACTCACGCCCTGGTCACCAGCAGACTCGACTACGGCAACGCACTCTACGCCGGAATAAACAAAAACCTCATCCGCAAGCTACAGAACATCCAAAACGCCACCGCAAGACTGGTCCTCAACCTGCCAAAACACTGCCACATCTCCCAGCACCTGCGCACACTCCACTGGCTCCCCGTCGAGGCGAGAATCACCTTTAAGATGCTCACCCACGCACACAAGGCCCTCCACGGCACCGGACCAGCATACCTGAACAGCCGACTCAAATTCCACGCACCCCAAAGGACCCTACGATCAGCCCAGCTTTCCTACGCTGTGGTCCCCCGCACCAGAAAGACCAGATCGGGAGGCCGCTCCTTCTCCTTCCTCGCGGCCAAAGCATGGAACGCCCTTCCGCTCCACCTCAGACAGACAACATCGCTCCCCATCTTCGCAAGAAACCTCAAAACCTGGCTCTTCGACAGACCCCCTCCTTGATGGAATGGAACCTGCACCCCCCCAAACCCCCCCCACCCCTAGCGCCTTGAGACCCTTACGGGTGAGTAGTCGCGCTTTAACAAACTCCTGATTGATTGATTGATTGAATGGTAAAGCAAGTAAATGCCCACATTCTAAAGGTAAAAACAACAGTTGACGGACAGAATGCAGAACAATGTCGTATATTCACCCCAGTACAGAGATCTGCGCCTAAATCCATTGTTTTTTTGCTCACCATGCCATTCCAGTTTGAACATAGCCATATGCAAATCAGTCTTGACCCTGTGCCCCATGGGAACAGTCCAGCCCGAACTGCCAAGCCAGGTCCTCCCTGGACTGAAAACAAGCATCCTAGGGCTGGTTTCAGGCTTTCAGCCCTCATCAGCCAGAAGAGCTTGATTCCAGTGGCATGGAGAGCACGGGACTCACGTCTGAGCATACCCGTCCCACTCGAGGTGACAAATGCAAAACAACAGTTGATGGACAGAATGCAGAACAATGTCATACATTCATGCCAGTACAGAGATCTGGGCCTAAATCCATCGTTTCCTTTGCTCATCATGCCATTCCAGTTTGAACCTAGCCATATGCAAATCAGTCTTGACCCTGTGTCCCATGGGAACAGTCCAGCCCGAACTGCCAAGCAAGGTCCTCCCTGGATTGAAAACAAGCATCCTAGGACCGGTTTCGGGCTTTCAGCCCTCATTAGCCAGGTTAGGTTGATTACTGTGGCATGGAGAGCACGGGACTCACGTCTGAGCATACCCGTCCCACTCGAGGTGAAAAATGCAAAAACAACAGTTGATGGACAGAGTGCAGAACAATGTCATACATTCACCCCAGTACAGAGATCTGGGCCTAAATCCATCGTTTTTTTGCTCACCATGCCATTCCAGTTTGAACCTAGCCATATGCAAATCAGTCTTGACCCTGTGCCCCATGGGAACAGTCCAGCCCAAACTGCCAAGCCAGGTCCTTCCTGGACTGAAAACAAGCATCATTCCCGTCCATTTCAGGAATCGCAGTGACACCCTTTCACTCTCACACTCGTACTTATCCACATTAAGATCTGACAGAGACATGAGAAAAGTTAAAAATATTTATTTTAACTATCGTGCGCTAGAATGCAGGATGTGTGCCACAATAAGTAAGAAGATGCCTAACACAAATACTGTCAGCATAGTAAGTTATCCAAAAATCATAAAAGTAGGTGTCATGTTATTAGCCAGGGTAAACTACCCCCTCCCCTTCTACAGAATCAAGGTGATTATATATCAGAAGATCTCAGCGTGTATGCAGCGGACCCCATACCTTAGCATGCACAGATGAAAGTTCTACATCTCAGGTGTAGTCGTGGTCTCTTCTCGGAAAAATCTCTCTTCAAGTGTGTCTTTGCAGGTTTGTGCATACCTAAAAAACAAAAAGTGCTTGTTCCCAAACAACAGCTGCATTAGTTTGTCTTGTCTAGGTGATAGAGCTTGACCAAAACAGAATTACAAGGTGAATTGTTGTTTGACCTTATTACGGTGTTCAGACTAAATCTCAGGAAATAATGGAACACAAAAACAACTGCAGGTTCTGTGTGAAAGTACAGCATGGCACAATCAAAATACGTTTGTATAGTAACGTGCCCAAAGCAGAGAGCAGCCTGCAACATGCTCATGCTAACAAAGAGAAAACAACAATGGGCCTGCATGGGACATATGACACAGCCCCCTTGTCAGGGTGATAGCGCACAAGGGACAACAGGAATCAGGAGGTAAGCAAAACCAAAGCTTTGGAAATAGAGTGCAGTCGATGTCTCATAGACAAAGGCCATATCAAAAAAAAGAAAAACGTTTTGTGTAACAATGGAATCAATAATCAATCAAAGCATGTTGCCGGGGCCACAATATGGGATGCCAAGTGAAAAGCCAACGATTCCAATAAGAAATCTGAACCTTCTGAGGTAATAATATCACCCTTCCAATTGAGCAGATCAAAAGAACAAATATATTCTTCAGTGGCAGCTGTCGATAAGACCATCATGAGACAACCTGTGTTGATTTCGATTAAACTGAGATCTTGAATACACTATGCCATTGCAAAGGGATAACTTCAGTCCAAAGGCCATACCCCCGGGTTATGAACGAGACGCTTTCCCAAGGAATAGTCCTGGTAATGGGCCACTAAAGGACTCATCAGCAGTTCAAAATCGAGGGCAGCTTGTGTTGGCGTAGCCAGCCAGACATCCAGAGCCCTTTGAAAGGGGCACTGGATGCAATGAAACACAGGTTGCACACAGGTGAAGTAAGCATTGCGAAAGGCTAAACAAAACTCAGCATCCAGAGAGTCCAGAGCCACCACTCCAAAGAGCCGTAGCATGCGATCACGGTACAGCTGCAGCGATGCTTGCCCTGGAAGGACGACAAAGCGAGCATACATTGCTGAATAGCAGGAACAGCACTATAACGCCCAGGAGCTGGAACCAACTGAATAAACTGCAAAAAATTGAATTTATAAAAGCTTGTATTACTCCAAAATTAGTTTGAAACGATGTAACGAGGCCGGAGCCCGCAAGTTTAAAAAATGTGCCAGGTCCATGGTATCAGAAGCTTTAAATATTTAATGTATCAGTTCACCGTTGCGTGTTTAACAATGACTGTATTTCACTGAAGTTCTCGCCACCTGCAATTTGAAGGTTTCGCGAGCTGAAGTGAGAGGCGCTTCTTGTTGAGACAACAATGCTTTGAGTCTGGTTAGCTTATTGAAATCTGTTTTCAAAGTTGGAATAGAAGGCCATAATGAACTACCTACACTCCTATGCACAGAGGAATATAGGACGTTGTTGCAGAAATTGACTGGGAAACGAACACTACATACGCAGACCGCAACAGTCCTGATTATTAAGGACAAGATAGTTTTGGTTCGAAAGTAATGGGAGAGTGGGAATAACTGCCGGAACAGAAGTTTGTTTTAAATAACAAGCCAAATTAGGGGCAGACACATTACAGGTGCCATGAATCTTTACACGTTGACAAACAAGCGAATGACCGGCATTGGAGACACATTCCTCCCATGTGAGAAAAACGTCTCTTTCAGCCGTTGACAACGATACGTAAATGGAAGGGACCATAATTCATGTATGCAGCTGCTCCCAAGGGGTTTGTATCTACCTACTGGGAAGTGTTTCACGCAGGCAGTGAACTGAAAGGTCCAGATGGGCAACAAAATAACGCTGTGTATTAACTAGACGGCTGAAGGTGGTTCCGCTATAATGCAGGGAAGTTGTTCAAGTTTCTTTATATGTAACATGGTGTGACTAGCGTCTTTCATAACCATTGATTGATGTTTATTTGTCAAATTAAAGGGTGAGAACAAAGCGGAAGAATTAAGGTAATGCCAAGGAACACACCTGTTCTTAAGTGTTTGGAGTGTCCAGCTAATTTGCATAATTGTTCCGAGTTGAGTCTGACCTTGATACAAGGCAGATACATCAGTTTGAACAATATCAATAACTATAAGTATGAGATGACAAAGTATTAATACTGTTGTCTACTACAGCAAGCACTTTATCCACATTATCTTGATCTATTTGACATAAACGTACTGCAGCTTCCATTTGCTACAATTTCCAAATTTCATTATAAGCAGCAAAAACAAATCATTTAGAAAAGGGGAGATTTTGGACCCAAAAGGAAGTCAGGCAGATTCATATCTTTGGATAAGAGGAAAGTTGTTGTTTCAATGCAGACAATGTGGAATATTCTAACCATTGTTGGCATAATTTACCCACGCTGTAAGTAGTAACAGTGTTATGATGCATGGATTGTGAATATCGGGGATCAAGTCTATTTGATTTGGACCCAGATGTGGAGTTTAAAAAACGAGCATGACAAACATTAGTGTCTATCGGCCATACTGACCACCCACTTGGAGCCATAACTGAAGAATTAAAAGTACCATTTTGTTTCATACTATTTAGTTGGTCTTCAGTATAATTTGTATAAGATTGCCAATCATCAAAAGGGGGAAAGGATGGAATAGTTGGAGAATTTAATTCTTTAATTTTAGCCAATCCCAGACAAGTAGTCAGTTGGATTGTGTCATTTAGAAAACGTATTTGTGTAGTTATGAGACATGCATGAAATAGAGAATCTATACTTTAGACGTGCTAGGATTTAGTGTCCCAAGTCAATGTTGTCTTTCCAATAATCATAGCCTTTTAGGGCTAGTTCCTCAATGAAGGACGCTGTTCTATAGGTTGGTTTGAGTAAGCATATATGTCTTTGAGGCAGTAGGAACCAATTTAAAATAGTATGAACTCAGGTCTGAAGCATTATAACTGGTGAAATATGTGTACTCTATCTTTTGTATTACTGAGCTACCCTGTGGTGGAGTTGAGCAATGCTCCCATTGAGTATAATTATATTGCGGAAGCTGTGTATGAAAAAAATGATGTCCATAATGTTGGTAACAGAACAATTCAGCATTGTTAGCGAATTTAAATATAACTCCCAAGACTCAAAGACAGTGTAATATTGCAATTCAGAAAACATGGAATTCCCAGTGTCAACATCCAAATCATCCAAATTCAACCCAGGCACTATTACACCACCCATGGAAACTCGGAACATATATGGTATCTGCAGAGTATTCGTAGAACCGAATACATCGAATGGTACTTTATCCCATACAGTTCCATCAGTGACTGGGACCTCTGAAATATTAACAAGGGACTGGTCTCTTTTAATTTTATGTGGGGCGAATGCCCCGTCGATGAGTTCTGCAGCAGAACGTTCTGGGAGGTAATGGCCGTTGATCAAAGGAAAAAAAACAGTCACAAAACCAATCCACATGAACAAAAATACCACTGAAAATACGATCCAGATATATATACTCTGTGGAACCCGATAAGTGCGTTTTAACCAAGAGATGAAAACACACCCCAGGTGATGGATGCAAAACAGAAGACAATGAAGAACTGTCCAAAGAAAAGTTATCTTGATCAATATAGTAACCAGAAGAACTCAGCTGGAATGAAGGAGGCTGTGATTCTGGATGGATACTTGGTTCTTGTACTGCAGAAGGGGCCTCAATTGGAGTATCAGAATAAACAATTTCCATTATGGAGTGTGAAGAAAGTCTAACCTCCAGGTCAACTGAAGACTCAATATCCCCCCTCCTGCAGCCGGAGAAAATCAGCAAGCATGCCGCTCACTGGCTGTAAAGCGACTGTCATATAGATATGCTTTGCCTATATGCTGTGTTATATTAGCATGAGCTTATTAGGAGTTTAAACGCCATTTTACCTTTCTGCTGCTTCTGCACACGACGCATAACTGTTGCTTTGAGCCTAGTAGAGTGTTTTGATTCACACGAGAATAATATGTTGTTACTCTGATATCAGCCTTGCTTGGTGAGCTGTGACTGTACAGTGAGTGCTGAAGCCTTCAAGGATATCTCGACACAGTGGTTGTTGTGAGGGCTGATCTTCGCACCTTCCTAGACATAACATACATGCAGCTGCGGCCAAATTCTGGCTTTAGGCGCGTTTTATATTGCTCTGCACAGAGCATACACACACACTTGATGGTGCTTCGCAGGCAGAGAGCTGGTGGAAAATGATGTGATCCCTTACCACTAGGATCTGAGGTATGGGCTCGCCCTGCTAAAACTCAAAGAGACCTTCTTAGATATAATATAATATACTAGCTAGGGAGGGTGAGAATTAGGTGTTGTTTAACCCTATTCATGTTAGCATTTTAACATGCTTTCACCTTTTGTATTCTATGGACTAGTAACTATGCTGATTACTTTGTTTCTTATAATATGTTTGCTTGTACTAGCTAAGATACTGCGTTTGAGAACACTGCATTAGAAAATAAACATTTCAAATGTGCACGCGTCCTCATTTACTCCTTGTTCTGGATTGAAATGATTGTATAACGAAAGAGTGTTCATGTGTTCCACGTTACCTGAGGTGTACTAAGTCCATGTTCTGGTTTGTCTAAACATTGGGAGTTTGTAATAACCAATGAGACACTGTATCTAGTCTGGTAGGGGATTTTGGGTACTAAGGTGAGTTTTGGCACACCCTAATTCACTGAGGTTCCAAGTCTCTATGCACAGTTCTGTATGAGAACGGAATCCCTGCGACATGGCGCCCGATCGTTGGTGGTCTTATTACATGACACTCGAGTAGTGCAATATTCAGTCCTTAACCCCTTCTCTATTGTTTCCGGTTAACAGTGGTGTCGGACAAACCTACCTATATTTACATAGGTCTTTTCAAGCTTGAATCTTTCTAAAACGGTTTCCTTGAATTACTACCCAGTTGTGCTACAAAGTTTACTTTGTACCTGTATCTTTCTGTGTCGCTATGGCCGTGGTGAAAATTCCGCAGCATAGTCGCATTGCGGTGCGCAATCATTTGCAGAATTATAATGTTCCCGTGGAGGGCATGGCGGTGATCATGGTGGTGATTGCAGAGGTGGCTTACCCTTACGAAATCTTTTTCTCGTGGGTGACCTTCCCAGCTGTGAACGCAAATTCTACTGTGTTCGACACATACACTCCTACTGCTGTGCCTCAGGAATATACTCCATATAGGGCACAGTAAGTTCCTATTGATGCTTGGCAGCACCGCGTTTGGTTTGATGGCGCCCTACCCCACTCTTTGACAGCTCCGAGGTTAGGTCCTTTGTCCATTCCAGATGCAAATTGGCCTGTTTTGGCTGGATTTACACCTCATCCTCAATTCGGCGCATGTTCCGTTGTTGAACTAAGACGACTTCATGTAGTCGCAATTAGCGTGATTAGGTCGTTAGTGCAATACATAACCCGTAATCTCCCGGGCGGGGCCCCAGGAGGTGCGGCGCTTCCTGCGGGACAGGGCGGCATGAAGCTCAGTCCCGTGATGGTCAACGCTGTGATGGGCAAGCGCCCCAAGGATAGGGATGATTTTCCTTTCTGGCTTGCCGAAAAGTTTGACCAGCTGGAAGCAGTATTTCCTAACACGACTCCTGGTGAAAATCACAGGATTCTGACAATTAGCATGCCGAAAGACTTGACCCCAGAAATTGGTGACTGTGAGACATGGGGAAGAACATTTGCGGCAGTCTATGCGAGGTGTTACGGCACTCCGTCTATGACTGTTCTGCCAATGGTCCTTAAGCGTCTTCAGGATGAGCACGGACCTGAGGCTGCTGTTGAATTGGGTATGCGCCTCTGTGGCTCCTTTGATGTAGTTTACGATCTCATACTTGCTAATGTCAAGGGGGATGCGGTGAACTTTCAGGTAGCCAATGCTTTGCAGGCGATTCCCGAGGTTGACAAACCCCGACAGTTAGCACGTATTATTGTGGCGGCTTATAAAACAGTGGGCCGCAATAATAGGGGTCTCAAGCCTTTTTCTACTAAAGAGAAAAAACAACCCTAAGGGCAGAAGTCAGAAACTGACGAACAACCCAAGACCAAAAAACAAAATTGGCCGAAAAAACAAAAACAGGGAAAGCAACAACAAAAGAGACAGGAGTCTCGTCCTGCGTCTCCATTGACTGCGCCCACAGAACATGTTTATGACTTGCGCGATCGCGCGACGATAAAATCACCTGATCATTTTCAGGTTTCTGATCATCGCTCTCCTCGTTCTTTTCAGGAGTCATCGGCCGGTGGTGGAGGAGGAGGAGGCAGAGGTCGGGGTGGCCAGCAAGGACGCGACCAGCCCCGCCCAAAAGCTGGTAAAGGCAAGCAGGACGATTCTACACCGAAAAGACCCCAGTTTCAGAAAAAGAAAGTCGCCGCTTTAACAGCAAGATATGCCACAGATAGTGAGAACGCAGCTTCGGAATCAGACATGGGCTCTGACCTTGCTGGACAGCGCGGCGGAGATCACCATTGTACGAGAGGCCCTGCGTCCACTACTGAAGGTGACAGCGACTGATCGTTATGTTGTTGTGGAGACAGCTGACACCAGAGTAGCTCCCCCTGATAGACTTTATGAAATAGTCTTGTTCATTGAAGGTGACATACAGCGTACCATAAAAGGGGTATTTTGGGAAAATCTTACAACTACCTATGACATTTTGCTGGCGGAAGCTGACTGGCCCCCACCTTTTGTTCTCGCAGCTCCAAGAGGGGAGGAGGTAATCCTCCCTAGTTTCGCGCACACGGTCTAAAAGGAGCATGCGCTGAATTTTGCAGAAGAGTGGGCTAGAGCCCTTGCGCCGGCTCTGTACCGTACACACTGTGGTTGGGATACATTTTCCCAACACCACGAAATACCATTCCGGTCTCAGCCACAGCCTCAACCTCAATATCCCATTAGACGTGAAGCTAAGGCTTCCGTTGCGGAAATCCTTGAACAATTGGAATATCAAGGAGTGATTGAAACATGTGTGTCACCAATGAATAACCCTCTTTTTACTGTGACCAAGCCTGACGGATCATATCGTTTGGTATTGGATTACCGGCATTTAAACTCGCATTGCCGTACCTGTGCAGTACAGAATACTCACGGCTCTGTCTTAGTGGATGGTCTTGTGCGCAAGCGGTTTAAAACCACGCTTGACATTTCCAACGGTTTTTATGCCCGCCATTTGGATGGTCTAAGTTCCCAATGGACCAGCTTTACATGTGGCGGCGTACAAAAACAATTTCGACGTTTACCGATGCGCTATAAGAATAGTCCTGGCGTATTTGCTGCCCGCATAGTCTCTCTCTTGGAGAGAATCGACCCTGATGCATTCTCGTATGTGGATGACATTTATCTCACAGACGACGAACTTTGGGAGCATCTGTGTCCAGTTGACCGCATAATTTGTAGCTTTGCTGACTTCGGTTACAAATTCAACTTTGCAAAGTCGCACATTGCAGAGTACACAGTGTTGTTCCTGGGCTATGAGCTCAACAATGAAGGAAGAGGATTAGCTCCTCACTTCTTGGAGAAATGCGCACAATTGCGCGCTCCAACAACTCCGAAAAAATTAGTCTTTGCTGGGATTTTTGAATTTCGGGAGGACATACATTTCGGAATATGCCCAGCGTATCAAGCCTTTGTATGCTTTGATACAACCTACTTTCACCAAATCGTGCTGGCTGCCAGAACATTCAGCTATACTGCAATCTTTGCAGGCTGATCTGCTCGCTTCCAAATACTTACTGACTCGTGATAACCACACCAACCTGGTGATAAGAATTGTCCCTGGGGCGGTGGGTTTAACTTACCTTACTTTTAACGAAGGAGACACAGTACCTATTGCCTACAAATCACACTTGTACACTTCGGCTGAAATGCGATTTTCTACTGTGGAGAAAGTTTTGACAGCTGTACAGATGGCGATTCTTAAGGAACGTGCTCTGTCACAGGGAAAACGCATGTTGGTTGTTACCCCGTGTCCTGCTTTGGAGGCAGTTACGAAGGCCAGTGTACCAAATTCTAAAGCTTTGCACCCTCGGTGGATACAATTGGCTGCTTCAATGACGTCTCCGGATGTCACATTTATTTTTGATGCCTCCTTGCGGTCGCAGGAGTTTTTGCAGTATGAATTCGTTCATCCTGCACCTTTGGCTATGCGGCCTTTGGAGGATTTCCATTGCATCATATACACTGATGGTTCGGCGCAGGTTGCGCATGGTTCTAAACACGCCTACATTTCCGCATGCGCCATTGTGGTAGGTGCCATGGTGAACGATGAGTTCAAGTCCAGAGTTGTGCACCCGCAGACTCTAGGGGACTACACCGCACAATTGGCAGAGCTTCGTGCTCTGATGCTTGCATTGGAGTACGCTGATCCTAGTGTGACGACTCTTATTGTAAGTATTTCTTACTACTGTGTCCGGTCTTACAATGAGAACTTATTCTTTTGGATTCAGAATGATTTTCGTGATTCCAAGGGTAGCACAATAAAACATAAAATGATCTGGGTCCGAGTGGCTGAGCTTAAAGAGCAGTTGCCACTCGTGTTTGTAATTCATACTCTTGGTCATCAGCGCGTTGGAGTCCACGCTCTTGGCAACTCGCTTGCTGATGAGGCAGCGAAATCAGCAGTATCGACATATTTAGTTGCAGCAGTTACACGGTCCAAAAGTAAGATTGATGATGATATATTGGCGGCTGTCGCTGCCACTGAGAAGGGAAGTAAATATCCTAAAGGATTCCCTTTGAAGTACACATACCACTTAAGTGCCGAAAAGGTTCCTTATGTGAAAATACCTGACGTTGTGGAGAGATTGATTCCCAACTCGGATCGCAGAAATACATTGATCACAGCAGCCCATGAAGGTGTTGCGTCTGCGCATGCGGGCGTTTCTGCCACTGTGTCTCAATTACAAAGACGTTTTTGGTGGCGGGGACTTTACAAACAGACGCGTGATTATGTCCTTCAATGAGACATATGCCAGCAGATTAAGCCTTTAACTGCTGCGCGTCCGCCCCAAACACAGTTGTTCATTTCTAATAAACCACTAGGTTGTGTTTATTTAGATCACTGCGGTCCTTTTTCTTCTGATACTGCATATAAGTACGTCTTAGTCGCAGTTGTTTCATGCACACGCTTTGTATGGGTGTGGTCTCACCACAGCGCTGATTCACGGACTGTCATAAGGGATTTGGCTGTCTTTGTAGGGATTTTTGCCTGTGGTACCTTCCATTCGGATCAGGGTCCTGCTTTCGCCTCTAAGGCGTATAAGGATGCCATCTCTTCGTTGGGGGTCCAAGTCAAGTTTTCGTCTCCATACAGGCCTGAGGGCAACAGTGTAGTGGAACGAATGAACCGTGACTTAAAGCAATCATTGACAGCACGAGTTATATGCACTGGCAGGAACTGGCTGGCCCATCTCAATGGCGTGCAGCGTGCTCGTAATAATCTCCCTAGAAGGTCTCTGGGCGGGCGGACCCCATACGAAATGCTCTTTGGTATCAAGATGTATGTACCGGACCTTGACGGTCTAGACTCGGTGGCTGTTGCTGCCTCCTTTGACATAGATGAACATTGCAATGTTTTACAGGATCTACAAAAGACAAGAGACAGTCTTGCAAAGGAACATTTGCCCTCCACTTCGGATGATGCATTGCAGATCCCGGTAGTTGGCTGGCTACCCCAAGTTGGAGATTTGGTTCGGGAGAAGATCGAAAACAAGAAAGAGTTTGGTCCCTCTTACCGTGCTCCAGTTCCTGTGCTTGGTGTGAAGGGCACAAGAACAGTCATTTTACCACCACTTCCAGGTCGTAAAGAAAACAGGTATATCTCCATTGACAATGTCAAGATACACAGAGTGGTCGATTCTTCTTAGTATGACACCGGCAGTCTCCTCTCCTTCGATTGTGAGAAATTCTGTTTTGGCCACTGCTTCGAATCCTGAGCCGGAGGTGGCCCTCGAGATGCCTGCAATTTCCAGTCCTTTATTGAGTACATTGCCTGGTACTAAACTTGATGAAACTGACTACACTTACCCAACTGACTTATCGATGCCTGATTTGCAAACATGTTTGGCCACAGAATCCAGATTTTCATTTTACACTGTTTCACACACATCAGGAAAGCCCTCATGGATTGCAGTCTTTACAAGTTTATTTAAGAAACATTTTTTGATACCCCCTTGGACATATATTTGGCTGGTGCTTTTTTTGATTTACCTTTTTATGTCAATTGGTTTTAAGTTTTATTTTTTCCGATTTGTCAATGGACACTATGTCGAAGAGAGAACATGCATTCGACATCTAAATGGAACATTGGTGTAGTGTGTTTATCTAGGTACCTGAATCAATATTCCTATTCTTTGCCTTTGCCTGGTTATAAATCAATAATATCCCTACAATGGCATAGAAACCCTTTTCATAATTCAGTCATAGCGCATGCTGTCACATTAAGCAAGCCTATTCCTCCAGCCCCCTAGAAAGCACACCGAGTTCTTAAACAAATCCAAGCCTCCAGCAACCTGGGAAATCCCTGCTGCTTTGTTTTGATTTCGTCCAAGAACTCCTGTAAAGCACTGTAAGAACGACCAGTTCTTAGTGACATCTTTATTGACGTCTTATGTCCATCCTTACGTCAAACCCGGCACCTTTCAGGTATAAATATACCAACGTTGCCTTAAGCAAACACACGGTGGTGATGAATCTGGAGCAGCTACTACTTGCCCGAGAGCCCAGCTGATGCGAGAGCCCACGGACGCTGCCCCTCCCTTTTGACGCGCTGAGAAAGACGCTGTATTTTCTCCTGCCGAGAAATCCAGCCTCCGGCGTTTCCAGCTTACCTTTGCGGGTGACTGGGATACAGAGTCCTGAGAGAGAGATACCAGCCCTCCTGCCTTCTATTACCCAGGTACTGAACTGACTAAACCCTTACAGAGAATTCTTGAGTCATATTCTTGGCAAAACAAACTTAACTTAAACTGCTACTTACTTACTCCTTCCCACGTATTAGGCTTAGGTCAGGTACACCGGGGTAGGCGTAGTTAGAAGCACCAGTTGAGTACGATTAGTCAATGTATATATGTATGTATCTATTTTATCCATTTTAAAGTATCATATGGCTAAGAAACCATATCCATGCTTTTACAGTATTATTTCATAATCCTGCTTTTACTGTATGCACTTTACTTTACTACAAGTATTGCAATTGTAGCAATTCATTTCTCTTGTATGAGGAAAGAGACTGCTCAATAAATAACACCTTTTATTGAAAACACCCGTCTCTCTTTTTCTCTGCAATCTGGTAACACTAAGTACGCACTTATTGACTGAGTGAAATAACTGCCTTTTGTTTTCCCACGACTCTAGAGATACACTCTTATTCAGGGAGAGCAAAGTTGTCATGTTTTATGGTTGTCAGAAACTAAATCCCTTCTTGTCTATCCAGGGAGGTTAAACTCCTCCTCGCTTATTCGAGAAAGTTTCTAGTGAACTCTGAGCTAGCTGGCAAAAACTTAAGTCTAATATAGTCAGTAGAGACCTAGATAACCTCAGTCCTACGTCTACACTACTGAAGATATTACTCCAATGCGCAGAGCCTATTGGGACTATAGGAACTACACTACATGGCGCCCAACGTTTGGTAAGGCGATAAATCTAACGCAAGACATTAGAGTAACTCAGTCGTGCTTTTTCACACAGACCCTTTCTCCCGTAATACTCCAAAGACGTCTGGAGTGGGTCAAAGGTTAAAATCCACCGAAACTTACTAGGAGGAGACTTCTATGTATAGTTTTTGGTTTATTCAACGTTGAATGATACAGTGTTCCAAAATATTGTGCACCTAATCCTTGTTTCCTTGAAACTTGATCTGCAAACAAAACCTTTCTGCCAGTAAAATGGGGGAAAGTGAAGAAGAGAGGGAGACAGCTAGAATAGCAGCTCAACTCCAAGCGGATGACACAAGTCTCCTGCAGACCGACCCGGATGCAATAATCATCCCGGTCAACATAAGAAAAACTATAACTCTTAAACTTATAGAAAATGGACTGACATCGAGAGGTGGTACAGTCATATTCATAATTGAGGCACATGAATATCGGCAGACAGAGGTATTCTATTCAAGGATAAACTTTCCAGCAGTAAACGCTGTCACACACGAGTTCCACTATTACAAAATAGAGGAACCTCCGGATGACTACACTCCGTTCGAGGAGGTGGAAATCCCATTAAAATACCAAGAGCACCTGCTCTGGTTTAAAGGCGTCCTAAAACATAATAATCGCATCACCAGGCTCGGTCCGCTAGGTAGACCAGGAGCGACGTGGCCGGTTCTAGCCAGCTACACACCACATCCTGACATTACTAAAATGTCAAACGAAGAACTCTTAGTTAAAATAAAAGAATTAACACAGGCATATAGAGACTTGGTTCAATTTGCAACTGAGGATATAACTTTCCTCCAGAAACTGAAAGAAAAAAGATTCCAATCCATGGGAGGTCTCCTCGGCGGAGAGAAAGATCTCCGGACCAAGGACACAAGTCTCCCCAGAGGGAGCCCTCTGAGAAAAGATACAACCTTAGAAATAGGGATAATCTAAAGAAACCTGATAGATATCAAGATATTGATACACGTCCTTCTCGATCTTTTCAGACTTTCTTGCAGAAATCGGAAAGAAGAGGACGGTCAGAACAAAGGGAAGAGCACGTCAAGTCCAAAGACAAGGAACATGCTCATCAAAGTAAAAAATTACAATTTCCAAAAAAGAAGGTAGCCAGCATTAAAGTAATCAAACATGCCGAGGATCCTGAGGACACAGCTGAAAAACGGAGAGTGGGCTCAGACAATGCTAGACAGCGCAGCAGAAGTGAGCATAGCTCGCAAGATCCTGATGAATCATCTGGAGGCAGTGGACACGAATGAATACATTCAGGTGGAAACTGCAGATACCAGAGTTAGCAAAACCTCATAAAATATACGAAATAACATTACGTATAGAGGGAGATAAGACTAGGAAAATAAGGGGTCTATTTTGGGATAACCTCTCCAAAGGCTATGATATCCTTTTAGCTGAAAAAGACTGGCCACCGGAGTTTGTCAGGGAGTGCCCTCATGGCGAAGAAATGATTATGCCTACCCTCTCAAATCACATTCCAATTCATAAAAAATATACACTTGCAAGAAAGTGGGCAGTAGCCCAAGCTCCTGCATTATATAAAAACCATGTTGGATGGGATGAGGACTCTCCTCCTCACAAAATCCAGTTGAAATCTCAACCAACTGCACAGAGGCAGTACCCAATTAAGCAAGAAGCTTAAAAACAGGTCAGGGAGATCTTAGATCAACTTGAATACCAGGGGGTGATTGAAACATGCACCTCACAAATAAACAATCCTTTGTTTCCTGTCTCCAAACCAGACGAGTCATATCGTCTAGTTTTGTACTACAGACACTTTAACTCATGTTGCAAAACTTTTGCAGTACAAAACTCACATAGTGCAGCACTAATGAATAACATCGTGCGCAAAAAATACAAAACAACATTAGACATCTCTAATTGATTCTTTTGTCAAAACATAGCACCGGAAAGCAGGTATTTGACCGCTTTCTCAATAATGGGCTCGCAGAAAAAATCTGTCGACTCCCACAGGGGTTCAAGAACAGCCCAGGATTATTCTCAGCAAGAGTAACAGAGTTACTACAAATTTATGATGATGAGGCATTATCTTATGTCGATGACATCTATCTAACTGATGATGACTTGGATACTCACTTGAAAAGAGTGAACACCATAATACTTGGGTTCGCAGCAGAGGGTTACAAATTCAACTTTAAAAAGTCACGAATTGCCCATCTAACTGTCCTGTTTTTAGGATATGAATTATCAAGTGAAGGTAAAAGCCTGGCAGACAATTTCTTAGAGAAATGCGCTGTAATCCAAGCACCAAGAACGCTGAAAAACTTACAATCAATTCTAGGTTTCCTGAATTTCGGAAGAACTTACATTCTAAATTATGCAGAGAGGGTTAAACCCCTCTATGAACTAATAAAACCAGATTTTAAAACAATCAATTGGATTTAAAAACACACAGAGATTTTGAGATTATTGCAAACAGACATGTTAGCTAAAACAAAATTGCAAACACGCGATAACACACGCAACCTTGTGATCCGGGTCATCCCAGGAAGATGCGGATTCACATACCTAACCTCTAATGAGGGAGAAAAGGTACCAATAGCATACAAATCACACTTGTACTCACAAGCTGAAAAAACTTTCAGCATTAAGGAAAATATTGTTCATTCGGTTCAAACAGCTGTAGCAAGATAGAGAGACCAAGCCGATGGTAGACAGATTACTGTTATAACAGCAGAATCAGCTTTTGAGGCATTAACAAGCCCATGTAATTTACCTACCGTGGCATTAAATCCAAAGTGGATACAATGGGAAAATTCTCTTGCTACAGACAAAGTGAAATACTATTTTGACCCGGAAATGAAAAAAATGAAAAATCTAGAATATGAAAGAGAATATCCTCTGCCAATCGACATTCTGCCCATACGACAGTACGGCTGTGTAATATATACAGACGGATATGCACAACCCTCAGTTTGGGGAAAACAAGTCTATAACGCCACATGCGAAATTGTTAAAAACGTGTGGCGCGGAGGTGAATTGAGACCTCTGGTAACAATATCACACTCTGTAGAGAACAATTCAGAACAACAAACTGAAATAATAGCGTTAAAAATGGCGCTAGATATTGCCGATCGCGAATTCCCGACACTAATAGTGTGCGATTCGTATTACTGCGTCAAATCATACAATAACGACTTGCAGAAATGGGTTCAAAACGGTTACAAAGATGACACAGGTGCCACAATAAAGCAAAAATCGCTTTGGGAACAAGCAGTTCTTTTACAAAAAGAACTACCAAAGACTCACGTGATACATACACGGAGTCATCAGCGTGATGGCGTTCACGTTTCAGGAAATTCATTGGCTGAGACAGCCACTGCGGAAGCAACTAAACCGGCTTCCGTAGCTACAAGAAAGCGTTCAGGAAAATACATAGACGGGGAAACGATGCTGGCGGTGAAAACTTCATCAAAAGGCGACTGTGCAGCGCTACCTATCAACTATCCGCTCAATTATACATACATAATCAATGCAAACTCTGTTCCTTTTGCTCAAATCCCTGGAGTGGGGGATAGGGTAATTCCAAACAGGAACAGGAGAGGCTTCTTAATACAAGAAGCACATATGGGATTAGGACTAAGGCATCAGAAGATCAAGGAATCTCTGACAGAATTACAATCAGAATACTGGTGGCCGGGAATGAGCGTGGATAATCACGAATTCGCAAAAAATTGTGAAAACTGAAACAGAGATCGCAGTGGCGAACCGGCCAACATAGTGCCAGAACACCTAATAGAAAGCATAAGGCGATCTATACGCATGATTAAACAGGAAACATGCGTCCCAATGTATATTATTTAAGACTAGATTCACTTAAAATGTAGACCCCAGCTCTCGGCTGACGCCAGAACTGTTATAAAAAGATTTGCGAGTCTATATCAGCACATACGCAATTGGCTTGTTACACTCTGACCAGGGTCCTACTTTTTGCTCACGAGCTTAGAGGAAGACCGTGACCAGAATGGGCATTGCATTGCGGTAATCTTGTCACTTCCTTCCTGAGGGAAACGGGATGGTGGAAAGAAAAAATTGAGACATATAGCAATCTATAACGGCAAAGGTATTAGGTTCGGGGGTTGGGTGGGTCAAACATTTAACAAGTGTCCAACGTAGTCTTAATAATCTGCCAAGAAATTCTCTAAAAGGTTTCAGTCCGTACGAACTATTGTTCGGGACTAGAATGCATATCCAGGACCTCGATAGTCAAACTTCAGTGGTAGAAGGAAAATGCTTTGATATCAAAGATCGTTTGGCTATTTTACAGGAATTAAATGAAACAAGAAAAGACCTGAGCAACATAAAGTTAAAACAGCAGCCAACAGCCACTGAAGAAAAACCACCTGTCCCAGCAAGGCCTGTCTGGATTCCAAAGATTGGGGATCTGGTCAGAGAGAAAATCGCGGTGAAGAAGGAATTTGGGCCTTCTTACAGAAAAGCAGTACCTGTCTTATCTGTCAACGGAACAAGATCAGTTGTACTACCGCCCCTTGCTAGTAAAAAGGAGAACCGAGTTGTATCCATCGACCTGGTTAAACCACAATCATGTGGCCAATAATAAGTAGTAGGCCAAGTGGACTCCCAAGAAATAGCAGAACACCAAAGTTTGCTACAAATCAAGAGGTTCAAACTGAGAGACTAATCACATTTGATAAACCTACAGTGAGTCAACAAGGACTATGCGACAAAGCCATGGAACGTATGCCTCTTGAAACCCAAATTGCAACAATTCGTCAAGAAACACCTGTCTACTACGATGTAGCCACAGACTGTGTTAATGAAACAAAGAAATTCCAAAAGCAAAGAAAAATCCAGAAGCAATTCAAACAATTGACAGAACTGCATCAGGCTACTTCATCAATTTCGATGACTTTTCTGAGGATCCAAGCGAACCTGAAGAACAGCCAACAAAAAAAACTTTTAAAGACAAAGCGAAAGAACTCTTTCATCAACTACAATCAATCAATCAATCAATCAAAGGCATTTATAGAGCGCACTACTTACCCGTAGGGTCTCAAGGCGCTTGGGGGGGGGTGCCGTTACTGCTCGAATAGCCAGGTCTTCAGCTTCTTCCTGAAGGAAAGGTGGTCTTGGGTCAGGCGCAGGTCGGTCGGGAGGGAGTTCCAGGTCTTGGCGGCGAGGTAGGAGAAGGACCTTCCTCCTGTTGTCGCTCTTCGGATGCGGGGGACGGCGGCGAGGGCGTGGCTGGCTGATCGGATGTGGCGTTTCGGAGCGTAGAAGTTGATTCGGTTGTTGAGGTAGCTCGGGCCTTGGTCGTGTAGGGCTTTGTGTGCGTTGGTGAGGAGACGGAAGGTGATTCTTTTGTTGACGGGGAGCCAGTGCAGGTCTCTCAGATGTCCGGAGATGTGACTGTTGCGAGGGATGTCGAGGATGAGTCTGGCTGAGGCGTTCTGGATCCGCTGGAGTCTCTTCTGGAGCTTGGCGGTGGTACCGGCGTAGAGGGCGTTGCCGTAGTCCAGTCGGCTGGTGACGAGGGCCTGGGTGACGGTCTTCCTGGTCTCGGTGGGGATCCACCAGAAGATCTTCCGTAACATGCGCAGGATGTTGAAGCATGATGAGGAGACGGCGTTGACTTGTCTGGTCATGGAGAGCGAGGAGTCCAGGATGAAGCCCAGGTTGCGTGCGTGGTCTGTCGGTTTGGGTGCGGTGCCCAGGGCGGGGGGCCACCAGGAGTCGTCCCAGGCGGAGGGCGAGGAGCCCAGGATGAGAACCTCCGTCTTGTCTGAGTTCAGTTTCAGGCGGCTGGTCGTCATCCACTCGGCTACATCTTTCATCCCTTCGTGCAGGTTGGCTCTGGCGGCGGCGGGGTCGTTGGTCAGGGACAGGATCAGCTGGGTGTCGTCGGCGTAGGAGATTATGTTGAGGTTGTGTTGGCGTGCGATGGCCGCGAGGGGGCTCATGTAGATGTTGAAGAGGGTGGGGCTCAGAGATGATCCTTGTGGGACGCCGCAGATGACTTCGGTGGCCTCTGACTTGTACGGTGGTAGGCGGACTCTCTGCGTTCTTCCGTCGAGGAAGGAGATGATCCAATCCAGTGCCTTCTCCTGGATTCCGACGTTGCTGAGGCGATGTACTAGGGTGCGGTGGCAGACCGTGTCGAATGCCGCGGAGAGGTCTAGGAGGATGAGGGCCGCTGTGTCTCCGTTGTCCATCAGGGCTCGGATGTCGTCGGGGGCAGCGATGAGGGCGGTCTCGGTGCTGTGGTTGGCTCGGAAGCCAGACTGTGAGGGGTCGAGGGATCCATTCGTCTCGAGGAAGGCGGCAAGCTGTTTGTTGACGGTCTTCTCGATGACTTTTGCTGGAAACGGGAGAAGCGAGATGGGGCGGTAGTTCTTGAGGTCGGTGGGGTCGCTTTGGGTTTCTTGAGTAGAGCGTTGAGTTCGGCGTGCTTCCAGCTCTCGGGGAAGGTGGCGGAGTCAAAGGAGGTGTTGATAATGTCCCATAGGTGGGGTGCGATGATAGCGTCGGCTTTGTTGAAGACGTGGTGAGGGCAGGGGTCGGTCGGAGATCCGGAGTGGACGGAGTTCATCATGCGGATCGTGTCTTCGGTGCTGATCGGGGTCCAGGCGCGGAGGGTGGTGGTGGGTGGCGTTGCTGCGGTGGTGGCGTGCGTCGGTTGGCTGCTGAAGCTGTTGTGTATGTCCGCGATCTTGTTGTGGAAGTAGGCGGCGAGGGAGTTGCAGAGGTCTTGCGATGGGGTGATGTCGTTGTTTCCTGCGCTGGGGTTGGAGAGCTCTTTCACGATGTTAAAGAGTTCCTTGCAGTTGTGTGCGTTGTTGTCCAGTCGGTCCTTGAATGCAGTTTTCTTGGCGGTGCGGATCAGTTGGTGGTGCTTCCGGGTGGCGAGCTTGAGGGTGGTCATGTTGTTCGGTGTAGGTTCCCTTCTCCAGACTTTCTCGAGGGCTCGGCAGTTCTTCTTGGAGCTCTTGAGTTCGTCGGTGAACCATGGTGCTTTCTTGCTGCCGGGTCTGCTGGGCGGGGTCCTCAGAGGGGCGAGTTCGTCTGCGCAGTTGTTGATCCACTTCGTGAGGTTGTTGGCGGCCTGGCTGGGGTTCGCTGAGCTGGCAGGTGGGTGCTGGCTCAGGGAGTCGGCGAGTTGGTCGGCTGTGATCTTGTTCCAGCTTCTTCAAGCAACCTGTTGCTGGTGGTGGTGGGTCGTCGTTCTTTTGAAGGTGAAGTGGACGCAGCTGTGGTCCGTCCAGTGGAGTCCTGTGGCGTGGCTGAAGACGATGTCTGTGCTGGATGAGAAGACGGCGTCGAGTGTGTGTCCGGCGAGGTGGGTGGGGGTGGACACCAGCTGCTTGAGTCCAAGGGTGGCGAGGTTGTCGAGCAGGGTGCTGGTGTTGCGGTCGTTGTTGTTCTCCAGGTGGAAGTTGAGGTCCCCCAGGAGGATGTAGTCAGCGGAGCGGAGGGCGTGCGGGCTGATGAAGTCGGCGATGTCCTCGCTGAATTGAGTGCGTGGTCCCGGGGGTCGGTATATCAGGGTGCCTCTGAGGGTGGTCTTCGGGTCGGTGTGGATCTGGAAATGCAGGTGTTCGGCGGTGGTTAGGGTGTCGTCGGTGCTGGTCGTGATGCGGACGGTGTTCTTGTGGATGATGGCGATGCCTCCTCCCGTCTGGTTGGCGGTGCGGTCCCTCCGGGTGATCTTGTAGCCCTCTGGGATGGCGATGGCGATGTCGGGCGCTGAAGAGGCGTTCATCCAGGTCTCCGTGAGGAAGGCAACGTCCGGGGCTGCGGTGTCTAGGAGGTTCCAGAGTTCGATGGCGTGTCTGTGGACGGAGCGGGTGTTGAGCAGGATGCACTTGAGGTGGTTGCTGCTGGTGTTAGGCTTGGCCGGTGCCGGTGGCGGGCAGGTCCGGATGCAGGTGAATTTGCAGGCGTGGCAGCTGAAGGGTCCGTGGGTGTGCTTCGGAGTAGCTCGGTAGCATCCCTGGGTCCCGCCGGTGTTGAGAGCGATGAGTTCGGCGGCGTTGTAGGTTCGTCGGGTCGGCTTCCGTCGGTGGGGGCCAGGGGTCCTGGCACTGGGCGCGGTCCAGGCGCGGACGGGCGCAGACGGGCTTACCTTTGGCGCGCCTTCGGCGCACAATCGGCGCACCCGCTGCGCGTGACCGCTGCGCGTTCGCACAGTCGCCATATATGGCGAAGTGCGCGGGGGGGCGGAGCAGCTGGGAGGCGGGAGCGGGGAGGGTACAGAAGGAAAAGGGGCGGGGTTAGCGGCGGTGGCGGGAAGCAGGGAGGGAGTACGAAGGGCGGCAAGACAACAGGGCAAACAGGAGGGAAAACGCAATTACGATCACAAAATTACAGAACAGGCACTAAGGAAAGGCAAAAACAAAAACAATAACAAAAACTAAACCAGCAGGCGAGCACGGACCACGCCGCTCGAAGGAACGCTACAAGAAACCTATCTGATTTCCCCATGGATTGAATTTTGGGTGGTGCTAGGTGTACTTTTCCTCCTGCTTTGGCTCATCATGGTACTATGCTTGGGACACTTCATTGAAGGAAAATATGTTACAATGGACACAGCATGCCAGAATATCAACCTGGTCCTAAAACCACACAAGTCTTCACACATCGAGAAAAGAGAACGTTCTTCAGTAAACTTCACAGCCAATCCGATACCCGGTGGGGTAGCTTGGGACAAAACAGATTACGATATATATGGCCCGGTCGAGCTCTTGAAGTATCCTCATCAATTTAAGGTTTCATTAAGTGACTTTGTAAAACCGAGTACATTCTCTGATGATTGGGATTTTGAAAGTATTAATGATATGATGTCAGACTAAGTTATGTCAGCAACATTTAAAGAACATGATTATTTATAAGGTTCATCAAATTATGAACAGATGTACTGCTACAACCACTATGCTAACCATTATTTGCATAAATCTGCTCAACCTAGAAATGTTTTAAATTATAATCAATGGGAACATTGTGCAACTCCACCAAAAGGTAGTTCAAAAACATTTTATGAGAAATTCCCATACTTCTCAGGGTTTAACACAAGTGAAGCATAAACATTTTATTTCAAACTGTTAAATAAGACAGGAATGAAAACCATGCTGACAAACACAAAATTAATCTATTCAGAAACATTTTTTGAAAACATGAACACATTTGGTTTTGATTTTTGGAATAAAAACATTGAAACGAAAACGATCTGGGGTACCAGAGACTGGCAAGTCCAAGGTATAGAATCATTATTCATAGCCTGCTTAATCCCAGAACAAATTATATTCTTGAATGACACAATTCAACAAACAACCTGTCTTGGCCTAGCCAAAATTAAAGACTTAAACAAACCGTCTATTCCAAAGCCAACACCTGACAGTAATAGCACTACAGAGGTTGAGATAGACGTATCCCATATTTTAAACCAAAACAGAACACATCCTGATTGGAAAGAATGGTTGATCTGGCCCACAGATACAAATAACTGTCAAGATAGATTCCTGAACAAAATACAGGGGTTCAAATTGACCAGGCCAGACCCTAGATACTCCCAGAGACAACATCCAGGGATAATAACAACATACAGTGGAGGAAAACTCTGCCTCGAATGGCTACAGACATCCACACTGGCAGAAATTAAGCAACACTTAACTTTACTTAAAGAAGGTGCTGACTTGCGTGATTTCATTATGGGACCACGCAAACAGCGTCAAAAACGTTTCATAGCGGCCTCTATATATGCAGCTTATAACGAAGCTTGGAAAGTAACTCAAATTGAAACAGCAGAGAAAATACGGGAAATTGACCGTATTAATTTGGAAAAATCACTTTCTGTTGTGGACAATGGGTTAATGACTCTGTCTTCCAGAATATATTCACTGGACAGTATTGTATCATCTGCAATCGATATAATAGAGCAGGACTTACTAATGTTACAACATGGTCAGTCCCAATTGCGTTCTATTGTACAGCTTGGCTGGACGTTACAAAATCTGCGTTCAGACTACGTGCTTTGGCGTTTAATCAACACAACGTCACTGTTCTCTATCTTTAACCTTACTGATATACAAATCAGCTTGGCACAAAAAGGAGCAGAATATACAATTCTGAGCATTGAAAAACTTGAGAGATTACCATTGACAATGTCAGAACGACCTGTCACTGAATGGATAATACACGGAATCATAACTATTCCGATAACAACTTTCCAATTTCGATACTGCCAAAAGTATATACAGGCAGGCCAGTATGAAAGGTTGGGTAAAGGATACATTAAGTCATCATGGAAATTACCTTACACACACACGTTATAGTGAAAAAGGACAGAATGTATTTCTTAGTGGTGATAATTGTGAAAAATCACTAAGTGGTATACTTCTGTTTCAGGGTATAGATTTACATGGGGCCTATGAGGGGACTTCAAATAACCTTTCATGTCACCAGCTTGGCACACCTGCAACTCGAATAGAGCCATTCTTTAGACGGCTTTCTAACGGGAGCTACATTCTAATTGTGGACCACAGATGTTTTGGCTTGGTGCCAGGAAAAGCTTATCTCGTAAGCGTTTCGTCCATGGTCACTTGTTGTATGCAAGTATTGTATCCGAACGACACTCCAGACAGGGAGGGTAGAATTTGGCCCAGTCTGAAAATCTCTTCTATTCGAATTGATACTTTAAGCAGAATGAAGTCTGTTCTTCTACAGACGCCTGTGCCCTTGACGTCATCGAAAGAAACGTATGATCTCCAAGTTGCAGGGACAACGACAGAGATACATGCATTATTATCAACTAATTGCCCCCTACACTTCGCAAAAATGCTAAACGAAATCCTAAACATTTCTGATACGAGTGGTATCGCGAGTGTATTTAAGTCAATTTTTTCGGGACTGTTGACACCTTTCAAAGCAGTCCTGGGCATTTTTCCTAATTTTGTCCATTCGATCTTTGGTGGCCTTCCACTCCTGTTAGGACTCGTAGCAGGCATTTTATTTTTTATTCTCCTGCTTCGTTATGGCAAGCCAAAACGCGGACAAGACTCCGGCAACAATGGAAGAAACGACCCTAGCTATATGCTATCGGGACCGCATAACTAAAGTCCTTGGATTAGCCCGGCTAAGAGATCTGAATATGACCTGGTTTCTTTCATTCAGACCCATCTGGCAGAATTGTATCTTACCTGTGTTAAGATGTATGCTGTGCGGAGAAGAATGCGTGTTGGACGTCTGTCTTACACTACAATCAGAAGTACCATTGGATACGGATACTTTGCTAAGTCCTGTAAAGGCTCATGCATCGTGTTGTCCCCAGCGGTTACCCATCCTGATGACGGCATTCGTGGAAACTTCACCACTGCGATTAAAGGGTAGTGAAGTACAAGATGAGAGGAGCATTAACCAGGTACGACCTTCTGTGAGCAATGCTGATCAAAACATAATTGAAAGCAATCATGCTCACGACTGCATGGTAGCGACATTTTCCAACTTGGTCGAACTTTCACCTGAAGCGGTAAACTGCTTTTTTGAAAGTCTGTCTGAAATGATGTTTTCCCCCGAACAAAAAGAATAACTTTAAGCATACGAGCACACAGCGTTCCCTGAACTCTGAATTTGGCCTTCAGCTTTGAAAAAAAAAGCTTCTGGAAATATTTGGAACTGTTTTGACTTTTCCCCTGAAAAACGAAATTATTTTTCCTCGATTCCAAAATATTTACCTTTTTTTTTTGGCACTCATCCTCTGCTTAAAGTAGAACTATTCTTAGAGAACAGAGCTTTTATTTTTAGGAACTCTAGAGACAATATATTACCTCAGCCTCTAGCATGTTTACAAATAACTGTATTTAAATGTGATGGAATGATCTCGCACTTTTCTTCTCTGTATTAAGAGACATTTCATGTGTAATTTTCGCAAATCATTCTTGCTGATATATATGTGCATCCTTTTAATGAATGATTACACTGCTTGAAAGTATACAGTACCTATACTCATTTTTCGTGTATTTCGCATATGCCATTTCAGATGCAAAATAATGCATTTTGGGGTGGATCGGTATACACATGCACCGTTACTTATGTTTACTATTGCTTAGTTTAGTAATTATGGACATGAATTTGTGGAGTGGGTGTAGTGTGTTTATCTAGGTACCAGAATCAATATTCCTATTCTTTGCCTTTGCCTGATTATAAATCAATAATATCCCTACAACGGCATAGAAACCCTTTTCATAATTCAGTCACTACTGCACACAGATTGAAGAGAGACTTGGCTTTTGTTAACATCACTGCTTGGCCTGTCCTGGATGGGATAGTATGGGATGCTGTTAAATTTGAAATCCATGGCCCCACTGAGGTTATAAATGTCCCTAATGTGCTTAGAGTTAACATGGGAGATGTCGTTAAACAAAACATACGTTCTGATGATTGGGATGTTCAGGCCGTAGAGGCATTGTTTTCTGATTTGAAATATTATGCTGCCTTTGATGCTGAAGATTTATATTTGGAATCTGCTAATTATGGTGATTTATTTTGTTTCCAACATTATGGTAACCATTACTTACATAAAACTAACTCCAGGAGGAGTATTGTCAATTATACACAGTGGGAGCATTGTCCAGCTCCTTTGCAAGGCAGTTCAAGTACCTTTTTGAAAAAGTACACTTATTTTACTGACTTTAATCAGTCCAATCCCGCTTCATTTTATTTTAAAATGACAGAAAAGTCCATGTCCAAGGTTAGACTTATCGATACCAAGTTATTGTACTCGAAGTCCTTTCTAGACCAGCTGGCTGTTGGAGGCTACGAGTTGTGGAAGGAAACAGTTGACCTTAAATCAGTTTGGGGTTCTAAAAGTTGGCAGGTGCAAGGCACTGAGGTTTTGCACCGTGCATGTCTCATCCCAAATCATATGTTGTTTTTGAATTCTACCATTTCACAGACAACATGCGTTGGATTGGCTACTTCTAAAAAATTAAATACTCATTCCTTCCCTGATTTGGAAGAATATATAGGTTGGGGTAGTACTACTAAATTTTCAATCAGAGATTGCAAGCTCTATTGCTAAATTCGTCCTTTAACATATCCAGTTTGGATACCAAAGGTTGGCTGCTGTGGCACAGAAGTGCTGACTCGTGCCAACATCATTTTCTGGGTTTAGCTGATGGCTTTACACAGGTCAGGGTCGATCCCCGTTTTGAGAATGACCATTCTGTCACCACTTATTCAGTAGGCAAATTATGTCAGAATTGGCTCAAACATTCTACCTTGGCGTCAGTTAAACTGCATTTATCTAAACTGACTGACGATGTTGATCTGAATGATTTCATAAAAGGCCTGGCTAGAGGTAGATATAGAAGATGGATATATTCTGTTTACAATGAAATCTGGAAGACATCACAGATTGAGGCGGCTACCCGCCTTAGGGCTATTGATTAAGCTAATTTGGAAAAAGTGCTTGCAGTTGTGGATAATAGCATTAACGCGCTTTCTTCCCGCATTTACACATTAGATAATATTGTGTCATCTGTTGTTGATATTGTGCAAGATGAAGTGTCTGTGTTATACCATGGTCAAAATCAATTGCGTTCTATTATGCAGTTTGCGTGGACCCTGCAGACTCTTAAGTCAGAGAAAGTGCCTTGGAATTACATGAATACCTCCTCCCTTTTTGCCCCGTTTAATTTGACTGACAAGCAGCGTTTGCTTTCAATGAGAGATGCATCTTTTTCCATGTTACACATTGAACGATTGGAGTCTTTACCATTCTCTGAGGCAGAGGCCACTACTGCAACGTGGCTTATCCACGGGTTAATAACTTTACCTTTTGCTCTTTTCAAATTTACAAATTGTATGAAATACTTTGCCATTGGTAGATACGAGCCTCTTGGTAGCTCCTATCTCCAGGATGTATGTCATTACCACGCATGCTTTTACAACGCATGCCTTTACCACGCAACTTTTACAATGCAAGTCGTTACGACTTGCGTTGGGGGGTGCTGGATAGTGAATAGTTTAATTTACTATTCCAACTCCAGTCCCCGTGGATAGTAGGGAAGGTTTTGGATAGTAAATTAACTATTCCCTATCCTAGAGCGCCCCCAGCGCAAGTCGTTGTAACGACTTTCGTTGTAAAAGTTGCGTGGTAAAGGTACTGTGTTGTAAAAGTTGCATTGTAAACGCTGTTCCCCTATCTCGATGAAGCCTGGTCACTTCCTTTTACATACAGATGCCTTAGGGAGGGAAAGGAAGTTTATCTGAAAGGTCAAGAGTGCACCGAAACACCAAATCACTCATTAATGTGTAGACATATTCAATTACACAGCTCTTGCAATCAAGAACAGCCTAATTTAGCCTGTGCTTTGAAAGGTACACTCGTGCCCGCTATCATCCCCACATTTACATTACTGGCAAACGGCAGTTATTTACTTTTAAATAATGAAGATTGCTGTGGGTTAATAAAAGGCATTGCTATGTCGTTACAGTCAGTGAACGTGTGGTTTGCTGTAAAAATGTTTTGTACCCACCCACACATGGGAACTTGGATGTTTCCATCTGGCTGAGCATTGTGACCTTGAAAGCAGAGTTCAATGGGATGAGACGAATAAGAGCCCTATTGTCACAAAAAGAAGTTGCCCTGACATCTGCTCGTGAAACATTTGTCCTTCAAGTAGCAAACACCCGCACAGAGGTGCATGGTTTAATAAATACTGACCTGTCATTGCATTTTAGTGAACTGATGAATACAATCTTTAACGCATCCTCCACGTCGGGGCTGGCGCATTTTTTTAAAGTAGTTACCAGTGGTCTTGTGACTTCATTTCAAAAGATATTTGGAGTCATTCCTGCTTTCTTCCATTCAATCTTTTCCAGCCTATTTGGTGGATTTCCTGTTTTACTGGCGCTGGCTGCAGGCGTACTGGTGCTATTTTCTTTTATTAAAAATGGATGCACATCCTGTGTTCCAAGATGAGCTGTTGGGGCTGGCACTGTTTTGCAACAGGATGCTTGAATACTATGGCACGCTGCCGCTCGCCACCTTGAGAGCAGCATATGGATTATCGTTTCGATTTTCCTATTTCACATGTGTCCAGCCTGTCTTTCATTGCCTGAGCTGCGATTTCGACTGGGCCCTGGACTGGTGTCTCTGCAATATGGTGTCTCCTGACGTGGATTTTAATCAACTCATGAGTCCCTTAGTTGCTCATGAATTGCTTTGTTCTGTCGGAGGGATTATGGCCTTGGCTGCGATGCATGAAGTAATGGGTCGTTACGCAGCGGCGCAAGATTTCTTGGCACACAGCTTCATTGAGAACCCACCGAGTTGTCCTTTGATGGTGCTAGAGGCTCCGGTAATTGAAGAGCATGTATGTTCTTTCCCGCTATTGAATTGGATGGTTGTATTGTTTTCGGATGATAAGAGTGACTTCCTTTTGGAAGCTGTTGCTGCTTATTTTGCATATTCAGTCCTGGGCTGAGGCCACTCGAGGCCTTTTATTGCCATCGCACTTTTTCGATATATTTGTTTTGAAATTATGAAAAACTTTTTAAGTCCCGGAAGTATTGACTTTGATTAAATTGAACACTAAATTGTCATGATGGTGAGATGTTGGTGTTTTGGGTGACGAATTTTTTTTTTCTCTCACTTACTCAAATTTGAACTGACTATAGTTCTTGAACTCTGCATTTCAAAAATGAGCCCCTTATCTTATCTTATCATATCTTATCCATGCTCGGATCATGGGAGGGGGGGGGGGGGTCATATAGATATGCTCTGCCTATATGCTGTGTTATATTAGCATGAGCTTATTAGGAGTTTAAACGCCATTTTACCTTTCTGCTGCTTCTGCACACGACACATAACTGTTGCTTTAACTTTGAGCCTAGTAGAGTGTTTTGATTCACACGAGAATAATATGTTATTACGCTGATATCAGCCTTGCTTGGTGAGCTGTGTCTGCAAAGTGAGTGCTGAAGCCTTCAAGGATATCTCGAAACAGTGGTTGTTGTGAGGTCTGATCTTCGCACCTTCCTAGACATAACATACATGCAGCTGAGGCCAAATTCTGGCTTTAGGAGCGTTTTATATTGCTTTGCACAGAGCATACACACACACTTGATGGTGCTTCGCATGCAGAGAGCTGGTGGAAAATGATGTGATCCTTTACCACTAGGATCTGAGGTATGGGCCCGCCCTGCTAAAACCCAAAGAGACCTTCTTAGATATAATATAATATACTAGCTAGGGAGGGTGAGAATTAGGTGTTGTTTAATCCTATTCATTTTAGCATTTTAACATGCTTTCACCTTTTGTATTCTATGGACTAGTAACTATGCTGATTACTTTGTTTCTTATAATATGTGTGCTTGTACTAGCTAAGATACTGCGTTTGAGAACACTGCATTAGAAAATAAACATTTCAAATGTGCACACGTCCTCAATTACTCCTTGTTCTGGATTGAAATGATTATATAACGAAAGAGTGTTCATGTGTTCCACGTTACCTGAGGTGTACTAAGTCCATGTTCTGGTTTGTCTGAACATTGGGAGTTTGTAATAACCAATGAGACACTGTAGCTAGTCTGGTAGGGGATTTTGGGTACTAAGGTGAGTTTTGGCACACCCTAATTCACTGAGTTTCCAAGTCTCTATGCACAGTTCTGTATGAGAACCGAATCCCTGCGACACAACATTCTGCGTTAGGACACCTCTAGGCATACTATTTAGGATTGGCCATGTTCAATGGAAGCAAAGCATTTTTCTTTGTATCCGGGATCTGGAGGCAAAATCACAGTTAGGGTACCCTGAAGACCAAGCACTGGAACAGGAGCACAGTAGAAGGAGCCAAATTCTTTCTTGATCACCACCTTTTCACGAACCAGATCACCAACTTTAGGAAGCCAGCCAGAAACTGGAATCTGAACAGCTGCATCCGATGGGAGAGTCGTAGGCAAATTACTGTTAGCCAGCGCATCACAACATGTTTGTACATCCTGTAAGACAGCACAGTGCTTATCTACGTCAAAGGTTCATCTGTCACCACAACATCTAGACCATCAAGGTCTGGAACATACATCTTGATGCCAAAGAGTATTTTGTACGGGGTCTGCTCACCCAGAGATCTTTTAGGGAGGTTATTAAGCGCACGTTGAACCCCATAAAGACGATTTAAACTGCTGCGTCACATACCTAATCCCCACGCTGTTAAAGAGTCTTTTAAGTCACAGTTCATCCTCTCCACAACAGAATTTACCTTGGGTCTATATGGAGATGAGAAATGCACCCGCACCCCCATGGACTTCATGAAATCAGGGAATGCTTTAGATGCAAAAGCCGGACCCTTGTCTGAATGTAAAGTGCCACAGGCATAAATCCTGAAAAAGACCTACAAATCCTAAATAACAGTTCAAGTGTCAGCCGAGCACTGGGACCAGACTCAGAGTATCTACAGCAAGAATCCACTGCAACCAAAATGTATTTGAATGCATTATCTGAAACAATTGGACCGCAATGATTGTGATAAATACAGCCAAATGGCTAATTTGAAATGTATAGGTGTGTCTGAGGTAGACGGGACACAGTTAAACACTTAATCTGTCGACAAACATCACAACATAGGACATACCTGCGACTCTGCAGGTACAAACCCTGACACCAATAATGTTGTTGTAAGAATGAAACTGTAGAGGCAACTCCTGCAAGCGCAGAAGCTATACCCTCATCAGCGGCCACTAATAAAGAGTGTCTGCGGTCAAGGTTGGGTATCAGATGATCACTCACTTCTAGAATGGTCACAAAGGGAACTTTGTCAGCAGTTAATTGATACGTATATCTAGAAGGAAATCCTTGAGGAATGGAAGTACTATCCTTAGATGCGGTGATAGCAGCTAGAATAGCATCATCAATTTTAGTCACAGAACACGTTACTGTGGCTATCTTAGTTGGGGCTACTGCAGATTTGCCGCTTCATCAGCCATTGAATTCCCGATAGCGTGCACTCCCGTATGTTGATGGCCCAATGTATGTACAACATGTGCAAGCGGAAGGCGATCTTTAAGATCAGCCACCATAACCCAAAGTGTTTTATGTTTATTGTGCCACCTTTAGAATCCAGAAAGTCACTTTGTTTCCAAAAATGCAAACTGCCATTAAAGGATTGAACACAATAAAAGGAATCACACACCACGAGGGTGAGCGACTCAGGATTAGAATGCTCGAGGTTCCAAAAATAAAGCCTTTAGCTCGGCCAATAGTGCCGAACAGTCACCAAGGGACTTAGTATGAATCAAAGTGGAGTGGAAAACTCCATTGATCATAGTGCCTAGAACAATAGCACAAGCTGCAGAATACGTCTATTTAGAACCAATGGCCGGTTGTGCCGAACCATCACTGTAAATGATACATTTATACTGATTAAGACGAAGAAGCAAAGAAGGCAGAGGATGAACATGTTCATATTGAATAAACTCTTGCGTTTGCAAGGAAGGATTCAAAACAAAGGAAACATCAACGGATCTTAAAGACATAGTCCATTGAATCCAACTTGGGTGAAGGGCTTTAGAATTAGGCATGCTAGCCTCAGTGACCGCTTCCAAGGCAGGCACAAGTGAAACGACAAAGATGCGTTTACCTTGAGCGAGAGGCTGTTCTTTTATGATGGCCTCTGAACTGGAGTTAAAAAAATGTCAGTAGAAGAAAAACACATCTCAGCAGGAGTGTACAGATGTGATTTATAAGCAACTGGTTTTTACACTGTATTTAGTTTTAAAAATCCTCATTAGCGTTTCTGAGAAAAGCTCACTTGTATTTAATTCTGTTTTCTCCTGGTCGCCGCCCCGTTCCACCACGGCTTGTGCAGATTGTGTGGAGGGCGTACCTGACCTCTTTGCACGGCCCCCGAGGGTGTAACTTTACCGCCAGAGGCGGGACCGGTGCCTATTTAGGTGGAGACACTACCTTTCACGCAGCGGACACGCTAGGAACGCGAGGCATTGTAGCAGCACTCTGCTCCTGTTTTTAAACTGTTTTTTACACTGTATTTAGTTTTAAAAATCCTCATTCGCGTTTCTGAGAAAAGCTCACTTGTATTTAATTCCGTTTTCTCCTGGTCGCCGCCCCGTTCCACCACGGCTTGTGCCGATTGCGTGGAGGGCGAACCTGACCTCTTTCCACGGCCCCCGAGGGTGTAACTTTACCGCCAGAGGCGGGACCGGTGCCTATTTAGGGGGAGACACTACCTTTCGCGCAGCGGACACGCTAGGAACGCGAGGCATTGTAGCAGCACTCTGCTCCTGTTTTTAAACTGGTTTTTACACTGTATTTAGTTTTAAAAATCCTCATTAGCGTTTCTGAGAAAAGCTCACTTGTATTTAATTCTGTTTTCTCCTGGTCGCCGCCCCGTTCCACCACGGCTTGTGCCGATTGTGTGGAGGGCGTACCTGACCTCTTTGCACGGCCCCCGAGAGTGTAACTTTACCGCCAGAGGCGGGACCGGTGCCTATTTAGGTGGAGACACTACCTTTCGCGCAGCGGACACGCTAGGAACGCGAGGCATTGTAGCAGCGCTCTGCTCCTGTTTTTAAACTGGTTTTTACACTGTATTTAGTTTTAAAAATCCTCATTAGCGTTTCTGAGAAAAGCTCACTTGTATTTAATTCTGTTTTCTCCTGGTCGCCGCCCCGTTCCACCACGGCTTGTGCCGATTGTGTGGAGGGCGTACCTGACCTCTTTGCACGGCCCAGAGGGTGTAACTTTACCGCCAGAGGCGGGACCGGTGCCTATTTAGGTGGAGACACTACCTTTCGCGCAGCTGACACGCGCGGCGGGCCGCCGGCGGGTCGCCGAAGGCTTGCCAAAGACGAGCCCGTCTGCGCCCGTCCGCGCTGGTCCGTCGCCTGACGCCCAGACCCCTGATTACCGCACTACTGATGGCGCCCTATGCCAGGGATGAGCTGCTTGCCCTTAGACCTCAGACCGAGTGCCTGGCGCATGCATGTCGCCCTGGTTCTTCTGATATAAACTGCACTCATTGCGGCTTTAGGGCTTCTGGGGTCTGCCGGTCGCCACCTTGTTCAACCCTAGTGCCCACCAGCTTTTCTAAGTTACACATACTAAGTCTTAACTGTAGGTCTTTGGTAAAGCACCATGAGGATGTCCATGAGCTCCTCTTAGATGAAAGGCCAGATGTTCTGTTTTTGACAGAAACATGGCTTTCAGAGGACTCTATGACTACCCTAGCTCTGGCCCTCCCCCCAGAATATCTTGTATGTGTTCAAAATAGACCTACCGGCAGGGGTGGTGGACTAGGGGTAATTTACAAGTCCAAATACATCTGCACCCTTAAGGCCATTAGCCTAGCCAGTAGCGAATGTGCTTTATTTAAGATAAAAATTTCTGAAACCTTTACTCTCACTGGGCTTCTTGTATACCATCCCCCAGGACCGGCAAGGGCATTTCAAGAGTCGCTATTAGCAACTATTCTGTCATTAGCACTTCAATCAGCTAATTTCAGTATTTTTGGTGACCTCAATCTACACCTTGAGCGGCAAGTTTCCCCCAACATATTGAAGTTTCTTGGCGACCTAGAAGCTTGCCAGCTTCACCAACTGATTGTGGGACCTTCTCATCAGGCAGGCCACCTCCTTGATCCAGTTTTTACTAACATAGAGGATGTTACAGCGGAATCTCCCAGCCCTCTTAGCTGGACTGATCACTTTTTGGTGTCAGTGTCAGTGAAGATTCCAGCTAGTGGTAGGGAGATCCCCCCTCCCTCCTTACGGAGGTGTCCCTGGAATAGCCTAGATATAGTTCAGTTTGAAGCTAGGCTTAACCAGACACGTCCTGTCTGGCCAGATAACATGTATGAAGCAGACTATGCCTATAGAGAGTGGATAAACAATTCTCTAGATCACTTTATCCCCATGAGATGTTCGAGACCTAGGCGAGCTCAGACCCATCCCTGGTACTCGGAGACTCTTGTGGAAACAAAAAAGCACTGTAAGCTCCTAGAACGCATCTGGAGACGATCGTACGATCCTCTAGCCAAAATTAGATTTAGAATGGCCACAAAAAACCTATCATAAGCTTATAAAGAAAACTAAAGCCAAGTACTACACAGACCTGATCATTTCTAGTACAAATCGTTCCAAAACGATCTTTTCTCTGGTAAAGGATTTGACCAAAGCTCCGGCAGGCATAGGCAATTTGATAGTGTCGGATGCACAGTGCAAAGAACTATCTGGTTTTTTTATCAATAAAGTTAAAGGTATATATGATTCCTTACAACTGGACAGCCTGGTGGGGCCCTCTAATCCTGATAAAGACACTTCTGACCCTCCCTACTCTCTCCTTACTCTTCCATCTATAGAACAGCCAGGGATGGTACATCTAGCCCTAAGAGTAAAATCAGGCTCCCGGATGATCCCATTAAACCAGTTCTGTTTAGATCACTTCATGACTCTGTCCTGCAGGAAAGGCGGGAGCTGATTAATCGATCTTTACAGCAAGCCGAGGTCCCTAAATCCTGGAAACACGCCAAAGTACTACCTCTTTTGAAAAAACCAACTTTGGATCCACTTAGGCCTGATAGTTTTCGACCTATATCGTTGCTTCCCTATCTTGCGAAAGTGGCGGAAGCACATGTTAACTCCATTCTGACTGCCTATTTGGAGTCTAATGGGATCCTTGATGATTCCCAGAATGGCTTCCGCGCTAATCATAGTACGGAGTCTGCCCTGTTAACAGTGACAGAACATCTAAGGGCTTCCCTGGATATGGGCGCAACCTCTATCTTGGTTTTGCTGGATTTGAGTGCGGCCTTTGACACGGTCTCCCATAAGATACTACTTGAGAAACTGTGGGAGATCGGAGTCAGGGAAACGGCCCTGGACTGGTTCGCGTCTTTTCTATCTGACCGTTCCTTCCAGGTGCACGCCCCGCCGTACTCATCCAGCAAGCTCCCTCTTGAATGTGGAGTGCCTCAGGGGTCTGCGCTCAGTCCCACATTGTTTAATGTGTACGTCCGCCCCCTGGCCTTGTTGGCTCGGGAACGTAAGATCTCATTAACATCTTATGCGGACGACACGCAACTTATTTTCAACTTCTCCAACAACAATGTGGAGGACCAAATCAAATTCCAGGAAGACATTTTGGCGATCTCAAGGTGGCTATCTAATAACTGCCTTCAGCTTTATGCCTCTAAAACAGAGGTACTTCTGGTTGGTAATGGCACGCAGACCTGGGAAGAGCACTGGTGGCCTCTGGCGCTGGGACCTGCCCCTTTGCCCAAGGAGTCGGTAAAAAATCTGGGGGTGTTATTGGACAATACTCTCAACTTGGAGTCTCATGCCCAAAAAGTGGCAGGCACCTGCTTTGGGCGTCTTCGCTCTCTTAAACCCATTCTGGGTTTTTCTGAGCCTGCTACTCGTCAGATCATAGTCCAGGCCTCAGTTCTATCTCACCTGGACTATTGTAACGCCCTCATGCTGGGATCCAACTTGACTGCAATAAATAGGCTGCAAAGAGCACAGAACGCTGCCGCCCGCGTTCTATTTGCTCTACCCAAAACCTGCCACACGTCCCCCCTTCTCCGTCGACTACACTGGCTTCCTATACAACAGCGCATCCATTTCAAAATCCTTTGCCTCACTCACAAAATCTTGTACAACATTGGCCCCCTAACTCTGCAGGGATTGTGTTCTTTCTATACGCCCGCGCGCGCACTCCGCTCAGCGAATCTCTCACTGGCCTGTACTGTCAGAATTCGGAGGAGCAGAGCTGGTGGTCGGTCCTTCAGGTATTTGGCCCCTAAGCTTTGGAACTCTATCCCTCCTAAAGCCCAGGCTACCACTAATCACCTGCAATTCCGGAAACTCATAAAAACCTGGTTATTTGCATCCATCTAGCACCTCCTTTACCTTACTAGGACCTGGCATGTCTGCAAGCGCTGGGACGCCCCGTTGCTGGGGTAGCCATGCGCTATATAAGCTAGTTTAACATAACATAACATAACATAACAATGGGAACTTTTCACCCTCACTAAATCTGAAATAAGTAAAACAAATTGCTATCCGGTACTATCCAGATGACCACATTTGTGGTATTAAGCCTGGTCTTTAAGAACTGCGTAGCAAGTAGATCAGACTGTAAATCGGGTAAGACAGCCGTATGTTCTGGAAGCCAGGAGGAAGCGGAAAAAGTATGGTGTATCAAGTCATTAACAGGTAAGTTCTACCCAAATCAGGAATGTAAGTTCTGCCAAAATTTTAAAAATCAAGCAGAGACTGGAATTTCTTGAGGGTAGAAGGGAGTTCCAAATGTGCACACTTCTCCAAAAAATGGGGAGCCAAACAACTACCCACATTGGTCAACTCATAACCAAGAAAAAGCACAGCAAGAAACGCAACGTGGGACTTTGCAAAATTTAACTTGTAACCAAGTTTAGCAAATTGCGTAATAATGCAATCCATTCTCGCCAAATGAGGATTTAGTTCATCATCGGTATGATATATGTCATCGACACAGGACAAAGCCTGAGGTTTAATGTCAAGTAAAAGGGACACAATACGTGCCTCAAAGAAACTGGGGCTTTTCTTATACCCCATGGGTAAACAGGCGTATCACCTCTGAGAACCGAGGGTGGTAAACACAGAACAATCATGGCCCTCAGGAGCAAGGTCATGACAGAAAGAACTGTTAGAAATAAAAAATTTACAGGCGATATTATTAATTAGGGCCCTACTGTGCATATTGTGCATCGCAAAAGTGCATGTATGACTATTCAAATGTTAATGCATTAAGAACTGTCAGGTTTCAAAACTGGAAAAAGAGGATTATTTATAGGAGAACACAGGGATCAATTACACCCTGATAATCAAGCTGAGTAAAGATGCCTTTTACGGACGCTTTAGTGTCACGTTTCATTGGATATTGAGGCTGTGGTTGAGGGCTGGAACGTATTGGAATAACATGTAACAGAGAATCCTTAGCCCAACCAGCCTGGTTGCCGGATAAGGTAGGGGCCAAAGCTAGGGCCCACTCAGAAGCATAAGCATGCTTCATCTCATCAAGATGAGGTGCAAAAAAGAAGGAAGATTACATCTTCGCCACGAGGACAAGCGAGAACAAATGCGGGAGGCCAATCGACCTCTGCCAATGAAATGTCATAAGAAAATATAAAATTATCCCAGAAAATAGCATTAATCATGCATGCAATATCACCTTCAATCTGAATGTCTAACTTATAAAGCCGATCAGGGGGTGCAATGCGTGTGTCCGCAGTCTCAACTGTAACAAAGGTGTCAGTTGCTCTTGCCTCCAGAAACTGGGGGAGTTTGTGGCGCACTACTGTAACTTCCGCTGCCCTGTCAAGGAGAGTCACTGTCCATCTCCTGTCCAGCAGAAGGGTTCTCACCGGCTGGGGCATATTTTGCTGTTAAAGTGGCAACCCTCTTCTTTTGGAAGGGGGCTCTATATGAAGACGGTACCTCCCTCTTGACTTTTGAATCAAAAGATCGTTGCGTGTCTTGATTAGGCGGTGCAGACTCACCTTGTCTGCGATATTGATGCCCGCCTCTGTTGTACTCTTGAACAGATGATTCCTGAAAGGAACGAATAGAACGAGGATCAGAAACCTGAAAATGCTCCAGAGTTCATTTTAGCGTGATAACACAAATTATATTGTCATTCAGAAGTGTCCAGCGGCAGTCACCCACCACAATACCTAATCTTCTGTTGTTCTTGCTTAGATTTGTCCCAAGACTTCTTAGGAAAAACCGAACACCCATCCTTTTCAGGAGGAGGTTTGCCCAAATATTGCGCAGATGGTCTGGACCCCAGACTATTACGACCCAAGGATGTATAAATATCAAAGATAATAACTGGCAACTCACACAGCTCATACGTCTTTATTTCGGTAAAATTCACCATAAAAGACATCACAAGCAAAATACAAATAAAACATTACAAAGAAAAAGAAAACACACTACATAAATTACATAGAATAATACAAAATCACATCTTAATCCATGTTTTAGATGGAGACTGTTTGATTATATTTAGCTAAAGGACTTAATTAAAAACTCGATTTAAATTTTATCAAGAAGACGTACGTATAATAACTCTAAGATTAATATATATATATATATATATATATATATATATAAAAAAAGGGAGAAGCATCACTCATGGGGTAGCCAAATAGACTAGCGCTGGGGGTACCTAGCTCAAATAACCCAAGACCAGCTTAGAAATTTAGCTACTGCTATGACCACTGTGAGTGATGTTATGGTCCTTAACGACCATAAGGCCTCATTGCCCCCTCTAGTGTTTAGGGTTCCACAAATTAATTTCAACCATTTTTTTCGTGGGGCGGCATATGCAGGGCAAACGAAGAAGAAGTGTCCCACAGACTCCTCCTGATCATTACACCACAAACACGAATTCCCAGACCCACCCTTCCATTGATGTGTGAACGATCTCAGGGGTAGCGCTCCTACTCTAAATTGGTGAAAGAGTTTTCTGTCACTACTCTTAGTTATGGCGTCCCAGTAGCTTTCCACAACTGGATCCACCTTGTGACTCAAAAACCTGCCAGAAAGAGATAACGAACTGTGTTTGTGTTTTTGAAAGGATGAGCGTATCATCCGCAAAAATGAGGAGGGGAAACTTCATACCGCCCAAGCTTGGGGCGTCAGTGGGTGTGTCTGAAAAGAATTCGCCGACTTTATTAATAAATAAAAGAAAAAGGGTTGATGCAAGGACACACCCTTGGCGGACTCCTCGTGTCACCGGAAACTTTTTGGTGACTTGGCCCTGCATACCCCATCTAACCTGGGCATAATTTTTCTCATGAAGTCTTACGATTATATTCAACAAATCCTTCGGCAATCCCATGTGCATCAGAGATTCCCACAATTTGGCTCTTGGAACTAAATCAAAGGCAGACTTTAGGTCCACGAAAGCCGCATAGATCACTCCTCCACCTAATACCACCATCTTCCAATAAATAAGAATAAATCTTAGGACCTGATCAATTGTGCTTACGGAGGGCCTAAATCTAGCCTGCATGGGTGATAATATTAACATTTCATCCATCCATGCTGAGATTTTAAACAGCACCATCCGTGAGATGATCTTTTGGATGGCGTCGATTAGACTAATCGGATGATAGTTTACTGGCAGTGAGCAATCCCCCTTTTTAAAAATTGGAAGGATTTCCGCCCCCTGCCATGAGTCCGGTATCGGGGCTCCATCTGCCACAGCATTAGCAATTTTCAATATATATGGAACCCAAGCCCCTTGATCAAATTTAAAAAGATCTGAAGGAATGCAATCTATACCAGGAGCTTTCCCCCCTTTGGTCAGGGTTAAGGCTAGCTCTACATCTGTACGATCAAAAAGAGGAACTAAGCCCGGAGTTCTAGGCAAAGCCATACGCCCAATTGCGCCAGAGACTGCTGAAGGAACAGGATTGCTGAACTGTGCCCCAAAGTGTGCTACCCAATCTTCTGCCGCTACATGGTTGGAGGGGAGTTGGGACTCATAGGAATTCCCCCATTTGAGAACCTGCCAGAACCTGGTTTGATTGGAAGATAGACTGGCCTCATAAAGATCCTGCCAGTGTTTATCATCCCATGCTATTTTGGCCTCCTTCTCGCACTTTTTGTATTCCAGCCTTCCCTTCCGTATTGCTGCACTATCACGTAACTTGAGTGCTGCAATTAGGCCACTGTGGCCCTGGCGACATGTGCGATTATACCACTTACACCCACCCGAAGATGATTGTTTTTTTCCCCCGGTTTTTTTAGAAGTAAAAAAGAGGGATTTCAGTGAGTTAAAAAGATTATCGTGTAGCCCACAGATATCAACAAGATCAGTCGTAATCTCCATAGCAAGCATGGACTCCACAACTTTAACTGAAATCATTTTTAAGATGGCGGGCTCCTCCACAACCCTACACCACTGCACCCTTCTCCTATCATTCTCCAGGAACACATCTGCCGTGGCACAATCATTGGGAGCTCCCTTAAGATGATTTCTACCAAAGACAAGGCTGAGCACCAGTGGGTTATGATCACTCTCTGGGCGATCCACCACTATCATATCAACCAGAGAGGGCCAGCACTCAGCCCTAATAAGGATATAATCAATCCGACTCGACCTATGGCCATTATCAAATGTATGCATCCCATTTTTATCTGAAGGGGTACGCCCGTTCACAGCTCTCAGGCCCCATTCTAGGCAAAACCCCAACCAGTGGAAAGCTGCTTCTGTCCCTTTCTTGATAGGTGCTAATTCCAGGGATGGAACCTTCAAAGTTTATCTTCTTCTGCCTGGAAGTCCATCTCACTTCCAAGGTAGGGCTCAAATGTACAGTTTAGATCACCTGCCAGGATAATAAAGGATTCCCTTCCAACTTGGTTAAGAATAAACTCTAAATCATTAAAAATACCAGTGGGACTGCGTCCGCCCGGAATTCCCCGTACATAAATATTTATAAAAGGTATCTCCTGGGAACCAGGTCTAGAAAGCTTGATCACAAGGATGTCTGGGTTTGTGGTGGGCAGCTCTACGGTATGATAATCCAGTGACTGCCTTATCCAAACGCATAGACCCCCAGCTGGTCTGCCCGCTCCTGCCCTAATGGCTGATTTGCAGAAATTAAGAAACCCAAGATGATGGATGGGGGTCAATCGCCCAGGTCTCTTGAAAAATTAAGATATCCTGTTTATTCACCAGCTCCACCCACTCCTCTATTTGTACCTTGTTACGTAGGCCGGCTAGATTCCACGAAATAAGTTTCAATGGAACCGGATGGTTTGCCAAATCCACCCGTGCGGATACATTCACGCTAGGTAGTGTAGGATCACCATCCCTCCGGCCTGTCGTGACCTCTACTGGTACATCGACCCTCCAAAAAGGGGAGCAGATGTTATTATTACACCATCTCCACAGACAACCTTATCTACTTCCAAACTTATACCATGATTCCCACTGAGTATGTCAGACTCCTCAGACCCAACCTGAGATGCCGTTACTTCCTGTACACCATCGTTAGATATTAATTTGTTGGATTCTTTATTAATTGGGCAGACAACTGAGGGGGAGCTAAGTCAATCCACCCCATCCAAATTGGACAGAGGATCAAATCTGTTATATAAGCGAGGATGGTGGCCCACAGGATCTAAATAATTTTGGATATGAGTCCGTTGCCTATAGTGCTGCCTATATGGTGGCTCGTTGGGGCCTCTATTACTCCCAGGGTAAAAGTATTCCAGACCCAAGGTCTGAACATCACCTTGCCTTCCAAATCTCGGGACTCTTTTAATATGGCTTACCACCCAGGGGTCCTTGAAATTTACTATGATGCAGTCCCCTTCCAGATCCTTTGTAGTTTTACCCAACCAACTGACTCTTCTAACTCCCAAAATATCTGCATTACATGCGGGAGGGAGCCTTCTATTTTTATTCAGCCAGTGTATCACCTTGTGTTTCAAATCCTGGTGGGATTCTACCCTCTGTTCCTCCCCCAATGGGCAAACCCCTACCATTACAATCGTATAGGGTACGGCCTCAGGGGGGAGATTCACACGGGGGAGGCTTAATAAAGTCATCCTCTTTTCTACTGTCGGGTAACTAGAAGGATTGCTGCCAACTGTCTTCTTTAGCATGGTCGTCTCTGGCAAGGGTCTCCCCTCTTTTGGTCCCACCCCGCTTTGTTATTGGCCCTGGCTGCTCCACCCACGTTCTTTTTAGGACCTGCATTAGGAGGCTGGATAGTGGTGTCTTGTACATGAATTGGGTTAACCACCACCAAATCCGAACCCTGCCCCACACCATCGGCATTGGGAGTAAAATTAGCAACCCCCCCCCCGAGCCTGTTAATAAACCATCAAGTTTAACAGAATTGGCTAAGACTTGTTTCTCAATTTCAGTTAACTTAGTAGAAAGCAGCCTAGTTCTTTCTAACAATGGTAACAACAAAGATTGCACAAGACATTCTATATTTAAAAGTAGGCCGGAATTTTCACTGTGATTGCACGGGACTCCCTCGGTCACAGTAGTTAGGGGCAAAGTTATGCTAGAAGGGCAAGCATATATCTGGACAGGAGGGACCTCAGCACTCTTCTTGCGTATCTTAGGCCGACCACCCCTAGAGCCTCCACCCCCTCTTTTCCTTTTACTGGGCTTGCCGATACGCGGTGACAACTCTTGCACTGGTAAACTCGGGGGGGGGGAGATGTTAAATCCGGAATAGAGGCATCGGTAAGTGTGCTGAAGTGCAAGTCAATACTGTCATTGTTGATGTCCCCCGATTCGTTAGACAAAATAATATGATCCGCCACAGGATGAACATCCACGATAGTCACCAAACTGATCGTCTTTGTAGGAGGTACCGGGGAAGCAACGCACCCGATGGCACCCAAGGAAGACCGCTTACCCGTGATTAAGTCAAGAGAAAGTCTTGTCTCTGTAAGTGCTATATCCTTAGCTACAATTGACGTCGCTCTGGTGAAAAAGTCATCCAATGTGCCCATCATCACCCCTCCTGTTGAGGTGAGAGTTACTTTCCTTTCTTTGCCTGAGCGAAGTGGCATTGTGACTAACTTATTGATACTCCAGAAGTTGGGGAGATGGCCCAGCCCTGCCTTAGTCTGCCTTTGACGGCCGTGGACGGCCCGCCCTTTGCCCGGGCTTAGCCCCGGGCACTCCTGCGCGCTCCCTCGCCGCGGTGTGGTTGGCCGGGTAAATAGGGAGAGAGGAAGTCAAGGGGCGGAGCAAGCAGGGAGAGCGGCTCAGGTGGTGCGCATTAGTCAGGCAGGGACTCCTGGGATATGGAGTCCCAGCTGCACCGCTCGCAGCCCTGCTGCTGTGCCGATACTCCCCTTATCAACCCCAGAGGCACTGCAGACTCCCGTTGGTTGTCCTTGCGAAGCGGGACCCGCGGAGCGGGTCCGGCGAGCTGTATGCTGGGTTGGACGGCAAAAAGCAGGAAACAGAGTCCGTTACAGAGTCTCCACAGGCGAGATTTTTAGAAATGTGTCCTGCAGGTATGCTTCAAACAGGGGTATTTACCTTCCCAAACGGGGCGGAGCAAGCAGGGAGAGCGGCTCAGGTGGTGCGCATTAATCAGGCAGGGACTCCTGGGATATGGAGTCCCTGCTGCACCGTTCGCAGCCCTGCTGCTGTGCCGATACTCCCCTTATCAACCCCAGAGGCACTGCAGACTCCCGCTGGTTGTCCTTGCGAAGTGGGACCCGCGGAGCGGGTCCGGCGAGCTGTATGATGGGTTGGACGGCAAAAAGCAGGAAACAGAGTCCGTTACAGAGTCTCCACAGGCGAGATTTTTAGAAATGTGTCCCGCAGGTATGCTTCAAACAGGGGTATTTACCTTCCCAAACAGGGGGCGGAGCAAGCAGGGAGAGCGGCTCAGGTGGTGCGCATTAATCAGGCAGGGACTCCTGGGATATGGAGTCCCTGCTGCACCGCTCGCAGCCCTGCCGCTGTGCCGATACTCCCCTTATCAACCCGAGAGGCACTGCAGACTCCCGCTGGTTGTCCTTGCGAAGCGGGACCGGCGAGCTGTATGCTGGGTTGGACGGCAAAAAGCAGGAAACAGAGTCCGTTACAGAGTCTCCACAGGCGAGATTTTTAGAAATGTGGCAACTCACAACAACGGCACCTGTGGATATTTGCTGGCGTATGATCAAGGATGCTGCCTCGCCTTTAACATTAGAAAGAATCATTTCGGAAACTACTGGAAAATTACCTAGTAGCTTTATCCCCAAATCTAGGGCAGGAACTGCCCCATGTTCGTTCTGTACATGCTTGCAATTGTTCAGAAGAACGCTTATCGAGGGGGTGCTATAACAAAGTATATACACTGTAGCAAACATTGCCCCCAGGTATTGCAGTCGGCCAAGGGGGGGACCAGACCACTAGGCAAACACTTGGTAAGGATGCTATGCTTTTCCAGAGGACTCGTAAAAAGAAAAATAGCATCAAGATGATCCATTTTTTGAGCAATCCAAAACAGAATGTCTTCACGGTTAAGGGGACGTTTGCCCATAACAGAGTTGATAATTACAGGTCTAATAACAAGCCCCCCACCTTGAGGAGCCTGCTCAGGAGGTGCAGCCACAGGTGGAGCTGCCAGAAAGGCACGGGTAACTAACTGAACGGTACGCAGGGTCTGCTACGACCACAAAAGCAACAGCAGACCCAGCATTGGGGACTCCAGCCTGTAACAAGTGATGAGTGATCACTGCGCGGCAATGAGCTGGAATCGTAACAGGTTGGGCCATATGGAAAAGGAAGGGTTTTGAATGGTAGCATAAAAATGTGTAAAAACATTCGAAAATTCAAGCTTGAAAAACCTACAGCAAGAGGAATTCCCTACAAACTGAGGAGGCAAAGCCCCCACACCACGGATGTCTCCAAGATGAGGTGTGAGGGTATCTTCTCGTCCGAGTAATCTCACGTTGGCTGAAAAAACAGCTTTAAAAACGTTGGCAGCGGATCCCTCCCTTGTAGTCAAAGAAGCAGACAAGGGAGGGAATGTGGTAATAATGCACAAAACCAACTATGATAATGAAATAATGAGCCAACTTAATAATCAAGCATGTTATATTGAACTACCCTCTAACCCGATCTTTGGAATAGTAACGAAAATTAATGATTTTTTTAAAATCTTGTCATCAAGAAACTATCCTATCAGACAAGGAGTACAAATACCTACTAGTAGACCGTCCTCGTTTCCCATGCCTATATACCTTACCTAAGGTTCATAAGGACACTACCTGTCCACCTGGAAGACCTATAGTGTCTGGTATTGGGGGGCCTACCGAGAAACTATCGGAATTTGTAGACATCTTTCTACGACCCTATGTCACCAGCCTTGCCTCTTATATTAAAGATACCAAGGACGTACTCAACGTCTTTAAAGACTTCAATTGGGAGCCAGAAATGATAATGGTCACTATGGATGTATCACAACTGTACACTAATATCACACATGATAAGGGTATCTCAGGTTTGGAATATTTTTTATTCAAAAGACCTATTGAATTACTAGACCATACGAATATGCTCTTAGCTATGTCTAGAATCATTTTGGAGAATAATGTTTTCCTTTTTAAAGACACTTGGTACCGCCAGAAATGCGGGGTAGCCATGGGTTCCAGATTTGCGCCGTCTTTTGCCTGCCTCTATATGGGGTGGATGGAGGCGAAGCATATCTGGGGCCCTGGTGGTGCTGACTGGCACGATTGTATCAATTACTATGGAAGGTAAATAGATGACCTTTTGTTTATCTGGACGGGTACCGAGATCCAACTTTTGAATTTTTTTGAGTACATGAACAACAATATGTACAATATGACTTTCACCATGAACTACAGTCGCTCTGAAATAACTTTTCTGGACCTCAAATTCTATGTACACAATGGTAAACTATGTAGCACACTTTTCAGAAAGGAGACCTCATGCAATGCTGTGTTACACGGAAGTAGTGCACATCCCAAGTCACAGGTTAATTCAATTCCGTTTGGCGAGTTCTACAGAGCTCGCCGTAACTGTAGTGAAGACACTGACTTTACTGTATGTGCTAATGACATAGAAAACAGATTTTTATCCAGGGGATACAGTAAGGCTGTTATTAGTAGAGCTAAAAACAGGGCGGTTAAACTCAAACGTAATGTAACACTTCAAACGAGACCTAAAAACACTGTGACTAGAAAATTGGTGAGATTTGTGACTAGCTACAATTCATGGTCCACTAACATCTATGGAATTTTAAAGAAATACTGGTTCATGGTAACTGCAGATCCCGTATTAAAAGAACATATATTGCCGCATCCATCAATGACTTTCCGGAGAGGCATTACGATTGGAAATATGATCAGTCCCAGCTATCCTACGATCACTCGTAAAACATCTTGGCTACACTCTCACAATAAGGGCTCTTATAGATGTGGGAACTGTAGTATGTGCAGAATGTCACTACATGGGACAAAGTATTTCAACTACAATGATTCAGGTACTTACCATATTAAAACCCACATTGATTGTACAACCACGTATGTCATATATGCTATACTTTGTAAATGTGGTAAAGTTTACATTGGGAGTACTATTAGAAAACTGAGAGACCGTGTCAGTGAACATTTTAGGGGTCTTAAGAATAGGGACAACAGAGTTCCGATAGCTGCACATGCCATGGATTGTCCGGCACAAACAGAACATCTGACTATGTCCTTCCATGGCATAGAGACCATGCCATAGATATAAGGGGTGGGAATCACGAACTCAGATTAAGACAACAGGAAGCTCGTTGGATAATGCGGGTTCATGCAGTGGAGCGGGGTTTGAATTTTGAAGATGAACTACAATTCTTTCTGGTATAATTTCACCGCCAGTCAGAACAGAATCTCATGCCTCTAAGATATGATGGACCTTTATATCTTAGTATACTGTAATTAGAATCCTTCTGTAACATGTACAGGTTGAATCATGTATCACTGTATAATTCTTTTTGGATGTGCATTTTTCGTGAATACCAAAAGCACACTATGTTTGGACTGTACTGTATTTGGAATATTGACCTTACTGTTTGTGATATATAATATTTCTTATTTCTTCGATCTTCCGCTTTCTAAAAATGGATGTTATTAACATGTTTTTGTTTCACCTATTATTTTACATCTACCACCTTTGTGTGACACTCTCCTATCTTATAGGACACTGTACCGGGTGGGGCAGTCTAGGATTAGTATGTACTAATAATATCTTTTCCTATGCTATACTGACATAACTTGTAGACTTTGGAATTGGCACGGATCACCTGTGATATGCACAACCAGTTTCGATGGATTTTGGGAATTTAGATAATGTTTCTAAGACCTTTTTGACTGCTAAAAGATGGCGGCCATGTAACATTATGTACAATAGTCCTATCTCTATTTTCATTTCTTGGAACCCCACACGCAAGGTGATGATAAGGAGATAGATAAGATGGCGCGTGTGCTGTACGCCGGTGAACGCTAAGGAACACACTTTTTCCCTTCCGGACTCTGTACTCGGAGGTACGTTTCGGATGTTTTTGATATGAATTTCGGATACCTACGTGATTAGCGTACTTGTGAAATATCACTTAATTAATGAGGTAGTTTTGGTTTGTGATCCGGGAATAATATTGGTTTAACGTTTGTCTACAGACCGGTTAACAAAATACAAGGAGGGTGCTTTTACTATGAATTTGGACAATCGTAAATATACAATTGAGTGGAATAATTCTTTTAATGTGTTATACCAACTTACACGCTAGATAGATTGTGTATTATTGATATTGCTTTCACTTGACTCGTAGGATACTTTTGAACATTTTTTCATGGATTGGGTGGACACAAACTAATTACTGGAAGGATTGGACGTTTTTTCTAATTGGATATGTACTTGGAGCAGGACGCTCTTTTGGAACGAAGTGAGTGTACCACTAGTATGTCACTGATTTGGATTTTTATATAGGAAGCCTGTATTATGAGACTTACGCAGGTAGAGAATAGAGCTTGTGCGTGCTCACGATTTTCAATATTGTTGCAGATTTTGAACTAGAACAAAACGCCTATTTTCACCTATATGACTGTTTCATTTGACATATTTGGTGAGCATTTTTTGTGATTATTCTTACCGCACTTTGATTTGCATGTAACTTTTGGCTCACAGATACGCTACTCACTCAGTTAGGTGTGAATCGGGTCTATCCTTCTAGACACAATCTCGACTTTGGGCTTTTTCTGTGGTCACCTTCATTGGGTTTATCTTTCTCTCCATATTCTTGTTAGCATCTTAAAAATGTAAGAATTGGATTTTCACTATTTCTGTGCCTTAGTGGACTAATAATTTTCAATGTTTGTATCTCACAATGCAACATCTTAACTTTGGATGAGTTCTTAGTGCAAACTACTCAAACTTTGTTCTCAATCTCTATATCAGCTCAACCTTTTGTTTGAACGGATGCCACTTTGTATATAAAACTGTAAATAGGACTTTTTTTTTTATCTTATGACAGTATTATTTTAGTGGAACGCGATTGTGATTATGTTTATTGTAATATTTACAGCCCTGACGAAGTCTATTGGTCTTGATGACCTAGACGAAACACGTGTTGGCAGCGGTTGTTTCTTTCCCTAATGTCTGAAGATTGGATTCTATCAAAGAACGAAAAAAAAAATTATGAAGAATAAAATGAAGAGCATTTAAAACATTGGGACTTGATATTTTGAACTGACTTAATCTCTTTCAGCTCAGGATCTATTGTGTGTGTTGTAACTGTTTAACTGTGGCCCCTTGGTGTCGCAGGTTTTTGACTCCGGTGGGGTGACCAGAATCTGATCCTTCTGAGCTTATCAAATATTGTGATTGAAATAATAATTATCTCTTCCCAGCGCAAATTATCCTCTATCACCCGTTTTGTTGCTGTTGTATTGTAAGTTTTGAGGTTGCTGCAGGGAAGTTTTTTGTGGGCATCTGTGCCTAATACATATTGAAAATGTGTTCTCGTAATGATCGCAGCAAAGTGGCAAATGATCTTTTTATGAGCCTTAATGCCGGAACCTCTGTGAATAAAGCAGTGGCTCTGGGTACATCAAGACCCACTGATGGTCTGAAATCTAAATTCGTTAGGTTAGAACGCTTAAAAAAGCAAGAAATAAGTAAATGGTGGGACGGAGCAACACTGAAGGAATACCAGAGGTTAGATAGAGTCCCACGTGGTTTGAGATCACAACTTTTTCCCACATATGACGACCTTGAGGAGGATCTCCTCCTCATTTGGGAAAAAGAACTCACTGGTAACTCTATGAGGCTGATGAATTTACTCATTGAAAACTGTGAGAGAAAGTTAAACAAAATTGCTCAGGAAGTGGATATCTTAGAAAAAGAAATAGCCGACTTACAAAAGGCGGAAGGAACTAAGAAAAATTATTACATCTTGAATGATATTTTGAATAAGTATGAAGAGGATATTAAACAGAGGAAGGCGCGAAAACTAAAACGGGATGAACAAGATTATAATATGGGCAGGGTTTTTACTTTTGCCAAAAGATTTGACACCCTAATTATAAATGACACCCTCAATAAGAATAGAAACACTGTATCGACAAGCAGTTTAAACACTATATCTTCTAGTAGTGTTCCTGTTAGTGGGGATGAGGGGGCCAGCAGTACTAACATAGAACAGGCCAATGGAGTACCAGCTCCTACCTCTTCTTCTTCTTTTTTAAAGGAGGTCCAACGTATAAAAATTGGCAATTCGAGACAGCGGGACCTAAGGGGAGAGGGTACGGCAAGCCCAAGAGAGGTAAAAGGGGCGGCCGGAAACTCAGATGTAAGAACCCATTACCAGACCAGGTCATGGCAGGCCAACCAGAGGAGGTAGATCGCACCAATGATATCCAGATAATGAATCTGACGGACAGAAACTTTTCCCAAGATACTCTAACAGCACTTAAGAAGGGGTTGAACTTTTGTCCAACGGGTATTTGCAATATAATTGATGTGAAAATCGATATGTACAAATTTGTAAGACAACTAAAGATTAAAAAATTCTTTGCAGCAACTGGTGTGGAAATAAATCAATCTTCTAAACATTTGTGGGGGGATGTTACCATTCACGATGTGGAAGCAACAAGACTACTTCTTTCCATTACTGAGAATGAAAACGATCCTATCACATTTCAGCGGGTATTGCAAGAATTTGATTACTGTACCAATTATAGTGAGGATAGTGGTTTAAAAAGCAAATCTAAATGGACCCCCAGATTGGCTAGTAACAACAACATTGATGCATTTTTTAAAATCATAATGCAAGAATTGAATCTATTGGAAAAGAAGATTATTACATCTAAAACCTCTTCTCGTCCGAGTAATCTCACGTTGGGTGAAAAAACAGCTTTAAAAACGTTGGCAGCGGATCCCTCCCTTGTAGTCAAAGAGCAGACAAGGGATGGAATGTGGTAATAATGCACAAAACCAACTATGATAATGAAATAATGAGCCAACTTAATAATCAAGCATGTTATATTGAACTACCCTCTAACCCGATCTTTGGAATAGTAACGAAAATTAATGATTTTTTGAAATCTTGTCATCAAGAAACTATCCTATCAGACAAGGAGTACAAATACCTACTAGTAGACCGTCCTCGTTTCCCATGCCTATATACCTTACCTAAGGTTCATAAGGACACTACCTGTCCACCTGGAAGACCTATAGTGTCTGGTATTGGGGGGCCTACCGAGAAACTATCGGAATTTGTAGACATCTTTCTACGACCCTATGTCACCAGCCTTGCCTCTTATATTAAAGATACCAAGGACGTACTCAACGTCTTTAATGACTTCAATTGGGAGCCAGAAATGATAATGGTCACTATGGATGTATCACAACTGTACACTAATATCACACATGATAAGGGTATCTCAGGTTTGGAATATTTTTTATTCAAAAGACCTATTGAATTACTAGACCATACGAATATGCTCTTAGCTATGTCTAGAATCATTTTGGAGAATAATGTTTTCCTTTTTAAAGACACTTGGTACCGCCAGAAATGCGGGGTAGCCATGGGTTCCAGATTTGCGCTGTCTTTTGCCTGCCTCTATATGGGGTGGATGGAGGCGAAGCATATCTGGGGCCCTGGTGGTGCTGACTGGCACGATTGTATCAAATACTATGGAAGGTACATAGATGACCTTTTGTTTATCTGGACGGGTACCGAGATCCAACTTTTGAATTTTTTTGAGTACATGAACAACAATATGTACAATATGACTTTCACCATGAACTACAGTTGCTCTGAAATAACTTTTCTGGACCTCAAATTCTATGTACACAATGGTAAACTATGTAGCACACTTTTCAGAAAGGAGACCTCATGCAATGCTGTGTTACACGGAAGTAGTGCACATCCCAAGTCACAGGTTAATTCAATTCCGTTTGGCGAGTTCTACAGAGCTCGCCGTAACTGTAGTGAAGACACTGACTTTACTGTATGTGCTAATGACATAGAAAGCAGATTTTTATCCAGGGGATACAGTAAGGCTGTTATTAGTAGAGCTAAAAACAGGGCGGTTAAACTCAAACGTAATGTAACACTTCAAACGAGACCTAAAAACACTGTGACTAGAAAATTGGTGAGATTTGTGACTAGCTACAATTCATGGTCCACTAACATCTATGGAATTTTAAAGAAATACTGGTTCATGTTAACTGCAGATCCCGTATTAAAAGAACATATATTGCCGCATCCATCAATGACTTTCCGGAGAGGCATTACGATTGGAAATATGATCAGTCCCAGCTATCCTACGATCACTCGTAAAACATCTTGGCTACACTCTCACAATAAGGGCTCTTATAGATGTGGGAACTGTAGTATGTGCAGAATGTCACTACATGGGACAAAGTATTTCAACTACAATGATTCAGGTACTTACCATATTAAAACCCACATTGATTGTACAACCACGTATGTCATATATGCTATACTTTGTAAATGTGGTAAAGTTTACATTGGGAGTACTATTAGAAAACTGAGAGACCGTGTCAGTGAACATTTCAGGGGTCATAAGAATAGGGACAACAGAGTTCCGATAGCTGCACATGCCATGGATTGTCCGGCACAAACAGAACATCTGACTATGTCCTTCCATGGCATAGAGACCATGCCCATAGATATAAGGGGTGGGAATCGCGAACTCAGATTAAGACAACAGGAAGCTCGTTGGATAATGCGGGTTCATGCAGTGGAGCGGCGTTTGAATTTTGAAGATGAACTACAATTCTTTCTGGTATAATTTCACCGCCAGTCAGAACAGAATCTCATGCCTCTAAGATATGATGGACCTTTATATCTTAGTATACTGTAATTAGAATCCTTCTGTAACATGTACAGGTTGAATCATGTATCACTGTATAATTCTTTTTGGATGTGCATTTTTCGTGAATACCAAAAGCACACTATGTTTGGACTGTACTGTATTTGGAATATTGACCTTACTGTTTGTGATATATAATTTTTCTTATTTCTTCGATCTTCCGCTTTCTAAAAATGGATGTTATTAACATGTTTTTGTTTCACCTATTATTTTACATCTACCACCTTTGTGTGACACTCTCCTATCTTATAGGACACTGTACCGGGTGGGGCAGTCTAGGATTAGTATGTACTAATAATATCTTTTCCTATGCTATACTGACATAACTTTTAGACTTTGGAATTGGCACGGATCACCTGTGATATGCACAACCAGTTTCAATGGATTTTGGGAATTTAGATAATGTTTCTAAGACCTTTTTGACTGCTAAAAGATGGCGGCCATGTAACATTATGTACGATAGTCCTATCTCTATTTTCATTTCTTGGAACCCCACACGCAAGGTGATGATAAGGAGATAGATAAGATGGAGCGTGTGCTGTACGCCGGTGAACGCTAAGGAACACACTTTTTCCCTTCCGGACTCTGTACTCGGAGGTACGTTTCGGATGTTTTTGATATGAATTTCGGATACCTACGTGATTAGCGTACTTGTGAAATATCACTTAATTAATGAGGTAGTTTTGGTTTGTGATCCGGGAATAATATTGGTTTAACGTTTGTCTACAGACCGGTTAACAAAATACAAGGAGGGTGCTTTTACTATGAATTTGGACAATCGTAAATATACAATTGAGTGGAATAATTCTTTTAATGTGTTATACCAACTTACACGCTAGATAGATTGTGTATTATTGATATTGCTTTCACTTGACTCGTAGGATACTTTTGAACATTTTTTCATGGATTGGGTGGACACAAACTAATTACTGGAAGGATTGGACGTTTTTTCTAATTGGATATGTACTTGGAGCAGGACGCTCTTTTGGAACGAAGTGAGTGTACCACTAGTATGTCACTGATTTGGATTTTTATATAGGAAGCCTGTATTATGAGACTTACGCAGGTAGAGAATAGAGCTTGTGCGTGCTCACGATTTTCAATATTGTTGCAGATTTTGAACTAGAACAAAACGCCTATTTTCACCTATATGACTGTTTCATTTGACATATTTGGTGAGCATTTTTTGTGATTATTCTTACCGCACTTTGATTTGCATGTAACTTTTGGCTCACAGATACGCTACTCACTCAGTTAGGTGTGAATCGGGTCTATCCTTCTAGACACAATCTCGACTTTGGGCTTTTTCTGTGGTCACCTTCATTGGGTTTATCTTTCTCTCCATATTCTTGTTAGCATCTTAAAAATGTAAGAATTGGATTTTCACTATTTCTGTGCCTTAGTGGACTAATAATTTTCAATGTTTGTATCTCACAATGCAACATCTTAACTTTGGATGAGTTCTTAGTGCAAACTACTCAAACTTTGTTCTCAATCTCTATATCAGCTCAACCTTTTGTTTGAACGGATGCCACTTTGTATATAAAACTGTAAATAGGACTTTTTTTTTATCTTATGACAGTATTATTTTAGTGGAACGCGATTGTGATTATGTTTATTGTAATATTTACAGCCCTGACGAAGTCTATTGGTCTTGACGACCTAGACGAAACACGTGTTGGCAGCGGTTGTTTCTTTCCCTAATGTGTGAAGATTGGATTCTATCAAACAACGATTTTTTTATGAAGAATAAAATGAAGAGCATTTAAAACATTGGGACTTGATATTTTGAACTGACTTAATCTCTTTCAGCTCAGGATCTATTGTGTGTGTTGTAACTATTTAACTGTGGCCCCTTGGTGTCGCAGGTTTTTGACTCTGGTGGGGTGACCAGAATCTGATCCTTCTGAGCTTATCAAATATTGTGATTGAAATAATTATTATCTCTTCCCAGCGCAAATTATCCTCTATCACCCGTTTTGTTGCTGTTGTATTGTAAGTTTTGAGGTTGCTGCAGGGAAGTTTTTTGTGGGCATCTGTGCCTAATACATATTGAAAATGTGTTCTCGTAATGATCGCAGCAAAGTGGCAAATTATCTTTTTATGAGCCTTAATGCCGGAACCTCTGTGAATAAAGCAGTGGCTCTGGGTACATCACGACCCACTGATGGTCTGAAATCTAAATTCATTAGGTTAGAACGTTTAAAAAAGCAAGAAATAAGTAAATGGTGGGACGGAGCAACACTGAAGGAATACCAGAGGTTAGATAGAGTCCCACGTGGTTTGAGATCACAACTTTTTCCCACATATGACGACCTTGAGGAGGATCTCCTCCTCATTTGGGAAAAAGAACTCACTGGTAACTCTATGAGGCTGATGAATTTACTCATTGAAAACTGTGAGAGAAAGGTAACCAAAATTGCTCAGGAAGTGGATATCTTAGAAAAAGAAATAGCCGACTTACAAAAGGCGGAAGGAACTAAGAAGAATTATGACATCTTGAATGATATTTTGAATAAGTATGAAGAGGATATTAAACAGAGGAAGGCGCGAAAACTAAAACGGGATGAAGAAGATTATAATATGGGCAGGGTTTTTACTTTTGCCAAAAGATTTGACACCCTAATTATAAATGACACCCTCAATAAGAATAGAAACACTGTATGGACAAGCAGTTTAAACACTATATCTTCTAGTAGTGTTTCTGTTAGTGGGGATGAGGGGACCAGCAGTACTAACATAGAACAGGCCAATGGAGTACCAGCTCCTACCTCTTCTTCTTCTTTTTTAAAGGAGGTCCAACGTATAAAAATTGGCAATTCGAGACAGCGGGACCTAAGGGGAGAGGGTACGGCAAGCCCAAGAGAGGTAAAAGGGGCGGCCGGAAACTCAGATGTAAAAACCCATTACCAGACCAGGTCATGGCAGGCCAACCAGAGGAGGTAGATCGCACCAATGATATCCAGATAATGAATCTGACGGACAGAAACTTTTCCCAAGATACTCTAACTGCACTTAAGAAGGGGTTGAACTTTTGTCCAACGGGTATTTGCAATATAATTGATGTGAAAATCGATATGTACAAATTTGTAAGACAACTAAAGATTAAAAAATTCTTTGCAGCAACTGGTGTGGAAATAAATCAATCTTCTAAACATTTGTGGGGGGATGTTACCATTCACGATGTGGAAGTAACAAGACTACTTCTTTCCATTACTGAGAATGAAAACAATCCTATCACATTACAGCGGGTATTGCAAGAACTTGATTACTGTACCAATTATAGTGAGGATAGTGGTTTAAAAAGCAAATCTAAATGGACCCCCAGATTGGCTAGTAACAACAACATTGATGCATTTTTTAAAATCATAATGCAAGAATTGAATCTATTGGAAAAGAAGATTATTACATCTAAAACCTCTTCTCGTCCGAGTAATCTCACGTTGGGTGAAAAAACAGCTTTAAAAACGTTGGCAGCGGATCCCTCCCTTGTAGTCAAAGAAGCAGACAAGGGAGGGAATGTGGTAATAATGCACAAAACCAACTATGATAATGAAATAATGAGCCAACTTAATAATCAAGCATGTTATATTGAACTACCCTCTAACCCGATCTTTGGAATAGTAACGAAAATTAATGATTTTTTGAAATCTTGTCATCAAGAAACTATCCTATCAGACAAGGAGTACAAATACCTACCAGTAGACCGTCCTCGTTTCCCATGCCTAAATACCTTACCTAAGGTTCATAAGGACACTACCTGTCCACCTGGAAGACCTATAGTGTCTGGTACTTGGGGGCCTACCGAGAAACTATCGGAATTTGTAGACATCTTTCTACGACCCTATGTCACCAGCCTTGCCTCTTATACTAAAGATACCAAGGACGTACTCAACGTCTTTAATGACTTCAATTGGGAGCCAGAAATGATAATGGTCACTATGGATGTATCACAACTGTACACTAATATCACACATGATAAGGGTATCTCAGGTTTGGAATATTTTTTATTCAAAAGACCTATTGAATTACTAGACCATACGAATATGCTCTTAGCTATGTCTAGAATCATTTTGGATTCTTTTTTAAAGACACTTGGTACTGCCAGAAATGCGGGGTAGCCATGGGTTCCAGATTTGCGCCGTCTTTTGCCTGCCTCTATATGGGGTGGATGGAGGCGAAGCATATCTGGGGCCCTGGTGGTGCTGACTGGCACGATTGCATCAATTACTATGGAAGGTACATAGATGACCTTTTGTTTATCTGGACGGGTACCGAGATCCAACTTTTGAATTTTTTTGAGTACATGAACAACAATATGTACAATATGACTTTCACCATGAACTACAGTCGCTCTGAAATACCTTTTCTGGACCTCAAATTCTATGTACACAATGGTAAACTATGTAGCACACTTTTCAGAAAGGAGACCTCATGCAATGCTGTGTTACACGGAAGTAGTGCACATCCCAAGTCACAGGTTAATTTAATTCCGTTTGGCGAGTTCTACAGAGCTCGCCGTAACTGTAGTGAATACACTGACTTTACTGTATGTGCTTAATGACATAGAAAACAGATTTTTATCCAGGGGATACAGTAAGGCTGTTATTAGTAGAGCTAAAAACAGGGCGGTTAAACTCAAATGTAATGTAACACTTCAAACGAGACCTAAAAACACTGTGACTAGAAAATTGGTGAGACTTGTGACTAGCTACAATTCATGGTCCACTAACATCTATGGAATTTTAAAGAAATACTCGTTCATGTTAACTGCAGATCCCGTATTAAAAGAACATATATTGCCGCATCCATCAATGACTTTCCGGAGAGGCATTACGATTGGAAATATGATCAGTCCCAGCTATCCTACGATCACTCGTAAAACATCTTGGCTACACTCTCACAATAAGGGCTCTTATAGATGTGGGAACTGTAGTATGTGCAGAATGTCACTACATGGGACAAAGTATTTCAACTACAATGATTCAGGTACTTACCATATTAAAACCCACATTGATTGTACAACCACGTATGTCATATATGCTATACTTTGTAAATGTGGTAAAGTTTACATTGGGAGTACTATTAGAAAACTGAGAGACCGTGTCAGTGAACATTTCAGGGGTCTTAAGAATAGGGACAACAGAGTTCCGATAGCTGCACATGCCATGGATTGTCCGGCACAAACAGAACATCTGACTATGTCCTTCCATGGCATAGAGACCATGCCCATAGATATAAGGGGTGGGAATCACGAACTCAGATTAAGACAACAGGAAGCTCGTTGGATAATGCGGGTTCATGCAGTGGAGCGGCATTTGAATTTTGAAGATGAACTACAATTCTTTCTGGTATAATTTCACCGCCAGTCAGAACAGAATCTCATGCCTCTAAGATATGATGGACCTTTATATCTTAGTATACTGTAATTAGAATCCTTCTGTAACATGTACAGGTTGAATCATGTATCACTGTATAATTCTTTTTGGATGTGCATTTTTCGTGAATACCAAAAGCACACTATGTTTGGACTGTACTGTATTTGGAATATTGACCTTACTGTTTGTGATATATAATTTTTCTTATTTCTTCGATCTTCCGCTTTCTAAAAATGGATGTTATTAACATGTTTTTGTTTCACCTATTATTTTACATCTACCACCTTTGTGTGACACTCTCCTATCTTATAGGACACTGTACCGGGTGGGGCAGTCTAGGATTAGTATGTACTAATAATATCTTTTCCTATGCTATACTGACATAACTTTTAGACTTTGGAATTGGCACGGATCACCTGTGATATGCACAACCAGTTTCAATGGATTTTGGGAATTTAGATAATGTTTCTAAGACCTTTTTGACTGCTAAAAGATGGCGGCCATGTAACATTATGTACGATAGTCCTATCTCTATTTTCATTTCTTGGAACCCCACACGCAAGGTGATGATAAGGAGATAGATAAGATGGCGCGTGTGCTGTACGCCGGTGAACGCTAAGGAACACACTTTTTCCCTTCCGGACTCTGTACTCGGAGGTACGTTTCGGATGTTTTTGATATGAATTTCGGATACCTACGTGATTAGCGTACTTGTGAAATATCACTTAATTAATGAGGTAGTTTTGGTTTGTGATCCGGGAATAATATTGGTTTAACGTTTGTCTACAGACCGGTTAACAAAATACAAGAAGGGTGCTTTTACTATGAATTTGGACAATCGTAAATATACAATTGAGTGGAATAATTCTTTTAATGTGTTATACCAACTTACACGCTAGATAGATTGTGTATTATTGATATTGCTTTCACTTGACTCGTAGGATACTTTTGAAAATGTTTTCATGGATTGGGTGGACACAAACTAATTACTGGAAGGATTGGACGTTTTTTCTAATTGGATATGTACTTGGAGCAGGACGCTCTTTTGGAACGAAGTGAGTGTACCACTAGTATGTCACTGATTTGGATTTTTATATAGGAAGCCTGTATTATGAGACTTACGCAGGTAGAGAATAGAGCTTGTGCGTGCTCACGATTTTCAATATTGTTGCAGATTTTGAACTAGAACAAAACGCCTATTTTCACCTATATGACTGTTTCATTTGACATAGTTGGTGAGTATTTTTTGTGATTATTCTTACCGCACTTTGATTTGCATGTAACTTTTGGCTCACAGATACGCTACTCACTCAGTTAGGTGTGAATCGGGTCTATCCTTCTAGACACAATCTCGACTTTGGGCTTTTTCTGTGGTCACCTTCATTGGGTTTATCTTTCTCTCCATATTCTTGTTAGCATCTTAAAAATGTAAGAATTGGATTTTCACTATTTCTGTGCCTTAGTGGACTAATAATTTTCAATGTTTGTATCTCACAATGCAACATCTTAACTTTGGATGAGTTCTTAGTGCAAACTACTCAAACTTTGTTCTCAATCTCTATATCAGCTCAACCTTTTGTTTGAACGGATGCCACTTTGTATATAAAACTGTAAATAGGACTTTTTTTTTTAATCTTATGACAGTATTATTTTAGTGGAACGCGATTGTGATTATGTTTATTGTAATATTTACAGCCCTGACGAAGTCTATTGGTCTTGACGACCTAGACGAAACACGTGTTGGCAGCGGTTGTTTCTTTCCCTAATGTGTGAAGATTGGATTCTATCAAAGAACGAAAAAATGTTTTATGAAGAATAAAATGAAGAGCATTTAAAACATTGGGACTTGATATTTTGAACTGACTTAATCTCTTTCAGCTCAGGATCTATTGTGTGTGTTGTAACTGTGAGGGTATTGTGGACAGTCACAAGCAATACTCAGTTGTCCAGCAAATAGGTACCAGACCAAACGTTGGTGGCATCATGTTGCAGGAATATGCGAAGTCACAGAACTATGCTTGAGACCATATAACCTTAGTAGGCAAGGACTGAGTCATCCTACCACCTTAGTACCCATGAACCCGGGGCCGACTAGCTATAGTGTCTCACTTGCCCTCCTACTCACTCATCAGAGGAACAAGTGATTAGACACCCTAGAACACAACACTCCAGACGCTCTCAGGAACTGTAGTGACAGCACAAGAATATTCCTAGTTCCCAAACCAGCAATTCATTGAATCGCAGTTACCAATGAAATACAGTCTCAGGGTAGGTTATAAAATTCATTCAAACAATGACATTTTAGCGTATACATCCTCAGGGTGGATAATCCTTAGCTCCTTGTCCATAATAGAGCTAAACAGTCTAGGCACGATAGCTAGAACATTTTTTATTCTATGTTCAAAGTTTTTTCCAACACCAATGAGGCAACATCTAATATTGGTTTGTTGTAGAACGTATTAAAAGTGGATTCTGTAGACCAATCCGCTACTCTCATCATGTCATGCAACTGGGAACTTACCAGGATTGAATTTGAAGCCCTCGCTCCCCTTACGAAGTGAGCGCCAAATTTACTGGTGTCAATAACCCTTCCTCCATCAGTCTTTTTACCAGGGGTGATTTCTTCATTAGCACTCTGGGGCTGCGCCCCTCTGAAATTCCTACACATTTACCTCAAAAAATATTAAATAGATCAATTTATGTAGAAATAAGATCATGTCTCTAAACAAATCAATATATTTAAGTTTGGGCAGTCTGTCTCAGCATGCCAGCCCGGCTTTGCTTTGAAGCAGGAGACGGAAGCCAGGCAGCAAATCAACTTTCTGAACTGAGAAGCACAACGCATGCTTTAACTTTCTAAAGCGCTTCGTTGCCATTGTAGTCAATGGTGGTATTCACTGTAGGCAAGTGATGCTGTCAGCAGCACGTTTTTTGGGCATCAGAGTATGCATCCCTGAATGAGGCCAGCCATCTGTCAATCACAGGCATAGCCTAACCTTTCCCATCCGTCATACGGTAAGACTGGATGCAAGCATGTGTGATTTGGTGTCTTGTCCTTGGTAATGGTAAGTGTTATAATGCTAATCTTGTGTTATGTATATTGCGCTGAGACCCCTGGGCACGCTAACCTCCTCCACTGTGATACCCCTGGCTGCAGGTCCCTGGACCCTTCAGAAGTGAAACTGATGTATTTGTTTCCCTGTGGAAATTACTCCAAAAGATGAGCAGGGTTTTTGTTCCCTTGCGAAGTTGATTCAGATATCAGAGTCAAGCGCAAAGTGAGAAATATGTGCTTATAGAAAAAACAGGTATCTGATGTATAGCGTTGGAAATGGTCTATTTTCACGCCCTTAATATTAATGCCAAAAACATGGATTGATTTACAAACAATGAATGTTAAAAACGCTAAGGTACTGCATGTCAGCAATTTAGTTCCTCTCTTGTTTCATATGTTTTACTTAATGTTGCATTCCTCTAGATATGGGCATAGTTTGGAAATTTGTGCCACTTTATCAGGGATGCCAATGCAGGGGGCACTCATAGTGTAGATGGTTGTGCACATTTCTATCCTACCTTTTTCTGATGACATTGTAGACAGTGTCAGAACACGGTAGAGCAGGGCTCAGACGGAAAAGCAGGGGTGGAAAATGGTGTCTGGGTCAAAATCCAGAGGATTTGAGGGATATGGGGAATAGTGAGAGGGGAAGGATGGACTTGAGGTCTTGTGGGCTCCCTTTCCGTAGCTTAGGGGCTTGGGCCTCAGACTCATCTGAGTCAGATGTATCTGTTTAAGTTTAATCTGCAACGACGTATTGTGGCACCAAAGCGATAGCGGCACCGCTAGTGGACGGTTCTAGTCTGGGATAAGCATGGTAGTGGGCCAGGTTTGTGAAATGCGCACTATTGTGGCTGTGTGGAGTCACTCGTCTGCCTTTTGAATGACCCTGTTGCCTGTATTATGGCCGTCTGTGAGAGGGAGTGCTGGGTCGAGGAGGAGGACCGTCAGGGGCATGTGGAGGGCGTATTTTTGCAGTTGGCATGTAAGGGGTTGAAGGGCCACTGCGAGGGCTCTGTTCACATAATGGGTAACATTATTTGAGGCCAGAGAGCATTGTGATTGGTACAGATAAATGTGGCCATTAAAGAAATGATGGGAAATGTAGTTTATGATATAGTTTAGTTTGGTTGGCTGCTGTAAAAATTATGATAATAAAGAGCGAAGAAAGAGAAGCATAATCCAAAGCCTCTGGTCCTGACACAGAATCTATTGGACTTATAGGGCCATATGTAGGTAAAACAGTTTTTGCAATTATCAAATTGCGATTTTTAGGGATTCGCAATTAGAGAATCGCTAACGCAATGTAGGTTGGATTTGCAAAATATTTTGCGAATCCTACATATTCCTTATTTGCAAATCACAAATTGAGATTCGCAAATAAGGAATACCTTCCCATTCATTCCTATGGGCTAGAAGGCCCATAGGAATGAATGGGAAGACATTCTAATTGAGAATGCAATTTCAAGTTTGCAAGTGTGTCAATAGGACACCCTGTTGCACCCCTAAAATAAGCATGTGTTATCCAAGAAACATATTGGAGGATTCTGTTCAAAAGGTTTCTACCTTAGACAGACGAAGACTTTTACAGAAATCTGAAAAATCTTCTAACGAACGCATAGTGTTTGTAATGAAACATTCAACACAATCTCAAAGAATCAAACAGGTCCTTAAGAAACGATGGGAAATTATTGCTAATGAACCAGACTTTGCGAACCTTTTCAGAAGTTTTCCCATTGTGGCACATACTCGTGCCATAAACATTAGAGAGATGCTGAAAAATCCACGGGAATTGCAAACGACTAATTTTAGAGTGATGAGAAAATGTCATAATTGTGGACAATGCAACAACGTGATGGTCAGTAAAGTTTTTTCACACCCTCACACAGGCAAAGACATCAACCTCAAACACAACGCAGATTGCAATTCCACTGGGGTGATTTACGCCATACAATGCCCATGTGGCTTAATCTATGTAGGAAGAACCTCTAGAAAAATAAAAACTTGAATTATCGAGCATAAAAGTACAATACGGAACAGGTCCTCCTCATCGAGTCTAGCCACACATTGGATTCAAAAGTCTCACACCATTCCACAATTGCGGTTTACAGTACTAGAACAAGTTGAAAAGCACACAGGTAGAGACCACAACACAGCTTTGTCACGCAGAGAGACATGACATTTTGGATTAAAAAATTGGGCACCTTGATTCCGGGGGGGCTCAATGACCAATACGAAATGTTATGTTTCTTGTAGACACTCGATGATATCATGCATGTCTCACACATATCTGTGAAATTTGTATATCCTAAACAACATGTCTTCTAGTTCAATTTTAATTACTGCTTGGGGATACTTGTAGTCATCATGATCATGGTTAACATCCTTTTTTTTATTTTTTTATTATTTATTCATTGGCAAATTCAGACAAGCAAAACAAGTACTCAAAAATAAACAATGCAGATACGTACGATATGCATGGGGTACAACGTAGAAACATGTCATATGTTGAAGTGAGTAACCAATATAATACCTAAAGAATATGAAACATCCGTGAATTAAAGATATATTAATGAATTGAGAATAAAAGCAGCCCATAGCATATACTTTTTAAACATAGCGAACATCATTATAATACAAAGTCAAACGCACAGAAGATCAAGTAGTTAATAAGGAAAACAAGGTAAATAAGGTAAATAGGACGGGAAGCGAAAAGAAACACAGTATCAAAATATATAATTAAGTATCCAGAACTTGGTTTCCACTTTCAGTATTATACCACCTAGTAATGGGCTCCCACAGTTGATTTCCTATTGCCCTCATTTTCCAACCTCTTGTGGCATAAATTGCGATTTCTTGTTTATATATGGCAAAGAAGCGACTAAGCCACATATGAAAGGTAGGGGGCTCTGCATCTTTCCATCTAGCTGCCAGAATTATTCGAAGCACGGCATATCCCAGAAAAAGTACCGCCTGTTCTTCACTATTATGTTCCAAGGAATCATCATGGCCTAATAGGAGCAATGTTATAGAGTCTCTTATTTGATGCCCAAAGATTTGGGCCCAGTATTCCAGTATCATAGCCTTGACTGTTGCCAATGCAGGACATTCAGAAAACATATGCAAGAGATTTGCAAGTGGCAGATTACATCTAGGACAATTGTCATCAGTCCTGAGCCCCCAAGCAAACAATTTGGCTGGCGTATAGTATAGGTTATAAATGGTTCTGTAATATTGGGCCTTTAAATTAGAAGCAATAAAATACTTTGCTGACAGAGCTAATGAGAGATCTATATCTACGTTGGGGTTGACTAATTTCGAGGCCCAGGATTGTTCCGTGCGTTCAAGGTCGTCAGGGGCGTTGGCCATAAACATCTGATATAGGACCCCGATTCTTGTGGAGTCTTTCCCTATAATATCCAGTAATGGTATATTATCTAGTAGAATTTTTGGTATAGTATTAGAGATGCTGGATGAAATTTGATAGAATTTTAGAAAATCACAAGCGGGAATGTTGTATCTTTCTTGGAAAGACTCAAAAGATAATAGGATACAGTTACCAAAAAAATCGCCTATTGTTCTAATGCCTAGGAGCTCCCACCTCTGAAATATAATGTCGTTAAGAATGGGGGAGAAAATTTTGCATTGCCATAGTGGTGTATATTTCGTAAATGTAGGAATATCCAGATGTTTACGGATAGCTTTCCATACCACACGTGCGTCTAAAACTGTCTTTAATTAAATTTTTTTGTAGTATGATGGTTCTACCTGTCTTAAAAACAGTCCCTTATATTTCTCACCTAAGCTAAGCTCATATATTGATGGAATATATGAAGCTATAGAGCTTAAAACTCCAGGTTTAGCAGTCAGAAGAGGGTCCATATGTTGTACTAGTGTTGCCCAAAGATATAATCTTAAATTCGGTAAAGCTAAGCCACCTCTATCTTGAGGGAGCGCCAGCAGGGGAAGGGCCCGTCTTATTTTACCATAGCTCCGCATAAACTTAGAGATAAGGGAATCTATAGTCTTAATAAAGTGTTCTCCAGGCAATAGAGGGATTGCTCTAAACAAATATAGAACCCGTGGAAATATACTCATTTTAACATAATTGGCCCTGCCTATTATTGAAAGGTGCAAACTGTCTATCCTTCTAAAGTCACTTTTGATTTTATCAATGAGGGGAGAATAATTTAAATTGCTAATCTTGCTTACCTCCGCAGAGAGGGATACTCCTAGGTATGTAGCCTGTTTAACCCTCAGTATGCTTTCAAAATGGGTGTTATTAGTGGCTAATACCACCGTTTTGTCTCTATTCAAAGAGTATCCTGAATACAACCCAAATGCCTGAGTGATTGTCTCAATTTCAGAAATTGCTTCAGACGGATTGGTGGTTATAACAGCGACATCATCAGCATATGCCATAACTTTAGTAGAGAAAGACCCAGTAATAACTGGTTGAATTGCGGGTGAGGTTAGTAACTTCTGAATAAGGGGATCGATATATAGGGCGAATAAGACCGGGGAACTTGGGCAGCCCTGCCTTGTGCCTCTTTGAACCTTGATAAACTCCGACTCAACACCAGCCATAGAGATTTTGGACGTGGGGTTGATGTAAATGGCTTTAATAGCTTTAATAAAGTTGTTTCCAAAACTTTTACTTTTCAAGATATTCCAAAGAAACTGCCATGATACTCGATCGAATGCCTTTCCAGCATCGAGGAGGATCATCGACATCTCACCCCCCGTGGCGCCCATGATGTCAAACAGGGTTATGGCTCTTCGAGTATGGTCTGTAGTACCCTTGCCGGGGATAAAGCCATGTTGCCACGGGGACACAAGATGCTCGATGACCCCACTCATTCGGTTTGCAAGTATTTTAGCATATAGTTTTGAGTCGGAGTTGATCAAGGATATAGGCCTATATGAAGATGGAAGGTGAGGTGGTTTGCCCTTTTTATGAAAAATCATTATATTTGTTTGCTTCCATGACTCTGGAGGATTTGTGTGGTGTTGCACTCCTAGAAACAAATCAAGCAAGAAAGGGGTTATTTGATCACCTAGGATTTTATATAGATCCAATGGGATTTTATCCGGACCCGCCACTTTACCATTGGCCAACTCAGCTAAAGCAATTTCCACTTCAATGAGCGTAATTTCTCTATCCAAATTAGCCTTGGTCTCATCATCAATAGCTTTATGTAAAGCCTGATCTGGGAGCCAATTATTTAAGAATGTTGTTATTTCGTTATTAGAGTGTGAGATATCGCTGCCATAAAGTTTTTGATAATACTTTTGGAATACTTTAACAATCTCTTTAGGGGTTGTATGCTCATTACCCTCAAATTCGATCTTCTTAATACTGCCTAGTGATTGTTTTTGTCGAGTACGTAATGCTAATTGCTTCCCCACGTTTTCTCCTGATTCATACAGTCTGGTCTTATTAGCCTGATAAGTTTCGGCAGCTTTTTGAATGAGCATACTATTAATCTCATTTTTTAGGATCATTATTTTGTTTAATGTTTTCCCAGGATCTGAGGTAGAAACTACTTGCCCTCTTTGAGCCTGATTTATTTGGTGGGCATGATAAGTCTCGAGATTAGAGAGTTCTTGCATCAGTTGTATGTTAGTATGCTTTTCCTTCTTTCGTTTATTAGCTACAAATGAAATAGTTTCTCCCCTCAATGCAGCTTTAAAACAGTCCCATACTATTAAACGGGATGCACTAAACTGGTTACAATCAAAAAAAGACTGGGCCCATGATTTAATATAGGTTATATATTCCGGATTAACCAATAACCTCCTGTCAAAAGTCCATTGGGTCATTGGCTTACCCAAACTGGCAGTATCGAAGATGAAGGTCAGCCATTATGGTCGGATATTGTTTTCGGGGATTTAGTTATTTCTATAATGGCCCCCTCCTCTATAGATGACATAATATAATCGATTCGGACGTATTTATTGTGGGGGAAAGAAAAGTAAGTATAGCCATCTGCATTTAGCCCCCGGAGTAACCCCCAGACATCCACTAGATTATGACTTTTCATCATCCGACCTAGTGCGCTGTATACCTTCGGTTTACGCCCTTTATAATTTGAAGATAGGTGATTCTCTACGGGCAACCCTATATCAATATTAAAATCCCCGCAAAAATCAGGGAGCCAGACCAAGAGGCCAATTCAATTTCAAGCTCCCGAAAAATATCAGGATCGTCTAGGTTTGAGCCATAAATTGCACAGATAGTAATACCCAGCTGTAGCTGAACTATGACCCATCTACCATGTTTGTCGGCCAATTTACGAATTGGGGAGCCCATTATAGGTTTAGCTAAGATGGCTACCCCTCTGGTTTTGGATGTTTGGGTTGTAGTTACCATTAAGTTATAGCCAGGTAGTTTGAGTAAGTCTCTGTCTGTATATGCTATATGTGTCTCTTGAAGGCATATTATGTCAACTGGGTTTTGACGTGTTAATTGAAATAACTGGGCCCTTTTATTTTTATGATTAAGGCCTGCCACATTCCACGTGCATAAACTTATTCTCCCCATTTACTAACATGAGAATCTAGCCCAGGTTTAATGTATTGGAACCGAAGACCACCAATATTCTTAAAATACATAATAAAGTTTTGCTTTTTACAATTTTGTTTTTTGTTTTGGCTATATTGGTTCACAACAAACCATAATCTTTGTGTGCATCTCAACTTGCGACTGAATTTGCCAATTTTTTTTGCATAGTGTTTGTAATGAAACATTCAACACAATCTCAAAGAATCAAACAGATCCTTAAGAAACGATGGGAAATGATTGCGAATGAACCAGACTTTGCGAACCTTTTCAGAAGTTTTCCCATTGTGGCACATACTCGTGCCAAAAACATTAGAGAGATGCTGAAAAATCCACGGGAATTGCAAACGACTAATTTTAGAGGGATGAGAAAATGTCATAATTGTGGACAATGCAACAACGTGATGGTCAGTAAAGTTTTTTCACACCCTCGCAAAGACATCAACCTCAAACACAACGCAGATTGCAATTCCACTGGGGTGATTTACGCCATACAATGCCCATGTGGCTTAATCTATGTAGGAAGAACCTCTAGAAAAATAAAAACTCGAATTATCGAGCATAAAAGTACAATACGGAACAGGTCCTCCTCATCGAGTCTAGCCACACATTGGATTCAAAAGTCTCACACCATTCCACAATTGCAGTTTACAGTACTAGAACAAGTTGAAAAGCACACAGGTAGAGACCACAACACAGCTTTGTCACGCAGAGAGACATTTTGGATTAAAAAATTGGGCACCTTGATTCCGGGGTGGCTCAATGACCAATACGAAATGTTATGTTTCTTGTAGACACTCGATGATATCATGCATGTCTCACACATATCTGTTAAATTTGTATATCCTAAACAACATGTCTTCTAGTTCAATTTTAATTACTGCTTGGGGATACTTGTAGTCATCATGATCGTGGTTAACATCCAATGAAATTCATTGTCTAGAACCTAAGCATAGTTTGCATGCACTTACAGCATACACATGATTCATAGGTTGGAACTCAATGAATATAACTGACGCACAGTTTGCATGTGTTCATGCCATTCAATATAAAGATGTCATTCCTGTTTACAAGTATTACGGGTTGGGGATAACTCATGTTATCAGGAATATTGTTAATGTCAATTGAAATGAATTGTACAGAATTGACACGCAGCTGTCCTGTTTCACGTTTATATTTTCGGTTACTCTCCTCGTCTTCTCATAATTTTTTATCTTCATTGTTATTTTCACTCACACTTCATTTTGATCGGCACTTTTATTAAGTGGTAAGATCTCATTTTGACACATTTCACGGGTGCGATACTGAACGACACTGACCGATAAAGTTATGCAGATTCAATCGGCGTGGTCTGCTATAAATGGGGAAGCCACGTTTCACCAGATGTTCACACCGGAATTACTTCACGGATCAAAGGCCAACGTACGCCGTCGCTACGAGGTAGGCAGACTCTGGTTAAGCGGACTGCTACGGTTTTTGTCAGCGCACGGTAACACTGTTGGATTCTGAATGTTTCTTCGTTTAAATTTCTTAAAGCTATCATTCGGGAAGTGCCGCATGCATAGCAGCATCGAGGGAACTTTTCCGATAACTGATTACGTCTACGAAATTGGGTAAGCTCTCGGCAACTGTCAGTTGCACCGAGGATAGATTTAATGAGTACCCAATATATTGTTATCATCGTTAACATACGGTTGTTCATTGTTAATTTGCAGTCGGGACTATATTCATTCTGGTAATCACCTCTGGCTGCTTCCAGCAGTCATACTCTGTTGGTAAGACCTTTTTGTTGTTAAGGCACAAGGGCACACGATCGATCACGAGAGCGGGACACTCGTTTGAGGCATTTGCTTTCACTATATCTACCACATCAATTTAGTTTATCGACACATTAGGCTGGAGGTGACAAGGTTTACTACGCAAATTTTCTTCTCACAGCTTTTTATTTGGTTATATTTCACTTTATCTTTCATTAGGGGTGATTCCACTATTCACGAACTTTCTCACACTGGATTGGTGACTAGTGTCAACTCTAAATTATAAATCATGTACGCACCGTCATGAGTAATGTAATGTAATATAATTTCATTTTGTAGTGCCCTGAAACGGAACAGCTCTGAGAATAATTGAAACCACAAGAACCACCAGGAATTGATTCATTATAACAGTTATACTCCCCTGAAGAAGGGTCATTATAGACCCGAAATGCATTGGGAAATGTTATCACTTTTTTGTTATCATAATATGAGTTAACTAACACAGAATATTAGTCATTTGTACATATTATCAACGCAAAAATTTGAAAAATTTGAAAAATTTCATTTGTACAGTTGTATGTAGTTTAGCAATATAAGATGTGATTTCATACATTGAAAAATACAACCAATAATTTGTTTGACTTTAACTTAGAAGGGACTGTTTATTTCTGAAAATGAATAATTGGGACGAAATGTGTATATTCTTTTGAAAGCTTATTTTGAAACCTTAGGGACTAAGGTGAGCTCCCAGTCAGACTTAGTCTTACCTAGGTCTCTACAGAGCAGATTTACATGGTATTGTTGGGCACAATCTTTCACTGGGATGCTCCCAACACAGATTTAAATTATCTTACACTTGAGAACAGAGGTTAACTTGGAGTGCAGGCTAGATCTTTACATAACATTATATGAGGCCAGAGAGCATTGTGATTGGTACAGATAAATGTGGCCATTAAAGAAATGATGGGAAATGTAGTTTATGATATAGTTTAGTTTGGTTGGCTGCTGTAAAAATTATGATAATAAAGAGCGAAGAAAGAGAAGCATAATCCAAAGCCTCTGGTCCTGACACAGAATCTATTGGACTTATAGGGCCATATGTAGGTAAAACAGTTTTTTGCGATTATCAAATTGCGATTTTTAGGGATTCGCAATTAGAGAATCGCTAACGCAATGTAGGTTGGATTTGCAAAATATTTTGCGAATCCTACATATTCCTTATTTGCAAATCACAAATTGAGATTCGCAAATAAGGAATACCTTCCTATTCATTTCTATGGGCTAGAAGGCCCATAGGAATGAATGGGAAGACATTCTAATTGAGAATGCAATTTCAAGGTTGCAAGTGTGTCAATAGGACACCCTGTTGCACCCCTAAAATAAGCATGTGTGCACAAGTGGCGCACATACATGCGCTAATGGCATGTATGTGCGCCACATGGCACTTTGAAAAATTCAAAAAAGTGCTTTTTTCAAAGAAATCGTAAATTACCACTAACCTGAAGTTGGTGGTAATTTGCAATTCCTTAAGCCAAAATCGCACAACTTGGGTGCTTCCTACATTGCATTTAAGGAATCGCAATTTGGGATTCCTTAAATGCATTCGCAAAATAGGGAATCTCAAAGTTTGCTATTCCTTATTTTGCGAGTGGGTTTTTATCTGCTACATAGCACACTGCCCAAATTGCGATCGCAAACGCAGAAATTCTGCAAATTTCAGCATTTGCGATCGCAATTTGGCTTCCTGCATATGGTCCATGGTTATTCCAGGACAATGCTACAAACTCTTCAACCAGTTCCTACTCCCACTCTTCCATTTGCACAGGCAAAGTTCACTGAGGCTGGGGAGGCATGAAGCTGACTCCAGTTTGTCTCAGATGCAGGAATGGCTGCAAACCGTGTCGGGACGCAATGTAGCTCATAAACAGTTTTTCCCAGAACAAATTGAAAATATGTAAAAAAAACTTGTTTGGTTATTTAATATATATTTTCATTATGAAGGGCAATGTGTCTAGATGCAGAGCCAGGAAAGGTTTAACTGTGTCTGAAGAAGCAGGTAACTTGTGAATAGGATGTGACATATCACACCTCAAGGTCCTCTTGTGTTTGTTCGAAATCATTTGGAACTGAGCTTCTGACGGGAGAGAAGTATCCAGAGCTCAACGTTCTGTCAAAAAACTGAGCGACAACGGAGTTTTACGGAAACCCTTTGTATCCACTGCATAAAACAAAATATTTGACAATGCACCAGTGAGCACATCCTCTGAGAATGCTTATGCTTACAGCTTCCCTTTCCATCACTCAAGCAGTTGTCTCCACTCCTTCGGCTATCAAACATTTTGTGGGAACTGCTCCAGGAACATTTTAAGGTTTTTGGGGGCCCCGGGCCAAACGTATTTTGAGGTCCCTGGTTAGAAACATCTTTGATTTTATAATCCAATTTCAGTTCTTTCATGCCCTCTTTGGCTAGGTCACTGACAATGCACATTCGCTGGACAATATTCAGGAATAGTGTCTTGAGATTTCAATAGTGTAACACAGCAGCAGCTCAATAATATTACTGCAAATATTCTCTGTTACACCCGCCCATTTCTAATATGTGAGGTCCTCTTTCGATCTAAAAGAAACTTTTAAATATTGATGTTGCACAAAACATAAACAAACATTTAGTAGACAAATATCTGTAATAGCCTTTCACGCTTCACCGACATTAAAAATAAACTAAAGAAAAACTGTATTTAAAACAATTGGTTGAAGACTTATTCAAGGTCATCAGTACAAGAATCTCTGCAGAACAAAGCTGGTTCTATCAGGGGCCCCCTTGAAAGATTGGGGCCCTAGGCCAAAGCCTACTTCTCCGATGCCTTAAAACGTCTCTGAACTGCTCTAGCTGTGGTAGCCCACAGAGTAAGTCTGTTTCAATATGGTTACCCAAGTCCTATCAGATTTGAAAGTGTAAGTGAGACAGACTGAAAAGAGGAAAATAAACATCAAGGACCTACAAGGCACAGCAATCATGAAACCTGAGCAGATACACCACAACATATAGAAGTTGTAACGACGAAGGGTATTTCTGTCTGACCAACTTCAGTCCCAGCTGCTGATTATGAAAAAACCCAGAGGGAAACGCTTTACCGGGAAAGTGGCAGGTACAATAGTCCTACTTACTGCCCAAAGAAAGATTATGGCGAAGTATTCCATTTCAAATGACCAAGATCACTGACCTTTAAGAACACCCTGCTTACAGGGACGTAGGGACATATTACCAACGATGAGCGATATTTATCGCTAACGATGCTTAGCAACGAATTTCTTAACGCTAAGCATCGCCAGAAATTATCGCAGAGATAACTTGCTATTAGCAAGGTTTATCTCAGAAGTGATAACAATCCTCGCGCTAACTGCCAAATGAGAGATTATCGCTGGAAAACCAACGATAATCTCTCGAAATTTGGCTTTAGCTTGATGATAGGGGCTCACAAACTTAGCCATGATATCCACCTTCCATAGGATATCATGGCTAAGTCAGGAAAATACCAGGTGTAAAAAAAGCAGTGCTAACCGCGGTTAGCGCTGCTTTTTTTTATCACTAACAGGGTTAGCGAAATCCTTGATAATAGGAGAAATGTTGCTTAACAACATTTCTCCTTTCATTTTTCTCTGGAACGCCCCCTTTGCATCTCATTAGAGATGCAAGGGTAAGCGTAGAGAAAAAGGGTGCTAACATGCGAATTTGCGTGTTAGCACCCTGTTGCTGATAGGGAGATAATTTTATCACAGCTTTCTTGGCTTTTAAAGCCAAAAAAGCGGAGCTAAATCCCTTGATAATATGCCCCCTAGATTTCTGAGTTCCATCTAAACTGCACTGTGGCTCAAGTTTTCAGTGTACAACAAAACCCTCTTAAGTTGGATCGTAGGAACCTGAACTATGGTGATGCACTGTTGTCTGAGTGAGAGAAAGAGAAGCCAAAAGTCACATAAATGCAAATAGCGGGTGTCTACTCTTCTAGCCAATGAGATGACTGGCGTCCACTAATGTTAAAGATTTGCAAGAGTACCTAGCATGATTGCTGTCACCCAATACCTCCCTGGTTTCTGACAGAAGAAAAGCATTTGCAATGCAATAGGTCTTGCATTGATTAAAGTTAGAGCAATTGGTGTTGTTAATGCAAACGTTTTTTACTTATGTTTTTTGGTTTAGAGTTGGCAGAGCCTTTTTGTTTGATTTGACTACAGTTTGTCAAGAGGCTGTAGGCTGTGTCTTGAGGGCAGGAAATGAGCTGCAGCCACAACAGAAAAGGTCGGAAGTGGAACGCCTGCTTAATTTTGCTTTAAACCCTGATAAATAATGCAAGGGGAAAGGGCTCGAACTGAGAGCGTGTGAAAGGATAAATGCCCATGCAGGAATGTGATTAAAATTAAATTAAAGTATCGATTCAATATAAGCTGAACGTGGTGTTTCACGAAATGCTGCATGTTGGCTAGTATGTGGGCAAGCTACTTACAAACATTTGCAATGCAATAGGTCCCGCATTTGTGAGAATTTGAGCTATTGGCATTGTAAATGAGAATGCCTTTTATTTATGTGTTTTAAAAACCTGCAATCAGTGCGTTAACACACACTTTGTACTTGTAGTCATTGCTAATGAGAAGCAGGCTGGCAGTAACTGCGCCTCTTTTACTGCCAGCCTTACTTCTCTTAAGCAAGGACTATAAGTACATAGTGCACGTTGTTAGACCTGGCACCATTGGCGTGGGTCTCCCTTCCATTTTCGCTGCTGTCTCCTCTGTTTTTGCTGGTATTAGATGCTCTGGGCGCAGTGCTACTGCCATTCAGTGCCACAGCGCAAATGCTCCCTGTGTAAATATGACTGTGAATTGGTATATCTCTGATTGGCTTATTTGATTTACCTGTTAGTCCCTAGTAGTGTGGCTTGTGTGTGCCCAGGGCTGGTAACCCAAATGCTGCTGATGGGCCTGCAGCGCTGGTTTGCGCCACCCACAGAAGCAGCTTGTAAAGTGTTCCTCAGACCTGCCACTGCAGTGTCTGCGTGCAGTTCAGAACTGCCATCTTGGCTGTGAAGTGCCCACACTTCCCAGCCCCTGAACCTTCCCTAGGCATCATATCAGTCACCCCCATGGTAGGTGCATTGTGTGTGTAAGGTAGGACATGGCTTGATATGTGTAGCATGTCCTGGTAGTGAATTACCCTCCATTTTGTTCTTCACTGATGCAAGGCTACCTGTTCTCCATAGGCTAGAATGGGCAGACTGGCTATTACATCTTATAGTCCTATCTGACTCAGGGAACATGGTAGAAATTCAAGATTAGTATGCCTGAACTCAGAATGATAAAATACATATTTTAGTAAAGTTGGTTTTAACATTCTGTGTTTGAAAATACCACTTTTAGAAAGTAGGTATTTTCTTGCCTAAGCGTTCCAGTGTGCTCTGCTATTATAACTATTGGCTGTCTGGGTTTAGAGGGAAAGGCAGGCTGAGTCAGACCTGGGTTGAATAGAGAGATCTGGATTGAGTACTGGGGAGGGGAAGCTCCTTGACCTGAATAGGGGTGTACCTGGCAAGGTGAATTCTGGCTCCACCTCCTACTGTGCGTCTGATGGCAGACCCCCTCTTTCTGAAAGGAAGGATGCAGCCTGGTAAACAAAGTGCTCCAGCCCTGAGCAGAACTGGTTCTGGCTGGGTTCAGTGACTAGAGACTTTTGAGAACACAGACTTTTGGGGTATAAATATCTGTGCCCAAATCCCAGATTTTTGTATTGCTCCTGGATGTCAAGAGGAACCTCTGTCCGTGTTACTGAAGGAATCTGCAGGAGAGGACTGTCCTTGTGCTTGTGTGCTGTTTCTTGGATTGGCCTGCAGTAGTTCCCCTTGGACTTGGAAGATGAGGGAAAAGGACTTTTTGAGAGACTTTTATTTTGCTAAGCAATCACCCAAGGGCTAGAAGAGAGCTAGCCTCCTGCTGGAGTCACAGTCACCTCTGACTCCCGACCAGTCTCCTGATTCCTCCCAGCGAGGATTTCTATCTGCAGGTGAGGCCCCTGTGAGTTCCAGGTCCTATAGTTCTACTACGGAGAAGAGAGTGCTGAAAATCGTCGCTAACGCCGTTTGCGAGTAGCCGCAGCTGAAGAGCGTAAGAAAAATCATTGCGCTGCTGCCGCCGAGCGCTCGCAAACCGAAGATCATCGCATCGCACGCTTGCGGGCCATAAAGTGCTCGCTAACCCCAGAGATCATCGCATCTCACTTTTGCCAGCTTCTCGAAGGCTCACTAACCCCGGATCATTGCCTCGCGATCATCGCAGACCGGGCGCTCCCTCGCGGGGCGCCATTTTCTTTCATCGCAACAAGATTGCACACGCAGCAGGATCAGCGCATCATCCTCCCTTGCGGCAAGGATTCAATGCATTGCTGGCCTAGTGTGAAGAAATTTGTCACTTTGTCCCACACGTACCCGTAGACCGGCGCATCATCCTCCCTTGCGTAATGGATTCAACCCATCGCCGGTCTAGCTTGGGGGAAATCATCGCTACAGCTCGTTTGCGACATTTTGCTTGTTTTGAACTCTTTTTCCAGCTTTTCAAGAGTACCCCCCTTTTTCAGTATTGCGGATTTGTACCGTTATTGGTCTTGTGTTAAGTCTACATATAAAGATACTTATTTTTTATAACTACTTGTGTGGTGTCCCTTTGTAGGGTCCTTCACTGTGTTACTGTGTATGATCATAAATGCTTTACACACTGCCTCTGAGATAAGCCTAGCTGCTCATGCTACGTTACCACAGGGTTGAGCAGGGGTTATCAAAGGGCGTAGCCCCCTTACTATCACTTAGGAAGAAGGGTCCCTACTTGGACTGTGGCCAGCCACTGCCAACTAGAGAACCCCATTTCTAACACACGTTAACACACCACTTGCACGTTTTCAAAACACATAAATAAAAGGCATTGTCAGTTACAACAGCAATAGCTGAAACTCTTGTGAATGTGAGACCTATTGCATTGCAAATACGTGTTTGTTTAGCCAAGAGTCAAGAGTCAAAATGGCAGGTCCGTTGGCTTTGCCAATGATTTTTTTTATTGCACTTTAAAAGGACTTGATTTTTGCCTGCTGGATCTCTCCATTTACTGCATAAACAAGTGTTGTTAACTGGTGTAACTTTAACAGAACAAAACAGGAATGCACAAATGATGGGCCTTGTATACGAGAGAGTGCAAGTATGTATTGAGCAGCTTTAGTCATGATAAAATTGGAGGACCAAACAATCCATACAACTTCGGAGTGTTGATGTGTGGTACTTTCCATAAAAAAAATGTCTCGACTCCCACTTTATGTACAGAATGTAGGGGGCACAGAACAATGTCCTACTCCTACCCAGGAGATTGTTTCTTGTACAGAGCAGTAGCTGCTTGTGTGATTTAAAGAGTGTGGAGCTGGGGTCCTTCGCCAGATAACAGGGGCGCTGTTCCTCACCCTGCACCACCACGGACTAGTCATTCTACCATTGTCGCTGTTACTAAGTGCCTGAAACTTTCCGGCTGTTGCACCATTCACGAAATGTCTTGACGTAACGCATTATGTGCATACGTCGCATGAGCTGCGCGTCACTTGAACTTGCCGCTTTTGGTTGGAGGCGTGGTAATGTATGTGACGTATGCGGGACTGGGCACTGCCGCGGAACCAGAAGCAGGGCTTGATTCACTTAGTTATCTGTATGAGGTTAGGACAGTAAAGCAAATTTTCATGTTACCTTTTTGTTGCCAAAAACACTTTAAGAACAGTGCGATCCAAATGTAAGCGAAGAACCTGTCGAACTATGAGATCTGAAGGGATGAACTGCAGGGGAGCGGTAAGGTGCACGTAAATACCCGATTAGATACCACATTTTATCCACACATTGTTAAGCAGCAATTCAGATGAACTAAACAATCGCTGCAGTCCACTCCCTTGGATAAATGCAACAGCAATAGGTGCTTATACTGTTGTGTATGCAAAAGCAAAGGAAAGCAGAGGGCCCTCTATTGAAAGTGAAAGTGCAAGTACGGTGCTTTGTCTGCATAAGTAACTTGACCCATGAAAAAACAAGCTTGCACGCCACGTGCTCAAAGTTAAAAAAAAAAGGCGTGCAGGCTGCAGCAGTAGGCGCACGCGCGCTTGGGGGAGCAGGCTTCACTTTTCCAAGCACTGCACTCGAGCTTGTGGCACGCCGCTGCGCACTCCCACAAGGTGTATGCTGCCACAAGCACAAGTGCAGTGCTTGAAAAAGAGCTGAACGATGGCTAAAGGTCTCCTATGCAGCACATGCGCGCTGCTTAGGCGAGACCTAAAAACAAGCATTTGCAATGCAATAGGTCTCGCATTTACGAGAGTTTGAGCTATTGGCATTGTTATTATTATTATTATTATTATTAATAATGAATTTTATATAGCGCCTGGTTACCCTTAGGCATCCCCGCGCTCATCCAGAGAAATAACGCCACCCTACTAGACACAGAATTTAGGCAGGAAACAGATACGTTTTTAAAAGTTTACGGAAACGTAGAAAACTCGGTTCCGAACGCAAGTACAAAGGGAGAGAGTTCCACAGGGTGGCCACATTTATAGAAAACCTTCTACCACCAGTTCTTGCCTTCCTTACCCTCATAACCTGCAATAGGTGTGGATGATCAGAACGGAGAGAGCGGAAGGCCTTATAAGGTTGAACCATATCCCGAAGGATCGGAGGGCCTTTCCCCTGCAAACTTTTGTGGGCTATACAAAGTGCCTTGAATCTCACCCTCTCCCTAACAGGGAGATTGTAAATTGTAAATGTAACCAATGTAAATTACCATTGTAAATGGTAATGCATTTTATTTACATGTTGGTTTTCAAAACATAAACAAAATAAAAGTCATTGTCATTTACAATGCCAATAGCTTAAACTCTCGCAAATGCTTGTTTGGACTGGATGTGGTTTTCAGTGCAAGCACTGTGAAAAAGGATGCACATTAGTGGGGCCACGTGTGAAGCCTTAAATGTACATGTGGGGTGCTCAAGATCCGCAGAGGTCGGCAGATGTAAAGTGCAGTGGGACAGAGAGCTGCTGAGGGGGTGGGGGAAATGTGCCTGCGGGAGATAACGGGGACCTCTGCGGTGAGGGGAGGACTCGCTGGAGGCTAGACTCGCTGCAGAGTTGTCACTCCGGGTTTTGCTGGGGTGAGAGTAGCTTAGAACACAGTCTTGTCTCTCTCCGCAGTGACCAAAACTCTCAAGTGCGGTGTCACTGGCGTGAGAGGCCATCAATTCACTGCAGTGTGGGCAGCAAAGGGTAATTACAGTGCAGTGAAGGCCGCTCGCAGTGTGGCACTGATGCAACGGTAAGCGCGCCCAGTGAGCTGCAGTAAGAGACAGCATCCTGTGCGCTCTGACTGCAGTAATGGCATCCCTAAAGTAAAGACTGCTGTCACTGTCCAGAGACTACAGAAAGGGCTCTCCATGTGATGGACTAGTGTAAGTGCAGCTCTCGGTGTGATGTCCCAGGAGTAAGGCACAACATCCTGTGCACAGTGACTGTAGCAGGGGCTAGCTCCCAGTGTTATGGGCCAGCTCCCAGTGTGATGGGCCTTGAGTGAGCACAGCTGGCAGTGTGCTCGTGTTGCAGTAAAAGCAAGCTCCTGGTAGAATATTTCCGGGGTAAGACTAGCTCCAAGTGTGGGTTACTAGCACCCAGTGTGACATCACAGCATTAAAGGCTAGCTCCCTTGAATGGTCACTTCAGTATGGAGACAGTCTGGTGCAGGTCACATTGTAAAGAAACAGTGCAGTCAAAGAGGTAGGAGATGCTAACGTGCCGTCACTGCATGGGGGAGGGGGGGGGTCTGTTTTCATTCTAATGCCACTGACCTAATGCCAAATCATGGGGATGCGATAACTCCGTCTATGTCTGAAGATGGCTCTGTCCCTCCAACGCTCCATTATGTACATGCTGGAGTCTCCCTCGAGAAGCTAAGAGACCCTTATAAAACGAGCCGACGTATAATATACCTTCAATGGCGAGAGACCATGTATTCCTGTCACCCAGAATGAAAGGTCCACCCCTCACACTGCTGTTGACTCCAGATTGGTGACGTCGGGAGTAATTACTCACGCCAGACCCTATCCTTACATGGGACCTAACGGCAACACATAGATGAATGTTTCATAGATGGAACCATAAGTCCATAACCTTTCTCACAGTTTAACATTTAGTTTGCGAGGACGTGACCTGGCTGAATTTTTCCCTCTACCCTCCTGGTAAATGTGTGCTTGGGTGACCCCTGTCGCACCTTTCACAAACGGAAAATATTAAAGAAGTCGGTGACCTAATCCGGGAAGCTTTTACAACCCTTGCTTTTAGGCATCCCTGTGTCTGGCTACGGACCATGGTTAAGAGAGGATATTCGTTCACGGCCATGCATTATTTCCCTCAGTGAATTGTGCCGTACCTTCACAAGAGCTCCCTTGAGCCCTGCTTCCTTAGCAGCGCGCGCAGTGCTCGTCCTCAACAGTCACCTCGTGCATGCCATTCTGCATAAATTGCCGTGCGTGCATTGCGATGTATTTTAAAATGTACAGAAACCAGACCTAAATTGAGCTGGGCAAATTATTTCGAAGTAAATAACTACACATCTAGCTGTTTAAAATGAAACATGGGAAGCAACAAATACGAAGAAATATATTATTGAGCATAACGCCGTATATGCAGCATACTGCCAAGCTTATAAAACGGCTTTCCGTCTCTGAAAGCACAATTTAACAAGGGACGCCCCGCACGGGTTTAGCCGAAGCGAAAACGCACGACCTCACGGGAACACACACGCAGTCCTTACGCACTGCGCATGCGTGCGGCCAACGCGCGCGGCAGTGTCCGGGGCTCCCGTGAGCTGAGGGAGCCCCGCATTTTCGGAGCCTGTACCAGAAAGAGCCCGGTGAGTGGTGGGTGGAGGGGTGCATGTTTGTGTGTGTGCGCGTATGTCTGCATATGTCTGCGTGTGTGTGTGCGCGCATGTGTCTGCGTGTGTGTGTGTTCGTGTGTCTGTGTACGTGTGTCTGTTTGTGTGTGCACGTCCATATTCATTGTGTGTGTGTGAACAGCCTGACGGAATCGGAGCGCATGTTCACGCGCTTGACCTGATCCAATTCCGAAAGGCTGCGTGCGCGTGCCAGTCTCTTGTCCTCTCCTGTTTAGTCCTTGAAAGCAGAGCCGATCACTATAGGCTCACTTTGCGACAGCAGGGCTTCGCCCTGCAATCGCAGGCGCGAGACCTAAAAAGGACAAAGATATTCTCTCTTATGCCGATTATGGAAAGTTTAAAAGGAGAAAATCACAGACCAAAACACAGCACTGAGAGTGGTCAATAACATAGAGAGTCTGACCTGCAGTCACCAGTTTTCTGCTTTAGAATTGCACAGTGGCTATTATCAGCCTGCAAGACAAAGAAACAACTGCCTTCAAATCTTCGCATACATTCTACAAATTCAACCAGTTGCCCTAAGGCATATTAGGAGCCACAGCCCCCTTTAGTGACTAATGGGAAAAAAAACGTTGTTGACAGAGGCGCTGTTTTACCTTGATGACATCATTGTTTTTGGGAGAACAATGGAAGAACATGACCACAAATTTGGAATAACATGATCACAGATACCATAAGGTCCTGGACACACTGAAGCGCAAGGACTGCAACTTTACTAGACCAGGGCCAATTCTGTACAAGCAGTGTGAAATATATGAGTACAATAGGTTTGGGCAAGGCATCGCTGTCAACACATTGAAAACAGACTTGTTCCCACATCTGCCAAGCTCCATAATGCTCTAAATGAATTGACCATAGGGTAGCCAAACACTAAGAAAAAAATAAAAACTGTCAAGTAGCTTGAGACACCATACAGCAAAGTTCAGAGCCCACTTCGCTCAGCTGACCTCTTAAATGACAACATGCTTCTAATGTACTCATCAAGAGACACACGGCTGGCCCAGTCCCGGTCTTTGCCAAGCCACAGCACAGTTATCCTGTGCAAGAAGGTCTAGGGATTGTCTAGAACAAGGAAAAGACAACGAATAGCCAACAGTTGTTTTGCCAGTAGAGTACTTTCTGTTTCTTTAACAAGTATTGTAGGAATTTGGATTAATTTGGATGAGTACCTCAAGGAATGGTCACAACACTTGTCAGGGGCAGCCCGGAAAGTCACTAAACTAACATGAGCTCAACCCCTGGTAGCAATGGAACAGAACAGACAGGCTTAACTTAGAGCAATCTGTAAGGTATATGTAAAGTACAAAAATAGTAATAAATACAAAGGCAAAACAATAAAAATCCCAAACAGAATTAAAAAAGAAAGAGTACATTTTAATAAACAAGATGACACCAAGGTGCCAAAAATCCAATAAGGGGATCCACAGATATGCATTTTGAAAGTTTTAAACAGGAAAAGCACCAAGAAGCACAAAGTAGCAATGAAAGTTAATGGTCTCACTAGACCGGGATCTAGGCGCAAAGTGATGCTGACTGCGATGGAGCATTGGTCGGATAAACCAAGCAGATTAATCCTTATCAAAGATTTTACCTTTTGACTTCAGTCTTTAAAGTCCCAACCCACCACAGGAGTACACTTCTGAAGACCCCCAGGACCTCAAAGGAGGCACCCAGAGATTCACAGGGCAGAGGCCAACAGCTGAGTCCAGTCCAGGTCCTATTGCCATCGGTCAGCTGGGCAGCAAAGGCCTCTTGTAGCTTGTTGTATCCCTTTAGTTTGAACAGAAGGTCAGCCTTTTCACTTTTGAAGTCCAATTATTTGTCCTAAGTACAAGAGGAAGTAAGTCCTACTCCTCAGGGCTCCTCTCAGATCACAAATCGCAGTTCCATTCCTTTCCAGTTCTTCCTCAGCACCAGGTAGTGTTCTGAGGTGGTTGCCTAGAGATGCCACATTTAAGCCTGGAATGGGCTAGTGGGAATGTTATGTTATGTGAATTTGTAACACGCACACATATTCATGAGTGTGGCGGCGCAAAGCCTAACGGAGTATGGAAAATGAAATTTAAGCGAAGAAATGTGTTTTCAGTTTCCTCTTGAAAGCCACTGGATCCTGAATATTACGCAGAGCAAGAGGGAAGGCATTCTAAGCAACAGCAGCCTTCAAAACAAAGGAACTGCCCCCTAACCTCTGGTACTTAAAGTGAGCAACCTGAGCGAAGCGCAAAGACATAAACCTCAAGGGTCGCCCAGAAACATAAAAGGAAAAAGATTTCCACAAATATAGAAGACCACAACCATGGAGAGCACGGTGGCCTGAAGTACTGAACTTTTTAGTCTCAGGGAATACTTACTAATATCAATAAAGAACTTGGCACAGAAGCTGAAATATGAAAAGACATCTTTATTACATTTAATAAGTGAGGCCACGTCACACAGAAGCCGTAGCAACTGAATGAGGTAGTCTGAGGAATACAGAGGACAGAGGCCTTTTATATGTTTTAGTGTTACATGACTCAGCACAAAAGTAAGTGGCAATCCTAGCTTATGCAAGCATGCAAAAAACCCAACATTCCTTCTTACACAAGCTGAACAAACCCATGATATAATCGGGCACATCCCCATCGTAAACAGGCCATAAAGAAAGGAGCAGAGACAGGTGTGAGTAAGATAAGACATAGTTGTATGCAATAAAGGTTTATGGTGTCCTGTGCCTTAATGCTTAATCTTGATCAGCTACTGGGAAAGGAACTGGTCGAACAGGTTTGGCTTCGGGCAGTGGAGTCAGCTTGACCAGGTCACACAGAAGTCAGATGAAGGTGTACGTGTCCCTAAGACTTGCTTGGCCTCAGTCATCGGCCTATGTTAGGGCAACCACAAAATGGCTGCTGTGCACAAAATGGAACCCGAGGTTTCAGAACGGAATCCCTGATTTCATGGTGATCTCGTCACTCGAACACGCCGAAAATACTCGTATATAGTATACTCGTCATTCTCGGTCTACTGATACCAAAATCGTCATGATACGACTATGTTTATGACACGGGTCCAGAATTTCAGTACCACAGCCCCTCCTTTTGCCCTTACATAGGCAATTAACCTACACTCACGCTAATCTGAGTCCAGGTCTATATTCATAAATTCATGGAGATGTTGCTGTAGCATCCTATTACGTAGCAACTCTCTTCGGGACAGGTCTCCTTACACACGTAGTAGCACAAAGGCTGCATATGGCAAGACAAAATAGGGAATACCTCTATCTGTAGTATGTGGCATAAGACCACACACCCAACAATTAGTGATGTTCACTACTAACTGGTGTTGATGCAGAAACTGTACAAAAGGAATTATCAGTAAACTGACCTCCTAACTAGTCCATGTTCAGGTAAAATATGGAAAGAATGCAAAGAAGTAGTAGTAGGAAGAGACATAGGTTGGGAGGTGGGTACAGATGTCAATTGGGTAGCAAAAACAATCCCACCCATAAAAGACAATGTCATGTTTAAAAATACTAGAAAACACGTTGTTAAGAACATATAGACAACAGGAGAAAGTAGTGACCACTATTACAAACGAAATTATAATTTTTCACAACCCTAAACAAAAGGTAAATCCTAAAATTATCTAGTAATATTTTTTTAGGGCTTCCTATGCATTTCAGTAATTTATTATATGTTCAACACTGGTGTAATGAAAAGTGAGGGGGCCTCCCTGCACGGTACTTAGAGGGGCCCACTCCGGGCTCAATCAGGAGCTCTCCGGCCAAAGTGCAGTGCCGAGGGGGCCCCTTTGAGCTATAGGCTCCCCCGCACCGCAGGGGCTGCGGGGGCCTGTGTTACGCCCCTGATGTTCAAGTGAAACAGTGGTGACCCTCATTAATGCTCTGAGGTGAAAAGGGATACTCTTCCACAGAGAATGGACTTTATTCTGCTTTTACTAAACAGAATAGTACTTTAAACAATGTCAGCAAAACAATCAGCCTCCTAACACCTATTATATGCAATCGCACGGAAACCACTTGTGAAACCCACTATGCCCAGAGTCCGTTCAAAAAGCCTCTCTGGCAGGCTTCTATTGTCCATCAAATTCTTCTTTTGTTGTTGCATAGGCCTCTTCATTCAGGTCTTTTATGTAAATGGTGCTTCTCAGTATCCGTTGGAGTGCTTTCCTGGCAAACACTCAATGCTCATTCAAAAAGTCTCAATGTCTCAAGGCAGTGCACCGTATCTCTCCTCTGCGGCAGACACTACAGATATTGTGCTCTTCATTGGTCATGGGCACAAATCATCTCGTGCAGACCCAGGACCATTCTCAGACTCCAACACTCATCATTCAGTGTCAGAGGACGCCCAGGCTGCTCTTTCATGGGCACCAGAATGGAGTGCCTTCTGCCATTCTTGGATCCTCCGGTGCACTGCACTTCCGTTGAAGCAAAGGAAAAAAGGGGGTGCGTGGCCAAAACTCAGGCCAAGGGGCTCAAGGGACTGCACACTGTCAGAGGTTAACCAGCACATGACAGGCGCTCTTTTGCACTGAAATTCTGGTTCTGTGGCAAAACCAGCTCCTCCTTCTTTTCTGATGTTGAACGCCTTCTGATGAAGCAAGTGCGATGCTTTAAACAGTTCATTGTACAACAAGGGGACTGCAAACAGGTGGCCTGCGATCTTCAAAGGAGTGGCCACACGCCATGGGACAATTCTGCGTTGAAATACACTGTCATTCTCAAAGGCAATACAAAAACAAAGGCAGTAGGCAAAACAGTGCCTCTAGGCTCTTCAATTGGGTTTCCGTGTGAGAGCATATCCTTCACCATCTAAGGGTAGATAGCGACATGGGAATTCTATCTGAATGGATGTCCTCACACATAGTGGCATCGTCTAATGGGGTAAACACATTTTATCTCAATGATTACATATAGGTGTTCCTAAATTCCTCATCTAGAACATCTCAAAAGAGAGATCACATACATATTATCAGGGACATGTAGATACCTTCCTTTAATAATTGTGCATCAGGTGGACTATGCAATACAAAAGCTAATGATCAAGATGTGGAAACAAAAGACAAGAACTAGAGAGTCCTGGTATTTCCAATATTTAAAATACATCGGGTCCATCAAAAATTAAAGCAGTAGAAAAAGGAACTAAAAACCAAATTAGAATAGGCATTGAATTCGTCATATTCAAAAAAACGTAAGGCGTCTCCTATTGAGGTGGAAAGCTTATCTTACTATAGTATTGAGTCAGTTAATCAGTCCATCACTACCTTAACAGTCAGACTGGAAAAACATCAGAATAGGCCTAAAGAAAATTCTTAGAAACCAGTCTAGTTATGCAAAAGAGAATTATACATAAGATGGGGGTCCATGGTACATTACTGCAATCTGAAAGTGTGAACCTGAACAGTACACTAATAATAATGAAAGCTGACTGGTGAAAGGAATACGGAAAAGAGAAATGGGACTAGGACACAGCTAAAATCCCCAATAACTAGGCACGATGTGCTTGGGTGATAGTCAGGCATGTGACACAATACCAAGAGTATGGGTGATACACAAAAAAAAATCACAATAGTTTACAAATTTAACTCTACCGCTGGCCGCTACACCATATACGGTAATCTCAGCTAATGTTCCAGTTCCTTCTTCAGGGAAAAATGAAACCTGGTTTCTTTTATGGTACAAAGCCATATACTACTTAGGAAGCAGAATAAAACTGACTAATGTAATATAGAAATTAGGTCACAATGTACAAGAGTCACAGATCTATAATTTATCCTTACGTCCAATCAGGATATATACATTTAGGGCTGCCTGTTCCTTACAGGAAAGGGCAGTATCGCGACTACAGATGACACAATTTGCTGTTTATTATTCTTCAATACTTATAGCCAAATTTGACATACACTGGTGAAGTGTTGTCTGTCTGGTTCAAAATATGAAAAAAATCATATCTGTGAATTTTAGTATCAGCAAAAAATTTTACCCAGCTGTTGTACAGCGACACATATCGTCATACATGTCCCCTCACAACAACACAGGTGAACTTGTAATAATTTCTTAAGCAGCAACATAAAACAAAAAACATGCAAAAACGCACAAAACGGACGTCAAGCCATCAGATATACTCGCTGTAAAACAATAGCATATATAAATGAGCGGTGACGCATAATACCGTGTCAGGTTTAAAATCCTTACCCTCCTTTTTGATAGTAGATCACCAATTAGTGGGTATCTGCTGTCAAATACAACTGATAGACACACAGAACCAGCAAGAACAATTCATGATAGAACCAAATACACAAACATGAAAAACGCATGGACTTTTCTTTCCAAAGGAGTTGCACAAAAAAAAACCCATCTCATTTCAACCAACCAAACTCACTTGTCTTGTTAGGCTTAAAATCCCCCAGAGCAATCCATGAATGATCTGTGAGCAGAAGCGAAAAGAAAAAAATACACAGCACACAAAAGAGAGACATTTCTCATGATAAACAGACATCAATTATAACTTTTAAGCAGAAGACAAAACATGATACACATTAACAAACACAAAAATAAATTTCCATTACTTAACTGTTACCATCTTGTCAGTCACCTTGCAACATGAAGCCCTTTTAACTTTCCAAAAGTACAATTGTTTCACTGACACTCCATGTTAGCTTTGTGCCACGATTTACACTTTGAAAAATACTTCTCAATTGGCAAATCATTCTTACTTATTCATGTAGGCTTCAAAATGTTTGTAAAAGGCTGCATCTTATTTTTTTTGTCTAAGACTTAATGCAACACTTTGTTTACTGTCAAATAAAAGCGACTAGCGGACATTTTTTTAGAGCAGAAATACAAATGTCATGATGTTGGGATTTTTAAAGAAACCTTTTTTATATTTCCCTTTGGAATTAAGTTCTTTAATTTTATTGATGTTCTTATGGAGAAACCAGAAATCCCACCTTTCAGAGGCTGTTTAGCAAGGTCATTCTGCATTTCACAGAGACAAGTCTCGAATTTAAAAGGTCACAAATGTCAACATGACAGCCGCCTCCATTGTTTACAGGAAAACTAAAGATAGCATCTTAGCGCAACTTGAGCAGCCTGTTCTCCTAGCCCACAGTTTCTGCTCATTCTGAGGCTGACAAAGACCTACTGTATTTATTGTGAATGATTCACAGAACCTAATAACACACATACCAGTTTTTAGAACAAATGCTTGTTGCAATGGTACTCATTTCAGCAACCTAACATGGATGAACGTCTAAATGGGCCCCGCTAAAGTTAGAACCTTCAACCCTGATATTAAACACAAACCTCTGCACCGGGCAAATTGGCTCACTGAGCTATGAAAAACAACCTCAATAACAACTCGCAAGTTTGTATTATACACAAATGTATGCATTTACTGAAGCCAGAGACACTTTCAAGCTATGGTAAATGACAAGAATGCTGTGTTAAAAATCCATTTAACTCAATTTCGACTTTTATCTTTGGGGCACTTAAAAATAAAAATCCTACAATTATATTACTTATTAATCATCCTCAGAATGTGCTTTACAGATTGCAAAGATTGGACATTAAGCATATCACATCTAATTCCTTTGAAAAATGAGTTTTTACGCCTGCGCCAAGTGAAAACCAACATGCAAATTACCTAATTATACAGTAACACATAACTTAAATCAAATTTTAATACTAGGAGGTCATAGTATGAGTATTAAGCTTTATAAATATCAAAAAACGATTTTTAAAAAAGCACTTATTTTTTTCTCAAATAATTTTTCCATAATTAATAATTTTTCGTTCAATTAAACCAATGATCTGTTTTTATGATAATTCTACATATAAAGGTAAGCTGCATCCCTTGCTTATCATTTTTAGATGCATTCATTTATGCGCCTAAGCACAAAAGCCTAACTTAAAACATGACATTTTTCGCCCCATTTTCCTTTAAAAGGACAATCAGTATTTAGCAACAGAACCAAAAATATACTTTGAAAAAAATGCTTAAAGAGAGGAAAACCACAATTGAAATGTCTTCCAGTGATACAAAATGATGAACCTTATTCTTGTAACCCTCTAAAACACTATTCTGAAATGAAAAAGTCCAACTGTGCTAAATAAACATTCCGATGCCATTCATGGCCTTCGAAAAACAACATCTGCTGCCTTAACGGCAGGCAAGGCCCTGCGCAGTGCTGAAACCGGAGCACGCTTTCAGTCTTACTGAAAACAGACATTTCAAGTTTTAAAATGCGTGTGCAATAAGATGCATTTAAATCTAGCAAAAATTAACTTTAGCTGAAGTGTTTGCCTTTTACATGTACTACAATGCATGCAAGTAAAAAAAAATGCTATAAATTCGTTTTGCTACAAAACACACAATTATTTTTGAGGCCCTTCATATTCCTAGTGATTGTGAATTTTAACTATCTATTTTAAGCATTTAACAGTTTGCACATATGCGTTTTTGCTTAGTCTGTAAATTAAATAGCAACATATAGCGATTTTAGCATCTAAATAGTAAATTGCTGGAGTGTTATTTAATTTCTACTTAATATTAATTAATCTGACATTTTTACTTAACAGACTGAAAACATCAAGAAACCCACAAACACACATTGAGCTCATTGCAGACATAAAGAGAAAGGATTCAAACACTCAGGACACACAATACAGCGCTGTAGCCATTGTTTCATAAATTGCGCCATCGCAATTCACATACTGAAGTTACACTAATGACAAAATTCACTAGCTTTGGCTGGCAGAACACCAAAAATCGTTCTGCATATCTCCATTCATAAAATGGCACAGAACAAAGGATCCTTGTTTTTGTATTATGTCATATTTTAATTCCCTGGGGATACAAAATGACCAAGGAAGAAATATGTTTTTAAATCTAAACCTATTTAGATATTCCCTTTAGGGGAAACCGGCTAATCCAAACGTATACAAAGTTGGCCAACACAAAGCTCCAAATTTGCTAAGATCAGGCATCTTATAGCTCACTACTCTAGCTTCAAACTTCAAGGGGCTATCTCTGTCGATACACTCGTAAATATACAAGACCCTCGGTTTTTAAAAATTGCAATCTTCAAACAAAACTAAGGACAAAACAAACTAAGAACCAAACTAAGGACCAAGGAACAAAGGACTGGGAGCGACCCACTTATACTTAACTTTTACTTTTATCTCTTACTTTTACTAATCAAAAGGTTATCCAAATTCTGTCAAGTTCTACATGACCTAATGGTCATTTTAGAATACTCACGCCAAAAAGGTTCTCAGTCAGGAGTGACATCATGTGGAGGATCAAAATCAGGAAGATCAGAAATATACTGGGCTGCAGAATCAAAGAATCTCCAGAATCCCTGTGCACAGAGTACCTTCTTAGTAGAATCCTGTTCTGTCCTCCTCAGTAGTTTTCAGTCTCCTGACACGATCACTCCCACAGAAAGCCACTTCTCTGATGAGCCCCGCGTTGGCTGCGCCATTTGAAGTACTGAACTTTTTAGTCTCAGAGAATACTTACTAATATCAATAAAGAACTTGGCACAGAAGCTGAAATATGAAAATACATCTTTATTACATTTAATAAGTGAGGCCACGTCACACAGAAGCCGTAGCAACTGAATGAGGTAGTCTGAGGAATACAGAGGACAGAGGCCTTTTATATGTTTTAGTGTTACATGACTCAGCACAAAAGTAAGTGGCTATCCTAGCTTTTGCAAGTGTTCCAGCGCTCCAACAGAAATTCTTTATAAATGGCGTTACAATCTACTACCACACTTACCAATCAAAACCTGGCCCATAAGAAACAACAGAGCAGCTGAAACATGAGGCGAATGGATCTGATATGTTGTTATTAAACTCTTTTCAATAAACAAGACCAGCTTGTCATTTTAAAAGTTTATTTTAAAATTCTCAAAATTGCATAAACTTTATTAGCTCTTTATTAATATCAAACATTTATTTTTATTTCATTGGCTCAAAATCTGGCAGTTTAACATTGTATGAAATAATGAATTAAAGAAAACATGACCCTATACCCTAAGTTAGCTTTCTGACCTGAAAAGGAAAATAAATGAATAAACAGTTGAATGCTTACAAGTCCATGGGATATCGGACAGCACTTCGCCCTCAGGAAACAGTCAGCCCCGTTCCCTTCAAGAGGCCAATTTTTATACCCTATTTGCTCGCTAATCTAACTAAAATGTAATTCTTTTCTGAAAGTTCAGCACTGTGATTGGTTGATGACTGTCAGACCACCAAAACCACCTCGTCCAGGGTGTAAGCGTCACCATACTATTGTTCATTGACAGAGTGACTTCAGCTTCCGAGTGTCTTTGCAACAATTTAAAAAGTTGCTTCTCTGACTTCCACCAGAGCTCGGCAAAATCATCCCTGCCTTTTCCTCGGCCTTGAGAAAAGAACATCCAGAGCAGTTCATGAATAGGTCTCTTTTGTTAGAGCCACAGTCTTTTTTCAAATTTCAGAGCCACAGTATTTTCAACGAAATAAGCAAAACAAAACTCTCCATGGAAAGTTTCCAAGATGACTGCACTTGGCTCCAACTCTGTTCACGTACAGGCCGACCAACTTCTCTTCAGAAGCAGAATCAAGCTAGGCCTCAAATCACATTTAGGCCTATTATTTAAACAAACACAAAAAGAGTGATTAATTCAGGTAAAACAAACCCTTCTGTTACCCACCCTTCCCTGCTAGTGATTAACCCATTAATAAATGACAACCAGCAGAAGCAAACAAATAAAGCAGCACATAAAATATCTACCATTCTTCATATAGTCCAGCTTTATGTTTCTGAAAAGAGTAAAAGATGATTAAATGATTCACAGACAGACAATCACAACATAGGACAAATATGTAAGCACATATAATGAAGCACATGCCATGAATGATCAGCCGCATATTAATAGTGACAAAGACAAAAGGACAAACATGACAAACAAAACAATATTAATCATGTGTTACAAAACAGACTTGCAAATGCAACAAGAGCACATGTTATTAGTTCCCGCGTGTTCATGTGTGGTGCAAACTTAATCTAGGTTGGATTAATCAAACAAATCATGCAACAATTCATTAATTGATTAGTTCATGTTATAGGGAATTGAATCCACAAGTCAGAATAAAATATTTTCTGAAGCTCGCTTCATCAACTCCCTCATCTGGTGATTTTAAAATCACCAAACAAAATCCAAAAATGTTAGCAAAATTTTTATCTAAGATGAACATGATTCAATTTCACCTGTGTTAGTATTTCTAAAGACTTGTCTCATCAGTTTGCCTACAACTTCTCATATTCAGTTTTACAAAATTCCTCCAGATCTATTTCTTTCTCTTGTGTAACATGCAACTGATCTTCAACAAAAGTGTTGCAAAAACTATAACTAATAAAGGTGTCAGTATTACACTATGTTTGTCTTGACTAGCTGAAGCTTTGCTTGTCATAAAACTTCTCCTTGATAATTCCAAAAAAGATAATGACAACTAAAACTAATTAAAACAAAATTATTAGGAACACACATATCAGAGACATCTTACAACATCCCTTAAAGATTGAGCATCTTGAACTGTTATTTATAAAAACATGAAAGTATTTTCACTAAGCTTGCAAGGAAAAAATAAAACAAAAATTTTTAAAAATGTTGTCTAAATGTTCAAAAAATTTCTAACACCCCACTTTTTCAAATTTGTTTTTTTTACATTTTTTTTTTATATATACCCTTAAACCTTCTAACACTTTTTTCTTCGACCTTGCGTCACAAGTTATTTTCCATCTGACACAATTTCTTCGACCTTGTGTCACTTAACACATTTTCTTCAGCCTAATGCCAAAAAACAGAAAACTTAAAATTTTAACAGGTAAGTACTTCAATCATTGTCACCATTTTCTTCAAGCTTTTCCTGACTGCTACTATTTACCTCCACTACAGGTATCACTTCTAATTTCTTTCCTGTCTCACTTTTCTTTTCATAATCTCTTTGACTTGATATTTCATCAATCTGTTTCTTTGATCTGTGTACCAATTTTATTTTAGGCTTTCATTTTCTTCTGGCCAGTTACCACCCTTTCTTGGTAAATTCTTCTTTGACTTGATCACATTATTTTCTGTTCTCCAAGCTCTTTTTCTCAATTTTCTTACTTGAGAATCTTCATCAATTTCATCAGTTTCAGTGTCAGAAATTTCAACTTCAGACTCAGGTACTTCTTTACTCGGCAGCTTCACTCCGTTAGGAACGTCATCTTTGTAACTGGTACTTGGCAATTCATCTTCTTCTTTTTCTTCAATTACCTTCAACTTCCCAGTTTCAGAATTTTTGTTCCTGCTTTCAGAGCTACTTTTCTGCTTTTCAATACTCTCCTGGTCTTGAATCACAATCTGATCATTTTCTTCTTCTACTTCTTTTTCTAGCAGATCTTCATCATTTTCTGAGTCTTCAGTCACAACTTTCAAGTCTTCTTCATTCAAGGCTTGTTTTTCAATCAAATTCTCCAGATGTCGACCAACTTGTCGATCTTCAAGATCTGGATTTCTTTCAGGCTCTTCTTCAGAATCTGAATTAGCAGTTGTGACACTATCCTCATCATGATTTTCAGGTGTAGGTACACGAAAAGTATGGCCAGTGTCAATCCACCTCTTCAGTCTTTTTCACTTCATTGCATTAGTTGTGACAAGACTAACTCGCTTCTCTTTCTGCCACCTTGGCACTAGACAATTTCTTTTTAGACGAACCTTTTTCCTAACCTTTTCACCTGGTAACAGATCATGTGCTTGCTCTTTTTCTCTTCTTTGCACTTCAGTTCCATCTTCATTAGCCACAGAAGTTACTACATCTGATAAATTCCTGCAGTACTCCAAATTGATGCTATCATTAATAGTCATCATTCTTTTCACTGGTATGAAGGCCTGTCTCATGACCTTGCCCATTATATTATCACGTGGTCTTAAATCTGTCTTTTTATCTGGTGTGACATCTGTCCATTTTATACCTGTAGCTAGGCACATTTTTGCATCTCTGTTTATAGTATCATTCTCTTGCTCCGCAACACCTGAAATTTCTAGTCTATGTGTACATTGGAGCTCTTGTTCAATTCTTTTACCATCTGGTAACTTTGTCACAGTAATTACATCATTATGTAGCGTAAGAAATGCTTCAACCCATCTTAAAATCAAACAGAAAATCACAAAAACGTAGCACAGTTTGTTATGCAGTGCCATCTCAATGAAATCCATTTGTAATCTGGTGAATTAATCACTCTCCTGTCCTTCTTTTCTCATTCCCACAACTGTTTTCTTAACTTTGTTCACTTGCTGGCAACACAGCTTGACCATTAAATCTTTTCCAATATGTTCCAAACTATGGTACATTTTAGCCATGTCATCAATCATGCTGTTTGGTAAAACTATTCTGTCATCTCTGTGTGTCCAAATCTCATCCTCATCTCCCTGTCTACATTCTGCTCTCAACCATGTGTTTTTCTCCTCATGAGTTGCTTCATCTTGTAAATCTTTGACTCCCTGCCATGTTTCAACTACAGAAGTTAGTATTAGTGAACTCAAAGCATGTTCATCATTCTTTTTGTATGCTGCACATTTCACGTCAGCAATCCTTTCCACCAACTGAATGCCATCAATCAATCCTTTAGTTAATTTTGCATTTCTGATAGGTGAACCTGTAGGAGTAAATGTTTTAATCTGTTGAACAATTTTATCTGTTACTTTGATATTTTCACTTAAAAGACCATTATATTCATTCCAGGATACTGGAAGTTCACTTATTCCTTGTGATCTGTATTCCTGTTCCTTATTAACAAAATTTTGCAATGGCGTTAAAGCCATCTCATTCTGCTGAATCATCACATGTCGCTGTATTTGTAACTGTTCATTCAGCTCATTTATTTTAAACTCCTTTTCCTTTGACCATAATGTTGACTCATCAGGCTGTGTCAATTCAATCAGATCAATATCATAATTCTCACTTGCTAGAACTGGAGTCATCACTCTTTCTTGCTGATTTATAATCATTACCAGTTCAATTTTGAGTACAATAGAATAACGTTTTTCAGTAAAATTTTGAATTTCAGAATTTAATGGGACCATTAAAACTGTGGAACTAATTTCATCTTTTCCAAGCACAGGGACTGTCACTGCTTCCATATTCCTCATTGACTGTTTTAAATCATTTGATGAATTCACATGATCAGGAATATTAATTCCAGAAGTACTAGGCATCTCATCATATTTTTCTGTTGCATCACATTGAGAAGAAGTCTGAGCTGTTACTCTATTAATCTGAACTGGGACTCTTGGCATTTCATTAATCTGTTCTGGGGTTTTGCTTGCATATCTGTCCTGATCTGTATTTACAACATCATTTTTACACTGATCTATATTTTCTACTCTGACACGTTTATTATTTATTTTCACTAATTTGGGAATCATTACTTTGCTCTCACATTTAGCAACAACTTTTTCATTTTCCTGTACCAGGAAATCTTTTTCTCTTTCTTTGGGTAATTGTTATCCATGTTAAAAATAGTTAAATATAATTTCAATTAGGTAAATGCACTCTCTTAATTGGCCTACAACGTTTACTGATCAATTAATTAATTAATTAATTTAACAATATCAGGTGTAGAAAAACCTTATAACTTGATCAATTTAATATATCTCCTAATTTACCTGCATCACTAATTTTAATAAACCTGGAAAGAAAAACATTAATTTGCAAAAACAGCAATATAAAATATTTATTTTGCAACAACAAAACACCTAAATGTGATTGGGTATCTTTAAAATGTATTTATTTGCACTTACACACCTTACTGCAGGATCCTCCGTGTTTTTCCCTCTGTCAACCAGCAACAAATTAGTTTCCCTTGAACTTATTTAAACCCCATAAATCACTAAGTCCATTTATGTCACAACACTTGCTGGCTGCTGCAACACGAGTCAGCTGTAACACGCACTTTTTAAAGGAAAAGAAACCATGCAATCTATATTTTCTAATTATAGAACAGAATGTTTCAGCAAAAGCTTTCCTTCACGCTCTCTGCACACGATGTTAGTGGCACAGCATGTATTTCAGCACGAGCCTCTCTCCACACTTGGCTGAATGCAATGTTTACTTTCAAGGATCCTTGCAGTGATAAAATCACTTTCAACAGTCAACTACCAACTAAAGCCTATCATTTTCAGCAAAGCGTGAAAGGAGCAATGAAAAAGCACAATTATTTATTATCCACTGTAAAAGCTACCGTCAGGGAGTGTGAGAAAGAACATTGAGCACATGCGCTTCACTGACAGGGCATCTGGTAACACCTGTCTAATTGAACCAAACACTGCCCTGTTCCCACGCTGATGTGAAACTATGAGAGGACTGCAGGAAAGGAAAGTAAAATGCAGTTGAATGTGTCCTTTAAATCTGTGCTTAATATTGCACACTCACTTGTAAGAATAACTGCAGATACCAGGCATAAACGACAGAAAAGGTCTGTACTGGCAAATATAAGATAGCGCTAGAGTAAAAGTAAACAAACAATACACATCAACCAAATGCAGCCCCTCAGCCAATCACAACACGGCGCTCCAGCCAATCAGAACGCGGCTTTCGCGAGCTCAGCCAATCACAGCACGGCTGTAGCCATAACGTTACTGCTGCTTCTGTAGTCTCTCTCCCCTCGCGCTCAGCGTCTCATTTGTAATATTAGCTCAATACTTAATATGAGGAACACTATGGCTCATAACATCGTGCCATTAATTCTAAAACAGCACGCAACACTCGTCGTCAGCTATACACAAATCAGCTGTGACACGCAACAAATCAGCCGTGACACACTTTCCTTTCTTTAAATTATTAGCGCTGCTGTAGCGGGGACTAAAATTAGAATGAGGACACTCACAAAATATTAATAACTATTTCCGAAGTGGCAACGCGCCTCAGCCAATCACAGCGCTGTTGGCAATGCTTCAGCCAATCAGAGCGCTGCTTTGCTCTAACACTCCGGACATTTCAACCAATCAGAGCGCGGCTTTACCGTGACGCTCCAGACACCTCAACAAATCAGAGCGCGGCGGCTCTGACTATACAGCCGCTCTCCGCGTTCAGCCCCTGTGACACACGCATTATTTATTATTTGCGCGGCTGCATTAAAGTGAGGAAATTTTTTTAATGTTATTAATTAATTTGTCAGATAGTGGTAACGCGCGTCAGCCAAATATTGCACAACCACTTCTAAGTCAATGGAACACTCTCAGCAAATCACAGCACTGCTTTGCTGTGATGCCTCAGGCGCCTTAACCAATCAGAGTGCAGCAGGGCTATGACGTACACAGCCGCTGCAGCTCGAAGCTCTCCCCACACGCTCTTGCTCCTAAAAATAGCCCCTCCTTCACAATTTTCGATCGGGGCACTTTTCAATTGTTTAAAATAGCGCACAATGTCCTTAAGATGATCTAAATAGCGCGCAACACTTTACAATACTCTAAAATAGCATATTCTTTACCATGAAGGCTCCAAAAACGCTTTCCAATTACCTTATAAAAACGCAATTAATAACTACATAAAGGAAACCATTTGTCTGCTTCTCTAACAAAGAGATAGTTTTATACATTCATTCAAGTATCCTCAGCGTGGAATAGACGACGCTATTCTCACAGAATAGTCTCAATTGCCAATAGAGTAATTCTTACCCTACCCTTCAGTTACCAATCATTCAAACAAGAAAACCCTGATCATACACACACAAAATCTTGGCAGGACTTGAACCAACCACTGAAAACGTCAAGCGTTGATAAGAATAGATGCCACTATCTCACCCTTCACTCAAGCTTAGATAAATCCTACTACTCTTTTCACAGAAAGTTTTAAAACAGGCTCACCAGGTCCCTCTGCTTAATGCTACAATTTCATAGGCAATCCTCACTATACATTCAACCAATCAATCTAAGGTCCCTAAACTTGTGTTGTACGTCCACAACACGTGATATATTCTATATCACAATTTTGAAACAGAACAAATGCACTGTGTAACTCTTCTAGCTACACTACTCTTGCCATGGCAAACCAGGAATTTTTCACACTACTGGAAAAACCCTAAAGATTGCATACTACACATAACAATCTGACAAAATCAAGATCAACATATGTTAAACATTAATCCTATGAATATACCTACATATATGTAACATGCATGTCAAAAACAACATATAACCATCCTCTGCTACCATGAATTGTTCCAGCGCTCCAACAGAAATTCTTTATAAATGGCGTTACAATCTACTACCACACTTACCAATCAAAACCAGGCCCATAAGAAGCAACAGAGCAGCTGAAACATGAGGCGAATGGATCTGATATGTTGTTATTAAACTCTTTTCAATAAACAAGACCAGCTTGTCATTTTAAAAGTTTATTTTAAAATTCTCAAAATTGCATAAACTTTATTAGCTCTTTATTAATATCAAACATTTATTTTTATTTAATTGAGTTATAATGCATTAATCATTGGCTCAAAATCTGGCAGTTTAACATTGTATGAAATAATTAATTAAAGAAAACATGACCCTATACCCTAAGTTAGCTTTCTGACCTGAAAAGGAAAATAAATGAATAAACAGTTGAATGCTTACAAGTCCATGGGATATCGGACAGCACTTCGCCCTCAGGAAACAGTCAGCCCCGTTCCCTTCAAGAGGCCAATTTTTATACCCTATTTGCTCGCTAATCTAACTAAAATGTAATTCTTTTCTGAAAGTTCAGCACTGTGATTGGTTGATGACTGTCAGACCACCAAAACCACCTCGTCCAGGGTGTAAGCGTCACCATATTATTGTTCATTGACATAGAGTGACTTCAGCTTCCGAGTGTCTTTGCAACAATTTAAAAAGTTGCTTCTCTGACTTCCACCAGAGCTCGGCAAAATCATCCCTGCCATTTCCTCGGCCTTGAGAAAAGAACATCCAGAGCAGTTCATGAATAAGTCTCTTTTGTTAGAGCCACAGTCTTTTTTCAAATGTCAGAGCCACAGTCTTTTCAACGAAATAAGCAAAACAAAACTCCCCATGGAAAGTTTCCAAGATGACTGCACTTGGCTCCAACTCTGTTCACGTACAGGCCGACCAACTTCTCTTCAGAAGCAGAATCAAGCTAGGCCTCAAGTCACATTTAGGCCTATTATTTAAACAAACACAAAAAGAGTGATTAATTCAGGTAAAACAAACCCTTCTGTTACCCACCCTTCCCTGCTAGTGATTAACCCATTAATAAATGACAACCAGCAGAAGCAAACAAATAAAGCAGCACATAAAATATCTACCATTCTTCATATAGTCCAGCTTTATGTTTCTGAAAAGAGTAAAAGATGATTAAATGATTCACAGACAGACAATCACAACATAGGACAAATATGTAAGCACATATAATGAAGCACATGCCATGAATGATCAGCCGCATATTAATAGTGACAAAGACAAAAGGACAAACATGACAAACAAAACAATATTAATCATGTGTTACAAAACAGACTTGCAAATGCAACAAGAGCACATGTTATTAGTTCCCGCGTGTTCATGTGTGGTGCAAACTTAATCTAGGTTGGATTAATCAAACAAATCATGCAACAATTCATTAATTGATTAGTTCATGTTATAGGGAGTTGAATCCACAAGTCAGAATAAAATATTTTCTGAAGCTCGCTTCATCACAAGCATGCAAAAAAAACAACATTCCTACTTACACAAGCTGAACAAACCCATAATAAAAACGGGCACATCCCCATCGTAAACAGGCCATAAAGAAAGGAGCAGAGACAGGTGTGAGTAAGATAAGACATAGTTGTATGCAATAAAGGTTTATGGTGTCCTGTGCCTTGATGCTTAATCTTGATCAGCTACTGGGAAAGGAACTGGTCGAACAGGTTTGGCTTCGGGCAGTGGAGTCAGCTTGCCCAGCTCACACAGAAGTCAGCTGAAGGTGTACGTGTCCCTAAGACTCGCTTGGCCTCAGTCATCGGCCTATGTGAGGGCAACCACAAAATGGCTGCTGTGCACAAAATGGAACCCGAGGTTTCAAAACGGAATCCCTGATTTCATGGTGATCTCGTCACTCGAACACGCCGAAAATACTCGTATATAGTATACTCGTCATTCTCGGTCTACTGATACCCAAATCGTCATGATACGACTATGTTTATGACACTGGTCCAGAATTTCAGTACCACAGGCCAGAACCAATAATTTAAATTTAACTTTATCCATCATAGGGAGCCAATGAAGTGATCGCAACATATGGAGAACGCTGTTCCTGACCGAAATGCCTAGTGATGTTCACTACTAACTGGTGTTGATGCAGAAACTGTACAAAAGGAATTACCAGTAAACTGACCTCCTAACTAGTTCATGTTCAGGTAAAATATGGAAAGAATGCAAAGTAGTAGTAGTAGGAAGAGACATAGGTTGGGAGGTGGGTACAGATGTCAATTGGGTAGCAAAAACAATCCCACCCATAAAAGACAATGTCATGTTTAAAAACACTAGAAAACACGTTGTTAAGAACATATAGACAACAGGAGAAAGTAGTGACCACTATTACAAACGAAATTATAATTTTTCACAACCCTAAACAAAAGGTAAATCCTAAAATTATCTAGTAATATTTTTTTAGGGCTTCCTATGCATTTCAGTAATTTATTATATGTACAAGTAAAACAGTGGTGACCCTCATTAATGCTCTGAGGTGAAAAGGGATACTCTTCCACAGAGAATGGACTTTATTCTGCTTTTACTAAACAGAATAGTACTTTAAACAATGTCAGCAAAACAATCAGCCTCCTAACACCTATTATATGCAATCGCACGGAAACCACTTGTGAAACCAACTATGCCCAGAGTCCGTTCAAAAAGCCTCTCTGGCAGGCTTCTATTGTCCATCAAATTCTTCTTTTGTTGTTGCATAGGCCTCTTCATTCAGGTCTTTTATGTAAATGGTGCTTCTCAGTATCCGTTGGAGTGCTCTCCTGGCAAACACTCAATGCTCATTCAAAAAGTCTCAATGTCTCAAGGCAGTGCACCGTATCTCTCCTCTGCGGCAGACACTACAGATATTGTGCTCTTCATTGGTCATGGGCACAAATCATCTCGTGCAGACCCGGGACCATTCTCAGACTCCAACACTCATCATTCAGTGTCAGAGGACGCCCAGGCTGCTCTTTCATGGGCACCAGAATGGAGTGCCTTCTGCCATTCTTGGATCCTCCGGTGCACTGCACTTCCGTTGAAGCAAAGGAAAAAAGGGGGTGCGTGGCCAAAACTCAGGCCAAGGGGCTCAAGGGACTGCACACTGTCTGAGGTTAACCAGCACATGACAGGCGCTCTTTTGCACTGAAATTCTGGTTCTGTGGCAAAACCAGCTCCTCCTTCTTTTCTGATGTTGAACGCCTTCTGATGAAGCAAGTGCAATGCTTTAAACAGTTCATTGTACAACAAGGGGACTGCAAACAGGTGGCCTGCGATCTTCAAAGGAGTGGCCACACGCCATGGGACAATTCTGCGTTGAAATACACTGTCATTCTCAAAGGCAATACAAAAACAAAGGCAGTAGGCAAAACAGTGCCTCTAGGCTCTTCAATTGGGTTTCCGTGTGAGAGCATATCCTTCACCATCTAAGGGTAGATAGCGACATGGGAATTCTATCTGAATGGATGTCCTCACACATAGTGGCATCGTCTAATGGGGTAAACACATTTTATCTCAATGATTACATATAGGTGTTCCTAAATTCCTCATCTAGAACATCTCAAAAGAGAGATCACATACATATTATCAGGGACATGTAGATACCTTCCTTTAATAATTGTGCATCAGGTGGACTATGCAATACAAAAGCTAATGATCAAGATGTGGAAACAAAAGACAAGAATTAGAGAGTCCTGGTATTTCCAATATTTAAAATACATCGGGTCCATCAAAAATTAAAGCAGTAGAAAAAGGAACTAAAAACCAAATTAGAATAGGCATTGAATTTGTCATATTCAAAAAAACGTAAGGTGTCTCCTATTGAGGTGGAAAGCTTATCTTACTATAGTATTGAGTCAGTTAATCAGTCCATCACTACCTTAACAGTCAGACTGGAAAAACATCAGAATAGGCCTAAAGAAAATTCTTAGAAACCAGTCTAGTTATGCAAAAGAGAATTATACATAAGATGGGGGTCCATGGTACATTACTGCAATCTGAAAGTGTGAACCTGAACAGTACACTAATAATAATGAAAGCTGACTGGTGAAAGGAATACGGAAAAGAGAAATGGGACTAGGACACAGCTAAAATCCCCAATAACTAGGCACGATGTGCTTGGGTGATAGTCAGGCATGTGACACAATACCAAGAGTATGGGTGATACACAAAAAAAAATCACAATAGTTTACAAATTTAACTCTACCGCTGGCCGCTACACCATATACGGTAATCTCAGCTAATGTTCCAGTTCCTTCTTCAGGGAAAAATGAAACCTGGTTTCTTTTATGGTACATAGCCATATACTACTTAGGAAGCAGAATAAAACTGACTAATGTAATATAGAAATTAGGTCACCATGTACAAGAGTCACAGATCTATAATGTATCCTTACGTCCAATCAGGATATATACATTTAGGGCTGCCTGTTCCTTACAGGAAAGGGCAGTATTGTGACTACAGATGACACAATTTGCTGTTTATTATTCTTCAATACTTATAGCCAAATTTGACATACACTGGTGAAGTGTTGTCTGTCTGGTTCAAAATATGAAAAAAATCATATCTGTGAATTTTAGTATCAGCAAAATTTTTTACCCAGCTGTTGTACAGCGACACATATCGTCATACATGTCCCCTCACAACAACACAGGTGAACTTGTAATAATTTCTTAAGCAGCAACATAAAACAAAAAACATGCAAAAACGCACAAAACGGACGTCAAGCCATCAGATATACTCGCTGTAAAACAATAGCATATATAAATGAGCGGTGACGCATAATACCGTGTCAGGTTTAAAATCCTTACCCTCCTTTTTGATAGTAGATCACCAATTAGTGGGTATCTGCTGTCAAATACAACTGATAGACACACAGAACCAGCAAGAACAATTCATGATAGAACCAAATACACAAACATGAAAAACGCATGGACTTTTCTTTCCAAAGGAGTTGCACAAAAAAAAAACCATCTCATTTCAACCAAACAAACTCACTTGTCTTGTTAGGCTTAAAATCCCCCAGAGCAATCCATGAATGATCTGTGAGCAGAAGCGAAAAGAAAAAAATACACAGCACACAAAAGAGAGACATTTCTCATGATAAACAGACATCAATTATAACTTTTAAGCAGAAGACAAAACATGATACACATTAACAAACACAAAAATAAATTTCCATTACTTAACTGTTACCATCTTGTCAGTCACCTTGCAACATGAAGCCCTTTTAACTTTCCAAAAGTACAACTGTTTCACTGACACTCCATGTTAGCTTTGTGCCACGATTTACACTTTGAAAAATACTTCTCAATTGGCAAATCATTCTTACTTATTCATGTAGGCTTCAAAATTTTTGTAAAAGGCTGCATCTTATTTTTTTTGTCTAAGACTTAATGCAACACTTTGTTTACTGTCAAATAAAAGCGACTAGCGGACATTTTTTTAGAGCAGAAATACAAATGTCATGATGTTGGGATTTTTAAAGAAACCTTTTTTATATTTCCCTTTGAATTAAGTTCTTTAATTTTATTGATGTTCTTACGGAGAAACCAGAAATCCCACCTTTCAGAGGCTGTTTAGCAAGGTCATTCTGCATTTCACAGAGACAAGGCTCGAATTTAAAAGGTCACAAATGTCAACATGACAGCCTCCTCCATTGTTTACAGGAAAACTAAAGATAGCATCTTAGCGCAACTTGAGCAGCCTGTTCTCCTAGCCCACAGTTTCTGCTCATTCTGAGGCTGACAAAGACAGAAGGCCTACTGTATTTATTGTGAATGATTCACAGAACCTAATAACACACATACCAGTTTTTAGAACAAATGCTTGTTGCAATGGTACTCATTTCAGCAACCTAACATGGATGAACGTCTAAATGGGCCCCGCTAAAGTTAGAACCTTCAACCCTGATATTAAACACAAACCTCTGCACCGGGCAAATTGGCTCACTGAGCTATGAAAAACAACCTCAATAACAACTCGCAAGTTTGTATTATACACAAATGTATGCATTTACTGAAGCCAGAGACACTTTCAAGCTATGGTAAATGACAAGAATGCTGTGTTAAAAATCCATTTAACTCAATTTCGACTTTTATCTTTGGGGCACTTAAAAATAAAAATCCTACAATTATATTACTTATTAATCATCCTCAGAATGTGCTTTACAGATTGCAAACATTGGACATTAAGCATATCACATCTAATTCCTTTGAAAAATGAGTTTTTACGCCCGCGCCAAGTGAAAACCAACATGCAAATTACCTAATTATACAGTAACACATAACTTAAATCAAATTTTAATACTAGGAGGTCATAGTATGAGTATTAAGCTTTATAAATATCAAAAAACGATTTTAAAAAAAAGCACTCATTTTTTTCTCAAATAATTTTTCCAAAATTAATAATTTTTCGTTCAATTAAACCAATTATCTGTTTTTATGATAATTCCACATATAAAGGTAAGCTGCATCCCTTGCTTATCATTTTTAGATGCATTCATTTATGCGCCTAAGCACAAAAGCCTAACTTAAAACATGACATTTTTCGCGCCATTTTCCTTTAAAAGGACAATCAGTATTTAGCAACAGAACCAAAAATATACTTTGAAAAAAATGCTTAAAGAGATGAAAACCGCAATTGAAATGTCTTCCAGTGATACAAAATGATGAACCTTATTCTTGTAACCCTCTAAAACACTATTCTGAAATGAAAAAGTCCAACTGTGCTAAATAAACATTCCGATGCCATTCATGGCCTTCGAAAAACAACATCTGCTGCCTTAACGGCAGGCAAAGCCCTGCACAGTGCTGAAACCGGAGCACGCTTTCAGTCTTACTGAAAACAGACATTTCAAGTTTTAAAATGCGTGTGCAATAAGATGCATTTAAATCTAGCAAAAATTCACTTTAGCTGAAGTGTTTGCCTTTTACATGTACTACAATGTATGTAAGTAAAAAAAAATGCTATAAATTCGTTTTGCTACAAAACACACAATTATTTTTGAGGCCCTTCATATTCCTAGTGATTGTGAATTTTAACTTTATCTATTTTAAGCATTTAACAGTTTGCACATATGCGTTTTTGCTTAGTCTGTAAATTAAATAGCAACATATAGCGATTTTAGCATCTGACATAGTAAATTGCTGGAGTGTTATTTAATTTCTACTTAATATTAATTAATCTGACATTTTTACTTAACAGACTGAAAACATCAAGAAACCCACAAACACACATTGAGCTCATTGCAGACATAAAGAGAAAGGATTCAAACACTCAGGGCACACAATACAGCGCTGTAGCCATTGTTTCATAAATTGCGCCATCGCAATTCACATACTGAAGTTACACTAATGAGAAAATTCACTAGCTTTGGCTGGCAGAACACCAAAAATCGTTCTGCATATCTCCATTCATAAAATTGCACAGAACAAAGGATCCTTGTTTTTGTATTATGTCATATTTTAATTCCCTGGGGATACAAAATCACCAAGGAAGAAATATGTTTTTAAATCTATACCTATTTAGATATTCCCTTTAGGGGAAACCGGCTAATCCAAACGTATACAAAGTTGGCCAACACAAAGCTCCAAATTTGCTAAGATCAGGCATCTTATAGCTCACTACTCTAGCTTCAAACTTCAAGGGGCTATCTCTATCGATACACTCGTAAATATACAAGACCCTCGGTTTTTGAAAATTGCAATCTTCAAACAAAACTAAGGACAAAACAAACTAAGAACCAAACTAAGGACCAAGGAACAAAGGACTGGGAGCGACCCACTTATACTTAACTCTTACTTTTATCTCTTACTTTCACTAATCAAAAGGTTATCCAAATTCTGTCAAGTTCTACATGACCTAACGGTCATTTTAGAATACTCACGCCAAAAAGGTTCTCAGTCAGGAGTGACATCATGTGGAGGATCAAAATCAGGATGATCAGAAATATACTGGGCTGCAGAATCAAAGAATCTCCAGAATCCCTGTGCACAGAGTACCTTCTTAGTAGAATCCTGTTCTGTCCTCCTCAGTAGTTTTCAGTCTCCTGACACGATCACTCCCACAGAAAGCCACTTCTCTGATGAGCCCCGCGTTGGCTGCGCCATTTGAAGTACTGAACTTTTTAGTCTCAGGGAATACTTACTAATATCAATAAAGAACTTGGCACAGAAGCTAAAATATGAAAATACATCTTTATTACATTTAATAAGTAAGGCCACGTCACACAGAAGCCGTAGCAACTGAATGAGGTAGTCTGAGGAATACAGAGGACAGAGGCCTTTTATATGTTTTAGTGTTACATGACTCAGCACAAAAGTAAGTGGCTATCCTAGCTTTTGCAAGCATGCAAAAAAACCAACATTCCTTCTTACACAAGCTGAACAAACCCATAATAAAAACGGGCACATCCCCATCGTAAACAGGCCATAAAGAAAGGAGCAGAGACAGGTGTGAGTAAGATAAGACATAGTTGTATGCAAGAAAGGTTTATGGTGTCCTGTGCCTTGATGCTTAATCTTGATCAGCTACTGGGAAAGGAACTGGTGAACAGGTTTGGCTTCGGGCAGTGGAGTCAGCTTGCCCAGGTCACACAGAAGTCAGCTGAAGGTGTACGTGTCCCTAAGACTCGCTTGGCCTCAGTCATCGGCCTATGTGAGGGCAACCACAAAATGGCTGCTGGGCACAAAATGGAACCCGAGGTTTCAGAACGGAATCCCTGATTTCATGGTGATCTCGTCACTCGAACACGCCGAAAATACTCGTATATAGTATACTCGTCATTCTCGGTCTACTGATACCAAAATCGTCATGATACGACTATGTTTATGACACTGGTCCAGAATTTCAGTACCACAGGCCAGAACCAATAATTTAAATTTAACTTTATCCATCATAGGGAGGCAATGAAGTGATCGCAACATATGGAGAACGCTGTTCCTGACCGAAATGCCTAATAAAAGTCTAGCTGCCGTATTTTGGACCACCTGGAGCTTCTTCAGCAGGTAGCCCAGAATACCAGCATAGAGGGCATTGGCATAGCCCAGCCTTGACAAAATCAGTGCACAAGTAACCGTTTCCCTCGCCGCCTGGGAAAGAGAGGAACATTATTTCTAAGTGTTTTGAGAAGGCCAAAACAGCAACCAGCCAACTTCTTAATGTGTGATGAAAAGGAGAGACCTTCATCAAACCACACCCCCAGATTTTTAATAGGCTGCCCTGTGGAGGTGGGCAAGGGGAACTAAGGAGGCCAAAGCAGCTCTTGGAAATAAAAGAATCTCAGACTTGGGGTCTGAGGTAAAATTTCCCAGTTCCAAACCTACCTACCTATTTTCAGCATTTTCGAGATGCCGAAAGTCTTTGGCCACACTAAACGTGAGCTCTGAGGACTGTGTGTGTGTGGGGGGATTGTACTTTGGTAATCCTAGGGGTCGATTCCGATCCGGTAAAAAAATCCGGCTTACGATTCGTATTCGTAGCCGATTCCGTACGAATGGGAAACTACCGTCCGACCAGCGAATTCCGATCCGTTACCGTTGATTTCCGTACGATTTGCTACGATCCGTACGATTGACATTCGTATTCCCGTACGAATAAGCCTCGGGCAGACCACCGTATGATTCGTAATCAGTCCGTACAAACTCACTATTCCGATTCGGAACGACATGCCTGAGCGAGATACGTACGGGCCAAAGTATTCACGCTTCAACATTGAGTCGTATGGGACATTCGCCTCACTGCAAGCTCCACCAATACATACTACACGCACACCCCTCGGCCAAGCCTACGCGAACACCCCCACCCGCCAACGGCCCGTACTACTCACTCGCACGCACAAGTACGACACGCACACCCCTCGGCCAAGCCTACGCGAACACCCCCACCCGCCAACGGCCCGTACTACTCACTCGCACGCACAAGTACGACACGCACCCCCCCAACAAGCCTACCCGAACACCCCCACCCGCCAAGGGCCGTAGCGCTCACTCGCACGCACAAGTACGACACGCACACCCCTCGGCCAAGCCTACGCGAACACCCCCACCCGCCAACGGCCCGTACTACTCACTCGCACGCACAAGTACGACACGCATACCCCTCGGCCAAGCCTACGCGAACACCCACACCCGCCAACGGCCCGTACTACTCACTCGCACGCACAAGTACGACACGCACCCCCCCCCAACAAGCCTACGCGAACACCCCCACCCGCCAACGGCCCGTACTACTCACTCGCACGCACAAGTACGACACGCACCCCCCCCCCAACAAGCCTACGCGAACACCCCCACCCGCCAAGGGCCGTACCGCTCACTCGCACGCACAAGTAGGACACGCACACCCCTCGGCCAAGCCTATGCGAACACCCCCACCCGCCAACGGCCCGTACTACTCACTCGCACGCACAAGTACGACACGCACACCCCTCGGCCAAGCCTACGCGAACACCCCCACCCGCCAACGGCCCGTACTACTCACTCGCACGCACAAGTACGACACGCACCCCCCCCAACAAGCCTACGCGAACACCCCCACCCGCCAACGGCCCGTACTACTCAATCGCACGCACAAGTACGACACGCACCCCCCCAACAAGCCTACGCGAACACCCCCACCCGCCAAGGGCCGTAGCGCTCACTCGCACGCACAAGTACGACACGCACACCCCTCGGCCAAGCCTACGCGAACACCCCCACCCGCCAACGGCCCGTACTACTCACTCGCACGCACAAGTATGACACGCACCCCCCCAACAAGCCTACGCGAACACCCCCACCCGCCAACGGCCCGTACTACTCACTCGCACGCACAAGTACGACACGCACCCCCCCAACAAGCCTACGCGAACACCCCCACCCGCAAAGGGCCGTACCGCTCACTCGCACGCACAAGTACGACACGCACACCCCTCGGCCAAGCCTACGCGAACACCCCCACCCGCCAACGGCCCGTACTACTCACTCGCACGCACAAGTACGACACGCACACCCCTCGGCCAAGCCTACGCGAACACCCCCACCCGCCAACGGCCCGTACTACTCACTCGCACGCACAAGTACGACACGCACCCCCCCCAACAAGCCTACGCGAAAACCCCCACCCGCCAACAGCCCGTACTACTCACTCGCACGCACAAGTACGACACGCACCCCCCCCAACAAGCCTACGCGAACACCCCCACCCGCCAAGGGCCGTAGCGCTCACTCGCACGCACAAGTACGACACGCACACCCCTCGGCCAAGCCTACGCGAACACCCCCACCCGCCAACGGCCCGTACTACTCACTCGCACGCACAAGTACCGCAAGCACACATAACGCCAACACCAAAACGACCACAAGGACCTTGCTAACAAGTCGCACTACCACACTGAACATGTCTCCTGTGTACACACCTTTGACAATCAATGTCCTGGTCACAGCCAAGCAGCCAAACAGAGGACAAAACCAACCCCACCCCATATAACACCCACACCAACAATTCAAATTAAGCCACACCCACCATTTGACCAATAAAAGGGACCACACATACAACCCATCATCCTTTGCAACATACCCATGCTTGCGAGGAAACAGAGAGCACACCAACAATTGCAGCCACATACCTTCACACATACACCCTATCACATCTACACCAACACCACCTCCTTCACTATCACAAACACACACCCTCATCCATACACACCATCACACCCTCAATCACATACACCTCACACCATGAACACACCCAAGAATCCAAAATTCACCAACCCGGAGATGGAGATACTTACTGATGAAGTCATCAGATTCGACCCACAGCTGTTTGGCGCATTGGTCTGACAGACCAGCATGGCAGAAAGAACACGCCTGTGGGAGAGGATTGTAGACCGGGTCAATGCTGTTGCACCCATCAGGCGCACCAGGGAAGAATGCCAGGCCAGGTGGTACGATCTGCGGAGGATGGTGAAGAAGAAGATGGCACAGGATTACGCCAATGCACACCACACTGGAGGCGGGGGTCCCCGCAGACCTCCTGTATACCAGCCCTGGGAGGAGAAGGTCATGGTCCTACTGCCAGCGGTGGGAGTACATGGAATAGAAGGAGCCATTGAGTCTGGTGAGTGTACAAAAAACACAACTTACATGGGTAGACTAACAACAGTGCCCAGCAGCATGGGGTGGGTGGCCATGTCTCCAAGCAGTACACAACCAAATGGTGGTAGTTGCAAGGGGGAGGCACATAGGGTGCAATGTGTAGGGTAAGAGGCTGCTCTCATGCCATATGTCCCAGGGACACACACAAGCATAATGCCCAATGCACAGGGATAGGTAAAGATCACACAAGATACTAGACCACAGCTGCTAAATATTAACATTTTGCTGACACACCTTTCAGAGATGCATCATTTTGTGACAAAGTAAGGCAGTGTAGCAAGAGAGCAAGCACAATCTACCTGTCTCCATCCCTGTCTCGCCCTCTGTCTCTGTCGCCCTCTCCCTCTGTCTCCCTCTGTCGCCCTCTCCCTCTGTCTCCCTCTCCCTCCCTCTCCCTCTGTCGCCCTCTCCCTCTGTCTCCCTCTGTCGCCCTCTCCCTCTGTCGCCCTCTCCCTCTGTCTCCCTCTGTCTCCCTCTGTCGCCCTCTCCCTCTGTCGCCCTCTCCCTCTGTCGCCCTCTCCCTCTGTCGCCCTTTCCCTCTGTTGCCCTCTGTCGCCCTCTTCCTCTGTTGCCCTCTGTCGCCCTCTCCCTCTGTCTCCCTCTCCCTCCCTCTCCCTCTGTCTCCCTCTGTCTCTGTCTCCCTCTGTCGCCCTCTCCCTCTGTCTCCCTCTCCCTCCCTCTCCCTCTGTCTCCCTCTGTCTCTGTCTCCCTCTGTCGCCCTCTCCCTCTGTTGCCCTCTGTCGCCCTCTCCCTCTGTCTCCCTCTGTCTCCCTCTGTCGCCCTCTCCCTCTGTCGCCCTCTCCCTCTGTCGCCCTCTCCCTCTGTTGCCCTCTGTCGCCCTCTCCCTCTGTCTCCCTCTGTCTCCCTCTGTCGCCCTCTCCCTCTGTCGCCCTCTCCCTCTGTCGCCCTCTCCCTCTGTTGCCCTCTGTTGCCCTCTGTCGCCCTCTCCCTCTGTCTCCCTCTCCCTCCCTCTCCCTCTGTCTCCCTCTCCCTCTGTCTCCCTCTGTCGCCCTCTCCCTCTGTCTCCCTCTGTCGCCCTCTCCCTCTGTCGCCCTCTCCCTCTGTCGCCCTCTCCCTCTGTCTCCCTCTCCCTCTGTCTCCCTCTGTCTCCCTCTGTCGCCCTCTCCCTCTGTCTCCATCAGTCAGTGTTTGTCCCTCGGTCACCTCAACGCACATCCCTGGGGCACACACACAGTTGCACACAAGCACTGCACAGGCCTCACAAACTCCATAGAGCTGAATGTTAAGGGATGTCTCACAAGTACCAGCAAGCATCTGCCATGTGCCTGTAAGACACCCACCATTTGCTGTCAACACTGTACTGTGTCAGGACACACATCTCAGAAAGCTCTATAGTACACAATGGGCACAGGTGTAGGCAGCACAAGTCCCTCCTGTGCTCATTGCCAACACAAACATCAGGACAAGGTCACACATCCTGTGCACCAGCACAAATCCAACATAATGGCAGCATGCCACATGAGGGGACAGCCAAAACATGAACAATGGACGCTTGCAATTCGCAAACAAAGTAATAGCATGGCCTGTTGTACACACCCCTTACAGAAACTCATCCCCGGGGGACAGGCGTTGTATTGCAACACTGTCCCAATTGCCATGTACCACAACAAAACACGTACTCATATGAATATGCATACAACTCTTACATGCACATAACAGAAGCTCCAGTCCATTGTGCCCCTCTAAAAAAGCTAGTGCCCCATCTCATTACCTTTGTGGATGTACATAAGTACCAACATGGACATGGGTATTGACAAGGTGATGCGTCTCATAGAAGTGCCAAGTTCTAAAGCCATGATCTCCAAGTGGGTGTACAGGTCCAGCGGTGTTGGCATTGTTTGGCCAGCATGGAACAGCAAAAGACATCCAAAGTAGACGCTGACATGCTAAATAATGATGCTCTGTCTCTTACATCAACATGCTGCATCTAAACTCTGTGCATGCTTGACGCACACATAAGAATTTTCACCACATCCAGGATGTTGCGTGAAACTTACAAATGCTTTACACGTGTGGTGCCGGCAACACAAGACACAGCAATGGCTGTGTCAGTCATTGTCAAGAGATTGGAAGAATGTATATACCCCATCGTACTATTGTTTTTTCTACCACTAAATGCACAACTGTACAATGTCAACTATGTATAGCTTGTGGAACAGTGATGCTGATAATGGATAACCAAACCACATGTCACTTGATATAGCCCTAACAGTGTCTCTCTCTCTCCCACACACAGGGCAACGTGCGGATCTCCCCCCCAGCCAGGGGGGCCAAGGATCCCAGTCCCAGGCTCAGCAGGACCCAGACCCCACCGCCAGCGCCGTCCCTCAACGCACTGTGGATGACCCCAACCAACCTGGCTCCTCTGGATCCCAAACCCCTGCAGCAACTATACCAGCTACATCTCTGCCAACCACCTGACCTATTCCCACCACATCCCAGCAGACAGGTCAGAGCCCTGCCCATGATTCACAATCGAGCCAGTCTGAAAATGAGGGACACCCTTTGTCGGGCGCCCCTGAGGTTGGTGACAACCTCCACCCTCCCAGCACTCGGGGGGCCCGTCGATCGGATGTGCCCACAAGCGCAGGCCGTGCTCATGTGGGTCAGGGTGGTGGGAGTGGCGCAAGGCGGCGGCGAGATTCTGGCCAGTCAGCTGCAGGGACCGGTATGGCTGAACTCGGTAACATCCTTGAGGCATACCGGCGGGACACCAGTGAGGTAAGCCAGCTTGCGGAGACCCTCAACCAGCTCAAAGAACAGCATGCAGAGCAAATAGCCAGGCAAGACCTGCATTATGGACGGGTGGAGGCACACCAGGCTCAGCTCTTGATGGTGCATAGGGACATTGTCCATGTGCTACGTCAGATGGCTGCCAACATGCAGCCCCCTCCCTGTGTCACAAGGCCAGCAACATCACGGCAAAGTGCAACACCAGCCACAGGGAGGGAGGAGAGGGAGGAGGATGAACCCTCTGACGTAGCGTCCCATGCACCGTCCATGCCTGCACATGAGGGTCCCCCAAGGAAGGTGGGTCGTCCACGCCGAAGACGTTGAGGGCCTGTGGCCCATGGACTTCTCCCAGGACACTGGACCTGGCATATAGCCCCTGGGTGCAACAGCATCCCCTATGAGACTCTCCCACATGGACTTGCTGGTCCCAGTCTGCCCAATGATGTCAGGCACTGTGGGCTGGACTCTGTTGACTGAAACAGTAAGGCATCTCATCTCCAGCAGTGAATTTTGGATTCCCCCCCTTTCTGTACAGCACCTATTCACGTTTCATGCACTAGAGCACCCAATAAATAATTTAAACATCATACACATTTGGTGAGTAATCTTTGAAACAGCATACATGTATATGTGTCAGCAAATGTCATAAATGCAAGGTATACAACAAACAGCAGTCATCCACACACTTGGATCAGAATCTTAGTGAGGACACACATTGGTCAGAAATTTCCACAAACTACATACATGGATGGTAAGACACACCTGTGTGGGACAGTCAATGCTGGAGGGGGGATTGAATCCCAATACAGCTAGCACAGGCAGGCCCAGGAGAGTCACTTTGAGGAGTACATGTCAGTGTCACAAAAGTAGTAGTCCATGTAGGGAGTACCTACAACTGTGTCCTCAGGTATGTGAGCTACCATCAGCATGATGCATTACTGTGTATGTGATTAATGCCGCACAGGATTACGGTGGCAGGACAGACTGTGGGCAATGGGCTGGAGCACTCTACACAAGCACACCTGATTAGGTGACCTACCCCTATGGAGCTACAAGTACTATACTACTGTAATGGGAGCAACGCATACAGAAAAACGACACACACCAGACAAATACCAACCCCGGAACGGCCAAATCACACCACACCCAAGAGACAGGGTCATGGTGTGTGTCCCATGTGCCAACTTGACTGACTGTGACAGCAATGTTGAAGTGGTGTGAGCATGTTGTGTTCTGGCACGTGACTGTAAGCTAACAGTTTTCGGATCTAGTGGTGTTGACAAGCTAACACTGTACAATATTGTGCCTATGTAAGGTGTGTGTGTGTTGGACACGCCACATGACCTGGTGGTACGTAGACCCAATGTCATGTGAATCTGCATAGTTGTGCCAGTATGTGTTGCACACACACGCATAGCAGCAGCTATGGCTGAGTACACAGCATTTTCATAGCACAAGGGTGAATGTCTGGTGTTGTCTGTGTGTAGGGTGGCCGGAGCATGCTCTATTAATGGATGGAAGGAGGGTCATCCTGTAGGTGTCTGTGTTCCTGGATAGTGTGCGCTGCATGTTGGCTGTGTATGCAGCTGCAGCAATGAGTGAATAAATGACGGCAGGAGGGGTGTGACTAATTGCTAAACAAACACATAACACAAGGGCAGCCACAATGCACAAAGTGACATGTGGATGGGAAGGCAGGAGTGTCTGCCTCACTCAGGATCACTGACAACTAAATGGCACAGTAAACACCACACATCACAGTCAGTGGATCAGGGCCCTTACGGTCAAGTGGGGCACAAGACACACAGCGTCTGCAGGTGTATACAAGAGCTAGTATGTTCAAAGGAAAACTGCACCGACAAAGACATGTACCTCACACACAACATAGTATTCTAGCCTTCACCCACCCCATGCGTGTGATCAATATACAGTTACACACCTAACAAGCATGAGGTAACTAAGTTCAAAATAGTATATGTGCACATTAGACGGACATGTGTGTAGAGCCACAAGCAGGCACTATATTCTGTAGGAGTCAGACGTCATGCACAACATGATAATCTACATTGTGAGCCCATGGAGCTATCACAATCATACATGTGCATTGTCAATAAGTCCAATTTACACTAATCATGATGTCACCTGTAATGCCGCTTTACGAATACCTACAAGGCTGTCAACGACTGGCCGTACCTTTCTTCATCAGACTGGTGTGATGCTCTAAGGGTTCCACCTCCAAATAGCCCATTGGTCTGAGTACAAACAACAGACACAAAAGGGTGATCAGGCGAGGGAAGGAGAGGATGGGAACTGCTGGGAGGGAGACCTGAAACAGAGGCAATTAAGCATTAGGACAACATTCTCATGTCACAGACACTTCAAAAACCTCATTAGCTACACTGTACCAGTCACACCTGTGAAGTGTACTGTCTGGTGACAAATAATGATGATTAATCATGCCATCACATCAGATTCGATGCTGTGACACAGACACATAAAAACTGGGACAGTCTGTCATCCATTAGAGTCATGTGTAACGCTCACAAGTGAGCACCCATGCAAAAAGATCTATGTAGTATAAACACATTCCCAGGCACAGATGAGGTAGACCTCAGTAACAAATGGAAACATATGGAAATCCAACTACCGCTAACTCTAAAGTCTGTATGTGATATTGGTTAGCCATAAGGGCCCTGTAAGCTAACTTGAGCAAATCCACTACAGCTGTTAGTATCACATATGATGAGGAAGCTAATGATCGACATGCAATGAAGGCACTCTGTAGCCAGTCTTTTGGTGTGTCAAGTATGCATCACAATGCTAAACATGATATGCATGTACAAAAAATATTAAGTGCAAGTGATGTCCATCCAAGCTACATAATCAGACCCTACCATAGCACAGTCATGGTGCCGGCGACCAGAGATTCATGTGAATGACCGCACTCCACTGGTGCTACACAGAAATTCACATATGCAACTTTCACACTTTTTACTTTGTCATGCTAAACATACATGCCATCATGTGCATCTAAACATCACGGCTACTCACTGTGAAGGCTGGCGTAGCAGTATTCTCAACCTGCACTGAGGTAACGACATGACAGTGACATGATATACTGCTGCAAGGGGCAATGCATCCATGTTAACAGATTCACAGGACAGTTGTCTTAAGATGTGGAACATACACTGGGCAACACCAACACCACATGGTTTCATGGTAATCACACTGGACTGGCCCACAAGCTGGAGGTGAGGATCTAGTCACATTCTAATGCACACAGTGAGGCTGCAATCCCCCACAGAGTCCGTGGTTGTGACCTCTGACACAATGTCATGCCATGGTATGTGCAATGTTGGTGTGGCAATGTCTACACACATTGATGCATTCACCAGAGTATCAAAGTACAACAGATGACAGAAGGGGTGACTATCCTGTCATGGGAGTGGCCATACATGTCATGAGGTACATAATGGAGTAGCATGTATGCAAGATGACACCACATGCACATGAACATGTACCACACATTTCTACACATACCAATGCTAAACAGCCTCATATGAGTCCTTACCCAAATTGACTTCTCCACATGTTCAAGCATGCTCCGTTGATGTGGCTGACGTTGCAATCATAATGAGCAGTAGCAGGATGACCACGATGTACCCCAACGGACAACAGGCAGGGCGAGCTGTGGATGAGAGTGGCACACAAGGGGTCACGGTCGGTATAATGTCATTTTGTCAATGTCTGTTGAATAGCCAGATGTAGTATGACACCTGTACATTCCGAGTGCACTCATAGCACGTATGTGTGTAGCATTCCAACTGTACATGTGACACAGCACAACACACATCCAATTGATCTTGCTTACAGTCTGTTGCATACATAGCATGCTACCCATGCTACTCTATAGTCCATCTTTTACTGAAAAGATGAAAGGACTCACCATCATGAAAAGAAGTTGCGGATGAGGTGACCGCGGATATCATCTTCACCCTCCTCATCACTGGCATCCTGGCCAAGGCCTTCATCCTCAACGGGCGGATGTTCCAGCTCATCAGGATCCAGGTAGAGTGGCACAGCCTTCTCCACTGCCATGTTGTGTAGCATGCAGTACACGGTGAAGATGTCACACACCTTGCGTGGGCTGTATTGGAGGGCTCCGCCTGTCTTGTCCAGGCACCTGAAGCGGCTCTTCAGGAGTCCAAAGGTCCGTTCGATCAGCTGCCTGGTCTTCACATGTGCATTGTTGTAACGCTGGTCTGCAGCTGTCCTGGGGTTGCGTAGCGGAGTCATTAGCCACGGCATGTTTGGATATCCAGCGTCTCCTGCAATTTGACAACATGTACAAGAGTGAATCATATGATGCAGATCATGAAGTTGTGACATACTGACATACAGAGCTCACAGTGTATACTCACCAACTAGACATGCCCGGTGGTTGTGCAGCTGCAGCATCATCTGTGGTACCCTGCTACGCCTCATGATGAAAGCATCGTGGCACAATCCTGGATAACGTGCACAAACATGTGAGATAATCATGTTGGCAAGACACACCACCAGGGCATTTATCGAGTGGTAGTGTTTCCTGTTGCGATACGCTTGCTCCTGAGCCTGTGGTGGGACAAGAGTAACATGTGTACCATCAATTGCACCAATTACATGTGGCATACGGCCCAGGCCATAGAATTCCCCCTTGACATCTGTCAACTCTTCTGGAGTAGGGAATGTAATGAAATCATCAAGGTGGAGCAACATTGCTCCCAAAACATCACCCAATACCCGGCTAAACATGGTCTGAGACATCCCTCCCACATCAGCTATGGTAAATTGGAAGGTACCTGTGGCAAAGAAATGGAGGGCTGCCATCACCTTTACCTTGGGTGTCAGTGCACTTGGATACCTGTGGCGTGGTTGTAGGTGAGCCTCAAGCCTGCCTGTCAGGTCCTTGATCAACTGTCGGCCGAAGCGATATCGACGGATGCAGTTGCGCTCCCTCATGGCTTCCAAGTCAGGCAACGGCCTTTCCAGAGGGGGTGCCCTGCAAGACACAATTTTAAGGAAATGTCTACAACTGTCTGACTAAGACTATAACAATGTACATGGCACAAGCAACACCTCTTCAAATAATGTAGACAATTTGGAGTGTGGTGTGGGATACACACAGATGCCAGCTCCCACACACTCCTCCGTGGCGAAGGTAAATACCTGTAGTGTGTGGAATGGATGTGACATGCATACAAGCCTTCAGATGTAAAGGTCTAAGTGACCATGACAATGTATCATGTCAGTGAGACACGTCATGTCAATGTCAGTAGGAGGTTGTCTGCACACCCAGAGGGCAGACTGCAATACACACACACACCACATGTGCAATCATTTGCACTGTTCAGCCTTAGTCATGTCGCGGTGTGTACTTTCAGTGACAATTACATGACCATCATCATACAGCATGATAATTACATTTGTCACTGACGGTCTGTGATGCCATCACACATGTGAACGGGTCATTAACACACGTGGCATGGTGTGTGTACATTAGTCACCCTGCCATCACAGCAAGGACACAACATAGATGCTCCTACAGCAGATGCACAGTACTTTCAAGGACTAGTTACTTACCTTTTGTAAACCAATATCTGTAAGGAACAGTAGGCAGTAGCAAAGTGTCACATTTCAATACATACATAGCTTAGGACTAATTAGCCTCCCTGGGTGTCATCGATCTGACCAGTGAGTGGTGGCTATCCAGGCCACACCGGAACAAAACTAGTGTTGCTGATTGGCATCCGACAAGGGCGTGGCCACGTTTGGGCCGTACCTACAACGCATACACTGGCAGCTGTTACACAAACATATCCCACAGAGAGTGTGGGTAGCAGGCAAAGATGCATGTCAAGTAGCTAAACATCACTCCCAGAGTCAGGGAGGATGATGACATCTTTGCGTAGTGCCTGTACCTCTTGGATACCCTCTACAGCGTAGGTAACGGGAATGTGTTCTGTGGTTTTGAGGGCTGCATGCAGATGCTTCCTGGGATGGGGTGGTAGGACAGGGAACATGGTCAGTCCGGGTAGGGCAGTGGGGGTCTGACAACGTGCCTATGTACAGACAAACATGCTGCGTGGCTGTACATGCTTGCAAATATACATACAGTACTCTCATCAAGATAGGCCTGCAGAGGCTCAGCGTAGCGTTAGTGTAGTTGAAGGACCTGAGTGACAAGTTGGTCCTCACCGCAGCAACAGGGAGATGAAGGGCCATGGTTACAACCGCCCACATAAACACTACACTGAACGTTGCCCAATCATCCAAATACATCTTTTGAGTTGAGACATCACCTGTGTCTGGCTAGGTGTCCACAACACTCGCATCCCCCAGTCCACCTGTCCTGTGGTGTTGGGACTGACACTCACGTGCCAGTGGGTCTTCTTGACCCTCCCAATACTCATTTGCGCCAATTGTAATGAGGTGTGGCCAGCTCATTGATGTTTACATTCCCATGCAGCATTAAGAGCGGTGTTCTGCCACACAGTTACCATGGCGGAGCCGTACAGTGTGTGTTATCGGGGCCAGCACCACCCCAGAATGGCGCCACGGCTGACACCTGGGGGAGATCTGGCAGTGAGGTTGTGAGTTGAACCAGCGGGGACCAGGATGAACATTCCGATCATGTCTGTCACAGCGGTTCTGGGACGTATGCACCGCCTGCGTCCGTCACTCAGCGAATGATGGCGTCAGGGGCATATCAACAGAGGCGCAACTGCCCCCTGACGGGTACGGTGGGCCAGAAGCTGATGCGGAGTCAGTGGGCGGGGTGAGGGACATCATGGACATGAGGAAGTGCACTTACTCCTCCTGTGTCACATGCAGGGCTGGGACCGTAGGTCGTGGTGCTGGCTACGATGGCTGCTATTCTGATGGAGCCGTGTGGTCGCCGTCACCCTAATCCCATGCAGCATTGCACTTGCATCGTGGTTATTTGTCAATGCAATTACACATCTCTGACTTTTGTTGTTTACCTGACGAGTTTCGCCTGGGGAATGATGTAGTAATGAGGGGCTCACATGTCTCCACACCCACACACATGCACTGGTCCTACATCCCAACCATGAGCTATTGTGCTGCTGTGCCAACTGCTGGAGTCTAAGTGGCTTGTGAGACATATCACACCTGGATTCATATGTCAGCTCCCCGCAATTGGAGCAGCTGTTGTTGTTGTGCCTGACGTGAAAACCGTGGAGACACAGACGGTGAGGGTCACTCACCAACATGAGGCCTTTTCATTCCTCACAGGCTTTGTAAGTGACATCCCTATTGGCACGGTCTTGAGTATGACAATAAAAGGTAAATGTTCTGAAGTGTTAGTACAATGATTTAGGGTACAAAATGTGTAAGCTTTAACTTAGACCGGACCTGCGTTGGTGTTGAGAAACAAACAGAGGACCTGACGTGTGGACGCAAGGTGACATATGACTACTCAGATAACGTCATCAGGGCAGACACAACGCCAAGGATACTTGCAGAGCCAGAGGACTTACACACCAACACACAAGTGTACGGTATTACGGAAATTGCCATGTCCAGGATGACATGTGGGGATATTCTGAGGTGAGTAATACTTTACTGACCTGTTCATGGCATATGCTAACAGCATGCACAATGTAGCACATGGCACACACATGACGTGGTCACACAGGGTCATGCTGTGCGGCTATGACACCTCTGTGACAGTGGGCATGTTCCTGTCATCATGTGGCAGTTCCCTGTACTGAATTGTGGCCCATTCGAGTGTTCATGTGCCTCGCTACATGTTGCAGACGTTAATCGTGTTGAAATTGTTGAATGCATGTGATGCACATGTGCATCATGAATGATGACATGTTGTGCAAGCTATTTACACATCAACTGAGGCACAGGGTCACAATCCCTGTGCTTCTTCAATGTCTGCCAAACCTGGCACATACTGATGTATGTGTGCCATGCTGATGTATGCATCCACATGGTTGACATGAGTGTAGACTACATCCCTGCTGTGTGATTTCCTAGTGTGACTCTGCCAATGGTGACATGAAGGTGGACAGGGACCCAGCCTACACAATCGTTCACTTGACCATGTCTGACACAATGTACCCCAATGGTACGTGCCTGTGTATGCATCGTTTCCCTATCGCCTTTAGGCTCTACGCGAGCTGAGCGTACCCCAATGGTACGTGCCTGTGTACGCATCGTTTCCCTATCGCCTTTAGGCTCTACGCGAGCTGAGCGTACCCCAATGGTACGTGCCTGTGTACGCATCGTTTCCCTATCGCCTTTAGGCTCTACGCGAGCTGAGCGTACCCCAATGGTACGTGCCTGTGTACGCATCGTTTCCCTATCGCCTTTAGGCTCTACGCGAGCTGAGCGTACCCCAATGGTACGTGCCTGTGTACGCATCGTTTCCCTATCGCCTTTAGGCTCTACGCGAGCTGAGCGTACCCCAATGGTACGTGCCTGTGTACGCATCGTTTCCCTATCGCCTTTAGGCTCTACGCGAGCTGAGCGTACCACAATGGTACGGGCCTGTGTACGCATCGTTACACCATTCAATGTGTAGCATTGGCAATGGCAATGTCACCGTACTTGTGTGTGGATTTTAAAATATGCATAGGGAACAACTAGGGGAACAGTGTACTGTTCCAAATGCAACCAGGTTGTCATGGATACAGAGTTTTTTACACTCCTACAGGTGTCCTGGAAGATTCAGTTAGGAAAAAGTATACAATGTTGCGAAAGTTGTTGTTCAGCTCTGGCTCTATTTTCAAACCATGCATATGTGTGTCATGGGCTTAGGTGTGATGTGATTGGATGGAACATAGGATACAAATTCTGGTGGCCTATCACACACTACTCCTTGGACTCACAGACCCTCTGCAGCACAGATATAAGGCAGCATGTGGCTGTGGGAGGGCACTTGCCTGCACAACATTGGTGTGCTAACCACAGCTGCTGTCTCTGAATCCTCTGGCCCTGATTAGCTGAACATGGAGAGGGCACCTGCATTCACTGATGGTGAGAACAAGGCCCTTCTGGATGCCCTCCTGCCAAACTTCAGCAAGCTGTATGGGAGACCAGAGGATCAGGTGAGTGATGTGTGCAATACCTTGGAGTGTGCACCTGTTGTGTGTGTGACATCATAGCCACTGTGTAGTAATAGTGGATAGATGCAATGTTGTTGTGAGTGAGTGCCAGGGTGCACAGTGTTGTTAGAAGAGAGTTATTTGTTGTAGTGTGGTGTGTGACAGCATGGCACGTGCTGCATTGCACCCAGATATAGCATATCTTGTTCAGTGAGTGTCATGCTCAAAGAGTGTTTTACAGCCCTCATGTAATCTGTAGATTTACTATGTCATGCTCAGCAGTTGTGTTAGCACACAGGCCACATACTCCTGGACAATGATGCTAATGTGTGTGCCATACGTTGCCCTATTGTCATCATGTATTTTGTGGACATATGGGTGTCTTGGGAACATGCACCAGGTATACTGATGTTCTGTAACTTTACATTTGTGACAGGTATCTGCCTATGAGAAGGGTGAAGTCTGGGTGGACATCGCCAGGGCTGTCCGGAGAGAGGGGGGCCTCGCAGGAGGCTTCGAAACATAAAGAAGAGGTGGCAGGACATCCGGTGCTGGAGCCGCCGCATCGCCAGAGTCCAGCTGAAGCTGGAAGCTCCACGCCGGCATGGCGGCAGCCGCCAACTCACCCCCAACATGCTCCGGGTCCTGGAAGTGGTGTTCCCAGACCTCCATAGGCAGTTGCAGGAGGGACAGCAGCACGAAGGGGGTAGGTACATGTCTGTTTGTAGTCATGTGTGTGAGAAATGGTACCTGAAGAGCTCTACGGCATGGTCACACTCCCATAGTTTGAGTGGTGTAGTCAGACAGGCAGTTCATGCATTGGAATTCGATTGTCCTCTCTGCCTTGGACGCTGTTGCTGCTTACTGCAGAGCCTTTTGTTTTAATCACTTTCAACCCACTTCTTGCGGTACCCGCTCCGCGGGTCCCGCTGCGAGGAAGGCGGACTCACAGCCTTAACGAGGGAGAGAGAGAGAAGCAGGGCTGCGAGCTGTTGCTGGCGCAGGACTACCTGTCCCAGGAGCGCCAGCAACCATCCCAAATTGAGACCAGCTGGGGCGCTCTCCCTGCCGGCTCCTCCCTCGCACTAGCTGTGTTGAAAAGCCTTTCACCCTCAACTCACCGGTGGATTCCTCTCTGCCTTGGACGCTGTTGCTGCTTACTGCAGAGCCTTTTGTTTTCATCACTTTCAACCCACTTCTTGCGGTACCCGCTCCGCGGGTCCCGCTGCGAGGAAGGCGGACTCACAGCCTTAACGAGGGAGAGAGAGAGAAGCAGGGCTGCGAGCTGTTGCTGGCGCAGGACTACCTGTCCCAGGAGCGCCAGCAACCATCCCAAATTGAGACCAGCTGGGGCGCTCTCCCTGCCGGCTCCTCCCTCGCACTAGCTGTGTTGAAAAGCCTTTCACCCTCAACTCACCGGTGGATTCCTCTCTGCCTTGGACGCTGTTGCTGCTTACTGCAGAGCCTTTTGTTTTAATCACTTTCAACCCACTTCTTGCGGTACCCGCTCCGCGGGTCCCGCTGCGAGGAAGGCGGACTCACAGCCTTAACGAGGGAGAGAGAGAGAAGCAGGGCTGCGAGCTGTTGCTGGCGCAGGACTACCTGTCCCAGGAGCGCCAGCAACCATCCCAAATTGAGACCAGCTGGGGCGCTCTCCCTGCCGGCTCCTCCCTCGCACTAGCTGTGTTGAAAAGCCTTTCACCCTCAACTCACCGGTGGATTCCTCTCTGCCTTGGACGCTGTTGCTGCTTACTGCAGAGCCTTTTGTTTTCATCACTTTCAACCCACTTCTTGCGGTACCCGCTCCGCGGGTCCCGCTGCGAGGAAGGCGGACTCACAGCCTTAACGAGGGAGAGAGAGAGAAGCAGGGCTGCGAGCTGTTGCTGGCGCAGGACTACCTGTCCCAGGAGCGCCAGCAACCATCCCAAATTGAGACCAGCTGGGGCGCTCTCCCTGCCGGCTCCTCCCTCGCACTAGCTGTGTTGAAAAGCCTTTCACCCTCAACTCACCGGTGGATTCCTCTCTGCCTTGGACGCTGTTGCTGCTTACTGCAGAGCCTTTTGTTTTAATCACTTTCAACCCACTTCTTGCGGTACCCGCTCCGCGGGTCCCGCTGCGAGGAAGGCGGACTCACAGCCTTAACGAGGGAGAGAGAGAGAAGCAGGGCTGCGAGCTGTTGCTGGCGCAGGACTACCTGTCCCAGGAGCGCCAGCAACCATCCCAAATTGAGACCAGCTGGGGCGCTCTCCCTGCCGGCTCCTCCCTCGCACTAGCTGTGTTGAAAAGCCTTTCACCCTCAACTCACCGGTGGATTCCTCTCTGCCTTGGACGCTGTTGCTGCTTACTGCAGAGCCTTTTGTTTTAATCACTTTCAACCCACTTCTTGCGGTACCCGCTCCGCGGGTCCCGCTGCGAGGAAGGCGGACTCACAGCCTTAACGAGGGAGAGAGAGAGAAGCAGGGCTGCGAGCTGTTGCTGGCGCAGGACTACCTGTCCCAGGAGCGCCAGCAACCATCCCAAATTGAGACCAGCTGGGGCGCTCTCCCTGCCGGCTCCTCCCTCGCACTAGCTGTGTTGAAAAGCCTTTCACCCTCAACTCACCGGTGGATTCCTCTCTGCCTTGGACGCTGTTGCTGCTTACTGCAGAGCCTTTTGTTTTAATCACTTTCAACCCACTTCTTGCGGTACCCGCTCCGCGGGTCCCGCTGCGAGGAAGGCGGACTCACAGCCTTAACGAGGGAGAGAGAGAGAAGCAGGGCTGCGAGCTGTTGCTGGCGCAGGACTACCTGTCCCAGGAGCGCCAGCAACCATCCCAAATTGAGACCAGCTGGGGCGCTCTCCCTGCCGGCTCCTCCCTCGCACTAGCTGTGTTGAAAAGCCTTTCACCCTCAACTCACCGGTGGATTCCTCTCTGCCTTGGACGCTGTTGCTGCTTACTGCAGAGCCTTTTGTTTTAATCACTTTCAACCCACTTCTTGCGGTACCCGCTCCGCGGGTCCCGCTGCGAGGAAGGCGGACTCACAGCCTTAACGAGGGAGAGAGAGAGAAGCAGGGCTGCGAGCTGTTGCTGGCGCAGGACTACCTGTCCCAGGAGCGCCAGCAACCATCCCAAATTGAGACCAGCTGGGGCGCTCTCCCTGCCGGCTCCTCCCCCTTAGCTCTAATAGCCTAATAGCAGTCGAAGGGTCCCGCTGCGCGGGAGCGCGCGGGAGGGCGCCGGGAGAAGCCCGGGACAAGGGCGGGACCGACTGCGACCGACAGAGACTGATAGAGGCTGGGCTGGGCCACATCCCTTTTATCTCTTATTTAGGTAAACTCTGGTAATATTTACTGTCCTCATTGATCAATATTTTATTATTGTTATTTATTGGATTTTATTGTGACCCACATTTGTCCACTCCCCTCTCACATAAGATGACTACTAAGAAACTACGATCCGGGCGAGTGGTAGTCGGTAGAGCCTGTTCTAAAACCAAATCTAATCCTTTGCGAAATAGAAATGGGCCAGCTCTACAAGTCAAAAGTACATGCCAGTTATATTCTTTATGGGATAAGGGTAAAGACAAAGTGGATCGAGAAGAAGTCATTACTGAAAATACTATTATTAGTACTAAAGATCAGGTACAAGACTCCTATATTAATAAGAGAGATAGTATTTCGCCAGGTGTTATAGCCCCATTTCGCCCTGAGGTGTTAACCTATAAGAATCAAGAACAAGATATAGTTCTCCCTCCAGAAACCCAAAATTCGATAACTAAAGTGGTAGAGCAAGGTTCCCCAGTAATAGCAATAGCTCATAATCTTTCCCCCCTCTTAAATAATGATTTAAATATATGTCCTGGTTCGTTAACCCCGTTGCATATTCCCCCAGAGGACTACACTCTACCTGATATTAATCTTGAGTCTCAGAAAGTTTTAATTCAGAATCTTACCACACGACAGGATACTATGGCTACTCCTGTGTTGCATCTTTATAGCAGCACACCCTCTCATAATTCTGACTTTTCTACCCCAGAAATGAATCTATTTGTTAGTTCCTCTCATGACCAAAATCAAGATAATGATCGACAAAATTTATACGCACGAGAAAATAACGTAATCTCCGATTCTTTAACTGCCCTAGAGCGACTAATTTCTTCTATTTTAACGCTTTTGGAAAAATTAGTAAATGGATCAGACAATGTCTTTGATACAGTAACCCTGATCCTAAAGGCACTTTTGAGTAATCATACAGGACTGGCAGATATCATCTATCCAAAAATAATAAATTCCCCTAAAAATTTAGGTGAGGAACAACAACAAGAAATAAGGGATAAAATAATTACTGATCTGCCTACCATGTCTGATCCTCTGGGTCAGACTAATACGGACCTTACAGCCCCGATTCATCCTTCCATCCAAAGGAATGAGAATCTAACTACAAACAATTGTGCTGCTCTTATTAGTCAAGAGATTAAGATATCTCCATTATGGAGAATAAACAGTGTAACACCTTACCTCCTATCTTTCCTATTTTTTTCCCCCAAACAAATAAAGAAACACTAAATCATTTGGTCCTATCGGACAACGCTCCTCCATTAGAAGAGAATAAATCCGAAATAATAGTATCTAAAAAACAACGAGGGAAAAAAAGAAAATTAAATCGAAGATTTTACAAAAAGAGGCAACGGAAAATTATTTTTGAAAATGTTAAAGATTCTTTAATGAATAACTCCAATCTTGTGGATTCTGATCTTAATTTATCGCATGAACAAGTGGAAAGCCCAAAGGTAATTTCCACAGTAGTACAACAAGAACCAATATGCCATACAAATCAGCAATATTCTGATGTTCAGCGTACTATTGTAAATGATTTAAACTTAATCCCTGCCTCTGATTCGGCTACAAGAGGAACTCTTGATCCTTTGGCTATCCCTTTTTCACAAGCTGTTGTACCTGAAACTCCATGTAAGACAGGCCCCAAGACTGGAGAATATGTAGATACTCTCTTTCTTGATTTTATTCCTATCTTTGATCCAGATCTTATTTTAAATAGATCAGTATTAGTTAATTGTTTTCAGGAAATAGAGAGTTTAAAATTAATACAATCGGTAGATATAGACGTTGTAAAATTAATAACTTCGAAAAACGGAAGGATAGCTCGTGTGAAATTTTATTCTAAACTGGTATTAAATCATATTCTTCAGTGGGCAGAAGAATTCCAAATAAGAGGAATCGATGTTGATACTTTCATATCGGTTAAAATAGTCGGCCAAAATTGCCAAGGATTGTCAACCTATCAGGGGCTAAAAGCCTATTCTTCGGACAGTCTCCCTGTAAAGACTGAAGAGTTGAAAATACGGATACAAAAAAATAAGCGGCAAGTGACAGTTAATAATCCGCTCCCGCTAAAACAAACTAGGGTAAAAGATGCCGATTTTGAGTGGAGTTGGCTACCCTCTATTCTGTCGAATAAATCGGGTCTTTCATCCGGAGTAAATCCTAATCTTTAGCGATAATTTAAAAATAATTTCCTGGAACGCTGCTGGTTTAACCCAGATTTCCGATAAATTACTATATTTAAACTCTTTAGATGCAGATATTATCTGCTTACAGGAAACCTGGCTGATAGGGAACTTACCGGTTGTGAAAGATTATTATGTGCTGGAGAGTAGTGCCACTCCCTCTATAAGAGGCCGAGCGAAAGGTGGGTTAGCTTGTTTTTTATCAAACAAAATTAAATGGAATTATACCCACTTTGTAGATTCGAACAAATTATTTCAGGCGATCACTTTAACAAACTTTGTGAACGATGGTTCGAACAAATCAGTCATAATAATAAATGCTTATTTACCTCCTGACCTAAAGTATAACTGTGGTATTAAGAAGATCTGCTCTTTTATTCTCAACTTACAGGAATCTTGTTCCCCCCCATATATCATACTGGTGGGTGATTTAAATGCTAAAATATCCAATGGAGCTTTAGAGTTATTTAGAAATAAAGAAAAGGAGGAAATGTTCCAGATACCTAAAGCCATATTCCCAAAGAACATTAAAACAAATAAAAGAGGGAAATTAATCCTGGAGAGCTTAAGCGAGGCAGATTCTATTATAGCCAATGGGAGGTTTTCCTCTGACAGCCCTGCTCACCTAACACATAAATCAGGGAATGGTGGTTCGATTTTGGATTATGTGATAGTCGATAGCACATTTTTTAGTTTCTTGAAGGACTTGATAGTGTTACCTACCGATCTTAGTGATCATAATGTTTTGATTTTGAAGTTGAATGTATCATCTTCTCAAAAAGATCAATGGAAAATCGGGGATGATCTATTGAACTTTGATATTAAAAACAGGAAGTGCTATTGGAATTCCAGGACTATTAAAAATCTGTCCAATTTACTAGAATATGCCGTAGACAACTTAACCTTATGGGAGGGCAGAGAACTAGGCTGCTTTACGTCATTTTTACAAATTTTAAAACTAAAAGCTCAAAAGCCTCTAACAGCCAAGGTACCGCCCAAAATTCCTTCCGATCTTCTTAATTTAAATAAGGAAATAAATAAATTGGTAAGGCCCCACCCCTGACCGTAGACAAACAATCTTACTTATGAGGAGGAGAAGAAATAGGTTGAAGGTCAGATTAAAATGTGAGAAGGAAGACGCTCTTTGGTGTAAACTTCGTGAAGCAGCTAAGAGTGGTCGAACTAAGACCTTCTGGTCATTAATCGGGGAGGGTTGTGGGGTGAGATCCAGACCTTCTCCGATATCAATAAATGAGCAGACTTGGGTAGACTTTGTTCAGGGTCTATATAGTAGTAATGGTGAGGAGCTTGACCTTAATAAATTGCAGGAAGATCTATTTCCTTATGATCCTCCTTCTGAATTAGAAATTGAAGCCGCAATTAAAGCTCTCCGCTCGTCCGGTGCCTTAGGCCCAGATGAAATTCCAATTTCAGTATTGAAAACCCATAGTGCCTTATGGGGGAAAATTCTATACCCTGTATTTAAAGCTTGTTATATTAAGGGCATTGTTCCACATTCTTGGAAAGGGAGCTTGTTAATCCCTATCTACAAAAAGGGCGTCAGGGATTTACCCGAAAACTATAGACAAATAGCTCTCCTAGACGCCATAGGCAAGGTTTTCACCAAATGTCTTTTGAATTCTATAAATGACTGGGTGGCCATGTCCGCAATTCTCCCCCTAGAGCAGACCGGCTTTAGAAAACAACACGGTACCTTAGATAATCTTACCGCTCTCCAAATCTTAATAGAAAAATATGTCACAGTCCGTAGAGGAGGTATCTATGGAGCATTTATTGACTTCTCTACGGCCTTTAATAAGGTGGATAGAGTTTTGCTTTCGAGTAAGCTAATAAAGTTAGGAATGCCCCCGAGCTTATTGAAACTAGTAATGGCACTCCATACGGACACCTGGTGCAGAGTTTTAATGGGTGGTGATAGAGGACTTTCCAGAATAATATCTACCAATAATGGGCTTAAACAGGGCTGCCTGTTGGCGCCCCTGTTATTTTCCCTATACATTGCTGACTTACCAAAAGCTATATTATCTACTAGCAATGGTATTGCCCCTGTACTAGGGGGATCACCCATTGCATGCTTAATGTATGCCGATGATATTTTAATTCTGGATCTCACCCCAAAGGGCTTGAATAGTCGTTTGGAAGGTTTGAACTCCTACTCCGAGGCCCATTTCTTAAAAATTAATACCTCAAAAAGTAAAATAATGTGCTTCTGTGGAAGGAGAAAACCTAAATATAACGATTATTACTGGTCTGTCGGGGGTGAGAGACTAGAAGTAGTTAAATCCTACCCCTTTCTTGGGAAGATAGTCACGAGTAATCTTTCAGAAAAAACCCATACAGAGAAAAGTGGTAGGAAAGCTCTCGCTCAAGGGAAGAGTCTTATCTCCTTATACAAAGCGACAGGTCGGAGGCATTTTTCCATATTACTCGAAGTCTATCGGGCAAAAATCCCCGCATCCCTAATCTACGGATTGGAAATAGTGGACATGGCATGCTGGAAATTCTTGGATTCTATTGAAGGAAGAATTCTTCGTAATCTAGCTTCTGTAAATACTGCAAGCTCTACGTCTTCGTTAAGACAAGAATTTGGATTGCGTAGTGCACGGTCCCAGGCAGTAGCGAGTGTGGTGCGTTGGGTTTTTAATATAGCTGAAGGAAAGCCTGGCACCCTGAGGTTTCAAATAAAAAATGAGTTGTTGGGTTCCTATAATGTCTATTCCTCTATCGTAAGGAACTTTAGACAGGCAATTTCTTTACTACAGATAGATGTACAAAGTCTTTTTACATTATCAGCTCCCCAACTAAAGCTATCCTTAAAGACTACGTCTTGGGAGTTGAGTTTTAGAACTGACAGTATGATCCGAAAATCTAAGAGAGGAATGTTCCCCTTCGGCAACTCTTGTGAAATTAAAAAACTTCAGCCATATTTAGGTTGGAATCTTCCTCATGCAGTTAGGCGATTTATTCTTTTGTTGAGATATGATTTACTCCCATTAAATTGTTTATTGTTTAAATGGCATGGTGGTACAGATATCTGTGATTTTTGTAAACTTCATTCCCAGGATCTATACCATGTTGTTTTTGTTTGTCCAGCCCTTATGGTTCACAGACGTAAATGGTTAAAACCTTTGTGTTTTCAGTTGGGTATTTTTACTGCTTATGATTTTATTGTAGCTATGTTTAATCCCCCAAACGAAATGTTTTGCTTTAAATTGTTTTCTTTTTTCAAATGTTTTTTAACATTGTACTGATATTTTTTTTTTTTCTCTTCTTTTTGATTATGTACTTAATGTCGTTTTTTCTTTTTATTGACAAACTGTTATGTGGATCTCGACAGAGTTCCGTTATCATAAATAAATAAAACTTGAAACTTGAAACTTGAACTTGATTGTCCCTCTGTCAGCAGCTGCTTCTTTACATGCCTTGCCCTACTCCACAGTAGAGGTTTGCTTTGGCTAATGCTTGTTTTTGACATGTACTCCTATGGTGCAGTGTCTCAAGTTGCATCTTCCTTTGCACATCTTCATGTTGTAGGGGGGTATGTGACACCTGTTCGTACCTTAAATGTAGCACCACATGTGCACTATGTCTGCTCTTCTTCATATTGTGGCACTGTTCTTGAGTCTCAACAAGTGTTTTGTGCACAAGTCAGCCTCAGTGGCCTTTGTCCATGGTACACTTTCTAATTATCTTGTGTTAGCTGCAGGTGCACAATGTACATGTGCTATATTTTGGACTTCTGCATACTCACACTGGGCAGTGCGTGTGTGCATATTCTCAACATCTGTGGCATGTTCTTTGTACATAGTATTGATGGTTTGCCACACAATGTGACTTTGGATGTACAAAGCGGTGATGGCAGTGTGAGGTGATGGAAGACCTGTTTCAGGTCCCAGGATGGCATCACATGGCAGTTTGCCCAGGACTTTTCTAATGTGGCACAGAGTCAAAGCGAATCAAACATGACCAGGTCTTCATTTGGGTGGCAGGGTTGGCTAATGAACTGTTATGCATCATCAGCTATCCTGTTGTCAGGCAGTGGATCATGATTGTGTCTCTCATACAAGTATTTTCCTTGCCTATACCTTGTCTCCTACCTTACATTGAGCTTTGTGTCTCTGACATTTCTCCACAAGTAGAATTGTCATTATGAAGAGTTATGTGTCATGTGACTCATGATGCATGCCATGTTGACGAAAGAGGCCATATGATTTGCAGCTGATATGTCTGATGTGTACAGGTGACTGATATGTTTTCATTCTTCTCCTTGCTCACAGCATCATCATCTGAATCTGGAGGAGACAGAGGCGCGGACCAGCCGGAGGGACACACCGACAGTGCCACCTGCTGGGAGGTGTCAGAGGGAGGCAGTGGCACAGAGTGGGAGGAGAGTCTACAGGCCGCACGACATGTGACTGACACATCGTACCATGCCGACGAATCCGAGACAGACTCTCAGGAGGGGGGGGAATATGCAGCAATGGTCACTCATACATCTTTGGCTGCCCTCCCCTCCTCCAGTCCCATCTCCAACCTCCCACTCCTTGGTGTGCCTAGGGTCCGTGCTAGCCCCCGTGTCTCCTTTGTTCCCGGCACCGCAGCCCCTGCCCCTGTGTCCCCTGCTGCCCTCAGTGCTGAGACAGTGGACCTACTCCGGCAGATTGCAGTAGGTCAGGCATCCATGCTGTCTGTCCTCCATGGACATACACAACTGATTACACAGGTGGTGTCGTTCATGGAGGGCATGTCATCAGCCATGTCTGATCTGCGTCGGAGTGTGGCTGCCATTGAATCAACACTGACGGCAGCTATGTACACCCAGCAGCATCTGTCCCCCCCCATCCTTCGGAGCCATCCACCTCTGCCTCTCACATACCTACACAGCATACACGCACACGCCACAGGTCAGACACGCCCAGCGCACACACACAGCATAAGAAGCTCAAAGCTCCACGCACACAGTCTCAAGGGCAAGTAGGCACACAAACAGGGAGAGGGGAGACACCTCACACACGCATCCACACACCCAGTAGGACTGACTCACAGCCCTGTACCTCCACCCCCAATGTGTCCCAGGATTCAGGTGGTAGTTTTTCCGCCCTGGCTGAGGTGTGCAGCCAGGTTTTTGAATCTACTTTCGTCGATGCCCCAACCAGTGTGGATGAATCCACTACACCTGCACCCACTCCACCTGTCCTTCCCTCTCCTGTCCATGCAGTGCCGGAGGATTCCACAGATGGTGCCCCCGTAGTCAGCACAGCTGATTAAACGCCATGTGCAGGCAGGTTTGGGTGAGATGACACCCATGGAGGCACAAGCTATTGCTGAGACTCTATTGGACTGGCCATTGGCCTTTAATGAGCGAGGACTCTCATTTGCTTTTCTTTTGTGATTCCGCTGAATAAAGCTAATTTTTGCTTTTCAGATTTGTAGTTTGTGTGATGATGTCTGTGACTACTGGGTGCCTGGGAGCTGGTGTGATGTTCACATTTAGGTCTACTAAAATGTGTCTATCTCCTGAGGGTAATGAGGTTGACAATGGTATGTTTATGATGTACGAGCTGGGCAGTGGTGGGCACTCTGATGCTGGGCAGTGGTGGGCACTCTGATGCGGGGCACTCTGATGCGGGGCACTCTGATGCTGGGCAGTGGTGGGCACTCTGATGCGGGGCACTCTGATGCTGGGCAGTGGTGGGCACTCTGATGCGGGGCACTCTGATGCTGGGCAGTGGTGGGCACTCTGATGCGGGGCACTCTGATGCTGGGCAGTGGTGGGGACTCTGATGCTGGGCAGTGGTGGGGACTCTGATGCTGGGCAGTGGTGGGCACTCTGATGCGGGGCACTCTGATGCTGGGCAGTAGTGGGGACTCTGATGCTGGGCAGTGGTGGGGACTCTGATGCAGGGCACTCTGATGCGGGGCACTCTGATGCTGGGCAGTGGTGGGCACTCTGATGCGGGGCACTCTGATGCTGGGCACTCTGATGCTGGGCAGTGGTGGGGACTCTGATGCTGGGCAGTGGTGGGGACTCTGATGCAGGGCACTCTGATGCGGGGCACTCTGATGCTGGGCAGTGGTGGGCACTCTGATGCGGGGCACTCTGATGCTGGGCAGTGGTGGGCACTCTGATGCGGGGCACTCTGATGCTGGGCACTCTGATGCTGGGCAGTGGTGGGGACTCTGATGCGGGGCACTCTGATGCTGGGCAGTGGTGGGCACTCTGATGCTGGGCACTCTGATGCTGGGCAGTGGTGGGGACTCTGATGCTGGGCAGTGGTGGGGACTCTGATGCGGGGCACTCTGATGCGGGGCACTCTGATGCTGGGCAGTGGTGGGCACTCTGATGCGGGGCACTCTGATGCTGGGCACTCTGATGCCGGGCAGTGGTGGGGACTCTGATGCGGGGCACTCTGATGCTGGGCAGTGGTGGGCACTCTGATGCTGGGCACTCTGATGCTGGGCAGTGGTGGGGACTCTGATGCTGGGCACTCTGATGCTGGGCACTCTGATGCTGGGCAGTGGTGGGGACTCTGATGCGGGGCACTCTGATGCTGGGCAGTGGTGGGCACTCTGATGCTGGGCACTCTGATGCTGGGCAATGCTGGGCACTCTGATGCTGGGCAGTGGTGGGCACTCTGATGCGGGGCACTCTGATGCTGGGCACTCTGATGCTGGGCAGTGGTGGGCAGTGGTGGGCACTCTGATGCTGGGCACTCTGATGCTGGGCACTCTGATGCTGGGCAGTGGTGGGGACTCTGATGCTGGGCAGTGGTGGGCAGTGGGGGGGGGGGGTTTAGCCATACACACACTCTGATGCTGGGCACAGGTGGCCAGGGGGGGGGGGTCTCAGACACACACTCTCATACTTACACATACAATTACTTGGCAGACGTATGTCCCACACGTCTATTGCACTGGTGTTGTGCGGTGAGCTGGATGAGTACATCGAGCTCGATGACGTACATGCGGCACGTATAACACTGGTGGGGTGCGGTGACGTACCCCGAAGTCGATGACGTAGGTGCGGTACGTCTCCGTATGACACTGGTGTTGTGCGGTGACGTACCGTACCCCGAAGTCGATGACGTAGGTGCGGTACGTCTCCGTATGACACTGGTGTTGTGCGGTGACGTACCGTACCCCGAAGTCGATGACGTACATGCGGCACGTATGACACTGGTGGAGTGCGGTGACGTACCGTACCCCGAAGTCGATGACGTAGGTGCGGTACGTCTCCGTATGACACTGGTATTGTGCGGTGACATACCGTACCCCGAGCTGGATGACGTACATGCGGCACGTATGACACTGGTGGAGTGCGGTGACGTACCGTACCCCGAAGTCGATGACGTAGGTGCGGTACGTCTCCGTATGACACTGGTGTTGTGCGGTGACGTACCGTACCCCGAAGTCGATGACGTAGGTGCGGTACGTCTCCGTATTACACTGGTGTTGTGCGGTGACGTACCGTACCCCGAGCTGGATGACGTACATGCGGCACGTATGACACTGGTGGAGTGCGGTGACGTACCGTACCCCGAAGTCGATGACGTAGGTGCGGTACATCTCCGTATGACACTGGTGTTGTGCGGTGACGTACCGTACCCCGAGCTGGATGACGTACATGCGGCACGTATGACACTGGTGGAGTGCGGTGACGTACCGTACCCCGAAGTCGATGACGTAGGTGCGGTACGTCTCCGTATGACACTGGTGTTGTGCGGTGACGTACCGTACCACGAAGTCGATGACGTAGGTGCGGTACGTCTCCGTATGACACTGGTGTTGTGCGGTGACGTACCGTACCCCGAGCTGGATGACGTACATGCGGCACGTATGACACTGGTGGAGTGCGGTGACGTACCGTACCCCGAAGTCGATGACGTAGGTGCGGTACGTCTCCGTATGACACTGGTGTTGTGCGGTGACGTACCGTACCCCGAGCTGGATGACGTACATGCGGCACGTATGACACTGGTGGAGTGCGGTGACGTACCGTACCCCGAAGTCGATGACGTAGGTGCGGTACGTCTCCGTATGACACTGGTGTTGTGCGGGAGTGTGTGGTGCAACGTACCCAGACATGACAGTCGTGCAATGGAGATGTGCCCGTGTGGCAACACGTACAGGTATGTTGGAGTTCGTGGTACTCACCTTCTGCGCCGTCGTCGGTTTCTATATACGAGGTGGTGGGCGTACAGGATAGGGATGACACGGACGATGGCGTTCATGTCTTGCTTGTCTTGTACCGGGTGCCGGGTTTGCCGGAGTGTGGGTTTACGGTAGTTTTGAGCTCTCGTAGCAAAAGAGCTGTACGGAGTGTGTTCAACACGGATCGTACTTCCTGGGTCGGAAGGCGCGGTCTATTTACGTACGGACGCTGCGTGGTGCGTCAGCCGACTGCAATTCGTATGGATTTTCGATTTGTACGGTGTTTTTAACAAGTCGTACGGAGTCACGCATTTATTTGTGATCGTACTTGCTGAATCGTACGGGGACGCCTGCGGGTGCGATTCGTACGGGGAAAAACGCTCCGAACTGCAAATCGGAGCGCTTTTTACCGGATCGGAATCGACACCCTAGTGTCCTCCCACATCTGAAACCAAACTCCAGTTTGAGGCGGCCATATACCCCCAATAAATCCAGAGACAGAAGTCTGGTTGAACAAATGTGAGATTTTCCTGCAACCAGACTGTAGATACACCAGCTTTGTTTTGCCATCCTGCTTCCCTTTTTATTTTACATGTGCCACCAGTGTTAAATGTAACACCCAGAGACAAAGTTTTGGTAGGAGAAATCAAGGTTCATCAGCAAGCTGACAGTGGACATGCAAGAAATGTCTGTCCATACTGTTCTCTGTCTTCCAATTAAACCCTGTTATATATAATCCCAGCAGACCTGCGGCACAGGATTTGAGACTGTAATGTCAGAAAGGATGCTCAAAGCCTCTACCCTGCATATTCAGTGAGGTTCACAGTAGTTATCTCTGTCCATTCAGGTCAGCATATTATTTGCTCCTTGGAATCATTTTGCAGCCTTTTCACACCTATTCAAATGTTATTTCTTGGCTGGCATAAATTAGAGAGTAAATCCAAATTAGCCTCCAGGAACTTTAGGCAGGGAAAACTTATTAAAAGTTGTTTGACTTCCCCATTGTATTTGGATGCTTAATAACTATGAAAAATAGGTGTTTAATCATTTTCTTCTAGGTAGTCCCATTCTAGAGATACAGTATTAGGTTTTTAATCGGTTTTCTACATAGGACAGCTAGGCCTGCCACAGGGAAAATGGCATTTTGGTGCTAGTCATTCTAAGGATATATTAGCATTACATTTATATATCTTCTCCTTTGAAATACAATACACCTTTCGTGTTGACTACAAAGTCTTCACAGGGGCTTAGTACTATTTAAAAGGGAGTTTTTTTACCTGTCAAAGGGTTTTCTTTGACAAGCCAAAATGCAGTTTTTACACTGATACCATCAGGCTACACTGGTTGGCCTTAAGTCATGCTTGCGCTGCCATTTAAGTGGATGGCACTATAGGTGCTGCAGTCCGCTTGGGGCATTTAATGTCCAGGCTCTGGTTAGCAGGGTTAAAGTAAAGTTCCAAAACCAGAAAAAATATGTCACCCAGCAAAGGGTGGAAAAATTTACTAACAATGCAGAAAAGGCAGATTTCCTACAACCATCCAACTCAGAAACCTGTTCCTTACACTCAAATGGACAGTAACTGAAAAGTTCCATGACTACTATGGAGTCAGATTTACTGTGCAAAGTGATACAATCCATTGATTGGTGTGCTTAAAAAAGTCAAGTTGGGTGGCTTGGTTTGCTGTGGAGAGAAATGGCTGCTTGATCGAGTGGCTCAGCTGACCTTCTCACCTATCCCCCTATAAAGACGTGTAAATATCCGTGGATAGGGCGGGAGTGAGGTCTCCATAACCCACTTGGTTCCCAGGTGCGACATCAGCCCTGAAGGAGCGGAACAGACCTTTTCTTTCTTTTTTTTTACAGTTTTGTATAGCACGAACTTGACCCGAATCAGGTATTAGAGCCCTTTACATAGAACCAGTTGCATTACATGAGGACACATTCATTTTGTTAGGCACAGGGAGATTAACCCCCAGATGCATCAAGCCCATATTCTGCGAATTCTAAATTGCGAAAAATACCGAATCGCAATTTAGAATTCGCCGAATGGGATGCATCAAGAAAAGCGACTAAAAAGAGCGAATCGCAATCGGCTGCAATTGACGATCGCGATTTTCGCGAAATCGCATAAAAATCGCAGAATCGCCCGTTTTCCATGTTAAAATTGCGAACTCGCAATTATCGAAATTGCAAATTGCGATCTCACTAATTGCGAGATCGCAAAAACGGGAAGTCACATTTCGAGCACAATGATGACATCACAACCAGGAAGTAGGCAGTTCCCTCCCTCATTCAGAACACAGAGCCTGAGAGTGGAAGAAGCACAGCCCAGAGCTCCACAACACGCATCCTGCAGCACCACAACAGGACACAAACAACAATTTAAAATGTCCCAGAAAGCAGCAAGGAGCAGTGCACCAGGCAGAAAGAGGAAAATAAAATTCTCTGAACAGGAATTGGAGTACCTCATCGAGGGAGTATCGAAGGACCATGATAGGCTGTTTGGCAAGGAGTCCCGGAGGGTGCCTGAGGCCGACAAGAGGCACATTTGGCTGCGCATCCGCTCAAAGGTGAACTCAGTTAGAGTGACCCAGCGCTCCATTGATGTGCTCAAAAAGAGGTGGTACGACCTCAGAGGTCGTGCCAAAGAACACATCGCTGAGAGGCTGGGGGAGCAACATGCCACCGGAGGAGGAGATCCCACAGTTGCACCCAACACTCCACTCGAAGACCTGGTGGAGGACACCCTCAATCCTGCAGCCTGCGTGGGGGTCACCCGGCTTGACTCCTCCCGACCCACCCAACAATCCCAAGGTAAGTGCCATGCAACTGCGACCCTGTCCCCTAACAATGCCCATGACTCCAGAGCTAGCCATTTGATAACCCCAGTAATGCAGGCCATGCACACCTGAAATGCCCTATAGCATTGTGGGACCTGTAGTGTGACAACAATTACCGGATAGCCACACACAGCCAGACCTGTCAAGTGAAAGATATCCCTAAAGCCAGTCAGGGAATGCAAGCCTGCATGCATGTAGCAACATCCCGTGTGCAAGATACATATCATTAATCATGCACCCATTTACATCACAGGTGCGTCAGAACAACCCAGCACAGACAGCGAGGCCCTCCACATAGAGGAGAACCCTAAGGACACCGAGGGAGAGGGCCATCCTGCCCCACGACCCGGACCATCACAAACACCAGCAGCAGAACCACCTCGTCCCCATGTGGACAGGGCCACCCCTGCAGCCACAGGAGCACAGCAACCACCCCATGTGACACCCATGGCAGTGGTACAGGCCACACCACCACCACCCAGGAGGCAGACACGGCGCACAGCCACTGTGCGATCTCAGTCCAGCAGACTGATGAGGCAGCAGCACAACGTCTCAACACGCGCTGGCAGGGGGGACATGTCCGAGATCCTGGGCTGGACATAGAACGCCGGATGCTTGCTGTCCACCAGAAGCATGCACGCCACTTGGCAGCCATCCACCTGCAGCTCAATAAGACAGCGCGAAACATGAGCCAGCTCACGGAAAGCATGCAGGTCATGACCGCAGCTGTCAGGAAGAACAGCCAGATGCTGGTGTCCCAGCAGGACATCACCCGCCACTGCCACCGCCAGCTGCTGACCCGCCTGTCAGCATACACAAGATCCAACCATCTGATTAGAAATGCCACCTCCCAACTTTCGCGCCGCTCTCTTGCGATGCAAATACAGATGGTTCAATGCTGCCAGGACGTCGCCAGGGCCTTGGAACAAGTCACAACAGCTGTGCACAGTCTGCAGGCATCTGGCCAGGGCCAAGCAAGTGGGAGGGATGATGCCAGTGAGGGCACTTCAAGTCGCACGCCACCGCAGCACCAGGCCCACTGCAGCATCACGGGCCAATAGTGTCGTGGAGGACATGGAGAGGCGACTGGGTGCGTCCGGCCGGAGGCGCCAGCGACTCTATGAACTCTAGCAGCAGGGCCATGCTGATTAGACAAGCACGCCTGCTTCTCTATCATGGGGCTGTATGTGGAAATACAGTTATCATGTAATTAGAAAAAAAATTGAAAGACACATTATTGTGAAAAAACAATAAGAATTTATGTCACACGTAAATCCGACTCATGTCATTATTACATTTGTCATGCATGAGTGCAGTGTTGTGTGAGGGGTATGGCTGCACTAGTTCAAGTTTTTATTTATTTATGTTTTGGAACTCATAACAGAGGTCCACATAAAATCACCAAACATTAGAATTTATACAATTATAACAAATGAACATTTTGAGAGAACCAACTAATATATATCTAAAAAACTTTTTAAAAAGTTAAAGATTTTACAACAAAACCTCTCATTAGGCGGATTACAAATAGCATCTAAGAAAGCAGGGGCAGACAGGATACTTAGTCTTAAACAAATAGGTCTTAACCATTTAAGACGATGTTGTTTTAGAGCCGGACACACAAATAATACATGCTTAACATCCTGATTTGGGTTATTTCAAAAATTGCACATTACTGTTGAGCCATACCATCTTGACAATAGATTATTTAAAGGGAGTAGGTCCTGCCTCAAAAGGAACAGAAAACGACGTACCCCATGAGAGAGATTCCAGGAAACATAAGGTTTAATAGTCCTAATTTGACAGGAATTAATGGCTGGTAGGGGACCTCTCTTTGCAATGAGAGCCTCCCTATCCATTACAAAACTTAGTTTCCATGAAGCCAGTTTTAGGGTGGATTTTAACTGGTATGCAGATAAAGAAAAAAGAGACAATTCATCTAATTTCAAGAAATCAGCTGCTAATCTAAAATTCTTTATAATTAAGGAGTACTCTTTTAGAGTTCTATGAAGTTCTTTTTGAATCAAGTATCTTAAAGTACCCGGTTCTCCCTTCGCCAGACTGGAAACCCACCGTAGTACCCCAGCAAAGCCCTGGACCCAGGCACTACGTAGGCCAAATTCGAGCCTAAGAGCTGCTACACTACAAGCGGTATTAACCGTGGACAAATTCAGTAAAATTGTTCCTTCCGTGGTGTTCAGAAAACCCCAGTTCCCCATGTCAAGTAGTTCAATACCCTATAATAGGGAGGCCGGGACTTTAGCTCTAAAGACCTCCAACAAATAAGCAAAATGTCTCTGGCCAGTAGATCTATAAAGGGTGTTTAAACCCTTCCCATGAGCCATTGCCTTCCGAATATTGTTTGCTATGTGGGCCTTGTCACTTAACGTACTGGAAATTATTTTCCCCAGGAAAACATAGGATTGAACCACTTCTAACCCCTGACCCCCTATATTCCAGGAGAAACTCCCATATTTTGGCTTTTTCCTTCCTACAATACACATAACTTTGATCTTAGACACATTTATCCTCAAATGGTGTGTCTCTGCAAATCCATGGAGTGCTTGCAGGCGATTATTCAAACCACTAGGAGTCAAGTCCAAAATTAATATATCATCTGCATATAACAGACATACAATTGGTTTGCCCCCCAGTACTGGGGCAATACCATCACTTGACGATAAGGTCTGGGGAAGATCTGATAGATATAAGGAAAATAGTAGTGGGGCCAACAGGCAGCCTTGTTTCAACCCATTGACGGACGGGATAGCTTGAGAGAGGCCTCTTTCCCCTCCCAAGAGCACTCTACACCATGTATCGGAATGAAGCTCCAGGACCAAGTCCAAGAGCTCAGCTGGCATGCCAAGGTCCGATAGTTTTCTCCACAGCAGAGGACGATCAACTTTGTCAAACGCTGTGGAGAAGTCTATAAATGCAGCATAAATTCTCCCTCCCCGGATCCTGATGTATTTCTCTGATAAAACTTGCAGAGCAGTCAAATTGTCCATGGTGCCATGCCTTTGCCGAAACCCCGTCTGCTCGAGGGGCAATATATTATTCTCCACTACCCAATCATTAATCAACTGCAAAAGGCATTTAGCAAAAACTTTGCCAATAGCGTCCAAAAGGGCAATTTGACGGTAATTTTGAGGAGCATTTCTGTCTCCCTTCTTAAACAGGAGGACCAGTATGCTCCCCTTCCAGGAGGGAAGAATTATTTTGTGTAAAAAACAAAACTTAAACACAGGGAAGAGAATCTTACTCCAGAGGACACTATTTTGTTTTAAAACAGAAATAGGTAGCTCGTCCGGGCCCATAGCTCCTGAGGAACGCATACCTTTAATAGCCAATTCAATAACCCTTTCGGAAGGCGGGACAAGGCCGGAATTATTCTCTTTCGTTCTATCGCGAACGACTACCATTCCATTTCCGCCATACAAATTCAAGATGTAATCTACCCAAATTCGTTCTTCAATCGGGACTGGTAAGGATCTAGATCTTACACCACAACCTTCCCCGATGAGCGACCAGAATAATCTGGCTTGGCCATTAAAGGCAGCCTCCCGCAGTTTAATCCATACTGTGTCCTCACTTTCCTTTTGTAATTTGATTTTCACCCTTCTCCTCCTCCTTTTTAATAAAGCCAATCTATGATATCTTAAAGGACAATGACTCAAATACTGTTCCCTTACAAGTTTATTTATTTCTAAATTAAGCAACCGAAGGGAACTAGGAAGTTTTTTAGTTTGTTCTTTTTTTAACGTTTTTTTTGCAACCAATAACACCTTGCTCAAGAAATCAGCAAAGCATATTAACTCAGAACCCTTCCAATTGGTCAGATCATTCACTGTGACCTCTAGGAGGCTCTCAATACCCCTAATTGCCTTAATATTCCAAAAACATCTTCCGGTTTGTACTCCAAAGCTGACCAGATTACTGTCCAAGGACCAGTGATCCGTGGGAGGTGGATTTACATCTATGGAGAGTGCTATTATTTTATGGTCACTATAAGCTGTATGAGTGACCATGAGGTCTTTCAGAAGGGAAAAGGAGGAAATATCCACCACCACGTAATCTAAAATAGAATCACTGTTATTAGACTTATGCGTAAAATTTGCAGGAGTATCGGAGGAAAGCCTTCCATTTACTATGATTCCATCAATTTCAGACAGTTCTTCAAGAAGCATTTTCCCTCTCTTAGTTGTCTTAATATTCCCAGGAAAAAGGGTTTGGGGAATCTGTAAAGATTCCTCTTTATGTTTATTTCGAAAAATCTCCAAACTAGAGTTAGAGATTTTACAGTTAAAATCCCCTAATAAAATTATATGGGGGGGAATCGTTATCCAAAATATTCTTAATATAAGAAAGAACCCTTTTTAAAGTTTCATTATAACAGGCATCCGGAGGGATATAAACGTTTATCAGAACAATAGGTTTGCTTTCAGAGTTGACACAGTTAAACTACGTAACTGCCTGAAAAAGGTTACTAGAATCTAAAAAATGGGTAAAATTCCATTTTATCTTAGTAGACAAGAGGCATGCTATTCCCCCCTTCGCATGACCTCTCCTTGAAGGAGTAGCTCTACCTTCCAAAGCGAAATATTCCTTTCCCACAGGTAATTTCTCTATGCACCAAGTTTCTTGGAGACATATTACACTAACCTCTAATGTGAGTAGGAATTGTAATTTTTCAGGGCTATTTCTTATTCCTGCAGCATTCCAGGATAAAATCCTTGTTAAAAGTAAGGTTGAGGCTGGGAATTATTGGTAGATTTACTCGAGAGGACGCCAGGCAACCAATTCCATTGACGCCACTCCTCTGCTACAACACTTTGAGAATAGGAGAGAGGGGGATTTAAATACGTCACGTGCCGCACATTTTTAGCAATACTGATTTTTAGGTCTTCAAATTCATATGTATGGGTGCACTAGAAACAGTTCATTGTGATTTGGTTGCGGCGCCTGTGTCCTTCTGCAGGATTCTCCCCGCGTGCATGATGCACATGTGCAGGTGGGCGGTTGTTCCCTTCCGACTCACTGCCAGAGATCTCCACAGGTATCCTCCGCTTGGTAGCAATATTGTGGAGTATTGCACACACGGCCACGATGCGGCAGCAGACCTCAGGCTGGTATTTGAGGGCCCCACCAGTCTTGTGTAGGATGTGGAATTGGCTCTTTAACAGCCCAAATGTCCGCTCAATGCAATTTCTAGTGCGAATGTGTGCAGCATTGTAAAGCCGTTGCTGTGGTGTGGCAGGGTTGAGGTATGGGGTGAGGAGGTACTCACGGAGGCCATAGGCGCTGTCACCTGAATGAAAGGAGCAGAGGGTGAGTGCCTGTTATGCGCAGCTACATGGTCTCGATGTACTGTTTGTTGGCATGTGTACTTACCTAGGAGGTGTCCTTCGCCAAAGTCTCCCCTAGCTAGGCGTGTGTGCATGCCGCTGTGGCGGAATATGAAGGAATCATGCGTGCTCCCAGGGTATTCTGCCACTATGTCGGTGATGATTGTCTTTGCGTTGCAGACCATCTGGATGTTCAGTGAGTGGTAGGACTTGCGGTTCCGGTGCATGTATTCTGTCTCAGGGGGAGGGCAGATGTGGATGTGGGTACAGTCAATGCATCCAAATACATGGGGGAATTGCGGAATGTTGTAAAATTGTAGCTTTGTTTGATTCAAGTCCTGTTGGGTGGTTGGGAATGTAATGTAATGGTGTAGCCGGGTCAGCATGGCGTCCAGGAAACTCCTTAGGCAGCGGGACAGTGTGCTCTGGGACATCCCCCCTGCAACTGCAACTATCCCCTGGAAGCTTCTGGAGGCCAGGAGGTGCAGGCAGCACAAGACCTGGACATGGGTGGGTACGGCATCGGTCCTTCCTGTTGGGTGCTGCATCAGGGGGTCAAGGTCCCGGATGAGCTTAGTAATCATTTCCCCATTCAGCCTGTACTTTGAGTAGATTTCCTTCTCAGTCTGGCCCAGGAGTGTGATCCGCTGCCGGAAAATTCGCTCCTGGATCCTGCGTCTGTTCCTGGCTGCAGCCTGGAGCCTTCGCCGCCTTACCGCCATGTAGAGTCCTGGCATAGTGAATGTCCTCATGCTCCTACTGTGTCTCCTTAAGTGTGTTTGTTCAGCCCCGCACCTGTAGCTAGTTAGAATTTTTTAACTTTATGGTTACCACCTGGTTTGAGTTCTCCTTAAATTGCGCCTCGCAAATAGTGATTTTGAGGTTTTTCGCTAATTGCGATTTCTCATGCATTTGGTTTGCGATTATTTTGCGATTTCGCAAATGAAATTGCAGAATCATTGGAAATTCGCAATTTCAGAATCGCAAAGGGGTTTCCAGCTTGATTCTGCGATTTTATTTGCGAAGTCGCAAAATATATTTTGCGAATTCGCAATTTGGTTGTTTTTCTTTTCATAAATTGCGGTTCATGGAATTGCGATCGCAACAGCTGTTTCGCAACTATTGCGATCGCAATTTGTGTTGATGAATCTACCTGTAAGTGATTTGCCCAGACTCACAGGATGCTCACCGTCATTGCTGAGACTCGAACCCAGTTCCCCAGATTCAAGGTTGACCTCCCTAGCCGTTAGGCCAACTCCTCTCCCCTAAGACCTGAGACAGAGGCAAGACAACAAGCTGCCTGTCAGCTAAGGAATCCCCGGGCTCAAGTGTTGGAGCTGGGAAACGATTGCGGCGCACAAAGGGAAGAACCAGCAGTAAGCCCCGACCGAAACACACTGCGGGACCCAGTGGCGAAGAGAGCATCGATCAGAGTCACCCAAGTGGCGGAAGGGCAGAAACCCACACAGACCCATAGCTCATCGGATGGCGCTCACAAGCTACAGAAGAGCCTAGGATCCGCAAGAGACGGATCAGCTAGTGACCTTCGGATCGTTGGAGCCTGCGGACACTGGTGCCAGGGCCGAGACTGGACCATGGGGAGCAGAGGAGGGAGATTGAGGCAAAACTCGTCGGCGAAATACGATGATGAAAGGCAGAAAATGAATTCGTTTTCAGGAAGAGGGCATTGGGCATGCCGTGACCCCGGTAGCGGCAGCACGTGAGACTGCGGTAATTAAAACAGAGGCTGTACCGGGGAAAAAGCACAGGAAAACAGTGTGGAGGAGACACACGAGTGGAGAAAGTGAGTGGGGGCACGCATAAAGAGGTCCTTAATGACACAGGGCAGTGGCAGCTGCATCCCCCCCACCCCATTCTACCTTACATAAATTGAGGTAACTGCTTCCCCAATCGTGAAACATCAACGCAGTCTGAAAGAGGACGCAACCAAGAATTAGGCACGGGCAAGAGAGTGCGACGAAGGAAACATCAACACCAGGTGGTGTTGCAGATAGGTCAATTGGGCCGCGAGCCTATAACCCAAATTCTAGGCTGAGAGTAAAACGGACGGAGAAAATATCAACAGACTAGCCCCGCCTGCCTCAGTGCCCTCACGGACTAACAATACTGTAGAGATGACGGGGCAGAAGCTCCCGAGCCCCTCAGCTGACAAAATTAGACAAATTGACCTTGCAGAAGGACCAAATTACCAGTCCAGAAGGAGCTGATGCATGTATACCACAAACAGTAACGCCCCAGCAGCTCTAGAATCTACGCTACAAGACGTTATGACAGCTATCCAAGGTATAAAAACTGATCTGGCCGGCAAAATAGATGCAGTAACTACGGAGGTATCGCTTCTCAGAGCAGACGTCTGAAACATGAGGAATCGAGTATCTGAGGTAGAAGGAACAACAGCTGGACTTGTGACCGACATGAAGACCCTACAGAAACAGGCCAGAGAGCTGAAAAAGACAGCAAGGGAGTTAGAAGACAAGTTGGAGGATCAAAAAGATAATGCATGATTGGGGTGCCAGAATGAGCGGAAGGACAAGCAGTCGATCTCTTTGTCGAAGACATAATAAAATCGCTCCGGTCCAGAGGCCTGTCAAAATTCTTTTCAGTGGAGCGTGTCCACCGAGTCCCAGGTATGCGGCCAAGCCAGGGAGGTTCCGCCCGCTACCCATAATAGCAAGACTGTTTAACTACCAAGATCACAATGTAGTTCTTCAGGCAGCTCGAAGCGCCCCACCATTGAAATATAAAAACGCTCTTGTCACCTTCTACCCTGACTTTACATTGAAAGTACAGCAAAAAAGAAGAAGCTTCCTAGAAATAATAAAGACCCTACGTGCACAGGACATCAAGTACTCCATGCTTTTCCCGGCGACCCTCAGAGTGGTGGCTCACAACTCCCGAGGAGGCACGAGACTTGATGGACGCCTGGAGGACAGTAAAGAAATCAAGACATCGAAAGAAGAATACATCATCACCAGATGCAGCGGATGTGGACTCTGACGCTGAGCTTGTGAATGAACACCTGCTGGAAGAGGGACATTCTACACAGATGCGGGAATGATTACTCTGAGATCCTGTAGTGACTGCGGATAAGAGACTGGCCGCTGACCAATATGGACTGGAGAGGAAGGAGCGAGACAATCCACTGGCCCACGGGGCAAGAACTCATATGTAGCTAAGAATTACGCTTTTCTATGTTTCAATACTTATAATTTTATGTAATTGAACCTGCCTCGACACATGTCTTTATAGCCCCTACACAATGTTTGACATGGGGGGTTGGGGGCTTGCAGACTTTATGGCTCCCGGCCTACCCGAGTTTGGGGCTGGTAATATGGGACGACAGGCACTCTGGAAATCGGGGGGGGGGTTAACCCACAGTGTAGGATAGCAGGGTGGGGGGGACTGGTTAAGATGTTTGAGTAGGCATCAGAGAGATGGCACAGTTTCAAAGTTATATCATTTGATAACCTGGCAGGGGGTGGCATAGAGACAAGGCAATCCAAAGGGACATGGGAGGGCAGGATGGACCCCCTAACAATGCAATACAGATTGGGTACAGTCTGAGTAATCAATCACACACGCACGTTAGGCAAGAGACTAGACACAGGCAATTTGTGAGTCTCCCCCCATACTAGCACAGAAATAAAAGTATTGACTTGGAAGGTCAATGGTCTGGGACACAAACAAAACGTACAGTGGTACTACAATATCTCCGTAGGCAAAACCCTGATATAGTGCTGATACAGGAAACACACCACACCTTAAGGGCAACGCATGTAAGGCACTAGACAGATTCGTATATAAACTAGTAGCGGACGCATAATTTACAACCGGGTCTAGAGGAGTGGGGATTCTGATCTAAACGACTCTCCCCTTCATACCGGGAGTGATATGGTACAACCAGACTAGTAGATATGTGGCCATAACGAGAGGGCAAAGTACTAAACATATGTTCAGTGTATGTACCACCAAGGCTTCACGCAGACCCTCTAAAGGAACTAAGTGCAGTAGTACTAGACCTCCCGGAGGGAATAATAATTATGAGAGGGGACATGTATGCAACAATGGACCCGGTTCTGGACAGGATAACAATCTCTAATTAAAACAGGGGGGGCCGAACCACTACAAGACTTTGCGGAAGCGCTCGGAATCGTAGAGCTGTGGAGATAACATAACCCAGAGGCCAGGAAGTACACATTCTACTCAGCCCCACATGGGGGACATTCCCTCCTAGACAATTTGATGACACAAGGAACAAATGCACACTGGTTTAGAGGAGTGGTGAATAAGGTGAGAGGAATTTCCAATCACTCACCTATAGAAATGCACCTCCGAGGGCCCATGAGAGACTATACCTTACCCCCAGATTAGACCCCTTGCTCTTTCGAGACAAACAGATCAGAGATAAACTAGGGGAACGGACAGAACAATACTTCCAAGACAAAACAGAAACAGTGGACTTGACTTGTGCACTGTGGGAGGAATACAAGACAGTAATGCGAGGTCATGTGCAGGGGATTGCTGGGGGAAAAAGAAACAACATCAAATTCAATATGACACTCTGGAAAAAGATATCCTACGATAGGAGAGGAGTGCTGTGGCGAACAGTGAGATTGAAACACAAATTAGAAAGCAGATCCGCATTAAACAAAGAGAGATGAAAAATATAGTGATTAAAGCAGCTAAAAATACAAGCCAGGGCAACCCAGAGGCGACTATATGAATTAGGGGACAAGGCTAATAAGCTACTAGCGTGGTCGGAAGAAAGGGACAAAGAAAGAAACTGGGTATTAGAGATACATAACCCGCAGACAGGGATTAAAAAGACAGGAGAGGAGATTGCCTCCGCATTTGCAGACCACTACGAGGCTCAGTATAAGTCTACATCTACTAGAACATGGGAGGACTGTGCAGAGCTGCTTAGGGACCTTTGTATCCCAAGATTATCCAGTGAAGAAAGGGAGGAGATGGATAAAGAACTCATGAAAGAAGACATAGGAAAGGTCATTAGGGATCTACAGTCAGGTAAAGCGGCCGGACCCAACGGTATACCAATAGAACTCTATAAAGGAGTGGCATCGAAGATGGCCCAGCATAAGTTAAATAAGTATCAAGAGGCACTAGATCAAGGTAAACTACCAGAAGATCAGAGTCTAGCCACTATTGTGGTGATACCAAAACAGGGAAAGCTACAGCAGAATTGCGGATCATATCGTCCAATATCCTTACTTAATGTGGAAGCTAAGCTACTAGCGAAGTTGTTGGCAAATAGGCTTAGTACGGTCATTGCCTCTATAGTACACCCTGATCAATCGGGTTTATGCCCCAAAGGAACACCAAGCTCAATCTGCGGTGACTATATGGGGTGACGCATACTACCAAGGTCATCCCGGGAGAGGACCCAGCGCTCCTATCACTGGACGCCTTGATAATATTGAGTGGCCATACTTATTTGCAGTACTGGAAAGATTTGGATTTGGGCCCAGATTATGTTCCTGGGTGTGACTCCTTTATGCAGACCCGCTAGCCAGGGTGCGAGTGAACGAGGCGACATCAAGGAAGATTCAACTGCATAAAGGCATGAGGCAGGGATGCCTGCTTTCCCCCATGCTGGTCGCTCTGGCACTTGAGCCCCTGGCGGCGTGGGTCACAGTAGACCCAATAATCCGGGGAATTTATGGGGTACATTATAGGGAGGAAAAAATATCACTATATACCAATGATATATTACTATATACCACCAACTCTAAGTCCTCAATCGGGTGAATAATTCATATATTCCATCTGTTTGGGAGTTACTCTGGATATAGGATATACTGGCGGGCGACAAAGTGTCAACACTTCTGTTTGCTGATGACACCTTGTCGGTGTCAAAGGACCCAGTAGGGCTACAAAAACTAATGAATAGATATCAGTCTTTATGGGCCCGATTCACAGAACTAACTTAAGACAAAATCCTAAACTTACTACCATTTTGGTATTCACAGAAGGCACTTACTCATTTTGGTATTCACAGAAGGCACTTACTCATTTCGGTATTCACAGAAGTTAGGAGTCCTAACTTTAGGACTCCTAAATACCTTCTGTGAATACTGAAAGTCTTAAAGTTAGGATTTTTCTCAGTTTAACCTCTTCGAGGCTCATGACGAGCTCAGCTCGTCATGAGGCACACTGGAGCTGTGCTCATGACAAGGTGAGCTTGTCATGAACAATGGGCTTCAAAGCTTCTCAGCGCAGGAGGGGAAAAGCCTTAGCAGCCAAGTGGTTAAGAGTAGTAAAGTTAGGACTCCTAACTTTAGGGCTCCTAAATGCCTTCTGTGAATACCTTAAGACTTTCGGTATTCACAGAAGGCATTTAGGAGTCCTAAAGTTAGGAGTCCTAACTTTACTACTCCTAAACTGAGAAAAATCCTAACTTTAAGATTTTCGGTGTTCACAGAAGGCATTTAGGAGTCCTAAAGTTAGGACTCCTAACTTCTGTGAATACTGAAATGAGTAAGTGTCTTCTGTGAATACCAAAATGAGTAAGTGCCTTCTGTGAATACCAAAATGGTAGTAAGTTTAGGATTTTGTCTTAAGTTAGTTCTGTGAATCGGGCCCTCTATGACTCACTGGGCCTAGTCATTATTACCTCAAAGACAAAGCTCATGGTTTTTAACCCTCATAAATCTTTTTGGAATAATTTTACATTGAATGGCACTCCCCTGGAGAGTCGGGACCTTTGAATATCTCGGTATGCGACTCTCTGATAAAATGCATTGGAGGCCCCATCCAGCTAAAATGCTTTTGAATCACAAACGCGTGACCGGGGCACTAAGCAAAGAACATTGCTCCTCGTATAGTAGGCTAGTTGCCCTAGTTCTCGTAGTTTATGACGCAAAGGCAGTTAACTCGGCTCTTTACGGAGCCGAGCTATGGGGGTTTGAAAACTTAGATGAGATCAGCAGGTCTGAGCACATATTTTTGAGGGATTTGGTGACGCTTCCCCGTAACACCCCACAAACACCTTTAATGCACGATATGGGTAGGCGGCCGTTTAGAGCCATTGCTAGGCTCCGCCCACTGCTTTTTTGGGCTCGCCTAAGGCATACTGTAGAGCTTACCAACTACGCCACATTTATAATGGAGGTAATGAATTTGGATGTGGATCATAGGATCAAGTGGATATCATATGTGAAGAAAACTATGATGCTACTTGACCTTAAAGAATCATGGGCTACCCAAATTCCCCCAAGCAAGGCGGAACTTAAGTGTCATTACTGGGATTGTATCGAAAGCCAGAAGATCAGTAAACCAAATATGGGGAGATTAACAGAGGATTTTCTAATGTTTAAGCAAACTAGAAGCCTAGAGCCTTACCTAGATGTGATTCAGGTCCCACGAGATAAGACTCTGTACATTCAGTTTAGGTTCGGCACGCTCCCTGTTAATACCCTAACTTCAATGTGGCACATAGCTGAGAACACAACTGAGAGAAGGCAAGGATCAAATGGTTAAAACCAATTTGCAGTGACATGGGCACCAGAGACCATCGGTTTGCTCTGCATATTTTAAAATCTGATCCCAGTGTCTTATTCTCATGTGGGGTGGCCAAGTTTTTAGCCCAAGCTTGGTTAGTCAGGATCAAAACCCTATGAAAGGTGACCCCAATATAGGCCTCTGTGACTCTAGAGGCAGCTAAAAAAAGTTGTGTTACGTAGCATTTAGTAAAATCACAGAATACATCAGGCTGTTACTATAAATTTAGAATACTTCTTATGATGGATATAGCACTAGCACTTTATATAAATACTACTGCAATGGATTGTGTCCTTTTTACCTTTTTCTACTCCTATTTTAACTAGTGAGTACCTATGGTGGAAAGTATTCGTAGAAATTAGTATGCACACTTTTTTAGACAAATGTTTTTAGTGATACTTGTTTTATGCTTTGTATTATAATACGATGCCAAAAATCTCAAGCCAAGATATTTTAAATGAATTTTTGCATTCAAAGAGATTTTACTACTGAACACATATTGTTTTATTGTATAAATGTCAAATAATGTTTTTATGGTACATGCTGTTGAATAAAGCTATTTGAACTGAACTGAACTGATAAACTGGAACAAATCCCTTCTCTAAGTTCTAGCCGTGGAGACCCTGAGTCTACCAACAAGTGCACAATACCTAGCAATAAGAGACAGATTCAAATACCTTGGCATAATAATCTCAAACGCCGATAACAAATTCCTAGAGGACAACCTAATTCCCCAGCTAGATAGACTGCGTAGACACACACTACATTGGAGGAAACTCAGATTGTCACTAATGGGACGAGCAACTTTATTCAAAATAATAGCATTGCCAAGATTCTTATACATTCTGTAAAACACCCATTGTAAAATACCGCATAGCTTTTTTAAGAATATGGATAACGAATTAAGACAACTCTTATGGGATGGAGGACAATCTAGAATAGCTCTGCACAAGCTGCAATGAAGTGTGTTTGAGGGTGGACTGTCAATCCCGGACATCAAAAAATACTATTGGGCAGCACATATTAATAGCTATAAATGAGTGGGTGTTTGGGGAATGAGAATAACCGGCATATAAAGTCGACCGCCACTACATGGGATGGTGAGGATACCTAGCTGCGTTATACAGTCGGAGTACAAGCAACATATTATCTATACACACACAAACAACAGTAAACGTGTGAGGGAGGCGACTACATTCCTAGGTTAGAAAAAGAAATTGACTGGACGCCATTGTGGGACAGTGACTTACTTCGGGAAGTAGGCCAGCTAATGCCGTTCCGTAAATGGCAGACTATAGGGATTGAATATCTAGGGGATATATGGAGGGGGCAAACATGAATAAGCTTCAAAGACCTAAAAGAGGAGTATCAAATGTCTGATAAGGAATTTCTGCAATATTTACAACTAAAACATGCCTTAAGGAGACATATCCCAGATGGGGAGCAATTGGAGGAATACACTTCACTCAAAAATAGATTACTTATGGACCCCATGTTGGAGAAAGCTGTTTCTCTAGTGTACAAAAAAATAATGAATAACTCCCCAGACCCCCTCACGGCTCTCGAGAAGCTTGGACAAGGGACCTGAAGACATTCGAAGATGATGACTGGACAGAAGCGATACAGAGTCTCAGGGAAGTAGCAAGTAGAGCATGGTTCCGCCTAATACGACTGGGCATATTACATAGCTCGTACACCTCAAGGGCGCTACTGCATCGTATAGGTCGCAGAGACTCGGATCAGTGTGAAAGGGGCTGTGGGGAAGTGGGCACCTTTTACCATATCCTGTGAGCATGGCCAATAATAAAAAAAATTCTGGAGGGAAATAATAGAGGTCATGTCGGAAATGGTAGAACAGCAGGTCACATATGGAGCTAAATGGCATATTCTTTGTGTGACTGGAGACGACAAATGGCCGAAATACTCCAAGATATGGCTCATGGATTACTGACAGAATATCGACAATCAAAATATCGACTTGCCAAAATATTGAGGTAAAAATATAGAATGCCAGAATATCAACTTCCTATCTACAAACAGGTAAGGACAAAAATATCGACTCCAAAATATCGATAGGAAAAAATATAGCCAGTCAAAATATCGAATTTTTTAAATATCTTAAAAGTAATTTTAAAGTAATATATTAGTAAATATAATTAATTTAAACATACTTAAAATACTTAAATAAACTTAAAATTAATAAATAATTAATGTAACTTAAAAAAAAAGTTAAAAAACATATATATATATATATATATATATATATATATATATATATATATATATATATATATACATACATACATATTATTACCAAAACATATACAATATTACAATATTTTTTCCGTAGGATAGCGAGAGGGATAAATTTACTATTCACACTCCAGAGAGTACAACAGTAGGTAAAGTGTTGGAGAGCGTAGGGATAAAGATTACTATTCCCACTCCAGTGAGCGCAACTGTAGGGAAAGCGTTGGATAGCGTAAGGGTAAAAATTACTATTCCCACTCCAGTGAGTGCAACAGTAGGGAAAGCGTTGGATAGCGTAGGGTTAAAAATTACTATTCCAACTCCAGAGAGTGCAACAGTAGGGCAAGCGTTGGATAGTGAGAGGGTAAAAATTACTATTACCACTCCAGAGAGAGCAACAGTAGGGAAAGCATTGGATAGCGTAGAGGTTTAAATTACTATTCCCACTCCAGAGAGTGCAACAGTAGGGAAAGTGTTGGATAGCGTAGGAGTAAAAATTACTATTCCCACTCCATTGAGTGCAACAGTAGGGAAAGCGTTGGATAGCGTAGGGGTAAAAATTACTATTCCAACTCCAGAGAGAGCAACAGTAGGGAAAGCATTGGATAGCGTAGGGGTAAAAATTACTATTCCCATTCCAGTGAGTGCAACAGTAGGGAAAGCGTTGGATAGCGTAGGGGTAATAATTACTATTCCTACTCCAGAGAGTGCAACAGTAGGGAAAGCGTTGGGCAGCGTAGGGGTAAAAATTACTATTCCCACTCCAGTGAGTGCAACAGTAGGAAAAGCGTTGGATGGCGTAGGGGTAAAAATTACTATTCCAACTCCAGAGAGTGCAACGGTAGGGAAAACGTTGGATAGCGTAGGGGAAAAATTTATATTCCCACTCCAGTGAGTGTAACAGTAGGGAAAGCGTTGGATAGCGTAGGGGTAAAAATTACTATTCCCACTCCAGTGAGTGCAATAGTAGGGAAAGTAAATACTTCATATATAAATATAAATAACATAAATATTAATTTCAATTACAAAATCATTAAATTATTTTAAAATTGTATAAAATATATTAATTATTCAATTAAAATTACAAATAAAAATTAACTAATAATAAAAATTACCTACTAATACTAATTATTTACCAATTACCAATAAATTAATTTACAATATAAAAATAAATAAAAATTAGACACAAAAAAAGATGTAATTAATATAATTACTTACAATTAAATTACTTCCCACCCTATTCCCCTATAAACCCACAACCCGAAACAGAAAATAAATTACTAAAATTAACATATTTATCAATTAATCTATTAAAATTATTTACCACTTATATTTTAATTAATTACCAATTAATAATTAATTAACAAATAATTCAAAATAATTAACAATAAATAAATTAACATATTATTTATTCATAATTAAATTACTTCCCACCCTATTCCCCAATAAACCCACAACCCGCTACAGAAAATAAATTAATAAAATTAACATATTTATCAATTAATCAATTAAAATTATTTACCAATTATATTTTAATTAATTACCAATTAATAATTAATTAACAATTAATTCAAAATAATTAACAATAAATAAATAAACATATTAAATTAATTATTATTAAATTACTTCCCACCCTATTCCCCTATAAACCCACAACCCGCTACAGAAAATAAATTAATACAATTAACATATTTATCAATTAATCAATGAGAATTAATTACAAAATATATTTTAATTAATTACCAATTAATAATTAATTAACAAATAATTGTAAATAAATAACAATAAATAAATTAACATATTTAATTAATTATAATTAAATTACTTCCCACCCTATTCCCCTATAAACCCATAACCCGCTACAGAAAATAAATTACTAAAATTAACATATTTATCAATTAATCAATTAATTACCAATTATATTTTAATTAATTACCAATTATTAATTAATTAGCAAAAAATTCTAAATAAATAACAATAAATAAATTAACATATTTAATTAATTATAATTAAATTACTTCCCACCCTATTCCCCTATAAACCCACACCCCGCTACAGAATTATATTACACAAAAAATAATGAATACTATTAACTTACCTTAAATTCGATATTTTTGTTGTCTATATTATGTCTAGTCGATATTATGTCCATTCTATATTTTTGATTCGATATTATGTCCATTCTATTCGATATTAAAATTTTCTAGTCGATATTTTTGTTGTCTATATTATGTCTAGTCGATATTATGTCCATTCTATATTTTTTACTCGATATTGTGTCTAGTCGATATTAAAAACTCGATATTTTGACTCTATACCATGGCTCATGACTGCTGGCGTAGTAGCTAAACGGAATGCAGCGATGGAGTGTTGTGAAGTGGAAGGAAGACTCAGACTGGTGTTGCAATGCTGAACAAGTGGTGTTCCAGGGCAGGGGATGCCCGAGGAAATGGGACAAAATATGGGGTAAATGCACACAATACAGAGGGCTCTGAGATATCTGTTGGAGTAATGGGTAGGGGGAAAGATGGGGAGAACACTTTTCTCTGTACTGCATTGTAATGTACCCAAGGTTGGCTTTATTGATATATCTCTACAATGTATACAATAAGGCTCATAGATGTGAAGATGGACAGCCTTAAAAATTTATGAAATGTATTTGTTAATGGACGCGCTGCCAGGTTCTTTGTTTGTCTACGTATGCCAAATTGGGTGCAAAAGGGCACACATGACCCACCACACTTGTGTGACTTTCAAATCCAGTATCACCCTGGCAAGACTAACATTGATGAAGCTGCTCAGACAAGAACTCAATCATAAACTTCAGAATAGACATGGAAATAGATAACAGAAGCAGGAATGAAAGTGGTGTACTGACGTTTAATTGATCAGCCTGCACAAGAACTCCAAAATAATCTCAGAGCCCTAGACTCTATTGGTAGACCTTCAAAAGCTATACTTGACACCTATTGTGATTTGGTCAATCTTGAAATGACTTGATTATCATAAGGTATGTAAAAATGTCTGATCTCAAACTAGGTTGTGGTTGAACACCAGGAACTATGAGTGACTACCTACCCAAATCTAATGTGATGGACCAGAATCTCCAATCCTGCTAAGGAATTTGAATAAGCTGGTTGTGAGTGGAGGAATTAACCACAGAGAAGCATTCAGTGCAGTGGATGAGGAAATCTACAGAGCTGTATTACTGGAGAAATACAGAAAAAAGGGCCGTATTCCCTACTTGATTGTAAGGGACATTGGGGGATTGATAAGATCCTTGAGATGATGACAAATACATTTCACTGGTGTTACTTGGGACAAGAGTTAGAGAACAACTGCAAACAAGGTACTTGATGCATGGCTTTGTAATATATTCCCCGACCACCTGTGCCAGTGGCACATTTAAGAGCTTTGCTACCATTGAGTTGGTGCACATTGATTTCCTGTAGTTGGAATTGGAAGGAAAAGAATACAGATAATCCTGATCATCACTGATCATTTTACATGTTATGTCTCTCAGAAGATAACTGGCATGGTCAGAAGGCACCATCAAAAGGTATCCAACCTTAGCCAATAGGCATGGTCAGGGGGTATCCTCAAGAGGTTTCAGTCAGTATGAAGGAGAGAATTATGTTGGCATGTGCAAGGAACCTGAATCAAATAGGGACAGAACTTGTGCTTATCCTGAATAACCTCGCAGAAAATACATAAGAAAGTTTAGCAAATAGGACAGTTAATACCTTCAGGTCCACTATTTCTCACAATTTCTTAATGTCATTTTCCAAAAACTAAAGTTCCTGTGGGGGGGAACAGCCTTCAAGGTGGAAACTGATCTAATTATCTAGACCACAGGAACTGGGTTACTCCTGCCTCTAGGAAGTGAATCTGATGCTAAACCATTTTCTGCCCTGGCAAGATGAGGTTCTGTTGAGAAAGGAATGGTTGTCAAAGCCTGCACTGCTCCTTTGTTTGGTATCTTGCAGAAAGATGTTGGATGGTAGAGCACCAGATACTACTGGCAGGATGTTCCACCTCGGGTAAACTTTGAGTGCCCTTATTGACAAAGACAGTACCTGTTATATTGTTTGACGAAAGAGCTGAGCTTAGCAGAGGGAAAACAACTCTTAATTCCGCTGAGCCTTTCAAAGCAGTTTCCTCTCAAGATTATCACAAAGTGGGTGCAATGGATTATACAAGAGGCTGGAATTATTGCCTCAAGTTATGGGATGCAATCAGCCTGAGAGGCAATGGCGTCCGAGGTGTTTTCTTTATGAGTATAATTAAAAGACATTATGAATGTGGCTGACTGGTCTTTAGACTCGCCTACCAGAACAAGTTACTTACCTTGGGTAACACTCTTTCTGGTTGGTATTCTATCTAACCAGTTTCATCAATTTTAGCATAAATGACAAAGAGGTACGTGCAAAGGTGGTGAGTCTGTAGAATGGCTCAAATTACAAAAGTCCTGAAAAACAGAATGAGAGAAATGCTTTTCTTGTCAGACCCGGCTCTCAAGTCAAAATAGTGCTTCATGAACCTAAATCACAACTTGACAGATGTCAATGACAGGAGCTCTGTGCGTTAGCACAGTGGTATCACCCTTGGCCCTGGTGCAATGGGCCCTCACCCCTCCAGAGGTTACTTCTTGGCCAATGTGTAGCAGATTCTGATGCAGAGAACAATCCAACTTGACAAAGTCCTTTTTTTGCACTGCCCTGCCTTTCTTTGCCCCAGAGAACCTTATAAAGATCTGATCATCCATACAGTACTAATTGGTGTGATCAATGTAGATGCTCAAAGCTCTTTCAGGGTCCAGTCGATGAAGTCTCTCCTCCTCTTTCAAGGAAGGGCAAATAATTTTGGAAAAGTGTTTGTTTGTCAAGTCTGAAAAGCAGTAACAACTCTGGGCAAAAAGGCTTTCTTGGTCTGCACTAACACTGTCTGGAAAAAAATGGGGTGTACGGAGCCTGGAGTTCACCGACTGGACGAGCCGAGGTCACAGAGACTAGGAACACAGTCAGAATTGGATGTTGCTGCCACACTCTACCTATTAACTTGCGCTGTTTGATTAGAAAAACGTGTGCTTGTGTGCAAATTGTATTTGGCATTGTGTTTTGTAAAACTTTTAAAATTTGTTTCCCACTCACCCAAATCGCGATCCCTCACGGCTGTCCCAAACATACCCCTAGCTCACCTCCCTCAGGCCTTAGCCAATCGGCCGGGACGGGGTGTAGTCTGGAGGCGGGACACCACAGTTAAAAGCCAGGTCCTCGTGGGAAGCGGGCAATTGTATGTTGCTGCCGCGCGCTACCTGTTAACTTGCGCTGTTTGATTAGAAAAACTTGCGCTTGTTTGGAAATTGTATTTGGCATTGTGTTTTTTAAAACTTTTAAAACTTGTTTCCCACTCACCCGAATGGTGATCCCTCACGGCTGTCCCAAACATACCCCTAGCTCACCTCCCTCAGGCCTTAGCCAATCGGCCGGGACGGGGTGGAGTCTGGAGGCGGGACACCACAGTTAAAAGCCAGGTCCTGGTGGGAAGCGGGGATTGTATGTTGCTGCGCGCGCTACCTGTTAACTTGCGCTGTTTGATTGATCGGCCGGGACGGGGTGGAGTTTGGAAGCAGGACGAGAGGCCAAATGCAGATCCCCCCGCGGGAGCGCAGCGGACGCGCGTAGCGGGCGCGCCTGCGCCGCGCCAAAGGCAAGCCCGTCTGCTCCCGTCCGCGCCAGCCCGGGCCCAGGGACCACCAGTTCTGCTCCAATCATCTCCAATACCTCCAGGGCACTAAGGCAGCTGCAGCCACCGTTCTCCACGCTTCCCTCAACTGTCCTTGACCGCATTTCCTCCCTACGCATTACCCAAAATGGGATGAGTTCCCCTGTTAACAAAGGTGTCCCTACTACCCTTCCCGCCTCTTGCACCATGATCCCCGCCACAGTCAATGACACGACCCTTTGGGTGCTCTATCTCAACTCGCGGTCTATGGTCAAACACCAATTAGATATTTTCATTTTATTAACATCAGAAAAACCAAATGTGTTATTGATTACCGAAACCTGCCTCACCTCAGACTCTACCCTGGATGTGCTGGCCGCTCTCCCCCCCAGATTACTATATTCATAATGTAAATCGAACGCCGGGCAGACCTGGTAGCGGGGTAGCGGCCATTATGCACAAAAATTTCAAGTTCATCTCTACAGCTTCCCTAGCCTTACTGGAAGTTGAAAATCTCGTCATTAATCTTGAAACTGAAGCAGGCGCTTTCGCCCTTATACTTATTTATAGCCCTCCCCAGCACATGCCCTCATTTCCTCTTTCTTTAAGCGAACAAATGGCGAACCTTATGACCTGTCACTCTAGAATATTACTCATTGGCGACTTTAATTACTGGTTTAATGATATACGAGGTGGACCACAGGCCATTGAACTCTTCGAATTGCTAACCAGTCTAAATATGACTCAGCTAATAACGGCTCCTACCCACATCAAGGGGCATATTCTCGACCACATCTGGTCCCATAACATCATAGTACCAAGTCGAATAATTTCCCCTTGCATCTGGTTGGATCACCATCTGATTGAGGTCACTGTGACAGTCAAGGGCAGGGTCAAGCCCCCTAAAATGACAGGAGGGCTGTCTCGCAATTGGAGCGCATATGACGCCCAGGGTTTCATTGACACCTTGGCCAGTAAACTTCCTATTATTGACTCCAACTCCAACATCGATTCGATGGAGGTAGACATCACTAATTGGTTACAGACAGCCAGCGATAGGTATGCCCCTCTCACCAAATTCTCGAGTGCCAGGCATGGCAACGCCCACAAATGGTTTTCTAGTGACCTTAAGGCGCTAAAGCTCAAACTCCGCCAATTGGAAAGGAACTGGAGACGAGGCTACTCCATGGCAGATAGACTGCTCTTTCTGTCGGCCCGCAAAGAATACAAAAGTTCGATCTCTACGGCCAAAGCAGCATATGTCTCAGAAAGAATACTCTTAGCCCATAACAAAGCAAAGGAAATCTTCAAAATTATGAATGACTTCACTAGCGATGATAGGATCTTACCTGTTTAGGCTCCTACTCAAGAGATGTGCAATTCCTTGAACACCTTCTTTGTCGAAAAAATTGTGGCTATCAAGAATAGTATTCCCATCTCTACTCTCGTCGGCTCGACCGACCTCACTCCCACCAATTCACTTTCATTCACCTATTTCCCTGACATCTGTTTGAATACCTTATCAGAGCTCACAACTCGTGTAAAGTCGGCCTCTCCGAACGACTGCTGCCCTCCTGCAGTCCTTAGGGACATCTTTTCAACTCTACCCCAAAGCATTCTCCCTTTCCTCAATGAATCCCTTAGTAAGGGCATAGTACCTAGCTCCCTAAAGGATGCCATACTGGTTCCCTTACTGAAGAAACCGGGGGCAGACCCTATTAACCCTTCTAATTATCGCCCTATTTCCCTCCTGCCCTATCTGGCAAAGATTCTGGAGGCCCATGTCACTAGGTGCCTCTCTAAGTTCATTGAAAGCACTAGCTTCCTGGAGCCTAATCAAGCAGGCTTTAGGCCGGCATATTCCACAGAGGCCGTCATTCTGGCAGTACTAGACACTCTGAGGGGAAACGCCAACAAGGGGGCCCCTCAGGCTCTGGTGCTCCTAGACCTGTCGGCCGCGTTCGACACGGTGGATCATAATATTCTGTTACACCGTGTCGGACAAGTGGGCATCCAGGGCCCTGCGTATGAGTGGATTAAGTCATTTCTGTCAGGTAGATTGCAAACGGTCCGCTTGGAACCATATACTGCCACTAATTTATCTACAGTATGCGGGGTACCACAGTGTTCTTCTCTCTCACCACTGCTATTTAACTTGTACATCCGGCCGTTGATTCACTCACTAAAAACATGGAAGATCACGGTTTTCAACTACGCCGATGATCTTCAGATCATCTTTCCCCTGGACTCCCCAAACACTGCAACTGAATTCCAAGCAGTGATGCTCCACATCCAGCTGTGGATGAATCACAACCAGCTGAAACTAAACCCCGGAAAAACGGAACTTGTCCTGCCAGGAAACAGTGGGGCACATTGGGGCCCTCACTTCTGGCCAACTGAATTAGGCCGTCATGCTCCGTGAAGAGTTTAGGGGTGACTATCGATTCCGACCTCTCTCTTAAAGGACAGGTGGGGGCAGTGATCTCCGCCTGTATGTTCCAACTGCGGAAAATTAGAAAGATCTCCCACCTGTTATCGCACGCCGCCCTTGTGCAAGTTGTGATCTCCCTGGTGCTATCACGTCTTGACTTTTCCAACTCCCTTTAGCTAGGATTACCACAGACCCTGCTCCGCCGCCTTCAAATTGTCCAGAACCACGCAGCAAGATTAATTCACAAAACCCCCAGATGGCAATCAGCTAGGCCTTTGTTACATAAACTACACTGGTTGCCCATTGCATTAAGAGCCGCATTCAAGACAGGCTGTCTAATCTTCAAAACACTCCACTGTAATAGCCCTCAATTTCTGAACAATCTCATTGTGAAGCACCTTCCGGCCCGCAACCTTCGTTCAGCCCACCGTCACCTACTTGCCACTCCCTCTATCAGACTGAAAAAGCAAGGCGGCCGCAGGTTTTCATACTTGGCCCCCAGGTTTTGGAACTCTCTCCCCCTTGCGATCAAGACCAGCAACAATCTACTGAGTTTCAGAAAGGCTTTAAAGACCTGGTTATTTTCACAATCTTGTTAACCTGCTTCACCGCGGTATGTCCATACAATACCTAGCGCCAGGAAACTTATGGTGACAGTGCGCTTTACAAATTTTCATTAACATTAACATAACATAACAGAATATGTAAAGGACTACTGTGCATAGGTGCACATGAGGAAAGTGAGGACCAAATTAAGATCCCACTGTTGCATCACATTGGGCTATATGTATCAAGCCTTTTTCTCCTTTGCAAAGGGGCAGATTCTCAGAATCGCCCGTTTGCGAATTGGAAAAAGCCTTTTGGGATGTATCATCCCAAAAGGCCATCGCAAAACAGGCAATTGCAAAATTTGCGATTCTCTATTTTGCGAATGCAATTAAGGAATTTCAAATTGCGATTCCTTAAATGCAATTCTGGAAGCACCAGAAATTTGCTATTTGGCCTTAAGGAATTGCAAATTACCACCAACTTCAAGTTGGTGGTAATTTGCGATTTTCTTTAAAAAAGCACTTTTTGATTTTTTTAAAAGTGCCATGAATCACACATACATGCCCAAAATGTGCACACATGCATATTTCAGGGGTGCAACAGGGTGTCCTTTTGGCACCCTTGCAACCTTGAAATTGTATTCTCAATTTGCGATTCCCTAATTGGTAATCTCAAATTGAGAATGTCTTCCCATTCATTCCTATGGGCCTCCTAGCCCATAGGAATGAATGGGAAGGTATTCCTTAATTACTAATCTCAATTTGCGATTTGCAAATAAGGAATTTGTAGGATTCGCAATTTTTTTTGCAAATCCTACATAGATTGCATTTTGCGATTCTCTAATTGCGATTAGCTAAAAATCGCAATTTGAGAATCGCAAAACTTTTTTTTTATACATATGGCCCACAGTGTTTAGGAGGAAACAAAGGTGTCAAATCTTTTAGAACACTCATCTGAACAGGTGATTTAAATAGCTGGTTGGGTAAATGTAAAAAGCCTGAAAGAACCAATAATTAACCTTTAACGCTGCTCACAGGAAGTCCTTGCTGGACCAATGATGTAACAAATAAACAAATAACAGAACATCAGACAGTTTGGCCAGTAGCAGGTCAGTATTACGGGTGCCACACCAGGCTACAAACCTGTCCCTGCAAATGGCATAGACAGACTTTGTAGAGGAACACAGTGCAGCAAGGATGACATGCAGAACCTCAGAAGATCAAATTAAGCCACCTGCTGCTGCTCAATCTCCAAGCATGTAGATACAGGATGCTGCCCTGCTTCTGTGGCAATAGATCCCCCAAATGCGGTTCTCGACCAGGAAAATTCCCTGGCAGTCCAGTTGCTCAAGTGACCAAGTGCCCTCGTCACAGTACCCGGAACTCAGCCGCCATCTTTGATGCAGTTCCAAATGGCAGTGGTGTTGTCCGTAAGCATCTGAGCCAGCCTTCTGCAACTCCACCAGGATGATGTGGAAGCAGGTCCCCACTGGGAATGAGAGCCCCATGATCTCCACCTCTCCTAGATAAACTCCCCATCCCAGCAGCAATGCATCTATCACCACCATCAGCTTTGGATGGGGTGGGGAGAGGGGTATGCCACTGGTCTATTTGTCATTGAGCTACCACTGCAGGTCTTTTGTAGTCTCATCCAAAACCTATATGGAATCAGATAGGTGTGGTGGGCCTTGGTATGGGTGCATCCGGACCTGCACTGCACCAGCGTCCACCAAGCAGAACACCAGCAGCAACCACCTGAAGTGCATCCTGCTCAACACCCGCTCCGTCCACAGACACGCCGTCGAGCTCTGGAACCTGCTCGACACCACAGACCCAGACGTCGCCTTCCTCACGGAAACCTGGATGAACGCCTCCTCAGCGCCCGACATCGCCATCGCCATCCCGGACGGCTACAAGATCATCCGGAGGGACCGCGTCAACCAGGCAGGAGGAGGCATCGCCATCATCCACAGGAACACCATCCGCATCACGACCAACACCGATGACACCATCGCACCCGCCGAACACCTGCACTTCCAGATCCACGTCAACCCCAAGACCACCCTCAGAGGCACCCTCATCTACAGACCCCCGGGACCACGCACACAATTCAGCGAGGACATCGCCGACTTCATCAGCCCGCTCGCCCTCCCCTCAGCCGACTACATCCTCCTCGGGGACCTCAACTTCCACCTGGAGAACAACAACGACCGCAACACCACCACCCTGCTGGACAACCTCGCAAACCTGGGACTCAAGCAGCTGGTGACCACCCCCACCCACTACGCCGGACACACACTCGACCCGATCTTCTCTTCCAGGACATCGCCTTCAGCCACGCCACGGGACTCCCATGGACGGACCACAGCTGCGTCCACTTCAGCTTCAGAAGGACCACGCTCCACCATCACCAGCAACAGGCTCCCCGCAGAAGCTGGAACAAGATCACTGCAGACCAGCTCACTACGTCCTTGAGCAAGAACCCTCCCACCAGCACAACGAACCCCAGTCAAGCAGCCACCAACCTCACGAAATGGATCAGCGACTGCGCAGACGAACTCGCCCCGCTGAAGACCCCGCCGAGCAGACCCGGCAGCAAGAAAGCCCCATGGTTTAACGACGAACTCAAGAGCTCCAAGAAGAACTGCAGAGCACTCGAGAAAACCTGGCGCACAGACCCAACACCGGACAACATGACTGCCCTCAAGCTCGCCACCCGAAAACACCACCAGCTGATCCGCGCCACCAAGAAAACTGCATTCAAGGAATGATTGGACAACAACGCACACAACAGCAAGGAACTCTTCAACATCGTGAAAGAGCTCTCCAACCCCAACGCCGGAAACAACGACATCACCCCTTCGCAAGACCTCTGCAACTCCCTCGCCTCCTACTTCCACAACAAGATCGCGGACATACACAACAGCTTCAGCACTTAACCAACGCACGCCACGACCGAACCACCGCCCCCCACCACCACCCTCCACGCCTGGACCCCGATCAGCACCGAAGACACCATCCGCACGATGAACTCCATCCACTCCGGATCTCCGACAGACCCCTGCCCTCACCACGTCTTCAACAAGGCCGACGCTGTCATCGCACCCCACCTGCGGGACATCATCAACACCTCCTTCGACATCGCCACCTTCCCGGAGAGCTGGAAGCACGCCGAACTCAGCGCTCTACTCAAGAAACCATCAGCAGACCCTACCGACCTCAAGAATTACCGCCCCATCTCGCTGCTCCCGTTTCCGGCCAAAGTCATCGAGAAGACCGTCAACAAGCAACTGGCCGCCTTCCTCGAGACGAACGGCTTCCTCGACCTCTCGCAGTCTGGCTTCCGGGCCAACCACAGCACCGAGACCGCCCTTATCGCAGCCACAGACGACATTCAAGCCCTGCTCGACAACGGAGAAACAGCGGCCCTCATCCTCCTGGACCTCTCCGCGGCCTTCGACACTGTCTGCCACCGCACCCTAGTACAGCGCCTCAGCAACGTCGGAATCCAGGAGAAGGCACTGGAGTGGATCACCTCCTTCCTCACCGGAAGGACACAGAGAGTCCGCCTCCCCCCGTTCAGATCGGAGGCCACCAAAGTCATCTGCGGCGTTCCTCAAGGCTCCTCGCTCAGCCCAACTCTCTTCAACGTCTACATGAGCCCCCTCGCAGCCATCGCACGCCAGCACAACCTGAACATCATCTCCTACGCCGACGACACCCAGCTGATCCTCTCCCTCACTAACGACCCCGCCACCGCCAGAGCCAACCTGCACGAAGGGATGACAGAAGTAGCCAAATGGATGTCGAACAGCCGCCTGAAACTGAACTCAGACAAGACGGAAGTCCTCATCCTGGGATCCTCACCCTCCGCCTGGGACGACTCCTGGTGGCCCCCCGCCCTGGGCAGCGCACCCAAACCAACTGACCACGCACGCAACCTGGGCTTCATCCTGGACTCCTCCCTCTCCATGACCAGACAAGTCAACGCCGTCTCCTCGTCGTGCTTCCACATCCTGCGAATGCTACGCAAGATCTTCCGATGGATCCCCACCGAGACCAGGAAGATGGTCACCCAGGCCCTCGTCACCAGCCGTCTGGACTACGGCAACTCCCTCTACGCCGGAACCACCGCCAAACTCCAGAAGAGACTCCAGCAGATCCAGAACACCTCAGCACGACTCATCCTGGACATCCCCCGCCGCAGCCACATCTCCGGACACCTGAGAGACCTGCACTGGCTCCCGGTCAACAAGAGAATCACCTTCCGGCTCCTCACCCACTCACACAAAGCCTTACACAACCAAGGACCAGGATACCTCAACAGCCGCCTCAACTTCTACGCTCCCACGCGCCAGCTTCGATCGACCAGCCACGCCCTCGCCGCCGTCCCCCGCATCCGAAGAGCCACCACAGGAGGAAGGTCCTTCTCCTACCTGGCCGCCAAGACTTGGAACTCCCTTCCGACCCACCTCCGCCTGACCCAGGACCACCTTGCCTTCAGGAAGCAGCTCAAGACCTGGCTATTCGAGCAGTAGCGGACCCCTCCCCCCCCCAGCGCCTTGAGACCCTCCGGGTGAGTAGTGCGCTATACAAATTCTCTGATTGATTGATTGACTGTTATGAAATCCTCTGGAGTAGCCTTGAAAGGGGAGAAACTATATCTCTCCAGCAACGGCTGACATTGACTGGCATTGACTGACTGGAGGGCTAACGTGGCTGAGGAAAGCCTTGAGACAATTTGACTCTGTCAGGAGGAGTTATGGGAAAAAAATTGGGGTCAACCTACTGGTGAAAGCTGAGAAATCGAAGGTATTGGGGCACTGGAAGGGTAGGACTGCTTCAGACTCCAAAACTCTGGGTCTGCATCAAAAAAATAGGATTGCCTGCCATCAGCATTTGGCAACCTTCCTGTTCACTGTAGGCCAGTGACAGGGCTTAGACCAGGTACCCATGAGTGTGTCAGTCAGGGCTTCATTAAATGGAAGTAATAGTTTCAACAAATATAATCCTAGTAGCAAAACCTTTTTTAGTATGTTAGTTTTGAATTCCATAGTGGGTAGTTTTAAGTCCAAACATTCCACTGCATGTCTCATTACCCTGGCAGAGATGGTTTTATCTCAAAGAGGATTATAGGAACAGAGTCATCCTCCTGTGCCGTTAGTGCCAGGGTTGATTTTGGTGCCATGTTGAAAGTCAGGCACAGTGGAACCTAAGGCAGGTCCTGGAGGCACATCGAGCGTAGAGGGTAGACTCGCCCACAGTATCTCCACTGGAAGCCTCGCTGGATCCATAGGACACGAAAGCTTACCAGTGAGAGAGCCGGATGGGTGATTGAAATTAGCAACATGGCCTCAATCTGTTCTGATGTCACTGATGGACCCAAAAACCCATGGTGTATTGGAATCAATTACGGAATCAGCTCTTTAATGGGGGACAGAGAGCAAGACAACTAGGCATGGTGACAACCTTGCGACTTCACAGGTTGAGAGTGGCAAGATTGAGATGAATCCCACATGGTCCTTGTGCTTCTACTTCAAATTCACCTTACAGAAAGACTGATGACTACCTATCGCGGGAACATTCTTGAGAACAGGAACACATCCAGGCCCTTGACTTCAAGGAGTTGCGGGATTCCACAGCTTTGCTCGGCATTCAGCAATATAGAGCTTTACTTCTAGCTCCAGGATAGCCTTCAAATTCATATGGGTGGTCTCCTTCCAAAACTTGGAGTCATGCACCAAAAGTACAAGTTACTTACCTTCGGTAAAAATGTATCTGGTAGAGACGATTCTAGATGCAGATTCCTTCACGTAGAATTATCCCCAGGCGTGAGACTGGATCCGGAAACTTTTTGCCGCAGCATCCCTGCGCTCCAGGGGCAGGGAAGCATCACGCGACTCCGCCCAGGCATTGTCCACGTACGTGACATCAGAGAGGTCACATAAGCCCCACCCCGGCACGCCTATGACAGATTTTTTCGGAGAACTTTTCCGCACCACAACGCGGAGCCACCAGACATAAAACTGTGGAAGCATGGGAACAGTGTGCGAAAGAGTATATAAAAATGAAAAAAATAGGAAAACACCATAAGGGACAGTGCAAGACTGCAGTGTCCAAGGGCAGGGACAGAAGGAAGAACAGAGCAGAGCCCTGAGCAGCCGCCCTGCCAGTACATAGACAACCTCCCCCCTCTCCCCTGGAGACAAGGAACCTGCGTAAAAGTCATGACACATGTAGCAGGCCTACAACCCTCACCCCGAAACAAGGAAGGGGAGCCAGTTCCAACAGGAAGGTACCACCAACCTCCAAGTCACCCCAGCATAGAGGGCAACCACCCCCCAAGGGTAAGGCACGACCAGAGGACACCAATTCAGAGGTTAGCAGAGGGGCCACGACCCCTAGCAGCAAGAGGAAGGGAGGGAAGGGAGGGCAAAGAGTGAAGGCAAACCTCCCCAACCTGGAGCAGACAGAGCAGCGGGGCACAGGAGCACTGCAACCCCATCTTCTAAAGAACCAAAGAGGAGGAATGAACAGCAACAATACGGAGCCACCGTCAAGAGCAAAAGAAGGTACTCACAGGACACATAGCCCCCCACCGGGAGGCGAGCACCAAAGACCAGCCCAGAGGTTCTTGCAGAACGGGGAGGAAGGGCAAGCTGTGAAGGAATCTGCGGCTAGAATAATCTCTACCAGATACATTTATTTATTTATTTATTTATTTATTTATAAAGTGCAACATTCATCCCATGGGGATATCATGGTGCTAGGAGTAGCAGAGAAGTGGTGGAGCATGTTATGATTAATGGGGCAGCGGCCGACGGTGGGGTTAGGGAAATCGATATGTTTTGAATTTCTTTCTGAACGCTGCAAATTCGTTGGTTAGTCGTAACTCCAGTGGAAGCTCGTTCCAGTGTAATGCTGCAAGGTGTGAAAAAGAACATCCACCTGTCCTGCTCCTGTTGATTCTTTTAATCTCCGCTAGTGCTAAGGAGCGTGACCGTAGGCATCTAGGTGGGGTATAGAATTTGATTAGATTCTGGAGAATCTTGGGGCCTGTGTGGTGGAGTGCCTGATGGGCGTGTCCTAGGAGTTTAAAACGCGCTCTTTGGCGCATAGGTAGCCAGTGCAGCTGTTTTAGACATTTTGTCGCAGAACTGTATCTGCTCTCTTTGCACACCAGTCTAGCTGCGGCATTCTGTAATACCTGCAGGCGTTTAAAAAGATAGTCTGGCATGCTGACAAACAGTATATTTCCGTAATCCAGCCAACTGACCAGCAGCGCCTGAATGATGGTTCTCCTGCTGTCCAGACGGATCCATGGGAATAGTCTTTTTAGGAGCTTCAAGGTGGTGAAACTTCTACCACACAGGATTCGTACGTGGTCTTTCATTGACAAAGTGTTGTCAATGGTGATGCCCAGGTTTTTGACGCACTGTTTTGGTACTGGCGCCGTGCCCAGAGAGTGGGGCCACCAGGTGGAATCTCAGATAGGATTGGCATCGCCGTGAAGCAGGATTTCTGATTTCCCTGCATTGAGCTTAAGGCAATGCTCTGACATCTAGTTTGCCATCTCTGTAAGACAATTATTTCTGGTGTCATCATGCTGATTTCCAATGACTATTGTCAGTTGGGTATCGTCCGCATAGGAGCACATTCCAAAGCCTCATTTCGTGCCAATCTTTGCCAAGGAAGAAACATGGGCATTAATTAAAGTGGGGCTTAGGGATGCTCCCTGCGGGACGCCACTTAAGATTTTTTGGGGTGGATGTAAAGGTCCCTAGCTGTACAGTTTGAGTTCTGTTACATAGGAATGAGCTCAACCACTTCAGGGCTTTAGCATGTATCCCTTTTTCGTGTAGTATTTCCAGTAGAAGTTGGTGAGCGACCGCGTCGAACGCTGCCGACAAGTCCAACAGGATCAGGGCTACCACCTTTCCCTGGTCCAACAGTGATCTTACATTGTCTAGGACAGCCAGGAGGGTTGCCTCCGTGCTGTTGGTGGCCCTGAATCCTGTTTGAGTGGGATCCAGCAGCTCGTTTGATTCTAGATAGTTGACTAGCTGTCTATTGACAAGTTTCTCCAGGACTTTGGAGAGGTAGGGAAGTTGTGAGATTGGCCTATAGTTAGCTGGATTTTTGACATCAGATCCTACCTTTTTAGGTAATGGGGTTAATAAGGCTTGCTTCCAGACCTCTGGAAATGCCACTGTCTCCAGAGATTGGTTAAGCAGCTGTGTAATGTAAGGGCATAGAATAAGTGTGAGTTGTGAAAAAATAAAGTGCGGAGAGGGGATCCAGATTTTACTTCCCCCATTGCTGGGGCAATTTCGTTTTCTGTAAAAGGGGCAAAGCTATCTAGATGCGCAGGGCTGTCTGGGTGAGGGTCAGTATTTTCCCACTTGATGGGATTTTCTGGGGGGATGATGCTAAGTGATGAATAGATCATATCTATTTTATCTGTGAAGAAATTACTAATTTTTTCACAATCAGCTGAGGGGGGCAGAGTTTGGGACATACATGTTGGCTTGCAGAGTTCGTGTACTATTTTATAGAGTTATTTTGCTGAATTTGTGTTCTCATTAATCCGTTGTGTAAAATATGCCTTTTTTGTCTTCTTTATTGCGTGTGTATAGCCCCTGAGTTGTGTTTTGTGTGCTGATTTGTCCGAGTCCAGTCTGGATAAAAGCCACTTGTGTTCCAATGTTTTACACTCTTTTTTTCAGCTTCTTGAGATCTGCCGTATACCATTTTTCAGATACTGTTTTCTGGGGTTTGGATTTTTTTTTCGGTGCAAATTGGTCTAATGTTTTAGTAATCTCTGTTTCAAGAAGCAGTGCACCTCTGGTGGGAGATTGTTGCTCCAGACTTGCTAGGTTATTGAGAGAAAAATGTTGGTGGAATGAGTCAGGGGATACCAGTATCCAAGCTCTATAGGTTTCGTGCAGGCATTTGGTGACCCTTGCTGATTTCTCCTGTGAGGAGAAAGTAAAGCTAATCAATGAATGATCAGTCCATGTGACTGCCTTAGTCTCTTTAACTAAAATGTTTTCTATGTTAGAGAAAAGAAGATCTAGCGTGTGCCTTGCAATGTGTGTAGGTCCCTTAATCCATTGTTTTAGGTGAAGGATAGACATATTGTTTTCAAGGTGACTTGTTGCTGCGTTATATGTTATCTCATGATGAACATTAAAGTCTCCAATAACCAAATAGTTTTTGTAATTTATACACGCGGGCAATAGGTCCGTGAGCAGGTTGGTTCTAAAATCTGCCTGATAGCCAGGGGGATTGTAGATCAAAGCTCCTCAAAGTAGTATGTGGTTCCTGATAGATAATTCGAATGGCAGTAATTCATACTCTACCGTTTGGGCTATTGTGGTGAGGGAGCAGGTGATATAATCTTTCAATAAGATTGCTAGCCCCCCCACCCTTCTGTCCGATTCTATCTAGTCTGAGTATTTTATACTCGGGGGCAGGGTGTTTGCGAAGTCTGGGCAGTTGCTCTCACTAAGCCAGGTCTCGGTGATAAAGACCAAGTCTGGGTCTGTCTCCTTAATAGTGTCCCAGATCTCCAGGGCGTGTTTCGGCACTAACCTGGATTTGAAATAGATACAGTTAAGCTCACTATGATTATCCTTTTCTCCTTGAGGTTGTTCGTGCGGGGTTAGACTGCTCCATTTGCACCGTAAACAGGAGAAGAATCCTACGATACTATCAGAGATTGGTTTACATGCAGTATGGGTGACTAACCCAAGAAGTGTTTCTCTTGAGTAGCGCAATGGGTTTTTTGATTTTATCCCGGATGGAGCAGGGGTTCTGGCCCCTAGTCCCGGTCGGTCGCGGACGGGCGCAGACAAGCGCAGACGGGCTTGCCTTAGGCGCGCCATCGGCGCTTCCGCTGCGCTTCCGCTGGCACATCGATCTAAGAGGGCAAGCGGTAGTGCAGCTCGGACCCCTTTTCGGACAGAAATGCTATGCGCGAGTCAGGTTTTGTCAGCCCCGCCCTCCACTCAAACAGCACGTCGCTGCGGTGGACCAGGGCGGAAGATAAGTCTCAATGTAGCTGGGCGCTTCAACGCTTCATTTGTGCAAGTAAGCAATTTAAAACCAGGTGAACAGTGCTCGTAATTCAGCAAGCACACACACAGTAAAAGGTGGGTTTATAAAAAAATAATGAGGAAAGACAGTTAAAAACTGGCTAGGATAGGTGAGTAAATATTCCCCCCTCCTCCATACTGTCTAGCAGCAGGTGGCGGCGTCCCGTTCCAAAAGACTCACCACGCTCCACCGGAGGTAAGTAACTGGTACATCTGATAGAGACTACTAGCCGCAGATTCCTTCACGTAGAATAGATACCCTAGCAATACCCACGGGGAAGGAGGTTCTGTGAAAGGACCCCACCAGTCTGGACAGGACAGAGGGTCCCACAGGGAACCAGACCTGCGGACCAGGGAAGTAACCTCGCCCCTTCCAGGCAAGAGGACCGCCACAAGTCGAACACCAGCAACCCCAAGAGGGATGTAGGAGGAAGAAGGAAGACTGAAGAGGGCCATACACTCACAACAGAGGAACCAAGGGCAAGGCCGGAGAGGCCGAAGCACCTCACTCCACCCCCAAGGAAACAGAGCTTCCATCCAATGCCAGGACAGGCAGAGAAGAAGAAGAAGAAGCCTAGAGGGCCCAAGGAAACAAGGGAAAGAGGGCGAGCCCCCCCAGAGGGAAGGCAACAGGCCAGCCAGTACGGCACCTAGAAGCAAGACGACACAGAAGCATCCCAGCTCTCAGAACAAGAGCAGGAAGGAGAGGAAATGCCCGGACACACCACCACAAGGGGCCACGCACACAACTGCAAGAAGCAATAGCAACATACCGAAACACCATGGAGAACAGGCACCCAAAGGCGACCAGCACTCCAAAGCAGAGCTTAGCTATATAACAGCTACCACTACCCCACATAGGGTACGATAAGTCCCAAGACATGGGAACCCTCTTTGGAAGAACTTCCGCAGCAGAGGATAAAAACAAAAGAGTCATGGGGAAAAACATCCCAGTGGAAGGCTTGACAAGCAGCCCAAAGAAAAACAGAAGGCCTAATCTCAGGGCCAAGTCTGTGTAACAACTCCAACAAAAACACACACAGTCAACAAGGGACCGTCCAGCAGCCAACAATGCCAAAGTCCCAGCAAGGAGGACTCAATGGCCAGAAAACACAATCTACAGCAAGGGCAACTGGACCAAGAAGGCCCAGGACCAGCTTAACTCAGCAGTCACTGAGGAGGGGAAGGAGGAGGAGGAGGATAAGGCGGAGGAGGAGGACGAAGCCCTGCCAGGAACTGTTGGATGGCAGAGTCAGCCGAGGCATGGAGCAACAGGTTGCCATCAAACGGAAGATCAATGAGCCGCTCCTGAATATTCTCAGAGAACATGCTATCCCGAAGCCAACCATGGCGACGGAGGGCGACTGAGAAAGCCATTGCCCGGACCAGCACCTCCGAGATGTCCAGAGTGAAGCGGAGAATAAACGCTGCCAGCTCCGGGCCATCCAAAGCATGATGCAGTAAATCCACCTGAACAGTCTCTTGGGAAGCCGCGGATCCCAGAGACTCAGCCGAGTCCCACAAACAAGAGGAGGCCCTAGCCAATACACATAAGGTGTTAAGGGCCTGCAGGGCAGCGCTGGTCAAGGCGAACATGTTGCACCCCCAAGAGTCCAGCCAGCAGGCCTCCCGGGACGGCGGAGTCAACAGTGGCGGCAGGGAGGGAAAAGCTGTCCGCAAAAGTGGACTAGTGGCAGAGGGGTGGAGGAAAAGACACGCCGGGTCAGGCGGTGCTGGAAGGTGCCGTTGCACAAGGTGTTGATGCACCAATCCCCTGAGGCGGGACGCCTCCAAACCTCCGTCAGGGAAGAAAGGAGCGAACCCTCAAAGGGAAGCAAGATCTCCCTCCCATCGGAGCCCTGGTGGAGAAACTCCAAGAGATGGTCTGCCGGGAAATGAGCAATCAGGTCACCCATGAGCAGAATGCCCACAGCTGTGGACACCGCATGAGCGAAGGCCGCACCCGCCTATGTTGGGCCCCACGGTGGAGAAAGGAGCTCCTCCGTGGGCGATGGCTGCAAACTAAGGTGGCCTTCCCTGAAACCAAGCGGGACGGGCAAAGGCCAGACCTGGAAGTCAGCAGGAACCAAAGAATGGGGGACCTGCTGCTCCCCTGACGAACACCTCGGCCTCAGAAATGGTGGGGAGCCACCCTTCGATGATGCCGATAAAAAAGAAACCACAAGGCGGCCAGTCTCCGGGGAGGACGACACCAATATGCAGCCAGCCTCTGGAGGAGAGGGAGCGTCTGAAGACGAATCCACGGCACGACCTCTGTGTGAAGCTGTAGAGTCCGATGCCTGAGGCAGGATGTCAACACCATCCGGCGCAGAGGGAGATGCCGGATAGGGCTCCTCCAAGTCACACAGCGCCGGGGACCGAAGTGGAGCCGAACTGACCAAGGGGTGGCGCCGGAACGACGCTGACTCAACCTCCGCCGCGGCAGCCACCTTCGTGGAGGAACGAGAAGGACCGGGGGAGAGACACGAAGCCCTCCGCAAGCCTCGTCCCAGAATGTGGCAGAGGTGCCCCGGCGACCCATGCTGCTGGGTGCCAGGGACGATTCATCCTCCGACGAGGCAGCCGCCTGCCGGGAGGGATGAGAGGGGTCTGGAGAGGGACGAGGGGTCCCCACCCAGCCTCGACTCAGAGCAGGACAAGGAGAGGTCACCGACCCCTGTGGCACCGCCCGGAGCAGCAGGCGCTGGCACCGTGGCGGCGTCAGCTCAGCCGTGGACGAGGCCCTCGCCTGTCCAGAGGGCCAAGCAGGGCTCGGAGATGCGACCCGAGCCCCGGCGACCTTCCGCGACACCACAGGGACTCCTGAGAGAGTTTGCGGCGAGGCAGAGGTGCCGTGGTCTGAAGAAGGGACCCCCGAGGGGCCACACCCCAACAGCACCACATCATCCTCCAAGCCTGGATCCGAGCCAGTTGGCGCTGGGGCTGGAGCCACCGGCGGCGTCACAGAGGGCCCCGCGCAAGGCAAGGGAACTGCTGATGCCCCAGGAGAAGAAGACGCCAGCAAGGCCTGCAAAGCCGCCGCTTATGTCTCCATCTGGTCTCTCAACGCCCCATCACTGGAAAAAGGTGGATAGGATGACATGCGGGCCGCATCACCCGCGGAGAGCCCACACCCCCTGCAGGCCTGACACCAGCCCCCGGGGACAAGCTGCGACATTTACCCACCGGGGAGCAACACTCACGCGACATCGGAGAAGGGCGTGGATGACAACCATGGCTGTATCTGAAGCCGTCTGCCGGGGCTGAACGAGGGTAGGAAGCCAACTTCATCCGCTGCAACTTCAGCTTCAAATGTTGGCATGCCTCACAATCAGTGGTACAGTGATCCTTCCCTAAATACCACATACAATTGAGGTGAGGGTCTGTTGCCGACATAAGACGCCCACACGACGTGCAAGTCTTGAAGCCCGAAGGCATTCGCACACTGTTCCACCAAAAGAAGAGACAATGATGAGAAAAAAAGGCCCCAAACAGGCCCGTAGCAAAGACCGGATCAGCGTTACACGCGGAAAAGGAAAAAACTGACGTAGGCGCGCTGGGGTGGGGCTTATGTGACCTCGCTGATGTCACACACGCGGACGACGCTTGGGCGGAGTGGCGTGATACCACCCTCCCTGGTGCGCAGGGATGCTGTGGCAAAATGTTTCCGGATCCAGTCTCATGCCTGGGGATAATTCTACGTGAGGGAATCTGTGGCTAGTAGTCTCTATCAGATACCAAACACCGCAGGCAGAATTCATGGGTATCTGCCAGGCCAGAGACATCGGTTTGTGTCAGTCCCTTAATGCTGAAAAAATAATTTTGAAAAAAAATCTGTGAACTGAAAAGGAAAAAGCTCTGAATCCACGTAGAAAGAGGTAGAAAGAAATGAACAGCCATCAGCGGGCAGAGGTGGCACTTATATGCAACTTCATTTGTAACTTTAAGGGTGGAACAAAGTTAGCACCATGCCGCACAATGCCACCTAGGTGCACAGGAGCAGGCTGTTTAAATGTTTCCAATCCAATGACACCCCTGAGAATATTCTAAAGGTGAGTAAAAATCAAGTTGTCTGTACACTACAGTTCTCCGTTATTGAAATCTTTCATAGATTTACAAGCTTGAATCTTCCATGTTGTCAAGATGGACATCTGACAGTACTTATAGTAAAGCATTATCAGTAAAGCTTAAACAGGTGACATTGGTAACTAGTTCACATCGTTTTAAAAAGAACCAAAGTTTGACCAATCAGAGAGCAGCATCTGAAGCAGTCTTCCCCTCCAGTGCCCTTATACCTCAGATTTCTCAGCATGAGGGTGCAGGTATTCGATGAAGTGAGTTCCAGTCAAGGAGGAGGGAGGGTCACATGTGAATACATGAACGATTTAAATATTGGAGAGTCGAAGTGTACAGGTTTTTTTTCTCCAGTATTGAATCTTTCATAGATTCACATGTTTAAAACTGAATTGTTTATTGTAGACTACAATGTGTTCGGTCGTGTATCACAATTCCTTTGCATTGGAAATGGTGCTAAAAAGTCCCATCTGTATACATGGATTAATGTGTGGTCTATATGGTTTAGGGGAGCATAAGTCTATGTTAACCATTATTCTGTCCCCCAAACAATGTATTGCTAAAACAACACACAACTGCAAGATTAATTATTTAGCATATTTGAAGTCATATATCTAAATAGTATGCACAAAAAGACATTTTGTTTTTTATTTTACTTTCTAATATAAGACTGTCAAAAAAACGGATAAAACATGACCATGTAGAATTATATCCAACTCCCAACGATCTTAGGAAATAGAATTCCAGCTGTTAGGTCAACTGGAAGGGCCTTTGCATCTACAATGAGGTGCAAGGTGTAGCATCGTGCTACAAAGAACCACAGACACAGGTTCTTATGTTAAGAAGCTTTATTATCTGCAACCTGTCTCAACCCTGTCCCTACTCTAACTGCCCTCCTCTCACTTCGTCTCCTCCTCTTCCTGTCCTCCCCTGGGCTCCACCCACAACCACTAGTCTGCTAACTTCACAACATCTCCCCCTTTTGTAACAAAACAAATAAACACACTGACTTCTTAGTCCATTTCTTCAATAAGTCTTTTGGGTGGACGTGTGTCGCGATGAGGTCGGGGTGACTTGGCTCTCGGACTAGTATTGTTCCGTGTCTCATTGATTGGACCAGTGTTCTCACAACCGACTGAATGTGGTTCTTCTGAACAGGGAGTGTCCACTTCACTCAGCAGGGTTCCAGTGATGTCTCGTGGCAATTTCTTGAAGTGTGAGATATTTCTCGTGATTCGCCGCTGCTCTGATTCTGCGGTCAACATGGTTCCTTTCCTTTTCGTGATCATCAACGGTTCATCCTTGAACGGGCAGTCGGTCTTTCTCTGCTGCTCTTGCTTGACGAGCACATGGTCCCCTTCATGTAACGAGAGTGACCTCGCTCTTCTCCGGTGATCTGCATATGACTTAATTTTGTCTTTTCTGCGCTTGTCTGTTATCATCATTTCTTGATGGTCTTGAGTGGATGACGATGATGGTCGCAAGGCCCCTTCCCACGTTGGAATACGATTCCTCATGGGATGTCCCAGCATGAGTGTCGCCGGGCATTGCCCCGTGCTTGCGTGAGGAGTTGTCCGGTAAGCTCGGAGGACCTCATTAAGTGCCACTTGTAAGTCCTTTCCCTCCGCGGTCGCATGTTGAAAAGTCTTCTTGAGCGTGGCCATGAATCTTTCAATTGTTCCATTAGCCTGTGGCCAGAGGGGTGTAATCTTGCGATGATGGAAATCTAGATGTTTCGCAAATGCTGCAAAGTCTTGTCCATTAAATGGGGGTCCGTTGTCCGTCTTTACCTTTGAGGGAACTCCCCAGGCCGCAAAGGCTTCATCAAGTACTTTGAGAGTACTCGCGGCGTTTGTAGATGGTACAAAGTATGCAATGGGATATCGAGAATGCTCATCAATGATGGCCAGCACATATTTGCCCGATGACAGGGGTCCATAGAAATCAATGGCAATCTCTTGCCACACTCCAGGTGGTAGAGGGGTCATGTGCAGTGGTGCTGGAGGATAACTTTTGCTTGTGAGCTGACAGAGGTGACAGTCCTTCAAGGTGGCTTCCACCATTTGGTCGAGATATGGAAACCATACTCGCTCCCTTAATGCACGTTTGGTTGACACAATCCCCCGATGCCCTTCATGGGCAAGGGCAACTACTCCTTGTCTCAGTTGAGTGGGAATCACGATTCGCTGGTCTCGCAGCAGTATGCCATCGGTGGTGGCTGACAGTTCACTGCATACATGCCGGAAGGCCTGTATTTCTTGTTTAATGATAGGCTCAGTCTCTTCATCCTGAGAATCATGTCTCCACTTATTGTGTCGAATCCTGCGCAGGACCTTTTGCAGGACAACATCTTGGGCTGAACTCTCTCGGATGGTGTCCATTGGGATAGCGGGAGGTAGGGCTTGGTCAGTCACAAAATGTATTTACTCTTCCGCAATGGATGAATCAGAGACTGGCGATGCAAGTGGGTGCCTGGACATGTAGTCAGCCGGGTTTTCTGACTTCCCCGGCTTGTGAATGATAGTGAACGTGTATTCCTGTAGCCTTAGGCCCCACCTCTCAATCCTTGGGAGCATCTTGGATCGTGGGTTTCCGTAAATGGTGACGAGAGCTTGGTGGTCTGTGTTTAAAGTAAAGTGTTTACCATATATGAAAACATGAAAATTTTCACATGCCCACACTACGGCAAGACTTTCTTTCTCGGGCTGCGAGTATGCCCGCTCCGGGTCAGTCAGGCTACGACTCGCATATGCAATGATTCGACGTGGATCTGAGTCATTGTCATACTGTGCCAAGATGGCTCCAAGCCCGACAGGGCTGGCATCCACAGTTATCTCAGTCTTTCTTTGTGGGTTAAAATATGACAGGTGATCCGCAGATGCCACCGCCTTCTTGATCTCCTTGAATGATTTCTCGCATTGGGGAGTCCACTCAAACGGTTGGCCTTCTTTGGTCAAGATGCGGAGGGGATGGCTGATTCTTGCGTAGTCCCTGATATAGCGAGCACAATAACTGGCCATTCCAAGAAATGACCTGAGCTCACAGACATCCTGGGGACTCCTGGTGTTGTTCAGAGTCCCAATCTTGTCAGGATCAGGTTTCATGCCAGCGCCTGAGAAGATATGACCAAAGAATTTCAGTGTGTCCTGGTGGAATTCGCATTTCTCTCTGTTCAGAGTCAGGTTTGCCTCCAGTAGTGCGTGGCAGACACGGTTGAGTGCGATATCATGCTCTCGTAGATCAGAACCATATACAAGGATGTCATCACTATAGTTGAGCGTGTTGGGAATGTTCTGGATGACTTGCCGAATTGCTTCTTGAAATATTTCGGCTGCTGAGGAAACTCCAAAACTGAGTCTCTTATATCTGAACAACCCCAGATGGGTTGCGAACGTGGTGATGTATCTTGACTTTGCCTCTAATTCTAGCTGGTGATATCCTTTATTTAAGTCCAACTTGGAAAACACCTTTGCCCCGTTGAGAGCTGAGATCATATCGCTCAAATGTGGTCCCGGATGTCGTTCTCTTTCGATTGCAGTGTTGGGCAGGCGCATGTCCACACAGAGTCTGACTTTGTTGGCCGTGCCCTTTTTGGGAACGATAACTACTGGGGACACCCACGGTGTTGGACCCTCGGTGCGCTCGATGATATCAGCGGCTAGCAAATCCTGGAGTTCTTCCTCCACAGCGGTCTGGAGATGGAACGGTACCCGTCGAGGGTGTTGAGCGACTGGTCTGACTTGTTCATTAATATGCAATCGCACTTGGCAGTCTTTTAATTTGCCTAGTCCTTGAAATAGTCTGGGAAACTGACGGGTCACATCTTGGTTTCCGCTGACCTTGAAAAGGATTTCCACTAGGTGAAGACGTTCAGCTGTCGGTAGGCTCAGCAGACAGTCCGCTTCTGGGCCTTTAATAACATGGATGACCGCTGAGATGGTTGTGTCATCATGTTTAAGGGTCGTCGAGAACTTCCCAAGGCAGGGAAGTGGCTTCTTAGCCATCCACGTGAAGACTCTGACTGGTGCAAATGTCAGAAGAGGACGCGGACTCATTCTTTCATATTCGGTGACTGGAATATAGTTCAGGGATGCACCTGAGTCTAGTACAAACTTTGTATCATGATTGCCAACCTTGATGTCCAGTCGAGGATATGTCTTAAGTTGGTCTGGATCTGCGGCTAGGTTCAGATATTCAATGGTATATGTTGAGTGTCTGGATGACGGCCTAGATTCCTTGGATGGTGACCCCCGTTCCCACCTGGACCGGCGTGACTCTCGGCTGGAGTGTGACGACCCAGAAGACTGCTCAGTTTGTTCTTGGACAGCTCGTGCATGGTGTCTTCGCGTGTCGGACCGGGACATTCTCGGGGTACCTCTTCGTGTGTCAGGCTGAGCTGTCCTTGTGGCACCACTTCGTCTCTCCTTGTTGTATTCCCCACACATCACGTCAAAATGATTAGTTCGACTGCACTTCCGACATCTCTGACCCATGGCAGGGCAGCTGTCTACATGAGGGTAATCATACCCACAACGGTAACATTTCCTCACGTTCTCAGATCTTTTTTCATTCTTCCACTGCTCTCGCCGCTGATATCGTGACTGCTCTTGACGAGATGACGGGCGTGACCTCCATTGTCTGTCTCTCGAACTCCTTCGATTATCACTTTTGGCGTGCACACGTCGCACCTGTTCGCGACTTCCTTTGTGCCCGTTTCGATGTCGGCTGCATACTCTTCTGCTTGATCAAAGACTCGTGTCATCTCCTCTATATCGTCTAGGCTATGTTCTTTTCTCAATAATCGTCTCCTTAATTGGTCGGAGTGACATCCATCAATTATTTGTGACTTTATTGCAGCATCTGTTGAGAAATTGTCAAATGCACAGTGCTTGGCTAGTCTCCTCAGGTGCATCATGAAGGCACTCATTGGTTCCTCCTTCCCTTGACGAGCCGAGTGGAATGTATGGTGTTCATAGTCGACGTTCTTTTTGTGAAGAAATCTTTTGTTCAATGCGTCACGCACTTTGTCATAGGTGTCCGCTTCAGTGGCAGGAAGGTCCTTGATTATTTTGACTATCTCCCGCCCCGCCAAGTTGCGCAGGGCAATCAACTTCTTTTTGTCCTCGATCACTTCTGATCCTTCGATGTAATCTTCAAATTCTTCTAGCCATTCTTGCCATTTAGGACCCATGGTTCCCCCAGTGGTCACTTTGAGAGGTTCAGGTGCCCGCAGGTGCGACCCACCTGCAGCCTTAGGCTTAACATCAGCCAGTGGCGGTGGATTGCCTTCCTCATCGGACACCATTCTGCAGTATGTGTTTCTCAATTCCTATTTGCCTCTATGCAGTGCTTGCTTGGAGGTGGAGTCCAGTGTTTGTTTGTGTCTTTGTCAAACTCACTTGGTCTCACTAATGCTTGTTTGTTTTCTGGTGCCAATGCTTGTTTATTTTCTGTTGCCAATGCTTGTTTCTTTGCCAATGCTTGTTTATTTTCTGTTGCCAATGCTTGTTTCTTTGACAATGCTTGTTTATTTTCTGGCGCCAATGCTTGTTTCCTTGCCAATGCTTGTTTATTTCTGCTGCCAATGCTTGTTCCTTGCTCAATGCCTGACTTCAAAATGGCCGCCTACAGTTTGCACAGGGAAAGTGTCCCGAAGGTTGCCTGACTCAAAGATGGCCGCCGTGGTTATCTGCAGGCACTACTTTCTCTCTCTTCATTCGACCCTTTTTCTTCACCCAGGACTCACCGACAGTCGTTTTCAGGAGCAGCACCCTCCAGATTCAGCTCCCTCTGGTCACTGCTACAGTCAAGTGAGGTTGGGGTGGGCTCCCGCCTTACTTTGCAGGGTCCTCGGCGGCGGCGTGCCAAGACTCACGCATCTGGCGTGAGGTTCTCCGACGTCGGAGCTCACTCGGGCTCCAATTTTATCGCGCTCAGCAGCGCTTGGCAGCAGACCTTCGTGGGGGCAGTCCACCCCAGGATTCACTCTTCTCCGGCCACAGCAGTCGTCAGGTGAGGTTGGGGTAGGCTCCCAACTCACTTTCTGGGTTCCCGCTCTTCGGTGCCGATAGCGTGCCAAAGCTCACGCATCGGGCGGGGCTCGCGCTTTCGGCGCGAAGGCTTCTTCTTGTTTCGAGCATTTCAGCGCTCGTGGTAGCGGCTCCCTCTGGGCTCCCACAATCACGGGAGGGGCAGGGTCACCTGCTGCTGATCTCTTCTTTGACTGGCAGCATCACACGGCAGCGGATTTTCTTTCTTGACGCTGCAGGGGACAGGGTGCTCTCACACGATTCTGTGGGCTGCAGTCTTGCTCATCCCACCCTCGTCGCCAGTTGTAGCATCGTGCTACAAAGAACCACAGACACAGGTTCTTATGTTAAGGAGCTTTATTATCTGCAACCTGTCTCAACCCTGTCCCTACTCTAACTGCCTTCCTCTCACTTCGTCTCCTCCTCTTCCTGTCCTCCCCTGGGCTCCACCCACAACCACTAGTCTGCTAACTTCACAACACAAGGGTGGGAAGGCCGGAGCCTGAGGATTTTCACTGGCTCCTCCATGTTTATTGACCTTTGCAAACGGCTGTGGGACTTTTTTGGGGAAGCTTGTCTTGGATAGGTTGTTGCAGGTAGTGGCCTGTACTGTTGTTGTGAGAATGATTGCCAGTAACCATGTGGCAACTGAAGGAAGTACCAAAATCTATATGACTGGAAATGTCCCCTGTAAGAGAACTGTCCCATTCCTCAGGTGCCACGAAAGGCTGGAGGCGTCAGGAACATGTTTACTGTAGAGGTTCTCACCATAATACAGGATGTCTGATATCTTTGCCTGAACCTCTGGCTGAAAAGAGGTTGTTTTTAAACAACCCTGTATTCTTAGGACCATTGCTCCAGCAATATATCGAAAGCCAGTAGAGGCAATGTCTACTGCCATATCAAAAGTTTTGACTGCTGCTCTCTCTCCTTCTTGTAATATTGCATTTGCTTTATTTGTTTTGTCTTCAGGCAAAAATTCTAAATAATCTGCCAGGTCAGACCACATTTGCCTGTCATAACTTCCAAGAATAGCCAGTGCATTGGAGGCCCCAATGGCTGTGGTAGTCATTACTGAACACCTTTTCTCTGCATTGTCTAAACGCCTACCCTTCTTGTCCGGTGGCGCACAGCAAGGAGTAGTTGGATTTCTCAAACTCCTCTGAGCCATCTGTATGACTAAAGAATCTGGACGTGGATGTCTGATTAGACATGCTGGAGAATTTTCTGGCTTTTTGTACTTTTTATCTAGGCAAGGTATCACTGCTGCAACTGTAGCTGGATTCTTCATCAGTTTTAAGCCTTCCTCCCATATATAGTCTACAATTGGAATAGCTTTGACTGATTTCTTGCAGAGTCCTTAAAATTATAGAGAAAACATTATTACTATTTCACTGGAAGATCAATTTTTTTAATACTCGTTCTAGGATGGCATGGAAGCCTCCGATGTCCTCTGGAGGAGAATTAGCTGATGGTGGTGTATCAGGTGTAGAAAGTGGGTTGATGTAATCATCTCAGTTTTCCCCTGCTTTAGGAGTCTGATCATGTGTAATTTCCCCTTCCTGGGTTCCATATAATCACCATCACTATCCACGTAGTCATCATGGATTGTAATGGAAGCTAGGGTTTTCGGGGACACATATTGCTTTTGTTGAGTACGGGGGTCCTCACTTGTTGTCGTAGATGATATCATGTGCTGAGGAGTAGCAGTTGGTTGTTGGAGGGGTGGAGGCTTACCTGACTCCAGATAGTTTTTGAGAGAATCTGTCAGCATTTGTTAAAGATCAGTTATTAATGTTTTTGTTACCAGCATCAAGAGTTCCTGGTGGTAAGTGTGATCATCGTAATTCTCTTCATATGGGTATTACTCTTCAAAAGCCTCATTAATTATGCCTTCACCTGAGGTCTGTGCTGGAATGAGAAGTCACGCTCTCAGTACTCATCATCCTCTTAGCACTTTACATGGAGTTGGATTGGACTGTAATCCGGGCCGAAAGGGCCTTCCTTGTCCGATTCCTCCAGTTCTAGCAGATGTGCTGGTGGAAGAGGAGAAACTGTACTCTGTGAGATCTGATCTGGACAGATAGAGATCAGAATCCCTTCTTCAGTGACATGTATATCAGTTTGCACCATTGATGAGTCTGTAAATGGTGCTATAGTTGACAATTAACCTTTGTGTTTAAACAGGGTGGGTTCTTTTGATGAGCCTTCTGTCAACAAAACTGCAATTGTCAATGTTACTGAACTCCTCGACTGTACAGTTGCTGATGATATCGTGAATGCTGATATCGTTATTCGTCAATGAAGAAGTTGTCATGGTAGTGGTAAGCATCGTTCCTGTTTTTGTCGCTGTCGACAATCTTATGGATTTTTTTTTCATTGAAGCATATTTTGTCGATGATGGGTCTGTCAACACTTTATTTTTCTCGAAGAAGATTACCTCAGTGAAGAATCTGAAGGCTTTGACATGGTTTTTCAGATGATCTTTTGTTAGAAGGAGAGGAGGATTCCTTCTTTTTCAGAGGTTTCTCAGCCTCTAAGGACTTTTTGGGGTGTTTGGTCTAGATAATTTTCTTTTAGGGCTCTCTAGAGGAGACTTTTTCCTCATGTCCACTATCTTTCACTGTTATGCTGAAAAAGGGAAACAATGCTTGCAGTCTTTAGTCTTATTGTGGGGCCTTCAAAGGCGATAAATGCAATCCTTATGAGGATGCTCAGAAAATTATCAGAGTGTGCCTCAAGACCTGCATGGCTTAACCAGGCCCTTCTTAGAACCTTTGACCATCATTTATTCTGCCAGAAATAAGCAGACAAGATGTGATACCATAAGCTTGTTTGTAGTGCAGAACAGTTGGAGGTTACAAGTTGAAGTAAACTAAATGGAACACTGATGAACTGAGCAGAGCTCAGGGAGACTCCCCATCACACAATGTGTGGTAAGAAATCTGAGGTATGGTGGCCCTGGAAGGAAAGAGTGCTTAAGGAGCTGCTATATAGAAGTTGAACTATGGTTCATTTTAAAACGATGTGAATTGATTAACAATGTCACTTGTTTAAGCCTTGCTGACAATTCTCTACTATACACTACTTATTATAATTACTGTGGGATTCCCAACTTGTCGATGGGGAAGTTTCAAGCATGTGAATCTATGAAAGATCCAATACTGGAGAATCTGCAGTTAGAAGTATCCATCCGAGGAAACTTAAACTTGATGGATTACAAGTGTGGCTTTGCTGGTGAAGAGTAAACTTTAAGCAGGCATAATCCTCACCTCTGGTTTAGATATAAATGTAAAATTCCTTACCTATTGAGAAGTTTGGATTATCCCACGCAATGATTACTATTCTAGATTATTTAATCCAACACTGGATGCACTTCAATGATGAAGTATTAATTATTTGATGGAAATTATGGTATCACACACCCACAGTTCATAGTGATTTGAGACTACAATACTGGTAGAATAAAAGAATAGGGGAACAGTGTTTACCTTGCATTATCACAGGTGTGGAGTAGAAACATGAGGAAAGGAGGTAGATGTAGGACAAAATAGTTGTGCTCCAATAAAGAGGAGTTGACTACACAGGAGTTTATGGGCTGTGGAGTACGAGGATTGGTAGACTTTTTTTGTCACTTTCTCCCTACGTTAGTAGGTAATGTAGTTTATGGTTATTTGACACGTTTACTTTGTGAATGCTGCTGAGCATTAAAGTGAAGAAAGGTGACAAATGCCCTCCACAAACAGAATTGAAATGTCCTTCTCAATAGCTAGGACACTTTCCATTGGCAGGACAGGCAATCAGTTACAGGGCGATGGGCCTATGGATGAAGCGCCGCTGTATACTGTGATTTTCTCCCCATATGCCTGGCCTGAACACTTCTCACAACCTAAGGCTGCTGCAGCTTGAGAAAGATGGGTGCGTTTCACTCTCAACAGCCGGCCCGCTGACATACACATAGTGACAGTTGACCAGCACTGCCTGTGACGTTCTGTGTGGCTGCACTCTCACAATGGGAGTACAAGGGGTTATGGCTTTTTGGCAGCATCAGGCAGTGAGTCAGAAAAGGCAATACAGAAAAAAATGAAAAATAGGTAAATCAGCAAAAATAAAACTGAGGTTCAAACAGATATTCAGAGTAAGCAGACAAGAAGAAACAAACATGTATAAGGGGGCAAAGAGGGACAAATGAATAAAAAGGAATGAGAACCTTAAAAAACTGAGGAAAAATAAACAGGTGCAGTAATGTTTAAAATTAAAGATAACTACCACATTAGAACAATAGAACCACTGACAATTTTTGCTTCATCTGTGGGACAATGTTTTCAATCCCGATCAAAAAGCTGAGATTTAGGTGCATTTCAATCATTTTAATCCCATTTTAGAACACCATGGATAAATCCACTTGCTTCTTAGGTCTGAGTGTTTAGTGCCGTACATACATTCCAAACCCAATGAAAAAGCTAGAGGGTTAATGTACCTACTGAAGAGTTTTGTAAATAACAGGCTTCAGGTTCCAATGCTAGTGGACATCTGCCTTTCAACGGTGCACTTCAGGCGAAAGATCTATATCAGATGGGTTAGTCCCCTTAAATATGTAAGCTTGAAATAACTTAAACAATAGGTTCCAAGCACACCAATGTTAAACCGACCACCACCTCATACACCAACCAACCTAAACTAAGACCCTGCTCCATACACCACTCACACCGTAAAAGCAGGTGTTTGAAGTATGTTAAGATGTGACCTGGGTAAAAGGGTGGCAAGGGAAAAAGGTAAAACATTGCTGGAGATTTGAGAGATGAGATAGAGGCTAGAGAGTCATTGGCAAGTAACATGGATGAGAAGTCAGTAAAGAGTAGAGTCAGAAGTCAGGAAAGATGAAAAAGGCAAAAAAGTGAAGATTGTGAAATGTTCCTGGGTGATGTGTTTGCGGACGTGGGGGCAGCTGGAAACTAAGGGTACATCCATATGGCAAATGCTGTGGGGACCAGAAGGAGAGAAGCTAAGGGGCCATGGGAAAGTGAGACGCTAGTTAGAAGGGCAGGTGGCCTTAAGAAGAAGTTAAGGAAGAGTAGATAAAAAAGGGGGAGAAGAAAGGACAGGTTATCCAGTTGGACAGTCAGGGGCAAAGTAGGAAGCAGGAGACTCAGAATAAGCAATATAGGCCAGGATGAGGTGATAAGGTCAGATGGGACAGCAGAAAGATGCTGGATATTCTGAAAAAATGGGAAGGGCTTCTATGGAGGAGGCAGGGAAATAGGGAGATGTGAAGTCAGACAAAAAGGAAGTGGGAAACTTGCGATGGGGAGCTGGGGGAGAGGGGGGTGCCTGGGTAGATTAGGCAGGAGCTGATAGTTGTAAGTGAAGACTGTGACAACGAAATTAGCCAGCTGAGGCAGGGAGTTAGAAGGAGTGTCTGTAGATCATTGTTTAAAAGCCTGCTAAAGTTGTGGATGTTTCGATGATTGTGGGACAAGGCAGAAAGAAAATATGAAAAGTAAGGTGTGGGGAAGAGGGTTGGTGGGATGAAAGAGAGCACCAAGAATGTAAAGTGGTGGAGTGTGGATATCTGAACCTCAATCTCTTAGAGAAATGATTAAACAAATTTCCCTATTGGTCGTAAGGACCTTTGCTAGTCGACTTGAAGATTTGTAACGGAGCTAACTTTAGGAATACATTTCCATTCCTGTGAAGTCAATATGACTCCACAATGAAGACCAATAATCCATTATTTCAACCACAGAGGATTATTTTAAAAGATTAATCCAGCCAGCATGTATGCAAAGCAGGAACAGATTTAAAAGGTAGGGAAACAGCCATTACAAAGCAGTCATAACCACACGTGACTCTTACCATGAAGCCATTACCATGCATTCCTTTAGCACGCATGCTTTTACCACACATGATAAAGGAATATGAGTGGTAATGGCTCTGTGGTAAATAATGGCTTTGTGGTAAACAGGAGCCCAGTCTAAACTGTGTTGAAGATACATAGGGACCAGGCAGTAGCATCCATACAGGCAAATTACCATTGCAGAATCCAGTCAGAAGGTTCCAAGAAGAAGATAAGCAAGTTTAATGGTAATAAAACCAAGTCACATGTGCAGAAACCTCTCGGGTTACGATGATCAGTGAATGAAATGGTAGCAAACTGAGTCACATGACCAGCCATAACCCATAGCACACTGCAATGATGCTGAAAGTTCATGAAACAAATGTCGGGAGAGCACACCACAGCGCACACAAAATGATGGTGAGAGCGCTAACTTTACATAAATTTAAACGAAAGGCATGTCATTTAACAGCTGTGCTGCTTGACTGGGCGGGAATAGAGTTTGCCATGCACCAGGGCAGCAGTAATAAATCAGAGAATGCAGTGGAGGCTTTCAAACAATTCATGGTTAACGCTGCGCACGCATCGTTCAGTGGTTCGAGTGGCGTGCTGCATTTGCAGTATAAGGGCTTGAGTGGTAAACTACGCTGCTTCAAACTGTAGATGAAAGAGTGCCCAATTTATCTGCAAACAAACAGACATTGAATTAATCCGACGTAGAGGTAAACTACGCTACCTCAAATTGAAAAAAGAACGAGCACCCAATTTATCCACAAATAAACAGACACTGAATTTATCCGACGTAAACTAATATTGTCCGTTATCAGTGATGAGTGCGTGTTAGACCTGGCATCTTTTGGCATTTCCCCCTGTCTTTTTGTTTTCTGACCTCCTGGTTTAGACTCTGTTTTTGCTGGTTTAGTGTCTCTGCACACTTTCTCAATGCTGTCCATTGTTAAAGTGCAAGTGCTCCTAGTGTAAATTGTATTATGGATTTGTGTTTCCGTAATTGGCATATTAGATTTACTGGTAAGTCCCTAGTAAAGCGCACTGAGACTGCCAGGGCCTAAAAATCAAATGCTGCTAGTGGGCCTGCAGCACTGATTGTGCCACCCACATGAGCCGCCTTTCAAAGGGTTCTCAGACCTGCCACTGCAATGTCTGCACACAATTTTTACTGCCATGTCGACTTGGCAAGTGCGCCCACTTGCCAAGCCCTAACCTTCCTTTTATTGCATATGTCATCCCTAAGATAGGTCCAAAGTACCCCTAAGGGTAGGGTGCAGTGTATGTGAAAGGTAGGACATGTCCTGATAGTGAAATACAGCGTATTTTGTTTTTCACTGTTGAAAGGCTATCTGTCCCATAGGCTAGAATGGGACAGATGAGTTATCTGCCCATTGGGACAAGATAAGGAAATGGAGTTTTGTATGCCTGAACTGAGAATGTAGAAATTCATCTTTTAGTAAAGATGATTTTTATGTTCTGCATTTGAAAATACCACTTTTAGAAAGTAGGTATTTTCTTTCTTAGCCATCCTGTGTGCATGTGCTGGGTTGTGGATTGACTTTCTTGCTTTGGAGTGACAGGGCCTGGGGATGTGCATTCTCTTCAGACAGCCACTGGAGAAGTCAAGGTGTGTCCTACCTTTACTGGATAAGTCAGGGTTGGGCTGAATAGACCTGGGCTGCATTTAGAGTAGTGGAGGGAGATTAGATTTACTTGCACCTGAATGGGCCTGGTCTGCCTTTGACAATGCTGTCTCTACCTTCTGCTGGGAAGCTGGGCCAGAGAGGACCAAATTGGTTTGGACTAAGCACAAACACTCTCTGCCCAAGAGAACAAAGAGAAATGCAATATAAATATTGGGGCCCAGACCCCAGAATTTTAGAACTTGCTTGGATCAAGGAACCTGCCACGAAAAAGAGCTGGAAGAACTGCTAGGAGGAGTACTGCCCCTTTGCTATGTTGTTGCTTTGTTGGGTTGGCCTGCAGTTGCTGCTTCTGCCTTTGGCAGTGAAAGGACTAGACTGATCTTTCTCCCCTTGTTGTGGTGTATCTCCAAGGGCTTGAAATAGAGCTTCCCTCCTGTTCACGAAGTCTCAGGGACAGCAAAGACTTCACTTACCTCTGGGTACCGCCTCTGGAACGATGGGTTTCAGTGTCACAGAGGGGGAAAGCAGCTGGCACGGTCATGACACCGCTGCTGGCTTCTTGTCCTGAAGGCACAGCAGAAGGCACTGCCACACTTTGCACCGCAACCCTGGTCTCACCGACAACCAGTGCCTCCGACACTGAGCCGCTGCTTGCACCATGACCTGTGGGCACCGCAATCCACACCACCTTGCTTCACTCTGCTGCACTGGTCTCACCGATGACGATGCTGCAAGGGGACGTCCACACCTGTGAGTGCACTGTGGTTTGGGGGCACCACTTGTAAGTCACACAACATACCGCCTGATCCCACACCGCAGTTTGGGCTGACCAACACCAGCTCCCATCAACTAGCACTGTTGCTTGCACCATGACCTGTCAGCACTGCAACAAGCACCGCTTCACTCTGCACCGCAGCCCTGGTCTCACCGATGCCGCTAGACAACCGTCACCAAGCCGGTACCTGCACTGAGACTTGAAGGCACCACACGCCTCACTGCTACGCTTCACATCGCAGCTGCAAAGGTTGCCACAACCAGGTACTGTTTACGAGTCAGCAGAACTAAAGCTGGCCCTCACCGACGTGGTCAGCAGGACCTGTAGGATTCTGTTGGTTTCAGCACCGAGGTAGCCCCGGATGGAGATACAGACCTCAAGGAACTGCATTTTAAAGTTATTCTCGCAAACTGCCTATTTTTGATTACTGTATGTTGATCTTTTATCGTTTTGTTTATGTCTGCACAGATTATTATTGGTGATTTTTCTAAAACTAGTGTGGTGTCCTTTTGTAGAGTTTTCACTGTGTTACTGTTGGTTATGTGCAAATGCTTCACACACTGCCTCTGAGATAAGCCTGACTGCTCATGCCAAGCTGCCAAGGGTGTGAGCAGGGGATATTTCAGTAGTGTATCCCCCTTATCCTGACTAGAAGGAAGGGTCTCTATTTGGAAAAAGGTGCAAACCATTGCCAACTAGAGACCCCAATTTCAATCAGTGCGCATATGCCACGTTCGGCTTTACTATACAGGTTAAAAGTGTGGGTACATGCTACTGCCTGATGCCTTTACCATGCATCATCAACAGTTAAAAACGTATAAGCCTTTACCAACCATGCTTTTGCAACAGAATGTTCATGGTAAACGTATGCATGGGAAAGATACATGTGCTGTAAACACTTTCCATAGAAAATGCATGCATGGTACTGACCCATGTGTTATATTGCCGGCATGGAAAAAGCATTTGTGGTTATTGCATGCATGGTTCTGTCATGCAACCTAAAAGATATAGCAATCTGGAGACCAAAATATTCCGGTTAGTAGATTTGTAATAAAAAGGGATACAAGATATAAAATCCCACAATACAGAGGAAACTGACTGATGCAATCGGGTGTTCCATAAATAAACTTGCCCTTTCTAGCCTAGGCATATGCTGGGACAAATACTCTCTAAAGGGGATTTATAAAGGGGAAGCATTGAAGGTGTCAGCCTAAGTTCAAACTTCAGTAGAAGGTAAAGGGAAGTGTAAGAACATTCAGTATGAAGCTTTACCTGCAGGAAAACCCAGGGAAGAGAGATCTGCTCATTACCAAAGTCAGTATAAAGTCTGCCTAACTAACTATGAAACACCAATTAAAAGTACAACTAACAGTTGCTAGAACATCCTTATCTCGTTGCCACCACTGACAGCCAATCCCATAACTGCATTTGAGAGGAGTCAACATACTCCCTAAGTTTCCATCTCCACACATTTTGGTCCACATGTGTTGTCCTTGAATGTTGCATTCTCCTGGGGCACAGTGAACAGTAGGCTTTCTCTAATCACCATCGCTCCACATTTGTTGATAACTTCCTTCTCCCAGGCCTCACAATCAGCAGTCTAATACATAACAATAAGCTGTCTCTACCTAATGAGGAGCACATTATCGCACCTGCAGAGGATAGAAAACAGCATGCTTGGCGGAGTTAACGCAAACATTTCTAGCTAAGGCCTAATGTCAGGTTAAGTTACCTCAAGAATCAAAATGGATGCATGTTACAGTATTATAAATCAGTAAAAGCAAACAATCATCATTAACCACATCAGCGCGGCGCAGATTCCTGCGCTGTGCTGAACGTTCTAATGAGCCAACAGGCTCATGACGGAACGGTTCCGTCATGAGCACAGGCCAACTGACGCTCATGACGGAACCGTTCCGTCATGAGCATCGAAGGGGTTAAACATAAATATGGTTACATCAGGCTATTTATCAACCGTATACACTTATGTGCGAATTCTTAAAAATCACAAGGAATACATACTATTAATTCATTTAAATGTACTACACGTTAATGAAGTTAAACCACATGTTGAACATAAATCTATACTAATATCATAGAGAGCCCAAACCTTTGAGGCGGGTAATCTCAAGAACCACAGCACCAATCACAACACCGAATACAGCATTGGAAAGGGCAGTTGCAGCAGAAGGACATAGGCTATACAGATGCCCACCATATACATTTGAAAGGTAAAAGAACCTTACCAGCAAAGTAGTCCCTTGTGGGCGTGGGGGTGGGCGGGGCGCGGCATGACGACAAAAAAAAAGCGTTCCTTAAACGTGTGCGTTGTGCTGGGGGCGTGAACAAGGCCAATGGGCGCGGCAATTGCGCGGCAACAAGGGGTGTGGCCAATGGGTGCGACAACCGGCAACAATTGCGCGGCACATCCCCCAAAAAAAGCGTGCCTTGAGGGCGTGTGGAAAACAAACGTGTGCGTTGGGCGGGAGGCGTGGCCAAGGTCAATGGGTGCGGCAATTGTGCGGGAGCAAGGGGCGTGGCCAATGGGCACGCAATTTCCGGGGCTTAGATGGGGGCAGACGCGAGTGATCGTGCCTGTGGGGACAATAACTGCACAGTATCCTGCGCGCTGTCACACACTCAACTCTCTGCATAAACGAATTGACACCAGGCGCACATCAACCAGGGCTGGAGCCGGGCCCAGGCAGTGGATGACGCGATTAAGCGTCTGCTGGGACACTAACCTTGAAACTAACTGCACTTTTTAAAAACTCCAAGAATGTACCCCACCGCAGCGTCTCCAGCGCGCGCTGTCACCCACTCAACTCTCTGCATCAACGACTTTACACCACAAGCACACCATCAAACAAAACTGGAACCGGGCCTAAAGCGGGGGATGACGCGATTCAGCGTGCCTGCGGGGACACGAAATTTACAACTGAATGCACTTTCACACACACTTACCTACGGAAGTGGAGTACATACACACTAGAGACTTCTGCTAATACTTCTTACTCCGAGGTACACACAGTATCTGAACACACATGCCTAACTATTGTGACACTTCATGCTAAAAATGTATTCTACCGCGAGATTTTAAAATTAATTTCCCTTGCCTATTACACACATTCTATTTCATACCCAGACATAGTCGGGATGGGCTGCTAGTGTTGTATATAAGAGTTTAAATGTGTATACATGACGTACATAGGGTTGAGCCTATAATTATGCTGCTCCAAAAGCAAGGGCTGACTGAAGAGTCATTGAGAGGATTTGAGAGAATTTGTGTAGAACAGGGGCAGAAGAAAGGGGAAAGGATAGGGTTACGGGCTAGACCCAGAGGAGAAAGAGAATTATGGGAATTTGGAAAATGTGGAGTAGTTGGAATGGAGATGGTGATAAAGGGGAAAAGTGGAGGGGCATTTCGATCAGAAAAAGGGAAGACTCCTAAGATTATGGGAAAGGGGTGAACCTCGGGTAGACAGGAAAAGGGCTGATATAAAGTGTGATAGCCACGGAAATAGAGAGAGGCGTTGTAGTCAAAGGTAGAGAAGGGAGGAGGTTGAGCTGCAGCCATTGAAAGTGGGAATGCTGGCTGCAGTCGTGCACAAGTAATTTGTGGCAGGAGTGGGATTTACGGCAAGTTGAAGCTGAGGACTCATGTAAGGCGGTAGCTGTGTAGCATGGAAGAAGTTCAACAATGGAAGAACCAAAGAAAAGAGAACATATTGGGAATCAAAGGAAGACGTTGTGGCATGAGTCACAGAGAGAAGAAAGATAAACGGCCAACAACAGAGATAGAGAAAATGAGAACATATGGACACTGTGGGGAATTTAAAGACTTGATATAGATGACAGATGAAGACGAGGAGAAGATGGCACAGAAAAGGGAGAATGTGGGGACAGCTGGATGCTGATAGAGGGGAGAAGGAGATAGTCACTGTGATTGGGTTGATGGACACAATAGAGGTCAAGGCAAAAATCAGTATAGGAAATTGCCTCTTTTTGAATTATCTCCCACATTTTTGTGACTGATGCTGCCGCTGTTTTGACTCTGTGCACTGGGGCTCTGCGAACCAGGCCCCAATGTACGGGCTCAGACTCCTAAAACATGTTCAAATTGGCTACACTCCTTAGGTGTATAATTAACTAACCTATAAATGCTTAGTATATGGTAAAAAGGTTACACAGGGCCTGCAAGTCAAATGTCACTAGTGGAATGCAGCACATACTGTGCCGCCACAACTGTAACAATGCAAAACATGTCCACAGGTCTACCACCAAAAACCTGGCTGCGCAGGTTAAAACTGCAAATTCGACTTGTCAAAAAAACCTCTTTTGACAGGCGTTACACCTTCTTTTAAGTATTAATAAATCACCCCAAGTAGACTTTAATTGTCCATAATGAAGGGTGCATGGTATTTAAAAGCAGCACATGTAAGAATTTATTGTTAAACATGTCCATGTAATGACAATGCCCCAAATCTATTTTTAATATAGTAGAGTTTGCTGTTTCAAACTAAAGGAATGGGGTTTATTCTTGGAGTTTTTAAAAACATTTATTACAAATCCAAGTCAATGGTAAAGCCAGATTTGTAACAACTATTTTAAAAAGGAACTTTGAGAAAATCACCTTTAACTTACCTAAAGCCCCTAGAAGCCTATTTGCCTGCGCTTCCAACTGTCACCCAGGAGTATCTACTTAATTAGGTGGGAATTGGCTCTCAGACCCAAGACAACGGGGCTTTGGGTGTAAGGAGAGGTTGTCCTTCCCTTGACAGGATGGCCTGGGGGCTGTACCAAATGCCTTGCAATCTTCAAAGAATGCCTACTCTGTCACTGGTATATCACACCTGAGGCTCCCTCCCTTTTGTCTTCCTAGCCTGCCAGGCTCCAATCCCAGCAGGGGATGAGCTGCTGCTAGAACCAGTTTTGAGTGACCACAAATGAGGGGTTGCTTATTTCCCTGGCCACACTTCTAGGGTGGGCACTGGAGCATTGCACAAGGGTGTAAAGGTACTACCCTCTTAGTTTTAGACTGGGAGAGGTACTGTAGGATTATTTGCTGTAGGGATCACAAGAACTGCTGCAAGCATGGTTGGGTTATCTGTGGGAACGATTTCCTTATTGGTTAGCGCCAGCCATTGTATTGTACTCCAGCATTTATATACCGCTTACAATCTCTATGCGGGATGCTGAAACACTTGAACACGAGTAGCACACTACATAGTGAAGGGTGTGTTGTTGGATGAATGTTATCTTTGTTTGGATCCTAAGTGAGGATTGTTTCCATGTTGTTCTTGAATAGCACCAAGGTGCAGTTGTCATGTTATGGGGACGAAGCGTGTAGCAGTGTGTTGGATGATGAAGTATTAAAAGACGGATCAGCAGTTTTTTGTTTTTCGGTATGCTGATAGCTTTGAACAACGCTGCAGGTACCTTTATGTTATTTCCTATGATATAGTCTGCTTAGCTGATTACTGCACTGGATTATCCAATCTGAGTTGTTGTGTATAGTTGTTATCCTGAAATGGTATGGTTGGATGGCCATTTTCTACCACCCCATATGAGTTAATTTGTGGGGTGTTAAGAAGTGTTCAGATTGTACAGATAATTGGGATTTCTAGTGGTGGACTAAATTAAAGTATTCTAAATTGTCATATAAAGTTTGATGGCACTCTTCAGTTATTCCATGCCTGTTCATTTGATGATGGCTGCTTTTTTTGGTCATCCTGATAGACAACCGACATAGCAGATATGCTTTATGTAAATTTAGGCGGTATAAGTTACAATTTGTTACAATTTGTTACTGCCCACAGTGTATTTTGATATTAGTATTATTGTGTGGCATAACTGTTCTATAAGGAAGTACATAACTATAAGTCACGCAAACCGTAGGTCAGCCCTTCTTAGCCTACCTGCATATGGAAATCAGTTTGCTGGTTAAGTTGTTTGAAATTTGTGGGTTGTAACCTGAGGTTTGTGCTTGAGGGTGTAACTGTTTTCTGGGCTCTGTTGCCAGGACGTGGGTGTGCAGTTATCTAGGAAATAGCCTTTCATAAATTTGGCATCCCTGGGCAACTTCTACAGAACACTACTGGAACTGTAAAGACAAATGGACTGCACCTGCTATTCCTGTAATCCTTGGCTTGTGTCAGAGTATACCCCTCCTCCCTAACCCTAAAGTCTAGGACGTAGAATCTTTTTCAAGACTTATTGCCTTTAAAACTGACAGAAGAACGGGCGAAAACCGCCAAGTCAATCTGACTAAATTGCATTGCCGCTTGGAAAACATTCAGGTTGCTCCCAGCAAATCTGTTTCAGCAGGACGTCACTGATGGGAAAAGATATAGCCTCATGGAGCCCTGTCTGGCTACAGCATGCAGTATCACTCCACTGAAGGAATCTGAGCTGCAAAAAGCTGACTAAGTCTGAAGGTAGAAATCTTCAGAGGGCAAAGGGACCAAAAGTATCTGGTCAGTGAGGGGCCTTCCTTGGGCAAAAACTTTGAATTTCTCCCACTCTGAGCTTTCCTGCCACAAACCAATAGCTTCACCACATTTCATTTGATGGCTATCTCGTCTCATGGAACTCATCTTGGACACAGCCTTCTGCCCTGCCTGGCTGAAGATTTTTGACTTCAATGTCAGAGCCGAAGTCAGAAGGTAAAATCTCCAACAGAGATAAACCTGGTCTCTGTATTTGCACCGTAGTCCATAGCTAGCCACCACTGAGCTCAACCCTTTTTAAGATCTACTTGGCCCCGTTGGCCTTAGTTGCACAAAGTTGGGGTATGAATATTGTCTTGTATGCAGACGATACCCAACTAATGCTCTCTTTCCTTCAGCTCAATGACAATGTAATTGGGGACTTTCAAGACTTTTTATCCATCACTCGATGTATGCATAACAGCTGTTTACAACTTAACTCCGACAAAATGGAAAGTCTGATGTTTGGGTGATTCTCCACGCTCCACGCACTGTGCCTCTGGCCCTCTGACCCAGGGCCTGTCCCACCCTCTCCCCAGCTGCCAGGAACCTGGGGGCAATGAAGGACATTGCGCTTTCCTTTAAACCACAAGTCAAGACCTAGGCAGCTGCCTGCTTCGGTCTGTTAAAATCCTTGAAGGAACCTCTAAAATACCTGCCCCTTGACATTCACAAGGGGATTGTACATGTACTTATCACCTCCAGGTTAGACTACTCCAACGTACTCTACCTTGGTGCCCGCAAGAATCTGCTGTCTCGCCTACAGCGAGTACAAAATGCAGCAGTCTGGCTCATCTTGAATATTCCCAAGCATCAGACTAGGACTCAAGAACTGCACTGGCTACTGATCCACTCTAGGATACAATTTGAGACACCTAGGATCATGCATAGAGCACTCCATCGAAAGGCCCCCTCAACATCCAAGACAGGGGGGCGATAAACCTGGGGTACACACAATTTTGAGATGCACACAAATGGGATCATAGTGAAAGTGGATGCAGGGAGACAGAGGAACAAAGAAAGTGGAAAGGTTTGCCAACAGGCTGTACTGTAATCGGCAAATAATGAATACATAGAGACAGGAAGCAGACTGTCTAGCAGGAAAGAAATACAATCTACATTTTTAAAAGAGGTTCACGGAGCATGGCACAGGATGAACATGCATAAATTTGGGCAAAGCGAATATGCAAAGGAGGCAGACAAAATGGGGATGGAATAACACAGATGAACCAAAGAGATGTTGAGGTAAGAGGGAAACTGTAAGCTGGGGAGAAACAATTGTGATTTGAACCATGTGCTACTGCATGTCTTAACATTCGTCAGACTTATGTTTGACACAATGCTAAAAAAAAAGTGTTCGCTTGACACAATGCTAAACAAACATTTAATTTTGCATTACTGCTGCCTTCTATCACTGATAGTTAATGTTAGTTTTATTATTATGAACAGTGATTGCTTGAAAACCTTTATTTGATTATTAGAAATAATTATAAAAGTGTTACAGCCTAAGAAACAGCTAAGTTAATATGAATATAAAACATGGTGACATAGAAGAGAAATATAAAAACGCCCAAAAAGCTACAAAATTTAGAACAATAGATCTTAAAAATTCCATTTATAAAACCTAAACAATCACAGTAACCCTCAGGTTAAAGCAAAATATCATTAGGAGTTCATTATTTTGTTCCAATACTAGGCATTTTTAGAAAAGACTCAACAGCATATGACTCAGATAGCATTTGGAGGTTAAAAAACAAAAAGCTGGTCTATAATGATAGGAACCTCTAGATTTCAAAATAGGCAAAAGATACCTGGCACGGAGGAAATCATAACACCTACAAAATAAAAACAAATGCTCCAAGGTCAGGAGCGAACTGCCATCACAGGGAAAAATAATTATAGAGCTTGGGTCATATTGCCCCGGAGGAAAACAGAGACTGGATCGAAATATTCACAATCAAAATTTTGTGAGCAGAGATCTCTCTCAAGGGAAAGATAAAGCTCGGGGCTATTGTTGCTTTTCAAAGAAAGGTAAGCTCTTAAAGTCGGTTTTCAACCCAGAAAAATGTTCTCTCTAGCCTTAGTAACATGCTTTAGGAACAACTCTAATTTTCGCTTTGTCTCCTTTATTTCTCAACTGGGGAGTATGATCCAATTCTGGGCAACCCAAAGACACTGCAGTGATCCGGATATAGTCTAACCATGGAATTTTATGATCGTAAGCACAATCCAGGCTCACATCCCTATTAAAAGCAGTGTGTTCACAGCTCCAGGCAGTTATACACAGGAGCAATGGGGCGAGTTTAATAAAATCTTTAATGCAACCAAGATTTAGCTCATTGTGTATTAAACAAAACTGGAGCAGGCAGGACCCAAGCCTAACAATCTCCTGTAAAAACAATTCCTCTCAAACCTACTGTTGAGGGAAACCTAAAAAATGTACCACATGCATGGTTAAATCGCAGACAGCAATTTGTCAGACAGGGTAAGCAGTTGTTCTATTGGTCAAAAGTGATACCCTGATACGGGAACACACTCACCATTGCAGTAATCTTACGCATTCTGGGTATAGGCCGTATAATAAATAGTTATGGTATTTGTTTGACTCTATTTTAAAAACCATTTTTGTAAATTGCAGTTCCATGATTTAATGTATGCATTTTAAATTTGTTTTTTTTGTCAATTCTCCCAAGAGGTCAATATCCAACAAAAAATAAACTTCTCTACAGAAAAAGTTGTGAGATGTGGACACAGGAATGGGCCAAAGGTGAAAGAGTTAGAGCTCGAATTACGAGATGAAGATGGCAGCTCGACCTTAGCTCTTGCGAGGAAGAGGAGGCCGCCTGTCCGCTCTGACGGTTGAGCAGGCTCAAGAAGGCCACAACATGAGGGGATTGATGTGCTGGAGGGCGGAGGAGGGGCAAGTTCTTCCAAAATCTGGTTTGCTGCTGGTTTGAGCAAGTTTGCTGTTTTTCCTCCGTGTGAGGGGGCGGCCACGTCCATATTATTAAAGACTGATGGAGGCTGTCACGTATCAGGAAGCATATATCACAGTCTTCTGACCCAGGGAGGAGAGCAGCTGCTTCGATGACCTGAAGATGGTATCTTCAGTTAATATACCTCCGCCGCAGCAACAGAGTCTATTGAAGGCCACGCCGGGGTTACTGCAGATTTGCGGCATTAGAGACCGTTGCTGCCGCTGCCGGAAACGGGCTTGCCATGAACACAGACGATTGAACGCACAAGTACTTTTACTGAATACACTGTAGGCTTAATAATGCCATAGGAGTTACTTCTCCGCCCTTTGGAGGCAATGCATGTTTTCATTGGACAAAGGATATAAGGGCACACACTACCATCTTAAGGCCTTCATTTCTGGAGACAACGTTTACCAAGAGGGACGCTTTACAAGCATATCTACCGCTGGATACTTTACACTGACATGCAAATCTTCGTTAATTTATCTTTGCCTTGAAGAAGCCCTTGTGAAGGGTGAAACGCATTGGCTGTTTCTATGTGTTTACAAAGGATTTTTGGAAAATAAAGACTTGCAACAGAAACCTACAACGCCTGCTAATGAACCTTCCTTTATGTGTACGGTACTTTTGCTGATCTTGTGTATTGCCTCTCATCAGCTTTGTCTTCGGCATTAGAGGCCGTTAAAGGCAATCGGATGGCAGGGGCACTTACCGCCATCATGTCGCCTAGGGTTGGGACGGCAGTTTGTTTTATTGTAATTTATTCATCAACATTCCTCTTGTATATTTGGTAATATATCATATCTGTGTACACACAAGTCAAACAATAACTGCAATAGCAGTAACTGTCTTCTGAAAAAGATAACCAAGAGCAGCAATGAGTCTCTTAGTATGAATTATCACTCTGCAGTCAGCTTTAAATAGCTTTCAGAAATGTAAACATGATTTCAATCAAACACTAGCTTGCACGGTTCTAAAAAAAAGACACCTATTTTGTCATCTAGCAAACATTTTGATAAATGAGATTCGTACAGGCAACTGGATTATCTTTGGGACTATATCATAGAAAAATATAAGGGATAAAACACTCCTTAGACTGAAAGCAATATCTAGGGTTACAGTCAAGACATAGATTCAGGTGGGGGGTTGTGAAACCTGATCCCCCATATTGGAGACAACCCATCTGCAGTTGTTTTTAGACATCCATTAGTAGCAGGAATGCTTTAGAGAGTGAATTATGTGGTACAGGAAAATTGTGGGTGCAGCTTTAGTCAACTAAAAAGGAGCATCTTTCCTGTTTTGGATACCATCTTCTAGTCTGACCTCTGTGGGTCAAGGATGTTGCCACCCCCTTTCAGGGGTCCTGGGCACTAAGGCTCCGTCTCCACTCCTGAAGGCCTCTGGTTTATTTTGCAGTCTCTCCCTCTGTATCTTAACTGATCTCCCACTTGCCACCTCTCGTAAAAATCTAAATCTACGTGCCAACTAATTCCCAGAAGAATAAGTTACTTACCTTCGGTAACGCCTTATCTGGTAGAGACAGGATCTAGCTGCAGATTCCTCATCTTAGAATTATCCCCAGGCAACAGACTGGATCCATAACTTTTTGTACAGCAGCACCTCTGCGCGACGGTAGAGGGCACCAAGCGACTCCGTAGCTACGTAGCCCTGAGGATGTAACGTTGACGGAGTCCATTTAAGTCCTCGCCTGACGTGCTGAAATCAGTTTCTTCTGAGTATTGTTTGTGACAACAACGGGGAGGCACTATAGAAACTACCTATGGAAACAGTGCACCAAAAAAGAGACATCTTTGTGTCAAACAATTACAATGTCCTCAAGAAGGGCATCAGAATTCCAGGACAGGGATCTTGCAGATAACAGGACTTACAGTTCGCAGAGTGGGGCGGATGGGTGAGTTGTTAAGGAATCTGCAGCTAGAACATGTCTCTACCAAATAAGGCATTACTAAAGGTAAGTAACATTCATTCGATAGAGACATCTAGCTGCAGATTCCTTATCTTAGAATTATTCCCAAAGCAGCATAATTTATGGAGGAAGGTCTGCAAACTGAACTGAGAAAAAGATCCCTGAATCGGACTAACCGGTCCACAATGATATAAAGCAACCAGGCTGTCTAAAGAACTATAGGTAAAACCAAGAAGACGCTCCAAACAGAAGGACTGTGGGAAATCCGCATGAGAAACAGGTGGACAACATTAACACAGCAGAGGGATAAGGAAGTGTTGGAAAAAACACTTCATAGAAACAATAATACAATGTAGCCCTGCTAATGATAATAAGCCATGACTGGACAAGGCTAAGGGAGCAAGGACATCGGCCCATACAACTGAATTAGAGCTCTCAGCTCCTTGTCGTATGAACTAGAACATGATATAACCCCACCTTGTGACACACAGGAAGGGGAATCTTAGAGCACATCCACAATAGAGAGAAAAAGAGACATCCCTAAAATACTGAACAATAGCATTGCAAGAAGAACAACTGTTTGCTAGAGACCCCTCTCAGAAGGAGAAAACCCTCCTAGAGAAAAGACAACCCTCCGAGACTATGACACATACAAGCCCAGAAGAGAATGGTAAAAATGAAAGTCCTAAGCAATGACCAATTCAAGGTCAAACTAGAGTCTCAAAAGAAGTGCAGTGACAAAAGCAGATGGACACCCCCTTTGGAAGTAGTTCAGCAATATAGACTTGAACTCATTTATACACCTATAGATATATAGATTATATCTATATATCTATATCTATATATATCTATATATATATCTATATATCTATATATATATATATATATAGATATATATATATAGATATATATATATAGATATAGATATAAATAAATAAACACCTACACATGTCTATTAGAAAACACCAAAAGTATTATCATCCCCACTGGGGAAGCAATCTCCGGCTCCCTTCAGCAAACGGGAGACTGACCAGTGTAGGAACAAGGAACAACCATAGAAAATAGGTATCCATTACATATAAATGTAAACATACATTGGTAATAGACCAAAGATGCGACAGCAACAGAGTGAAAATTATAGATATACAGATTATCACCAAGCTGGAAAATCAGCAACATAATACCGTATAAGAGGAGAGAGGTAGTAGAGAAGCACCACCCATCACAGAAAAAAATGTTGCCCGCCCATGAACCAACACTACTGCCTGCTGAGGCTACCATGAGGTAGCTAGCAAGATCAAAAGAAAACAGCGGGAGAAAACCTCTGTTATGAAGGGAATAAAGACAACCACTGGAGTCCATCCCAAGATAAAGTCGAAATAAAGGCCAACACACATACGGCTGGACAGATAACTATTTCCACCCAACAGACGGAAAGGCCTGACTGAAGCTTGTCATAAAAGATGGAGTATCACTGCCTTGAAGGGATCAAACTCCTCAAATTGAAAATGCCAACACAATGGATTGTAGTGCATACAAGGAAGACAAGAATTGAGGTCAGTAAGAAATGTCTCACTGGAGACACAATGTATTCACAACTAAAAAAAGGGAAAACAGACCCCCATCATCCAAAGGAAGAGAGGGAGAAAAGCGGAATTCACAAATAAATCGGAAATGGTATAATGGACCTTTGAGGGATAGAATCCTCATCACATCCTATGAGGAGGGAAAGAACATTAAAAAAAAGTAAAGTAAAGGAGACCCCAGCCTCCTTAGAAGCCAGTCCTCTAACAGATAGAACTTCAACATCCAAGGGACACACTTTATAAAAGGAAACCCTTAGATGAACACCGACAAAAATGGGGAGTGAGATAGTAACATTTGAAGAACAACTAAACTAAGAAAATGTTGTGGCTGTAATCAGAATTGACAAATAAACAATGCCTATATGAAGCAGGGGAAATATAACATTCCTGAAATAAAGAAATAACATCCTCCCAGGGATGAAGCAGAGAAAAGGTAGCAAGGGCAGTGACACAGGACCAAGCTCACCTCACAGCAGTGGTGGGATTTGAAACATTGCATTAGATGGGCCTTTCCACCCAATGCACACGGAGTCATAGCATAAGAAAGAACTTGAGAGAGCAGCGGCAGGAAACCTTCCTGTCAAAGCATAGTAAAAGATAAACAGCCAGAATTGCGAATGCACTAGAAAATGTCTTCGGGCCAAGCAAACATTCTACCCAGGCCAAAGACCTTGCCCCCATTTCCATTACTGCCTAAATGGAAAGAAAGATAGCAATAAGGGAAAAAATGCCCCATGGCTATAAAAGATAATCACGATGACTGCGGGGGAAGGAGGGGTTAACATCACACTGGTGTGCTGCAAAAGTCACAAACACTTCATGCTCAAACACCAGTAAACCGAAGTCCCTAAAAGGGATATAAAGCAAAGAAGTAGATCTTAGAATGCCTACAAGGTATGCGAAGGACGGTCCTTTCAGAACAGGGAGTAAGGCAACAGTGCATCTGTACTTTGCAAACAAAGTGCCCACAATAGAATAAGTACCGGGTACAAACACTTGCAAGAAACCCGTAAGAACAGGTGTACATCACATTACAAAATAACATACGTCCCAGATAACTGGAAATTTAACCTGTCACTGACAGAATAAAAAGAATAAAGGCACCTGCATCAAGCAGGAATACCTTACCGAGAATCACACTGAAAAGGGAAGTTTGAAAAGAAAAGACAAAAGGGCACCAGCCTGTAAATGGCTCGCTTATAAATAAAAAAGGGAGCTATACCCCAAAGAAACCTACCACAAGAGTACTGTAGAATCAGAAAGAGTTAAGAATCTGTTCCACCTCAACTACCTCTAAACGTTTGCAAAGCAGAGTCCTGAATGCGGGTCTAATAGATCGGTGCCATCAAAAGGCACTTCTTCCAAGATGGCCGACAGGTGAGGAGGTCCAGACGGGACCTCCCGGCGAGGGATGGCCTTTTTGTCCTCTATCTCCCGATTTCTACCTCTTACCCGGACCCCTTTACTCACCTGGGGTCATGTTTCAACTGCGGTCCTCGTCTCTCCAATCTCCTTTATGGCTTGAGATCATGGGACGAAGGCGTGATGGATGTCCCGATCGCTCAGACCGAGCTATCTTGGCCCATTTCCGGTGCAGCTGCTAGATCGGTTATAGGGGAGATTGGCTCTGATTTTGTCACCTCAGACGTCACCTACCCAGTCGGACTTCGAGCCCAGCTCTCCTAGTCTTCGCCGTGGTGTTGCTTTCTTCCCTGGCCTCCCTGTTGAGATACCATGGAAAAGTGGATCTTCTTTCTTCCTGGGTGGCTGCTGGGGATATGGGGGAGGATATCTCTCCTCCGACCATCGCCTGAATCTCCGGCCCTTAGACACGGCTTCCTGGTGTCCCGCTGCACAGGAACGAGAATCGATGTGAACGCAGCAAAGATTACTGGCCGACGCTGCTGTGCTGTACCATTGAGCCCGCTTTCCATTTTTTTCCTGAGTTGCTCGCATCCTGGCTCAGCAACTGCTTTCTTCTTCCGGGATGGCTGCCCTGACGCCCTTGCTGACTTCCCCTGACCTGGAGGACCCCTGAGAGTTATCTGTGACCCTTTATCTTTCCTCCCTCCCAAACTGACTGCTGCCTTCCCCATTCAGCTCCAGTTTTGGGGTGTTTTTTTTAAAATGCTGACCTTTTATTCAAATTTTTGTCTACCCCCAATCCCGCCATCTTGTTTACGCAGTTTATGGGGTCTTTGTCCTGGTTCCTCCATTTTGCGGATCCAAAAGTCCCCCTGATTGTTTCTTGCCACTGGTCAGTGCCTTACCGCTGATTGAACATTCACCCTTTGTTGACCCCCTCTGAGCCTCCGGTCTTGTTCGACTTATTTACTCTAACTTTGTTGGTATCCACGGATGTTCTCTTCGCCATGACCGGTCTTCCTTGACCTAATACGTATTCCTACCCCCAGGCTTTTCCCCTTCTACCATCTGTGCTTCTCAGGACTTGTCATCTTTGTTATTTTTGGCGCTACCAACTGATGTTATTTATTTAACACTGTCTTTATGTTATGTAATGCTCTAGTAACTACTGTAACTATGTAATACTGTTCTTTTGTACCCATTATCCTCATATAAAGCGCTCCGATATCTCCGGGTCTAGCCAGCGCTATATAAAACTTTTCAAATAAATAAAAATAAATTAATCAAGGTGGCCTAAACAGCCTCTGAAAGCCCTGAGGTGCTACTGAAGAGGCCATAGCCGGATCTACAGAATCCATAGTGTCCATACCAAGGCAAATAATCAGCTTAGCTGCTTATTGCCCACCCTGTACCAGCAGGACAAGTATGTTTCTGGTCTCTTCAGGAAAGTAAGGAAGCAGGCGAGTCTAAGAGTTCCATAATGCATGAGAGAAGTGTCCAAGGACACAAGAAGTAGTGAGGGATCGTAGTGCCGAACTGGTGGATGTGAAAATATGCCTGCCACAGGTATCCAATTTCCTGGCCTCTCTTTCTGGTGGGACAGCAGAGAACGTATTCATATTTTGGGATGCCAAGGCAACCTGAACCACAAAACTATGATGAGTTGGATGCCTAAGGAGACATTTTGGATCTCCAAGGGCTGTCCAATGAATGTGAGAAACAGAACGATCCCCAGGGAACCCTGTTTCGGGCTTAGTCCAAGACCCCAACAGATTATTAAAAAGGGCTTCACTAGAAGGAAGCACCGGCTCTACCCCTTATTGGCCTGGATACAGAACGCCAATTAACGGATCCAAAGTCTTTTCCACAGAGGGAAAAGTCAACTCCAAAACGAACGAAACTTGCTTGAGCGAATCTGCTAGGAAGGACTTGCTTCTGTAGCCAAACCAGGAGGTGATAGGCAGTCCGAGGCTGGGGAAGATTCCAAGCCACTAGCTTCTCCTAAGTCAATCAACCAGCTAGACTCTATAGGAAATTGAGAAATGGGATGGAAAAACTCCAAACCCTCTCCTTTACCTCAATCCCATGGCCCTCACTATGTAAGCCAGGAGGGGGGACTTCAGAAAAGGATGGCTCCATCGATGCTGCATTTGGCGCCGCATCCAACAACCACCGGAGTCTAGGAGGTGACGTCTCTGCATCGGAGTGGAAAAGAGATGGAGCGTAGAGCAGCACCTATACGCCATCATCGAAGTCAGCAGGCCAGACCTTGACACCATTGTCGGAGTCGGTGGACCAGTCCCTGAAGTCAAAGGTGGTAACAACAAATTACTGAGGACCGACATCGAAATGGATTTAGAACCCTGCAACCGTACTGACGCTGAGGGCGAACCCACAGGCGTGTACACAGTCACAACTTTGTGTACCTCCTTGGGGCCAGAGGGCACTCCAGGGGAAGGTGAGGACCCTAAGTAGTTATGGAAAGAATTGTAATATTCTCTCATCTCGGTCAGAGTCACTCCGTCTCCAGGATAGCTGGAAGGTGTGGTGTAGACTCATGCACAAAGTCTTCAGTCTAAGACCGGTGGCAGGCCTCATGTGGTGAAGTCGGTTGACACCGCAACTTAAACCGCCTGCATAGAGACTTACCTTTAAACGTTGAAGGAGATTGACACCCATCAGAATAGCTCCTTGATCAGACTCTTGGTCGGTCCTTGGAGCACGAAGGGGACCTAGGCCAATGGGACGTCTTGGAAGACGGCAACAACTGCGCCATTAGAAGTTTCATCCGAAGTTCCTTCAGCTCCTTCGGTCAAAGTCGTTGACATGAGTCGCACTCTTCAGAGTCATGGTGCTCACCTAGGCACCACATGCAAATAGAGTGGGGGTCCTTGGTCAACATTTGTCATCCACCGGTCCCACATGGTTTGAACCCCGAGAGCATATAAAGGCACACTGTTCCGTTTGACGAAAACCATAGAGGTAGGCCTAAAGCGGCCTGAGGAACCGCTGATTAACCATGGGTGGAGAACTCTGCTCCGCCTGCGGAGTGTGCGGATATTTGCCTACTCAGCGTTACGTAGAGAACGCGGAGTAGGCAATTCTCTGGACACTCCGCAGCAGACCGGAGTAGCCAGCCCCCTCCTCCCACCCCCCCCATTAACAATTGATAAACAACAAAATAAAATTGACTTTAAAGTAAATGTAAACCACTTACCTTGCCTGAGGCGGCATCCCAGGGCTTCCCTCCTCCTCTCCATGGTTATTTCTGGGAAATCTTTCAATGCGTGCGTGCCCGTGCATGCTCATTTCTTTCTTTTTTTATTTGTCTTTTTATTGAAACAAGGCATTAGAAAAAGTGCAACAATACAGAGGCGAAAACACTTCCACAGAACAATACTTCACATCGAGAGTATTGAAGAGAGGGGGGGGGAGCAAGGAAAAGCAAAATACTGTTACATACATGGGTTACGGGGATTCAGAAATATGAAAGACAGGGTCCATTGGTGGTACACAAATATCTCCTCTATAACTATTCCACAACCCCCAAATCTTTGCCCATTTACGAGGACGCCCTCGTGACAGGTATAGCGTCTTCTGCCGGAACATACACCAATCCATGCTTTCCTTCCACCCATCAAGCGTGGGCGGCTTGTCGGATCCCCACTGTTGAGCAATATTTCGTTTAGCTATCATTGCCCCCAAAGTAGCCCATCTGGTTTGTGCCGTGTTCAGATCCGTGGGCTCCCAGATATTAAGGAGACATCTCCTCGCCTCCGGCAACACTGCCACCCCCAATACCTCCTGCAGGACAGCATGTATCTTACTCCAATAGTCCACCATATAAAGACATTCCTAAAGGATATAAAGGAACGTGCCCAATTGACCACATCCCCACCTACACAAACCGTCCTCAGACAACCCCATCCGAATCAAACGTGGACCTGTAGCATATACTCTATGCAATATTTTTAATTGGACCAGTCTCAATCTTGCTGGAATCGCAACTTCCTTCGGGGAGGACACAGCCGGCTGCCAGTCTTCGTCGTCTAATTCAATACCATCCCGCACCCATTTGTCCCTCAGCTCTACGAGGAGGTCTGCTCTATGGTTAATCAACTTTTTATAAATCAGGGAAATAGTTTTCTCCGGCAGGTGCCCATCTAATATCCTGTCCTCCAGCGGCGAGGCTTCGGGTATTTCTTCCTCCGCCGGGAGCGCCATCTTTAAAGCATGACTGACTTGTGCATAGCGGAAGTACTCCGTCCTATTCAACTCGAACTCAGCTTGCAATTCAGTGAATCCCTATCAAGTTCCACTTATCGAAACCCTTAGTATTCCAAAGCTTGTCCGAGCTAAATAGTGGGGTGGCAAGCGTAAGGCGATCCCTCCACCCCAAAGAGCTAGTGGCGTCGTGCCATATCCGCACCGCAATCTTAGTTGGTCCTGTCAAACTCCTTCCTGTTGACTTGGCATACAAGGCTCTATTATAATTGCCACCTGGGAGTAGTAGCCTGTCCATCGCATATCCCGGATCCGTGTCAAGCCCGTAAGTCCACAGGTTTATGGCTCCCAACTCTGAAGCCCAGTAATATCTCTTGATGTCAGGGAGGGCTATGCCACCATCATACCACGGAAGCGTCAATTTAGCCAACGCAATACGGGGTCTACCCTCCCATAACAGACTACGCTGCACTGCTTCTACCTCTCGGAAGTAACCGGCAGGAACCACATCTAATGTATTGTGGAGGGCGTAGAGAAAACAAGGCAAGGACATCATCTTAAACAGGGCCGCACGCCCCAGCATGGAGAGAGGGAGCTTCCTCCAGTTGGCTGCATCACTCCTTAATCTAACCAAAGGGGGAAGGAGGTTTTTCTCATAATGGACTTTGGGGTCCATTGAGATAAAAATTCCTAAGTATTTGAACACATCAGTGGAAATTTGAATCGGACAGTTACGCGGAGGAGTCGGGGTATCTCCACTCAAAACAAACAAATAGGATTTCTCCCAATTTATAGTGAGCCCCTAATTTCTACCATAGGAGGCCAGGGCATCACAAACTACTATCAGGGACTTTCGGGGTGAGGTCAAGTAAAGCAGAATGTCATCTGCGTATAGAGAAATCCGGTCCTCCATCTGTGGGGACCATTGAATACCTCGGATTGAGGGTTCCCAACGGATCCAGGCCGCCAAAGGCTCGAGTACCAGTGAGAACAGAAGGGGAGAGAGCGGACATCCCTGTCTAGTGCCCTGCCCGAGACAAAATGGCGTAGAGGCATGGTTATTCACCACCACCTGAGCAAGACGTTCAGTATACAGCAGACGTATCCAATCAATGAATTTGGGGCCAAATCCAAACTTAGCCAAAACTGCCCACAAATACTTCCATTCCAGCGTGTCAAAGGCCATCGTCGCATCAAGTGACGCTATTATGGCCGACTCCGTCGGGGTATGAGCTCTGGCCAAAAATCTACGTAGATTTAAAGCTGTATTGCTGTGGGGGATAACGCCCGATTGATCAGGGTGAATCAGCTCACTAATCACCTTAATAAGCCTATTGGACAACAACTTGGCAACTATCTTTGGCTCCGCATTCAGTAACGATATAGGCCTGTAAGAGGCGCAATTGGATTTCGGCTTTCCTTCCTTATGAATAACCACAACCAAGGCCAATCTCTGACCATATGGTAGTATTCCGCGCTCTCGAGCCTCCACAAACATCCCTCTAAGATAGGGAGCAATCTTATCGGGTCTGAGCTCATACAGCTCGATCGGGAGTCCGTTGGGGCCCAATGCCTTACCAGAGTTTAAGCCACGCACTGCTAGAGCAACTTCATCCGTGGTGAGCACACTGTCCATAAAGTCGCGATTTTCCTTAGTTAGGCACGGGAGTTGAATATCTCGCAACAATAAGTGAGAATCCTCCTCCGGCCGCTCCGATACCGAGGTGTATACCCCCTGAAAATATTCCGCAAACCCATCAACTATCTTCTGGGGGTCCGTTATTCGCTCTTCCTCCGCTGTTACAAGTTCCGGGACAACACGATCTGCCCTATCCTTCTTATCCAACCATGCGATGTGCTTACCTGCCTTATCACCTACATCGTATAACCGACCTTGCTGCTCCCTGCTCAGGGCTCTGGCGCTATCAGTGACCAACGTTCTATACTCTAGCTGCTTAAGATTCAAAACATGTAATTTGGCTCGGGTCACTTCCTGCTCCAAATCCTCCTCCACGCGAGCTATCTCGGATTCCACTTGCACAATTTCAGCATTCTTGTCTTTCTTAGCCCCTGCGATCAGCGATAGAGCTTTGCCCCTCATCACTGTCTTAAAGGCCTCCCAAAGCGAAATCGATGACAACACCGATCGCTCATTCTCTTGAGAGTAATGTTCCAACGTCTCCAACAGGTCGCTACGTATTTTAGGGTGACGCATATACCAGGGGTTAATTGGGGCCACTCTGCTCCGGGATCCAGAAGTAATCTCAAATCGGAACAAAAGCGGCGAATGATCTGATACACCCCTAGCCAGGTGAGTTGCCTCTGTGATATACACTGCCTGGGCCGCCGGAACTAGACAATATTCAATACGGGAAAGACTACCGTGTGCACCAGAGTGGAAAGTGTACTGTCGTTGGTCCGGATGAAGCAATCTCCAACCGTCAACCAAGCCCAACACCTCCATAAAGTCAGGAAGCCATCTGTGCGCCCGCCCCATGTCCCTAGATGGATGTCTATCCAAGGTTCCGGAGACCACTGCATTAAAGTCACCTCCCAAGATCAACAAACCCTTCGGGAGATCCAGTAGGACCTTCCCCAATTCAGCGAAAGTTGTTGCCTGGATACCTGGGGGGACATAGATCGACAATAAGGAAAGAGTATACCCTTCCCATCTACCCGATACCGCAACGTATCTGCACCTATCATCCTCAATAATGGAATCTATCACCATCTGGAGCGTCTTTTTGAGCAGGATCCCAACTCCCCGGGACCCGGAAGTGAAACCCGCATGTGCAATCAGTCGGCATCCCATCCTATGCATAGCTTTACATGAGTTCCCTACCAAGTGCGTCTCCTGAAGCAAAACTACATCAGGGGCGTGACGTTTGAGACACTGTAGAACCACACTGCGTTTAATTTTATCCCCCAACCCATTTACATTCCAACTCAACATCCTTAACCCCCTACCCCCATCATGAAACATGAAAAGGGTCAGTCTCCCCTCCGACTCCTGCACCATAAACATGCTACTATGCAAAACAAAGCCTTGAAATGCAATGCCTAGAAAAAACAAAATCATCAGAACTGCACAACAGAAAATACCAACCCCAAACAACCTCCCCTCATCACCCCCCACCCTGCACCCCTGCTCACGGTGTTCATCCGCCCCCAACTCGCAGTATGCCTGTCGCCCCATATTCTAACTACTGAACTATCAGAAAGTAACCCTGAGGAGGAGTACGACTCCGGAATTCCCGCCTAACCCCAAGAACATCATCGTACCCTTTAAAACCACGTCCGCCACTGACTGTCCTGCGAGTTTTTATGTGATCGGATTCCACCCCCCCAACCCAGTTCGAGACCACCTGTAAACATGTTAGTTCTTGTTCTCGTTCTTGCGCGCCTTCATCTTCATCCCCGTTCCGTCGCGACTGTTCATCCGGAAAGGAAAGAGTCTCCAACCAGTCCGAGGCAATTTCGGGACTGTCAAAGAAAAAGGTCCTGCCCGCGTGCTCCACTCTCAACTTGGCAGGATACATCATGGCGTATTTCAGTCCTTTATCTCGAAGTTTCTTTTTGACACCCATGAAGGATTGCTGCTGCTTTTGTACCGCCTGTGTAAAGTCGGGGAAGAATCCGAGGGTAGAATTTTCATACTGAAGAGGGCTCCCCCATTCCTGGAGGCCTGCAGGATAGCGTCACTGTCTCTGAAGTTAAGCACCTGTGCAATCATTGGCCAGGGCTGCGCTCCAGGCCTAGGTCTCCCTCCTGGTATCCTGTGTGCTATCTCCACTGTAAAGAAATTCCCCAGTCCTTTGGGTTTTAAGTGATTGAGTATAAGGTCTTCAATGAAGAGATCCGCGGCCTGGCCTTCGGCCTTTTCCGGCACACCAATAATGCGCACGTTGTTTCTACGAGCTCTCCCTTCATATTCATCCAGTTTACGACTTGCAAGTACACTGGTGGCCCGAAGATCGTGTACTTCCTGCTGCAACAGAGCCACATCGTCCGTTAGACTGGAGGTTTTGATGTCCAGCGATTTAACCTTTCCACTGGTTTTGGTGAGAACCGCACGGATTAAATTGACCTCTATCGTGACCGTGTCCAGCTAGGACTCCATCTTCCGACCGAGGGAGGTTTTAACCCCGTCGATAGCAGCCATCACATCCCGCAGCGTTAGCTCCGTCGTAGGGGCCGCCGCCCCCATATTCTCGTCATACATTTTCCCAGACCCGGTCGGTGAACCCTTAGGAAGTGTATCCCGATCCAACTTGTTAGCTTGGATATACCTTGCTCCCCTGGGTGCCTTAGATTGTTGCTTCTCTACTTCGGGTTTGGTCGTCATCTTGAAGGCAAGTAAAGAACGGCTCCGGTCTTAATAGCGATCTCACAACAGAGGCAACAGGTCGGGGGGAATACTGTGTGTGCGAGCCCAAAGCCGCATGTGTTAATCCGAAACAGTTCACCGCCAGTCACATACACATGCGTCCCAGGGGGAAGGCAGTCATCTAATTCGGATTGAGCGTCCCAACACCACACCAGATGTTCGCAACCAGCCGGACTGCTAGTCCACAGGGGGTCTGCTCGGCACGAAAGTCCACTGGTCAAAGTCCCTAATCCACAAACCGGGAGAGTCCCCTGGCCTCCTCTCCAAACACAGTCACATCAAGCCTCCTGCTCCTGCGTCATCTTCACCACTACTGAGACAGAACGGATGGCTGGGGGCATCTACGGACTCCACTGGCATTCCGCAATCCAATCAGGAGCCCACCGCTCACCACTCCTCTGCCTTGCCCAAACAAAGGCATGCAAATAAGCCGCTGCGCAACTCAATCGAAACTGGGGCCTGTGATGCAGCAATACCGGCAACAGTGCCACCGCTGCACAAGCATGTCCTCTCTGTAGGCCCACCGCACAGGGGGGGGGGGGGGCAGTGGTGGGGGCGGGCCGCCTTGCAGCTTTGGGACGATTATCAGGACGTCCCTGGGACCGAGCCGGCAACCTCCAAATTTGGGCCCGTTGTAGTTGCACTCCGGCCGGGGTCTGACCACAACTCGAGACCCCGGCTTCCCCAGAGGTAGGCCGCAAACTTCCGATCCTCCTCACATGTGATCGCAGCGGCCAACAAAGACGCAGAACACAGCGTTCTGCACCGCTACTCGTCCGCGACCATAATTCGCGGTCCGATATCAGAATATTTTACAGGATCTGCCCGGGGGCGGCGGGGCACTTGGGAGCTGCTAGCTCACGTGGTCATTTTGGAAAGCGGCTAGGCTCCTCCTCGCATGCTCATTTCTTGCGACTTATGCGCATGCGCACATACGCAGTTTTCCCAAAAACAACCATGGAGAGGAGGAGGGAAGCCCGGGGACGCTGCAGACAAGGTACGTGGTTTAAATTTACTTTAAAGTAATTTTATTTCATTGTTTATCAATCGTTAATGGGGGTGGGAGGTGGGTGGCTTAGCAGAGCTTCGCGGAGTGCCACGGAGTTTGTTCCCGACTCCGTGGCACTCCGCGTAGCTCCGCTACGCACACTATGCCTGGGGTTACCGCTGATCGGATCCGCATTGTAAGAGCGGAAAAGAAGAAACTTAGATCAGATTGCCATGATGAGGTCTTATTTGGACTGCCTCGACATCACACCTGGAGGACAATGTCGCTACAGAGTTGCTCGAAGACCTCTACTGATACGCAGAGGTACTGCTGTACAAATATTTCCAGATCCAGTCTGGCGCCTGGAGAGAATTCTAAGATAAGGAATCTGCAGCTAGATGTCTTGGCTAATGCCACTGAGGCCAAGGAACCATCCTCCAATTCCTACACAACCCCTTCTTTTCCAGAGTCCTCCCTCACCACTCTCCTAAATGAATTGGCTGAGATTAAAGGTTCCATTGCACAAATGTCCTCTGCAGTTTCAGCAAAAATTCAGAAGTACAGTCCTTGCGACGAGACATCAGCTCTTTGCCGGCCAGACTGACAACTGTCATGGGGCGGTAGATGGATGTGGAATCACACCTAGATGCAATTCCGGATTGAAGCAAGGATATCTGGTATCTCCAGCAGAAAGCCATCAATTTGGAAGGCCACAGGATAATTGACCCCACGCCTCGCATTGAGAATGATGACATGCCCCTCTTCTTGGGTGTTTTGAGCCCTGATCTTCTGAACCTTACCTTCGACCCACCACTGGAATTCCATATGGCTCACAGGGTTCAGTCCAATCATGTGCCCGATGACCATCGTCCACACCATGTCTTGGCATGTTGTGCACAGCATCAACATGCTAGACATATCAGACACAAACCAAAAAAACATGGCCCCTATCAGCATGAGAACACTCAAATTCCGTCCGTATTGTAATTTTCCATCCAAACGGAAGCAGATCTTGGCTCTCCGCCCTGGACTTAAGAGGGACATTAAATATAGATTACGGAAACCCCCTACCATGCTCATTACTGTTCAGGGAAAAGCATCCAAATACCACTAACCAAAAGATCTTGAGTCCTTTTTTGATGCCATAGACCACACTAGCATGGAGGCTGCTCCCTCTGTGGCTTCCTCGACCTTTTCGTTCCTTCCCCAACAGGGCACAACACAAGGGGATGCTTCCACTTCTTTGGATGAACATAAACGTTGGTACTCAGACAGAAATGGTCACAAATTGCCCGGGCGTGATCTGGCAAGTCTTTCCACCCAAGAGATAAATTGATGTCGCCCCTCAAGGCTTGATTGGACTGTGACGTTATCCGATGGTGCTTTCTCTATAATGTGTATCAGAGCCTTGAGTCTTCTTTGTGTAATTGGGCAACCTTTTATCCCCTTTGATCTTCTTACTTCATGATTGAATAATACAGTGGGGGTAGATGTTGCAGATCACATGGCGTATTGTATATTGTACATAATTTATTGCTGATGTTCTTTTTCAAGGGTGGGATGTGGGGGGTAACAGATAGTATTGATGTGGTGAATTAAATTGCAGCCCCTGGGTCCTGTGGTAATCCGCTCTAATTCTTGCTTTCTGGGGCTATCTATCCTCCTTGCGGTTTCCCCTTCCACCACATTATGCCCAGCCATACAGAACACAATGGATTTCCCTCATCGGAGGGAGGCCCCATCCTCTTGGTACCGGTGACTCCTCTCACATCCAGTTTACAGGTTCAGTTCTGGATCCTCCAGAGTCCCTTTACGGTCCTGGGACCTATTGCTGCCCTAGACGCCGGCTTCTCCACTTCTAATGGATGTTTCTGGTAGTTGTTTCTCTCCAACCGCCTCTGTCGTTTCAGGAGCCTCTGTCCTTCAGGAGCACCCCACTAGCTCAATCTACCTCAGCAAACTGCTCTTGGGAAGCCTCTTGCCTGCTGGTCGACTTCCCCATAGTGACTTCCCATCGCAGCACTACAGCATATATCAATCTCATGGCATTTCCCCTGCCGCAAAAATCCTAGAAAGTTTTTTCGCTCGTGGTATATGGATAGACACAGTTCATCAAACAGAAGAAAATTCTCACCTTTTTGGGCCTACACAAACTTGCCATTGCCCTCCTTCAAGAAATCCACCTGACCCCGGCAGAGAGTGATAAGCTACATAGGCACTTGGTGGACTGGGTCCTCCACGCTAGCATCTCACCCACATCGTGGGGTCGGACGAGGCTGGGGGTCCACCTAGGAAACGGGGCATTGCTATACTTCTCCACAAACATCTCTTGTAGAGATCCTCCAAATTTGGTCAGACACCGATAATAGCTGTGTGTTTCTCAAGCTCCTAATACAGGGGACAACTCTAATTGTGGGGCAGGTGTACACCCCGCAGACATCCAAGTCTGGGTTTCGTTCTAAGATTGGTAGGTTACTGACATCATTTGGCACCTCTAGAGTTATCATTGAAGGAGAGTGGGACGTGACACTTGACCCTTTCTTGGACATATCAGTCAGGCCGAACTTGCATCTTGCCCTATGAGACCTGACGCAGGATCATGCCCTCTATGACCCAGGTCGACTCTTGCTCCCATGAGCATGAGACTATACCTTAATCTCTTGCTCCCATAACATTTGGACTCGCATTGACTACTTCCTTTATACCCCTTTAGTAAACCAACACTTAACAGACGCAAATATAACCTCCTGCGGGATCTCTGATCATGACTTTGTAGAGCTGCACTTAGACCTGGGCTTGCATACAACGCTGCAAGTCATTGGTGCCTTAATACCTCCCATTAGAAGGACTCAAGAGGAAATGTTGGCTCATAGAATATGTAGATATTTGAAGGACAAAGGTGTTTGGTGACCTTGGTGCAGACGTTGTGGTAGGGTGCAGGGAAGACTGTGCTTCGAGGAATGCTGATGAGAGATTTGCCGATGACCAAACGGATGCTTTTAGACTGCAGATGGCAGCTGAAAGAATGGATCGGGTCCCGGACTACAGCCTACTCTTCCTCTCCAGACCGGTCTCTTCTCCGGGACCTTCTGCTGGCTACATACCAGTTAAACACACTGTACCACAAAGGCAGAGAAATGCGACAGACCTTACGAAAGAGGTGAAAAGGTAGATAGGCTGTTGGCTTACCAGCTCAGCCAACAAGATTCTTCTAAGATGATCCCAGCCATCCAAGACCCAGAGGCTCGCCTCGTAACCAATCCGATGGCAATAGTGGTAAATTTCAGAAATATTATGAACATCTATACACGGCTGAAATGCCCCCAGCTCCAGACGTAGAATCCACCTTTTTTAACACCCTACTCCTAGCAAAACGGATGCCCACCCAATCTGTACATCTTGGAGGGAGCGATCACAGCAGAGAAAATCACCTCAGTAATCGATGCCTTTCCCACCGGGAAGGCTCCTGGTAGGGACAGCCTTCCGACTGAATTTTTTAAAGCTACCAAATCCCAGACCATCCCCATCTTAGTCTCAGTTTATTAGGAGGCCCTGGACAACGGGCACCTTTCTGGTGAGTTCTTCAGGGCTCAACTTTTGGTGCTCCCAAAACAGAGGAAGGACCCCCTGGAATGCTCTAGCTATTATTGGATTGCTTTGATAAATGCAGATGTTAAAATGTTGGCTAATGTTTTGGCGTAGAGTTTGAATCACAACTCCTATTCACTCCTCTAGGGTGGGCTTTGACCCTGGTCGCTCCTCAACCAATCATTTGTGCATTATATTTGGCAGGCGAGGGACGAAAAGGCTTTCAACCGTATTGATTATGGTCACCACTTTTGGACCATGGAGAGCATGAGCATAGGTCACAACTTTCTCACACTACCGAGGCATATACTGTGATCCCACTACATTTATCACATGTGGAGGTTTCTCCTCCCCATATTTTGACATCTATCGTGGCACCAGACAGGAGTGTACCTTGTCCCTGTTGTTGCGCCTGTTGGCTCTAGACCCTCAGGGGATTGCAATTAGATCTAATGACAACATTAAGGGTATTCACAAGACAGCGGGTGAAGTTGAGGCCTTTTACTACGTGGATGACATTCTCTTGACATCAAACCCCTCTGCCTCAGGAGCCGCTCTAGTTTCCCAAATGGACTCTTATCTCCAGTTTTATGGCTGTAAGATAAACTGGTTGAAATGTGAGGCCATGCCCTGAATGCCTTCCACCACAAGAGCCTCTCTGGTTAGCCTACCATTCAAGTGGCTTCAGCCCATCCCATTTAAAATACCACACGATGCACGTTAATCGGGGTCTGGAAGACATGGTTCTGGGCAGACAGGCTTTTGACTGTAGTGCTCCTGCATGACACTTCTGACCGCCGCTCTGATACACAACGTGTTAATAGATGGCTCTACACTGCTCTAAGGGGTGGCTAAATAGGCAAGTCTAAAACTCTGGTAACTGACTCTAATTTTCACATTAGACCTGGTTGGACAACATGTAGGAGCACATTCATAAGCTAAATGACAAATTGCAGATATTTGAAGTGGTTTGGGGCTCTTTTCTTAAAATTTGAAGAGCCAAGCACACCCATACATCTAAGGCGTCTACTGTGTGCCTTATCCTTCTTCATGTTCCATGCAGATCCCTATGTTCTGTTCCCAGGCCCCTTCCTCCCGAGGTTCGCCAGACTTCGATCCATATTGTTGTTGGCTATAATTAATGGGGGTTCATTGGTTTTAATCCTGTAGGGACGGGCCATTGTGACTTGGCCTGGAACGTGCTGGAGACAGAGGCCATCTTATTTTATTTCCTTCTGTGTGGGTGTTTCCTCCCCAACTACCCCCTCCCTTAATTGCGGAAGCGTGTTTCCTTTTTCCTTCCGCTCTTGATGATTGTAATCTTTTTTTCCCTGTTTAAGTTGTTAAGTAGTATTTGTTGCCTACTTGCCCATTTTCTATGTCTGTTCTTGGAGATTTAAACTAAACTGCTACAATGAGGCTTGGTCTGCCGATGGATTATGGCTTTTCATTCTGCCCTGTTAATTTCCTCGCCCTGTGTAGTGATTTGACTGTATTCTTCAATGCACCTCTCTTTTTATAGTAATGAAGAAAATCAATAAAGAATTAAAACATCGATATTCAGAAAATGGTATTACGCTTGTGAGTCAAGGAAAGGAGGTAGAAGTAGTGATGAAGAAACAAGGATATTAGGAGAGATTGTGGCATCGGGGAAAGGGATTGGCTTTAAACAATAGAGCTAGTGAAAGTTTTGAACCTGGCTAGTAAGAAGTTGTAGAGCCACACTATGGTGGAATTAAAAGGATGGGGAGAGGGTGTGGAGTCAGGCAAAGAAAGGGCAGGATCGAGTGAAGGTGTAGTCCTAGCAGAGCTAGGTGCAGGGACGATATATGGGGAAAATAGACAGCACAGAGAGGGAAAGAACATCATGTTGGAGAAGTAGAGTAGGAAAAGAGGAAGCAGAGGCTGGGGTTCTGGATGAGACCCAGTGGTGAGGCTCAGGTTGTGGTGGAAAGTCAGGGGGAGATAAAAAGAAAGGAATGGGGAAGCAGTCTAAAACTGACATGTCACTTGAATCCAGAATGCCCATCAACACAGGCCAGTTCTACTGGACTGAATTGTTGGCGGTTGTCACTAAGCCAGGTGTCCCTATGGAAGGGAGTTAATGCAAAAGCAAACATCTGTGTGGTTTTGTGTCTCAACCACTGATCAACTGCCCTCTGCCAGACTCTAGTCACCCCTTAATGATAATGCCATGGCTACTAGATGTGAAGTGCATGCTCTTATTGCTTTAATCTGCCTGTCCATACATGCCAACAACCCTCTGAAGAATGGAGCTGCGGCAGTCATGTTAGTATTCAAACCACACAGATGCCTCTGCTGCCTAGGGTTTTGCATAGGGTTTTCAAAGAGACTGAATGTTAAACACTTCTCCAAGAGCACCATTATTTAAATTCGAGATGAATTTAAATCAGTGCACTTTTTAATGCACGTTAACTAGGATTGTTTTATTGCTCATTCATAACCAGGGCCACTGGAATTCTGTGACAGGGAGCACTGAATTATGCAGCCGGTTTGACTGAATTATTCGGCAAGAAAAGGCAAGTGATGTGGTATAAGGTGGCATTTTGAGAGTATTACTTCATTATTTTGTAATTTTAACACACAGTAGTACTGTCTGGTCAAAGGTTTCACAACATCACTATCAGTTTAACAACCAAAAACAGAAATCAGCAACTGAAAGACGACCAGTTAACCTTTGGGAAAGGACTTCCACTGCGCGCAGACATTTTTTGGTTCAAATATGCAGATTATGAATTAGATGATGGATTATGTGGGAAACTCATAATTGTGAGGAACAAAAGCCACAGAATCCCATAATTCCAGTGGTTATAAGACAAAAGAAAATCTTTCTAGAATCTGTAGGTGCGTTGTAAATTTTAAATGTTTTTTTCATTGTGACAATATCCGTTTGATGCCTTTTGTGTGGGATACGAAAAGTGGCCAAAAGTAGAGTGCCAACCGAAAGCCACACCAGATTGTCCTCGCTCATTTGGGAGCGAAATGATCAGTTGTATTTGATTCTCTTACGCCTTCTGCAGGACTTTTTGACAAAAGTGCAATGGGTGGAAACAGCAGCCCTCTAAACGAACTGAACCTGAAGGCACCACAGAGGGAAACCTGAAGGAAAAATATGCAACAAAACTGAGCACACTTCCTGTTGTGGTCCATAGTGAAGAGATCCAAATATGGAACCCCCTATCGGGAGAATACCACCTCAATAACTTCGGGAAGTAGTTCCAACTTGTAGTTCTTCAGCGAAGAGGTGACTGAGAGCGTCTGCTGTCATGCTGAGGCAACCTTCAAGATGATTCACATCCAGTAATATTACTGCGCCCACTGCAACAGACAAAATGCTTCCTAAGATGGACAAGGTCCCCATACCTCTGTCTGTTCATGTAATAGAGAACGGTGGTATTCTCTGACAAAATCTGAATATTGCTACCTGCGATGGAGGAGATAAATGCCTTGATGACAGAGCAAACTACCACAGCTCCAGCATAATTATGTACATGCACTGCTCTGATGTGAGCCTAAGACCACACAAGGTTATGCTGCCCAGGTAGGCACTCCAGTTAAGAAACAAGCATTTGCAATGCAATAGGTCTCGCATTAGGAAACTTTGAGCTATTGGTATTGCAAATGACAATTTTTTTAATTTATGTGTTGGTTTTGAAAATAGCGAAATTAATAGCTTTGTCATTTACAATGCCAATACTTTTAACTTTCGCAAATGTGACACCTATAGCATTTATAATGCAATATGTGTTGTATTTACGTGACTTAGATATATTGATATTACAAATAACAATTGCTTTTAATTTTTTTAATAATTAATACTTAAATAAAAGTTATTGTAATTTATAATGGCATAGCTTAAACTTTTGTAAATAACTTTTGTTAAGATTATGTTCAGTGTATTTTATTGTGACGAAAATCCAAGAACAGAACTGAAATATTAACATCTTTTTGTGACATTTGTAATAAAGCTTGAAACATTGAGAGAACATATTTGAACCAGTTGTTGTTGAATGGTTGCACAGATTGATGCAGTTGTGGCGCTGAGTGATGTTGCGGTGCCCCTGAGTGATACTGTGGTGGTGCTGAGTGATGCTGTGGTGATGCGATAGATAATTATGTGGCGTGTAACTATGTGGCACTGAGTGGTATTTGGAGTGTATGTTGCATTGAGCGCAGTGCAATTATGTGGCATGTAATTATGTGGCACTGAGTGGGATTTGGAGTGTATGTTGCATTGAGTGCTGTGTAATTAAGTGGCGTGTAATTATGTGGTACTGAGTGGGATTTGGAGTGTATGTTGTATTCAGTAGAGTGTAATTGTGTGGCGTGCAAATATGTGGCACTGAGTGGGATTTGGAGTGTAAGTTGCATTGTGCGCAGTGTAATTATGTGGGGTGTTATTATGTGGTCCCCACAAAACAGTATCCATAGCGATGTAATTCTCTTTCCAATTAATATTGCAGTGAAGTCAGAAGCAATACATTCGTTAATTTATACATATATGGGGAACTGTAACTTTAAAATAGAGGGTGCATATATTTTACGCAATAGATATAAATAAACAACTGGTTTTAACATGACAGTTATCACCTATTCATTTAGAAGGATCAACCTACTGCATGTTTACATAATCTAACTCAATATACAAGGCATATCAAGAAAAAAAAATAATAAGAAGGAGCACACTACTTCTGAACTGTGATAGATCAATTGATCATCAAGGAAGTGCATGAGGGGTGCGACCGCTCTAGACTGCGAATTAACCTTAGGCCGGAGAGGATGCATAAAACAAACCGTAATAGTCCGTATTTAAGCATGTTTGAGCATGGACATGGTGTACGCGTTCAAAAATGGTGCTAAAGTGAGCCTTTGTATCTGATATTTACCATATGTCTGTAGAGTTAGTACGGAAGGCAATGTGGCCCAACTGTGTGCGTTTTTGGAAGCCGATAATATTACCTAGTCTTAGGCATGTGTAAAGCATACCATGCGAAAATTTCAAAGGTGTAGGGTTAGGGAATATCAGTGAAGGGAAAATGGGCATGCCGGGTGTCTTCGTTACTCTCATACTTCTGTGCGTGCAAATATATGATGTGAAACTTATGCTGAGCGCTACAATAAATGTATGTGAATTGTGAAAAATAGCGAATGGTCATTTCCTTATGTCTATACTGGACTCTACGAAGTAACAAATCCAACATTTAAACTTCTTAACTACTTATCCCACTCTAATTTCAACTAATAACAATTATTACATAGTAAAACACCGCATGTGAGCCTTGAGATGTGACCTGTGTATCCTGCTGGTACCATCAGCGTGTATGGCAAGGTGAAGTCATATCAGTGAACAATCACGTCCCTGCAGCTACACTGACATGTGCGTCAACAACTGACCACCAAACTGCAGCCAGCCCTTGGGCTGCCTTGATGTGATTGTCCTGCTGCAACCTAATCACCTTATGAGCATCAAGGTGGAATGTCTTACTTTTTCCATCAGATCACTGAATATAAAAGACATTTCCGATGTCATGTGCACATCTAATGGTGATCTTGGCATGGAAGGATAAGAGGTGGGTTTGAATAGTTGGGGGACATTTTTGTTCGGAGAAAGAGAGTAAAGTTTAAGTTGGAGTCACACAATTAGCACCTGGCGAAGTAAGCAGAATCCCTTGATAACCAAACAGCTGTGTGGTTCTATCTCCGAATAAAAATTAGCATTCCCAAAACGTGCCCACCACGGATTGGCATGCATTGGCAAAGACCTGCATGCCTGCACAGGAGCCAAAAAGCTTCTTCGTGACATATGCAACCACAGCTCACATGGGAAATGATGACCATAGAATAACGCAGACGTTTCTGGCCCTTGTAATTGGTGGTCTCTCCTGTTGGAAGACTCTGACAACTTCACACCTCCCAGTGAGGTGGGAAATGCTCAATGTGCTTCCCTTGAAGTTGTAGATGTGCTGCTTACATAGCGAACCCACCTACAACCTTGACTACATATCAGTGGACGTGATCTCTGACCTTAGGGTCGTGACACGTGATAGTTGCTGTATTTAAACAGACATATAGGGGCAGACAGATAAAACACATGCTTGCCTCCATAGATGGGACAGAAAATGGGTTATCCGAAAGTGTCCTTGAGGGTTTATATTTACCCAAGCCCTCGAGGTAAACAATCTTTAGAAGAGGTACTTGCGGACTCATTGCAGAGTCATGCCTCACACACGAATCACAGCGTCACCTTGCCTTTGTATTGGCACGTGATACAGTAATGCCTTAAATATAGTGTTGCCTCTATGTAACATGTAGGCTTTGATCCTTTTCCATTTGTAACTGTGTTATTATGAACACAGCGTTGAAATCGAAGAGATGAATCGGAACTGTGCGGGTGACAGGGCAGGCTTAGCGTGAGGCCTCCGTTAAAGTAAATGTGTCCACTGCCGCAATCCGTAGCTTTGTGTTCTATTTTGAAAGACATGCTCCAAGCCTAAAATATCTATATCAAGGGAACTGTAATGTAACTGAGAGAAACGATTATTAATTTAAGTGTTATCCAAAGACAATATTACTGCATTGGCGTTAAAACTTACATCTCGGACACCCTGTTAGTCGATGCAAAGACTCCCTGGGGCAATGTAGCCCCATGGATAAGCAGAACACAGCGCGGAATTTACCCGAAGGTGTCAGAGCGCTTCACAATAGGAACAGTAAGGATACACGAGGACAACATTACAAGTGAACAAAATACAAAAGCAAAGGTTAAGTTACAGGAGGCAAAAGTGACAATTGTGAGCAAACAAAAATACAAGAGTTAGCAAACGGTGCATTACAGGAGGAACAAGTGGCATGTAAACATTTTAACTCCAGTACTGTCACAAAAGTGTACGTGAAAGTGAAACCACAACGATGGCAACTATGCTTCAAGTTCTGTTTATTGTGACGATGCGCTCGGAGCATGAAGCTCCCTCTCGCTCGCTGTTGTAACCTAGGCTACGCCTCGCCCAGCTCTTCCCGCTGCGCCCTCCTCCTTCCTCGCCTGCCTGCACCCTGCTGGCGCCCAGTGGCACACCGAGGCAGAAGCGGGGGTGCTGCCATGGCCTGGGTCCGGCCGCCCGTCACCCAGCAGATTCAAAGGGAGCCCCGACGGCAGAGGGGGCTTCCAGCCGCCCACCTGCCCCGCGAGCCACAGTTGGCCAAGGCGTCTCTCTGCTCAGTGGTGGACCGAACCGGGTCCTACCTGGCCTTCCGGCACCTCTTCCTGGAGCAGTATGCGCTGATTGTGGTTGTTCGGGCGAAGTGTGCAGATGGCTGAGCTGGCAAACGCCGCCATCGAAAATAATATCAGAACATTAGGGCACACTGAACCTTTGCCAAATAAACACCCTATGCACGCTAGATTACCCGAGCTTCTCTGGGGCTCTCGTTTTCCTACAGGCGGTGGACAGTTTAATGAATGTCTGCGGACATCCCCGGAACTTTTGAAACTGTCCACAACATAGTGCTAATTAGTTTGTAAGACGATGTACTCCGCGTTCCATTGCAAAAAGAAAACCAGGTGCATTGATGTCTCCGTCCCTACGTTACAAGCAAATAGCATCATTAATCTCTCCTCCCCCCACCACCGTCAGACGGGTCTCAAGGCGTTGTGTGTACCTCAGAATAGCTTCGTGTTGAGCTCAAAAGTGCTACAAGGAAAGACTGCCACAGACCAAAAACGATCATGTCCTGTGCATGACCATCAAGCAAGTACACGCATCCCACCAACCTACCACAAAGTCGGTTGTATAGGACCTGCAATTCGAGCGCAATGCCGGTCCTCTTAGGTGCACTATTCTCAGATTTAAAACCAGTCCTGCGCTACCATCAGCTCTTCACCAGCCTGTGAGGAGTGGGAGGGCGGGGGCTGCATGCGCGCCACTCCAGTTTCGTTTTCAGGTCGGAGCGCGAGCCCGGAGAAGAGAAGTGCCGCATGAAGTCCCGGGTCCCAGGAGGGGGCCCGGGTGAAGACCAGCGGGGAGACTGCGGGGCCCCCATGCCTATGGTGAGAGCTCCGCTTTTTGGTAGAGTGGCAGAGGAGCTCGAGTGCTCTGCGGGGCTCCCTTGGCAGATGGTGCGAGTCCGACTCCGGTGAGGTAAGGGGGGCTGTCTGCCTGTATGTGTGTGCCTGCGTGTGCATGCGCGCGCTTGTGTGTGTGTCTCTGTGTATGCGTCTGTGTATGCAGTGTGTGTGTGTGTGTGTGTATGCGACGGCGGGGATAGGTTCTCTGTATGTATGGGCGCTTGTGTGTCTCTGTGTATGCGCATGCGTGTGTGGTGGTGGAGCTTCGAGGCAGGATAGGCACGGCGCCGTGCGCGCCCACGAGGTGCAAACTGCGCTCGTGCATATTTCTTGTCCACATTCCCAAAAACGGGTCACAATAGTTGTCGATGCCGACTGCAATCAATGCTTACGCATTGAATGCAGGTCGTGCTTTGACCTAAAAAGGCATCTCTAGTTACGGTAAGCCTAGATGTGTGCAGGGCTAAAGGGATGGCCCATCAAAAGGTTGGAGGATTCATTCACCAGAGCAGATCTAGAAGACACATTGGAAGATCTTCACCTCCTGGGAGGCTCCCTAAAACTGGAATACTATCTCCTCAGGCACAATCGAAGGGTCCCCATCTATCATCTGGCATGCAGCACCAACAGGCGATCGTGACACCAACCGGACACAAGACCTGCAGAACTGAGAATACCCGCAATCTTCTGAGGAGGGGAGGCTTGGGGGTTAAGGGTGTTGGGGAGGGAGGGGGCGTAATTAATGAGAGTCGTATCCAGGACGTGCCCTAATGACAGTTAATCTACCAGCCGGAGCGAGGTAGGACTTTTGGAAAGTGGTGCGAAAGCCCAAGTCACTGAGGGGAGCCTTCATCTGCTGAAGGTGTTCTTTGACCAGTGCTGCGGAGGATGCTTTCAGTACCCAGTTGTTTAAGTACGGCCATCACAGTAAAGTCGCTACAGCCAGCATGCTTGTAAAAACGCATGGAGCAATCGTCGGTCCAAATGTTAGAACTATGCAGTCCCATAGGACACCTCATGTAGCACCTGACAGAAGTGGGAGGTGGAAATATTAATCCTGGAGATCCAGGGCGACAACCAATAGCCAGCATTCAGGACCAAAATAAACTGGCTCAGGGACAGCATCTTGAACTTGGCCTGCTGAAAGAACAATGGACCAAGTTCAAAAGGCAGACAGCCAGGATGGATTGTAAACCTCTGTGCTTCTTGGTGAGTGAAGGGCGTAGGACCCTGTGCACCTTTCTTTCACAGCCACCTCTTCTGTGACCCTTTTACTGAACAAGGCAAGGACTTCTACTACCAATATCACAGCAGGTGGTGTGGAGGAAAGTAAGGGTAAGGCATAGCCCTTGCAGGTTAGATGAAGGATACAGCAATTTGCTGAAAAACGGGAGATTCACCATCGTTTAATGAGGCTCTTTTATATACTGTAATGGTTTCATGTGGGAATACATTTTCAGGACCAGCAGTCCACAGGCAGGGACCCAGATAGATTCTGTAGACCTGCTCTGAATGGGCCACACATTTTGCCTTTTCACCGTTCTCTCGAAAATGTTGTAGTCTGGGTTTCTGCCTCATAGCAAAATAATAATGACTTTCACGCTGCACTTCCTGATAGTCGAAGACACTGGACTGTGATGAATCTCTCAGTTTTCCCAAAGTAAAGAAAGTGTGCAAAGATAGAAACTCTTTCAGCTTTCTAGCGTTTAAACTTTGGAATACTCTTCCAATAGCGGTTCATCAGGTCCAGTCGAAATGTCTTTTCAGGAAAAAACTCAAAACTTTTTATTTTAGCTCGGGATTTATGTGGATTTAACTGAATTTGTGCCTGCTCATACCTGTACCTAACACTGGGACACCTCTTGTGATAGCTATGCGCTCTATAAACTGAATTATTATTATGTAATTGATAGGGAAGCTTGTAGGGATAGTACCCTTGTAGTTGCAAACTTGCACCTTGCACACCCTTGGCACCTTGGGTTCTCCCTTGTCCCATGTGCCCCCTTTGTAACTTGCACTTCCTTGTTGCACCTTAATTTGCATCTTCTACTGGGGAAGATTCCAAGCCACTAACTTCTCCTAAGTCAATCAACCAGCTAGACTCTATAGGAAATTGAGAAATGGGATGGAAAAACTCCAAACCCTCTCCTTTACCTCAATCCCATGGCCCTCACTATGTAAGCCAGGAGGGGGGACTTCAGAAAAGGATGGCTCCATCGACGCTGCATTTGGCGCCGCATCCAACAACCACCGGAGTCTAGGAGGTGACGTCTCTGCATCGGAGTGGAAAAGAGATGGAGCGTAGAGCAGCACCGGTGCGCCGTCATCGAAGTCAGCAGGCCAGACCTTGACACCATTGTCAGAGTCGGTGGACCAGTCCCTGAAGACAAAGGTGGTAACCACAAATTACTGAGGACCGACATCGAAATGGATTTAGAATCCTGCAACCGTACTGACGCTGAGGGCAAACCCACAGGCGTGTACACAGTCACAACTTTGTGTACCTCCTTGGGGCCAGAGGGCACTCCAGGGGAAGGTGAGGACCCTAAGTAGTTATGGAAAGAATTGTAATATTCTCTCATCTCGGTCAGAGTCACTCCGTCTCCAGGGTAGCTGGAAGGCGTGGTGTAGACTCATGCACAAAGTCTTCAGTCTAAGATCGGTGGCAGGCCTCATGTTGTGAAGTCTGTTGACACCGCAACTTCAACCGCCTGCATGGAGACTTACCTTTAAATGTTGAAGGAGATTGACACCCTTGGGAATAGCTCCTTGATCAGACTCTTGGTCGGTCCTTGGAGCACGAAGGGGACCTAGGCCAATGGGACGTCTTGGAAGACGGCAACAACTGCCCCATTAAAAGTTTCATCCGAAGTCCCTTCAGCTCCTTCGGTCAAAGTCGTTGACATGAGTCGCACTCTTCAGAGTCATGGTGCTCACCTAGGCACCACATGCAAATAGAGTGGGGGTCCTTGGTCAACATTTGTCGTCCACAGGTCCCACATGGTTTGAACCCCGAGGGCATATAAAGGTACACTGTTAAGTTTGACAAAAATCATCGAGGTAGGCCTAAAGCGGCTTGAGGAACCGCTGATTAACCGTGGGCGGAGAACTCTGCTCCGCCTGTGGAGTGTGCGGATATTTGCCTACTCAGCGTTACGTGGAGAACGCGGAGTAGGCAAATCTCTGGACACTTCGCGGCGGAGCGGAGTAGCCAGCCCCCTCCTCCCACCCCCCCATTAACAATTGATAAACAATTTACTTTAAAGTAAATGTAAAACACTTACCTTGCCTGCGGCGGCATCCCAGGGCTTCCCTCCTCCTCTCAATGGTTGTTTCTGGGAAATCTTTGCATGCGTGCGCGCCCGTGCATGCTCATTTCTTTTTTTTTTTATTTGTCTTTTTAATGAAACAAGCCATTAGAAAAAGTGCAACAATACAGAGGCGAAAATACTTCCACAGAACATTACCTCACATCGAGAGTATTGAATTGAGGGGGGGGAGCAAGGAAAAGCAAAATACTGTTACATACATGGGTTACGGGGATTCAGAAATATCAAAGACAGGGTCCATTGGTGGTACACAAATATCTCCTCTATAACGATTCCACAACCCCAAATCTTTGCCCATTTACGAGAACGCCCTCGTGACAGGTATACTGTCTTCTCCCGGAACATACACCAATCCATGATTTCCTTCCACCCATCAAGCGTGGGCGGCCTGTCGGATCCCCACTGTTGAGCAATATTTCGTTTAGCTATCATTGCTCCCAAAGTAGCCCATCTGGTTTGTGCCTTGTTCAGATCCGTGGGCTCCCAGATATTAAGGAGACATCTCCTCGCCTCCGGCAACACTGCCACCCCCAATACCTCCTGCAGGACAGCATGTATCTTACTCCAATAGTCCACCATATAATGACATTCCCAAAGGATATGAAGGAACGTGCCCAATTGACCACATCCCCGCCTACACAAACCGTCCTCAGACAACCCCATCCGAATCAAACGTGGACCTGTAACATATACTCTATGTAATATTTTTAATTGGACCAGTCTCAATCTTGCTGGAATCGCAACTTCCTTTGGGGAGGAAACAGCCGACTGCCAGTCTTCGTCGTCTAATTCAATGCCATCCCGCACCCATTTGTCCCTCAGCTCTACGAGGAGGTCTGCTCTATGGTTAATCAACTTTTTATAAATCAGGGAAATAGTTTTCTCCGGCAGGTGCCCATCTAATATCCTGTCCTCCAGCGGCGAGGCTTCGGGTATTACTTCCTCCGCCGGGAGCGCCATCTTTAAAGCATGACTGACTTGTGCATAGCGGAAGTACTCGGTCCTATTCAACTCTAACTCAGCTTGCAATTCAGTGAATGTCTTAATCCTCCCCCCCCCCGTCCAAACATCGCGAATCGTGGCAATCCCTATCAAGTCCCACTTATCGAAACCCTTAGTATTCCAAAGCTTGACAACTTGTCCGAGCTAAATAGTGGGGTGGCAAGCGTAAGGCGATCCCTCCACCCCAAAGAGCTAGTGGCGTCGTGCCATATCCGCACCGCAATCTTAGTTGGTCCTGTCAAACTCCTTCCTGTTGACTTGGCTTACAAGGCTCTATTATAATTGCCACCTGGGAGTAGTAGCCTGTCCATCGCATATCCCGGATCCGTGTCAAGCCCGTAAGTCCCCAGGTTTATGGCTCCCAACTGTGAAGCCCAGTAATATCTCTTGATGTCAGGGAGGGCTATGCCACCATCATACCCCGGAAGCGTAAATTTAGCCTTCGCAATACGGGGTCTACCCTCCCATAACAGACTATGCTGCACCACTTCTACCTCTCGGAAGTAACCGGCAGGAACCACATCTAATGTATTCTGGAGGGCGTAGAGAAAACGAGGCAAGGACATCATCTTAAACAGGGCCGCACGCCCCAGCATGGAGAGAGGGAGCTTCCTCCAGTTGGCTGCGTCACTCCTTAATCTAATCAAAGGGGGAAGGAGGTTTTTCTCATAACGGACTTTGGGGTCCATTGAGATAAAAATTCCTAAGTATTTGAACCCATCAGTGGAAATTTGAATCAGACAGTTACGCGGAGGAGTCGGGGTATCTCCACTCAAAACAAACAAATAGGATTTCTCCCAATTTATAGTGAGTCCCGAATTTCTACCATAGGAGGCCAAGACATCACAAACTACTATCAGGGACTTTCGGGGTGAGGTCAAGTAAAGCAGAATGTCATCCGCGTATAGAGAAATCCGGTCCTCCATCTGTGGGGACCATTGAATACCTCGGATTGAGGGTTCCCAACTGATCCAGGCCGCCAAAGGCTCGAGTGCCAGTGAGAACAGAAGGGGAGAGAGCGGACATCCCTGTCTAGTGCCCCGCCCGAGACAAAATGGCATTGAGGCACGGTTATTCACCACCACCTGAGCAAGAGGTTCAGTATACAGCAGACGTATCCAATCAATGAATTCGGGGCCAAATCCAAACTTAGCCAAAACTGCCCACAAATACTTCCATTCCAGCGTGTCAAAGGCCATCGTCGCGTCAAGTGATGCTATTATGGCCGACTCAGTCAGGGTATGAGCTCTGGCCAAAACTCCATGCAATCTACGTAGATTTAGAGCTGTATTCCTGTGGGGGATAAAGCCCGATTGATCAGGGTGAATCAGCTCACTAATCACCTTAATAAGCCTATTGGACAACAACTTGGCAAGTATCTTTGGCTCCACATTCAGTAACGATATAGGCCTGTAAGAGGCGCAATTGGATTTCGGCTTTCCTTTCTTATGAATAACCACAACCGAGGCCAATCTCTGATCATATGGTAGTATTCCGCGCTCTCGAGCCTCCACAAACATCCCTCTAAGATAGGGAGCAATCTTATCGGGTATGAGCTAATACAGCTAGATCGGGAGTCCGTTGGGGCCTTACCAGAGTTTAAGCCACGCACTGCTAGAGCAACTTCATCCGTGGTGAGCGCACTGTCCATAAAGTCGCGATTTTCCTTAGTTAGGCACGGGAGTCGAATATCTCGCAACAATAAGTAAGAATCCTCCTCCGGAAGCTATAATACCGAGGTGTATACCCCCTGAAAATATTCCGCAAACCCATCAACTATCTTCAGGGGGTCCGTTATTCGCTCTCCCTCCGCTGTTACAAGTTCCGGGACAACACGATCTGCCCTATCCTTCTTATCCAACCATGCGATGAGCTTCCCGGCCTTATCACCTACATCGTATAGCTGACCGTGCTGCTCCCTGCTCAGGGCTCTGGCGCTATTAGTGATCAACGTTCTATACTCTAGCTGCTTAAGATTCAAAACATGTAATTTCCCTCGAGGTCACTTCCTGCTCCAAATCCTCCTCCACGCGAGCTATCTCGGATTCCACTTGCACAATTTCAGCATTCTTGTCTTTCTTAGCCCCTGCGATCAGCGATAGAGCTTGGCCCCTCATCATTGTCTTAAAGGCCTCCCAAAGCGAAATCGATGACGACACCGATCGCTCATTCTCCTGAAAGCAATGTTCCAACGTCTTCAACAGGTCGCTACGTATTTTAGGGTGACGCATATACCAGGGGTTAATTGGGGCCGCTCTGCCCCGGGATCCAGAAGTCATCTCAAATCAGAACAAAAGCGGCGAATGATCTGATATACCCCTAGCCAGGTGAGTTGCCTCTGTGATATACACTGCCTGGGCCGCCGGAACTAGACAATAATCAATACGGGAAAGACTACCGTGTGCTCTAGAGTGGAAAGTGTACTGTCGTTGGTCCGGATGAAGCAATCTCCAACCGTCAACCAAGCCCAACACCTCCATAAAGTCAGGAAGCCATCTGTGCGCCCGCCCCGTGTCCCTAGATGGATGTCTATCCAAGGTTCCGGAGACCACTGCATTAAAGTCACCTCCCAAGATCAACAAACCCCTCGGGAGATCCAGTAGGACCTTCCCCTAATCAGTGAAAGTTGTTGCCTGCATACCTGGGGGGACATAGATCGACAATAAGGAAAGAGTATACCCTTCCCATCTACCCGATACCGCAACGTATCTGCCCCTATCATCCTCAATAATGGAATCTATCACCATCGGGAGCGTCTTTTTGAGCAGGATCCCAACTCCCCGGGACCCGGAAGTGAAACCCGCATGTGCAATCAGTCGGTATCCCATCCTATGCATAGCTTTACATGAGTTCCCTACCAAGTGCGTCTCCTGAAGCAAAACTACATCAGGGGCGTGACATTTGAGACACTGTAGAACCACACTGCGTTTTATTTTATCCCCCAACCCATTCACATTCCAACTCAACATCCTTAACCCCCTACCCCCCATCATGAAACATGAAAAGGGTCTGTCTCCCCTCCGACTCCTGCACCATAAACATGCTACTATGCAATACAAATCCTTGAAATGCAATGCCTAGAAAAAACAAAAACATCAGAACTGCACAACAGAAAATATTAACCCCAAACCACCTCCCCTCACCACCCCCCACCCTGCACCCCTGCTCACGGTGTTCATCCGCCCCCAACTCGCAGTGTGCCTGTCACCCCATATTCTAACTACTGAACTATCAGAAAGTAACCCTGAGGAGGAGTACGACTCCCGAATTCCCGCCTAACCCCAAGAACATCATCGGACCCTTTAAAACCACGTCCGCCACTGACTGTTCTGCGAGTTTTTATGTGATCGAATTCCACCCCCCCCAACCCAGTTCGGGACCACCTGTAAACACGTTAGTTCTTATTCTCGTTCTTGCACGCCTTCATCTTCGTCCCTGTTCTGTCTCGACTGTTCACCTGGAAAGGAAAGAGTCTCCAAGCAGTCCGAGGCAATTTCGGGACTGTCAAAGAAAAAGGTCCTGCCCGCGTGCTCAACTCTCAACTTGGCAGGGTACATCATGGCGTATTTCAGTCCTTTATCTCGAGGTTTCTTTTTGACACCCATGAAGGATTGCCCCTGCTTTTGTACCGCCTGTGTAAAGTTGGGGAAGAATCCGAGGGTAGAATTTTTATACTGAAGAGGGCCCCCATTCCTGGAGGCCTGCAGGATAGCGTCTCTGTCTCTGAAGTTAAGCACCCGCGCAATCATTGGCCAAGGTCTCCCTCCTAGTATCCTGTGTCCTCTCTCCACTGTAAAGAAATTCCCCTGTCCCTTGGGTTTTAAGTGATTGAGTATAAGGTCTTCAATGAAGAGATCAGCAGCCTGGCCTTCGGCCTTTTCCGGCACACCAATAATGCGCACGTTGTTTCTACGAGCTCTCCCTTCATATTCATCCAGCTTACCACTTGCAAGTACACTGGTGGCCTGAAGATCGTGTACTTCCTGCTGCAACAGAGGGCACATCGTCCGTTAGACTGCAGGTTTTGATGTCCAGCGATTTAACCTTTTCACTGGTTTTGGTAAGATCCGCACAGATTAAATTGACCTCTATCGTGACCGTGTCCAGCTTGTGATCCAAGGACTCCATCTTCCGACCGAGGGAGGTTTTAACCCCGTCGATAGCAGCCATCACATCCCGAAGCGTGGCTCCGTCGTAGGGGGCGCCGCCCCCATATTCTCGTCATGCATTTTCCCAAACCCGGTCGGTGAACCCTTAGGAAGTGTATACCGATCCAACTTGTTAGCTTGGACATACCTCGCTCCCCTGGGTGCCTTAGATTGTTGCTTCTCTACTTTGGGTTTGGTCGTCATCTTGAAGGCAAGTAAAGAACGGCTCCGGTCTTAATAGCGATCTCACAACAGAGGCACCAGGTCGGGGGAAATACTGTGGGTGCGAGCCCAAAGCCGCATGTGTTAATCCGATACAGTTCACCGCCAGTCACATACACATGCGCCCCAGGGGGAAGGCAGTCCTCTAATTCGGATCGAGCGTCCCAACACCACACTAGATGTTCGCAACCAGCCGGACTGCTAGTCCACAGGGGGTCTGCTCGGCACGAAAGTCCACTGGTCAAAGTCCCTAATCCACAAACCGGGAGAGTCCCCTGACCTCCTCTCCAAACACAGTCACATCAAGCCTCCTGCTCCTGCGTCATCTTCACCACTACTGAGACAGAACGGATGGCTGGGGGCATCTCCGGACTCCACTTGCATTCCGAAATCCAATCAGGGGCCCACCGCTCACCCCTCCTCTGCCTTGCCCAAACAAAGGCATGCAAATAAGCCGCTGCGCAGCTCAATCGAAACTGGGGCCTGTGATGCAGCAATACCGGCAACAGCGCCACCGCTGCACAAGCGCGTCCTCTCTGTAGGCCCCCCTCACAGGGGGGGGGGGGGGGGGGAGGCAGAGGTGGGGGCGCGCCTCCTTGCAGCTTTGGGACGATTACCAGGACGTCCCTGGGACCGAGCCGGCAACCTCCAAATTTGGGCCCGCTGTAGTTGCACTCCGGCCGGGGTCTGACCACAACTCAAGACCCCGGCTTCCCCGGAGGTAGGCCGCAAACTTCCGATCCTCCTCACATGCGATCGCGGCGGCCAACAAAGACGCAGAACACAGCGTTCTGCACCGCTACTTGTCCGCGACCATAATTCACGGTCCGATATCAGGATATTTTACAGGATCTGCCCGGGGGCGGCGGGGGTCTCAGGAGCTGCTAGCTCACGCAGCCATTTTGGAACGCGCCTAGGCTCCTCCTCGCATGCTCATTTCTTGCGACTTATGCACATGCGCAGTTTTCCCAAAAACAACCATGGAGAGGAGGAGGGAAGCCCGGGGACGCTGCAGACAAGGTACGTGGTTTAAATTTACTTTAAAGTAATTTTATTTAATTGTTTATCAATTGTTAATGGGGGTGGGAGGCGGGTGGCTTAGCGGAGCTATGCGGAGTGCCACGGAGTTTGTTCCCGACTCCCTGGCACTCCGCGTAGCCCCGCTACGCACACTATGCCCGGGGTTACCGCTGATCGGATCCGCATTGTAAGAGCAGAAAAGAAGAAACTTAGATCAGAGTGCCATGATGAGGTCTTATTTGGATTGCCTCTACATCACACCTGGAGGACAATGTCGCTACAGAGTTGCTCAAAGACCTCTACTGATACGCAGAGGTACTGCTGTACAAAAATTTCCAGATCCAGTCTGGCGCCTGGAGAGAATTCTAAGATAAGGAATCTGCAGCTAGATGTCTTGGCTAATGCCACTGAGGACAAGGAACCATCCTCCAATTCCTACACAACCCCTTCTTTTCCAGAGTTCTCCCTCACCACTCTCCTCAATGAATTGGCTGAGATTAAAGGTTCCATTGCACAAATGTCCTCCGCAGTTTCAGCAAAAATTCAGAAGTACAGTCCATACGACGAGACATCAGCTCTTTGCCGGCCAGACTGACAACTGTCATGGGGCGGTAGATGGATGTGGAATCACACCTAGATGCAATTCCGGATTGAAGCAAGGATATGTGGTATCTCCAGCAGAAAGCCATCCATTTGTAAGGCCACAGGATAATTGACCCCACGCCTCGCATTGAGAATGATGACATGCCCCTCTTTTTGGGTGTTTTTGAGCCCTGATCTTCTGAACCTTACCTTCGACCCACCACTGGAATTCCATATGGCTCACAGGGTTCAGTCCAATCATGTGCCTGATGACCATCGTCCACACCATGTCTTGACATGTTGTGCACAGCATCAGCATGTTAGACATATCTGACACAAACCCAAAAAACATGGCCCCTATCAGCATGAGAACACTCAAATTCTGTCCGTATTGGAATTTTCCATCCAAACGGAAACAGATTTTGGATCTCCGCCCTTGACTTAAGAGGTACATTAAATATAGATTAATGAAACCCGCTACCATGCTCATTACTGTTCAGGGAAAAGCATCCAAATACCAATAACCAAAAGATCTTGAGTCATTTTTTGAAGCCATAGACCACACTAGCATGGAGGCTGCTCCCTCTGTGGCTTCCTCGACCTTTTCGTTCCGTCCCCAACAGGGCACAACACAAGGGGATGCTTCCACTTCTTTGGATGAACATAAACGTTGGGACTCAGACAGAAATGGTCACAAATTGCCCGGGCGTGATCTGGCAAGTCTTTCCACCCAAGAGATAAATTGATGTCGCCCCTCAAGACTTGATTGGACTGTGACGGTATCCGATGGTGCTTTCTCTATAATGGGTATCGGAGCCTTGAGTCTTCTTTGTGTAATTGGGCAACCTTTTATCCCCTTTGATCTTCTTACTTCACGATTGAATAATACAGTGGGGGTAGATGTTGCAGATCACCTGGCATATTGTATATTGTTCATAATTTATTGCTGATGTTCTTTTTCAGGGGTGGGATGTGGGGGGTAACCGAGATAGTATTGATGTGGTGAATTAAATTGCAGCCCCTGGGTCCTGTGGTGATCCGCTCTCATTCTTGCTTTCTGGGGCTATCTATCCTCCTTGCGGTTTCCCCTTCCAACACTTTATGCTCAGCCATACAGAACACAATGGATTTCCCTCATCGGAGGGGAACACAATGGATTTCCCTCATCGGAGGGAGGCCCCATCCTAATGGTACCGGTGACTCCTCGCACATTCAGTTTACAGGTTCAATTCTGGATCCTCCAGAGTCCCTTTACGGTCCTGGTACCTATTGCTGCCCTAGACGCCGGCTTCTCCACTTCTAATGGATGTTTCTGGTAGTTCCTTCTCTCCAACCGCTTCTGTCATTTCAGGGGCCTCTGTCCTTCAGGAGCACCCCACTAGCTCAATCTACCTCAGCAACCTGCTCTTGGGAAGCCTCTTGCCTGCTGGTCGACTCCCCCATAGTGACTTCCCATCGCAGACCTACGGCATACATCAGTCTCATGGCATTTCCCCTGCCCCAAAAATCCTGGAAAGTTTTTTCGCTCGTGGTATATGGATAGACACATTTCATCAAACAGAAGAAAATTCTCACCTTTTTGGGCCTACACAAACTTGCCATTGCCCTCCTTCAAGAAATCCACCTGACCCCGGCAGAGTGATAAGCTACGTAGGCACTTGGTGGACTGGGTCCTCCACACTAGCAACTCATCCACATAGTGGGGTCGGACGAGGCGGGGGGTCCACCTAGGAAACGGGGCATTGCTATACTTCTCCACAAACATCTCTTGTAGAGATCCTCCAAATTTGGTCAGACACCGATAATAGCGGTGTGTTTTTCAAGCTCCTAATACAGGGGACAACTATAATTGTGGGGCAGGTGTACACTCCGCAGACATCAAAGTCTGGGTTTCGTTCTAAGATTGGTAGGTTACTGACATCATTTGGCACCTCTGGAGTTATCATTGAAGGAGAGTGGGACGTGACACTTGACCCGTTCTTGGACATATCAGTCAGGCCGAACTTGCATCTTGCCCTATGAGACCTGACGCAGGAACATGCCCTCTAAGACCCTGGTCGACTCTTGCTCCCACGAGCATGAGACTATACCTTAACCTCTTGCTCCCATAACATTTGGACTCACATTGACTACTTCCTTTATACCCCTTCAGTAAACCAACACTTAACAGACGCAAATATAACCTCCTGCGGGATCTCTGTAGATCTGCACTTAGACCTGGGCTTGCATACAACGCTGCAAGGCATTGGTGCCTTAATACCTCCCATTATAAGGACTCAAGAGGAAATGTTGGCTCATAGAATATGTAGATATTTGAAGGACAACAGGTGTTTGGTGACCTTGGTGCAGACGTTGTGGTAGGTTGCAGGGAAGACTGTGCTTCGAGGAATGCTGATGAGAGATTTGCCGATGACCAAACGGATGCTTTTAGACTGCAGATGGCAGCTGAAAGCATGGATCGGGTCCCGGACTACAGCCTACTCTTCCTCTCCAGACCGGTCTCTTCTCCGGGACCTTCTGCTGGCTACATACCAGTTAAACACACTGTACCACAAAGGCAGAGAAATGCGACAGACCTTACGAAAGAGGTGAAAAGGTTGTTGGCTTACCAGCTCAGCCAACAAGATTCTTCTAAGATGATCCCAGCCATGCCAGACCCAGAGGCTCGCCTCGTAACCAATCCGATGGCAATAGTGGTAGAATTTCAGAAATATTATGAACATCTATACACGGCTGAAATGCCCCCAGCTCCAGACGTAGATTCCACCTTTTTTAACACCCTACTCCTATCAAAACGGACGCTCACCCAATCTGTACATCTTGGAGGGAGCGATCACAGCAGAGAAAATCACCTCAGTAATCGATGCCTTGCCCACCGGGAAGGCTCCTGGTGGGGACAGCCTTCCGACTGAATTTTTTAAAGCTACCAAACCCCAGACCATCCCCATCTTAGTCTCAGTTTATTAGGAGGCCCTGGACAACGGGCACCTTTCTGCTAAGTTCTTCAAGGCTCAAATTTCGGTGCTCCCAAAACAGAGGAAGGACCCCCTGGAATGCTCTAGCTATTATTGGATTTCTTTGATAAATGTGGATGTTAAAATGTTGTCTAAGGTTTTGGCGTAGAGTTTGAATCACAACTCCTATTCACTCCTCTAGGGTGGGCTTTGACCCTGGTCGCTCCTCAACCAATCATTTGTGCATTATATTTGGCAGGTGAGGGACGAAAAGGGTTTCAACCGTTTCGATTATGGTCACCACTTTTGGACCATGGAGAGCATGAGCATAGGTCACAACTTTCTCACACTACCGAGGCATATACTGTGATCCCACTACATTTATCACATGTGGACGTTTCTCCTCCCCATATTTTGACATCTATCGTCACACCAGACAGGAGTGTATCTTGTACCTGTTGTTGCTCCTGTTGGCTCTAGACCCTCAGGGGATTGCAATTAGATCTAATGACAACATTAAGGGTATTCACATGACAGCGGATGAAGTGAAGGCCTTTTACTACGTGGATGACATTCTCTTGACATCAAACCCCTCTGCCTCAGGAGCCGCTCTAGTTTCTCAAATTGACTCTTTTCTCCAGTTTTATGGCTGTAAGATAAACTGGTTGAAATGTGAGGCCATGCCCTGAATGCCTTCCACCACAAGAGCCTCTCTGGTTAGCCTACCATTCAAGTGGCTTCAGCCCATCCCATTTAAAATACCACACGATGCACATTAATCGGGGTCTGGAAGACATGGTTCTGGACAATGTGCAAACCACTGTGGATCGTATGGTGCGCAATTTTAAAAGGTGATCGGCTACGAACCTGTCCGAGTACGGTTCAGATTATCAATATGAATGTCCTCCCCAAAGTCAACTACATCCTTGGAATGCTGCTCCTCGTTATATCAGTCTCCTGCCTGGGAAGCTTCTAGTGCTCCTTATCCTGATTCATTTGGGGTCTGGATAGACTGAGAATAAAGGGTGCTAAGCGTCACTCCTCATCAGAGATGGGTGGCTTATGTCTACTTCACCTGGAGGAATACTAGTTAGCGCAGTACATTCCATCCACTGGTTGCCTATTTCCAGGTCCATACCCCTATGGGTGTTTCTGGAGTGCCACAAATTGCGTTTAGGGACCTTGACAATTATTAGCTTTGAGGCCTTTGCTTTACCCTCTTCTCAACCTGATCATTCATACTGCGTGCCCGGTGGGAAAAAAAAGTCTTAACAAGCTGTTCCTGGATGATGACTGGGATACTCTACTGGCAGATTATAATAAAGAATTACAGGATTTACACCTGCAGTATTGCTTTTTGAAGATCCTCCACCATTGGCATTGGTTACTAGCAAGGTGAGCATTACAAGATGGGGACTGGAAGATTTTGGTCGTCCAGTGTATGTTCTCCCACACTATTACTAATTATACACAAAGAGTACACTTTCAAAGTACTAACTCCTCAATACCGATTTGGGGAGGAGAAGGGGTCACCCAAAGCGATTGCTTGCTAGGGGCAAGTGACCACACCCACGATTAGGTGGCATGCTTCTCCATCGGGCGTGCTCCTCCTCGGGCCGGTGCTGCAATGCCTGGTGGGCCCCGAGAGAGGACTCTTTGCCGGAGATCTTTTGTAACAAAGCGCCAAGTGTCAGGGGTGACCCCTTCTCCTCCCCAAATCGGTAGTGAGGAGTTAGCAATTTGGAAAAGTGTATTCTTTATAATTAGTACTAGCAAGGTTACACAAGGCCAGTCTTAGTGTAGATTCCTGGTGTTGGAGATGTGGCTCTACGGGCTGAGAAATATAGTCCATACTTCATGGGAATGTGACCTGCTGAGAGCCTTCTGGTCGCAGGTTTTGGACAATATGAGAAAAGATCCCGGGGCAGACAGGCCTTTGACTGTAGTGCTCCTGCATGACACTTCTGACCGCCGCTCTGAGACACAATGTGTTACTAGATGGGTCTCCACTGCTCTAAGGGGTGGCTAAATTGGCAATTCTAAAACTCTGGTAACTAACTAATTTTCACATTAGACCGGGTTGGACAACATGTAGGAGCACATTCATAAGCTAAATGACAAATTGCAGATATTTGAAGGGGTTTGGGGCTCTTTTCTTAAAAATTGAAGAGCCAAGCACACCCATACATCTAAGGCGTCTACTGTGTGCCTCGTCCTTCATGTTCCATGCAGATCCCTATGTTCTGTTCCCAGTCCCCTTCCTCCTGAGGTTCGCCAGACTTCGATCCATATTGTTGTTGGCTATAATTAATGGGGGTTCATTGGTTTTAATCCTGTAGGGACGGGCCATTGTGACTTGGCCTGGAAGGCGCTGGAGACAGAGGCCATCTTATTTTATTTCCTCCTGTGTGGGTGTTTCCTCCCCAACTCCCCCCTCCCTTAATTGCGGAAGCGTGTTTTCTTTTTCCTTCCGCTCTTGATGGTTGTAATCTTTTTTTTCCCTGTTTAAGTTGTTAAGTAGTATTTGTTGCTACTTGCCCATTTTCTATGTCTGTTCTTGGAGATTTAAACTAAACTGCTCTTGGTATTTCCTTTAATTTTTGAGGGTTCTACAATGAGGCTTGGTCTGCCGATGGATTATGGCTTTTCATTCTGCCCTGTTAATTTCCTCGTCCTGTGTAGTGATTTGACTGTATTCTTCAATGCACCTCTCTTTTTATAGTAATGAAAAAAATCAATAAAGAATTAAAACATCGAGATTCAGAAAATGGTAATATGCTTGAGAGTCAAGGAAAGGAGGTAGAAGTAGTGATGAAGAAACAAGGATATTAGGAGAGATTGTGGCATCGGGGAAAGGGATTGGCTTTAAACAATAGAGCTAGTGAAAGTTTTGAACCTGGCTAGTAAGAAGTTGTAGAGCCACACTATGGTGGAATTAAAAGGATGGGGAGAGGGTGTGGAGTCAGGCAAAGAAAGGGCAGGATCGAGTGAAGGTGTAGTCCTAGCAGAGCTAGGTGCAGGGACGATATATGGGGAAAATAGACAGCACAGAGAGGGAAAGAACATCATGTTGGAGAAGTAGAGTAGGAAAAGAGGAAGCAGAGGCTGGGGTTCTGGATGAGACCCAGTGGTGAGGCTCAGGTTGTGGTGGAAAGTCAGGGGGAGATAAAAAGAAAGGAATGGGGAAGCAGTCTAAAACTGACATGTCACTTGAATCCAGAATGCCCATTAACACAGGCCAGTTCTACTGGACTGCATTGTTGGCAGTTGTCACTAAGCCAGGTGTCCCTATGGAAGGGAGTTAATGCAAAAGCAAACATCTGTGTGGTTTTGTGTCTCAACCACTGATCAACTGACCTCTGCCAGACTCTAGTCACCCCTTAATGATAATGCCATGGCTTCTAGATGTGAAGTGCATGCTCTTATTGCTTTAATCTGCCTGTCCATACATGCCAACAACCCTCTGAAGAATGGAGCTGCGGCAGTCATGTTAGTATTCAAACCACACAGATGCCTCTGCTGCCTAGGGTTTTGCATAGGGTTTTCAAAGAGACTGAATGTTAACCACTTCTCCAAGAGCACCATTATTTAAATTCGAGATGAATTTAAATCAGTGCACTTTTTAATGCACGTTAACTAGGATTGTTTTATTGCTCATTCATAACCAGGGCCACTGGAATTCTGTGGCAGGGAGCACTGAATTATGCAGCAGGTTTGACTGAATTATTCGGCAAGAAAAGGCAAGTGATGTGGCATAAGGTGGCATTTTGAGAGGATTACTTCATTATTTTGTAATTTTAACACACAGTAGTAACAACCAAAAACAGAAATCAGCAACTGAAAGACGACCAGTTAACATTTAGGAAAGGACTTCCACTGCGCGCAGACATTTTTTGGGTCAAATATGCAGATTATGCATTAGATGATGGATTATGTGGGGAACTCATAATTGTGAGGAACAAAAGCCACAGAATCCCATAATTCCAGTGGTTATAAGACAAAAGAAAATTTTTCCAGAATCTGTAGGTGCGTTGTAAATTTTAAATGTTTTTTTCATTGTGACAATATCCGTTTGATGCCTTTTGTGTGGGATACGAAAAGTGGCCAAAAGTAGAGTGCCAACCGAAAGCCACACCAAATTGTCCTCGCTCATTTGGGAGCGAAATGATCAGTTGTATTTGATTCTCTTACGCCTTCTGCAGGACTTTTTGAATAACGTGCAATGGGTGGAAAAAGCAGCCCTCTAAACGAACTGAACCTGAAGGCACCACAGAGGGAAACCTGAAGGAAAAATATGCTACAAAACTGAGCACACTTCCTGTTGTGGTCCATAGTGAAGAGATCCAAATATGGAACCCCCTATCGGGAGAATACCACCTCAATAACTTCGGGAAGTAGTTCCAACTTGTAGTTCTTCAGCGAAGAGGTGACTGAGAGCGTCTGCTGTCATGCTGAGGCAACCTTCAAGATGATTCACATCCAGTAATATTACTGCGCCCACTGCAACAGACAAAATGCTTCCTAAGATGGACAAGGTTCCCATACCTCTGTCTGTTCATGTAATAGAGAACGGTGGTATTCTCTGACAAAATCTGAATATTGCTACCTGAGATGGAGGAGATAAATGCCTTGATGACAGAGCAAACTACCACAGCTCCAGCATAATTATGTGCATGCACTGCTCTGATGTGAGCCTAAGACCCCACAAGGTCATGCTGCCCAGGTAGGCACTCCAGTTAAGAAAAAAGGCATCTCTAGTTACGGTAAGCCTAGATGTGTGCAGGGCTAAAGGGATGGCCCATCAAAAGGTTGGAGGATTCATTCACCAGAGCAGATCTAGAAGACACATTGGAAGATCTTCACCTCCTGGGAGGCTCCCTAAAACTGGAATACTATCTCCTCAGGCACAATCGAAGGGTCCCCATCTATCATCTGGCATGCAGCACCAACAGGCGATCGTGACACCAACTGGACACAAGACCTGCAGAACTGAGAATACCCGCAATCTTCTGAGGAGGGGAGGTTTGGGGGTTAAGGGTGTTGGGGAGGGAGGGGGCGTAATTAATGAGAGTCGTATCCAGGACGTGCCCTAATGACAGTCAATCTACCAGCCGGAGCGAGGTAGGACTTTTGGAAAGTGGTGCTAAAGCCCAAGTCACTGAGGGGAGCCTTCATCTGCTGAAGGTGTTCTTTGACCAGTGCTGCGGAGGATGCTTTCAGTACCCAGTTGTTTAAGTACGGCCATCACAGTAAAGTCGCTACAGCCAGCATGCTTGTAAAAACGCATGGAGCAATCGTCGGTCCAAATGTTAGAACTATGCAGTCCCACAGGACACCTCATGTAGCACCTGACAGAAGTGGGAGGTGGAAATATTAATCCTGGAGATCCAGGGCGACAACCAATAGCCAGCATTCAGGACCAAAATAAACTGGCTCAGGGACAGCATCTTGAACTTGGCCTGCTGAAAGAACAATGGTCCAAGTTCAAAAGGCAGACAGCCAGGATGGATTGTAAACCTCTGTGCGTCTTGGTGAGTGAAGGGCGTAGGACCCTGTGCACCTTTCTTTCACAGCCACCTCTTCTGTGACCCTTTTACTGAACAAGGCAAGGACTTCTACTACCAATATCACAGCAAGTGGTGTGGAGGAAAGTAAGGGTAAGGCATAGCCCTTGCAGGTTAGATGAAGGATACAGCAATTTGCTGAAAAATGGGAGATTCACCATCGTTTAATGAGGCTCTTTTATATACTGTAATGGTTTCATGTGGGAATACATTTTCAGGACCAGCAGTCCACAGGCAGGGACCCAGATAGATTCTGTAGACCTGCTCTGAATGGGCCACACATTTTGCCTTTTCACCTTTCTCTCGAAAATGTTGTAGTCTGGGTTTCTGCCTCATAGCAAAATAATAATGACTTTCACGCTGCACTTCCTGATAGTCGAAGACACTGGACTGTGATGAATCTCTCAGTTTTCCCAAAGTAAAGAAAGTGTGCAAAGATAGAAACTCTTTCAGCTTTCTAGCGTTTAAACTTTGGAATACTCTTCCAATAGCGGTTCATCAGGTCCAGTCGAAATGTCTTTTCAGGAAAAAACTCAAAACTTTTTATTTTAGCTCGGGATTTATGTGGATTTAACTGAATTTGTGCCTGCTCATACCTGTACCTAACACTGGGACACCTCTTGTGATAGCTATGCGCTCTATAAACTGAATTATTATTATGTAATTGATAGGGAAGCTTGTAGGGATAGTACCCTTGTAGTTGCAAACTTGCACCTTGCACACCCTTGGCACCTTGGGTTCTCCCTTGTCCCATGTGCCCCCTTTGTAACTTGCACTTCCTTGTTGCACCTTAATTTGCATCTTCTACTCCGACCCCCCCCCCCCCGATCTGCACCAACTGTTTTTTGTGGAGCAAAACTTGCCCTGCTGATGGCCATTTGGTACCCCTGGTATCGGTTCTGGGAGGGCAAGAGACGTATAGACTGCTGATATCCATGTGTTACCAGTTGCGAGTGTGTGTTTATGTGTGTGCATGTAGAGGAGAGTGTTAGGGGGGGATAGTTTTGGCACAAAGCACCATTATCACATCCAATAAGTGAACTTCTATCTGAATAAAAACATCAACCAAGTCAAAGTTTACTCTCCTCATCCCCCAAACAAATGTGATTTCCAGTATCTATACACTTCTACCACCACAATACTAATAACATAATACACTATGGTTAAACACAGCTATAATTCTGAACAGAATAGACAGACACAACTGGCTTTGATCCCAGCTTTTGCTGAACAAATAAGACTTTAATTTAAAACCACACATTTTATTTTTGGTTCATTTTATAAAGCAGCACAAAGGCCTCCAGGCACTGCCGTGCATTTGCTGAGGAAACTGGCTGGAGGCTTCACCCACGATGGAAGCACACCCAGACATGGGTGCCTCATATTACACAGTCTTGTGATTACCAAAGTAGAATGCTCAATTGTGACGGCACGTCTATCTGAACATTTTGGCATTCCTCTCCGTTTCATGAGTTGGCGCAGTCAACGACACAAAACACTATAGCTTAATTCATTAAAATATATATTTATTAAATGTGCAGACAGTGGAACTCAGTTTCTTGGTTTTCCATTGAACGACCACAATGGTTTAAATCGAAATGTTGCTCAGCGGGGTATTCTGTAAGTGCTTCTGATCGAAATACACCCCTAACACAGTGGGACTAGCACTTCCTTTAAATCTGGACATCCATTCCAATCTCAGACACCAAAGACAACACTAGATAAATCAGATATATGTGCGACAAACCACTCAAGCAGATGGAATCCCCCTCCCCCAAACAAAAAATGTTTAGTACCAGGGATAGACAGCAGTCTTTAACGTGTCATATAGATAAAGTGAAGTTTTATTCTTTTCAGACAAAAAAAAATCCCTCATGATGCGAAACTAACATTCTTGGCACTTTTCCATTCTTCTCCTGATGATGTGCTCAGCCACAATGTGCACGGCACAGCATCGCGGGATAACTGCAGCTCGTTGATTGGCCATCCTTCTAATGACTTCGTTTCAATCCTATCAGGCAAACCACTAAAAGCTTAAAAGGCCTCCGCACCGGAGACTTGTGGGAGAGGTGCCATGCATTATTCACGGCCCAAGCATTGGAAATAAATTGCTCACGTTCACCGGGGTGGGGGTGTGGGGGTCTGACAAAACGGATGAAAGCCTTTGTCCAAACAGTGCAGCTGACACAGTGTGATGGATTACGAGCACAGGCGGCGGAGGAAGGCCTTGGGGTGGATGTGCACATGGAAAAATCCTTCAAGAACGGTCATCTTTCTGCAAAAGAGAAAAAAACAGGCGCATTTAAAATACTCATCGGACCCAAACCATCACAGAGTTGATCTGCGAGAGCGCATCTCGCGTCTAAGAATTACAGCATATAGTGCTTTAAATGGGCCGGTATTCACAGGTACTATGTACCGGCGCTTCTTATTTTTATCACTCTGGGTACCGGCACTTCTCTACTGCCATGGAGAGTACCGGTACTCATGAAAGGGGAGGCGCATTTGCCTCTAGTGGTGGTAGCCAGTCTCTATGACAGCCAAAGCACTTCTGTAGCCCTGAGCTGAGCCCCTGCTGAACTATTCAGCGTGGGCTCATTTGCATGAAATCCGGGTGCAGTACCGGAAACAGACACCGGCCCTGGCAAACTGCTCAGCTGCCCCCCCTGGGGTGAGGGGGAGTGCAGCCGAGCAGTTTGCGAGGGCCGGTTTCGGCCGATTTTGTTACGGGGGCCGAAATTGCCGACCCCCGGTAACAAAAACGGCCCCCCAGGGCCCCGAAACCGGCCCCCAACCTAGCGGCCTACCGGGAAACTCCCGGTGCCCGCTATGGCCAGTCCGGCCCTGTCCGGGTGTACACCATCATGCTGTGTTGCAAGGAATCGAGGCAGCCCAGTGACAGTGCAATGAAGAAAGCCGTGGGCCGAACGGAGGTTAAAATGGCTTAAATCCCACTTGACTCTTTTGTGCAGGTGTCTGCTTAGGTTTGTCTGTTTGCCTGCTTGCATGTCCGTGTTTTTGTGCGAGAGAAAAGCAAGAGAAACATTACAAAACAAGGAAAAGTTAAAAACATATCACTGTGTTTGGCTTTAGTTTTGTAGAACGAGTTAACTGGTTTTGTTCTGGGATCATTTGTGGTAAATGAATGTGCAGAGTCCACTTGCTAAGTTAAGATCCTTTATTGCAGGTTCCTTCCAGATTAGATAAATAGGTTAAGATTGTAAGGAAAACCCCACCAGGAGCCAGCTGTTAGTAGCTCAGCCTGAGATGACCAACTGCCACAGTAAGTAATAGAAAGGCGCTGTGAGCTAGAGGGACACCCAGGCATTCTATGATGTCACAGATAACATAGTACAGTCTATCCAGAGGAGAACAGTGGAGAGGACATTTACTACATCATTCTCCCACCTGGCCGCCAAGACCTGAACACCCTCCCCACCCGCCTGCGCAGACCAAAGACCTTGTATCCTTCAGGAGACTCCTCAAGACCTGGCTCTTCGAACAGTAGCAGCATATACCTCGTCTCGGTCCCCCCTCCCCCCCCCCCCCCCAACGCCTTGAGAAACTCACAGGTATGTAGTGCGCTTTATAAATGCCATGATTGATTTATAGAAACACATTTCTCATGTGTTTTGGTATGTGCTGCAACTCGTATAGAAGTCAATAAGCATTGGCATGTCTTGCCCTTATCCCCACCCCTTGACCCGCCCACTCGCCACGTTTAATGAGTACCTGCACTTTTTTCCCTATTTAAAGCACTGAGCATATCAGTTGGCTGGAGTAGGACAACACAAAGTAGCAACCGAGGCCCGGACTGCGAGTCAGAATGTCCATTTCCATGACGTTTAAAGCAAACATTCACCACCATCTCCGAGCAGTGTGTGAAGAGACCTGTGAAGGTCGGGGGCTCTTGGGGGCGGTGGGGGTAAACGAAGGGATGGGTGTTGCCTGGCAGCGGTGCAGCATTACATGCAATCCTTGTGTGTTCGAATGGGGTCGGGCTGCAATGCATCCCTTCCCGATGGGCCTTTACCAGCAGGATTTTCCAGGTGCCAGAACACCACAGCCAGTTAGAACTGGGCACGGCGGAATTCCATATGCGCACAACTTTAACCAGGCTCCCATAGGTCAAGTGAGGTGAATACATTCTTACTATACAAGAAACTGCCGTTAATAGGGCAGAGGGTTATTTCAGCCAATTCAGCTCTAAACAACACATGCTGTGTGTAAAGAAAAAATCAAGGAAGAGGGAGCACACAGCTGCCTATATGCCCCCCCCCCCCACCCACTCCAAAAGTTGAAAGCCAGTCTCTTTAGGTTTAAGCGGTTCAAGGTGGCGGTTGTGGTAGGTGACTACTGAACACACCACCAAAAGACTGTGAAGGTGTGTGCGGAAGACTCGCTAAATGGTCCCTGTCAGCTGAGAGGAGTTTGGTTAAGGTCCATCTTCAAGGAGAGAGGCAGGCCCATCTTCAAGGAGAGAGGTAGTAATGGAGGCAGCAATGAATACTGGTCACCAGTTGCGATCAGCGGTCTGCAGTGGGACAAATCGTGCAAGTGGTGTGTCAATATAGGTGTCCACAGAGGACCCAGAAGAGTTGAGTTGAGGAGCAAATGTGTTTGGGTTGGAAGGAATGGGTGGTAAACTGGTGAAATATTGGGTTTTATTTACAATATTGATATCTGATGCTTTAATGTGGTTTTGGATGAGATTTTCCTTCATGTAAACTCGTGTGTTTTTGTTAACTAGCACTGTTGCATGTGTGATCCATTTAATCATGCTTATGAAGGCCACAAGTTACATAAATTGGTTCTACAGACCAGGCCTGGTTCCAGGAATTTCTCTCTGTGTGGGCCAAGGGTGCGGTAGGATGGGCCAAATTTATAACAATTCTGAAGGTAGACTGCAAGCCCTAGAGTTACACATGGACATCGATTTACCAAAATGCCATGGGTAGCGGAAATGACATCACACATCCTTGACCTTAATGACATCACAAGAAGTGACATGACCTTTGACCCTCAATCTTCCTACGAAGTGACGTTGCATGACCTTAACCCTTATAGCATTACAATAATTGACATCGCTGAAGTTATAATAAAAACCATAATAAAATATGACTAATACAGTAACAGAACGTTGAAAAATGTCGGTTTTAGATACCACTTGTATTAGGGTGCTGATGTCATATGAAAGGAATCATTAATCGTTTTTCTTAGTTGTACATGAAAAATTATGTCTTCATCTGAAGAGGATAATTCCACATACATTCTTAGATAATGGTCGGACATTTATGATTCCCTTGTGGCAGCTTATGCAATGAGGCACGCACTGTCACTATGGAAATATTATAATGTATGCCACATCCTACAGTATATTACTGTGTGCATCATACACAGACTAAAATACATAAACACCTTCAGAATCCACACACAGAAACAGCTGGGTCTATTGGACTAATGCGTCCACTATAGGGGCCTGTGTTCGAACTCATGATTACAGGTTAAAGTCCCGGCGGGCCCATTCAGACTTTCATCCTTCTGAAGTCAATAAAATGAGTACCATTGAGTTGGGTAACAATAAACAGCTGTTATTCAGTGCCAAGATACCCTTGGGTGAACGTGAATTTTACAAATACAGAGGTAATGTTTGATAATTGAGGTGCAAAAGCTCGCTACTGCACCTGCTGCATCATTGGCAGGTAACAAACACCCTGTCCCCACTCCCTCATTCACACCACCTAACTGCACATTGCCGTTCTCTTCCGACATTAATATTTTAATGTCTCAGCCAGTGTAAAAATAGAGAGAATCACCCAAAGTCAGCATTTTTCCCCTATGAGCAGTATTTATAAAAACAATGCACTTTAAAATGTGTTCTAGAGGTTCCTTAATTACACCGGACTAGGGTTCCCACCTGATCGATTTTTTACTGACAACACCAGTATTTTAATGTCCCAGCTAATACAAAAATTATCAAAACCACCTAAAGTAAGAATTTTTAGCCCTTATCTTTACCCAATTCAAGCAGCAAATATATCCAAATCAAACAGCAAATATAAATGGAAAACACTTTTAAATGGATTCTAGAGGTGCAAAGATTCCCAACTATTAAATATAGTAAAAACAGACACAAAAGTCATGGTAAAAATGTATACATACAATTTTTTTCATAGTTCTATTTAGTATCATGTCCATGTCTGTGCACACTCTTAAAACTACAACAAATAGCCGGTATTTCTTTTGGAAAGGTGACAACGTTACCCCAGATCGATAATTAAAGTAAACAAAGTGAAAAAGCATCACAATGTTTGGCCGTCCTCTTGGCCTTTTCTGCTGACTGAGAGGGCCAAAGGTCATGCTTGGGTGAGCCTGGCCCACCTGCTAGAACCAGGCCTGCTACAGACACTGGAAGAAAACCGTAACAGAAGTCATGTCTTGTTGTGGTTTGCTAGGGGGGAAAACATGGTGGTTGCAAAACAGGAGTGCTTGTAGAAAAGAGCACTGCGCAGACAACAGTCTTCACTGTCCTCTTTCCAAGCGCGTATTGAGCGGTACATGACATGAAGGGACAATGCCAACAGTGCAAAGAAGCATCTATTCATAGAGTCATGAATTGAAACAAGATGACTAAACTGACAGGTTGCGAGATAGTGTGTTGGGAACCAACCAGGGCTGTGAAAGCAAACACATCATCGCGCTTAGGTCAGCTATTTCTAAAAGTCTTCATGAATTGTGCAAGACTGACACATTGAAATCTGATCTTTTAGGGAACAAAAACTGCTATCTAAACACTTATTTGCTTGGATGAAATCTTCAAAATGATCAAACGAAGTTTCATTCGTTACAGCTAATTGTACTGTATCACAACATTTATATGGCGCTTATTACTCGTATGAGTTCTATATAGGCATGTGTGCCAGAATCTAGGAATCTAAGGGAACATCAGTTCAGAGGGAGCAGTAGTTATGAAAACAATTGATGAAAATGACAAGCTAATACTTAGAAACAACATTAGCGTGTTTGCTAACATGAAACATTAACATTTCAACAAGGGAAAATAAGTACATTTTCAGAAAATCTGAAGTATTTGGAGTTACAGAAAAGACAGTGGTCTCTGCAATATATTAGAACATTGGAATGTTGGGAGCTGCATTGAAAACAATGGAGTGCTCCGAGCTTCTAGTGGCTGGTATAAGCCTGGAGCTCCAACATTCCAATGTTTCTTTGTTCACAGCTCTGGCTGTGAACAAAGGCTTCAAGGACCCTGAGGGGATTCCAATCCCCTCACGCTCCCATAAGGCTTTGTTCTTTTTTGTTAGAACATTCTGCCCTCTCGTGTCAGAATGTTCTAATAGCCTTATAGCCCTTCGTAGAGGGCTATACCGGCTATTAAAGGCCCTCTCCCTTGTTAAAGGCCCTCGCCTTCGGCTCGGGGCCTTTAACGCTGGAGAGGGCCTTTAATAGCCGGTATAGCCCTCTACGGCGGGCTATAAGGCTATATTAGAACATTGGAATGTTGGGAGCTCCATTGCAGACAATTGAGTGCTCCCTGCTTCTACGGGCCGGAAAAGGCCCGCAGAGCAACATTCTAATGTTCTGCAAAGGATAATAAAAACTGATCTGACATGCATTGTTAAAAATAAGGCAGCATTTCTTCTGTGCAAGACAATGGTTACTCGATGCTAAGGTATCTATTTCATTACTCACATGGCTGCATTCTCTGATCTATGACAACTTTTTATAGGCAATATCATCAAACAATATTTCCAGGGGCAGCTCCTTTATGTGGGCGGAGGAGCATCGCCCCACTGCTTTCTCACAGTGCGAGAAAATACAATTTTATGTTTTTTTTAAAATTGTTTATTGAATTTAGCAAACAAGACAACATGGCAAGCCAGTCAGTCACAGTGTACAAACACATAATTCAGGAGACATACCTTATATCAGAGCACAGGTTCAAGGGGTTATACAGTAATGGGACGCAAGCAGCCCAAGTAATTTCTATACAATCATTACTTGGGTTACATAATGACAATACGAGAGCATTACTTATGGAGACAATTCCGAGGAAAGACACCTGTAACAGCTTGCAGATGTTATACACCTAGTCGGCACATGGTTACACGTCCCAAAGGGGAAACCAATAACACCCGACCGCTGCCCGCAGACAAATCCCCACAGAGAGGAAGTGACAAGCGGGAGCGACCTCTGACCCTGCCTTCAGCTTAGGTCGCCCCCACGCCGCTGCCGCCTGCTCACCCCGGTCTCCTGCTGCAAGTTGACCTGGTCTGCCCGCTTGCTGCCTCCGCCTGCACCCGGTCTCAGCCGCTGCTGAGCCAGGCACCTTCGCCGCACTTTTCCCGCCGCTGCCTCCCTGCGGCCCCGCCCCCCCTGACACCCCATTCGCCGCCCGCTCCCGCCACCCAGCTGCTCCTCCCTCCCGTCAACACTCTTATGCAGACCACGAAGCGGCCTGCAGCGAGCGCCCTGCGCCAGGGGTCCTGGCGCTGGGCGCGGTCCGCACCTGGATCGCGCCCAGCGCCAGGACCCCTGGCCCCCGACGATGTCAGCCCACACGACGGACTTACGACGCCGCCACCCTCCACGCACTCAACGCCGGCCGGACCAAGCCTGCTACCGAGCCATCCCGAAACGCACCCACGGACCCTACACCTGCCAAGCCTGCAAATTCACCTGCCTCCGAACCTGCACCGCTCCCGCCAAGCCAGGTACCAGCAACACTCACCACAAGTGCATCCTGCTCAACACCCGCTCCGTCCACAGACACGCCGTAGAACTCTGGAACCTCCTCGACACAACATCACCAGACGTCGCCTTCCTCACAGAAACCTGGATGAACGCCTCCTCAGCCCCCGACATCGCCATAGCCATCCCGGATGGCAACAAGATCACCCGGAGGGTCCGCGTCAACTAAACCGGAGGAGGCATCGCCATCGTCCACAGAAACACCATCCAAATCACGACCAACTCCGACAACACCCTCACCACCGCTGAGCACCTTCACTTCCAGATACACACCGACCCCAAGACCACCCTCAGAGGCACTCATCTACAGACCCCCGGGACCACGCACACAATTCAGCGAAGCCATCGCAGACTTCGTCAGCCAGCACGCCCTAACCTCCTCAGACTACATCCTCCTAGGGGACCTCAACTTCCACCTGGAGGAACAACAATGACAGCAACACCGCCGCCCTGCTGGACAACCTCGGACTCAAGCAACTGGTGAACACCCCCACCCACTACGCCGGCCACACGCTAGACCCCATCTTCTCCTCCAGCAAGCACATCTCCTTCAGCCATTCCACCGGACTACACTGGACAGATCACAGCTGCGTCCACTTCAACTTCAGGAGAACCACGATCCACCACCACCCGCAACAGGTTCCCCGCAGAAGCTGGAGCAAGATCCCGCCAACCAACTCCCCACCTCCCTCAGCCAGAACCCTCCCACCAACACGAGGGACCCCAACGAAGCAGCCCGCAACCTCACACAGTGGCTCACCAACTGCGCCGATGACCTCGTGCCACTGAAGAACCCTCCCAGCAAACCCGGCAGCAAGAAAGCCTCGTGGTTCACCAACGACCTCAAAAACTCCAAGAAAACCTGCCGCACCCTCGAGAAAACCTGGCGCCACGACCAGACAACAGAAAACATGACAGCCCTCAAGGACGCCACCCGCAAACACCACCAGCTGATCCGCACCACCAAAAGGACAACATTCAAAGAACGTCTGGACAACAACACCCACAACAGCAAGGAGCTCTTCAGCATCGTTAAAGAGCTCTCCAACCCCAGCGCCTGCAACAACATCACACCCTCGCAAGACCTCTGCGACTCACTCGCCTCGTTCTTTCACCGCAAGATCGCCGACATACACAACAGCTTCGGCGCACAGACCACGCACCCAACCACCGAACCAGCGCCCCCCACCACCACCCTCTGCACCTGGACCCCGGTCAGCACCGAAGACACCACCCGCACGATGAACACCATCCACTCTGGCGCCCCAACCAACCCCTGTCCACACCACATCTTCAACAAAGCCGACTCCATCATCGCACCCCAACTCCGGGACATCATTAACAGCTCCTTCGCATCCGCCACCTTCCCAGAGAGCTGGAAACATGCAGAGCTCAGCGCCCTCCTGAAAAAACCCACCGCGGACCCCACGGACCTCAAGAACTTCCGCTCCATCTCGCTCCTCCCTTTTCCTGCCAAAGTCATCGAGAAGACCGTCAACAAACAACTCTCCGCCTTCGAGACAAATGGATCCCTCGACCCCTCGCAGTCCGGTTTCCGAGCAAACCACAGCACCGAGACCGCCCTCATCGCAGCTACCGACGACATCAGGTCCCTGCTCGACAACGGGGAAACAGCTGCCCTCATCCTCTTGGACCTCTCAGCAGCCTTCGACACCGTATGTCACCGCACCCTGATACAGCGCCTCAGCAACACCGGAATCCAAGGAACGGCCTTGGAGTGGATCATCTCGTTCGGCGCCGGAAGAACCCAGAGAGTCCGCGTCCCCCCCGTTCCGATCTGCGGCCACCGAAGTCATCTGCGGCGTTCCGCAAGGATCCTCGCTCAGCCCCACCCTCTTCAACGTCTACATGAGCCCCCTTGCAGCCATCGCACGCCAACACAACCTAAACATCATCTCCAACGCCGACGACAGCCAGCTGATCCTCTCCCTCTCCAACGACCCCGCCACCGCCACAGCCAGCCTCCAGGAAGGAATGAAAGACGTCGCGGAATGGATGAAGCTCAGCCGCCTGAAAATGAACTCAGACAAGACGGAAGTCCTCATCCTGGGACCATCCCCCTCTGCCTGGGACGACTCCTGGTGGCCACCTTCCCTGGGCACCGCCCCCAAGCCAAGGGACTATGCACGCACCCTGGGCTTCATCCTGGACTCCTCCCTCACGATGACCAAGCAAGTTAACGCCGTCTCGTCATCCTGTTTCAACACCCTGTGCATGCTCCGAAAGATCTTCCGGTGGATCCCCACCGAAACCAGGAAGACGGTCACCCAGGCCCTCGTCACCAGCCGACTGGACTACGCGAACACCCTCTACGCTGGAACCACAGCCAAACTCCAGAAAAGACTCCAGCGCATACAGAACGCTTCTGCACGACTCATCCTGGACATCCCCCTTCACAGCCATATCTCTGCCCATCTGAGAGACCTGCACTGGCTCCCCGTCAGCAAGAGGATCACGTTCAGACTCCTCACCCACGCACACAAGGCTCTCCACGACATGGGCCCCAAATACCTCAACAGCCGCCTCACATTCTACACACCCACCCGCCAGCTCCGATCCGCCAGCCTCGCCCTCGCCACCGTCCCACGAGAACCACCGCCGGAGGAAGATCCTTCTCCTACCTGGCGGCCAAGACATGGAACTCCCTCCCCACCCACCTAGGGCTGACCCAGGACCATCTCTCCTTCAGGAAACAACTCAAGACCTGGCTGTTCGAGCAGTAGAGACTCCCCCTCCCCCCAGCACCTTGAGACCCTAGCGGGTGAGTAGCGCGCTATACAAATTTGCTGATTGATTGACAAGTTCCCTAAATACCTAGTTTACTCTTTACACACTAAATAACTCAGGTACAGGCTCCAGAAGTTCTTGGGGCGACTGGGGGGGGGGAGCACCTCACTGTATAGTTCTGTTTGTGTGTTGCAATATAACAGGTCTTTGGACCATTGCGCCATAGTAGGAGGTGGCTCTCTAGCCCAACGCATAGCAACCACACGTTTAGCTATTAATAGCCCCATATCTACCAAGAGCCGTCTGTCTTTACGCATATGCTTAGAGAAGCCAAGCAGAGCCAGCAATGGGTCCGGGTTCAGAGGCTCTTCTGTGATATCGCCAAGTTTCTGGAAAATGGCTAACCAATAGTTGCCTATATCTGGACACAGCCAGGCCAAATGAAAAAACTCTGGAATCTGTACCAGATCTTTCACATCTCGCTGTGTCCCAGAGGCCATACTTATGTAACCGGATCGCAGTGTAATATACTCTGTTGAGAAATTTGAAATGTATAAGTCGATGTCGCCCATTCAGGGAGACATGTCATGTAGCCTCACAACAATAGCGCCATGTATCATCATCCAATGCGACTTCTAAATCAATTTGCCATTCAAGCCTGGCTTTAATGAAGTAATTCTTCCAATAGCTTTGGGCTACATTGTAGATATTGGAGGCAACCTTCTGGGGGTACTCTGCATGCAATAGCAGGGAAAAAGGGGCAACTTCCGGCGGTTCTGTCAGTTCATCTCCTAGAATGTCGCGGAGCACATGTCTGACGCAATAGAAATGGAACAACGTCAATGAGGTGACATCTTGCCTGTCCAAGACAATCTCATTCCATCCTCACTCCTCCCCATCCCCGAAGAGGTCACCAATTTGAGAGATATCAAGACGCAACAGGGCGCTCAGCACTTCCGGCTTAGTAATCACCGGCAATCATAAGCACCATTCAATAGGAGTGAGTGGGGAATACAAAATAGAGGCCGCTTGCCATTTCAGTGTATTGTGCTATGCATATGTGGTGGCATTTAAGAAGTATAGGGTACCTACGCGTCTATATGGTGCCCGGTACAAAGAAGAAGCCAGTGGGGAGGGCGCAGAAGCAACCTTCTCTATATGCAGATGGGGAGGGGGGAATGTTGATGCAGCCAATAAAAAGCATGCAAACACTGCGCCACATGGTAGTAAAGTTCCATGTCCGGGGCACCAAGCCCACCCATAGAATAGGGGGTCATAAGAATATCCCTCCTGACCTGAGGCTGTTTATCGGCCCAGGCTAATTGCAACAGCAGCGACTTAATATATTTAAAAAAGGGTGCTGGGGAGGGAAATCATCGATATGTTTAAAAACATGAACAGGAACCGAGGGAGGACCACCATTTTCATTAAAGAGATGCGACCAAGGAGGGATAATGGGAGGCGCACCCAACTAATGACATCCTCTTCAAGTTTAGCTTCCGCCCTGCCATAATTCTTGCTGAATACCGTTTCGGAATTTGTGTGCACCTGAATGCCCAGATAGCGCACAAAGTCAGCGGTCCGTTGCAACGTGAATTCCAGTTCGATGGGTTCCATGGCCGCCCTAAGTGGAAAAATGGTGGACTTGGTCCAGTTGATCCGGAGACCAGAGAATTCACTGTATTGGACCACTTCCCTCAAAACCGGGGATAGGTTGATTTCAGGGTCTCTGATATATAAGAGTGTCGTCGGCATAGGTGGAAATTATTAGGTTATATCCAGAGAAACGTATCCCTCTTTGGCTATGATACTCCCTAAGGGCACACGCCAAGGACTCCGCTACAATAACGTAGAGGAGAGGCAATAGTGGGCAACCCTGACGTGTACCAATGAAAATTTTAAATAGGGATGTGGCCTGGTTACCCACTCTGACCCTAGCAGTTGGGGAGCTATATAGGACAGTCACTAGCTGGGAGAAGAGGTCGCCAACACCCATCCGCTTTAAGACCAGCATCATAAATTCCCACTCTACCGAATCGGAAGCTTTCTCGGAATCCAAAAATATCGTGGCGGCCTTGATTTCAGGTTTAGTGTGTTGGATAGCTCCAAATACTGTAAGCAAGTTAGGGGTCAGAGTGCGTCCCAGCACAAATCCTGCCTGTTCGGGACAGACTAATGTTGGCACCAATGGGGCTAAACGGTTGGCAAGTACTTTGGCAAATAATTTGGTGTCGACATTCAACAATGAGAGCAGTCTATACAATGAGCATCGACAGGAGGCTTGCCTGGCTTCGGGAGGGTGAATAGCAGGGCCCCCCGCATGGACAGGGGCATCACACCACACTCTCCCATTTTTTCAAACAAAGTAATCAAGTGGGGGACAAGGAGCTCTCTAAACTCCTTGTAGGAGGCAACAGTTAAGCCAACTTGCCCAGGAGCGCTCCCGGTTCGCATGGATTTCAACGCATGGTGAATTTGCCATGCCTCGAGTGGCCTCATCAAGTATTCTCTGTGCTCATCAGCCAACCACTGGAGGTGTATATGTTCCAGGCAGTCCAGAGCTACACCGCTCCCTCTTACCAGTCTGGTTTGATATAGTATGGAGTAGTAGTCTCTAAATCTATCGGCAATGCCATCAGGATCGAGAAGTACCTCGCCGGTAGCTGCGTGGAGTTCTGTGATTTCAGTCCCCTCACGTCTACCCGTCAAAACTGCGGCGAGTGTTGCACCCAGGCGCTCACCTTCCCCATAGTTTTAGCTACAGCATATTTTCCTAGTAACTTGACTTCTCTGTCAGCCGTCTCATGATATTCATCCAGGGTAGTCTTGAATTCCTCCGCCACCTAGTCAGCACCGACCTCTAGGGCCTCCCACTCAAGAGCAGCTAGTTTCTTTTCCAGAGCTACCAAGTACTCCCTGATGGAGCGGAGCACCCCAGAGTGTTTAGTCATAGCAATCCCTCGAACGTAGATCTTAAAGGCCTCCCATATATTAGCGAACAGATCCAATATTAGTGTCAAAGAAGGTCTCCTCCAAAGTTAACTGGACAGGAGAGTGGTCAGAGTATGAGCGTGGGTGCACATCACACATGCAAGTCGCAGAGAACAGGGAACCAGTAAGGAACCAGTAATCAATCCTCGTATATAGGTTGTGCGGGGCAGAGTAGTGCATGAAACCCCCTGCTCATCCATTTCTGGAGCGCCAGACATCTACCATGTTTAGTTCTGTGATTACGTCCTCTAAGGCTTTAGCCGTTAACGACTGGCGCCGCAGTCCAAAGCTGGATTAAGGGTACAAGTAAAATCACCTCCCCAAACTATCGGGAGCCATGCCCATTGCCGCAGGCACACAAGGAGCTCTCTAAAAAATTGTTGAGTATCGAACTTGGGACCATAGACATTAACAATAATGAACTCCATCTCTTTCCTCTTAATCTTGGAGATTGCGTATCTACCCTCCCCTTCCATCGAGGAAAGTGCCGCTTCTAGGGTTGATCCATATGAGCACCCCTCGAGCATGCGTGGAGAAGCCTGCAGCTGGAAAGTCACCATGTAAATGTCTATAAGTTAACATCTGGGAGTCAGTGGGTAAATGAGTCTCCTGCAGGAGTGCAACGTCTATACTGTGTCTGTTGAAATAGGCAATCACTTTCCTGGTTTTCCAAAAATCGTTTAGGCCTCTAATATTCCATGTTAAGAGCTTGAGTCTATCGCCCAAGTGTCAACAGGGGATCACTTCGTCAGCAATGTCTCTCCTATGTCTGGATAGGGATACCCTTCAGTACTCCGCCCCGCCCGAGGCACCCTTGTTGAAGTGAAAAAATGTGAGGTACACACTGACCTAAAAAAGACAATACAAAAACAAACACGTCTTAGAATTACCCACCCACACCATGCAAACCCCAATATAGCATCGACAACACCCTACCACATGAAGATAATAAACCAGCAAAACAGAACGGTGAGTAACACATAGGGGCGGATGTTACCTTACTACAGCAGAGAACACCACAAAAACAGAGATATAGTAATGTAATTGAAAACACATCTGGTACATCCATGCTTAACAATGAGAAAGCTGTCCTTACATCTATAGTAGTCTGGCTCCCACCGTCCATGCTTACATGATGAAGTACCTGCCATCTGGGTGCACAGGCAAGGTGATTTAACATATCCCCACCCCCACCAAACAACATGTTAATTGAACAATACTTGCGATACGCTGGCTTTGTGACTCAGGAGGTACAAGTTCAAAGAGTCAGACTGAGTTTGCAACCTGTTAAAATCAAGGGTGGCGGGAGGGGCAGGATGGCACCTGACACCTCTGTGAGTCCTTGGCAAAAGGTGTGAAGTGGAGGCCGTGCTATTACTCCTCTACCACTACAACACCAGCTGCCTCACCCAGCCCCTCAGTTTCTTGGCTTCGCTTTGTCATCTTGGAAAAGTCCTTCAAGGCTTGGGTCGAGGAAGATTTTGGATTGGCCATTCATACTGACCTTCAGCCTGGCAGGGTAGAGCATAGCGTAATCTATGTTTTGATCCGGGAGGCACTGTTTCAGTGGAGCAAATTGACGTCTGGCTTCCTGCACCTTCACAGTAAAGTCCGTGAACAGTGAAATCGTGGAACCCTCATCCATGGGCGTCCGCAGAAATGTTTCCAGGGGTGGGCAAAATTTTAACTTCATCACTCGCCTTCCAGGGGGGGGGGCAACATTTTAACTTCATCACTCACCTTCAAGGCAAGTTAAAGGCAGACAGCCCATTGTCCTTCTTTATGTGATAAGCAGCTGACAGAATGACAATGGGCCTGTCCACAGTCTGCTCGAGGTCGGGGAGGGGCTGCTGCAGCCTCTAGAGTTCAAAGAGAAGTGCGAGAGGCCCCAAGTGAGAGATCATTTAAACTCCTGGAGCTTCTCGCAGGGGAACAGCCTGCTGTAATCGTGAAAATTACGGGCCAAAGGAGTCCGTAAAAGGAATAGGACAGGCGATCCAGGGGGGGCAAGCGCTCCCCCTTGCCCTCCCCTGCGGACGCCCATGACTGCAGGACTCTTTATTCTAGCTTGCTTCGGGGCTGCATCCATATCCCTGTAATCTAGCAATTTTGCGATCACTGGGCAAGACGGATACCCCGGGAAGTGGGGTCTAGGACCAAGCAAGCAGTGTGCACGCTCCACCACAAATATGTCCGAGAAAGTTTCACAATTTAGAAGTGTGACTAGCAGCTTCTCAATGAACCATTCCATATTGGATTCTGGCAGCCCCGTGATTCGTATGTTGCTTCTCCTGGACCTAACCTCCAAGTCTTCTGCCTTCTCTTGCAGCGCAGTAAGTGTTTTTGCCAACTGGTTTTGACTGTGTCGACCTCCGGCTGCGCTTCCTTCACTTCAGACACTCTCCTCTCGGTCATGTCAATACATTCAGCGTGTTTGTCAAGGCACTCTGACATTCTATCCATACGGTATGCAAGAGTATCGATTTTCCCATCTATGGTTGAGAGGCTTTTCGGCATCGCCGCAAGAATCTGTTTGAGATCCCCTGTTGCCACCTCGGACATATTAGCCTGCTCCTCAGGAGGACGGGCCCCCTCTGTGTCTCCGGTCCTCGATTTCCGTTGTTAGAATTGCAACTTGGGTGGAGTTATGTCCACCTTGCCCATGCTGGGGTGAAGGGTGGGAGGGCCCAAACACCTCCAAATCCTATTTCACTCGAGCGCTAGGCACAGGATCAGAGAAGCATACGGACTTCGCACTGTAATGGCGGAGGCCCAACGTTGTCGTGGAGGACACAGGCCGGCAGGGCGCAGCGGGCTCTCAGTGTAGGTGCCGCAATCGAGGGGACCACTCCAGTGCACAAAGCGCAGCACCCACCTGATCTCTGCAGAGTCGACCAGCTAGCAGTGCGCATGAGGCATGCAGGGCGCAATGATCCTTTCGAGGCGCAGGCAGGGTAAACATCGTTTACAACGATGTTTTCACAACGCGGTACCTTTACACCGCGGCTGTGACAACGCAAGTCGTTACCACGACTTGCGCTGGAGGGCGCTCAAGGTCTAAAAATAGTTAATTTACTATCCTAACACCTTCCCTAGGGTCCACGGGGACTGGTGTTAGAATAGTAAATTAAACTATTCGAAATCCGCGCCCCCCCAACGCAAGTCGTGGTAACGACTTGCGTTGTCACGGCCGCGTTGTAAAGGTATGCGTTGTGACGGTACGCGTTGTACCGTCATATATCCGCAGGCAGGGCTCCGTAGGGCAGCAAAGCCGATGAGAACCTGGGCTGAGTCCACATCGAGCCCATGCACATCCTGGAGTTCTCTCAAGTTGGGTGACTTCTCACGAGCTTCAAAGCGGTACAAAAGGGGGTGGTGAGGAACGGAGCAACTGAACCAATCAAACACTCGCACCCAGTCAACAGATCTGGGTTTAATCCATCACCGTTCTTTAGCCCACTCTGCCACCCCAGTTCAGACATGGCCATATGCAAATCAGTCTGACCCTGTGCCTCATGGGAACAGTCCAGTCCGAACTGCCAAGCCATGCCTTCCCTGGACCGGACTCAAGCTTCCTAGGACCGGTTTCTGGCATTACAGCCGTCTTCAGCCAGGCTTGCTTTAATCCAGTGGCAAAGTGAGCAAGGGACTCACGTCTGAGCATACCCTGCCAACTTATGGCGAACAAAGCCGTACAAAAGGGGGAATATAGGACTAGAAAGAGTCCTGAAAATATTATACATAGATTTGGATGGAGGGACTGTTAGTCTCTCCCCAGAATGGCAGAAAAGGACACTTTGTCCTTTAGTGAGACTCATATTCAAAATTTAATAGCTTCATCTCCTTTCTCCTCAGTGGCGCTGAGTACTAGTGTTAAACAGCAGAACGAATCAGACAAGTTAATACGACTGCGCAAAAAGCACGTCGGAACAGAACTACACGGGCACTTCCTCCTGAGGCACCTCAAGGGTGGCACAATCCCTTGGGGCCTTCAGGTCAAGAACGTCCCAGTTATCTTTACGGAAGATATAGAGTAACGAAAGGGCTTCAGCTACATTAACACCAAGTGTAGCCATGACCTTATGGTCCATACCATCGAAACGGCACAAAGATTATGCAATAAGGAGGCAAAAGAAATAGAGGAATTAACTAAGGCCATAGAGACCAGCCAGGTGGTCACAGATGCCAAGTCGCTTTTAGATAAGATCAAAAAAGACATCCAGGCTTTTAGGGATAACACCATCAATGATAAGAACAACAGGTACGAACGTGACGTAAAGTCATTTAAAATTGAACAAGTGTATCCTTTTCTACGTGAGGATTATTATTTGCAGTCAGATTCTCGCCAAGCTTTGTCAACCTACCAAGGCAGGTCTAGGAATAGATTCACCACTTTTTCAAGTACGTCCTCTTCTGATTCTTCAGGGTCAGACAACAGAAATCAAAAGAAGGGGGTGACTTTTTTAGAGAAGGGCAAACAAACAAAACCCAGGTACAAGGTACCATGGGACATGTGAACCAGGAGCAGCAACTACAAATCATAGGAAGATCAACAACGGTTGTTAATTTGTCCTCAAGAGTATTATCTAGTGAGGAAGAAGCAGTACTCAATCTTGGCTTAAAATTTGTACCAAGTAAGAACACTGATTACATCAAACTTAAATTAGAGGCAATACAGTTTTGCCGCAAGATAAGACTAAAGGCATTTTTTGCTAATACCCCACTAGCTGAGAGTACCGAAACGACAGGCCTCAGGAACAAATCAAAATTTGGCCCTTATACTAACATCCCCAAACAGGTGCTAGCATTCGAGCAGGTACTGCTTTCTTCTATCAGTAAGATGGAGAAAAATAAGAGCTTTACCCATCAAAATATGAGCAAAAAGCAAAGAGAGACAATTGGTTCGCTTAAAGATGACCCTTCGATTGTAATCAAACAAGCAGACAAGGGCAGGGCAGTAGTCATCTGGCCCCCGCCTTATGTATCTGGCAGAAGGCGACAAACAAGTAAAGAATACCACTTGGTATCGCGCGTTATCGGAAGATCCCACTAAAGATATTCAAGGGCAAATAGCTAAAGTTTTAGACTGTGGCAAAGAGAATGGTTGGGAAATAAGGAACACAACTACCTTCTTAAGAAATGTCCCAGGACTCCTGTCCTGTATCTTCTTCCGAAGATCCACAAGAGCCCCCTGGCCGCCCAATAGTTTCGGGGTGTGACTCATGTTTAGAGCCGATCGCGCAATATGTGGATTTTTTCTTAAAACCATTCCTGAGCCAGGTCAAATCATATCTACGGGATACGACCGACTTTTTGCTAAAGGTTGAAGGTACTAGCTTCGACACACAGTCTCAAATCATGGTGACTATGGATGTCACATCATTATATACCCAAATTCCTCAGGAAGAGGCCTTACAAGTGATGGAGATATATCTTGACCAAAGGGAAAGACCACATCGGGTCCCCACTGCCTTAATTTTAGAATTGGCGGAAATAGCATTAAGGAAAAACAATTTTACCTTCAATGGTGAGTATTACATGCAAGTGAAGGGGACCGCCATGGGGTGTCTTTATGCCCCAGAAATGGCGGTTCTCTTCATGGCACAATACGAAGAGAAGTTCATAGAAGCCAACAATCCGTTCAGAGATCGAATTATACAGTGGTATTGTTACATTGACGACGTCTGGCTCCTGTGGCAGGGGAGCCAGGCGGAGTTAATGTCTTTCCACGGATGGCTCAATGCAAGGCATAGTGACATCCAATTTTCAATAGAAAACAGCACTAGCCGCATGACTCTTTTGGATGTAGAACTGAGATGTGAGGAGGGACGTTTGGTAACATCGCTTCACAAAAAAGAGACTGATAGGAACACCATCCTGCACCACAGGAGTGCACATCCGCGCAATTTAAAGGCCAATTTGCCCTATGGGCAACTGCTCAGAATTAGGCGAAATTGCACGGATGTGGCAGACTATGAGAGACATGCAAGATCTTTTTGTCATGACATGCAGGACAGGGGCTATCCTAAAAAGCTCCTCAAGCACTCATTCAAGCGTGCTAGATACACGCCTAGAGAATGTTTGCTACAAGTTAAGAAACGCCCACCATTGAATAAATTGGTGTGCGTCTCAACGTTCTGTCCTGACACCCATAAGCTGCGCCAAGCTGTTTTAAAGAACTGGCATCGATTGGAGGGTTTGAATTGTCCATTTCCTAAGCCCATCTTCGCTTACAGAAAAAATCGAAGTATTGGCGCACAATTGATTAGAGCAGATATTACTATCCGAAAGCCCAAAAGTGATCTTTTGGCACAATGGAAGCTAAAGCCTGTTGAAGGCCATCACAAGTGCGGCAATTGTGTTGCTTGTTCGACCACAATTGAAGGCAATGAATTTGTCTATCATGGAATCAAGTGGAGACACACAGGGTTTTCCAATTGCAAAATAAAAAAGTTGTTTATGCCATACTCTGTCCATGCCCGTTGATTTACATAGGTAAGACCAGCCAACAGGTCAACCAAAGGATCAGTCAGCATCGATCACGGATTAAGAAGAAAATAATGACTACTCCGATGGTTGAGCATTTCTGTGATAAAGGTCACAATGAACACGACTTTAAATGGTCTGTGTTACACACTGTAAAGTCAATGACAAAAAGCCACGACATCGAACGTGCCTTACTGCAAAAAGAGGCCTACCTCATCTTGAAGTAGAACAGCACTCAAACCGGCCTTAACAGTTTGTCTGAAATAGCCAACATATAATTGTTTACGATAGACAGTACAGCGGACCGGCATCTGTTAGACATCCCTGGCTACAACTGTGTCCTTACATCCTCTTCTCATTAACACACTAGCGACATAGAATAAACGTTGCCAACGCCTGGCAGGTACAAATATATAATCCTAAAGACTGAGCGCTGGGTCATCAATAGAGCCCATACATGCATTGCCAACAAAGCTTAGACTTTCATAATTCACATTCACAACATGACGAATAAATGCGAATCAAGTTGGCACTGATTATTCTAATGACATGGCCAAAGTCCGGCAACAGTGTCTACAGACGACTTGCCAATAAAGTTTTAAAAAAATTTGTGATCTTCAAACGCAGCACGCGCTGAAATAATTACTTTCGTTTTTTATTACAATAACATAATGTAATAGACGCACTTTGATGTTTTACGCGTCTCACAAAATATAAAATTATTTTATATTGGTGTGATGTATAGGACACTACAAGTCCCATCATGCTCCGGTTGTTGCCGCGTCCTAAATACAGGAAGTCTATGCGCGGCCATCGTTGTTGAGAAAACACCGATCCTAATAGCGGCGTGCTGTGACTGGAGAGCAGGTAAACTAACTGAGTTTCCCTCATGTCTACGTGTCATTCGAACGCTTTATTCTTAGCGATGAGCGCTTACACCCGTGGTTTGTTTTAACAGGACTGCGACCCTCGAGCATAATTTTGAATTATATGAGCACAGAGAACACCGAAAAGGTAGGCGCAACGTTTCCTGCCCCCTTTTCCTTCCCGGTTGTTTGAAGTACATGCATATTTGTTAGTGGACGTCCCATGTCTAAAACGATTGTTATTACTGTTCCAGGAGTGCACCCACATGGTGGTGCAATACATGTGAACACGCCGTCTGGCGGCAGCTGGACAGTAGCAAGGTATGACTTATTCGTTAGTAGGCGATATCGCAACAATTAAATCATGAGCCCGTTTGACTCACTAATGCACTCAAACTTTTTTAGATTTTCCTGCCTGGCCACGAGAAGAAAAAGTCCGCATGAAATCTATGATGTTGTAAAGCCTTTTTCTTCCTAAAAACAAGCCTGGTATGTAGCCATTTATCCTTCCAGCCCACTCACTAACAAGGAGTTCTTCTTCTTTTTGAATGTTGATGAGTAAAATACTTTCTTTGCATCTTTCATATACAAAGAATAAAACAGCCCTGATGAGACCAGTGACATTGTACCTGGTCTCGAAACGCGTCGGCACTTTCTAGGGTGGAATAAATTGTCACCTGGATGATACTAGGACCGGCTGGTCCAGTAATTAATTACTTATGAGCCATTTATTTGCTTATAATTCCCCCTACAAATTGGTTTCTCTCATTTTTTGATCGTAATGTTTGTGAAAATGTTTTTTTTGTGATGTATTTATTTCTTTTTTGTAATGTTTGATGCAGAAATTTCATTCATTGTGTAAATATTTGATGTTGTTCATGTGTGTATAAAGCATATATAGGCGTGTAAACATTTAATGTATTGTTCGTTTTCTGTCACAAAGTTTGTGATAATTTGAATAAGAGAAAAAATTTACATGGAGTAAGATGTCGAGGGTGGTTATAATAAATTGATTTCTCCCCTATTTAAAAAATTTTGTGCAGTAATTGTGGTTTGGGCAATTTGTGTTATTAATATTTTACAAAGGGTCTAGCCCTCACCACGTGTTAATGGACCTATCCCCTTTTGTTCTCATTTTAAAATATATAGGCATTGCAACCGCCGTAGTGGCGTTCTCATTGTAATGCCTATGTCGGGACTTGCGACACGCTGTTGGGGTGTCCGTTTTCCGATAGGGTGGCGGGTGGATGCAAGTCAGCCCGTCATAATCAGCCCCTGAATGTCCATCAATCGCCTACAACTCGCTCCAGTTCACTTCAGAAAAATGCAAGACACTTCAGGTGTGGAAGAGGCGGGAGGAGTGACGCAACATATTGCCTTCTAAGCTGGCACTCTGAATCCCCTGTTATTTTATTCGAAAAAAACACAACCCACACAGAAAAGAACCAAAGACCGTAATACATCACTACATTTTGTTCGCCTCCCATCGCATATTCAGAAAATCATGGAAATAATAAGCCGGGCCGAAGACGGCTGTAATGCCAGAAACCGGTCCCCGGAAGCTTGTTTCCTTTCCAGTAAAGAATTGGCTTGGTAGTTTGGTCTGCCCTGTTCCCATGATGCACTGGGCCAGGGACAGACTAATTTGCATGTAGCCAGGTTCTGAACTGGGATGGTGCAGTGAGCTAAAAAACGGTGATGGATCAAGCCCTGATCTGTTGAATGGGTAGGAGTGTTCTGATTAACTCAGATACTCTGTCCATCACCACCCCCTTTTTGAATTCATATTCCTTCTGGCTTAAATATGGAAGCTATACCATGAGCATTACATGCGTTAGTCCCAAATAACATGGCATTGCAGGAAATATGGATCCGAGCTTTAACTTTTCTAAAAGTTTTTAACCCTGGAGTCTATACAAATATAATCAGTACAGCGCAGAACGCTCATCTACCCAGAAATCTTACATGTAGCTGCAATGAGGGTGGGCCTAGGTAGTCACTGAGGAGCAACAGCAACTCGCTACATTTTTGAGGAGTGACACAGAAGCTATACTATGACTGTATCTTAAGAACTTCACACACACATTGAGAGAAAGGAACACTTCAGTTTCCGATCTCTCCAGGCTAGGTCAGGCAGAGAGGCGGGGCATCTCATGGGACCTTCAGCTTCCCAACCGTGTCACAAAAGTAGGAGGGACTCTTTCAGCCTTCAGCATATTTATATTTTGTTTATTTTATCAGCTTTTATCCAGATTTACTGTGAGCTTTCTGAAGAAAAAAACAACTAAACGGCAACTAATGAATTTGAGCCTATATTTAACAGAAAATACTGGAGGGCCTAATGGGTTTGGAGCTACAGGTCCCCATATGAGATACTTCAATATGCACATATGAAAGAAAAGATGAACACGGTATCTCACACACAATCCTACCTGCAACTGTTTAAGCTTCATTAGGAAGCTTTCTTCTTTTAACTCAACTAGCAGTCGATCAGTACAGCTAGCTATTGGCTTGTTTCCAGTCCAGGGAGAACGTGGCATAGCAGTTTGGGCTGGACTGTTCAAGAGGTACAGGGTCCAGACTGATTTGCATATGGCTAGGTCGAAACTGGGGTGGGGTGGTGTGCAAAAGAACGATGGATTAAACCCAGATCTTTGCGACAGGGGTGAATGTTTGCATTGTTCAGCATTCTGTCAATCATTTGTTCCTTTTGCTTTTGTCGCCCTAAGTGGGAATGGTATGCCCAGATGTGAGTCCCGTGCTCACTGCGCCACTGGAGTCAAGCTGGCCTCGCTGGTATGGGGTGATGCCCCGAAACCGGTCCCAGGATGCTTGTTTCCGGTCCAGGGAGGACCTGACTTAGCAGTTTAGGCGGGACTGTTCCCATGAGGAACAAGGTCAAGACTGATTTGCATATGGCTGGGTCCAAACCAGGGTGGCGTGGTGAGCAAAAGAACGATGGATTAAACCCAGATCTTTGTGACTGGAGGTGAATGTTTGCATTGTTCAGCATTCCATCCATCATTTGTTCGTTTTGCTTTTGATAGCCATTCAGAAACTACTTAACCCCGTTTTTACCCATATTTAAAAATAAATACAGGTAGGAAAGAAGATGGTTTCCTGCCTGTGTTTATGTACATAAATACGCAGATAGGGGACCTGAAATATAATATATCATACTAGTAACAGTATCGATTCTACATAACAGACATTCCTGGTAAATAGCAAAGCCAATTAGCGCACACTCCACCATCAATCGTACCTAGTAACCGAGATCAAGATAGATACACAAACCTCTAAGCTACAGTTCCAGTTAAATTGCATCTCATAGGTTTAGGAAGACATTCAGAATCCCTCCTAGAACCGCGCAATGTCTAAAATCCGGTTATTTCAACTATTGTGATTTCACCTTAGCAATCTTTAGTTTTTTTTCGGGATGAGCTAATATTCTAGGGCACTTTTTGTCACCTACGCAGACGACACTCAGTTGGTGGTCTCATTGGACCACACGGAGGGGTCGTCTAGCACACTGGGCCCCTGTTTAGAGGCAGTGGCTAAATGGTTGGAATCCTCCTGCCTCAGACTAAATGGGGAGAAGACAGAAATCATGCTACTGGGCAACCCTTCACCGGCTACCTTGGTTTCCATTTGGCCCACGTGTCTAGGTTCCCCTCCCCAAACCTCAGATAAAGAGCCTGGGAGTTTGACTTGACAAATCTCTGGACTTCACCTTCCAGGCCACTAAAACTGCATCCACCTGTTTTGGGCTAATAAGAATGCTCCGGAAAGTGCTCCCTCTGCTTCCGTTCCAGGCGAGGAGAGTCATGGTTCAGGCCCTGATACTCTCCCGCCTGGATTACGGCAATGCTCTCTATCTAGGAGCCCCGGTGGCATCGGTCAACAAACTCCAGGTCACCCAAAACTGTGCGGCCCGACTGCTCTTTAATATTCCACGCTGGCAGTCGGCCAAACATGCCCTAAAGAAGCTACATTGGCTTCCTGTGGCTGCCAGGGTACAATTCAAAGCCATGTGCCTTGTTCAAAAAGCCATTCATAGAACAGGCCCAGCCATCATGTACCCCCTAGCTACTCCCTACCTCCCCCTCAGAGCGCTTCGCTCCAGCTCATTGCATCTAGCCACCACGACTAAAATAATATAAAGCTCGCTGGGGCGGCCGCTCATTCTCACACAATGCTGCGAGAATATGGAATTCCCTCCCACTTAACCTTCGAGAGAACAACAACCGGGTGGCATTCAGGAGGTCCTTAAAAACTCACTTGTTTGGAAGAGCGTGTTAATTACCCCAGCCTACCGTCTTAGAATTCAGTTAAAGCGCTGCGAGGCCTCCGGGTAGTCTATGCGCTATACTAATATAATTTTTCATTTCATTTCATTACTTTTTCAGCTCTGCGACCATCTTATTAAATGCGGCGGACTCCAGTGTTTCCATTTCAATGCAATATGTCGCCTCGGTAAAAAGAACACTAGTCATGTAAACCTCTTTTTGCAGTGAGTGTAACAGACTAAACAAGTTACACTTCTGCAGTGGCATCTTTCAGAAAATCACATATGCTTGAGTCGTTCCCAGCCTTCAAATTGGGATTCTTAGCATCCCTGATAGCATTTTAAAAATACTGCACGTTCACCTCAAAGAAAACCCCCCAAGCGTGATCAAATGCGTTGAAAGTGCTTTCAACTCCACTGGGCAGTGTCACCACAGCTCCGATTTCATAACACGAGCGTGAAAAATTAACACGCAGGTGAGCTTGACAACGGGGAGAACACATGAGAATCAATAAAAAATAATTATAAAACTAGCAAAATGTAGTTACAAGTCACTTCCCCAGCAATGGATTTTACACAGATTCACAGGCTTTTAGCAGATTAACCAGCTACACATTTTTGTTTTGTAAATTTCATTTAAAATAAAAGGAGCACAAACCTAACTTTACTGGAAAAAGTTGTGGAGAACAGGGTGTTTTAGTTCAGATTCTCTCGCTACTTCTGTGTTCAAAGAGTTGTGCATGTACGTTTGTGGTACTTATGAAGCGCAAACCTAGCAGAAAGGCAAGCGCACGGTCGGTGGAGTAATAGGAAAAGTAGCTGGTTATTGGACAGCTACTGTACTGTGCTGTAGTGTTCTTTAAACAGACGTGTCTTCAACTCTTTGCTAACTTTAAGAAGCTTTGGAGAAGTCTTTGTGGATACAGGGATATTGTTCCAGGTCCTGGGAACATAAGTGGAAAGAGGCCTTTTAAATTATTTTTCGTTACCCTTTTTAGTCTCTAGTCTGATTTTGGTCTGGCTGTGCGTGTGCCACCACAGATATTGAGCGTATCCTCAAGATAAGGGGGGTCCTGGTCATGATGGCTTCATAAATCATACAATTGGTTTTGAAGCTGGTGTAGGCCAGTAAGGGGAGTCAATAGAGTTCTCTCAGGATGGGAGTACATTGATCCTTTCTCTTCCATTCCTGGATTAGACATGCTGTAGAGTATAGGATACCCTTAAGAGGTACCAGTGTGAAATCTGGAAAGCCATGAAGCTGGGCGTTCCCACCATCCAGATGAGAGTAAAAGGGCTTGAACAGAAGCTCAGAAGTAGCATTCTGGAAGAAACAGTTTCACTTTATTTAGAAAAGAGAGCTGGTACCATGCCATCGTTTGCTTTTTTTGGCCTTATGTTCCTTGATGGTTCTATTGGTGTCCAAGGTAAATCTAAGTGACCTGGCATTCAGTGACAGTAGTGTCTCTAGTGAGTGTGTGGACTCTTCCATGTGACATTGAAAATGTCTACAAGAAGCACTCCTGTACTTAAAGGTTACTGCCACTGTATCACCATTCGATCGGTACACTGTCTCTTTGCCATGAGGCGAATAGGTTGGTATGACAAAAAGGTGATGGCTGCGGCTTTCACTTACTTTGGAGAAGGGTGCTGCAATGGGTGTGAAGTGTTAAGTCATAACTATTTGGAATGTAAGTCACCTGTTAAAATACAGTAACTGAAGCACTCAAGTGTAGAGGTAAGATCCTGGAAGAAAGCTTTCAAGATTAGAGGTTCATTAATGTGGAAGTCTACAGAAAATTGGTAACAAACATGGGATTTGTCCTCAGGGCTACCATAATTATGAAGCCTTACGAAGAATATCTTGATAGAAAATGCTTGTATTTCAGTGACTTCACTGCCAGAAAGTGAGGAAGTGCACCACTTTTCAGGAATTATAATTGAGGTCTGCATGGTGGGCGGGCTTGAATAGGCTCTTTAGTTTAATTTGGCTCCCGCTTCAGAAGTACTCATGGAAAAGCCCTTAACAGCCCCCCTGAGAAATGTCTGTGTAAAAAGAGAGATGGGGCTTCTGAAGTGTGATACAAATTGCAGCTGTCTAAAAGGAGGGTAATCACAGGACTGCAATTCAGCGCACGATCTGGAAGCTGCATCAGGTTAGGTAAGGTCTGGTATGCGGAGAATACAAACGGTGCATACCAGGCAGAACCACTCCACTTTGGATATATATTCGTATTTGCAGAAGGCCTGTGTCTGAGAAAAGGCTTGCCAACAGGCCAGAATGTCCAAGCATGTGAACTTGACTTCTTCATGAGGCAGGTGACAGACCCGGAAATGCAGGAGTGTGATCAAGGGCCAGGTAGGGAGCCACTGTTGTGCCTAAAAAGAGGAACGTTGGCGCTTTGAACATGAGTAGGGATCTGTGAACCAATACCCTCTTGGTCATGTTGGGACAATAAGAAGGTTATTGTATTGTTCCATCTAGATCTTACTGATGTATGCAGTACAAGGAGAAAAACAAGGAAACGCTGGCCTAAAGAGCCATGTCAACATTTTGAAACCGCATCCTTACTTGTTTTCAAACACCAGTGCCTGCTGGCATGTAACTAACATTTTCTTTTGGTGTCAGGGCTAAAAAGATCCTTATGTAACATGCCCCACATGGAACACCTTTTAAGCTGACTGATTCAATTTCCATTAGTGGCACTTTTTTGTAGAGCCCGCTAACCGCATGAGCCAGCTTTGCCTTATGTCTGGCAAGTATACCAATAAGGATAATGAACTGCCGAGACTCAAAGCAGCTCTGCCTTCTCTGACCAGACGCTTCATCGCAGAGTTTGTTAACACAGAACAGATAGTGGTGTTGTCAGTCCAACATAAACATTCCTAAATTTTAGAAGGAATATTTGCAGGTACTCCTGAATGGCCCTTAACTCCGGGACAATGATGTGCAATGGTGTTCTCCGTTCTATCCACAGCCCCTTTCGTCTCCCCATCCTTCCTGCAATTTAATTTGTCCATTGCCCTTAAATGCAGGCATCCGTATTGAAAGCGTTAAATCAACAGAGTGTCCAGAAACACAATATAGCCTTATAGCCCGCCGTAGAGGGCTATACTGGCTATTAAAGGCCCTCTCCAGCGTTAAAGGCCCCAAGCCGAAGGCGAGGGCCTTTAACAAGGGAGAGGGACTTTAATAGCGGTATAGCCCATCTACGAAGGACTATAAGGCTATTAGAACATTCTGTCACTAGAGGACAGAATGTTGTAACAAAAAAAACAAAGCCTTTTGGGAGCGTGAGGGGATTGGAATCCCCTCAGGTTCCCTGAAGCCTTTGTTAACAGCCAGAGCTGTGAACAAAGAAACATTGGAATGTTGGAGCTCCAGGCTTATACCAGCCATTATAAGCCCAGAGCACTCCATTGTTTTCAATGGAGCTCCCAACATTCCAATGTTCTAATATAGCCTTATAGCCCGCCGTAGAGGGCTATACCGGCTATTAAAGGCCCTCTCCAGCGTTAAAGGCCCCGAGCCGAAGGCGAGGGCCTTTAACAAGGGAGAGGGCCTTTAATAGCCGGTATAGCCCTCTATGAAAGGCTATAAGGCTATTAGAACATTCTGACACGAGAGGGCAGAATGTTCTAACAAAAAAGAACAAAGCCTTATGGGAGCGTGAGGGGATTGGAATCCCCTCAGGGTCCTTGAAGCCTTTGTTCACAGCCAGAGCTGTGAACAAAGAAACATTGGAATGTTGGAGCTCCAGGCTTATACCAGCCATTATAAGCCCAGAGCACTCCATTGTTTTCAATGGAGCTCCCAACATTCCAATGTTCTAATTCTCATTAAGTGAACAGAGAGGAGTGTCTTGGTGGGTCAGCCAGAGTTGATGAACCGGAATAGCCAGACATAAGTGAATACACTGACCTGGAGGCATGTTATACCCTTCTTGAGCCAGTCACTTATGAAAGGAAATAATTGTTGAAAATATCTTTGAGAACAGCTGCCACCAGAACTTTGTCAACAATTGTAACGTTGATTAGGCCAATTGATAAAACTCTGCACCAGGGAACAGCCAATATGGCAGACTCTCCCTTGTAGAGCTCTGCATGGAACCCGTTACATCCTTAATAATACTAAAAAGTGTAGATGGAGTACACCAATCGCGGTGGTCACAGGGGCGGTGCATCGTGGGAGAGCAGGCTCCCTCAGACTGCGCCCTGTCTAACCCAGGGTGGTGTGGAGTGCAAAAAAACGATGGATTTAGGCCCAGATCCTTGTACTGGGGTGAATGTATGACATTGTTCTACATTCTGTCCGTCAACTGTATTTTTTGCAATTTTCACCCCGAGTGGGCTGGGTATGCTCAGACGTGAGTCCCAGGCTCTCCACACCACTGGAGTCAAGCTATCCAGGCTGATGAAGGCTGATAGCCAGAAACCAGTCCTTGGATGCTTGATTCCGGTCTGGGAAAGACATGTCTTGGTAGTTCGGACTGGACTGTTTCCATGAGGCACAGGGTCAGAGCTGATTTGCATATAGCCAGTGTCTAACCCAGGGTGGTGTGGAGTGCAAAAAAACGATGGATTTAGGCCCAGATCCTTGTACTGGGGTGAATGTATGAAGTTGTTCTACATTCTGTCCGTCAACTGTGTTTTTTGCTGCAGAGATTGCAGCAGCTGTGCGGCTCCTGAGCCCCTTGTCTGGCGGAAAACTGATACCTAGCTATAAGAGGGCCTATAAGATTGGACCAGAGCTTGGTTGATGCCCCACCACACAGAAGCGCATAAGCATAAAGTGGATTACAGCACAACGGAAAAGAGAGCAGTTGAAAAGGCCTGACCCCAGACTCTTACACTGGGCCCGGGCTCAGTTGGAGACCTAGACCGGGGTCAATCAGAGTACTCCAGGAGAAAAGAGGGCAGGGCTTGAGTCCCCAAGAGATGACTCCTGGTATGGAGAGAGCATGTAGAGGTGGGTGTGTGCAAAGGACCTCCCCTGTGAAGGCATCTATTAATCAGTGGTGTGGAGCGGAGGGATTCTCTCTCTCTATACCCCCCCGCCCCCCTTCCCCCTAGCGACTCCAATGCTCTACGAGGACTCCTCCAAGCATAATAATGGAAATGATGAAATGGACGGCAGAAGGAGCTAATGCTTACAACGCAGATGCTGAATTAGAGCCCACAGACAGCTTTATGACGCCTCAGCAACCATGACAATTTGGATACCCCTTTGAAGAGGTCTGAGAGCCTATATTGGACCCGCTCAAATTATACTAACTGTAGAGTTGAGCTGGCATATATATGCAGGAGGAACTACTGCACACCAATGCCCAAACAAGGATACCCAGAGCGCAGAGAGAAGAGTCACAGCATTGGACCCAGAGTTTCCCTCATTTGTGAATCCCACACAGACTATAGCTAAAAGACTAAATCATATGATAAACCCAGACAGAGGACAGACAACCCCTCAGCCTTGCATGGAGACAGAGGGACTTTCCCCCCTACTCTCCTTCTGATTTCTAAAGTGACTTTCTGATCAGCAAAGAGATAGCTTGTGCAGCCCCTGGCCACTAGGGGAGAACATCGGGGGCAGGGAGGTCTAAAACTGCCATCACCTGAGTGTGACTGCATCTAGGGCAGTGCTGTTTTCTGCCTTCGTTTTGCAGCCAAAACCGGTGGAAAACCTAATTCTCTGAAAGGACTTTTGAACTTCAACCTATCATGGTTCGCGATAAGACTGTTCTACCTTCTCAGCATGGTACTCTGGACAAATTCGCCAACACACACACTGCCTCAACCAATACCATAGCAGGAGGGCATGGAACCTACAGAGGTGACATCTGACCTTCAGTCCACAGACATTTTTCTCCAAGTAATACAATTATCCAAACAGTTAGTGGAAAACAAGATAGGAGAAGTGAGTCTCGATGTATCTCTATTCTGTCAGGATTTGCAGCAGGGGTGGAAAGGATAAGCGCAACTGAGACTGATATTTGGGTGGATCCTCAACTATGAAGAAAGATGAAATCCAGATGGTTGGCAGACTGAAAGAGACTATATAATTCCAACACATCCTAATTTTCGTAGACTATACTAAGGCTGTCCAAACACTACGTAAATCATTTGAGGAGGTCAAGAAGAAATTAAGGGTAATGGACATTAGTTACATGCTGATCCACCCCACAAAACTATGGATTTTCTGAACCATACTTTCATCTCCACCACCACCCAGGAGGCCTAGGAATGAATGAAGGAGCGGCCAAAGAGTAGGGCCCTCCGGAAGCCGGACAAGAGACAGAGTTGTGTGGAGGAGGGAGACCAACCACTGACCGAAAGGAAAAGCATCTGACTTGGAGGGGCAGAAATCAAACACGACTAGGTCAGAGAGGGTCATATTTTGGAATCAGAGACAGACACTAAACCAAGGAGAGATGGCTCACAGAAATGAGGAGATAATCCTCAGGAAACGGAATTGAGGGACACGGAGCCCTGATGATAGAAGACTTGATCACAATTAATCAAGAACAAATCCCGTAAATACATAGTGTGCTGGAAAGGTGAGGTATGGAGGAATGGATTCCATTCAGAGAATACTATGAGCTTCCCGACTAACATTACTGATAATGGAAGCTCCAGAGTAGACAAACATCCACACCCTCCATTTCAGAATATCTGTGCTGATCCTGAACGCTTTGTTCTTGTTTCTTTACATCGAGGCGTTATAGGGGATTGTGAACTTTTCTCCCTCTGTATGGTGTTTTGACCATTTATTCACAACAGATACTCCGCTTTATGAGGTATGGGAATGGGAGTTTACGGTTCATCAGTTTAAGCTGTGCAGGCAACCAGGTATATGGTGCCAGCTGTAAAATCATACAACGTAACACTTTATGACAGTTGAGTCCTTACTAACACGACATCAGGCCTGACTCACAGAATGTTAATGGTGTCTTAAACAAAGTAAAGAAGGGAGCGGTCCTCAATGCCACCAAGCAATGTGGGGCGGATATAATAATGCTGCAACTAACACACCTAAGAGGAGATTTCTGTTGATGACTCGGCAGATACAGATTCCTCACAATTTCTCATGGGTGGTTCGAGCGTGGATCCAGAGGGCCATCGATCTTAATAAAGAACCTTCCGCTAAAAGTGACCCATACATGGAAATATGTTGGAGGATGCAACATCAGGATGACTGGCACACTATATAGCAAACAGATCACACTTTACTCCATCTATGAACCACCTCCACTCTCTAGAATTGTTGTTTCACTACTGTTGGCTTCATCTCTTAGAGGCACCAACCGGAATGACAATAGGGGGCGTATGCTCTGGACTAGTGGATTATGCAAGCGACAGATCCGGGCCAGCCCTCGCAATGACACCCAATCGACCCCATTGGCAGACTTCCTAGGAAGTATTAGACTCATTGATTTATGGCTTGATTCCCACCCTATACAGGGGGAAACACATTTTTCCTCCAGGGAACACCAAGATCCTTCTACCATATAGACTACTTCTTAATACCAAACGCAGAGCTGCCTGAGCCTAAAAGCACTGCTATCCATGCTTGTTTCTTATCAGATCATCCACCTACTGCACTCCAGTCTATGGTAAACCACACACCACCCCTTAACTATCGGATGAGCTCATGGTGGCTCAAAGAGCAGAAGGTCAGGGATTACCCATTAGTAAATGCGATTCAATACTTTGATATAAACAAAAAACAAAGACGGTTCAACCATAGCACTATGGCAGGCCAACAAGGGGGTCAGACAGGGCCAAGTGTTTAGCGTAGTACTGCAACAGAAGAGAGAACATCAACTGACTGAAATCCTGTCTAGCTGCGATGCAGATCCTGGAAAACCTTGGTCATCACTTAAGACTTAGTCAACTGGTCCAAAACTAGGCATTTTCTACTATGTCATATGAATATCTAGTGTCTTGGGTACAGGCCACTGAGATCCAGGTGAGCATGTGAGTTACTAAAAAACCTTGGTGGCCAAATTGCTCACGTAGAAGAGATAACACAAACTGCTAACATATCTCTGCTACAGGATAGAGTATATAAAGACAAAAGTGAAGAGTTTTGCCGCTGCCAATGTTAGGGAGAATTGCATTACTGCAAAGGATATACTTCCTAAGGTGCTCTACAAGCTACCCTTTTACCCTCACGCTTGGGCTTCTGTGCACTCAGATGTCCCTTCTGCCCGGTTTGTTGTGGAAAGGCAGCCTCACCAGAGTCTGATTTTCAAACTGTTGCAAGTCAGCATTTGACTGGGGCCTAGCTGTGGTAGACAATATCACATTATAAAGCCTGGTAGTTGAGACATATTGGACCTACTTCCCTCAGATATGCACAGTCGTTGATCCTGCATATGTGGCAGACTTATGGGAAATAGAGAAGGGTTCCCTGATCCAACTCCTATACTGGAGCAGGCTCTAGCCAGGGTCTCCCCTGCGAAGTGGGTGGCGGTAGAAACATCAAAAGGCCTTGAATAATCAAATCGATGGACTGGTAGAGTGAAGGCCCAAACCTCTTTATGGATGGGTCCAGTCTTGCAGGAGGTAACTGCATTGGAGGGCTTCAGTGTTTGGGATAGTCTGGGGACTTCACTATTGGGAAACTTAATGATAGGGGCGCATTCAAATAATTTTCAGTATCAAGGTAGAATGTGGACTGTTCCACACACATTTCTACTGTTATCTCCAACTCCGAAATGCCCTTGTACCCAAATTATGGGGTCTGGATGACATACCTAAATTCAGTCCCCTGGAGGTAAAACTGAGTGTGTCTCCGCTCACGGTTGCACGACGGTACAACGCTGGTAAATGCATCGTATGCCTTTGCCTCAAATTCTTTAGCACACATGTTTTTACCGAGATTATGCATTTACATCGCATGCCAATACCACGCATTGTTTTTATATTTAAAAACAATATATTTGTGGCAGAAGACCCCCCCAATTTACCTTAAATGCGAGGTATTTGTATGCAATGTAAATGCATAATCAGGGTAAAAAACATGTGTGCTAAAAAATGCAAGGTAAATGTATACAATGCATTTACCTCATTGTAAAGGCGGTTTACCCCGCTTACTCCGTGCAAGAACATTTCCCAAATGAACAGAACTGTAGTATTAATCAATTCTCCAGGCACATTCATACAGTTCAGAGAATCACGGAAAAAATATTTTTGACCATTTAGATGCCAAGGGATAGACCTTTGCAATAACTTCCACCTGTGCAACTGTAATCTTGAATGGATTTTGAATAATATAGTTCAAATATTTACACAGAATATATTTGATCCCTAAAAGACTTTGGTGCTTCTGGAGGGGCACATAGACAGAGTGCATTAGATGGCGGGCAGAAGAGAGAGATTTTATCCACGTAATTTGGGTTTACCCAATACTCAGGCAGTTCTGCGAAGGGATATGCCATTTTGTAAGAAATTGGGTTGTTGGTTGACTGCGGTGGGAGGCCTGGTCAAGCAGCAACCACAATCCTTGTCAGGGTGATGCATAAGCCACCCCTAAATTACTCTTTGCACAGCGCAGTCATGCTTAACTTAGGGCTTACTTCAAACAGTAATAAAGTAAAAAACACCACACAAAATGGACCCCGAACCAAGTAAGCAAAAAAAAGGCATTTTTTAATAAATAAAACAAAACCAAAAATCCAATCAGTAAAACCGGCGATATGTAGGGTTAAAGATTTCAGAAAAGATAGCTCCAAAAAGCACCAAGCACCAACTGAGTATGCCTGGTCGCACCGTTCTGGGATAATGTCAAAATTGCAGGCCGACTGCGATGGAGTGCGGGCTGGCAACGGGGACCCAGTTAGCCCTGCTGAAAAATGTACCTTAAATCCTTGTTTGCCGGTCATTGCAAGGATCCGTGTCAAAGATGCGTCAAGCAGCTGAGGCGATGAGTTACCATAGAAGTTCCGGTCGACAAGGGCTTGCGATGCGAAGTCTGGCTTTAAGGATGCGTCGCACCGTCAGGTCGATGGGTTGGTTCTCATGAGGTGGGAGGCTGTGATACAGAGCCCGGCAGTGTCAATCAGGCTGCCATCGATGAGGGATGCGAGGGCCTGTGCAGTGCATGTGTTTTGCAGCATCAGTTCTGATGGGGCGATGAGCTGTGATCTGGGTCTTTGCAGTGGTACCAATCTACGGAGCAGCAGTGATGAGTCTGTTCTGCTTGATGTTGTGCCGCGCATTAGAGGAGATGGGGCGGTTTCGCTGGGCCCGCAAAGGTTGGCAGAGCACCTTAGGCCCACTTTCAAGGGTCCAGAACTGGGGTTGCACCACTTGGCAGGGTAGTCTCACAAATGGCAGAGTTCTGAGTCGAGGTTTTGGAGCCTTCGCTCCCTGAGGCTCAAGTCAGGAGGCCAGACAACTAGCCCTTCGAGTCACTCTGGGGTGGGGTCAACAGGTGCAGGTCAGCACAGCAGGGCAGCAGTCCTTCAGAGAAGCAGTCCAGCAAAGGGGCAGTCCTTTCAGCAGCACAGCAGTCCTTCTTCCTGGCAGAGTATCCACAGGTCCAGAAGTGTACTGAAGAGGTGGGGTCTGAGATCCAATATTTATACCTGGTGCCCTCCTTCTGGAAGGTGGTAGAAGCTTCCAGAAATTCTCTTTGAAGTGCACAGGCTTTCAGCCTTCCCTGCCCTGGCTCCAGACTAACTACAGGAGATATGCAGCCATTTGTGTGGAGACAGGACACAGCCCATTCAAGTGTAAGTGGGGTTGTACCCAGCTCCTCTCTTCTATCCTGCCTGTGATGGCCCATCTAATCACACCTAATATCTCTTTCTAAAAGGGGCATTTTCCACGTTGTAATTTAAAATCCAACCACTATAAGGTAGAAATTTCCATTACAATTCTAAAGACACCAAACATGAACTTGTTACCTGTAGGAACTTACAGATTATTATATGTAATAATGTAACTCCAATGCTAATGCTATCCTATGGGAGAAGTAGGTCTAGCAGTAGTATAAAACAAATGTAAGAGTTTTTCACTACCAGGACAAGTAAAAGTTTAAAGGTACATGTCCTACATTTTAACTACATTGCACCCGGTCCTCTGGGCTGTTCAGAGCCTACCCTGGGGTGACTTAACTGTATTCAAAAGGAAGGTTTGGGCCTGGCAAAAGGTTTACTTTGCCAGGTCAATATGGCAGTATAAAACTGTACACACAGACTGCAATGGCAGGCCTGAGACGTGTCTAAAGTGCTACTTAAGTGGGTGGCACAATCAGTGATGCAACCCCACGAGTAGCATTTCAAATCAAATCAAATATAACTTTATTTGATTGTTAAAAAGCAATCATAAAAGTGTACATAAAAAACATTCCATTAAAAAAATTCATTAATTCATTTTACAATCTCATGGCGTACAGGAACAAGAAAAAACAACGATAAAGTGCTTCATAATTCATAATATATCATATCTTAAAGTGCATAATGTAGGCATACTTTTTCTGCTACGCATCACATTTTTCAGATACAAGGTAATTGTTGCAACACATAGATGGTTGTCTAAGTATTGGAGGCTAAGCATCGCCACACGAGATTGCCGATGGCCCATCTCTCTAAGCAAAGGCAATAAAACATTATGTCTAATTAAGCCATAAAATTTACAAAAAAGAACAACATGTAATGTACTCTGGGGTGATACATTATCACAGTGACAGGGAGGTAATTCATGGATCCAATTGTTTACTGTCGGAAAACTAACAAGTCCGTGGAAAATTCCAAATCTAAAACGAGACAGTAGAAATCTATCATAATTATCAGGCATATAGATCAAGTAGGGTTGAATATTAAACGTTGATCAAATCATTTGATGATGCAGGACAGTAGGTTTTAGAACCTCAGATGTAACTCTTAAGGAATCCAAAAAAGCCAAACCCTCCTTTTTTTGTTCTTTGCGCGAAATAGCTGAGATAGTAAGAGGATTTAGAAAGTAATCTAACTTTCCAATATCTGTTAGAAATGTACATACATAGCTCAGCCATGGTATCCTCATGGCTCCTTCTAATTTTAAAATATCTGTCATAATATCTCTATTAAGCTTGGTTTCATTCTCTGTCCATAGTCTGTGCCATATTAGCACAAGCTCCAGCTTAATTAAATCAGATATAAAGGGAAGACCCAATTCTGCATGGCAGCTATAATTCGGGGTGCTCTTGGGAACTGCAAGGATAAACTTTAAGAAGGAGTTTTCCACCACCTGGATAGGTGTGGGGTCAGCAAGACCCCACACTCCACTACCATAAGTTGTACCAGACACACATTTGGCTTTGAAGATCTTATTAACTCCACTGGAGGTCTGGTGCCTAGTTTCTTAGAGAAATTCTTGAGAGCAGCAGTCGGGCGAACCAACGCAAGTTTTTTCGCTGTCACTGCCTGCGACCAAGAATCACTCTGAGTGAACAATATACCCAGGTACGAAAATTGCTTAGTGGATTCAAGCTTCTGGCCTGCTATAAAAATGGCCTTCTTAGGTTTATGGTACCTGCCGCAATGCATGGTACAAGTTTTAGATGTATTGACTCTTAAACCCAACTCCTTCATGTAGAGGAAAAAGCTATCCACCACACGCTGGAGTCCTACTTGAGTACGTGACATCAGCACAGCATCGTCAGCGTACAAAAGCGCCGGGATTGGGCAGCCGGCAACATATGGGGGATCTAAGCTAATATTGCACAGGTCTTTTTCCAGTCCATTAATGTACAAATTAAATAGGAAGTGGGCCAGGACACAGCCCTGTCTGACACCGCTCCTGATTGGAATTTTATCAGTGCGTTCCCCCTTCAGGCCATAGCGAACGCGGGCTGATGCGTCGCTGTAAAAACGTTTAAGATAATAAAAAATATTTTCATCAACCCCAAGTTGTCCCATTAATATCCACAGTTTGGAATGAATTACACAATCAAATGCGGCCGAGAGGTCCACAAAGGCCAGGAACAAGTTCCCTTTTTTTTAGCATTTCATTTACAGCTCTGAGCAAAGGCAGTGATACTTTATTAGGTACTTGCCAGTAAATTAAATATGCTAATTGAGTATAAGCAAATGTTACCATGTTTTATAGACTGAGCACATGCACTTTAGCTAGTTGTAATAAAGTGCCCAGAGTCTTATGGGCAGAAAAAAGTAGACAAGCAAAAATAAGGGGAGGAAGGCAAAAATATTTTGGGGGAATACCACCCTATGGCTGACCGGTCTAACATGTGCTTCCAACGGTACTGAAATGACCACTGGCCTTGAGCTCAAAGCTCGGTTTATTAAATATGCAAAAAAAAAAAACAAGGGTTTTTACGAAGGATGAGAAGACCCTACTGAGATTGGGACAGACACTGGGGAAACTGGGCATAGCTCTGAACAAGAGGAAGACAACACCCCCAGTCTGGCTTGATGGAGGTATGGCATGGATAGATGCTGTATGCTTGAGCTTCCAATATACAAAGGAAGGGGTCATCCCATAAACGGTACACGATCTGGAAGAGCAGAGAAGGATGCTGGGGGTTGAAGAAATTAACACTATCACTTTGCTTACACACAGGGGTCGCCAGCCTTTTCTGTAATGAGAGCTACTTCTAGGCCAAGTAACCTGCGCATTGTTACCAGACACTCACTCGACCAGCTTCCTTGGCTATAAGCCAGATGTCCATGGAGCCCAATACTATGGTTTGACCAAACTACTGTGGCTAGGGGTACTATGATAGGGCTGCCATGTGCGTCAGTGAGTGCATGGTCTTTGGGGATGCACGAATATGTGATTGAATGAATGGGATATATGTGTATGGGTGACTAAGAGCCTGTTTCATATGTACTTGTGGCACAGGACATACATTTAGCCACATGTGGCACAGTTACATGTACAACACAAACTTACAACCATTTTTTTTGTAAATGGGAGAAATTTTAAGCGCAGAAAATCTGCAAAAATTTTCATTATAAGCAAAAGATTTCTGCACTTAATGGAACATTTTCCTGCACTTTTAATTTCTCCTGTTTTTTTAAAAAAATGGCTGTACTTTAGTTATAAATATGGCAGAGTGTTTACCAGCCATTTGGAGCAAGATGCCTGCTGTGTCTAAATGTCAAACTTTGAAATGGGGAAAATTCAACTGAAGAGTTAACTTTATGTTCATATGCATGGCATATTACTCCCAGTGGCATGTAAACATGGTGCCAAATTTATCACATGAAAATAAAGTAATTTCTTTAAATGTGAGAAATTAAAAGTGAAGAAACATACTTTATAAAACATTGGAAGTTCATTGGCTTGATTTAAAGTAGAGAAAAACATTAAGAACGGCTGATTCGCCTGCTACGGTAGACTGCTCCGGAAGCGCTACGGATTGATTCTGAAGGGCGGCTGCTGGAGCCCGCAGAACCAGACCGCTGCTCAGGAAGTGCTGCTCCTGCTTTGCTGAGCCCGCGGAAGCCCAACCACACTACTGCACAGTTCTGCCCCACTCGGAGGGCTCTGGGAGCTCCAGGGATCCTCACCACCACGGCTGGTCTCGGCTGCCCTTCCCCCATCCCAGGGTCAATCCCCGCCTCACATCCCAGACAACGGGCAGTGGCCAACGGATAAACGGATCGTCGGAGGCTGAGGAATTACAGCTTCCTCCAGTCATGGCCCTGCAATGTGCCTCAGCCCTCCGCTCGTCTAGCTGAGTCCAGCGCTGGTGTGCTCATGCCTCGTGTAACTGCCTCCAACCTTTGAGGTGAGTGCGGAGGTGGCATCAGTGCTGCATGCAACCTCACCCACCTACCACAAACAGATCGCAATAAAGAGCCCCATTACTGTGTATCTGGACTCCTCTGGAGCAGCCTAGAGGAGCAACGATTCAGCTTAAACTCCCTCCTACTCATCCCACCCAAAACTAGAAAACAACTGCAGCACGATCCTTCGCCGGAAGCTCGCCTAAAATCTGGAACTCTATTCCCCCTGACATCAGAACCATTCCCTCTTTTGTAAAATTCAAAGCCAACTCAAAATCCTGTTCCTCGACTGCTCCCTAGGGAGTCGATAGGACCAATCAGAGCGGGGAAACCGTCACCTCGCACTGCTCCGCCTCCGTGTCCTCAAGACTACGAAGCTCCCAAACAGCGTCCTGCAATGTTAATGTGTTCTTGCTTTTATCTGCTTTTACACTCAGGTCAGGCCAGCGCTATATAAAACTTCTTAAATAAAAAATAAATAAAATTTAAATAAAACTTTTATTTAAGCGTTAAATACCTCAGTGCTTCACTTCTGAACCTCTGTGACCCACATGGGTCATAAATCTGATAGGAGCGCTCCTCATTCTCTGGCTCTGCTATCTCCAGCCTGATGGCAATGTTAAAAAAACATAGCCTTAACTTGAATTTAAAAGGCAAACAACATTTATTTATTGCATTTCTTAGTTAAAAATGAACTCCAGGATGGGAGCTACTCTGAAGGCTTCTGTGAGTTACTGGCAGCTCACAATAGGCTGGTTGGAGACACCAGCTCTGTAACCTCGCTACCCTGCAAATATTACCCTACCCCAACACCACTCATTTACTTTTTTCTTTAGCAATAAAAACATTTCCCCTGATTTTTCCTTTTGTAGTAATTGGAGTTCAATTGTAATTTCATAGAAAATCTTTTCTGCTCATAGTTAAACGTCATTCTCCACTTGATAGCGAGTGATTAGCTTGCCAGATTTCACATGCTCCTGACAACAGGTCCATGCTTATTAAATCATTATTGGTTACTGATGTAACAAGAGAAGCATTAAAAGGCCTCTCAATTAACTTCCAAACAAATATTCACAACATTATTTTTGTTTAAGGCATGCAAGAATGTTATCACATTAGTTTTAATTGAGAGATTGTCCTGATGAAGCAAAATTTTTGTCATTGCGAAACATGTTGGCATCTTCATAAAATGGTCATTCAGATTCAGAATTTAATTGACGTGCAACTAGGAAATGAAAAGATTTTCTATGAAATTACAATAAAACTTACATGATTTATTAACAAGAAAAAAAAGATCAGTGGAAATGTTTTAAATCAATAAAGAAAATAAGTAAAGGAGTGGAACTATACTAATATGCAACAGGTGGACCAACTGTTTGTCAAAAGTAATTAGCATTAGGTTGCCGGGCAAAGGACCACATCATATGGCCAGATCTACCACTAGTTATAACCATGAATGGCCCATTATGTTTGTCATATACTTGTACAAGGTTAATCTTAATTAATGTCCTCTTATAAGGCAGACATTTAAAAACTGTCTCTTTCAGCATATATGGACAGAGGTTAGAAAGGCTTAGTTGATTTAATGATGTATCAAATCAATAGAGGGCTAATGCATCCCCCACAAAGCTTTCCTTTACTGGGATTGTCTCTTCACCAGCAGTGTTTCTATTCTGGATGAGTGACAGAGGGCTTACTTACAATCCTCCACTTGAAAAAAATCAGACTGGCTAGTCATTAGTCAATGTTTTGACAGATCTATCTGCTCATCTGGGGTGAGGTTGAAGTAAATCTTAGTCACCGGGTTTAGGAAAAGGAACTAAATCACCCTACCCAATCCTGTGTTGGTGGATATTAGGACTGGTACAGGCTGGGTATAGACCTGCGAAGTATCTCGATTAGGCAATTGTGGGGCAGATGTACTAAACACTGGCCGCACCTAGTATTTTTGCAACCAGTGTGATATTTTGCAAACCAGCCTATGCACTAATAGGTCGGTTCAGGAAATGCTGAATAGTAGTGGGTCGCAAATCGACCTACCTCATTAAAATTAATGAGGTAGTTTGCACATTGCACCCCGCAAGGATTCACTGCCATCACAGGGATGGTAGCCAGCTGGGGTCTGCAGACTACCATCTCATTTTAACAAACATTTTCTAAGACTAGGCAGTAGTCCATAGGACCACAGCATAGTCTTAAGGAATATTTTTGGCAACATTCACAAAGGGGAATAGGGTCAGCCTTACCATTTGCAAATGGTTTACCACAATCTTTCATTAGCCTGTAAAATATTAAGGTTTGGAGAACAGATCCAGGAGGGGCAGAACAGGACTGGTACTGGCAAACTGCAATTATACATTTTCAAAATATACAATATGAGTACCAGAAGAGAATCTGCCACTGAACATACATGGTATGCTGATGAGAAATGAAGAAAGTTAATAAACATGTATGATTTTTGGTCTCAAATGTTTGTGGTACATTCTTATGCTTAATAGATCTACAAAAATGCTACAATTGTATTAAAGATCACTGCTCTAATCTACAAGAGACATTTGACATATAACTCTTTGAGCTGGCCTTTTTTTCTATCAGGGCAGCATACCAGATTATGGTACCAAAACCCCCAATAATGGCCATCACCTTTCTAAGATATTGGATTTAGCAAGGACTGTGCGCTATTTAAAAAAAATATTATGCCACTGTACAATTGTTTTCATTTGCACACACATCTTTATGTACTTTTTTGGCTCTTTCGGTTTAAAAAAGATAAAAGAAAAAACTTTGTTGCATCTATTGCCTCACCCTGCATAACAAGATGTCTTGGTCAACATAAGAAATATTGTTGTGTGTGAAAGTGTACAAGAAGCATATTAAAATCCCCCCTACCAATAACGAATAATACGTTTTGTTGGTATAATCCTTTTCCTTATTTATCCTGATAGAGCTTCTTTTTCTTTGTATACTAGTCACCAGGTTAAGGCAAGGGAAACTAAATAGCCATACCTAATTCTGTCTTGGCTGGAATTAGGCCTGGTACAGAGCAGGTATACACCTGCAAAGAATACGGATTTGGTCATTTTGGGCCAGATATACTTAACATTGGCCGCAATTTGCAACCAGTATTGTAGCGACCAGTGTGATATTTTGCAAACCGACATACGTGCTAATAGGTTGGTTCAGAAATACCGAATCGTAGTGGTTTGCAATTCAACATACCTCATGAAACGTAATGCTGTAGTTTTCAAATTTCACCCTAGTAGGATTCACTGCCATCACAGGATTGATAGCCTGCTGGGGTATGCAGACAACAATGTAAGTTTAACAAACATTTTTTAAGACTAGGCAGTTGTCAATAGGACTAACCCGGGGCAAAGCACTACGCTAGCGTAGTTTGCGAAGTTTGCGCAACTTCGCACTACGCCAACTGCACGTAGCACAGTGCAAACATGCGTAGCGTAGCGGTAATTTTTTGCTTGCTCGCGGTCCTCAACGTCAAGTTGGCGACCGCGAGCAGGCAAAATGACATCCTCGCAAAACTTTTTCCTTGTTCGCGATCGCGAGCATGGAAAATTAACCTCCCGGCGAGATTCTCAACGCGGGGAGGTCAGTTCCTCATTGCGAGTGGTCGCGACCGCTCGCGGTGAGAAACTACCAGTCCGCGTTGAGAAAGCTGCAGCTCGAGTAAAAATCTACTTGAGTGGCAGAAAAGTACAGCTCGGATGCTTGTCCGCACTGTGCAATCATTGAAAACAACATCTTGCACAGTGCGAACATGCTACTACGCAGTTCGCGAAGTGCTACGCGTAGCGCTACTTCGCGAACTACGCCCACCCCTAAATAGGACCACTGTATAGTCTTAAAAAATGTTTTTGTCAACATTCACAAAAGGGAATAGGTCCCTTTGGGACACCCTGCCAGTTTGCAAATAGTTTACCACTACCTTTCAGTAGTCAGTAAAGTGTTAATGTTTCGAGACCAGATCCAGGAGGACTGGAGCTGGCAAACTGCAATCATACATTTTCAAAATATACACTGAGTTTCAGAGAAGAATGTATCTGCCACTGAAGACACATGAAATGCTGGTGAGAAATGAAGAAAGTTAATAAACAAGTATGATTTTTTGGTATCAAATGTTTAATGGGTGTGGTACATTCTGATGCTTAGTTGTCAAAGGAATTGTGCACTGATGGAGTATTTTTGATCAGGGATGAGAAATCTGTGCTATTTGAGGGCAAAACTAATTTGATTCTACATAGTGCACATTCAGGACATAATGACATCCATCCATGGAACAACCGCAGAAAAGGTTTTGATGGATGGGCAAGGATTTGTAGGAACAAAGATTTGCATGATAATGCCAAACATGCGTCAAGTGCCTGAATGATCAAAATAGTGTAGACGTCTATTGTTGCTCCAACAGGATATTCTATCTCACATTCTCTCCATTCTGTCACTTAGTTCCATCCACTTCACCTAACACTCTGCCTTCTTCCCCACTCCATCCATATTCCTCTCTCACCATTATTTCTCTCCACTCTCCTTTCAACAACATCACGCCTGACTTACATCACACTGCAAACCCCCCCCCCATGTCACCTCAACACAACACTACACTAACAATACACAACAAAAGTCAGGACACCTTAATGCCACCCAGCAGCTCACACCCATACCACTTTAACAGATCACAACATTAAATCCATATCACAAACTACTCCAGGGTACATTATCAAACAAAATACATACCCCCTATGTCTCGTCTACATTTTCCATGCTTGCTCTCCCTTCCAATATAATCTTTCCCTGTGTCCTTACCATCTCTTTGACCTGCTCATTCCTTCTTCCTCAGTCACTTCTCCTGTGCTGCTCACTTCTCCCTCATTCTCTATCAAATGTTAGCACTGCCCTTCTTCAACTCACATCCCACCACTCAAACCCACCTCCACCCTTCTCTCTTCTGCCTTTCCCTGCCTCACCAGTTCACTGCTACCTGGCCACAGCAACACGATTAACACAAAAGCAATGCTACTTCACCACAGTAGCAGCCAAATCCCTCATCCTACCCTTGCTCTAAACCTATCATCACCCTCACTGTATGCCCACTTCACAGCATCAATCCTACTTTCACTATCAAATACAGTTATACAACCTTAAAGCTAAACAGAACCACACACAATACTGTACAACAAATAGGATTGGGACAACATGACATTAACAATGAAACTCAATGACAAAACAACCAAAAACCTATGCAACTCTTCACCAAAACTCAGCACATCACACCACCAAGCATATCAACCACTTGTCCACATTCTGTAAGACCATAAGACACCCCACACAAACGAACAACACTAACTGAAACATCACAGCCTACTTCGATAAAACCATACCAACATATAAATATGGCCACCCTGCATGAGAACATCTCCTACTCCGAAAAAGGAAATAAAAAGCCTAGGTATCTGGCTCGACCAGGACCTCAGTTTTAAGACGCAAGCCAGGAAAACCGCTTTGGCCTCCTGCGCATGGCACGCAAAATCCTCCCCTTGATACCCCCTCAGTCCAGGAAACTCTTCTTTCAAGGCCTTATCATCTCAAGATTGGACTACGGAAACGCTTTGTTTCAGGATGCTCCAAAATTGGTTATTAATAAACTCCAACATGTCCAGAACGCCACAGCTAGGCTGCTCACAGGGACGAAACCTAGATGCTCCGCAAAACCCGCTCTCAATTTGTTACATTGGCTCCCAATCCAAGAAAGAATCCTCATTAAAACCCTCTGCATCTCCCATAAAATCCTTCCCGGTAAGGGCCCCCCTATCCTGACTCCCCACATCAAACCGCACGTAGGCAGTTGAGATCCAACACCCTCTCCTTGGCTAGCGTCCCTAGAATAAAAAGAGCACGTTCGGGGGGGCGTCTCTTTTCTTACAATGCCCCCAAACTTTGGAACGCCCTACCCCTCAATATCCGGAGGGAAACTAATCTATTGGTTTTCCGTAGGCTACTGAAAACTTGGCTCTTCCCCTGAATCTTCTTCCCCTGGATTTAGCATGACGAGTGTTAGCGCAGGGACGCCCACGGGTAGCTACGCGCTTTAGAGATCGAACTCAAATCAAATAAAAATCAAATATTGTGGTCTCCTACAGAAATATGCACTATCTCCAAGTACACCCTACATCATTCACCATAACACATCATCCACTGTCAATCCAAGTCACCACAGAACTTTCTTTGCTACATTTAGCATCCTACATCCCTCAATATAACACTGATCCCTATTCCAAATAACCATTACATTCAGCATAACATTACAATCTTACTGTCTACAACATAGTGTAACGCACATACACACTCAGTCACAGCAGAAATATACTACACGCCACCATAACACACCATTCCTCAATTACAAATCTGAGTCATATGACTTGCTTGATTCAAGAAACTGTGGATGTTGGGTTACAAAGAATCTATAACAAAAATGATATAACATTAAACATAACGCATAACACCTAATTACAGGACACGTTAATCAATAATAAACATACTCCAACACACATCACATTGCAGACCCAAACAAACACTTCATTTCCACACATCCGTTCGCCCAACATACCCACAACGCACCAATCACTCCTAGTTTAGTCTAAAACATTTTTTTTCACCAACTAGACAATAGATCACACCCGTAAAAAGCATCAACCAAGACTATCAACCCAGTATACTCCTAATCAGGTCACATAACCAAACGATGAAAACTTGGGTTTGGCGGACAGCTGCAAAGTGAATACCTGCAACACCCAACACATCACTATGCTGCTAAAACCATGGCCCTAAAACTAACCTTCCATGATGGATTTAGTAAGGCTATCGACTGGAGAGGGACATCTTCAAAGATGCTTCAAAAGGTCTCTGATGGCATGTTATTGGGGAGCACTTATCTATATGAAAGTTCCTAACAATTGTGAAACCGTTTATTTAAATTCAAAATCTGGATGCGAGGAGCTCAAACTCTGAGTCAAAACCACTCCGTTTGTGAAGTGTTAATGCTGCAAAGAGGGACATTTTAAGGATTTTAGTGGCCCTAGGGCCAATGTATTTTGGGGACCCCTGTTACAAGCAGCTTTGAATTTATGATGCTACTTCAGCTCTTTCATGACCTCTTTGGCACAGTCACTAATAGTGCACAGACACACTGGTCCAAATTCTAAAAGTGTTTGTATCTCATTTTCAGGGATAGTGACATAGGTTTTCAGTTTTGTAACGCAGCTGCAACTCACTGATATTTTTGGAAATAATTTGTTTGACGCCCTCCCATTTCTCATATGCGAGATCCTGTTTTTTTATCCAAAATAAACTTTTTTTAAATTAATGTTGCAAGAAACAAACATTTCTCAGCAAAATGTTTGTAATCGACTCCAACCCATCACTCACATTAAAAACACATTAAAGGAAATGGCATTTAAAACAACCTGTTTAATAATTATTCAAGGTCATCAGCTTAAGATTCTCTGCAGAAGATAGTTGGCTCTATCCGGCCACCCTGAAAGACTGGGGCCCTAGGCCAGGGCCCACTTTGGCCATGCCTTAAAACGTCTCTGGCCTCATACACTCTGTACATTCGTTTCTCTTATGTAATTTGAAAATAAAGGTGTGATACAAGACCTTACGTACTCGTGAAATATGTTTAAGTAACGGGCTGTGGTAATTACGTCACAAATATGTAACATCAGTTACATATATCGTAAAAGCTTGCAGGCCTCCGAAGCGCAGTGATAAGGCAATTTTAGAATATTTTGCTTTTTCTTCACCTCTATAAGCATTTCTGTAGGTGAGCATAATGTAGTAATTGCATAACTTATGCCAAAATCTTTTCTGACACGTGCCTAGTATGGCAATAAAATACCTCAAAAAAGAATAAAAGCTAGCCATTCCATGAAATTCATAAGTTTTATACTCCAGTTTCAAGAGGTATTCAAATTAAATACTGGGTATCGTTTATCATCAACCCGGCTGTGATTCACGTGCAAGTAATGCTTTTAAGCAACTGGTGCAATTTCCTCTTAAAAGAAATCTTCTATTAAATATTTAAACCTCAGACATTAGCAGGTGAAGCACTTTTGCTGCCCTAATTGCTTGAAAATGGCACAACACGTCAGAGATGGAAAATACTGTACTTAATGTTTAGGATGGAAAAGCACATTAATCGTGATATTTTTCGTTTCCAGCTTCTAGCGATATGTTCAGGGAGATCAGGTAGGTAGTTCTTCGTCAAATTGAGTTTTGTATCTCGACTACCAGGCCAACTGCGTCACCACAGAATGACCTAGTTAGTATACAGTCCCATCCGATCAACAGTTTCACTATACAGAGTTCCCACGAACCCTTTTCCCATTTAACGTCTGAAGTCTCGTCCGCTCATCTCTCTGAAACACGTTGCATTATACATAAACCTCCAATCTATCTACATCCATACAATCTGGCAACAGTATTCGTTAGGTAAGAGGCCTCACTGTGCCTGTTCTCAGAGTTGCCAACACATATGCTTAATTTCCTACTGAACATGTACCTAAGACAAACCTTTGGTACCAATGGAACTTTCAGCGCAAATCTTTCTAACTAACTTGTTCTAGCCAAAGGCTCACAAAGACAGGCATTACACCATCAAGTAACAGAAATGTCTATGGCCAACAAAATACCCCTAAGACTCCACAGATGGGCTTCAAAAATAAAACGACACCCAACCACAGAAGCAGCTCAACGACTGCTACAACCTGACAGTTAAGAGCACTAGACTAACAGCACAACAATTCCTATCCTCCCATTACCAGAATCAAACTAATAATGGCCGTAAAGTTACTTACCTTAGGTAACCCTATTTCTGCTTGAAACATATTCCTTACCTTTAGAATTTCACAGGTAAAAGACTAGCAGGCACATACATCGTAGGAAAAACCGGTTGCAAACTGGCAGATTCTCAGAACCTGCCCCTTGGCGACCAGTATTTTTGCATTTGGGATGCATCATCCCAAATGCAAAAATCGCAATTTAAGGAATCTCTAAATTGAGATTCCTTAAATTGCGATTGCATTTAAGGAATCCCAAATTGAGATTCCTTAAATGCAATGCATGAAAGTAAAAAAATTAGCGATTTCGCTAATAGGGGTAACAAATTACCATGAAGTTGAACTTCCTGGTAATTTGCAATAACTTTGAAAAATGCACTTTTTTGCATTTTTCAACGTTTCATGTTGCGCACACACATGCCGTTAGGGCATGCCTAATATGGCAATAAAATACCTAAAAAAATAACAAAATCTAGCCATTCCATGAAATTCATAAGTTTTATACTCCAGTTTCAAGAGGTATTCAAATTAAATACTAGGTATCGTTATTCATCAACCCGGCTGTGATTCAAGTGTAAGTAATGCTTTTAAGCAACTGGTGCAATTTCCTCTTAAAAGAAATCTTCTATTAAATATTTAAACCTCAGACATTAGCAGGTGAAGCACTTTTGCTGCCCTAATTGCTTGAAAGTGGCACAACCATGTCAGAGATGGAAAATACCGTACTTAATGTTTAGGATGGTAAAGCACATTAATCGTGATATTTTTTAGTTTCCAGCTTCTAGCGATATGTTGAGGGAGATCACGTAGGTAGTTCTTCGCCAGATAGAGTTTTGCATCTCTACTACCAGGCCAACTGCGTCACCACAGAATGACCTAGTTAGTATACAGTCCCATCCGATCAACAGTTTCACAGATCAATTTCAGGGGTGCAACAGGGTGTCATTTTGACACCCTTGCACCCTTGAAATTGCATGAGCAAGTTGCGAGAACCTACTGGTACTCGCAAATTGCTCATGCAATCTCTAATTCATTCCTATAGGCCTGTTAGGCCCATTGGAATTAATGGGACAGCCTTCCTTAATTGCGACTAGCAATTTGCGAGTAGCAATTAAGGTATGTTTAGGAATCGCTATTTTTATAGCGATTCCTACATGCATAGGCTTTTGCGATTCCTTAATAATCGCAATTAAGGAATCGCAAAAGCCTACGTTGATGCATGTGCCAGTTGATCTGGAAGTTTTTGTATCAACGCTCCCACATGCTGCTATGCATATAAGTGCAATCCCTGAGCGCCATCAGTTTTTTGATTGACACTTTCCATGCCCTCAAACGTGGAGCACAAAACAATTTTTGATACCACTGTGCAGCGTCCTCCCCAGTCTTGCAGCATGTAAATGATTCACGCCACACAAAGAGCTCGATATTACTTTATTCTCTACAGTGTAACCGTTAACTGACACATACTGCCTCATGAATTTTATTAACCACACCCAGTCACATACATCACTAGACTACAGAGTCCATTAGGGACTACAGGGGTCCTGCCCTCTATAGTACACAAGACACATCTCCCCCTTTGTTAAATAAAAAAATACAAACAAAACATATACACATCATAGTTCCTCAATGAGTCGCCGAGGTGTTCAAACCACTCTTTCTGATCTTGTGGTGTGTGGCTGATGAGACACAGGTGAAACAATTAGAGCAGGCACTGGTGAGTTAGCCACGGAGGCAGTCATAGGGCTCTCCTGGCCCTCTGATGACAAAGTCTCACTCTAGATGTTTGCAACTGACACAGTCCAAGGTAGGCAATTGAAATGTGCGGAATCCCCTGTAATGGACTTTCCAGGACAGTGAGAGGTCACAATATGTTTCTTAAAAGTCACAACTTCCAATGGATCGGCATTGAATGGAGCATCAGATTTGCGTTTTCGCCTATGCTTGACAAGGGCACAATTCCCTTTCTGGAACGGGATGTCCCGAGCACATCACCACCGGTCTGCATTCTAGACTCAGTGAGTCGGACTTTCTTGGAATCAATTGTTCTTTCAGTGGTCCACTGGGGAAGCTTGGTACCCATTGCTCTCATGAACATCAGGGTGGCCAGGCTTTGGCAGGTTGTAGAATGGGAGCAGATATGTAGGTACAAAGAGTAGAATGAAGAACTGACTTCAGCTGAAGTCCCTCTAGCGCAGCGCACTGAACCACCTTCTTAAGAATGCTCATAAGACGTTCAACAGCGTGCTTTTCAGAAACTTGATATTCAAATGAGTAAGAAAGACTCTGAATTCCTGACTATTGAATGGTGGGCCATTGTCAGATTTTAGAATGGACGGAACACCCCAGGTTGCAAATATGCCTTCCAGTCTTTCACTTACTCATTCATGAGTGATTGACGAAAGGCCTTCCACCACAGAAAACCGGGAGTACTAGTCTACGATTGACATAAGGTAATGCCATTTTCAAGTGGTCCAGAGAAGTCAACTGCAATTTTTCCCCAAACTTGTATGGGAAGATCCAACATGAACACAGAATGCTGTGTTTTTTTTAGGAGATAAATAACAAAAATGACAAGTCAGGAGCTCATCAAGATAAGGGAACCAAACAGTGTCCTCAAGGGCTCGCTTTGTGGTGACAATTCCACAATTTCCTACATGTGCCACTCAATGACTTGCTGTCGTAGACTTTCAGGAGTGACAATGCTCGACCCTCACAAAATAATCCCTTCTTGTGTAACTGACATTTCATCATGCACATTCTTGAATTTCTGATATTCACTGTCATTATCAAGAGGTCCAACGTGTTCTCCAGGACTGATGCATAATAATGTCTATGAAGAAGAGCACATTCCTATCTGCTATGGTAGCAGCACTGATTTGCTGCAGGAGTGCTGGATCTCACAAGGAAGTTAATGTAGGCCTCAGCTATTTTAGAAGGGGTACCCTGACATTGTATGGGCACTTAAGAAAAGTAGTCAGCAGGGTTTTGATATTTCCCTGGCCGGTGCACAATGGTGTAGTCATACTCTTGCAGTCGCAGCCCCACCTCTCAATGCAAGTGGGCATTTTAGCCTTTGGATTGCAAAAATCAGTGAGCAGTACTTGGTGATCAGCAACAAGCATACAATGTTTCCCAAACAGAAACACATGAAAGCATTCGCAAGCAAACAGCCAGGCTTTCTTTCTCAGGTTGAGAGTAAGCTTGCTCAGTCTGTGACAAACTTCAGCTAAAACCAACCACAATATGCCTTCGTGCATTTGAATGTCCACTATGTTGGACAAGAATTGTGCCCAAACCGATGGGGTTACACATCCACAACAATATCTGCATACAATTTCAGATCAAAGTAAGCCAGTTCAGTAGCATTTTCAATTGCAAGCTTAATCGTCTTGAAACTGTGATTATACTCCTGTGACCACTGAAATGAAACTTTCTGTTTCGTTAACTTTTTCAATGGGGCACTCACAGTGGCAAAGTCAAGGATGCATCTGGAACAGTAACTGGCCATATCAAGAAAAGAATGCAGCATGGTTAAATCTTGTGGAGGGGTGGTAGATGACAAAGCCTGAACTTTGGCTGGATCTGAAGTCATCCGCACATCAGAGAAAATGTGCCCAAACAATTTACATTTTGTTTTGTGAAACTCACACTTTTCAGCATTCAACGAAAGACCTGCATCAGTAAGTAGATGACACACATGGTACTTTTCGACTATTATGATGTTTATCCACGCACCACTGTCTATGACAGATGGAATATAGCAACCATTACCTTTCAATTTTATTTTGGGACAAATGTCCAAATTAATTTTGGGATTTCACTTGCTGATCCTTTTCTGACTTCTATTCTTTTTTTTACAATCAAGCCAAACCTATATTATTTTTCCCCGGAGTTTTATATAGCGCAGACTTGACCCAAAGGTATCAGAGCACTTTACAGGAGCACCGGTTGCATTACAGAGGAACACATTCATTTTTGTTGGGCACAGGAGATTAAGCGATTTGACCAGAACCACAGGATGTTAAGCGTCGTTGCCGAGACTCGAACCCGGTTACCCAGCTCCAAGGAAGACCGCTCTAACCGTAAGACCACATCCTCTCCCCATGCGTAAATCATTCAGTAGTCAGCATTGACATTGATTTTATCTGGGGGTTGGGGTCTTTTTTTGACCTGCATTTGCACTTTTGACACAAGGAGCACATGTTCAAATGCCCGCTTCAAGTAATTTGGCGACCATTTTTTGGTGCCACCAGGTTGGGGGGGGGAGGGGTCAGCGCTCCAGTTATTGTACACCTGGCACGGTTTAGTGCAGCTGTGGCGGGAACACCCTTCGCATAGGTGGGAGGGGCCCTTTGACTCGCAAAGCAAACTGTGCTTGCTAATTGTGTATTTTAAAATCTTTTAAAATAATTGATTTTATCTGGGGGTTGAAGCCCTTTTTTGACCTGCATTTGCACTTTCCAAGCGAGATGTTCAAGAGCCAACTTCGAGTAATTTGGTGGCCACTTTTTGGTGTCACCATGTAGCAGAGGTCAGCGTTCCAGTTGTTGTACGCCCGGCACTATTTAGTGTGATCGTGGAGCGGATGCACAGCTGGCCCGCTGAAGGCAAGCATGTCTGCTTCAGACTGTGCCCTGGTTGTCTGCAGATGAACAGACTTGTATGGCTTCGATTACATGAACGCACTTCGACCTACCTGTTTGGGAGGATGCCAAACTGCCTCCAATTTAATGGTAGTCCCAGTTCGTTGTTCCGGCTTCACAGGTAATTTAGAGGACTCTAATTATTTAGAAACTAGCAAATAGATTGGTTCTAGCCACTCAGTTATTTCAGGCAGGTATATTATTAGTGACACATTTTGTTTCTATAGCCTTAATTGCAGGTCCCTGCAGAAACATCGGCAGCACTTGTATGACTTTCTGGAGAGTTCCATGGATCCTATATTCCTCACAGATACATGGCTAAATGAAGCCTCTACACCTGACATTATTTCCATGCTCCCCTTCTGGTTAGGTCGAGCTGGAGTTAGCATCCAAAGGATGCGTCCAGCTGGAGACCTAATGTTGCCTGTCTCGGGGGAAGGAAGGACAAGAGGGTGTTACGAGCTTGAAAGCCGGATTTGTGTGCGCGAACGCGCACGTTCGGTCCCGCGCCGCGCACATGCGCGCGCATATACACAGACAGACACTCGCTCACACACACCCCCTCCCCCCCCACATTCACACACACACACGCACTCCAAGACACATACACACGCTCACACACATACACAGCCCCCCGCCGCCGCACGCGCGCGCACACACATGCCCCCCGCCCTCGCAGCTCAGCAACAAGGCGAAGCCCCACTCACCGGCTTCCTTGGTGCGGCGGCTGGCTCTCCTCATCGGCAGCTGCAGGGCCCGGCAGCAGGACTCTCCCTCCCTCCTTCGGCACCGGGGCGCAGGGTAGGCTCCTGCTTGCTCCGGTGCTCCAAACAATAGCGGCTCTTCCGTGGGAGGCGGGGTAGGCTCCCGCCCTCCTACTTCCTGTTTCCGGTTGTCGCGCCCGGCCTGCCTGACTTCCTGGTCGCAGGCCGCCGGCGCGAGCTCTGGACGGACTGCAGCACGCGCTCTCGCGAAGAGGAGGACTCGCATATCCTTTTCTGATTCATTGGCTTGCATGGACTTGCCCTTCATGAAATGCTTTTACCACTGAACTCTCAAGTTTCCCAGGCCTATCTATCAGTAGCTCGTCCAGTATTTTTCTCTGCATTCTGGTAATTGTAGTCCTGATAAATTTTTTTTTGTTGAACAACCAGGACTGTGTCCCTGAAGGCAAAGCAAAAACTTGGACTGGATGAGCGGCATGCTTTGATCATATGCAGCAGGCTAATATGTTGAGGTTTTGTCTCATTGCGTGCACACCAGTATTGATTAAGTCAAATGCATTCTTGCCAGCAGAGCGGTGCTTATTATCCTCTCTCATTTTCATGATATTTATGTGCCCTACTTGTATCCTTGCAATATCCCTGTGCTGCTGTCGGATTCATTTCCTAATTTAAGTACGTCTTTTAAATGAGTCTCCATTTTCTCAAGTATAATCAGGCGCTCCAAGTGACAGTTTTGTTCCCTTGAAGAGAATAATGTGCTTATGATATGAAAGGGAGTTTTCGAAAGTCCATCATCTTGATTTGTCTTTCATGCAAGGTCATTTGAACGAACTTTTTGTACATTTAATAGTTTAGGTGAATTGGTGCTTTGTTCCCATCATAAATTGTTTCCTGTTGTGCTGCTCACACGAGGTTTGCATTTCAGTGATTCACATTTCTGTGATTCACAGCATTTGAGTTGGGTGTTTGTTGTATTTAATTTTTGGATGGTTAACATTTTATTCTGTGACATTCTTAGATTTAATTTCACAGACACGCATTCCCAGTAGTGATCTATTTTCGTCCTATTGTGCCAGACGTCGCCCATTATAACGTCTCCTTCTTAAAAGCTCCCATGGAGGTAGTTTACATTCACTTGTACAGTGAAACCCTCACATCTTGTTCCATAGTAGCATGTTAAATGCTGTTTCCCTTAAGTTCTGATTCATTCGAACTGAACTGACTTTTCCGGATAATAAGGACATGCCTTGGAATGCGTGTTTTTTACAACTACTTCCTGTCGAAGCAGTTTGCACAATGTGCGATGTATTATATCAATTCGTCATTGATAAGTAACCTCATGACTCAACTTCTCTTAACCCCTTCCACGCTGATGACGAGCTGGGCTCGTCATGACGTAGCCTCCTGCTACGCTGATGACGAGCCCAGCTCGCCATGTAACACGGCTTTTTGAAAAAAGCCGCGTAGCGCATAAATAGCCGCCGCACGCATGCGGTTAATGCTCTTCTCCACCCGATTTGCTTGGAACCTTTATACCACCCATTTAATTGCTGGGAAGGATTGCCTTGGGTGAAGCTGAGTCCGAGTCAGACTCCGACAGCAGTTTCAGTTACTGCGCACGTGTGCACGTGCTGCGTGGAGCACAAGTGCCGCGTTGGGAAGGAAAAGAGGGTGCCGGGGGCGTATGATACAGGGGATTAATTAAAGTTTTATGGGGAAAATGTCTAGCACGTTATTTCTGAAATTGAAATTAATTGTGTTCCACTCAGAAAAGGGGAGTTGGCTTTAATGTCAGTTTTGTCACTGGCGGCTCGCGGCATTTTGAACGGGTGCATCACACCTGTTACGCCGCGCGTGCATTCAAAACATTTTTAAAGAGTGTCCCACCTGTGTATCGGTGTGGTATTGCTGGGCTGCTCTAAATTACAATGTCGTACGAGTTAATGGTGACTTCAAGATGTGGAAATTGTGCGACTCAAGATATTGATGTGGAATATTACTTTGTGGGAATTATGGCAGAACTCATATTCCCTTACTCTTCCACCCATAGATTCCCCTCAGTGAGTTAAGCTCCCGCTCAAGTGATCTGTCTTTAATCTGTATGTCATTCATTCCTTAACTGTACATGTTGTGTGAGTAATGAAAGCTTGTTTTAGTGTTTTCTTCTGGATCTGTTCTGGTGGGCATGGAGGATTACACTTGCTGCCTTCTGTGAAAGTGGGAAACTTGCTTTGCTATTGCCATCCAGTACCAGATGTGTGAGGAAACAAAACGTTGCACTGTTTCTGCCTGATCTGTATGTGCACACCACCACATCCACCACCACATCCACAACTACCAGATCCACCACCACCACCGCACCCAGCACCACCACATCCACACCCACCACATCCACAACCACCACATCCACCACCACCACAACCACATTCACCACCACCACATCCACAACCACATCGACCACCACCACCACATCCACCACCACATCCACCACCACCACATCCACCACTACCTCATCCACCACCTCATCCTCCACCACATCCACCACAACCACATTCACCACAACCACATCCACCACATCCACCACCACCACCACATCCACCACCACATCTGTGTGTTTGTGACTGTGTGTGGCTGTGTGTGTGTGGCTGTGTGTATGTAGCTCTGTGTGTGTGTGTGATTCTGTGTGTGTGGCTCTGTGTGTGTGTGGCTCTCTGTCAGTGTGGGTGCAAATGCAATAGGTCTCGCATTTGCGAGAGATTAAGCTATTGGCATTGTAAACGACAATGCCATTTATTTATCTGTTTTCAAAACCAACACATAAGTACAAAATTTGTCATTTACAATGCCAATAGCTCTAACTTTTGCAAAGGCAAGACCGTTGCATCACTCAGTGCCACCACAGAATCAATCTGTGCAACCATTCAACAACAACTAGTTCAAATATACGCTATCAATGTTTCAAGCTTTATTGCAAATGTCACAAAAAGATGTTAATATTTCACTTCTGTTCCTGATTTGTCACAATAAAATACACTGAACATAATTTCACAAAAGTTCTTTAGAAAAGTTTAAGCTATTGCCATTATAAAATTACAATAACTTTAATTTAAGTATTAGTTATTTAAAAAAATTAAATGCCATTGTTATTTGTAATATCAATACATCCAAGTCATGTAAATACAAAACATATTGCATTACAAATGCTATAGGTATCACATTTGCGAAAGTTATAACTATTGGCATTGTAAATGACAAAGCTATTAATTTCGCTATTTTCAAAAACAACACATAAATAAAAACTTTGCCATTTACAATACCAATAGCTCAAACTTTCCTAATGCGAGACCTATTGCATTGCAAATGCTTGTTTTCTGATTGCAAGAAGAGACAGACGCCACCAGATGGGAGGTGGAATTGCTATTATTTTAAAGGATACATTTAAATGAAAAACTGAAGATCTTTTTATTACCGGCTGTGAGGTGATATTTTTCATTATGCCTCACATGCAATGTTTCAGTTTCTGGGGCCTTGGTCTATCGCCCACCGGGATATGCGGGGAAATGGAGCACCTCTATTTCAGGACACCTGTCCCCTCTGAATCCTGCGTACGGCAATTTTATTTTGTTGGGGGACCTCAACATTCATTTAAAATTCCGCACTTGCAGCCTGGGTACTGCTTTTATAGAAGATCTGAATGTTTTAGATCTGGCTTTATGCAACTCAACTCCTCCTCATGAGGCGGACCATCTCCTGAATCCTATTCCACTCTCTTGGTCTGATCATTTGGCAGTTCCTTTCTTTATTAAAATCCAGTCACAACCTTCTGCTAAATCCATCCAAACCTACTATCAAATTTAGGAACTGGTCTAAATTGATGTCCCTGCACTGAAGTCTCTGCTCGGTAGTTCTAAACCGGACCTAAAGCTGAAGGTCGAAATAGATCAGCCTCTCATAGACTACTGGATTTAAATACTTTAGAGGCTGATCTTCCACTGAGCTAAGATCTCAATAAAATCTTATCCGGCAGCCCCACAGTTCAATGAAATGCTTAATTCTGAGAACATACGCTGTAAAATTCTTGGGGGACTCTGGCAGAAGACATACAAACCAAAGTCCAAAGCCAAATATAAAATGGCTATTAATAAATTCCATGCTTTGTGCACAGCAGCACAAGCATCTTATTATTCAGAAAAAATCGCTCCTGCCCAGAACTGCCCTAAGACGCCTTTTAATGTAGTAAAAGAACTATCCAACACTAGCTCACTGTCTCCGGTGTCTCTTCTGACCCATTCCCAATGTACAGAACTGGCACACTGCTTTGTGGATTAGATGACCACTAATCAATCTCAATTGATGGTCAATCGTAGGGCAGGAATAACAGTGAAGCTTCCGACTGAGTCACCCGATATTTTCCATCAAATGATCGTAAGCTGTGTCGGGACAGGTTTTAACAGGTCCAGAAAATTGACTTATGGCCTCAGCTACCTTCCTAGGTTTAGGTCTATCCTTCAATCTATCAAATCTGGTTCTCCTCTTGACCCACTCCCTCCAGCTAAGCTGAGGCTTCTCAATCCTGAGTTATTGCAAGTGGTGGTGGACTTGCTTAATTCATAATTACAAGAAGGCGCTGTTCCACAATCTTGGAAACATGCTATGATTCTCCAACTTTTAATAAAGCTCAACCTTGATCCAACTAATTGTGCTAATTTTAGACCCATCTCATTGCTACCCATAGTTTCCACAATTTTGGAAAAACACAAACTCTCAGTTCACCGTTTTTCTGGAAGCCCAGCAACTGCTCCATCCTTCTCAATTGGGTTTCAGGGCTAAATACAGCGCAGAAACCGCTCTTCGAAGGGTCACTGCTCATCTTAAACGACTCCAGGATGAGTGTGGACTGCAGAGCTGATTTTATTAGAGTTCAGCGCGGCCTTCAATACTGTGTCCTACTCTATCCTACTGGACTGACTGACTACTTTGGGTCTTGAAGGAAAAGCTCTAGCTTGGCTGTCCACAGCTATAGCTTAACTGTTTTTGAAAGATATATCATTTCAAGTTTTCTCATCAGATGTGAGGTCAGAAACCTGTGACTTGACCTCAGGAGTTCCTCTGTGTTCCGCTCTGAGCCCTATGTTGTTTAACTTATATGTTCACCCTCTTGCAGATGTAGTGGAGAGCTGTGGTTTGACTCTAATTTCTTACGCTGACAACACCCAGATTATTTTCTCTTTGTCGTCATCACAGTGCCACAAGCCTGATTCCCTTAACCACTGTCTTAGACGAGTTGTGTCCTGGTTAGAAGCAACTCGCTTAAACTATACAGTGATAAAACCAGGGTTATGGTGTTAGGTAGGAACCTGCAACTCTGGGGTCCGTAACATTCTCCGGAGTCTCTAGGGGTTCTTCCAACCTAACCCCCAAATGTAAAAGGTGGGATTTTGGCTGCATGAAAATGTGTTGATGCGTCCTCAAGTGTCTAAAACGGCCTCCACTTGTTTTGCCGTAATGAAGTGGGTAAAGAAGATTTGGACTATCCCCACTCGGCACAAAGAACAATACTGATGCAAGCCCTGATACTCTCACTTGTGGACCATGGAAATATTCTCTACCTGGGAAGTGATAAGGCAGGTGTTAGTCAACAGCAGGTTGTGCAGAATTCAGCGATAAGGCTTCTTTTTCGGCTCCCGAAGCATGCCTCGACCTCTAATCTTCCCGAACTACACTCCCTTCTAGTTGAAAGGAGGGTCCATTCAAAGCCCTATGCTTTATTTTTAAGGCTAGGGCTGGACTGGGCCCATGTTACATTCAGGATAGGATCGTTTTATATCAGCCCAGCCACAGGCTGAGATCAGGGACTCGGGCTTTATGTAGTGTGCCCAGAGTCCATCTGACACGCACAGGAGGTGGCGTCTTTGCATATCCAGGCCCAAATGTCTGCTGCTATTTCGTAAGAATCTTAAAACCTGGCCTTTTCATTTCTAGCCAGTCCCTCCTTTCTATGCTTAGCGCTGGGAAACCAGATGGGTAGCAGAGCACTTTACAAGTGATAATAATGGACATCGCACACCCATCTTCTTCACTGTCACTCGACAGTGACGTCGAAGAACCTCTCCACGAAGAATTAGATAAGTGCCCTCTTTCAGTTTCCACTTGCCCAACTGATTTTGCCGGTTACTTCGGTGGGCGTGACTTCTGGAACTTTCAGACATCCATTTTATCTTCACGACGTGACGCACTGGCAGCCAGTTTGTCTTGATGACGTGACACATTCACTTTTTCTCTCACTTAACCAACTGTTACAAAATAGTTCTTTCTCACAGACTTTACATATCTGTCCAATGGCGGGATATTTACCTTTATGCAGAAAGGAAAATCCACATCGATAATACAACTTCTTTTTCTCTGGAGACAGCACTTTGTGTCCTTCTACCCAGTCCTTTTTCGTGCTTTTCATACTCAACGCGATTCACTCTTGTCTCCTTCAGCCTCCATGTTAGCGACTTGTTAACTGGCACGTTTTTCTGCACTTGCCGGCATAAGCATACAATCCAGACTGAGCATTTCTCTCAGCATTCGGCTTCTGAAGGAATCGGACAGACACCGATCTAAGACTCTGAAACTAATTGCTTTTTCATCATTTAAATCATTGAATTTACAGTGTTTGATGAGCATTTCAAGTCTTTCAACAAATTCATCCATCATTTCCCCCATCACGGTCTCTCCTGGTTGATGATATATCTTTCATAGTCAACGTTCGGCGTCGGATTGAACTTGATGTTCAAGGCCACCTTGACATCCTGGTAAGATACTCTGTCCACCTGTGGTACCTTCTTTCTCGCTTCTTTTACTCCTTCTCCTGCTATGTTCTTAAGATATTGGACGATCCTTTTGTCTTCGGTTATTTCTAGTGCATCAAATAAATCAAAGGTTTCGATCCAAGCAGTCCATCGGGCACCAAGACCATTCTTCTTGGCAGTATCAAATGAAGACGATTTCAAGAAAACGTCTGTATCATACTTTGTGATGTTTTCTGCAGCTGCTCCCCAGATTATATGTTGTTTAGGCTGCACATGACCTTCAGCGTCTTCTGGTCCGGTGGCACCATTGCCAGCTTCAGCCCGCTGACTAGTGCTTGAACAATCGTGCCCAACCAGAGGTGGTGAGGCACCATCTTCTTCTTTGGAGGTGAGTGGCTGTTTTGTCTCTTGCTCTTCACCACTCTCAACCTTCTGCATTGTACCTGGTTTTCACCACCTTCAGCGGTGTTTTGCGTTTCTCTGCTTCCCCTCGCAGAATTCTCTTGCACCTGTCTTTCACAGCTTATTACGCTTCCTGTACTTGGTGGTCACTGCCTTTAGCGTTACTGTACTGTATGAATGATGGTTCTGTGTTGAGTTGTGGAATCACACTTAATATCTCTGGCCTGTTAGCAATTTTCTAACCAACGATAAATTAAAATTTCCCTAGGGCCTTCGCTTTCTTCTGGTGGCTGGAGTTGCGGTTTGACTCCACATATGCCAACCATCAACAGCTTCTTGTTTGACTCTTTCCATGCCCTCAAACGTGGAGCACACAACAATTGTTGGTCCCATTGTGTAGCGTCCTCCCCAGCCTGGTAGTATGTAAATGCATAACGCCACACACGGAGTTCGATATTACACATCTTTATTCTCTAGAAAGTAACCGTTAACTGACATATACTGCATCATGAATTCTATTAACCACACCCAATCACATACGTCACTAGACTACGGAGTCCGTTAGGGACCATAGGGGTCCAGCGCTCTATAATGCACAAGACACACACTTAAATCTCTTACTTAGAACCTTTTTTAGATGATAAATAAAAACCATTCCACAGACAGGGAGGCGGGAAGGCAGTGAGGAATCTGAGGTTTAATAGAGCGTTCACCAGAAAGAGCATTACCGAAGTCATTCTTCTGATGGATACTTTTTACCGCAGATTTCTCACATTAAAAAGATACCAAAGCGTACCTGCCAGAGCTAGTCTGTTGAGATGGCTCAGACCAAACTGTCCTGCAGGACCAAACAGGCAAAAGGCCCTTACCGTCTGACTCGGCTGGGCTGGGAAGGCAGTAGTGCCTCAATAAAGTGTGTACTGAAACCCACATCACAGCCTGAGAGATGTTAAGGATGGGTTCTGTGCTCACCAGTGCAGTGGTGGCGGCCTTAGCCCTGGTGGAATCTGCTCTCCGACCCAATCCGGAGGCTGCTTTTTGGCCAGGATGTAGCAGCTCTTAATGCAAAGGACTGTCCATGTTGACAAAGTCCTTTTCTGCACAGCATTTCCTTTCTATGCCCAGGAAACCAAACAAAAAGCTGATCCACCACCCGATGGACTTTGGTGCACTCAACAGGAATCGGCTCTGTCCTCACTGCTATGTAATATCTATCTTCAGCCTTTGGTGGCGGCACTAGCGCAAATGGACTGCCAACTGTTTAATTTACGCAGATGACGCTTAGTTGATCCTGTGGATTCATAATTCTAAGCAAGCGCAGTCGAACACACTAAACATCCTTAGGTTTACGATGAACAGGATGACTACTAACTTGCTGAAAGTGAACCCAGATAAGATAGAGGTCCTAGCAATTACCACCTATGGAAACACTTGGATAGATAGTTTCTGGCCACTTCAGTTAGGTGCCACACCGACACGTGTGCCTATCGTGAACAGTTTGGGTATTAAGCTGGATAAGAAGTTGGCATTGACCGGGCAGGTGACGACAGTGGTAGGAAGCTGCGTGAGCCTTTTTGGGCAACTTCGGAAACTGGTACCCCTTCTATCTTTCTCAACTATGTGACCTGTGGTGGCAGCACTGATTGTGTTGATACTGGATTATGGCAATGCGCTATACATTAGGCTCCCAGACAAGTTGCTGAACCAAAAAAACACAGAGTTCCTTCATGTGACAAGCTGAAGTGATTGCAATGAGGAAGACAATCTTGAGAGTTGTAAGGTGCACTAAGCAGCTGTTCATTAGCTTGAAGGGGGAGCATGCCAGAAATGTCAGGACCAATTTAAGAGCTCACTGTGGAATCATATGATTTGGGAGTGAACATTTGCTACAACTTTGTGAAAGTGCATCACACCTAGTGGTTTAAACAAGGATGGTTGGTCCTGCAAACACAAAGAGGCAAAAAAGGTGACAAATAACTTTTGAGTGCCCAGTGCAATACCTTGCTGGGCATAATACAAAACAAAAAATACAAAATCTGGCTGTTTGGCATGTAAGGAATCTGTATTGTGGACTCCACACTAAGCCATAAATGTTATGCCAGTGCCAGGCATAGATGGACATTGTAGAGGGATGCCTGGCCACAACAATGAAAAGCAATTAACTGCTGTTGTTTTATTTCCATGCATAGGGGTGAAAATTGAGCGGATTCGGGTGCAGAATCCTGACCAGCTGATGAGACAGAAGATCCTCCCGAAGCAGTAGCGTCATCGGAAGACAGATGCTAATGCCCAGAAGGTTCTGGTACTACTCTCCCCTAACCCAATCGGAAGCCACTGGGATGACTTGGGCTCAGTCATTCCTCATCTTCTTCAGAAATAGGTCAACTCCAATGCACGGATGTTTTGATACTGTGCGTTCGACAATGATGAAAAGATCAAGCTAACACTCTGCCTACTGTCTGAAAATGCCCTGCGCCACCTCTGGGGTGCAACCATCATTTGTTATCTGCTAGGCACAACCAGCTGAGCTCAATGGTTCTGGTGATTAAGGACCCCCCAGGTGGTTCACTATAAGGGAGATGCCCTGACACTCCAGCCAACTCCAGAGACACAGCCTTGGCACAGGACCCAGGATCCCACTCCACCCTGCTTGTTGCAGTACCATATGGTGGTGGCGCTGTCCACGAGAACTTCACAAGCCTCCCTTTGATGGATGGTTGGTAGGCGAACCTTCAATGCCAGGCAAATGTCCCGCAACTCCAACAGACTTATGTGGAGCTGGGTTTCCCGAGTCCTCTGATCTCCACCTCTCCCAGATGAGCTTCCAAACCTAAGAGTCATGCATCAGTCGCCATCAACAGCTGAGTGGGGAAGGGAGAAAAGTCTGCTGCTGGTCAGGTTGTGCTCAAACTGCCACCACTGCAGATCTTTTGCAGTCTACGGCAAAACCTAGATAATGTACACCAGTGTTCCTTGGTGCTGGGCTAATTGAGACTTCAGATGCCACTGCAGAACCCACATATGCCACCTAGCGAAGTAGACAAACCAAGCATGAGACCACTAAGCCTCAGAGCTGCTCTCACTGAGATCCAATGCTGCGGTCGAAACATCATACCATAGCCTGAATGTCTTGGACTCGTTGCGGTGGAGAAAAGGTAGTGAACTAGGGAGCATGTTAACATCTGCGCGCCAGCAGGATGGACACATGAAAGTGGGCATCCTGCAGGTACAAGACTACCAATTAGTCACACTGATTCAGAGCAGGTAGAACCTAGGCCAGAGTGAGCATTTTGAATTTGCCTTTCCTCAGGCAGACATTTAGAAAGTAAAGATCTTCAATAGGAGGGATGTCTCCACCCTTCTTAGTCATAAGAAAAAATGCAGGAGTCAACATCCTATTCCTATTTCCCGGTCAGTAGTCCTCTGGATGGCCCTTTTGGGCAACAGAGGTTGAAACTCTTGAAATAAGATGGATAGGTGCTCCTCTAAAAGGCAGTCTGACATGGACAGTAGCTGGAGCCGTTTCTAAAGGAACACAAGGGCATTATCCAGTTGGGCGATCCAGAAGACTCAACTGTTGGATGTGATGGATTTCCACCCTTGGAGAAAATGTGTGTGGTCGTGCACCGCTAAGAACAAGCATTTACAATGCAATAGGTCTCGCATTAATTAAGTTTGAGCTATTGGAATTGCGAAATATTGCAACACCAATTGCAACAAAAGTCTATAAATTGTAAGCAAAAAAATGTGTATTTATTTTTGTAGCAATGGTGGCATGCTGCACTGAATATGTTTAAAATGAAAGTGCGCCATACTGTGATTGCTACAATAGTTAATTGTGGATGCATTAACAATTGATGTGTGCACTGATGGCTGTTGGTGTGTGCCTGTAGAAATTGTGCACTGATGGCTGGTGGTGTGTGTGCCTGGTGGAAGTGTGCACTGCCGGCTGGTGGTGTGTGTGCCTGGTGGAAGTGTTCACTGACGGCTGGTGGTGTTTGTGCCTGGTGAAAGCGTGCACTGACGGATGGTGGTGTTTGTGCCCGGTTAAATCGTGCACTGACGACTTATGGTGTCTGTGCCTGGTGAAAGTGTGCACTGACGGCTGGTGGTGTGTGCTTGGTGAAAGCGTGCACTGGCGGCTGGTGGTGTTTGTGCCCTGAAAGCGTGCACTGATGGCTGGTGGTGTTTGGGCCCAGTGAAAGCGTGCACTGACGACTTATGGTGTCTGTGCCTGTTGAAAGTGTGCACTGACGGCCGGTGGTGTGTATGCGTGATGAAAGCGTGCACTGATTGCTAGTAGTGTGTGTGTGCCTGTTAAAAGTGTGCACTGATGGCTGGTGGTGTGTGTGCATGGTGGAAAAGAGTGCACTGACATGTTTAAAAGTAAAGTGCGCCATACTGCGATTGCTACAATAGTTAATTGTGGATGCGTTAACAATTGATGCGTGCACTGATGGCTGGTGGTGTGTGTGCCTGTAGAAAATGTGCACGGATGGCTGGTGGTGTGTGTGCCTGGTGGAAGTGTGCACTGCCGGCTGGTGGCGTGTGTGCCTGACGGAAGCATGCACTGACGACTGGTGGCGTGTGTGCCTGGTGAAAGCGTGCACGGACGGCTGATGGTGTGTGCCTGGTGAAAGTGTGCACTGACGGTTGGTGGTGTGTGTGTGTGTGTGCCTGGTGAAAGCGTACACGGACGTCTGGTGGTGTGTGTGTGTAGTGGAAGCGTGCACTGATCGCTGGTGGTGTTTGTGCCCGGTGAAAGTGTGCACTGAAGGCTGGTGGTGTGTGTGTCTGGAAGCGTGCACTGAAGGCTGGTGGTGTGCGTGTCTGGAAGCGTGCACTGAAGGCTGGTGGTGTGCGTGTCTGGAAGCGTGCACTGAAGGCTGGTGGTGGGTGTGTCTGGAAGCGTGCACTGAAGGCTGGTGGTGTGTGTGTCTGGAAGCGTGCACTGAAGGCTGGTGGTGTGTTTGCTTGGTGGAAAAGTGTGCACTGACATTTGTTGGTAGGCGGATATGTAGACACAAACGATAGCCAATTGAGTCTCGAGGTAGCAGGGATAGTAGGGACCCTCCCTGCCGCCTGCACTAGCTAAACAAGAGGTGGAGCGCAGTCCATTGACCTAAGAAGGATCAAGTGCTCAATTAGCCCCTACAGCATTGCAAACCCTGAGCTTTACGTTGCATGCTGAGCTCTGCAGTATGTACATTAACCTAGTGGTCTGCATTATTGGATTCAGAAGGATTTAAGTCAGAGTGAAACGGTCTTTTCAGTCTTACGAGACCGCACCAGTCATGCAAACTCTTTCTCTGATGTCAGCAGCAGGCACTGAGAACAGGTGATAAAAAATAGTATTTCCCGTTACTTGATTTATCTCCGAACTGCCCCCAATACCCCACATTCTCCCTGCAAACAATTTAGTTAATTTATGTCGCCGCTCCCCTTTGACTTCAGAGACAAAATAAGCAAAGCCACTAGATAGGGCTTCCGCAAGCTGGAATTATAGGGTAAATATTTTTTCATTTCTGTTGCAATCATAGGCCATAAAAATAAAAAGGACAAAAAAAGACTCATGCCACCACATAAATGTTACGGCTGCATATTATCAAATAAAAATCAATTGAAAAAAATATAGCCATCATATAGAATGTTAATAGAACAGTTCATTGCTTCCAGACTCCAGACAGTGGGTGAGGTGTGGCGCCGCGGCCAGGGCGACTGACGCTGGAACCTGGGGACCATGGTTCGATCCCCGGCTCCGGCGGCAGGTTAGCCCAGCACCATGTGACTCTGGGCAATAGCTCGCTTAATCTTCCCGACGGCCCCCAGCGCCTAGAGACCCTTACGGGTGATTGTGCGCTTTACAAATGTGGACTTTACTTTACTTTATTGCTTCCAGACAGACATATGTACTGATGAACAGGTATAGAAACCCTTTTTGGTTTTAATGAAAATCACTGTAAAATATGCTTTCTACCGGCACAAATAAAAAGGTTCTATTGGCAGTGAATTACAGTAACTTAAAGCCATACAGTAAACCAACAAGAACGTCCAAGAAAAAAAATACATAAGAATCGTAAAAAAGTGTAACCAAAATTACGAGTTAGCCTACCAGCTCTGGCACATAGGCAGCTTGTGGATGTGTATTTGTCATCAGGCAAAACTGTCAGTCAGAGCATAACAAAGCTGATGGCTTAAGTGGGCAGACCCACTGTATGCTCTGGTGGGGGAGGTGGGAGACGCAAAATGTGAATGACAGCTGAATATAAATATGACTAAAGGGCTGACCCAAAGTCCTATGCAAATATAGATTTATGCACGTTTATTTGTGAATTTGTTTGGGCTCCTTGAGGCCGTCAAAACCGGTAGATGCTGCCTGTAAGCCAGACTTAAAAAGCAACAGAGCCATTCATTGAGATACTGTATTTTGTTATGGGAAAACTGATTGTGGGCACAACCTTGTGGTCATGTGGTTTCAAGGCTGGTGTAGTGCCGATATTATTTTAATGTTAATTGTGCTAACACTTTCAATACAAACGAACTATTTGTAAAAGTAACACCTCTAATTGGACACTAGCCTTTACTGTTTGTTACAGACGCGAGTTAAACTGCAATTGGCATCAACCTTCACATCATCTTCTCCAAGTCTTTAATGCCCAGTCACACCGGTCGGCAGAATCGTCAAGTCTAAGGGGCCTCTTCCCTCCATGGCAGTCGTTTCTTACAGAATCATAGATCAGTAGGAATAACGTGCATGGTACAAGGCACCACTTCATGACGCACATACGTTCTGTCTGGAGAGGGTCGCCCATGGAGATCCACGAGGAAGCCATTCTGGCGCCTATACAGCTCGTTAAAAACATCCAACGCAGTCTGACACCTGGGAATATTTCAAACGATGAAGAACCTGCTGGAAGTATACATTAGAATTATAGTTTCGAGTAACCACCTTTTAGTGTCCTGTGCTGTGTGACACACAGAATATTTCCCTATTCAGTAGCGCCCCACAGTTCAACCAGCATACTTACGGAAGATTAAGTTAGAAAAAGACATCCTTGCTGCATAGACGCAAAGAAGTAAAATGTAGAGTTCTACAATGTAAAGTATACTGTAGAAGCTGAAGCTATCAATTATATAAGGAAAGTCAACAAAGCGAGCCCAACAACAAAATTGAGCTGCACGGGCCTGCGTGTGTGGAGGTGTCACTGCAGAAACACTTCAGGTCAAAACGCCAGCTCAAAAATAAACGGGCCTTAGAGATAATATGTTTGCAACCCGTTAACCCCTTCTGCAGTGTAGTTCCTATTATCCCAATAGGCTCTGCGCATTGGAATAATACCTCCAATAGTATAGACCTAGACCAGACGTTAACTAGGTCTTCTACTGTCGATATTAGACTTAAATTTTTGGGCTTGCCAGCTAGCTCAGAGTTCACTAGAAACTTTCTCGAATAGACAAGGAGGAGTTGAACCTCCCTGGATAGACAAGAAGGGATTTAGTTTCTGACAACCATAGAACATGACAACTTTGCTCTCCCCTAATCAAGAGTATATCTCTAGAGTTGTGTTAAAACAAAAGACAACTTATTTTACTCAGTCAGTACGTGCATTCTTAGTTTCACCAGATTGTAGAGAAAAGGAAGAGACGGGCGTGTTCAATAAAAGATGTTATTTATTGATCAGTCACTTTTCTCGTACAAGAGAAATGAATCGATATTATTGCAATACTTATGGTTAAGTAAAGTGCATACAATAAAAGCAGAATTATAAAATAATACTGTAAAAACATTGATATGGTTTCTAAGCCATACGTTATTTAAAATGAACAGAATATATACATACACATATACATTTGACTAATCGTACTCAACTGGTGCTTCTAACCACGCCTACCCCAATGTACCTGACCTAAGCCTAATACGTGGGCGGGGATAGAAAGTAGCAGTTTAAGTTAAGTTTGTTTTTGCCAAGTGACTGACTCAAGAATTCTCTGCAAGGGGTTATTCAGCTCTGTACCTGAGGTTTAGGATGGTTGAGGGATAGTATCTCTCGTCTGAGGTCTCGATATTCCAAGCTGCCTGCGGGGGCTGCTCGGAAGCGCCGGAGCTGGATTTCTCGGCAGGAGAAAGGCAGCGCCTCGTTCTCAGCGCGTCAGGAAGGCGGGGCAGCGCCAGTGGGCTTCGCTCTCTGCTGGGCTTCGGCAAGTCTCGCTGCTCCGATCTCGTCACCACCGCGTGTGTTTGCTTAAGGCAATATCGGTAATATTTATACCTGTAAGGTGCCGAGATTGACGTAAGGATGGACATAGATACGTCAATAAGGATGTCATACGAGCTGGTCGTTAGCACATTCTTTTACTGAAGTTCTCGGGGAAATCAAAACAATGGCCGCAGGGTTTTTCCCAGGTTGTCATAGGTTTGATTTGTTTTGAGAACTCCGTATGCCTTATCAGGGGCTGGAGGAATATTGCTTTGCCTAATTAGATGGCAAGCGTTATGACCTAATCAGATAACGCGCTCCTGAGCCGTGGTCTGGCGTAATCAGATAACGGTTTCTGCATCATGGGATGGCTGCTAGTTAACTTGTTAACCAGAATAGGGTCAGGAATAGGGGGATCGATACAGAACCTATAGGAATACATCACACCCACTCCACGCTAACTATGGCCATATTTACGAATCTAGGCATAGTAAAACACACTGTAGAGTATCGTGTATACCTTACCACCCCAAAATACATATAATGCATTTCGAAATTATGTAATGTACGGGGAAAAAAATAGACATATGTACTATATGCACTTAAGCAGTAGACTAATGCTAAATTAATCACGCATATGTATACATTATTAGTAATCGAATATGAGAATTACACATGAAATGGCTCTTAATACAGAAGAAAAGTTCGAGACCACTTCATCACAGTTCAAGAAAAAAATATATATTTATGAACATACCATCGGGCAGCTAATGTCTATGAAGTTGCTAAAAACAGAAATTAGTTCTCTAAGAATAGTTCTTACTTTAAACAGAAGATAAGTGTCCAGAAAAATTATAAAAATATTTTGGGGTTTGCTAAAAAAAATTGCTGTCCGTGGACTGGAGGAAAAGTTGATCTTGCTACTTTATTTTTAAAGTTGAAGGCCAAATTCAAGGTGTCGGGAACGCCGTGTGCTAGCCTGTTCAAGAGTCATTAGTTCTGCTCTGGTGAGAACATCATATCATTGAGACTGCTGAAAAAGCTGTCAACAGCTTCCTGTGAGAGTTCCACTAACTCGGAAAAGGATGTAACCATGCATTCATGTGCATGATTGTCTCCATTGACATTTTGAGTAGTATTGCTGACAGAAGGTTGTACCTGATCGATGCTGCTTTCATCTTGATCTTCACTACCCCTTAATCGTAGTGGTGAACTTTCCACGAATGCCGTCATCAGGATTGGCAGCCGTTGAGGGCAGCACAATGCATGAGCCTTTACCGGACCCAACAATGTTTCTGCATCCATTGGCGCATCCGATTGTAGCGTCAGACAGGTGTCCAACACGCATTCTTCTCCGCACAGCATGCACCTTAATACAGGTAAAACACATCTTTGCCATATCGGCCGAAATGAAAGAAACCAAGTCATGTTCAGGTCTCTAAGCCGGGTTAGTCCCAGGATTTTTGATATCCGGTCCCGGTATCCAATGGCTCGGATTGTTTCTTCCCTTGTCGCGGGTGTTTTGTCTGTGACATGGTTTGCCATAACGAAATATAAGGACTAAGAATAGGATTCCTGCAATTAGTCCCAAAATGAGGGGAACTCCTCCAAAAATCGAATGGACGAAGTCTGGAAAAATACCCAGTATGGCTTTGAATGGTGTTAATGCCATCGAAAATACTGTCTTAAATACATTTGAGACTCCACTGGTATCAGAAATATTTAAGATTTCATTCAGGATTTCTGCGAAATGTATGGGGGAATTAGTTGATAACAATGAGTGAATCTCTGCAGTCGTCCTTGCGACTAGGAGATCATACGTTTCTTTTGATGACGTGAGCCTGGTCGGCGTCTGAAGAAGCACTGTTTTCATTCTGCTTAAAGTATCAACTCGAATAGAAGTAATTTTCAAGTTAGGCCATGCCCTTGCCTCCCTGTCTGGAAAGGAGCTGGGGAACAATAAGCGTCCACAGCACATGACCTTCGCAGTCGTACTAACGAGATAAGGAACCCCGGGCAGTAGACTACAACATGTGCGATCCACAATTAGAATGTAACTCCCGTTATAGAGTCTTTTAAAGAATGGTTCTATCTCTGTTGCAGGTGCGCCTAGCTGGTGACATGAAAGGTTATTTGAGTTCCCTTCACAGGCTCCATGCAAACTAATTCCATTACACAGAAGTGTACCGCTTAGTGACATTGCACAATTATTGCCACTAAGAAACACTTTCTGTCCTTTATTACTGACACATGCATGTGAATAGGGCAAGTTCCATGTTGTCTTAATGTACCCTTTTCCCAATTTTTCGTACATGCCAGCCTGTATATATTTTTGGCAGTATTGAAACCTGAAAGTAGATATCGGAATATTAATTATCCCATGTATTATCCATTCAATGACAGGTCGTTCTGACATTGTCACTGGTAATCTCTCGAGTTTCTCAATGCTCAGGATTGTATAATCAGCACCCTTTTGTGCCATACTGATTTGTTTATCAGTAAGGTTAAAGATATGGAATAGTGACGTTGTGTTGATTAAACGCCAAGGCACATAGCCTGAACGCAGATTTTGTAACGTCCAGCCAAGCTGTACAATAGAACGCAATTGAGACTGACCGTGTTGTAACAACAGTAAGTCTTGAGATATTATGTCGATTGCTGATGACACAATGCTGTCCAATGAAAAGATTCTGGAGGACAGAGTCATTAACCCATTGTCCACTACAGAAAGCGATTTTTCCAAATTAATACGGTCAATTTCCCGTATACTTTCTGCTGTCTCAATTTGAGTTATCTTCCAGGCCTCGTTGTAAGCTGCATATATAGAGGCTGCTATGAAGCGTTTTTGACGCTGTTTGCGCGGTCCCATAATGAAATCACGCAAGTCAGCACCATCAGTAAGTAAAGTTAGGTGTTGCTTAATTTCTGTCAGTGTGGAAGTTTTTAGCCATTGAAGGCAGAGTTTGCCCACACTGTAGGTGGTGATTATCCCTGGGTGTTGTCTTTGGGAATATCTAGGGTCTGGCCTGGTCAATGTGAACCCCTGTGTTTTGTTCAGGAATCTGTCTTGACAGTTATTAGTATCTGTGGGCCAGATTAACCATTGTTTCCAATCAGGATTTGTTCTGTTTTGGTTTAATACATAGTTTACGTTTATCTCTTCATCCGCAGAGTTATTGCTGTTCATTGTTGGTTTTGGAATAGACGGTTTATTTAAGTCTTTGATTTTGGCTAATCCAAGACAGGTAGTTTGTTGAATAGTTTCATTCAAGAATATAATTTTTTCTGGGATCATGCAGGCTCTAAACAATGATTCTATACCCTGTACTTGCCATTCTTTTGTACCCCAAACACTTTTTACTTCAACATTTTTGTCCCAGTAATTAAAACCAAATGTATTCATTTGTTCAAAAAATGAGTCCGAATATATCAATTTCGTGTTTGTAAGCATGGTTTTTGTTCCTGTCTTATTTGACAATTTGAAATAAAATGTTTCAGCATTACTTGTGTTGAACCCTGAAAAGTATGAATATTTGTCATAAAAGGTTCTTGAGCTTCCTTTTGGAGGGGTTGCACAATGTTCCCATTGATTATAATTTAAAACATTTCTAGGTTGTGCGGATTTATGTAAAAAATGGTTACCATAGTGGTTGTAGCAGTACATACTATCATAATTAGATGAACCCTGCAAATAATCATGTTTGGTAAATTTAGCAGACATTACTAGATCAGACATCATGTTATTAATACTTTCAAAGTCCCAATCATCAGCAAATGAGTTTGGTTTTACAAAGTCACTTAACGAGATCTTAATTTGGTGTGGATATTTGAGGATCTCAACCGGACCATAAATTTCATAGTCAGTATTGTCCCATGCTACCCCAGGATTGGCTGTGAAGTTGACTGAAGAAAGTTCTCTTTTCTTGACGTGTGAAGACGTGTGTGGCTTGAGGATCAAGTTGATTTTCTGGCTTGCTGTGTCCATTTTTGCATATTTTCCCTCAATGAAGCGTCCCAAACATAGTACCATGATGAGCCAAAGTATGAGGATAAATACACCAAAGGACACCCAAAATTCAATCCATGGAGAAATCAGATAGGTTTCTTTCAGCTGTTTCAAAAGTTCCATAGCTTTATCTTTAAAAGTTTTTGTTGATGGCTGTGTCTTTGATTCACTTAGATCTTCAGAGGAATCATCAAAGTTGATGAAGTACCCGGATGCCGTTCTGTCTATGGTTCCAATCGCTTCAGGATTACTGTTTCTTGCAGCTTCAGCATATTCATTTGTTACTTCATTGTAGGTTGGTGTGTCTCTACTAAATGTTTTTATTTGGGTTTTCAGAGGTGTGAGTTCCATTGCATTGTTGCATAGTCCTTGTTGTTGTCTTTAGGCGTTTCGAATGTGATTAGCCTTTTAGTTAGCACCTCTGTACTTGTAGCAAACCTTGGTGTTCTACTACTTATCGGGAGTCCACTTGGCCTACTGTTTGTTATCGGCCACATGATTGTGGTTTTACCAGGTCGATGGATACAACTCGGTTCTCCTTTTTACCAGCAAGTGGCGGTAGTACAACTGATCTTGTCCCGTTGATGGACAAGACAGGAACTGCTTTTCTGTAAGAAGGCCCAAATTCCTTCTTTACCGCGATCTTTTCTCTGACTAGATCCCCGATTTTTGGAATCCAGACAGGTCTTGCTGGGACAGGTGGTGGTTCTTCAGTGGTTGTTGGCTGCTGTTTCAACTTTATGTTGCTCAGGTCTTTTCTTGTTTCGTTTAAGTCCTGTAAAATAGCCAAACGATCTTTGATATCAAAGCTTTTTTCTTTAACCACTGAAGTCTGACTGTCGAGATCTAAGACTAGCATCCTAGTCCCAAACAGTAATTCGTACGGACTGAATCCCCTCAGAGAATTTCTTGGCAAGTTGTTTAGACTACGTTGGACACTTATTAGATGTTTGACCCACCCAGCTCCTGAACCTAATACCTTTGCTGTTATAGATTGCTTTATGCCTTGGTTTTTTCTTTACACCATCCCGTATCCCTCAGGAAGGAAGTGAGAAGAATCCCGCTTCGCTATGCTCATTTGGCCGTGCTTTCCCACAAGCTTGAGGGCTAAAGTGAAAACATTGGTCAAACGTAGCATGCTCCTAGCGTATATGCCATTTAGACTCGCAAATCTTTGTATAACAGTCCCGACGTCAGCCGAGTGCTGGGGTCTGCATTTATAAGTGGAAACTAGTCTTTATTTGTTAATGGGACGCATTATTTACACTTGTTCACTGATTATTGTTTAACCCTTATTGAGTGAAACGCCATGGTATTACCCAGTTCCTCTCGCCGCTGCGATCTCTGTTGCAGCCCGGGCATTTTTTTACAAAAATGTGATGATGCAGGCTCATGCCTGGCCACCAGTACACTGATTGTAGTTCTTCCAGAGAATCTTTTAGTTTGAGGTGTCTGAGACCCTCCCCCATATGTGCGTCTGCTATTAACAAAGTTCTCCTGTCCTTGTTTGGAATTACTCTATCCCCCACTCCAGGGATTCGAGCAAAAGGAACAGAGTTCGCATCGATTATGTATGTATATTTGAGTGGGTAACTGATCGGTAACGCTGAGCAGTCGCCTTTTGATGACGTTTTCACCGCCAGCATTGTTTCACCGTCAATGTATTTTACTGCACGCTTTTTTCTAGCTACGGAAGCCGATTTAGTTGCTACCGCTGTGGCTTTCTCAGCCAATGAATTCCCTGCAACGTGAACGCCATCACGCTGATGACTCAGTGAGTGTATCACGTGAGTCTTTGGTAGTTCTTTCTTTAACAGAACTATTTGTTCCCAAAGCAGTTTTTGCTTTATTGTTGCACCTGTGTCATCTTTGTAACCGTTTTGAATCCATTTCTGTAAATCGCTGTTATATGATTTGACGCAGTAATACGAATCGGACACTATGAGTGTCGGGAATTCGCGATCTGCATTATCTAGCGCCATTTTCAATGCTATTATTTCAGTCTGTTGTTCTGAATTAGTTTCTACTGAGTGTGTTTTTGTTAATAGAGGTCTTAATATACCTCCGCGCCACACTTCTTTTGTAATCTCACATGTGGGGTTGTATGCTTGTTCTCCCCAAACGGATGGTTGAGCATGTCCGTCTGTATAGATTACACAAGCGTACTGTCGTAATGGCAGAATGTCGATTGGCAGAGGGAATATTCTTTCATATTCTAGATATTTTAGTTCCTCTAGTTCTGGATCAAGGTAGTATTTTACTTTGTCCATTGTAATGGAATTCACCCATTGTATCCATTCCGGATTCAATGCTGTTGTTGGTAAATTACACGGGGTTGTTAATGCCTCAAAGGCTGATTCCGCTGTTCTGACTGTGATGTGTCTACCGTCAGCTTTATCTTTTTCTCTAGCTATTGCGGTCTGAACTGCATGAACAATGTTTTCTTTAATGCTGAATTTCTTTTCAGCTTCTGTGTACAAGTGTGATTTGAATGCAATTGGTACCTTTTCTCCCTCATTAGAGGTCAGGTATGTGAATCCGCATCTTCCTGGGATGACTCGAATCACAAGGTTGCGTGTGTTATCACGTGTTTCTAATTTTGTTTTAATTAACATATCTGTTTGTAAGGATCTCAGAATTTGTGTGTTTTTGAGTCCAATTTCTTTTTTTAAAATCTGGTTTTATTAGATCATAAAGGGGTTTGACCCTTTCTGCGTAATTTGCAATGTATGTTCTTCCGAAATTTAGGAATCCTAGAATTGACTGTAGGTTTTTTAGTGTTCTAGGTGCTTGGAGTACGGCACATTTCTCTAGGAAATTGTCAGCCAGGCTTTTGCCTTCACTTGATAATTCATATCCTGAGAACAGGACTGTTAGATGGGCAATTCTAGATTTTTTAAAGTTGAATTTGTAACCCTCTGCTGTGAACCCAAGTATTATGGTGTTCACTCTCTTCAAGTGAGTATCCAAGTCATCATCTGTTAGGTATATGTCATCGACATAAGATAATGCTTCGTCATCATATGTTTGTAGTAACTCTGTTACCCTCGCTGAGAATACTCCTGGGCTGTTCTTGTACCCCTGGGGTAACCGACAGAATTCTTTTTGAGCGCCATTCATTGAGAACGCAGACAAGTATCTGCTCTCTGGTGCTATATTCTGACAAAAGAATCCATTAGAGATGTCTAATGTTGTTTTGTATTTTTTGCGCACTATGTTATTCATTAGTGCAGCACTATGCGAGTTTTGTACTGCAAAAGTTTTGCAACATGAGTTAAGGTGTCTGTAATCCAAAACTAGACGATATGAATTGTCTGGTTTGGAGACAGGAAACAAAGGGTTGTTCATTTGTGAGGTGCAAGTTTCAATCACCCCCAGGTATTCTAGTTGATCTAGAATTTCTTTTACCTGTTTTTTAGCTTCTTGCTTGATTGGATACTGCCTTTGTGCAGTAGGTTGTGATTTTAACTGGATTTTGTGAGGAGGAGAGTCCTCATCCCATCCTACATGATTTTTATATAAAGCAGGAGCTTGAGCTACTGCCCACTTTCTTGCAAGTGTATATTTTTTATGAATTGGAATATGATTTGAGAAGGCAGGCATAATTATTTCTTCGCCATGTGGGCACTCCCTGACGAACTCTGGTGGCCAATCTTTTTCAGCAAGAAGGATGTCATAGCCCTTGGAGAGATTATCCCAAAAAAGGCCCCTTATTTTCCTAGTCTTATCCCCTTCTATACGTAAAGTTATTTCATATATTTTGTGAGGTTTGCTAACTCTGGTGTCTGCAGTTTCCACCTGAATGTATTCATTCGTGTCCACTGTCTCCAGATGATTCATAAGGACTTTGCGTGCTATGCTCACTTCTGCTGCGCTGTCTAGCATTGTCTGAGCCCACTCTCCGTTTTTCAGCTGTGTCCTCAGTATTCTCGGCATTGTTGAATACTTTAATACTGGCTACCTTCTTCTTTGGAAACTGTAATTTTTTATTTGGATGAGCAGGTTCCTTGTCTTTGGACTTGACGTGCCCTTCCCTGGGTTCCGATCGTCTTCTTCTTTCCGATTTCTGCGAGGAAGTCTGAAAAGATTGAGAGGGACGTGTATCAAAATCTTGATATCTATCCGGTTTTTTTATGTTATCCCTATTTCTAAGGTTGTATTTTTTCACAGAGGGCTCCCTTTGGGGAGACTTGGGTCCCTGGTCCGGAGATCTTTCTCTCCGCCGAGGAGACCTTCCTCTGGACTGGAATCTCTTTTCTTTTGGATTGGATTGTTTGTTTCCATCCCAGTTCTTTTTTTGACTGTTTAGATTATTTTTAATAAATATTTTTTCAGGACTTTCAATTAGTTGGGGCTTCACTGGTATTCCACCCAAACTATCTCTACCTAGTTCTTCATAGGATTTTTCTGTAATTCTGGCAATTTCAGCTGGTTGGTCTGCTATATCTGTCTCTTTTAACCTTTTATGTTGGCTAGTAATATTGCAGAGACCTGCTTGAAGTCTTTTAGTAATTTCATACCGAGAGTTAAAGCGGGTTCTGGACCGTATTCGTCTTGAATTTGTTTTAGCACATCTGGTATTACTGACATGGATGGAACTCCATGTGTTTTTGTGTAAATGGAAGCAAAGACTGTACCCCAAGTGTCACAGTCCTCCACGTGTGGTGCGATTCCCATTGGAAGACAGATAGTCAGAATCCTGTGTTTATCCACAGGGGTGGTGTCTGGAAACACCGCCTCTATTTGGGTGATTTTTTGTGCTAACCAGAATGGTATTTGTTCCCGTTTAGCTGGTACTTTACCTAGGCAGGACTGTATGTTCTGTGGTGTAATTTTATTTGTGTTCCCCTGATGAGGGGTCAGCTGTGGAATTTTAACTACAGGTTGGATGGTTGAAGTCCGCATTACATATTGGACTAGTTGTCTATATATTTTAATTAATTGTTTTAGTTGTACTAAAACATCTCCTGCAGACATCCTTTCGATGTCTGGATGTGGTGTGTATCCGGCTAGAACCGGCCACGTTGCTCCTGGTCTACCTAGTGGACCGAGCCTGGTGATGTGATTATTATGTTTTAGGGCGCCATTAAACAAGAGCAGGTGCTCTTGGAATTTGAGTGGTACTTCCACTTCCTCGAAAGGAGTGTAGTCATCAGGAGGTTCCTCTATTTTATAAAAGTGGAACTCCTTTGTTACAGCATTTGCTGCTGGAAAGTTTATCCATGAATAGAATACCTCTGTCTGCCGATATTCGTGTGCCTCAATTACGAATATGACTGTACCACCTCTTGGTGTCAGTCCATTGTCTATAAGTTTCAACGTTATAGATCTTCTTTTGTTGACCGGGATGAGTATTATATCCGGGTCTGCTTCTTGCATAGTATTATCAGCTTCTATTAGTTCAGCTGCTAATCTAACTCTCTCTCTTTCGTCATCACTTTCTGGCATTTTACTGTCAGGAAGGTTATTCTGTTTGTTTGCAGATCAGGTTCCTTATGGAAACAAAGATTAGATGCACAATATTTTGGAACAGTGTATCCTTCAACGTTGATTGAACCAAGAACCATACATAGGAGTTCCCTCCTGCGAGGTTTGGCGGATTTTACCTCTCACCCACTCCAGACGTCTTTGGAGTATTATGGGAAAAAGGGGTCTGAGTGAAAGAGCACGACTGAGTTACTCTAAAGTCTTGCGTTAGTTTTATCGCCTATCCAAACACATTGGGCGCCATGTAGTGTAGTTCCTATTATCCCAATAGGCTCTGCGCATTGGAATAATACCTCCAATAGTATAGACCTAGACCAGACGTTAACTAGGTCTTCTACTGTCGATATTAGACTTAAAGTTTTGGGTTTGCCAGCTAGCTCAGAGTTCACTAGAAACTTTCTCGAATGGACAAGGAGGAGTTGAACCTCCCTGGATAGACAAGAAGGGATTTAGTTTCTGACAACCATAGAACAGGACAACGTTGCTCTCCCCTAATCAAGAGTATATCTCTAGAGTCGTGTGAAAACAAAAGACAACTTATTTTACTCAGTCAGTACGTGCATTCTTAGTTTCACCAGATTGTAGAGAAAAGGAAGGGACGGGCGTGTTCAATAAAAGATGTTATTTATTGATCAGTCTCTTTTCTCGTACAAGAGAAATGAATCGATATTATTGCAATACTTATGGTTAAGTAAAGTGCATACAATAAAAGCAGAATTATAAAATAATACTGTAAAAACATTGATATGGTTTCTAAGCCATACGTTATTTAAAATGAACAGAATATATACATACACATATACATTTGACTAATCGTACTCAACTGGTGCTTCTAACCACACCTACCCCAATGTACCTGACCTAAGCCTAATACGTGGGCGGGGATAGAAAGTAGCAGTTTAAGTTAAGTTTGTTTTTGCCAAGTGACTGACTCAAGAATTCTCTGCAAGGGGTTATCAGCTCTGTACCTGAGGTTTAGGATGGTTGAGGGATAGTATCTCTCGTCTGAGGTCTCGATATTCCAAGCTGCCTGCGGGGGCTGCTCGGAAGCGCCGGAGCTGGATTTCTCGGCAGGAGAAAGGCAGCGCCTCGTTCTCAGCGCGTCAGGAAGGCGGGGCAGCGCCAGTGGGCTTCGCTCTCTGCTGGGCTTCGGCAAGTCTCGCTGCTCCGATCTCGTCACCACCGCGTGTGTTTGCTTAAGGCAATATCGGTAATATTTATACCTGTAAGGTGCCGAGATTGACGTAAGGATGGACATAGATACGTCAATAAGGATATCATACGAGCTGGTCGTTAGCACATTCTTTTACTGAAGTTCTCGGGGAAATCAAAACAATGGCCGCAGGGTTTTTCCCAGGTTGTCATAGGTTTGATTTGTTTTGAGAACTCCGTATGCCTTATCAGGGGCTGGAGGAATATTGCTTTGCCTAATTAGATGGCAAGCGTTATGACCTAATCAGATAACGCGCTCCTGAGCCGTGGTCTGGCGTAATCAGATAACGGTTTCTGCATCATGGGATGGCTGCTAGTTAACTTGTTAACCAGAATAGGGTCAGGAATAGGGGGATCGATACAGAACCTATAGGAATACATCACACTTCCATGCAAAATCCTTATAAGGAGGCCTGGTAGCATGCCTATTTAAAACAAGGGACGCCCAGCACGGGTTTAGCCTAAGCGAAAGCGGACACACACGCAGTCCTTACGCACTGCGCATGCGTGCTGCCAACTTTGCCTGGGAGCGCGCAGCAGTGTCCGGCTCCGGTGAGCTGAGGGAGCCGTGCGTTTTCGGAGCCTGTAGCAGTGTCCGGGGCTCCCGTGAGCTGAGGGAGCCCCGCATTTTCGGAGCCTATACCAGAAAGAGCCCGGAGAGTGGTGGGGGGAGGGGTGCATGTTTGTGTGTGTGCGTCTGCATATGTGTGTGCGTGTGTGCGTGTGTGTGTGTGTGTACAGCCTGCCGGAATCGGAGCGCGTGTTCACGCGCGCGACCTGATCCGATTACGGCAGGCTGCGTGCCAGTCTCTTGTCCCCAAGTCTGGTTAGTCCTTGAAAGCTGAAACAATCACAATAGACTCGCTTTGCGACAGCAGGGCTTCGCCCTGCAATCGCAGGCGCGAGACCTAAAAAACTACATTGGCTTGGGTGATGATGTTGAAGGGGAGGGGGACTGAGAAGAACTGTGTCTCTGGTGTCCTACGTGATGTCTGCTTGATTCCCAGTCCGGTCCAGAAAACGACTGGGGTGATATGTTGAAGTGGGTTGGGGTGGCCTGGTATTGTCTATACATAAACCATCTGGAGTAGGCTCAGAAGGGTCTAAACTGATGAGGAAGCTGTATGGCAGCAGTGAAAAGACCCAAGGAACACACCAGGACTTAACTTTCCTTAAAGCATTTGCAAGCGGAATCCGCCTTTAAGCCAAAAAAGCAGAATCCATCGAAAGGCTTACCCATAAGGGGTGCCAGCACATCACCAGAAAAGCCTGTGGATCACATTCCCACACTACTGCCAACTGCTCACCCCAAACAATATGTAGTACCCACACCAGCTCGAATCCCGTATTTGGCGGCAGCCTTTCCATTCTGAATGTTTTGAGCCAAGGTGGCCCTAAACTCTTCAGGGACTGCCAGCCTGATTCACTGGCCATATTCCAGAGGCCATGCCTAAAATGGCCTAGTAATATCAACAATTTCAGTGTCTAGGTGCTCAAGTCAAATTGTAATGTTTCTCTATAAAAACCACATTTACAATTATAGTGACCTTAGTGACTTATTTCACACATTTCAAAATGGCCTAGTAGGCAGACCGCACTGTCTGACCTCAAGGATAGACAGGGTGTGCTGGAGTGGAGTCAGAGCGCAACCTTGGTCGGAGTTGAGAACGATTCAGCTCGTGGTCAGAACCAGATTACCCTCTGCAACGTCAAGACTGTGGTCGATGAAGGAAGGCCTGGGTCAGTTTCAGAGCCAGCATGGGAGTTGGCACTGGAGTCCTGTCAAACACGAAGTGGATTCCAGAGGCTCAGACAAAGCAGTATGGATTTGCTGGCTGTAACAGTAGTGGAGACTCATGTGAATTCTTGGGGCCTGAAGGCATGCCGGAAGGAGCAGAAGAGGGCATAAACATGCAGCATGCCTCCTTAAAGACCTCAAACTGCTCCAGCCATCAATGGCCCAGGGAATTCGAGACGCACAGGGACCAATTCTGGAATCAGCTCCTCAATCGGGGTTGGGAGCGAGATCGATAGGTACTTTGATACCCTCCAGTCAGATAGTGGAGGGATAGGGTCGAGTTCCACTGGCTTAGATTTCGACTTACAGACAACTTTTACCACAAAGAACCCCTGACGCAGGAGCGGCCCTGAGAGCGAAAATGAGTCAGGATTGAATAGTAGCTACAGCAGGACTTACGTGATTTCAGGGACTTCTTTCAATGCGCAGCAACATACAGCTTTTTTCACAGTCCTGGATCACTTTCGGGTGCATAAGGGCACATCCTTCGCACAGCATGGAGTCGAGCCTAAACTCCCAAGTCACCCTTGAGAGGTCTGTTAAAAACATTTGTTTCCGACAGTCAGAGCATGGTTTGAACTCTGTCAGGGTTGAATTTGGACAAAATCATAAAATGACGAACAAGGGAGCATTCGATGGTGCGGAAAGAAAGGAACTAACGAACAAGTTACTTACCTTCGGTAACGATATATCTGTAAGAAACAGTAGTTAGTATTAGATTCCTTACCTTAGAATATCCCCAGGCGTCAGTCTGGATCCGGAAACTTTTGCGTAGCAGTACCCCTGCGCGTCGGTAGGCGTCGTCTGCAGGCGTCCCCTGCGGCTCCGCGTCCGTCGTTGGCGTCGTGCGCCGTGATGACGTCGCTGGAGTATATAGACGCCGCCTCCGCGCGCTGACGTCAGTTCTTTGCACACAGCTTTTCCGCGCCAGAACACGCAGAGCCATGGAAGAACCAACACTGGTGCCATGCGAAACTAGGGCCCTGAAGGGGATGACCTTAACCCTATGTATCAGTTCGCAGAACGGGGAGGATGGGTGGGGCGGTAAGGAATCTAATACTAACTACTGTTTCTTACAGATATATCGTTACCGAAGGTAAGTAACTTGTTCATCTGAAAGAAACAGGTTAGTATTAGATTCCTTACCTTAGAATAGATACCCCAGCAATACCAACCCCGGTGGTGGGTCTGCGAACCAATACAGCTTACACCAGAAAGTCCTGGAGGACAGAACGGCCAAAGAAGCCATCCCTCCGGACTTGACTGTCCAGGCAGTAGTGCCTTGCAAACGTGTGCAGCGAGGCCCACGTAGCCGCCTGACAAATGTCCTACAAGGGGACTCCCCGGCCCAGGGCAGTAGTAGCCGCCGTGGCCCGAGTGGAATGGCCCTCAGCCCAACAGGAGGCTCCTTCCGAGCCAAAGAGTAGCACGCTTTGATGCACAGGACGACCCACCGAGAGATGGTCCGCTTATGCACCGCCCGTCCCTTCTTCGCACCCACGTAGCCAACAAACAGTTGGTCATCCACCCGGAACTGGCGAGTGCGAGCCATATAAAATGAAAGCGCACGTTTTGGGTCCAGACGATGGAGCCGCTCTTCATCCTTTGAAGGATGCGGAGGCGGGAAGAAGGAGGGTAAGGTGATGGACTGCCCGATGTGAAAAGCAGAGACTACTTTGGGCAGGAAAGAAGGTCTAGTTCTCAGAACCACCTTGTCTGGATGAATGGACATGAAAGGAGGTTTGACAGAAAGAGCCTGGAGCTCACTCACTCTCCTGGCAGAGGTGATGGCAACCAGGAAGGCCGTCTTTAAAGTCAGGAGACGGAGAGGACAGGAATGAAGTGGCTCAAAGGGAGCACACATCAAGAAGGTCAGAACCAGGTTCAAGTCCCACTGAGGCATCACGAACGGAACAGGTGGATACATGTGCGTGATGCCTTTCAAGAATCTCATTACAATAGGGGACTTGAACAAAGAAGGTTGATCAGGCAGCCTTAAAAAGGCCGAAAGGGCAGAAAGGTAGCCCTTGATAGTGCCCAGAGCAGAGCCCTGCTGGGCAAGAGAGAGAAGAAAGAGGAGAACCTCTGAAAGAGGGGCAGAAAGAGGGTCCACAGCCTTTGCTGTGCACCATGCCACAAATCTGTTCCACCGGCAGGCGTATACCGACTTTGTGGAGGGACGCCTGGCTGCCAGAATCACATCACAAACTTCAGGAGGCAAGTCAAATGGCCTCAACTGTCGCCGCTCAATCTCCACGCATGGAAGTGGACTGGACAGGTTCGGGTGGAGGACCGTCCCCTGCTGCTGCGACAGAAGGTCCTCTCGAAGGGGCAGGCAGATCGAGGGACCGACTGACATGCTGAGTAGCTCGGGATACCAGTACCTTCGAGCCCAGTCCGGAGCCACAAGGATAACTTGGGCCCGGTCGCGCCTGGTCTTCTTCAGCACTCTGGGCAGAAGTGGTATAGGCGGAAAGGCGTACAATAGACCGCAACTCCACGCGCGCCGAAAGGCGTCGCCGTGCGAGTGCCGTCTTGGAAACTCCAACGCGCAGAACTGATGACATTGCGCGTTCTCTTCTGTGGCGAATAGATCTAACCAAGGCTCTCCCCATTTCAGAAAGAGGCTTTGTGCCACGTCCGAGTTCAGACGCCATTCGTGATCCACCGAGCACCGACGGCTGAGTTCGTCCGCCCTGGCGTTCAGAGAACCTGCCAGGTGTTGAACCGTCAGAGTCACGCTCGGACGTTCCAGCCATTGCCAGAGACGCAGAGCCTCCTGGCAAAGGGTCCACGACCCCACTCCGCCCTGCTTGTTGCAGTACCACATGGCGGTGGTGTTGTCCGTGAACACCTGCACTACACTCCCGTTGACAAAGGGGAGGAATGCCTTCAGTGCTAGGCGGATCGCCCGCAGCTCCAACAGGTTTATATGGAGCCGGGACTCTGCCGGAGACCAGGTGCCTCTGATCTCCGCCTCTCCCAAGTGGCCTCCCCAGCCCTGGAGGGACGCGTCCGTCACAACCACGTGCTCCGGTTGGGGAAGGGAGAGGGATCTGCCTCTGACCCAATCGCGGTCTGTAAGCCACCACTGCAGTTGTCTCGCAGTGCCCTCCGAGATCAAGACATGGTCGGACAAGTTGCCCTGATGCTGGGCCCACTGAAACTTCAGGTCCCACTGCAGAGCCCGCATCCGCCACCGGGCGTGATGCACCAGAAGGATGCAGGAAGCCATCAGCCCCAGCAGCCGCAGCGTCAACCTGACCGAAACCCGGGATAACGGCTGAAAGATGGGAATCAAACCCTGTATATCCCGGACTCGCCGTTCCGGAGGATAAACCCGAAACTGCGCCGAGTCGAGAACCGCTCCGATGAAAAGGAGCTTTTGAGAGGGACACAGGTGTGATTTCGGCACATTGATGGAAAACCCCAGCTCGTGCAGGAGGTCTGCCGTCATCTGAAGGTGGTGGACGACTGTCTAGGGCGAGCCCGCCTTCAACAACCAGTCGTCCAGGTAGGGGAAGACTGAAACCCCCAACCGGCGCAGATGGGCTGCGACCACCGCCATCACCTTTGTGAACACCCGTGGGGCGCTGGTAAGGCCGAATGGGAGCACGATAAACTGAAAATGCTCGTGGCCTACCGTGAACCGCAGGTAACGCCGGTGGGCCGGCAGGACGGGGATGTGAAAATATGCATCCTGCAAGTCCAACGCTACCATCCAGTCTAGCGGGTCTAGAGCAGCCAAGACCTGAGCCAAAGTCAACATCTTGAACTTCTCCTTCCGGAGGAAGCCGTTGATGTTCCGTAGATCCAAGATAGGACGTAGGCCCCCTTTGTCCTTCTTGGGTACCAGAAAGTAGTGGGAATAGCAACCACGCCCTACTTCTGGCCCAGGAACGCGCTCGACGGCCCCCTTGGCCAAGAGGGCCGTAACTTCCTCCTGCAGAAGTGTCAAGTGGTCCCCCGACACACGGTGGTTCTGCGGTGGCATGGCTGGAGGAGTGGTCTCGAAGGGGAGGGAGTAGCCCCTTCGGACGAGCTGCAGCACCCACCTGTCCGATGTGATTGCACGCCAGCGGGAGTGGTGATGGCGAACCCTGCCACCCACTGGCGTCACATGAGCCTGAAAGCAAGAACTAGGAGGATTTGGAGGCCGACGCTGCGGGGGGAGGTGTGGTCTGACCTCGCCGTTGTCCCCGACCGCCTCCACGGCGGATTCCACGGCCTCCACCGCGTTGAGACATGTTTTGCGGCGCGTGGCTGGCAGCACGTGTGGGACCGCCCCTTCCTTGGCCACGAAAGGAGCGAAACGAACCCGTTTGCTGGCGCTGGGTCGAGAGACCCAAGGACTTGGCCGTGACCCTGGAGTCCTTGAAGCGCTCCAGCGCGTGGTCCGCTTTGTCGCCAAACAGGCGACTGCCATCGAACGGCATGTCCATCAAGGCATTCTGGACATCTGCCGAAAAGTTGGCGGACCTCAGCCAGGCGTGGCGACGAATCGCCACCGTCGTGGACATCGCTCTGCCCAGCGAGTCGGTCGTATCAAGACCACACCTGATGGAGTATTTTGCTGCGTCTCGGCCTTCAATCATAGCCTTGCCGAGCTTTGCCCGTACCTCCTGCGGGCATTCTGGCAGCAAGTCCGCGACCGTATCCCACGGAGAGTGGGAGTAGCGGCCCAAGAGGCAAGCGGTGTTGCAAGACCGCAGTCCCAAACTCAGGGACGAGAAGCCCTTTTTTCCATACTGGTCGTACCTCTTGGATTCCCGGTCGGGCGGGGCCGACGGGAATGCGGTCTGGGAAGTCGAGGCCTGGATCACCAGACTCTCAGGGGTGGGATGGGTGGACAGGAACTTGGGGTCATCCTTACACAGACGTGGCGTCTGGCCACGTTCCTATCAACAGGCGAACCTGAAGAGGGCCTGGACCACGTGCCCAAAAGAACGTCAGACAAGGCTTCATTGAACGGCAGCAGTGGCTCCTGTGGGCATGACTGCGGTTTGAAGACCAGAGTGAGGATGTTAGGCCTCACGGCCGCGACGGGGAGCTCAAGGTGTAAGGCCTTGGCAGCCCTCATCAGCACCACTGAATAAGCAGCTCCCTCCTCCGAAGCCACGGTAGGAGGCGAGACAAAGCCAGGGTTAGGAGAGTCGTCCAGACCACTGGCGTCACCCAAATCACCTGTCCAGTCCACATTGTACTGACACTCGCGTGACAGAGGGTCCTCAGACCCCTCCCAACCCTCTCCGTAATCTACATATTCACCATATTCGGGAGCAACAATGTAGACCGGCTCCCCGGGGTCCACAGGCCCCATCGGCGTCGGACTCGGCGTCGCGCGACGCCGGTCCGACTCCGCGTCCGGAGTCGGAGAGGGTATGGGGGCGGCCCCGCCCGGAGCCGGCGCGCCGGAGCACCGGCACCGCGCGGGAGCGGCGTCGGGGGCAACCTCGATGGAATCGGCGCCGGAGAGGCCGGTAGACCAGTAGGCGTCGACCCTGAGGGTCCCTGCCGCGCCGGGGCCGGAGCCGTCGGCGGCGCCGGGGCCGGAGCACCAGACGGCGTCGAGGCAGAAGCACCCGAACCGCTAGGGCCCCCGGACGGAAGCACAGGGCCCGAAGGCGCCGTAGGCCCCGTCGGAGGAGACAGCGCCCTCATGGCCATGAGGAACTCCTCTATCTCCCCGGGCGTCGCGCCTTGCCCAGGGACCGTAGGGTATGGAGCAGGCCGCGCCGGCGACTCACGCGGAGCCGCGGGGGTGGGGCCACCCGAACCCCCGGCCGCATCGCGCGAGCGTCGGGGGGTGGGGGGTGGGGGGGTCACAGTTCTTAAAACCGGGCATCCTACCGGCACCGTAAGAATCAGGATTCTACAAAAAACTTTGGTCAGAAGACCGGAGTACTGCACTTCTCGGATCTGCGCTAACTGGCGCGGAAAAAAGAAGAACTGACGTCAGCGCGCGGAGGCGGCGTCTATATACTCCAGCGAAGTCATCACGGCGCACGACGCCAACGACGGACGCGGAGCCGCAGGGGACGCCTGCAGACGACGCCTACCGACGCGCAGGGGTACTGCTACGCAAAAGTTTCCGGATCCAGACTGATGCCTGGGGATATTCTAAGGTAAGGAATCTAATACTAACCTGTTTCTTTCAGATATCGATGCGTATGGGTGGTTTATATATGTAACTCAGCCCCTTCACTACCATGGTGGAACGAGGCCAATGCAGAGCTGCCTACTGGCATAAGGGAGAACTGCTGTGAAAATGTCAAGATCCAATCTGGCACCTTGAGAATACTCTAAAGGTGATGAATCTGTGGTTAAGGGCATTCATCAAAACAATTTCATTATTTATTTTATAAAGTCTCTGATGTAGAAAAAATAAGACAGCTTCTCAAATCAACAGGAAGTGGTTATAGCATTGAATACACACATTGGTTACTATCTAGCTACTCCACAGTTATCTATCTTATGTTAACCTCAGCCACCCAACTGTTAAGAGGTTTTCGAAAAATCCTTGTTGTCCCTTTTAGAAACAAACTACAAAACAAATCAATTGCTGACCAAGGTGACTTAGGACCACATCAAAACATGGCTGATTAACTTTGAAAGTGGTGCAGTGTACCTGCAACAAATTGTACTGAGCAGCAAGATTGAGGGAATTCTGGCAATGTGCTCCTAAATGGGGCAAAATATGTATCTTTCACATAAGCGGTCTAAAAAGCTATGACTGAATATTAGAAACCTCCAAGTTTCAGTTTGAGGGAAATAAACATGGTGTCTAGGAGAAAACGGATAAGAGACTCAGATTTAGTAGATAGTGGGTAAACATGATTTTTGTTTTTTATTTAAGGAAATCAAACTATTGCGTAAGAAGGCCAACCTAAATTTCTATTAACAAAAGAAAGTTGACAACTTGATCCTACAGGTTATAGAAGTAAACCTCCCACAGAGGTTACAGGGGGGAGAATGGAGTGGACCCAGAGATGTGCCTTGGGTGTGATCAGGTTGGTGGCTAGAAGAGCATCAGAAAACTAGAATCATCGATCAGATAGGAAGAGTGAAAACATATCTGTTGCTGAATCAGTAATGCTCAGAGTGGAGAATGATTTATGACGCTGTCATATGAAGGAAAAGTTAGAAATGGAGTGTAAAAAACTGCAAGTGCTTGTGTTGGGAGAAGGGGAAGAAATCAAACCACAACAGCTTCTGGAATCCCCAATCTTAAGTCACTGCTTGGGTGATAAAATGGCACACTTTTCCAAAAAACAAATATGCTATGCTTAATTATCTATCAATGCTTCAGTACAGTGAAGCCTTAGGCAGGGTATCAACTGAAATTTATTTTGGTACATCGAAAAGTACAGACTGCACAGAGAGTTGGGTACCTTTTAATGTGATCATCTGTAATGCTCAGTCTCACAGCGGCACGAAGCTGAAAACATACTTCAGTGTACGTCCCCTGGAAATGCCCACTACACTCATGAAAGCTCTGTGCATGGCCATTAAATGTTCCCAAAAAAGTGCATGGTTCACTCATCCAACCATAAAATATCTAACTTATCAGGTCAAAATGCCCCTAATCTCTCATTTTGCCTCAAACATTATATGGAGTAAATGGACTTCAAACATTGACTTTAAGATAAATAACACCAAATAATATTAATTATAAATCATGCTATTAAATTCATAGTGAATTACCCTCAAAAGTAATTACCTCTAGTAATTAGCAATCCATAAACATAATTAATTAAAATCATCAAAAAGAAAGACTGAATGTTGCAACAATCATCACCACATCAATTGGCCTTAAAATATTTACCCGGTTCCGCAGTTAGTTCCACAGTCCATGCCATTAATGTCAAGAATCCCCTTTAGTTCTAGAATGTGGCAACTTTTGCTCTTGGAGATCTCCACTGTACATTCAGCATTCCCTTGCACTGATACAGCTTCCCATTTAAAGCCAGTATATCTGCCTGTCCAGGGGCAGGGCAAATACATGGAGAACTATCTTGCTTGATATGGAAACATTAAATTATCTTATGGAAAAAATCTCGTGCAATCTACATAAAGTCAAAGAACCCAGAATGTACAAATGTTTTTGCAATAGAGCTTGGCTAGAAATCTAAACATCAGGAAAGCAAAAAAGTAGTAAGGATGAAAAAGAGGAACATGGTCCAACAGGAAGGAAAACGCTCAGTTATTCAAAAATACTTTTTTTAAAAAGCCTGACTGGATAAGGAAATCATTGCATATGGGTGTTTCTGTAAATCATAATAGTTGCAAAACCACCATTTCTGTTCTCCTATTTAACGTTTGATATGGATGACTATGATTAGTAGATGGAAAATGAACAAAAAGGGCATCTGTATTGAACATTTTACATTGTCAAGGGCCAATATTACAATCCCCACTGTTTGCTTTTAGTGATTTCTGGTACAAATTCATTCTAGTTGCTTACATCATCTGTATTGGAGGCAAGAAAAGATCTTATGCAAGCAAAGGTAAAGAGCTAGCTCAAGGGCATGGACTGCTGTGTGAATGGTAACCAAGTGGGGTATGAAGGCAAAAGCTCCCTTTAGAAATTTAAGGAGGTATGGGTACACTGCTGCCCACACTTCAGAGTAAACTGACCAACCACCACAAGGAAGATAAAAAGCAAGACACTATTAAAAAGCTATAATGTAAAAATGAGGAAGACTAGAAGGCATACATGTAATGGTAGGATGGGGTAGGAGAAGATGTTAACGATTCTGTGAATAGCATAAGTACCCTCTGTCTTATTTGTTCCAGCACTGTTTAAAGCTTACAATGAAATGGCAGTAAAAATCCTTTGAGAGGCTGATAAACTCACATGATTGAAAGGTACTTCCTTGAAGTCATTGAAGCCAGATTCATTTATCCAGCAACAAAGGATATTGCAAATATTTTTAGAAAGGAAGAAATTATTAGGAGATCACAGAAAAGCGAGGCATACAGATCAAGACCCAAGAAATGTACTGATGGTCAGGGTTTGACCTGGTCCTTTTTGCAAGGTTATCCCCAAACGTTTTGCCATCCTTCTGTATTTTCTGACTTTCTTTTTATTGCCTTTAGGACTCTGGGCACTTTGCCACTGCTAACCAGTGCTAAAGTGCATATGTGCTTTCTCTAAAATGTATGGTATTTGGTTTCTCCATGATTGGCCTATTTGATTTACTAGTAAGTCCCTAGTACAGTGCACCAGGTGTGCCCAGGGTTGGGGGTCAAATGCTACTAGTAGGCCTGTAGTCTGATTGTACCACCCACACGAGTAGCCCTGTAAATATGTCTCAGGCCTGCCACTGCAGAGCCTGTGTGTACAGTTTTAAACTGCCATTTGGAACTGGCAAGTGAACCCCCTTGCCAGGTCCAACCCTTCCCTTTTACTGCATGTACGACACCCCTTAGGTAGGAACAAGGTAGCCCCACGGGTAGGGTGCAGGGTATTTAAAAGGGAGGACATGTACTGTTGTGTTTTACATGCCCTGGTAGTGAAATGCTGTTAATTTCGTTTTTCACTACAGCAAAGCCTATCTCTTCCACAGGTTAGCATTGGAGCTGCATTGTAACATCTTATAAGTGTATCTTCCAATTGGGAGCTTGTAGAAAATTGGAATTTGAGGTCTCTGGACTCACGATTTAAAAATACATATTTTTGTGAAGTTGGTTTTTAAACTGCAGGTCTGAAAATGCTCCATTAGAAAGCGGACCTTTTCTTACTTTAACCCTTCTGTGCCTCTGCCTGTCTCTGAATACACATCTGGGTCAGGATGACAGTTGGGCTGTTTGCGCATTCACTCTAGACAGTCACACAAAGTGAGTTGAGGTGTGCCCTGCATATCCTTATGGACCATCACCAGGCTGATGGGCCTTCCTGGGCTAGAGAGGTGGGAGGAGCTGACACTGACAGATGAATAGGGCTGTGCCTCTCCTCCCACAAATAAATCTCCTCCCCCTGTAGTGTGTCTGGAGCTAGGGCAGGGGAAGGCATGGCCTTATGCACTACAAAGACTTTTGTTTGAAGTTTGCCTACTTCAAAGACTGAAAAGGATATAGTACAGGACCTCTGACACCATACACTCAGAACACATCTGGGTTGAGGAAATTTTGCCTGGAACGATATAGCTGTCAAGAGGGACTGCCACTTTGCTGTTTGCTTTGCTGGCTGCTGCTTCTGTCCTTGGAGTGAAAGGACTGGACTTTGCTGTCTACATCCTGCTTCCAAGGGCTTGACTTGAGCTTGCCTCCAGTTACAAAGTCTCAGGGCCATCAATGACTTCACCTGCAACCCCAGGGCTCCCTCTGCTGAAGAGCCCCATTTGCCAAGCGGTGCCAATTCCAGTTCCTGGGCCCTTGGAAGTGAGTTGGGGGTGCTACCAAGAAGAAACCCAAGCATCGACTCCGATTGACTTCGGAATCAGCACCTGTTTGCAACTGTGACACCATGTCGCTGCCTGCACCGTAGCCGTGGTCCCGCTCAAACGCACCGACCGCGACTTGCACTGCAGGCCCGATAACATTACAGTGCCTCCGAAGTTCTGCCACTACATGAGTCCTGAGCACCGTACCACCGAAGTCCATGGCGCACCTTTTTGGCTCCATTGCCTGAGGCCAAGTTTGAAATAGCCACCATGCTATCGAAATCTTGCGGATTGACTTTCAACACCTCATCTACGCCGCTCCGCAGTAAGGAACTGAAGTACCGCACCTGCCACCGTAGCATCACATTCCCTGCAGCAGTCAAGAACTGACGCATCGCCTCCCCTGGCCGGCAGTAAGGAACCAACGCCTCACCTTTCCTCCAACACTAAGGAATCAACGCTGCACTGGCCTCCGCAAAGCCTCACATCCCCAGTGATTTGCATCTTTCTCACAATGTATTGTAAAGGGGTCTGCCCGATTCTGTAACTTGCCCTTGCTTCATTGAGTCCAGACTGATTTTGTGGAGTCATGGACTGCAACCAAATAGCCCCGGTTAAAGCCAATTTCGATTTTGAAAAGCTATACTTGATTTAATCTCCAAAAAGTGATATCTTTATGCGTGTATGTTGGATTTTTGTTGTTTGGTCAGGTTTTATGCAGATAAATATTGGCTATATTATTGAACTGGTGTGGAGTACTTTTGTGGTATTTTCACTGTTACTGTGTGCACAAATACTTAACACATTGCCTCTGGGATAAACCGAACTGCTCTTGTCAAGCTAGCAAGAGGGTGAGAACGGGTTATCTTTGGTGTGCAACTTACTTGCTCGGACTAAAGTAGTGGGTTCTGCCTGGCTTGGATACATACCCTAGCCAGCCAGAAAACCCATTTGTAACAGTCGGCATCTCTGAAGTGGTATATGTATTTTTCCTGTGAATAAGCCACATCCCAATAGTAAACTGCATGTCTATTGTTTTTTGTTTACCATTTCATTTGTCCCCTTTTTCGGCTGTTTTTCACTTTTTTTCTTGAAGCATTAAAAAGACAGAATTCCAAATGGATCTCAAATTGCGAAAGACACTCCTCCCAGCAAATTCAGCCACAGATCTGCATAAATCTATGCGAACCAGGAAAGGATGTGCCATTCACGGAGACTGAGGCAAGGAAGGGGGAATTAAACACTCACTACAGCCTAGGAGGAAACAGCACTAGCCAGGAATAGGACAGGATTAACCAGCATGCTGAGGCAGGTTGGATAAAACATGTAGAGGGGCTGGACAATGGGTGGGGGTTTCTAAGGTATAGAAACGGCTGACCTAACGGCCAGAGCTGCCAACTTTGGAACTGGGGAACCAGATTAGAGTCCAAGCATCAGCTCAACATCCTGCGATTCTGGGTAAATCACTTAATCTTCCAGGCCCTAAAAAAAAATCTGACCATGTGTAATGTAATAGGATGCTGTAATGTGACTGGGGCAAATTCGTGGTGAATAAAACTTGATTAAAAAAAACTCAACTAAAATCACACAAAAGCTGCTGCATCTCAGCCACACGGTTTCTTCCTTTACATCACAGAAATAATATGGAATCTGTGCCACTTCAAAAAAAAACGACTGCAGAAACAATTCGTGAGTTAGAAAGGGCACGTGTGCATTACTAGGAAAAGATTAGACTACAGCCCCATGCACAAACTGTTTTTTAGCAAAGAAAATAAAGACAGCGTGAACATAAACAAGAAATGAAAGAGAAAAGCAAAGCTCCATGCAGTCTTCGTTGCTCCTTCTGTAAGCAGCAGAAAGTTGCAAGGCCATTTCCAGAATAGCACGTAGGCCTTAAACTTGTGTAAGCACGTGCTTTTCAAAGCCCGGGAATTCAGCCGTTAGAGCCGTCGAGCAGAGAGCAGACAGAACACAAAAGAGAAAACTTCCATGCAGTCAGAAGCTTGCAAGAGAGTTAGTGCCCACTTCAGAGCGAGTCTTTGCGGAAGCACACAGTCTCAAAGTTAGTGATTTGAACCGCACCAGGGACAGGCTGCCTCTCCCCTTCAGTTGCTGCCGTCTCCTCCGCTTGTGGAGATGTGGTGCACTCTGGCTCTTAGAGAGGAAAGAAAGATTTTATTTGACAGGTAAAAGACAGAAACGCACGCTTCGTCACAGAGTTTGTGAAGACAGTAGACACACACAGAAAGCACTTTCAGGCCCTCCCCATATGCTGCTGATAAATTACCACAAGTGGGAATGAACAATATTCTGTATTTCTTCTCATTCACTATGAACAACAACTTCCGAGTTATGTCAAAAGGAATATTGTCCCAACTTTCATCCAATTTCTTCATTTCAAGAGAAAAGGCGGGCCAATTTTGTACCATATTTAGTTGATTTTCTTACAGCGTTTCCTTTTAGGTGGCAGCTACAGTTTTGGAAACCTATTGCTTCAAACAGATTACATACAGAGTGAATTTTAGGTCTACCCTTTGCTCATGGTTGTATAGTTTAGATGTCTTTCTCATTTCCCCGATCCTGATTCAATAGCTTTCCAGCTTCACTTTTATTTGTCCCATCAATGAGTATTTCGATCTGAATAATTTGAATCAAGGATGTATCTGTTGTAACTTGTGTTTCCCTGCTGCTCAGCTAGTATGCATGTCATATGGATTGTTGGATGATTAGAATGTTGCTGTACTGTGAATGTCAGTTGAGTGAGGGCTGAGCAGCAGGACAGCTGCTCCTGATGGGGTTTCCTTAATATCTTAACTAATTAACTTGATCTATCTTACATGAAGTATCCATCTTCTCTTTGAGTACTACAGTATCCTTCTACTGATGACGTCCGACCATGCAGTGCATATAAGTGACTAATAGTTTGCGCTATATAAAACTTTATAAATAAATAAATAATTTTATTTTCCCCCTCAACCAGCCCCATCTCCTCCCCACATTCTCCTCTCTTTATTAACTAGCCTTTCCAACACATCATGCCAAGGGCTGCCGTCACTCACAATCCCCCTGAGACCTAGGAGTGCAAAATGCCTCACTATTGACGGATGAACATTTAAATGGGTGCCGAGCATCGTCCATTGACTCCATGCACTTCCTTAGTTGTAGTGCACAGGGACCAACAGTGCGCGGACTGGAGCCTAGTTATGTGCCCAGTACCTGCACATACTGGATTTCTGCATTCTGGTACTTTGTAGAAAACAAAGACCATCAACATATGCCACAGAGTGAGAAACCTGTGGCTCTTCCTCACAGAATGTCAGGAAAAGCACTTGTATGCCCATATACGCCTACAGCAATGCTTCACTCTCTATGTCACGTCTGATGTGGATGAGTTGTTAGCCACGTTTATTTTCATGGGGTGGGGCAAGGGGCAGGGTAGAGGCCATTGGCGGTGACTTCACTTTCTCGACCTTCCTATCCCTCCCTCCTCAAGGTTCATGTATATTAGGCGTGGCACTGAGGCCTGTAGTTTTTTCGAGTCTCCTGTCAAAAGTGCTCCTTTCTGTGACCCTGTACAGTCCCTGCTGGCCTGCTCACCATCTGTCTTCTTTGAGCACGAGCTACAACTACGGAAGCCCCAAGGAGCGTGCTCAATTCAACTTCTCGACTCACTGGCTTCAAGGGTTCCAGTGGAGCTCGATTTGAGGGGCCTCCAGCTGCTGATCCAACCCCAGACCCTGAGAGCGAGTGCCCACTGCAGCTGCTGGTCGAGAAGGACAGTTGGACCCGAGCTTTATAGGTGCCATTAACCTGGTGAGTGGAGGTTTGGCAATATCCTACACCATTTTGGGGGATGGTAAGGGATTGTTCGAGGAGAGGAAAGGGATGAGTCCCCACAGGTTGTGTAAAACGAGAGATTTGCCATGTACCTGTGGGTTTACAAACAGCAACTACCAGTATGACTGTCTGAACAAAGGTTTCTTGAACAATACGAATCTCATCTGAAGAACTTTTTGGGAGAAATCCCTACAACGCAAGAATAGGTTGCATAAGAAGTACTGCCCAATTTAAGTTATTCAGACTAAGGAAATTGATAGATTAATCACAAGGCAATTCTTACATTTCTCCCTTCTGAGAGAAAAGATAATATAGCTCCTAAAAAGGAGAAGAACTAGACAGAAGCTTGCCCTTAAAATGCGTCAGTCTGTTCTTAAATGGACTGAACTTATGGTGACTGCTAGGAAAAAGAATTCGAGAAAAGTCTGGAAGGTAATAGCAAAATCTTGCGGTAATAGGGCTGTTTCAATGCCAAATCTAATTACTGAGCGAATCTGGGTTAAATATTTCTCTAGATTATGCATGTCTAGTTTTGTTGATTTTACGCACACTCCATTACTGGGTGCGTTTACGGCCCTCCCACAACTGCACAGATTAAGGGTTTTATTCTAGGTGCTGGAACATCAGGAACTATGGGGCCCTTGAAATTCCAATGTGTGTAATAAAAAGTGAAGCATCTCTCTGGTCTCTTGTATTTAAATGTTACGAAAATGGTGTAATTCCGAATTCCCGGACGGGAGTGTTGGTGATCCTCTGCATAAAAAGGGCTCTCAAAGCCTTGTCTGCAATTACAGACAGATAAGTTGAGAAAGAGATCGCTACAACTATCTTGGAGCATCTCCATAGCATGGTGGTTGACAATGAAATAATGCCTTTAGAGAAAGAAGGTTTTAAGACCAATAGTTTGAAATTAGATAACATCACAAGGCTTCAATTAGTTCTAGAAAAATATGATCTCTATGTGGTCAATTTGATTACACAGTCTTTGTTGCTTTTTCTACCGCTTTTGAATGCGTAGACAGATCAAGGTTATGGGAAAACCTGCAAAGTGAGGAGTGCTTCATAAACTCCGATTAAATATTGCTTTGCACACTTCAAGCCGGTACCATATGCTTTTGGGAGGAGATCAAGGTATTATCTTCAATTTTTACCATTAATGGATTAAAGCAGGGATGAATGCTCTCTCCATTATTGTTTTTATTATATATCTGGGACTAGCCTTTGGCGCCATCTATTCAACAGTTTAATGCTCCAAAAATAGAGGGCCAGAATATTCTGACTGCTAAACGCGGACGACATAGCAATCTTAGACCTTACAAAAGACCTACACAAACAATTGAATAGCCTACAACCCACGGGTCATTTTTTAAAGATAAATATGATAGAAAGTAAAGTTTTAATCTTCAAGGGCATAATATTCGGAAAGAAAAATAAAACATAAATGGCATCTTGGTAAAGAAATTTTGGATCTTGTAAAAAGGTATTCGTATCTGGGGATTTTTTTCCAACTAATTTCAATGAAAAAAACACACATGCAGCACTTGACAAGCAAAGCAACATCTAATGCAAATGGTCTGATAACGTTTTATAATGCTTTAGGATGTAGACACTTCTTTTATCTCTAGCTGATATATATCGACTGAAGGTGCCCATGCTTCATGTATATGATGGAGACCATTGAGGTATGGAGCGCGTCTTTTATGAACATCACTGACAGTAGAATACCTATGCTGCTACACTGGCTATCAGGCTGGAGCTTGGGCTGATTACCACTTTTGCACAAGGATTAGAAGCCGCTGTACACTGGGGGCATCATTTAAACCATAGTGAAGTGTTCACAGATAGTTTCCACTATAAGAAACACAAAAGTGTGTTTCATACACATTTTATATGTGTAGGATATATTTCAGATTCAATATGATGATTTTGAAGTTTTGCTTATGGTGCAGTTAAAATTTTATTGAAACAATATTCAGGTAACATTAGCGTTAGGTTGGATATTGACTTCTACTCTAAAACTGTTAAGTATATTCCTATTATCTCTTATATTACAAAAAAAAAACAGAACTCTATTTAACATGGAATTTGTAGCTGGATTTTTTAATTATGAATATATACTTCCATTCTAGAGCGTAACAGATGTTTGGCAAAAATATAAATGTTAAGGATAGGATATGTGATCTTGGTTATAATGGTGTACAAGACCTTGACCATGCAATTTGTATCTGTCCAGAATTGCACTTTAGGCAACGACAACTATTGAAGCCTCTTTTTTAATCAGATTTCATGTATTCTCCATTGTAAGGCCTGCCAATTTTTACGCTGTACAGAAAATGAAATGGTAGGTTTTAATTTTCTTTTAAGTTGTTTATATTTGTATTAAAATATAACCATTTTTATTATATGCAAGTGGACATTTTGGCAGATCTGAATTTGAAATAATAAAATCCTAAATCTTGAAAGCCACACCATGAATACCATTGCCCTTACTTATGTGTTGGGATAAGACAAGCAAATGGCACTGTGCCAATGTTAAGTACATGTACGACACCAGTAAAGGCTGTGTGCTTCCACTGTATACTCAAATGGATGAGCACATAGGGGATAACTATTTAGAGCTTCTGCATTCAAGCAGAGCTGCTGTGGATGAGAGTGCATTTGTGGTGGCTAAATCGGAGAACATGCACTGGCAAAGCCATGGCTGAGACCGATTTCTTTTTTTTTCTCTTTCTTTTTAGAGTTTTATATAGCGCAAACTTGACCCAAAAATTATCAGGTATCAGAGCGCTTTACATGAGCACCAGTTTCGTTACAGAAGGACACATTCATTTTTATTAGGCACAGGGAGATTAATTGATTTGCCCAGAATCACAGTATGTTGAGCGTCATTGCCGAGACTCGAACCCGGTTCCCCAGCTTCAAGGTCGACCGCTCTGGCCGTAAGGCTACATCGTCTCCGATTACCTTTGCAAATGCAGGTTTGACCAAGCTATGTATTTTGCATACTAACACATGTAAAAGCTCTATAAGCCGTAAGAAGTAGTAAGAAAGAATTGCTGCCAATGCATGTGACTGACCAATTCAAGAATATAGGTGAGGGACAGTTAATATACAAAAATACAGACACGTCAGTTAAAGTACATTGTTATAATGAACAGAACCACATGGAAGTGCTTGAAGAGGGAAGTAAACAGTGGAGGCTCACCATGAATGATGAGGTCTAGGAAATGCACACAGAAGCAACCACAAGAAGCATCGGCCTCCGAATATATGTGAAATGGATTCCTGCCCTTGGCAGATTCTTAAATACAGCCTTACTGGACAAAAATGAGCCAAGGTCAGCGGGCAATAAGATAGCTAACATTTTATACAGCACATTACACCAGTTCACACGAAACAAAACACCAAAACTGGTAAAGTAAGTCACGCCTTGACTGCTTCCTATAGCTATTCTTGGAAAATCGAAATTTGCCTAGCATAAGTAATGGTAAGTTTCAATTCTATTAAGGACACGGAGGCAAGGATTATGCTTTTCTTTGTCCGCTTTATTCACAACATAGATTTCACAGCAGCCAGAAAAGCAGTATAAATGATTTTATCCCCACAACATAGGGACAAAAAGTTCATTTAATCCAAGAAAAAACAAATCCATTCTGCATTCAGACTACAAAACCCATAGGTCCAAAGGGCATGAAGTATCAGAAGTCCTTTCACAGTGTCTATAACCAATAGAAGGTTCCTCCACTTTAGGTATCCCTCCTCTTTCTTTGTGCGAGTCACTTCACCGAGTTACTGGTCCTGTTTGGAACGGTTATTTCCTGAAACAGAAAGAGACAACGTCAAAGTCTCCAAGGGAATATCCAATTCGTAAATCTCAGACATCCATGTTCACAAGAAACATTACATGTTATAATATGGCAGAAAATGTTAGGGAAAAAACTGATTACTTATACCCATACGGGAGGGTTCACACAAGGTTGTGCTCCGGGAGGGATAATCCTTGCCTCCGTGTCCTTAATAGAATTGAAACTTACCGTTACTTATGCTAGGCAAATGTCGATTCCATGTCAGGAGGCTCCGATTATGCTAGTTCAAAGCTTACTTTCCACCAACTGAGCAACGTCCACAACCGGTTTAAAATAAAAACGCTTGAAGGTGGAATCGGAGGACCAATCCGCGGTGCGCATTAAGTCCTCCAAACAGGCCCCCACGGAAAAGGCCTTAGAAGCCTTCGAACCCATGGCTGAGTGGCCTTAGAAGCCTTTGAACCCATGGCTGAGTGATCTCCAAACTTTTTGGTACCGATACCCGCTTCTTGCATGACCCATCGCACCCATCTGGCAATGGTGGGGGAAGAGACTGCCTTGTGTGGTTTCCTTAAAGCAATAAGGAGTTGTTGTTCGCCGGGGGGCAAAGTTCTAGCGTTACATCTTCATACACCTTAAGGCAATTCACAACACACAACTTGGGAACCTCTGCGAAAGCTGTATACGAAATCGATCAAGAGGAAGACTTAGTACGGCGACCCACCGTAAACGTGACTCCTTCTGGAGAAAAAAACTCTGGCCAATATGTCTAGCGCTCGCACGTCCGGGACTCTGCGATATGAGATCAGGCATAGAAGCATGGCCAACTTTGCTGAGAGTTCCTTCAAAGAAAGATACTTATTGGGTTGCCAAGAAAGGAATAGCTTCAAAACCAGATTGACGTCCCACAGGACCGAATAGCGAGGCTCCGGATGCAAGAAAAGACAAATACCTCTCAGGAGCCTACAAACAGAGGGATGTTCTCCAATTGGAGCCCCATCGACCTGATAGTGAGCCGTTTAAATAGCAGAGCGCGCCGCTTTAATGGAGCGGTACGCCAGCCCATCCGGCGCCAACTCCGCCAAGAAGTTTAAGACGGGAACGACGCCCGAGACCATGGAATCCAAGTTCTGAAGACACCAACGCACCCACTTGGTCCAGGTGGAGCGATAAAGTTTCGGGGTACTGTCTCGAAAAGCCTGGGAGCGACCAACGTCGCCTGAAAGCCGCCATGCCATGTGGTGGAGAGAACCCTCCGGATTCAGAAGGAGATGAGGAAACAGGGGGAGTAGGATTGGAGAAGACCAAGAAAGTTCCAGAAGAACTGGAAACCAAACTTGGGACCTCCAATACATAGTCACCATCACCACCTCTGCCCTCTGACGGCGGATCTGTGCCGCAGACCGCACCGCCATCGAGAAAGGAGGGAAGGCATAACTCCTCTCCTGACCCAATTCCTGGAGGAACACATGCGTGGCCTCCGCGAGTGGAACCGGTCTCCAGCTGAAGAAGCGCGGGAGCTAGTAGTCCAGACGGGATGCGAAAAGGTCCACCGAGAACAGGCCCCAGAGGCTGTCTAACCACCTGAAGACTTTAATGTCCAGTTTCCACTGACCTGAGTCTCCGAGATGCCTGGAGTGCCAATCTGCCACCTCGTTGGCTTGGCCCGGGAGATACTCTGCCATCACTGAAATGTGGTGAGCTAGGCAATAGTGCCAAAACTCCTTCGCCAGATTAGCTACGGCCCGGGAACGAAGGCCCCCCAGGTGATTAATGTAACAGACCGCTGAGACATTGTCCATCTTTAATAAAACACATGAACGCACTCTGTCCCTGATCCAGCACTGAACTGTGAATGACCCCGCTATGAGCTCCAAACAATTGATGTGTAACACCTGTTCGTCTAATGACCAGACGCCCTCCGTGGAGAAGTACCCACAACGAGCTCCTCCCCCGACCTGCTGGCGTCAGACTCTATAACCAAGTCCAGAACGGACCCGAAGATTGCCCGGTTGTTCCAGGCTTCCATGTGGGTGAGCCACCAGGACATTTCTACTTTGACCTCCGCCGACTGGAGAACCGATTGATCGTATGACAGACCTCTCCAGAGATGATGTGCTTTCAGACGTTGTAAGGCGTGATAATGAAGGGGCCCCAGAAAGATGGTCTGGATGGACGAGGAGAGGAGGCCCACCACCCGGGTTCCCTGATGGAGAGACGTGAGAGTCTTGGAGATGGTCTGCCTCAACTCGTGTCGAATCTTGGCCATCTTTCGAGACGGCATGCTTAAGGAAGAGCTAAGTGAATCCACTACAAACCAGGGGAACACTATACTCTGAGAAGGGCTGAGGACTTGTTAGACCTGGCATCATTGGAGTGAGTCTCCCTTCCATTTTGATGGATTGCCTCCTCTGTTTTGATATGTTTTTGCTGGTTATATGCTTTGGGCACTGTGCCAGTGCTATTCAGTGCCACAGTGTAAGTGCTCCCTATGTTAAATTAATGTATGGATTGGTGATTCCATGATTGGGTTATTTGATTTACCTGTCAGCCCCTAGTATAGTGCACCATGTGTGCCCAGGGCTTGTAAATCAAATGCTGCTGGTGGGCTTGCAGCACTGGTTGTGCCACCCACAGAAGCAGCTTGTAAAGTGTATCTCAGGCCTGCCATTGCAAGGCCCATGTGCAGTCTAGCACTGCCATGTCGACTAGGCCAAGTGCAGCCACTTGCCAGTCCCTAAACCTTCCCTTTGCTTCATATTAGACACCCTTATGGTAGGCCCAAGGGCAGGGTGCACTAAGTATAAGGTAGGTCATGCTCTGTTGTGTGTAGCATGTCCTAGTAGTGAATTACGGCCATTTTAGTTTCACTATTGTAGGCTACCTGTTCTCCATAGGCTAGAATGGGAAATTAGATTATTACATTCTCATAATCCTAACTGACTCAGGGAACATGGTAGAAATTCGAATTTAGTATGCCTGAACTCAGAATGATAAAACAAATACATATTTTAATAAAGTTGGTTTTAATATTCTGTGTTTGAAAATATCACTTTTAGAAAGTAGGTATTTTCTTGCCCAACTGTCCAGGCCTGCCTCTGCTAGGTTGTGTATTCCTTGTCTGGGTTTGTGAGTGACAGGGCTGGGGGATTCCAGGAGACAGGCTGGGGCAACCCAGTGGTGAATAGAGAGATCTGCATCTAGATGGGAGGGAGGAGTTGCACCCGGGACCTGAATAGGGCTGGGCCTTCCCTCTGCAATGCTGGCTCCATCTCCTGTGGCTTGTCTGATGTCTTTGCCCTGCACTGTGAAAGGAGAGAAGGAATCATGTCAACAAAGTGCTCCAGAGCTGTATCTTCCCTCCCCTGTGCTGGCTCCACCTCCTGTGGGGCGGCTGATGTCACTGTGCCCTGCACAGTGAAAGGACGAAGAGAGTCATGTAAACAAAGTGCTCAGGAACTGGTTTGGACTAGGCAGAGGCCTCTCTGCCTTCAGAGAACGAAGGATTTTGGGGTATAAATATTGGGACCCAGTCCCAAGAACTTTAGATCACTTCTGGAACAAGAAACCTGCTGCAGGAGTTTTACTGCCCCTCTGCCAGTGTGCTGTTTGCTGGGTTGCCTGCAGTGGTTGCTTCATTGCCAAGGAAAGGAGAAGGAACTTTAAGGACTTTCATCATCTTCAGAATATTCTCCAAGGGCTTGAACTGTGCTTGCCTCCTGCTGAAGTCTCGGGGACAAAAGACTTCATCTCCAGCTCCCCTCTGAATTTCCTTGCTGGGAATTCTCAACTCCAGACATTTGTGTGTCGCTGGGAGCACGAAGCATCGAGAGGAAGCGTGGTTCCGCCGCAGCTGAAATCATCGCATCGCCGGAGAAGTGAGCCTTCGCTGCATCTCCCTGGAAGCGTGTGTTCATCGAAGCTGCCTGCTGTCGCATCACCGGAGAAGCGATCACCGGAGAAGTGTGTTGCAGGGCCTGTCGCGGCTCCAAAGTACAGAGTCGTCGCAAGGCTGCCAAGGCGCCTACGCATAGTCATCGCATTGCCGCATCAAGGGCGCCATCCTCTCGTTTCGCAACCGGATCATCGCATCGCCTCAAGACGCCATCTTGCGCACGGCAACGGGCCCGCAGGCCGAGAATCTCTGCATCACCTCCGCACCGGTAAGGATCACGACGCATCCCTTACTCTGCGCAAGCATTGAGGCACGACGCATCCTCTCCCCCGGATCAGGGAACCGACGCATCTCCCCTTTTGCAAGCCTTTTGTTTACTTTGCGTTACGCATCCAGGTACTTTGTTGAGAACTTTGTTGCATTTATCATCAACCTGAACTAAGCGACTTTAATCATCTTTTAAGTAATCTTAAGTGTAGTATCGTGGATTTTTGTCGTTTGTGGTCTTGCGTTTAAGTCTATATAAAGAATACTTATTTTTATAAAACCTGTGTTGTGTCCATCTGTAGTGTTTTCACTGTATTACTGTGTATATTCACAAATGCTTAACACACTGCCTCTGAGAAGAGCCTATCTGCTCGTGCTAAGCTACCAAGGGGGTGAGCAGGGGTTATTAAGGAGTGTAATCCCCTTATCCTGACTTAGAAGTAAGGGTCCCTATTTGGACAAAGGTGAATACCATTGCCAACTAGAGAGCCCCAGATCGAACAAGACTGATTTGTCTCAGTTGATGACGAAGCCCAACCCCTGCAAGAGGGAAACAGTCTGTTGTAGCTGAAGAGTGAGCTGCCTGGGACATTGTGCCATGAGTAAGATGTTGCCCAGATAGACGATCATACGTATCCCTTGGCTTCTTAAGAATTCAACCGCTGGATGGAGCACCTTTGTGAAGCACCTATGTGCCGAGGGAAGCCCGAACGGAAGGGAGGTAAATTCGTAAATCTGACACTTCCAGCAAAATTGAAGGAACCGCTGGTGCGGAGGGTGGATGGGACCACCAGGTATGTATCCTTGAGGTCCAGCCCGACCATCCAATGGCCCGTGAGAAGGACGTCCTGGAGGAGGTGAATCCCCTCCATTTTGAAATGACGGTAAACCAACCACTCATTGAACTCTTTGAGGTTGATTACCGGACGATGACCCCCGTTGGTCTTGTCCACCAAGAAAATGTTGCTGAGGAAACCGTTGGGGTGCAAAGCTGAACGACAAATGGCTCCTTTGAGGAGCAGCTCGGATACCTCCTCGCCGACCAGCTGTGCATCTGCAACGGAGGAGATCGGGCGCGGAAAGCTTTCCTGGCTGGGAAGATCGTAAAATTCTATATGAAACCCCCAGATGGTTTGCAAAACCCAAGCGTCTTGTGTGATATCTGCCCAAGCACCCTGGAAGGCCGCTAGCCGGCCCCAGACACAGACCCGAGATGCCGTATAACACCAACTGTTGGTATCACTGCCACCTGCGTTGTTTTTGAAGCCACCACAGTCTAGGAAGCGTTGTCCCGTGGTAGGGTAGAAATTCGTGTAGTTTGCGGTTGAGTCAAACTATCCCCGCCCGGAGACTTGTCCCTTACCGGAAACTGCTGTCCGCCATGGCCGGTCGTGCGGCCCCTACCACGACCGGCCCCTTGGGAAAAACGGGGCAGGAAAACCCTTTTGATGTTGGACTGGGCCTTGTCCAACGAGGTGAATGTCGCCACAAATTTTCCCAGCTCTTTAACAAAGGGGTCACGGAAGAGGCCCCCTTGAGCCACCGCCCCTGCCTCTGAGGAGGCCAACGTTTTGGGTCCAATTTGATCAGGAGCGAACGCCGTCATTCGGTCGATAGGGCACAATTGGCGTTACCCAAAAAGATAACCGCCCGCTGTGCCTAGTTTGATAAAACTTCAGGGATATGGTGGAACCGGTCACCTTTGCCTCATCCGCCATATCCAGGATTTTCGTTAGGGGCCTAATTGCATCCAAAAGCTTATACTGGCAGGAGCGCCAGGAGCGATCAATGTCTTTACGGGGATCTTTATTTGGCCAGGAAGGTGGCCATTTTGGAATCAATCTCCGAGGTAAAAGCTACTTTCCCTTCCAAGGAGGGTCGCAGACATGCTGCCCTTAAACACCACTGGCCTCTTTTTCCAGGGGCTTGGGGAGGCGATCCGCCACAAACTTGACCATCTTTTTCCCAGGCGCCCAGGCTGCCGACTGCGGATGGATTATTTCATCCGGGCCCAGCATCCCTGAACTATCCTGTGGCAATGAGGTACAAGAACTGGCCTTGCGCCAAGTCCCCTCGTTGTCATCAGTATCTGCCGGCGTATGCCTGTCAGGGGACGGGTGGTCGGCGGAGAAGGAGTAGGCCCTGAGGCAGGAAGGGGGGGGCGCAACCGCCATAGCCAGAAAAGCGCTTCTGAGGCACTCAAAAGCGTCTTTGTCCACCTCTTGCGCCTCCCCCGAGACCCCCTCAGCACAACTCCTCGGGGGGGGGGGGTAGGGACCCTTGGGGGTGGGATCAAGAATTGGGCCCGGGGTTCTCAACTCAAGTGGGCTTGCGCCAACTTTGCACACTCCTTAACAATACGATCGGACAGGCGCTGATCCAAAGGACCCACAACCTCATTTACATACCTGTAAATTGAGGTGTCCACAGCGTCCGTAAAGTCCTCATCATATGGGAGGTATTGTTGCACTTCCTCCTCCTCATAGTACCCTTTCTGGCCCATGGTGTCAGGTCACAAAATTAACACCAAAGTAAAAATTTAACCCAGCAGGGCAAAGACCACTTCACAGTGTGGGTGCTGTAGCGCTAGCTTCACTATTATGGAGCCGGGAAAAACCAGAACAAATGTGGGCAGACCAGAGGACTGCAGAGATAGAGTGTGGAGAATACCGCTAAAGAAACTGCACGGGCCTCCAAATGTGCGCTGACCCTCAGCGAGCTGACGGGGTCTGATCGCCACCCAGCATGCGCAAAAATGTGCAAAATGCCCTAAAGCTATCAACCCGGCCGAGCCGCAATACTGACTCCCGCCGGGGCGTATGGTAGTGAAAATGCTGGATATACTGACCCCTCAGGGAGTTATGGTGTGGCAGCAGGGGAAAAGGCTCGCGGTCAACCAGCTCTTGCAGTGCGGCTCCTCATCCGAGGAGACCGCGCTGCGGGAGCAACGAGACGCGCAAGCTCCCTCTAGCGAGCCTAAGAAGCACCGCGGTAATGGAGGCAGCCGCGTAAGGAGTGAGAATGCACCCGCGGCCGCAGGGGAGCTGAAAGTGAAAAACGAACACAGCAATAACAACAAAGCGTGCAAAGAAATGTCCCGGGCACAGTCCGCTTTCAGAATATCAGTGCTCCGGGCCATAAATACCCTTAACAAGACATTATAACATCAATTCAACGAGAGAGAAAAAAGTGACTTAGCTGGCAGCGAAGCAGCAAAGAAAGAGGAGGGATAGCTAAAGTGGAAGAACTTTCTGTTGGTTATAGACACTGTGATACTTCATGCCCTTTGGATCTATGGGTTTTGTAGTCTGAACGCAGACTGGATTTGTTTTTTCTTGAATTAAGTGAACTTTTTCCCCTATGTTGTGGGGATAAAATCATTTATACTGCTTTTCTGACTGCTGTGAAATCTATATTGTGAATAAAGCGGAGAAAGAAAAGCATAATCGGAGACTCCGGTCCGGACATAGAATCACAAGTATTAACTGGGTAGCTTATTTACTGAATAAGAATGAAATAGCATGTGAGACGTGAGCACCAATGGTAAACAGCAGCATCCAGTATGTTGCTTTATCCCGTGTCACAAAGAACACTTCCGTGACACAGTCTTGCAGATCCAACATGTGGCAATCTTTTCCAGTCAGCAAAGGGCAGAAATGGGCCACTATGTAAGCCCTGGTTAAATGGATATATGTTTTGTCAGTTCATCCCTGGCCAGCCTAGTACACTTTCAAAAGCCATGATCATAATGTTACGATTACAATAACTAAATATGGACTTTATTCAACCTAGAGTAGAGTAGGGCGTGCTCCTCATGGTGGAAAAACCATGACGATTCAGGAGTACAACTACCCGATAACTTTTCCTCCATCCCTTGGACTGTCCCCAGTGCACAATTTGTAAAAAGAAAAAAAGTCTTTGGCCCAAGATATTTCTTAGAAGGGCGCTGCAACTTGTTCCATCCACTGTCCCAGGCAGCACCAACTCTACCCGCGAACAATCACACTTTACAAATGTGACAATTCGGACTATCCAGGTCACCAAAAGGGTTAAAAATGGCCTGCGTGCACTGGTGTCATGTTTGTAATGCACATTGGATTGCTAAATATGCTGCACTGCCAATGTGTTTTACATACAAAATTGACATATAGCATGTTGCAGAATATCCTCAAAATGTGTCTGTGTTAAAAAAAATAGGTGCTGGTGCTGAGCCCCTTCAAATATCAGCTCAAATTAAGCATGGACTGTCCACCATTTGCAATACCGTATAATCAAACAGTGAATGTATCCATCAGTGACGTAACATAAATTGTTGGGGGGGCCCTGCAGAATGTGCTAAGGAGCCCCTGAGCCTGCTATATCTCACAGGATTTCTTGGACCTTCGGCTGGGGATGGGGAACCTTTTGAGGGTGGGGCCCCTGGAGGGTTACGGACCCCCTGCGCTGCAGAGGCCTGCACTACTCCCCTGGTACCCATAGAAGACTGTAGGTTTTCTGATTGAATAGAAGTCTGTTCAGGAGTGCGCTAACCAGCATGACACTGGAAATATGAAAAAAGTATAAGAACTACAGCCGCTCCCCTAGGTGGTACGGTTGCTTTATATGATGGACATTTAAAGTAATGCACGAAACATGCACTGCTGCTGGCCAAAAAGAGAGGTGCTGATAAGGGAAAAAGCCCAGGCCCAAAGACCGAGGGCCGGTACAATTCAGTGATAATGCAGAGATGTACACCTCCTTACTTTCCACCTACAGCTAGACCCAAACATTTCCAGGGCCCTACTGCACTTCTCTAGTCATCCAGATGGGCAAAAACCCACACCATGTGCGTGCAAGAAGGTTGCGTGATTTCTTGGCAACGAGATGCTGAAGATAGGGGACTGGTGGTTACACAAATGTGTGCCTCGCACAACCGGGGTTGGAATTGGAGGTGGGTGGGACTGAAGTCAACAGTAAAAGTAAAAGATGTGTGATTCTGCTTAGTTCTTCCACTGAAGGGGATGCAAATTGGGTTAGCAACAGAGTCTATGTGTGACAGACAGACGAGCAGGTCAGGTGCAGTTTCATCAATTAGGGCTCTGGAGCTGCACCCCCCCTGAAATTCTTATACATTCCTGCACAAATATTGAATAGATCGATTTATTTTGAGATACGATCGTCTCCCTAAACAAATAGATATATTTAAGTCTGGGCTGGCTGCCTGTGCCATCTTGCTCTTAAAAAGGAGACCGAAGCCAGGCAGTGAATCAACTTTCAGAACTGGGATACACAACACAGTGCTTATTGTTTTAAAGCCCTTCATTGCCATTGTAGTCTTTGGTAGTATTCACTCTAAGCCAGTGACACTTTCAGGGTCCTGGTTTCAGGCGCTGGAGTCTCCGCCGTGGTGTGAGAGCAGCCGTCAGTCATTCAAAGGTATAGATCCCACCCGTTCCCATTCGTCACACGTAGGAGTGGATGCAAGCATGTGTGTTTTGGTGCCACTGCATTGTTCTCTGTAATGGTAAGTGTTAGAATGCTAATCGTCTGTTATGTATATTGTGCTGAGACCCATGGTCACGCTAACCTTCCCCACTACGACACCCCAGGCCCTGGCTGCACATCATTGGTCCCGTTGGAAGTGGAGCTGCTGCATTTCTTCACCAGCAAAATTAAATTGATTCAAAAGACGAACATGCCAGGGTTCTTGCTCCCTTGTGAAGTTGATCCAAATATAAGAGCAAGCGCAAAGCAAGAGATATGCGCTTACAGTAGACAGTTATCTGCTGTATGACATTAAAACTGGCCCTATCTTCATGCCGTTAACATTGTCAAAAACATGGATTGATTTACAATGAGTGTTAAAATCGTTAAGGCAATGCGTGTCATTTATTTCCTCTTATTTCACATTTTACTTAATCTTGCATAACTCAAAGAGTTATCTATTTAATCATGTTGGGTTTCTGTATTTTTTTTCTGTGCACACTTTCAGACGTGCCAGGTGCTTATGAGGGTCTTTGAAGAAGAGCTCTGACGCTGAAGCCAAAGCAGTCAGTCGGTTGGCCTCTCTGCAGAGCATACAGAATAATGGTCATGTATTCCAGATGGTATTGCAATTCTGTGGAAATGTGTGTGAAGGGGGTGCACAGAGGGCAAAATATTTACAGGCCAAAAGCAAAAGGAAATGCATTGCTTAAATGTGAGTGAGTGCAGTGTATGTTTGGAAGTGGTGAACTGAGGGAGATGGGAGGAAAAGAGGGTGCTGAAGAGGAAAGAGAAGTGGTTGAAGACGTGCAGATGGACGAGATGTGCAGAGAAAAAGTGCATACATATCTAACAAAGAGCACATAACAGGTGGCCAAAACTCCTTCCACAGGCCTCAATACTATTGAAATTTCAGAACTGAAACATGTTCAAGGTTAATTATTCATAAGAAATCCTTATTATTACTAATTTATCTTAAACCACTAACACCCACAGACAAAGCCAATTGTACGGACAGGTTTTAGTTGTAGGTCAGCTGCTGGGTTATAAATGTGGATGCATTTACATCTCAGAAAGAACCCAAAATACCAGTTGGATAGTACACTATGGTAATCACAGAAATGGATTTTACATGTTCCCTTGTATATTGCCCCCTCATTTTTCATCCCACTTAAAGACATGTCTTCGCATATTTCTATAGGACTGATTGCAGTCAGCAGCTATGGGTCCTTCCCGAAGCCTGGTTAAAGTATTTTATTTCCAAAGTTGATGCTGCATGCAGAACAAGATACTGGACAAGCACACACTTTAAAAGGCTGAAGCTGTTACATTGTACAATTTGGATATTACCGTAATTGTGTAACATATTAATGCAGTAAGATATAGGGCAGTTTTTAATGTGTTTAATTTTTCAAGACAATACATTCCCACTGCTTTATAAGTTGTGCTTTATTACTAAATTAATTTACTTTAAAAGGCACCATTTGCTAATCTTTTTTTAAAATGTTTTCTCTGGAGGAGGACCCAGCCTGGACCCTATTTTGGTCCATTAAGCTTGCTGTTATTGCTCACTACATAAAAGCCATACCAAACTTTCACACCTCACTACTTTCAAATGTCACTAGCCACCACTGCAGACAAGAAGCCTCTCCAGTTACCCCTCTGATTGAAGATGAACGCTGTATCATATGACAAAGCTTAAGGTTATCCTTTTTGTTTACTTTAAATGGTCTAAATTGTGACTTTCGAAATTTGGTTCTGTATTTACAGTTTCGATGTCTGAACTCTATGGCATACACTGACGGAAAGGTGTTCTTTCTTCCAAGAAATTAGACAGAAGGAATTAGCTGAAGTGAATACACAACCCCAAGTCATCACATTGCGCATTTTCTGAGAAGCAGGTTTATTTTATACGTTAATGCTGGTGCACACCTAGCGGAATCGTCAGAAACACACACCGTGATCCGGACAGCGGCTGGAAATCCCTGTACTGCCCTATGGATGCGGTTTTACTCTGACCACCCGGTCGGAGAAAGACTGAGTCAGCAGTCTTTCAGCGGTCGGTCAGAGTACAGGAGGCATGCATGATAATCTGGTGGTCGGACAAACCACCTCTGACGAGACTGCAGCAGTCGGACTGCAGAAGCTGGTTTGACCTGCAGAGTAAACAGGCCCTAAGTGTTCAAAGAGATACAATATCTTTAGACCACGTTCTGCTTCTTTTATACCCTTAACCTAATGGGTAGATTTCACAGAAAACAAAGAAGAGATGGCTGTACGGGGCATGGGAGTAGGAGTGTGCCCCAACATAGCAGCCATGACTAATCTCAGAGAAACACATTCCTGTAATACATAACTGAAGCTGTGATACCTCAGATTGAGAATAGAACAAACGGTGGGAAAAGAAGACCTCTGCTATAAGGAATTACATTGAGACATACAAATCGGTCATTGGTGTCATTTAAGGATACCTTGCTTACCACACCACCACTGTTGACAAGAAGCTGGTTAGATTGAAGTAAGTGTTGGTCCTATCAAGACAAACATTAAATGCATGCCTATCAAAATTATGAAGAAACTTGTTGAAGAAAGAATACAAAGTGTTGATTAAGATAGAATTTCATTTTGAGTCGCACAATGCTTGTGGTTCAAAATGGCAGGCCAGCATGAGGTTCAGAATCACACCTCTTTGAAGACAACCTGAAAAGATGAAAGGGATAAAAAGCCAATTGGGTGGGTATTTGAGGGACTCCTAGATGGAAAGGGTACTGCAGGAGGATGGAAGTGTAAATTTATTTTCAAGGCAGCAACTTGAATGCCCAGTTCTACCAAATGATTCTCATCAGCGCATCATGGAAAAGCTCAATGGCAGAAACTCAGCCACTTGCTAAGCTACTGGAGCCTAGTCACTTTCTTCCTGGCAGTCACAAGAATATCTTGATTTTCAGTGGCAAGGTCAGATGTGTGCTTGGCAACACTTTAGGAACCATATGCTTAGATTGAGCAGTTTTAGGGAGTGGTGGAGTATCGTCCAGTTGCAAACCGTCAACAGTTTCTGCTTGAGGAAGGGGTGGCGGGTTTGGGAGGATAGAACGTTTCCCACTTAGGGTGAAAGAACTAGATCCAACAACAAAGACTGTTTTGAGAAAGTTGGCTAATCAAGCAACATGTGCTTCTCTCTATCAGTGTGTGGGAAATGGGTGTGGAAGACAAGTGTTAAAGGTTTGGGAAAACCTTTCTGACATTTGATTATGAAAACAGCTCCAGGAGTCTGGGTTCCCTACATATACAGGTTGCCAAATCGCTTGCACTTTGTTGTGAAATGGATTAGAAAGATGCCATGTTCAGTGGACACAAAGCTTCTTGTCCATGGGCTTCTCACAAAGTGGTCTATCCTCAGGTTAAACACATTCACGAAAAGAGACATAATAAGAAAATGCCCTGGGAGGCATCTGTTACCAGCTAGTGAAGACCAGGAGAACTGGTGTAGGTTAAATAATGTTAATAATTAGCAGGGTTAATATGAGTGATCACGCTTTTGAGGGCAAGAGGACGCAAACATATTTACAAAGATGTATTTCTCAGGTCACATAAAATGCTTTTGTAGTTCCTATATTGCCCCGGGCCACAAACCAATTCAAAACGTTGTTGTTTTGCGCACAAAGGTTGGGAGCATGTGATCAACACCCCTAGTATTAAGGAAAAACTAGGACAGGCGTTCCAACATCCCAATGCCCTACTCAGAGGCATAATGCAAGGAGGTTTGGCAGCATAGACAACAGGCAAACTAACAATTGATCTTGGAGGAAGACAGCCAGTTTCTCTTATTACGGACTCTCTTGCAGAGGCTAGCTCACTCTAGTGGGCAGTCTAAGCTAGCACAAGGATAATGTATTCTTCAAATGGTATAGGAAAATAAAGTCTATGGTTAAGATCATATTGAATGAGGTCTGAAGTGCAAAGGACAAGTTAGATGCAGCAAAGTTGTATAAGAAAGCCCTCATCAGACAATCAAATAGATTAGGTTGGCAATTTACTTTTTGCAGGATACCTATGGCATGGGACTCCTGAATGAATGAATTTGAAATGTTTGAAGTGCACTGCCACTCGCAGTGGAGCATCTTGGTGCTACTATTCATGGGCAGCAACAAGCTTGCAAAACTGCACGGTAGCTCCAGGAGGGAGTGTGCAACTTTTGTGAAGGGTAGCCAGGAGAAAACCCTTACTCTCCCAGAAGAACATTGCTGTATAGCTTAGGTTTAACAAAACAGAAATTGAAGGAATCAAAAGATGTCATGCCTCATCTGTCCAAAAGACATTATTTCAAAGAGGAGTCGTTTGGCTGTAATTCACAATAACATGTTTTATGATAACCAAACGTGTATCACCACAAGAACCTACTACCTAACTTTAAGGATGAGTGGAGGGGGTGATGAGTTGGGCCTGCTAACCATAGTTTCAGGACATCTTAATCATAGAGTCCCCTGTGAATACCTCCCTATACAATGCATTCTACAGGAAAGATAGCGATCATATGTCCAACAACTAACAGTTTGGTGAAAGTGGATTGTGCAACAGGACCAGGATTTGAAAACACTAATAAATCTATGACTGAGTAGCAGATAAATAAATGAATCAGGATTTTAGAATTGCCAAGTCACAGTCCAGACCTCAACCCAGCTGAGATATTGTGGGAGACCTACATCGAACTGAGCATATAGAGAACTTGGGCAGTTTGTTGCAAGGTGGCGTGGTTCCCAATTCCTTCAAGACTATGTGAGACAGATAACTCTTACAAAAAAAGGTTTACTCCAAGTTACTGCTGCTAACCTGGGTACCACACAAGGCGATTTTTGTTTTTCGCACAGGGCTAGTGTATGTTGGCTGATTTCATTTGTTTAGTAAATTGTGACAAACTGAAAGGATAATTTTACTTACCCGGTAAGCATCTGTTCTTGGCATGTAGAGTAGGGATGGGCGGAATTTGCGTAATTGCGTTACGCGATTCTCCGCGAAACGGTAAAAAATCTCTACGAACAAGCAGAAATTCCGCGAACATGCGGAATTGCTTGTTCGCAATGCGTTTTTACTGTTCGCAATCGCTGTTTGCGTGGTTGGGGGGTAATATCTCGCGAACACGCATTTGAGAACGCGAACAAGCAAAAAATTTCGCAGTCGCAGAACGCAGAATTTTGGGCAATTTCACGTTCTCCGCAGAACGCGAAATTACCCAAACTCCGCAAATTCCGCGAACAGAACGGAATTTACCGCCCAGGCCTAATGTAGAGCTGTAGATTCACATGCTTTGCATACTCCTGCCATCTTGTGTTGGGTCTGGATGTTTGCAAGTTGTTTTTCTTCGAAGAAGTCTTTCCAGTCAAGAGGTAGGTGACTGCTGCTTTCGGTGATAGTGCGCATGGGCATCAACTCCATTGTTGGATTGTTTTACCGGAGAGGGTGAGAATTGAGTTAGTAAGTAAAGAATAGAGATTTCAATGCGTATGTATATAGAGTAAGAGAGAGAACTGCAACAGGTACATGTACCTGGGAAGGCGGGTGGGCGCATGTGAATATAAAGGTCTACATGCCATGAACAGATGCTTACTGGGTAAGTAACATTATCCGTTCGAGGCACATGAGCTGTACATCACATGCTTTGCATTGATTATACAGCAGTATGCTCCGAAAGCGGTGGCTAAACAGTAGCTGTTGGAGTTGTCTGAAAGAGTGTTCCAAGTGCTGCCTGGCCCACATTAGCTTGTTGTCTCACTAACACATGTACACAATAGTATTTGGTGTATACCAAGTTGCAGCTTTACAAATGTCAACTATGGGGATGTTTCCTAAGAAAGCCATAGTAGCCCCTATTTTGCGAGTGGAATGCGCTCTAAGGGATATTGTTAAAGTTTGCTTTGCTTTTGCATAACAAATTTTAATGCATTTAACAATCAATCTGGCAATACCGACTTAGATATGGGATTGCACTTGTGTGGTGGAGCAAAAGCAACGAAAAGTTGTTTAGTTTTACAACATTTTTTTTTCTTTCGATGTAATATAAAAGGGCTCTTCAAACATCTAAGGAGTGTAGGTCGTTAAACGTAGGTGGCAAACGCACTGGCTAAGTTGACTGGGCCGATGGGGCTTAGTGAACTTGTTCGTGGCTAAAATAGAAGGATCCATTAGACCACTTTCAGAAAGATTGGATAATCTCTGTAGCGAGGTAAAGAGGTTAGGGGGTGAGATATTGGCCCATAAGGAACTGTTAAAATCACGCATAGATATTCCTGGCAATTTTGCAGTTAACATAGTAACAGACGAAAAGGCCATCCCTGGTAGGCTGGCTGTTAATACAGTAAGAGATTTAGTGACTAAACATACTGCACAAAGTAACAACGGGAAGACTCAAACCTATAGTGCTAAATCATTAAGGCAAACCCCTAATGCAGGTAAAAGTAAGGCAGTTTCTGATTCAAGGGAAGAAATAGGACGCCATAATACCCACCTTAGTAGGGCTATTAATCTACCGCCAGATTGTGCGCCGTATGTGGCAGTATTAACCAATGTCCCACCCATTAACATAAATGTCCCCTTAAGCCAGCTAGAGACACACGACTCACTCAAAAATAAATCATTGCATGGCTAAACCGGGAATGTGGGTTCCCGGTGGAACTTTCTGACCAGATCCTCACCACCAGAAGAGTCAGCTGGATAGGTAAAACACGTAAAAATATTAACGGGGATTGCGTCATTATAAACTTTAAAAACCCACACTTTGCTACCACCTCCCTGATAAGAGCAACCTCGTTACCTTATAAAGATCATGGAATTATATTACGTCCTCTGGGCTACTTTTATAGCCATTTAATGTGTCAAGTTAGTGATGTACCTAATAGGGATAGAGGTAGCAATATTGATATATCTAGTAGATTTGAAGTTCCAACTTTTAATCGGTTTCAATCTTTGAGTGGCCTAGAAACAAATGATTGACTCGAGCACGATTATTATGATATAGGTGAGGTTGCTACCCTCAGGAAGGATGGGATGGAGATGGACAGCTCTGGAAAGCCAGAGCCCGAATATGTATATGAAAATAGGAATGATGATGGCAAAATTGGGGACAAATTAGGAGTCACGGTAGTGATATACGCAGCTGACACTAGACAGGATGAGGAGGATGTGGTTGGGCCTTCTATCATACAAACAATTGAGGGGGACGAACTAGGTGGGACAGTTAATGGCCAGACGGCAATTAATGCAAACAAAGGTAACCAGTACCTGCTCTGTTCCATCGCCAGTTGGAACATCGCAGGGCTAGCTGCTAAAGGAGAAACCCTGGGATGGACAGAGTTTATTAATTCATATGACATTATCTGCCTCCAGGAAACCTGGTGTAAGGAAAGGGTTAGTTATGCTGGCCATGCTTCTTTTAACTTATCAGCGCAAGCTACGACATCTGGAAGAGCCAAGGGAGGCCTCTTGACATTGGTCTCTGTAAATCTCCCTATTACGGTGAAAAAATATTTGATGGTCGGGGCCCATTCCCAGATTTTGTGGCTATACCAGAAACAGGCACGCAATATTTTAATAATTAATTTTTATAATAATATCGTGAATGACTTGGAGACCGCTTTAAATGACCTTATTGCAGGGGCAAATGTTTTTGATCTCATTTGGTTAGGTGATTTTAATACTTCCATCTGCCCTTTGTCTACCTTGGGGGCTTGTGGGGTCAGCAACAATTTGGAGGAAGATGACTTGCACTTCCCACATAACCAATATGGGGAGTCTTTGAACAAAATAATGGCGGATTATGACCTAGAAATCCTGGCTCATGCGAAGGATGAACATGGTGATATTATCCCCACATTCACAGGAAGAAATGCAAACACAGTAATTGATCATATATGAGCGTCATCCAATATTATTCCACTGTGTAAGTTGCCGAAGGTCGTTGATACTTTGTTAAGCGACCATAATTGCATCACCATTGAAGCTTCCATTTGGAAAGATAGGTCTCCACCATTTGTACGTTCTGTAAGGAATATTGAACCCCACAGACCCAATGGTGTAAGAATAAGATGGAAGGGTGAAAAAGCTGATGGGGTACTAAAGTCTATTGTCAAAGGGTGTCTTGGAGAAATTAACGCTATCTTGGAGAGTGATCATGTAGCCTCCGATTTTGTAAGGGATTTTTCCATTATCAATAAGGTCATTGATACTATGTTTACTAAAACTGTCTAAGGAAAATCAGGTTTTAACAAAGGGTGGTTTGATCATTCTTGTACCGTGCTGTTGACTGAACTGAAGCAGGCCCTGGCTGCAAGGCCGCGAGATAAGAACGCGGTTATTCAAATTAGACATGACTACAAGTTAGCTGTTAAGCGTAGGAAGACAGAGCTACAGCAAGAGGCATGGGAAAAATTAGCACAGGCTGCCGAAACCTCTAATTGTACGCTATTTTGGGCTACAGTCAATTCCCCCTTCCTTAAAGACGACATGGTTCCAGAACTTACATCCAATGTAAACATGGCAACCTGGGTAACCCACTTTTCTAATATAATTTATGTGACGTGGGGGACCCGGACTCGGGCCCCCCTGCCTTGCCTATTCATGTATCTCCTCTCTCTACGCAGCACACAGACGCATGGAAAACTGCGGACGTCGTCAGATGCCGTCCGGTGCTGGACTCTGAAGAACCCTGTAGCTTTAAGTGGGCGGACCCGGATCGGGGACCCGCCCTCTTCACCACGGTAAAACCCGTCCCTGAATCTACACAGGTGTGTGTTACACCCGGAGGAGGAGGAGAGTGGCGTGAGGCGAGCGAGGACGGAGAGGAGTGGAGACGGTGCGAGGACGGAGCGGAGTGGAGAAGGTGCGAGGAGGGAGAGGACCGGAAGAAGAGCGAGGACGAAGCCGAGTGGAGAGGGACTGAGGAGCGGAGCGTGAGAGGAGACCAGACGGACCAGGAAGACCAGAGTACCGGAGAAAGATCGGAGGTGGAGAGAGACTGCAGCGACAAGCCAGGAGGCCTACGTGAAGGCGCATCGCCCAGCCACGCTTCCCGGGAAGTGTGGCTAGGGCAGGTACGGTCTCGTTTCCTGGGTTGGGCGGGACGTAGACGGGACAACCCCCCTGACCAAAACCGTGCACGTAAACCCCCCCCTGTTCCCCTCACTTTCACCTCACGGATAGCGGGGTATTATTGTGCACGAGTGTTCCCTCACAACCCCCCACCCTGATCTCAGTTAGTGTGGACAGCCCAGTAATATTGGTCTTCGTTTTGTTTATTTTCTACCGGATACCGGCCCGTGTGCCACGACGGCGGAAGACCGGACTACGCCTCCCAGAAGACATCGGGAGTTAAGAAGGCGGGGACTGGTACGAGAGGCCACGGAGGACGCTGCGAATCCCCTTCCGTATTACCGAGTCCCGGTGCAAAAGAGAAAACTGTACAAAGCAATAAAACCGGCTCTACCTACTACCCCTGTGTCCGTGGATCTGTTTGGTAAACCACCTGAATCCCCACAAGTGGTGGAGAATGCGGGCATAAAGGAGGACTCCATCAGGGACAAAACAATGGAAGAAATACTCCAGGCGCTGGTGAAGGGTCAGGAGCAGTTGGGGTGGGCGGTAGAACAGCAACTCGCCGCCGCACAATTGGACAGAGATACATTCAGACACACAGTGGTGACACAGCTCGAGGGAATGCGCCCCACAGTCGACCCAGCCAGCAATCCAGCAAGAGAGAGTCGACCGCCAGCCACACCAGCAGGCATTTCCCTACAGAAGTATGTAACCGGAGAGGATCCAGACGCATTTCTCACAAACTTTGAGAGGGTGGCACTGGCGTGTGGATGGCCCCAGGAGAAATGGCAATTTTTCCTTGCGCCCATGTTGACTGGCGAGGCGCAGGCAGCCTATCAGGTCGCCAATGGTAACGGACAGACCCCTTACGGACAAATCAAAGTAATCATTCTAGATCACTTGGGATTGGACGCGGAGGCGTACAGAGTGTGCTTCCGTAAAGAAAGGGGGCAAGTCGGGGATAATCCGAAAACTTTGTTTTTCTGCTTAAAGACAGCAGCTGACAAGTGGCTCGCCCCGACAACTAGTACAAAGGAGGAGATAATGGATAAAATTTATCTGGAGCAGTTCCTCGAGGCCCTACCCTTTGGGACACAGAGGTGGCTCCGACAACACTCCAATCTGTCAACCACCCAGGCCATGGAAATGGCGAACACATATGTCCGCGCACAGCCCCGATTACATACGACGGAACCTGAGAAACCAGCAAAGCCCGCGCCCAGGCCTGAACGGAGGTTGCGGGCTCCCCCTGGGCTACCCATACCAAGACCGGCGACGGCAGAGACCCCCCCCCCTTTCGAGGTCCGCAGTGTTTCGACTGTGGAATGTGGGGGCACATCGCCCGCCTCTGCCCCCAGAAATGACACCAGGAAGAACCCATGGACGTCAGCTATTTACCCAAGGCCGTCATGTATTCCGCAGAGCTGGGCGGAGCCTATCACGTGAGTGTTAAGGTCAACAGTGTGGTAGTCAGGGCCCTCCTGGATTCAGGCTGCAAGCAATCGGTAATACAGGGTTGTTTCGTGAAGCCCCTTCAGGTAATGCCAGACGCCTTAGTGTTTATCAAATGTGTACACGGGGATGTTAAGGGTTACCCAGTGGCTTACATCCCCATTGCAGTAGAGGGAAAAGAAACTTTGGTTGTGAAGGTGGGGGTATTGAACGCCCTCCCCGAAAATCTTATATTAGGGACGGACAATCCACACTTCCTTGATCTTTTTAGGGGCCGACTTCATCAGGATAGGGGGACCGATGAGGTAGCTATCCCAGCCCTGACCTCCTCTGATCCCTGGGAGGGTGATAGGAGCTTCAGGTTTGCACAGGCCAACGACGCCAGCTTATTCAACGCCTGGGAACAAGCCCACAGTGAGCAGAACAATCCCCAACCCCGATATCCGCGCTTCTTGATTAAAGAAGACCTCCTATACAGACAAGCCAAGCAGGATGATCCCATGCAGCTGTTAGTGCCAACATGTTCGAGAACAAACCATGTTTTACGCTCACACGCATTTGCTTGCAGGACACATCGGGAGTGAAAAGACCACTCAGAACGTGCTTAGGAGCTTCTATTGGCCAGGAATATACCATGATATTAAATCTCACTGTCAGACCTGCGACCTATGTCAAAGGAAAATCACCCAGAGGGCCCCAGCCGTACCACTACAACCCCTTCCCATAATCGGAACCCCTTTTGAGAGGGTCGGCATGGATCTAATCGGACCATTACCCCAGACAAGGAGGGGATACAAATATGCGCTAGTAATCGTGGATTACGCCACGCGTTTTCCTGAGGCATTTCCCCTGAAAAATCCCACTTCCAGGAACATAGCGGATAAATTCATGGAGCTGTTCTCACGGGTGGGGTATCCCAAAGAAATCCTCACCGACCAGGGGACCCCGTTCATGTCGAGGGTCATGAAAGAAGTATGCATCCTACTTGGGCTCCACCAGATAAAAACGTCTGTATATCATCCCCAGACGGATGGCCTGGTGGAGCGATACAATGGCACTTTAAAGTCCGTACTGAAGAAAATGTTAACAGTGAATGAGACCGATTGGGACTTACTTCTTCCTCTGGCCCTGTATGTCATCCGAGGCCAGAAACAAAGCAGTTTACGGTGCTCATCCTTTGAGATGTTGTATGGGAGACAACCCCGGAGCCTCCTGGACATGACTAAAGAGGTGTGGGAGACCGAACCAATGGGAGAAACCAGAACCCTGTTGGAGTATACCCAAAACTTAAAGAATAAACTTGGTAAAATTCGCGAGCTGGCCTTTGCCCATCTGGAAGCGAGTCAAAGAAAACAACAGGTCCATTACGATAAGGGGAAGAAATGGAGACAACTCTTTATTGGAGAATGGGCCCTTGTACTCCTGCCCTCACCCTCCAAGAAATTCCAGAACGAGTGGCAAGGCCCGTACGAAGTTAGAGACAATCGGGAAGACCACCTACCGCTTGCGCCTGAGTGGGAGGAAAACCCAGATATTTCATATTAATATTCTGAAGAAGTGGCTGGGACCAACCCCGGTGTCATCCAACCTAGTAACCCGGGTTGGGAAAACCCCGGAAACCACGCGGGGTGAACTGGTAGTCAATGATGAGTTGTATCAAAACGAGCAAGACGGACTACAAGAGATCCTACGCCCTTTTGAACCGATCTTTTCTAACCTTCCCAGCATGACCCGGCTGGCAGAACACCGGATAGAGACCCCTGCGGGCGTCACTGTCAAACAGCGCCCGTACCGGATACCAGCAGCCAAGAGAGAAGCCATAAGGAGAGAAGTGGACGAAATGATCAGGCTAGGAGTGATCCGACCATCCCGAAGCGAGTGGTCCTCACCCATAGTGATGGTGCCAAAACCGGACGGCAGCAGCAGGTTCTGTATGGACTTTCGGGCTTTAAACGCTGTGTCCTCATTCGACGCGTATCCTATACCCCGGATCGATGAGCTCATTGAAAAGCTGGGGGACTCCAAATATATCAATACCCTAGACCTGACCAAAGGCTACTGGCAGGTGTGCCCTTGCGGGAAGAGTATCGAAAGAAGACTGCCTTCGCTACACCAGACGGGCTTTATGAGTTCAATGTCCTCCCGTTCGGCTTACATGGTGCCCCGGCCACCTTCCAGAGACTGATGAACGAGGTATTACGGGGGCACCAGAGTTATAGCTCGGCATATCTCGACGATATTATCATCTTCAGTCCGTCGTGGGAGGTACACCTACAACACATACGGGCCATCCTCCAACAGCTAAGCGACGCCGGACTTCATGTCAATGCAAGGAAATCCAGGATTGGATTCCAAAAGGTTAAATATCTGGGATACTTGCTGGGACATGGGGCCATAGAGCCACAGATCAAGAAAGTAAGAGCCATCGCCGACACCCCATTCCCCAAGAACACAAAAGACATGAGGGCCTTCTTGGGATTAGTGGGCTACTACAGGAGATTCATCCTGTCGTTCTCGGATGTGGCAGCCCCCTTGACGGACACTTTGAAGAAGCATCATAAGAGACTCGACTTCCTCAATCCAACGCCAGCCATGTGGAAAGCCTTCCAGACGCTCAAAAGAGCCATTACAACGAGCCCTGTGTTGACGTCCCCTGATTTTTCGAGACCATTCATCCTGCACACGGATGCCTCGGACTTTGGCATCGGGGCCGTCTTGTCACAAGACTCAGGGGAGGGGGGTGAAAAGCCCATACTTTACATCAGCAGGAAGTTGTTCCCTAGAGAGGTGAAATATCCCACTATTGAAAAAGAGTGTCTCGCCATAAGGTGGGCTATAGACAAACTGCGCTATTACCTGGAGGGGCATCCATTTGTTTTATATACCGACCACGCCCAACTGTTGTGGATGAGCAGGAACATCTCCAACAATCCGAGGGTTATGAGATGGTTCCTTGCCCTGCAACCCTTCCGATTCAGGTCCGCCACAGGAAAGGGACTGACAACGTCAACGCGGACTTCCTGTCCAGGTTTCCTCTCCCCGATCGGGAGAATCCTAGGGGGGGGAGGTGTGTGACGTGGGGGACCCGGACTCGGGCCCCCCTGGCTTGCCTATTCATGTATCTCCTCTCTCTACGCAGCACACAGACGCATGGAAATCTGCGGACGTCGTCAGATGCCGTCCGGTGCTGGACTCTGAAGAACCCTGTAGCTTTAAGTGGGCGGACCCGGATCGGGGACCCGCCCTCTTCACCACGGTAAAACCCGTCCCTGAATCTACACAGGTGTGTGTTACACCCGGAGGAGGAGGAGAGTGGCGTGAGGCGAGCGAGGACGGAGAGGAGTGGAGACGGTGCGAGGACGGAGCTGAGTGGAGAAGGTGCGAGGAGGGAGAGGACCGGAAGAAGAGCGAGGACGAAGCCGAGTGGAGAGGGACTGAGGTGCGGAGCGTGAGAGGAGACCAGACGGACCAGGAAGACCAGAGTACCGGAGAAAGATCGGAGGTGGAGAGAGACTGCAGCGACAAGCCAGGAGGCCTACGTGAAGGCGCATCGCCCAGCCACGCTTCCCGGGAAGTGTGGCTAGGACAGGTACGGTCTCGTTTCCTGGGTTGGGCGGGACGTAGACAGGACAACCCCCCCTGACCAAAACCGTGCACGTAAACCCCCCCCTGTTCCCCTCACTTTCACCTCACGGATAGCGGGGTATTATTGTGCACGAGTGTTCCCTCACAACCCCCCACCCTGATCTAAGTTAGTGTGGACAGCCCAGTAAAATTGGTCTTAGTTTTGTTTATTTTCTACCGGATACCGGCCCGTGTGCCACGACGGCGGAAGACCGGACTACGCCTCCCAGAAGACATCGGGAGTTAAGAAGGCGGGGACTGGTACGAGAGGCCACGGAGGACGCTGCGAATCCCCTTCCGTATTACCGAGTCCCGGTGCAAAAGAGAAAACTGTACAAAGCAATAAAACCGGCTCTACCTACTACCCCTGTGTCCGTGGATCTGTTTGGTAAACCACCTGAATCCCCACAATTTAACACTGATAAATCGCATGGGGATGACCGCAGTTCTTGGCCCATAGTTCCGTTGGACATCACCATTGCTGAGGTCTTACAAGGAATTAGTGTAAGTAAAGGGGGAAAGGCCCAGGGACCTGATGGGGTTCCCATTGATGTGTATAAAATCGTTCCCGCTATGTGGGGGCCTGTGTTAGCTAAAGTATTAAATGCTGCAGTATTTAACGGAGTCCCACCGACTTGGGAAGAATCTATTATAATTCCAATCTATAAGAAAGGGGATAGAGGGGATGTTAAGAACTACCGCCCCATATCCCTTTTAGATTCCTCAGTCAAAATTATGAGCAGGGTTTTACTGGTAAGGCTTGAAGAATAGGCAGAAGATAACGGTATTATGGCCAGTACCCAGTACGGTTTTAGGAAGGGGCGCGGAACCCTGGACCAATGTTTAAATTTAAAACTTCTCATCGGGAAGTATACACAGGCCAAAAAGGGCTCTCTCAACCTCTGCTTTGCAGATCTAAGCAGCGCCTTTGACTTGGTAGATCACACAATCCTCTGGATGAAGTTGCTAAAAATGGGGGCGCCAGAGGGTATTGTCTTTTTTCTAGCACGATTATATGACAACCTTCGAAATAGTGTACGGTACGGTACAAATGGGGAGTGTACCCAAAAGTTTAAGGTTAGGCGTGGGATAACTAAGACAAGGTTGTGTACTTGCCCCCCTGCTTTTCACCCTTTTCATCAACGAGGTAGATGCGGTTTTAAAAACAATTAGTGCTGATGCTCCAAAGGTTAATGGTCTAGACGTACCTGTATTGTTATATGCGGACGATGCAGTTTTACTGTCAAGGACCCGAATAGGGCTTCAACGTTTGATGGACCGGTTCTCCACTTTTATCAAGGATAGGAAACTTCTTATAAATAAAACTAAAAACGTACACAATGACCTGTGGGCTCGGTCGCAGGAGACCCCATACCTACTTTATTGATGGGCACAAGGTTGACCAAGTTGACAGATTTTGCTACCTGGGAATCATATTTGCAAAAGACTGTACATGGACCCATGAAATCACCAATGTACGGCCTACGATGGCTAAAAGTGCCCATGGGGTTTTCAAATTTGCAACCAAAATAGGGGATAGACGCATCAGGGACATGTTGCAGATTTATCAATCGTGATGCGTGTCTATTGCCCTTTATGAGGCTGGGATTTGGGGTCACGTTTCCAACAGTAGCCTACAAGTTGAGGAAAATCTTTTCCTCAAAAAACTTGTGTCTACCCAAATCTGCTCCAAACGACCTAACCCACAGAGAGCTAGGGATTAACTATCTGTCTGACTTGATATCTCTAAGGCCGCTAATGTCATGGTGTTCGATCAGACAGAAGGATGAGACGTCCCTGAATCGAGCAGTTATCAATGATTGTCTCTCTGTAGACAATCATCTTAAGATCCCGTGGTTAAATTATATTATTTGTAGTTTCCAAGAAATTTTTGGTATCAACATTGTTGCTGATCGCTATGCTGCAACTGTGTTGTCAAAACAGGAAATGAAGAACACATTTATGAACTATAGGATAGAGGGGCGGAAGAGAAGGACTGGCCAACTATCCACTTGTATTTTTTATAATAAATTTAGAGGCAATGAGGGGTTTCAAGTATATTTAATCCAAGTGACCAGAGCCTCCCATCGATTTGTTTAACCAGGTTGAGGCTCGGGATTGTACATCACCTGGTGGTCTTCCCGTCTCTTAAAAACATCCAGTTGGCCCCTGCCAGTGTGATGGCACCTCAGTCCAAAGCACTTTGCACTTTCTTCTGATCTGCAATTTGTACAGAAATTTGCGCATAGCTTATCTTAAACCAATTCTTGTAAAATATGGAGTTCGTACCTTAAATGATTCTATGATACTGCTTTTTAACATGCATCACCCCGATGTCTGATTTTTTACTGCTACCTATCTTTATAAATCAATCCATATAAGGAAAAGTATGGTGTTTTAACTGTTTTTAATTTATAATTGTCTGTAATAACTACCTCTGCAATTTTACTATTTGTTAATATTTGTCTGTATTTGTTATGTGCTTTTATGGTCATTGTTGATATGCACCGAATAAAGCTTTATGAAATGAAAATGACTGGGCCGATGTAAGGTGCCGCATAAGACTACAAAACAAAGATCCGGTGGACCGCATCTCCTGTAGCGGCTCGGGGGTCCTCGGGAGGATTCCAACGACGGGAGGCGAGTCTTCTGTTCTGGGCGCATCCAACACCTTTGCCGAAAATCGAGTCCCACAATAGGAGCACCGGTGCTGGAGACGAGCCCTGACCGGAGCTGTGCACACGAGCAGAAACAGCGCTGCAGTGTTCGGACCGCCAGCTGAGGCGACCCGGCATGAGCCCAGCTCTCCCACACCACCGGAGAGGTGGCGGAGTGACCGAGGGATGCATGGTTGACGCTGAAGTCTGACGGATCCAACCGGGAGGTGCTTGCAGAGCCGATAAGCTGCTGAGCTGGAACCCGACCGATCCAAATGGCGGAGTCCGAACAATGTTCACTTTGAGAGAATTTAATATTAATTAATTACCCTTCCTACCCCATCAAATTTCTGCCAATCGAGACCTCCACCAGACACACCCTCGGCAAGGTATTTGCAACACTGTTATTAACTTTCGCATGCTATGATAACCATAAGAGCAATGACTCAAGATGGCGGCTCCATAAGCAATACGGGACTCAGTGTTAATGCTCAGGTCTTAATGACTACATAATACCGATTGCAATTAATTAAGCATGGTGTTAACATAGCACCCACCTATAAAAGAGCGCAATAACAGCAACCTACATGATGAATAAAGCCGGACATTAAAATGGCAGCGACATGAAGACAAGATGGTTACGTTATACGGCCCGACTTGAATATGGCGGAGGCACATTAACAGTGCGATAGTTTTACCGATAGCGATAGTTTTACCGATAGCGATAATTCAAGACTGCTATTAATTATTTGTCACAGCACCTGCACCGCTCGAGGAACAATATATTCTCACTACCGATTTGCACTAACTTGGTGAACTAGGCAAGTTTGACATCGGCACTACTAAGGAGAGAGCCCTACCAAGATCAGCGCTGAACATCATAAATAGTAACAATTTGTTTAAATGTACAGGACAGTTATACAGCAGTTTTATTGACTGCCCCAGACATTTTGGTTAACTGAGATGGTCTTTAAGATGAATCTACTCCCTACACTAAATGACATCAAATGGGAATGGGAAGACTTTGACTTTGTTTTTTACCTAACTACCTACCCCCTACCCTCCCTGCTCTACTCCTCTTTCCTGCTACTGACCTCTGCCCTCTACTGTCCTTGCCCTAGTCCTCTCCCTGTTTACCTGCAAATTTCCTGCGTCATTTGAGAAGCTAGCTACTTTGTCTGATGCCCGATGGAGCGATTTGGCGTAGCTATAGCGGAGACAGGTCTGGGATTCCCTCCTTAGACATCACCTACCCAGTCGGTCTTTAGCCAGACTTCCTGTTGTCTCTTCCTGCATCCTCCCTCTTTTTATGTCTCTCCGTATCTCCTCTCTCAATGTATTGAGACTGAACTTTACTGTCGGATGCCCGATGGAGCTACCTGGTTTAGCTATAGGGGTGAGGGGCCGTGGATTCCCTCCTTGGTCGTCACCTACCCAGTTGACCTTTAGACAGATTTTATTTCGTCTCTCTTTGTTGCCTCTTCCCCTATCCTCCCTTTCTCACCATCCCTGCCCCCCTCCCTCTACGCTCCTTATATTTTGCCCTCCATGTTATTTAACTGTTTCCCATTGAGACTTAGCTATTTGGCCAAGGCCCAAGGCCCGGTGGAGCTACCTGATAGCTATAGAGGAGATGGGTTTTGGGACTTCCCCCTCGACCGTCACCTACCCAGCCGGACTTTGGGCAGACCTTCCATTGCGTCTCTGCCTTATCTCCTTCCCTCCTTGTTTTTTTTTTATGAACCTCTTCCCTCGACACTAGAGACCAAACTACTTTGTCTGATGCCCGATGGAGCTACCTGGTTTAGCTATAGGGGAGATGGGCCGTGGATTCCCTCCCGGTCGTCACCTACCCAGTCGGTCTTTAGTCAGACTTCCTTTCGTCTTTATGGTCGTCTCTTCCCTTATCCTCTCTCTCACCTCCCCTACCCCCACTTCTTTCTCTCTCCTTTCCCTCCTCTTCTAATGTATTGCCGATTGTTTGATGTAATGTGTAATTTGTTGATCTTTTTCTGTTATATTTTTGAACCACATTGTTACACTTCCTTTCCTCCCGCCTGTCGTCTCCTTCCACATCCTCCCTCTATTTATATCTCTCCTTCCCCCTCTCTCAATGTATTGAGACCGAACTTTCCTGTCTGACGCCCGATGGAGCTACCTGGTTTAGCTATAGGGGAGATGGGCCGTGGATTCCCTCCTTGATCATCACCTACCCAGTCGGTCCTTAGAGAGATTTATTTTCGTCTCTCCGTACTGTCTCTTCCCTTATCCTCCCTTTCTCTCCTCCCCTACCCCCTCCACTACTTTTTTCTATCCTTTCTCTCCTCTCCTAATTGTACTGCCTATTTTTTTGGATTTATTGTGCAATTGTAGAACTTTTTCTGTTGCATTGTTGATTCTCATGTAAAGCGCTCAGATACCTCCGGGTCTAGCCAGCGCTATATTAAACTCTTTAAATAAAATACAGGTAACTTATGCGACTGATTGATGTGAAAGGCAGAAACTACCTTTCGTAGAAACTTGGTGTTAGTACGAAGAACCACTTTGTCTCTGAAGTTGGAAAAAAGGTTCACCTATGGTTAGTGCTTGTAGTTTACCCACTCTCCTCAGTGAAGTGATTGCAATGAGGAAATCAGTATTCCAGGAGAGAAACTGTAGTTCACATTTATGCATGGGTTCAAAAGGTGGGCCCATTAATCGTGTGAGGACTATGTTAAGATTCCACACTGGGGCAAGTGGGAGTCTTGGTGGGATAACTTATGTCCTTCCATGAAAGCTTTGATTACTGGCACTCTAAAAAGAGATAAGTGTTGCCTTTTTTTTGTAGATATGCAGCTATTGCAGCAAGATATAGTCGGATAGAAGTGTAAGCTAACCCAGAGTGCTGCAAGTGTAAGAGATAACAAATGATATTTTGTATTGAAGCATCAAGAGGATAGATGTTGTTATTATTGCAATAGATAACAAAACGTTTCCATTTAGCTGCATAACAGGTTCTTGTAGTAGGCCTTCTGGCCTCTGTAATGATGTTCATACTGTCTGGTGGCAGATTTAGATAACCAAACTATGATTTCGGGAGCCAGATCGCGAGGTTCAGTTGTTTAGGATTTGGGTGTCTGAGTTCTCCATGGCTCTGTGTGAGTAGACTGGATGTGAGGTGCAGTTTTTAATGGGGAACTAGTGACCGCTCCAACAGGGTTGTGAACCAAGGTTGACAGGCCCATGTGGGAGCTACTAGGATCAGTGTGAAGGATGTTTGCCTGAGTTTCTGAACCACTAATGGAATGAGTGGGAGAGGCGGAAAAGCGTAGGCAAATATCCCAGACCAGTTCATCCAAAGTGAATTGCATTTGGAGAGCGGGTGTGGGTACCTGGAGGCGAAGTTTGGGCATTTTGCATTTTGGTGTGTGGCAAAAAGATCTAGTTCAGGGTCTCTCCAACTTTGAAAGCATGGGAGGAGAACTTGAGGGTGAAGTTCCCATTCGTAGATTTGCTATCTCGGTCTGCTGAGATGATCGACAATCTGATTGTTCACTCCTGGGAGGTGTTCTGCTAGGAGATAGATTATGTGGTGAATCCCCCACATCCAAATGTCTTGAGCCAAATGCGACAGTTGGAGAGTTATATAATACATAGTTGTCATGTTGTCAGTGCGAACTAGGACAGCTTTGCCGACAGGTGAGTCTGAAATGCTTTGAGCGCTAGGAACACTGCTAGCAGCTCTAGATGGTTTATGTGGAGATGTTTTTGCTGTTCCCTCCACAGGCCTTGCACTGTGTGATTTTGAAGTTGAGCCCCCAACCAGTGAGGGTTGCGTCCGATTTTAGCATGGTCTGTGGAACTGGGTTTATGAAGGGCCGTCCTTTTGATCAATTTTGTGGGTGGTGATGAGTACAGCCGCTCACCAACACTAGATCGGTTAAAAGACCCTGTGATTGGTTCCACTGACTTGCTAAGTATTCCTGGAGGGTACGCATGTGAAGCCTGGCATGGGGTACAATCATGATACAAGACTCCATCATTCTAAGCAGCTGCATACACACTCGAGCTGGTAGTGAGTGAGTGGGCTGAAACTGGAGAACTAGAGCCTAAAAATTGCAAATTCTGGTTGCATTGGGAAAAGCTAGAACCCTTTGAGTATCTAAAGTGGCTCCTAGATAGCTTTGAGTGTTGGAAGGTTGAAGATGTGAATTCAACATATGGACTGTAAACCCCCATTGGTGCAGTAACTGCAGTGTCCTGTGATTGTGTTGGAGACGCTTTGGATACGTACTGGCTTTGATGAGCCAGTCGTCCAAGTAGGGGAAGACAGGAATGTGTTGTCTTCTCAGGTGAGCAGAGACTAATGCCAGACACTTTGTAAAGACTCTGGGAGCAGTGGTGACTCAGAACGGGAGTACCTTGAATTGGTAATGATGGCACGCTACCACAAATCTGAGAAATTTGTGATGAGCGGGATGTATTGTAATATGGAATTACACGTCCTTTAAGTCTAGAGTAGACAGAAAGTCACCCAGTTGTAGGAGTGGAGCACTTGTTGAAGTGTTACCATGTGAAAATGGTCTGATTGTATGTCAAGATTCAATTCTCCAAGGTACAAGATAGGTCTGAGAGAACCGTCCTTTTAAGGTATGAGAAAAAGGAAGGAGTAGATGCCCGACCTGTGGTATTGTAGTGGTACGGGCTCTATAGCTCCTTTTAAAAAAAAAAGAGACTGAACCTCTTGGCTGAGGAGGGTAAGTGGTCTGGTGACAGTTTGTGTCAATGTGGAGTAATGTGTGGAGGATTGTTATGAAATGATATGATATAGTTTTATAGAGCGCTCGAATGCTGAGGTGTCTTGGCGCTAAAAGGTGAGACAGGGGATCGTAGCAACTAGAACTGATTTTACGAAGATGGAAACAGTCATGTTTTTAATGCCTTCCTGAAAAGAAGCCTATAAGATATTAATCTAATAGAGATGGGCAGTTGATTCCATAAAATGGCCACACAGTGTAACAGACTTCTGCCTCCCCATCTGGCCTTACAAATCTTGGAAATGCAATTATGCAATTAAAACCTGCATCAGTAGATCGAAGGTTTCTAGTAGGAGTGTACCAGGAGAAGAGACAGATCATTTCTGGTACCCATTTGTCTGTAGTTATTGAATGCCAGACGAGTAGGAATTGTGAAAGAAGCCCCCCGACAGGTTTTAAAATGGTCGGGCAGGGGTGTAGTGAAGTCACTGTTTGGTATTGGGGGGGTGTAGTAAAGTCACGGTTTGGTATTGGAGGGGGAGGTGCATGTGTTGGAACCTCTACCTCTACCCTTGCCATTGTTGACTCTGTAGCCCCCTCTGAAGAAACCCTTGGAATCAGAGGGCTGATTGTGCCCTTTGTAGAGGCAGTGTCTGAGGAGGTGTTCTTGGACCCTTCACAATAGAAGGGGCGCGGAAAGGAACCTCGGCCTGAAGGGGACTTAAGGGCTCCCATGGATTTCGCCACCTCTGTGTCCTTTCATATTTTCTAACAATGAGTTTACTACAGGACCAAAGAGGTGCTGTTTGTTAAATGGCGTGTTAGGGATAGAAGCTTGAACCTCTGGTTTAAACCCTGAAATGCGTAACCAGGCATGCTTTCTTCAGAGAATGCTGGTGTAGATGGCTCTGGCCGCAGTGTCAGCCACATCTAAGGCGCACCTGATGGAATTGTTGGAGATGAGCTATCCCTTCCTAGGTCTTGAACTTTGGACTGGTGCTCAGCAGGCAAAAATTGGAGAAATTGCTCCATTTCATCCCAATGTGCCCTATCATACCTGGCTAAAAGTGCATGGGTATTTGGAAATGCGCCAAAAGTTTGCGGCTTGGGAGGCTACTCTTTCTCCAGAGGTGTCTATCAACTTAGACTCCTTGTCTGGGGGTGGAGCATCTCCTGACATTAGGGAATTAGCCCTTTTTCGTGCATTAGAAAAGACTAAAGAATCTAATGGTAACTGCCCCTTATTTAATCTGGATCCGATGGTGCAGATTTATATTTTTTGTCTACCCTAGGGGTGATGATACGTGCCCACACAGGATCACTGGAAAGGTCATCCACGTGTCTAAGCATACCCTTGAGCATGGGAAGTGTGTACGAGGAAGTTTGGGAACTACTAAGTGTTCGAAAAGGAAATCTAGTTCTAGGGATTCTTTATGTGACTTGACCCAATGGTAATTAGCAGCTCTACCTAATACCTGTATATATCCTACACAGTCGTCTGGTGGAGAAGGCTTAGTAGGGTACAGATCAGGATTGTTACCTGTGGGAGAATTAGTGTTATAATCTCTCCAGGAGTCTGTAGGTGTTGGATCACTGTCCCCATCATCCTCATCATCAGGTGTAGTATTTGATGGTGGTGAGTCAGCAGGTGAAATTAGCAATGGTTGAGACTCAGGAGGAGGTGATGGAGGAAGAGGAGGAGAAGAGTTAGTACCCACATTCTTCCTTTTTAAAAGAATGTGGTAAGCTTCTTTAGTCTCAGGTTTACGTTTTAGTGTCACTTTGGTGGTAATATGTTCAGTTGTTGGATGGATGTAGAATTCTCTCTGCTTCGGATCCGGTTTTGAGGGCGGAAAATCGAAACGGTGCTCTTTTGATGTAATCGGCACATCAGCTTGTTTCGGCGCCGAAGGTTTCAGTGCTGGTGTTTTGGATACAGAAGATTTCGGATACAAAGAAGTTTTTGGCATCCAAGGGTGTGGGGTTGTGCCTGACTTGGACCCCGAAGGTTTCGGATCAGTGCCCGATTTCAAACAACTCTGTTCAGAGCCAGAAGGCCTTGGTGCCGCGCCAGAAGGCGGGCCGTCAGAAACATGTTCTTGGTGCCGACCGGGGCCCGCAGGTGGGTGGGGATTTGTACCGGAGGCTTCTTCTTGGGCTGAGGTAGACTTTGGAGCAAGGGAGGATCGGTGCTCACAATACGCTGCCCTTGCGGGATGTCTTCGTCCAAGTCGGAGCTGTACTCTGAGATAGAGATAGGCTCTTGTCCTTCCTCAGCTCCCATGGTGTCTCCGGTTTCTTGTTCTGAATCTTCTCTGAAGAAGTCCGGAATGGAACCGGTGTGTTGGTTCTGCATGTCGCGACATCGAACCCAACGGTCGCGAAGCGCCTTTACCGATCGGAAAGCGTTAAACGCGTCGTAGTCCTGTTCTTTGTGCTCCGGAGATATGCACAAGTTGCACACAGCGTGTAAGTTGGTGCGCTGGAATTTTGAGTGGCACTGAGGGCAGAGTTTAAATGGAGTGCTTTCCATCTACTGCGTGGCGGACCAACACGGGTAGGCCCAAAGGCGTTCCACGAGCTACCCGATTGAAAGAGATTTTCTGTAAATACGATACGCGGAGAATGGAAATAGGTGATCGAAAACAATACATTTGAAGGCGAGTGTATTGCGCACCGAGGGGAACCCGAGAAACTGTGTCGAACTGGTGCGCAGCAATTCACATCTCAACGGCGGGAAAAAAACAATCTAATTATGGAGTCGATGCCCATATGCACTATCACCGAAAGGAGGAGTCACCTACCTTGTGACTGCAAAGATTTCTTCGAAGAAAAACAACATCGGGACCCAACACTAGATGGCCGGAGTATGCAAAGCATGTGATCTACAGCGCACAAGCCTCGAACTTTGTTTATCCGTCACATAAGGTTTGAAGTGTTAATATGAATAACCACAGAATCATAATGTGCGCTGTCTTTTTCACATTATTGTACAATAGTAAAATGTTAGTAAAGTAAAATCTTTAGACAAAACGTTAAAAAATTGATCAATTCATGACTTAAAGGCACTTGGATCACTATAAAAAAAACTTGACAAGTAATGTTGTGATTTTTACTATGTATTCCGTGTGTTTGTGTTGAATAGTTACGTGAAAGGTTTTCAATATCACTTCGGACACATCCTACTGGAGGGATGTTAGTTTCTCCATATTTATCGGCCGGTTACTTTAGCTGAGGAGCAGCTAAAAATGCAAAGGCTTAGAAAACGGTTTGCAGGGTCCCTTTAAAGACAACCAGACTTGGAGCAAAGTGCACATGGCAGAGTGGGGTGTCCCTCTTCTGTAATCGGGTAGTTCTACTGAAAAAGTGTATGGTTTCTGGCACGTCTAAGTGGTAGCTTGTGAGAGTATCTAATTGGAATAATTACTGTGGAGGTGAGACTTTGTGTGCGAATGTGTGAGAAAGTACAAATGTATTTTAGTCAATCCTGACTAAACAGACGGGGTTTTGAGAGTTTATCATTAAGCTAGTAGAGAGCAAGCATACTTCCCGGGGTCACCCTTATCCAGGCTGCCTAGACATCACTAGATGGCCCTTGATTTGATCTTGCAAAACACTGACCCAATGGTCTTCTAAGAGGCAGTAAGCTGAGGACTTCTTTAGGAGTTCAAAACAGTATGCAAGAGAGGCATATGTAAGTTTTTGCTCCACATACATCAAGATGATCCTGCTTTAAACCTGGTGTACAGGGAGGTAGTTCAGTGCAGACATGTCAGTCAGAGACTTGAGACAGCCCAATTATTACTGTGACCACATAGCACCAAAGAATGCCAGTCCCTCAACTTTGTCACGTCAACATATTGCCTGCCTTTCTGCTCACTGTCCCGAAAACTAAGTACTTCTCGGAAGTATAAACTTATTCCAGACTGAAGTGGGATAATTAGCAACATCACAATTATGCTGTACATTAAAAAGCAGGAATGAGAGCAACTAGACTAAGATGTGTTAAGGCACACTAATATTTTACTGTATAATTGAACCATTAGCTAGACCCAGCTATCCAAACTACAGAGTGTCTCCTCTGAAACTTGCTACTATGAATCATTCATGCCCAACTGGACAACCCACACCACAGACGACACCTTATGGATCATGAAAACCATCCACCACATTTTTAACCGAACCAGTGCCAAAATCGCCCCCGAACTCTGCCGCACCATCAATTGCTCCATTGAATCCACCACCTTCCCTGAAGACTGGAAATACACAGAGATCATTCCCCTCCTGAAAGAACCCTGTGCCGACCCAACGTCCTCAAGAATTACAGACCCATCTACTGCTACCCTTCCCAGCTAAAGCCATTGGGAAGGCCATCAACGCCCATTCATCTAAACATACCACATCTTGGGCACCTCCAAATCAGGCATCAGAAGCAACCACAGCACTGAGACTGGACTCCTTGCTGCAACAGATGACATCCGCAATCTCCTGGACAGAGGCGAAACCACAGTCCTCATCCTCCGTTTTCGACACTGTCTTCCACCACACCCTCAATGCACAACTCCACAACGGCAACCATGGCAAAGACTTGGAGTGGATCCTCTCCTTGCTCACTGGGCGGACAGAGTCAGGCTCCCACCGTTCTCCTCAGAACCTACAGAGTTCAGCTGTGGAGTCCCCATGAGCTCCTCCCTGAGCCCCACTCTCTTCAACATCTACATGGCCCTGCTGGCAGCCATCGTCAGAAACCGTGGACTAAACACAGTCTCCTATGTGGACGACACCCATCGGATTCTCTCCCTCACCTACAAACCGACAGCCGCAAAGACTAACTGCCACAACGGGATGAAGGAAGTCACCACCTGGATGGACAGCTGCCTTAAACTCAACACCGACAAAAACGAAGTCTCATCCTGGGAACCACCCCCGTCACCCGAGACATCTCAAGGTGGCCCGCAGCAATCGTAGCCCCTCCCCACACCCACAGACCATGCGCGTAACCTCAGCATCATCCTGGACTCCTCACTCTCAATGAACTGTCAAATCAACGCAGTCTCATCCTCCTGCTTCCACACGCTCTGCCTGTTTCAAAAGATCTTTAAGTGGATCCCCACCCAGTCTGGAAGTAAGGTCACCCAGGTGCTCGCCAGCAGCAAACTACTAAAGCAAAGCACTCTACGCCGGCACAACCCAGCACAACCCAGGAGCTCCAAAAGAAATTGAGAAGAATCCAGAACGCCATAGCAAGACTTATCCTGGTCATCGCCCGCCGCAGCCACAACGACGGTCACCTGAGAAACCTCCACTGGCTGCTGATCAGCAAAAGAATCCCCCTCAAGCTCCTCAAGAACGCCTACAAGGCCCTACACAATGGTGTGCCTGCATACCTCAACCACCTCCTCCCCATCTACACTCACACCAGATACCTCTGCTCCGGCAACCTGGCCCCGGCCACTATTCCACAGATCCACAAGATCACGGCCGGAGAAAGATCCTTCTCATACCTCGCTGAAAAGACCTGGAACTCTCTTTCACTACATCTCAGGCAATCACCCTCACTGCCTCAATTCAGGAAGGACATCAAGACATGGCTCTTCGACTGAATTGCAAACCCTCCCAATGTATGATTAGTCACGCTTTATAAGAATTGTGATTGATTGAACTATAGCCAGCAAGCAAGCAGCCTGAGCCCATTCTGTATCAGGTACAAGTATTTTGTTACAATATATATATCAGAGAATGGGCACAAAACTAGATGAACACGTTTTATTGTTTTACACTTGAATATTTTTCCTGGAACGTGAAAAAGTAGGTAGAAGTACATGTATTTATTTTCAGTTGAAACAATTTTGGTACTCCGTTGGGGTGTGGGTGGCTCCCTTACTTCCACAAAAGTGTACCCCAGCACTCAGCAGGCTCTGAGATTCTTTCAGGACAAGTTTAACATGAGTCACCTACAATGTAAGGTATCCCAAGTGGGTATGAGAGAGGTTTGACAAAATACTGTCTATTCAAGGAGCAGTATTACTTTAGTATAAAAGCCTGAAGGACATAAGAGGAGATTTTTAAATGAGATTCTGGCTTTGATGCAGCAAAGTATGAAAGGTATGATTTTTCATTGCTTTATTTATTTATTTATTTTTGACATTTTTAAAGCGCACTGTTACACGAAGGTGTCCTGGCGCTAATTGATCGCTAGTGGGCATGGGCAGGGGACTCATCGTGTAAAGAGCCAGGTCTTAAGGGCCCTCCTGAATGTGAGCAAGTCGGGGATCTGTCTGAGGCTCGAAGGCAGCGCATTCCACGCCTTGGCGGCACCTAGGGATAGACTTCTGCCTCCCCAGCGGACTTTCCTTACTCTGGAGACTGCAACCAGCCCCTGCTCAGCTGATCTTAGAGCTCGCACTGGCCTGTACCACTGGAAGAGAGGGGTCATGCATTGGGGGCCCAAGCCTTGCAGCGCCTTGAAAATCACGCAGAGTGACTTAAAAACAATTCTTTTGCGAACTGGCAGCCAGTGTAACTTTACAAGGTCCTGAGCTACTGAGGCGAACTTGGGGGTGCCAGTAATCAGACGTGCTGCTGCATTCTGCAGGATTATCTAAAAGCCCCAGCTGGGCATTCAGTAGCAGACCGTTGCAGTAATCTAACCGGGACATCACCAGTCCGGTCACTACTGTCTTGTGTTCCACCGGAAGAAATGGCAGGACTTTCCGGATAGTTTTGAGCACATAATGGGTAGCCGAGGACAGTGCATTGATTTGTGGCCTAAAGGACAGAGTCGTCCATCCATACACCCAGATTTTTTACCTTTGCAACCGGAGAGGGGGTGAGACCCCATTTCATCCGGCCACCAGCGAGGGGACCAAAAGTTATCTCTTGACCCAAACAGCAGCACCTCTGTTTTTGCAGAATTGAGCTTAAGGCAGTTTCCTGCCATCCAGTTACTCACCTCCCGCATGCAGCATCTAAACCGATCTGCTGTGCTGTCCAATTCTCCCGGACGCTTGAACTCTTTATATAAAATGTCCTCTTCATTAGTGGTCACATTTTTGGATAATGGCAACCTCAATTATAAAATATTCATGGCTTTCTTTCAAATGCATTCACATGGACACAGTGTTTCCTTCCATTTTTTTTGTTATCGTTTCATGTTAGACCTGGAGCTGCTGACATTTTGTGTCCTGACGTTGTAAGTTTTATTTTTGAGGTAATAATTTGAAATGGGCTAATATAAAAGAATAAAAAAAAGGGAATGCTTGCAGAAGGAAAATCACGGTGCATGGAAATTCATATTACAAAGCTGGTAGTGGAGAGGGCAAGAATATTACAGGGAATCATTTTAAATGGGTCAATGTGATACCTACCATATTGACAAAATATACAGTCCTCAAAGGAGCGCATCAGTGACTAAATGGAACTTCACCATTCCGGCAGTATCATGTAGCCAATACAAATTACACAGGTTTCCCCATTTCATTACTGTTTCTTACACAGGAGCACTTTTCATTCAGTCAGGAGCAAAACACACACAAAAAAAGCATAATCACAAGAGAATTAACAAGTAACAAAAGTGTAAATACGATCAGTTGTGGTACAGACAATCACAATTCGTCTAGAATCAATTTACTTTAGCACTTAGGAGTTGTATTATCAGTGGACATAGCATAGTATTACACCACATCTCTGGAAGCATGTCAAATAGTAGAGATAAAAATAACTATTTCTGCATACTTTCCACAAACACACACCCAAAGATGAACCTCACCCCCTCCAAATCTGCTGTCTGTGTTCTGTGTATGATGGAAAGAGAACACTTTTGCAGCCCATGTGGCAAGATGTGGAAGCTTGCACTTCTCCTGCTCTGTGCTCAAGCTAGTTGATATGCATGAAAGAAGCTTGCATTGCTGCCATTTCTCCCCGAGTTATTTATAGGTTTGGGCACACTTTACATCTAATGTATGTAGGCTTGGTTTTTGGGATATGTACCAATGATCATCAAGAGAACTATCAAATTTCCAAGGTGCATAAGCAGCTCACCCGGTGCAGGCCTTTCTTTAAGCATATGTTGACTTAGTTCTGGTTTTAAAATGGCATGATTAGATCTACCGATCCGAGATTGCAATGGAAAAAAAGGTGTTAGGTGAGCTCCTTGCAGAGGAATCTGGGAAACTGGACTTGAGAGTGTGGACATAATGCTTGTAATGTAGTCACCAAGTTTAACACGGAAAGTACCTTAAATTAACAGGATTTGCCAGCAGCATTCTCTGTTCATCAGAGTGCAAGGGCTGAATAATCTGGATGCAGAAGCGTGATGATCAATACTCTGAAGTCATAGGGAAATTGCTAACTTGAATATTTATGAGACTGCTACTCTATGATCAAGGTTTTCTTTTTTCATGAAACACTAATAGTGTTTTGGTATCGTCTCGGATAAAACTGAAAAAAAGAGAGAAAAAAAAAAAGGTGCCTGTGTTTCTCAACTCAATGACAATACTATAAAAAAAAAAAAAAAAAAGTAACACTGACTTTGGTTTCGTTTTTTCTCACCATCCGAACATCGTCTCGTTCTCTGGGTTTGTGCAGAACTTCTATTTTCCTTTGCATGTGCTCTCGATTCTTGTGGATAGATCGCTCTTATGGTCTGGTCAGATGATTCTAGCTGTGCAGCCTCAAGAGCAACAGACAAATTTTCAATTGGGCCCTTCTTCTGAGAACCTAAAAGGAGCAACATGAGGACAACAGGGGTTATTCCGCAACAGGTCCTGTGCCGAAAAGGAAACATTGGAATATAAAGAGCATGCAGAGCAGCGGTCAAATGTTTTATACACATTCTTTGGTTGTTGACAGCACACTCAATTTTAATGCTAATATTCTCTTGATCTTGGCTCTGAACATTACCTTAGTCAAAGATAACAATGATCTTGTTAGATGTAACGTAGACACCTTCCTAACTAGGAGATACCCTCAGCCAGATTATGAACTTATACACTATGAATATTGCATTTATTCACGAATCCTTTAACAGAAGAATCCCTTCCCCCACAGGGGAGCAATATGCCAGGCATTGGGTCAGGCATAGGCATTGGGTCAGGCATTGGCATTGGCGCCAAGGACTGACCGGATTTTGGCTGCAAAACATACCACACATACCATGCCATCTTGTAGTGGTTTTGGTCCTAGCTGTCTCCTATGAACTTCTGCTCTCTCCAAGCCAAAACCCTCCTCACCTTTATGATATTGCCTTTCTCCTATGAGCTTCTTTGAATCTCTACTCATCCGAAGTTGAAAACCTCCTCGTTGCCATTCATAACACTGCATTTTTTAGCTTAGCCTACCAATCTCCCTCATTCACTAATAAATGAATAAAAGTCTCTTGACATCTCACCTACATTATACTAGTAATAAATTCACTACGCCTCAGAGCTTCTATTAAGCTGCAATATTCGCATGGTTTCCTCAAGGAAATATCTCCCTCACACTCACAGACCTACCCTGGCAGCGTCTTTAACGGACTTCAACTCCATATGACTCCAACTCCACCGGTTCTAGAGCTTTGTTTGTAACCGGCTTACAGTCCTCAGTAAGTAAACTCTATACTCGTAACTAACGACCACTGGCAGCTACACAATCAAGCCCTGATCCCCCCTCCCCCTCCTGTCTGCACCCTCCACTCTTCCTCAGGTTACTTGCAGCTTGTTTTTGACATGGATCTACTAAGAATAACAGACACCAAACTGGATCCATCGGGCTGCTATGTTTATATATTTTTTAAGTACCACAAGAATCTAACCAAAAAAGCTTTAAAGCTTAAAACACAGACTCCTCAAATCTCAAACAAAAACTGTTATATCTGACCCCCTCTGCATGAATAAAGGAGTTATAATAAGTGACCTTATCCTTTATACGAAAAGATGAGCACAATGGAGGAAAACCCCGTTCGCATTGCTCTTGACCTCTACATCCAGGAAAACTCCTCATGGTCTAACAGTCTTGGTAGCCCCCTCCTCGGCTTACAGAGCAGAAGCAACTATCTCCATTTACAACAATGGGATCATCCTAATCCAATCATCAGGTAGCAACCTCGAAATATTTGAGGATTGGTTTCCTCTCATCAAAAAAGCTGCAACAAGTACTGCATCTGTGGCCATTCAAGGCCTTCCTAATTCTGTGTGCAACACTAACTTATTACCATTACCTGGCGGGTGGGTGGGTGGGTGCCCCCCTCCATCAATCGCCATACCCCAATGTAGCCTCAACTCACACCCAGAGCAGCTACTTCAGAGTCACATAGCCATGGAACTCACACGTTCACCCCACCTATACCTCTAACCCCCCCCCACAGCAAGCATCAACCAATGCCACTCCTGAAGTCTGATCCCCCAACAACACCCAGCAACATATTCCCAGCACTCCCACGCACCCATCTCTTGAGCTCTCCACCACCTAACTTAAAGCTTACCTTCACCTCCAACTCATCTTCACCTCTGCTGGCTCCCCCGAACAAACAGTACCCCAAAATTACAGACAACAACAAACTGTCTCGTTGCCCCTGCTCCAAGACTCGACAATGTGTTCCCACACCTCACTAGAATCCAGACTGGATGAGATCACACAAAACCTACAACAACTCAAAGCGGACTTGCAAAGGCTTATTTGCATCACCATAGAGGCAACCAATAATCGGTGACCAAATAGGAATCAGAGGATGAATAGTCTTTTTTTTTTTAACTCTTTTTTATTAAACAGGGTCATGAAGTGATACACAATGAAAAACGATCACACCCATTCATATGTTCAAATATATGGTGACAAATGACATTGCATGAGGGTCAATATGCTGCAATCATCTTAATCCAAAACAGATAGATTATCATACATTTAGGTCTCAATTAAATCGTGCGGCCTGTCTGACCTCGGTCTCTGTTCAGTCGCCACACACTCGTGGTCCCACTGATTCACTGACTGTTACTTCCTCACCTATATTTCTTTATTTCTCACATGGGGACCATATTTTATCATTTTTTTCTTGCACCCCCTTCCGTTGTATATAACCTTCTCAGCTTGTTGGCACCAATCAAGGTCGGTCTCCCACTCGGCCACAGTTGGGGGAATATGTGAACCCCATCTGCGTGCAATGTTTTATTCTGCTACTCCAGCAGCTAGAGCTGACGAGATTCTTATGTGTCTGGGCCAATCTTCCTCCCTCCTGATCATCAACAAAAGCCACTTGGCATCCACGGGCACCTCGTCCCCCGCAACCCTTCACATTATTGTTGCCACTCCCTGCCAAAATCGATTAATGAATGGGCACTCCCATAGAATATGAACGAAGGATCCCTCAGCTTGGCAGCCTCCTACACACTGCGATGACTGTACCTTTTCCCACCTATGTAGCAACATGCAGGGGTAGTATGAATGGAGTAGAACCCTAAACTGTATCAGTCGGAATCTTAATCTGATCGCTATCTCTCTCGGGCTCTGTGTCTCCTCAATCCACTCTTCATCTTCTATATTGCCCAAATCGGGATTCCAGGCTGCTCGTAGGGAGGTCAGGGGGTCTGCTGCATTGTTTATGAATTTTTGTATACTGTGGAGGTCACTTTTTGGAGTATGGGGTCTGCTAATATCCTGTCTTCTAGGGGGGAATAGTCTCCCCCTCGCTTTCTTTGCCTAGTTAGAGCATGCATGAACTGCGTGTAGGGAAAGTTCTGGGTAGATGATAGTTTAAATTCGCTTTTCAAGTCTTCAAAGGGCACGGGAGCTGCTCCCCTCCACACATCCCGCAGGTGCTCAATACCTTTGGTTTGCCATCCTGAGAAACCCTCCAGTGTGGTTGCTTACCTCAGTTGACCTCCCACCCATAGTGGAGTCATTGCTGTCAAGCAATCGTGCCATCCCAAATATTTATGCGCTGCAATCCAGCATTCTATCACAGTTGCAGTATGAACCTGCAACTTCCAATGGGGTCTGCGGGCATACAGAAGGGATTCAAGATTCCCATTGGCCATTGCTTCTCTATCCATTTTATAGGCTGGCTCTTTCCCCCATAAGTTCACTCATTTATTACGATCAACTGGGAGGCCCAATAGTACAGTCTAGCGCCCGGGACCGCTAGTCCCTCGTCATAGACTCCTCTTTTCAGCTTGTTCAACGCTATTCTAGGTGTCCCTCCTTGCCATATTAAGCTACGGAGTTCCTGAGCTATCCGTTTAAAGAAGAAACCGGGACCGGATAGGGCGTGTTTTGTAGCACATAGAGGAGGCGCGGCAAAGGCATCATTTTGCACAGCGCTGCTCTTCCCATCAAAGACAGGGGGAGCCTACGCCAGTAGCCCGTAGCTGTGCGAAATCTTTGTAGTAGGGGAAAGAGATTTTCCTGTAGGAATGACTGGGGGCATCGGGTTATGTATATGCTTAGATACTTAAAAGCCTCTCTCTACCAAGGGGCCAGCGCAGCTTGCTGGCAGTCTCAGTGTGGGTCCCGACAGGGGCAGCACAATCGATTTGATTCAATTTATATTCTAATGGAATCACTGAAGGTCTTAGGACTTGCAGACTTATGGGAGTCGGCAACTGACCTTGGCACCTTCAAAAAAGTGGTGTCAAAAGTCACCAAGATGGTCTCATTAATTGAGGACAAAGCCACCCTAGCTAAGAGAGCTCACGGATGGGTCGTGTTGAATGGTTACAGCGCTCTAAAACCACAAGAGTACCTAACGACGGGCCTCACACAGAAGACAAAAAACAAGTTTCTTAATATGCGCATGGGCAGAATTCCTATAGCTCCGCACCTGGCTCCATGGACAAGGGAGAATCCCGCAAATCAATGCCGCCTCTGTCTTTCTGCGAAAGAGGACCTCATACACATTATCTGCATTTGCACAAACCTCCGGGACATAAGGCGCTCCTTGTTTCGGGCTTTATGGAACCAGAAGGGCATAACGAGCTGCAGGCAGGCCGTGTTGCTCTGTTTTAATCCTGATGAAACTCAGCTAAACTGCAGAACAACAAAATTCTTTGATATAGTGGCCACAAGACTGAACGAAAAATCCAGAGGGTCTTCTCAAGTAAAAGATAAACAATAATAGAGTAAACACCCCCGGCTATCATGGGCTTCGAATTTGAAAGCATCAAGGCCACGAAAATCCCACAGACTCTTACGCAACCTAAGCTGAGACTTTTACACTTTTTAACACTTGAGCTATTGCACCTTACTTGTTTTAAAGAAAATACTGACCTTTTAAAATTTGTACGTTTCAAAATTGTGAGTTTTTATTAACTGTACAATAAAAAATAAATAAACCTTATAGTGAAGCCCAAGTAGCTACCAAATAGCTCGGAGATATAGAGCACTTGTGCAATACAAAAATAGGGCCTCAATGAACAGAGAAGTATATCGTCAGCATAGAGAGAGATGCATTCTTCTCAGCCTCCAGGTGCCCTAATACCCCATACCATTGGTTCTCCTCTGATCCAATACGCCAACGGCTCTACTGCCAAAGCAAACGGTAGTGGTGACAGCCCTGGCTATTCCCCCTACCCAGCGAGAAGTGACCCCAGTTGACTCTCACCTGTGCGAGTGGACCCTGATATAGCAGTTTTACCCAGCCTTAGGATGGGATTTGGCCCCAAATTCGATCGACTATCTCAGTCTCCCCACATTTTTAGGTCGAGCTGGTAAACTGCATCCAAAGGATGCAGGTGTCCAGCTGGAGACCTAATGTTGCCTGTCACGAGGGAAGGAGGACAAGAGGGTGTTACGAGCTTTTTTCCTGGATTTGTGTGCGCGAACGCGCACGTTCCGTCCTGCGCCGCGCCGTGCACTTCCCTCCCATACTCCCAGCAAGTCAGCTGCACACAGACACACACACGCGCACACACGCACTTACACTTACACAGACACGCAGGCACCCAGACAGGCAACCAACCCCCCCACAGACACACACACACACGCATACACAGAGACTCCAAGACACATACACACACGCACGCTCACACACATACACAGCCCGCCGCCGCGCGCGCACACACACACATGCCCCCCGCCCTCGCAGCCCAACCTAACAAGGCGAAGCCCCACTCACCGGCTTCCTTGGTGCAGCGGCTCTCACCAGCAGCAGGACTCTTCCTCCCTTCTTCGGCACCGGGGCGCAGGGTAGGCTCCTGCCTGCTCCGGTGCTCCAAACAATCGCGGCTCTTCCGTGGGAGGCGGGGTAGGCTCCCGCCCTCCTACTTCCTGTTTCCGGTTGTCCCGGCCGGCCTGCCTGACTTCCTGGTCGCAGGCCGGCGGCGCGAGCTTTGGACGGACTGCAGGACGCGCTCTCGCGAAGATTTCCCTGCCCTCGCAGTTGTTGTAAGGTAAGAGAAAACTGCAACGAATGCTTCACTTGGCTCCCTAATGCTTCTAAGCACTGTTCTGTTTTTGTGAAATACATTGTCTGGAAGGACGTTGTCTTTCCTCACAGAATCAATCTGTGCAATCATTCAACAACAACTGGTTCAAATATACGCTATCAATGTTTCAAGCTTTATTGCAAATGTCACAAAAAAATGTTAATATTTCACTTCTGTTCTTGGATTTTCGTCACAATAAAATACACTGAACATAATTTCACTAAAGTTCTTTAGAAAAGTTTAAGCTATTGCCATTATAAATTACAATAACTTTTATTTAAGTATTAGTTATTTAAAAAAATTAAACGCCATTGTTATTTGTAATATCAATACATCTAAGTCATGTAAATACAAAACATATTGCATTACAAATGCTATAGGTATCACATTTGCGAAAGTTATAACTATTAGCATTGTAAATGACAAAGCTATTAATTTAGCTATTTAAAAAAAAACATAAATAAAAACTTTGCCATTTACAATACTAATAGCTCAAACTTTCCTAATGCAAGACCTATTGCATTGCAAATGCTTGTTGTTTGTGGTCTTAGTCATGACTAATCCACAAACCACCTCACCATGCCTCCAACACACCTCCAACGACCTTGATCTCACCTTCTTGAGGCCCCAGCACCTGAGATGGAGAACCTTACCTTACCCCAAAGCGCCCAGTCGCCCATTAGACGAAAAGATCCACTATCCAAAAAAGGTCAACTCCCTCCTCCTATCATAAAACTCATCACACTCTGATGACATAAGCAATCAATTAGAGTCTAATCCAATCCATTCCAGAAAACCTACAAAGAACCGAGGCCTATACTAGTCCCTTCTAGCCAAGGCATCACTAGATTAGATATATGCAGCAGACCAGGTGGAGGCATTGCCTGCATACACTGCAACAGCCTATCAGTTAAACAGTTAAACAGTTAAAATACCCTGTTCTGTCCTTCAATAGCACATGTAAAAGGCAATTATGCAAACTTACAGACTCGGTGAAGTCTACACATGGGCAGATATTTATGCCCAGAAAAGAAGGAATCGTCCTTACCAATCCAACACCGATACTTCATCTACTGGCAGTGACACCAGCCAAAAAACACCAAGGGCACAACCTACCCAACAACAACCACATGACAAAGACAAAGCCGAACGCCCTACTACCAGCGCTACAATGGACACCAGTCCTTTTTTAGAACAGGGCCAAGCTCAAAAAGGAGACCCAGGAGAAGCAAAAGAAAAGGAAAAGGAAAGAGACCCACCGAATACCCGGAGTACCACAGGTACACTCAAAGAAAGGGAGAAAGAGAAAGAGAAGAGACCCAAAAAGAATCAGACATAGAACAACTAGTGATCAACATTAGTGATCAACATCTTAACACATATGAATTGGGATTACTCCAAAAAGGAACATCCTACGTACCAACGACAACTACAGATCACCTGGAATTGGAAGTCAGTTTTTTCAAATTAATGCGCAAACTAAGACTCAGGCATTTCTTTGACAATATCGTACCAGAACAACCACCACAAGAGAAGGACCAACTGTTAGGGTTAAGACCATCAAGTACCTTTCAAGCACCCATAAGTCACAAAACATTAGATCTTTTTGAGAATCTGGTCAAACAGGATTTAAACAAGTTCAAACACATCAAACCCAAGAAGAGAAATATTACACAAAAAGACCTGGATACCTTAAAGAGACTTGCATCCAACGAAAAGATCACATTCACAAAAGCTGACAAAGGAGGGGCAATTGTGATTATGAACAGAACCATGTATGATAACAAAGTGATGGAACACATCAGCGACACAAACACGTACTGCAAATTGGATCATAATCCCACACATGAATACTCCAAAACACTATGGCAAATCGTTGAAAGGGCTCACGAACAACGGATAGGACTAGAAACTTTCTAAAAACCTCTAACCCGAAGAGTCCAACCTTAAGTATGGTACCAAAAATACATAAAAACACAATGGATCCACCAATGAGACCCATAGTATCAACATGTGGGAGCCTCCATGAACCAATTGGTCAACTACTGGATAAATATCTCCAACCAACAATACAAACTATGCAGACCTTTGTAAAGGACACAACTCACTTTTTGTTGAAACTACAACAAGTACAAGTGGACCCACAAGAACATATCATACTCTGCACGGCAGATGTACGGAGTCTTTATACCAGCATACCCCATAACATGGGGATTGAAGCTATGGAAGTAGCACTTATGAACACAGAATTGGATCAGGACTTTCAGATCTTTTTAATGGAATTGATGTACTTCACCCTATATCAAAGTTACTTTAAGGTTAATGATTCATGGTACCAACAACTGACCGGGATGGCAATGGGCAACTCTGCGGCGCCAGCGTATGCCAACATTTTCATGCAATGGTATGAGAAACAACATATCTTAACAAAACATGCATGGATGGACAACCTGAAGATGATCATAAGGTATATAGATGATTTTTTCATCATCTGGACAAACACAGAACAACTACTATTAACACAACTGACTGAGTTCAACAACATAGATCCACGAATACAACTTACCTGGGATATGTCAAGTACCTCAGTGAACTTTTTGGACGTGAAAATCACAGTAACCCCACAGGGATTTCTTACAGATCTTTATGTCAAACCTACAGACAGAAACAACATGCTAGCATATTCAAGTTTTCATGAGCCAAATCTAATAAGAAATTTACCTTTCTCACAGCTGGCCAGAGTCAAAAGAATCACCTCAGAGGAACATACTCTTAATAACAGACTTGAGGAAACCACCAAGAAATTTATCAACAGAGGGTACCCTCCAACACTAATGGCAAACACTGCAACCAGGATTGCAAAAATGGACAGAACAACATTGCTAACACCCAAAAATAAATCTTCAGAAAACCGCATTGTAGCAGTTTCGAAATTCTCCACAGCAAGTAAAAAATTCAAAAACGTGATATTGAAACATTGGTCCATTTTGAATGTGGAACCGGATTTCAAACAGAGATCCACCACTCTTTGCATTTACTAGAGCTAGGAACATTGGTGAACTCTTGCAAAACAAGCCTCTGGAAACCATCATATACACTGGAACTAAACCCTGCCTACATTGCGGCAACTGCAACAGCATCATACGAGGAAACACCATTAACCACCCTATGAAAGGCCATTCAATAAAACTGAAGGTAAATGCAACGTGTGATACCAGCAACTTGATTTATGGCATAAGATGCCCATGTGGCAAAATGTACATTGGGAAAACAGAACGACGAATTAAAGTGCGACTAACGGAACACAAGTCTAATATAAGATTGAAAAACACGAAATCAGCATTATCAGCGCACTTTATTGAAGCGAACCATAACATTTCCCAAATTAAGTACATTGTACTGGAGACTGCTCAAAAAACAGAAGGGAGAGACAACACCAAACACCTTCTGAAAAGAGAGAACTTTTGGATTTACAGATTGTCTACCCAGAAACCAGCTGGTCTAAATGATAGAATCGAACTGGCATGTTATTTGTAAATACTGTACTCTATGACTGTACTGTGTATAGAATGTGCAATTTTCACCCAACATCAGACACAATTTTACACACCCTTTGACTCGTGTTTACTTTAGCTCTACCCATAGAGCTCCGATATTACCATCACGACCCTTTACAGGTTCGAATCTCACCAGTATTTTGTTTCACTTACAATCCTTTTGTCCGTTTATTCTTACAATTTTTTCTCACAGTTTTATTACTGTTAATTCTCACAATAAGCCCACCCACCTCCCGCCAACCTTGCACTTTTGGTTAGCTATCTGCCCGATAGTTACACCGTCCGTAAACCTATAGTCTTTCCACCACGTCTATGGTCACGTGATCGGAGGTTTTTCAACATAGCAATCACTGCTGGTGCTTGCCGGTTCTCCCGCCATTGAAGATTCAATTCCGAAGACGTTTTTCAAATTTATCAGGTTAGTTTGCAATAGTAGTAGGGCCGCCGGCCCACTGTCAACACTCTTTTGAGGTTAACGCTTGATAACACGCTAACTGCGTATCTTTATAAATTCCCCCACAGATACCACCGCAACAGTTATAGGAAAGGCTCGTAAGTGAACTGCGGTTTTTTTGTTTCTTCTTTTTTTTTAACTCTAGCAGTTTAGCCTGTGTTTACATACTGTTGGCAATAACTATCAGAATTACCCATATCACGACAAATAACAAACCATAGAATTAAACCATGATACGAGTCAAAGCAGCATACCACACATACGAACCAGGTTATATTAGAAGTTTATGTATGACCATGTTTATTCTTGTGTTACTTTTCCGAATGTTCAAACAATATCATATTTCATTTTGTAGTGTCGATTCCCTGATGAAGGGCATGAGAGAAATGCCCGAAATGCATTGGATATCATTGAAAGACATTGCCTGAAACATAGTGGAATGTTATCCACATGGAAAATGTGATAAAGTTACAAAAAAAGATAAAACGAAAGAAAAATAAGAACATTAAATGAACTATATATTCAACTCATTCTGAAGTGTGTCAAGGAATTTTTTTCCCCTACGGGAAAGACCATTATCTGTGTGCCCTAAAGGGATGAGATTGGACTCCGTCCAACCCCACATCTATGCAATTATGCAAACTACACACAATCTACCACCCTCCAGGAGATCACCTTTACTTCATAGAACAAATAATGGTAGTCATTGCAACAAATACTGGACCACATTGTACCCAAATGTTCCTCAGAGACTTCAACCTCCACTGGAATGATTTGAAAGACCCTGCACTGAACAGCCTTAAAACCTTTCTTGCTGACCTCAACCTGATCCAAATCTGCGACAGCCTCGCACACAACAGGGGAGCCACCTTAGATCTTATCATTGTGAAGGCCAACTCTATTCAACTTGAATCTATCCTCCCCTGTGACGGGTCTGACCACCACTGCATCACATTCCTCATCACTGAATCTGTGAGAGCAAACACAGCTCAATTAACGAAATCCAAACTCTGGTAAAGGAGCATGTGAAACATTAACCGCAATGAATTGACATCTCTCAGTGATAACATCCTGCCTCCTCCTACAGCAATGTAAGATGTCGATCTTACAAACGACTACATTAGTTCTATGAAGAATATTCTAGATTCGATCGCACCATTACAGCTAAAAAGATTGTCCACCAAAGACTCTAAACCATGGTACAATGGTAGCCTCAATACAGAAAGTCCTAACCTGAGACTAGCCAAATGACTGTGGACTCCTCACCGCCCCTTTAACACCTCAAGCCATCAGTCCCAATAGCCTCAAAGTTTAACTCACTGAAATCCAGGACAGTGACTGAACGATCTGGTCCATAACCTAAATGACCTGAACACTTTTCTACAGAGGAAAGGCATGAAACCAAACTGTGTGCAGAATGTCTTGCATGAAGGGGAGCATTTGAGAAGGAGGCAGGTGTCACTTCGGCATATTGATAGTGAACCCCAAAGATGAAAGGAGGGTGACTGTAGTCTGGAAGTGGTTGAGGACTGCCAGGGTCGAGCTTGCCTTCAACAGCCACTAGTCAAGTCAGGAGAAGACTGGGACCCCTGACCTCACAAGATGTGCGGTTACAACCTCCATCAGTTTCATGAACACTTGAGGTGTGCTGGTGAGACCAAGGGGAGCAGAGCAAACTGAAAAAACCCTAATCCCACCACGAACCGCAGGTAGCACCAATGGGCCTGCAGGACAGGTATATGGAAATGCTGCTCCGACACCATCATCCAGTCTCCAGGGACAAGGGCAGCCAAAACCTAAGCCACTCTGAGCATCTTGTATATTTCCTACTTGAGGAAGGTGGTGAGTCGGCAAAGTCTAAAACAGAAAGAATGCCTCCATCCTTCTTTAGCATCAGTAAGTACAGGTATTAACAACCACAACCTACTTGTGGGGCAGGTACCCTCAACAGCATCTTTGGCCAAAAGAGCTTGAATTTCCTGCCATAAGATGGACAGATGACCCTCCTTCAGTAGCTCTCGCAACAGTGGAAGTAGCGGCGAAGTGGCAATGAAGGGCAAGTTGTACCTGTTCCGGAAAATCTGCAGCACCCACCGGTCTGATGTGATAGTCTGTCAAACCGGCAAAAATCGTTGTGTCCTGCCTCCAACTGGGTGGCTGTGCTCCACTAACAGCATGCTTAAGGGGTTTAGCAAGTCGGGCTGTAGGGGGTAGTAGACCGAGTATGACACTGGCTCTGACCGAGGGGTGACTGGTGCCATGGCTGTGAAACTGCTGGGCACCTTGCTGTGGCTGAATTATCCGATGGTATGGGGTACCTTTGCTAAAAAAGGAACATATGGGGTGATACGGCTGGCAAAGCCGAGCAGAAAAGCCCAAGGAGTGTGCTGTGGCACTGTTCGTTTTTAACCACTCTAGAGCAGAATTAGTGATGTCCCCAAACAGGGGAGTCAGGCCAAAAGGGCATATCTATAAGGGACAACTGGACATCACCTTAAAAACAACCAGTGGACGGCAGGCTAGTGTGGCGGTGAATGGCAATGCTTTTGTCAGTGGCCTACCCAATGGAATCAGTGGTGTCCAAGCCACAATAAATTGTGAACTTGGCCACATCATAACAATCCTGTATTGCTTGAGATAGGACAGGCTGGCGGTCTTCTGGGATTACTGGGAGGAGTTGAGCCATTGAATCCCAAAGAGTGTGGGAATAGCACAGGCAGTAGCTGTGATTCACACATCTGAGGGCCACGCTAGTGGAAGAAAATTCCCTCTTCCCAAAGGTTTCCACACGTTTGGATTCCCTATCATGGGGGGTGGGGGGGGGGGGGGAGGGTTGGGGGAGTAATCAGAAACTTATTTGGGTTCATCCAATTTGTGGATTCGTACGACTTGTGGACACCTACACCACTACGTTTTCAAGGGAGGGGTGTGGAGACAAAAATTTAAGGTCACCCAGGGTAGGACAGTAGCGTCTCATCACAATTAGGCAATTGATTGGGGGGAGGGCAAGTTTTGCCCCATGCCCCTGGGAGGGTATCTGTAAGTGTCTGATTGAAGGGCAAGAGGGGCACATTAGATGGTTTTGATCACTAAGATGGGGAGCTGAAGGTCAAGAACTTTTGCAGTCTAATGCGTGACCACTATGCAAGTAGACCTCTGCTCAGTGGCAGGACAAGAAGTTAAGAGAAGTCCTAACATGGGTGAAGTGTCAAGTCCACTGGCTTCTTGAAGGTAATGATACACATTTTCTGCGAGGTATGGAAGCCCTATCTAATCATCCACATTTTAATCTTTGTCTGAATTGGCACCAAATAAGGAATGCAATGTATCTGTCCTCCCTTTTAGTGGTGGCAAGTCAAGTGGGGGAGGCGGCACTGCGACAGAAGTCGTGCATGGCCTTGGACAAGGTTGTAAATGGTGCAGACTCTGAATCGAAGAGCATACTTGACAGCTCGCCCTCTGGCAATGGTGGAGTAGGCATCGGCGTCAAGTCTATAGGAACGGGCCTAGAGAGTGGTTCCAGAGGCGGAGTCGGTGCAGGAGCCAGATGAGGTAAACTGGTGAATTTGGACGGTCCAATTGACACCAAAGTTTAGCAGGATTCCAATATCCCAGAGGTGGGGGTCTCTTAGCTCCTTGGGGCCTGTAGGCGTGTCAGAGGGATTAATTAAGGATACTAAGAGTCGGAACATGGACTGCAGAACTCTTTGATCAGTCTCGTAAACTAGGGTTGTGCAGGGACAAGTTGAGGGATAAGTTCAGAGGTCAACCGACTTCGAGAGTGGGATCAAGAGGCATTGCGACGCCCTTATGTCTTCTCAGGAGAATGAATGGCAGGAAGGGGCAGAGTCCTGCTTGGATTATTTAAATGTTTTTTCTTTGACTTACCCGAAGACTTGGAGTGCGATGCCAACCGACTTTGTGAACGACTCCTGCCACTGGGAATGAGCCTGGGACCGACCCTTCATATTGGACGGGTCTCGTAGCGGAGTCTTCCAGTGCTTTGCGACTTAGAGCTTTGTCTTGTGGTCACATATGGCCTTTGGGTTTCTTAGACGCACAGTCACTCCAGGCCTTAGAGTTGTGACTCCAAGTAGCCACCACAGGAGGATGATGATCTTTCACATATTTGCCCATGCACAGTGCCATATATCAGTGCGCAGAGGTACTGCTCAAAAGTTTACAGACCCAATCTAATGCCTGGGGAATGTTGAAAAGGTGAGGAATCTGCGGTTAGACCATTCACTATTGTACATGGTTAGTCTCTATCAGAAATACTGAATCATAGGGTTTGTGAATGCTAAAACCCTTTGTACACAAAGCCCTTGCTCCTGAGACCAGCTGGAAGAATGTTCCAGAAAGAAGCAGCCATTTCGGAAAAAGATTGATGTTGGGCTTGTGCCATTATGAAGTTGATGACTTCTAGGTAAAATTAATCCTGCTTTGTTTACAAAAGGTCTTGAAAAAAGTGGCTCAGTAAAAATGCATACACAGGCATCATACAATACCCAATGTAAGCTGGAACGGATTGGGGGAGGAGAGTTGCATTTTTTTAGTTGAAAATGAGAGCCAGACTCTAGAAGATACAATGGCATTGAGAAGCTACCTCTGCAAGAATGGCTACTCTGCAAGAATGGTATTGTCAAGATCCCAATGTGAACTAACCAATACATGGGCTGCAGTTCTTGGTTAGGTAGTCAACCCTAAGGGTTTTCTGAGAGTGCACCAGTGAAAAGTGTTGACTTGGCTACTTTTTACATATTTAGAATGACTGAAAGGAGACCAGAGTGAAGCAGACAGATTTTATTGATGAAAATAAAGGAGAGAAGCATATATTCATGAAGAGTGAGTTCATATTTGAGCTTCACATTCACTTAATGATAATAACAGAACATATTAGAACAAAGGAACTCTAAATCTGCAAGGCTGAGAAAATAGTCTCTCATGCACTGAAAGGTAACCCAGATATCCGAAGCAAGGATACAATTCCCAAACCAAGACATGCTGAGACACAAATGTTCATCTGGATGGGACAAGCAAGATTAGGGAGGAGAGCCATCAAATCGGGAGCACGGAACTGGGAAATACAAGAAAGTCTTTGGATCATGAACAAGGGAAGACCCAAAGAACACTAAGTATACTGGATAGAAAAGTCTATTACTAAGTGACAGCTAAGTGTGTCTACGTGTGACCTAAAAATGAAATTCATGCGTAAATGTAAAGATTATCTTCACACAGAATGGCATCTTGGTGCTCAATAACATATGTTTATTGTAACCCAAATCAATGGTACTCATTTTATGAACTTTGGAGGGATGAAAGGCTGAGAGGACTAGCAAGATTTGGAGTTGTGACCATGGCTTTCAACACAGGTCCCTGAAGTGAACAAATACTTTAATTGAGCCACAAGACCAGGCTAATAAGTCAGGAACCAGTTAGCCATCTATCTAGCTCCATAGATACCCACCACTGCTAGCCTGGTATTAAAGCAGGACATGGCCAACTGCATCAAACACAGTGGTATTGTCTAATAATAAGACACCCACTGAGCAGCTGTTTCCGAGGTTGTTAACTGCTGAGGCTTTCATGGTCTCTTTGCCTCTCCCTCGCCAGAAAACAGTCCGCCATGCGACCAGGAGGCTGAAAGGACAGATGTCTGATTGATTCTTTGAAGTATTTGCCCCAGAAAGAGGAGAATGGTAATGGAGTGGTAGTGATCTATAGTCCAACAAAGTGTTTCTTTTATGTGGAGGGGCATATCCACTCCTATCTAACTTTGGAGGAACAGATACTAGTGTAAGAGAATTTTACTAACTTTAGAACCTATCAAATACTAGTCTAAGATTAAACTTGCAATTCACAATCTTAGGGGGTATAGTATTTATTTCACATTCTGCTAAGATTGTGATAGCACCCTTTCAAGACCTGCACACAAGTGATAGCAAAATTAACCTGTACAGCAGCATTTAATGTGTCTTTATGATATAATGGAAGAGTGGGCCAAGATAACCACTGGAGGGGTCTTTGCTAAAATGTGTGATCATAGTTAGGATTTTAGACATGTACAATCATTCTTTCATTCTTCGGAGGTGAGGTTGGCACTATTTGAACCACTGAGATGGGTAAATCACTTTATCAGCGCAAATCATCAGATTCGATACTGAAGAAAACTTTTAGACAAAATGTTGTCATGCAATTCACAAACTTTCTATTGACTCGCAATGCACCCTGCTCCAGGAATTACGCAAAGAGTAATTTTGTTATTATCACAATAAAGTGTCACCACTTTTAGTGGTATTTCCAAAACCTCTCCCTCACTTTCTGAATTTTGCAAGAAGCTGGAGACCTGGCTTTTCGAGTAGACTTACTAGGCCCTAGTTATGGCTAGACTTACACCTGTTCAGCGCCAGGATACCCTCCTGGGTGATAGTGCGCTCTACAACTCTGCAGAACATTATTTCTGGCCTTATTAGTGAGAGAAATTCTTCAGCTTTTACCTGTGGCATTTGTCCTTTGACAACCAATTTGGTGATACTGCACGTGCTTTTACCACTTCACTCATAATAATGATTTCCAAGGACACTCATTTCTATCTTAATCAGTATTAAGAACACACTCAAAATGGGAGCTTGGCAAAAAGTGGCCACCAAGAAGCAGAAGGAATTCTAATTAGGGTTCAGGGGGCTTTTCATCTGTGCCAATGGAAGAGAACATTAGTAGCCCTCTCAAGGTAATATCCAGAGAGTACCCATAATGGGGTCATTCTTTACCATGAATGTTTATCTGGACTTACATGTGATGTGGATGAAGGTAGTCATTCTGTCCTATGTCCTCCAGTCAATTTATCCTTTGTGCGTTCAATTGAACATTCATTGATCTGCTACACGGCTGTATTAAGGCCCACTGCTCATACTTCTATTTCTGCCTAATCCACTTCAAACATATGATAACAAAAGTCCTTTTGGTAGAGGAAAATAAGATCTATTCATCTGTGATAACACTTCTAGTATATGGTGCTTCTACAGGGTCACAATCCATCCCTTCAGACATTTAGAAGAAAGTGCAGTTCGGAAGAAGCTTCAATATGAAACTAAAATGGGCGTGGATGTGCAGAAAAAAGTAACAATTCCAAGCCTTTTTTTTTTCCCCAATCAGTCGTGTTCAAGATTAGCTGCGTCCATGCTTTGAATTTTTAAATCACTTACCAACGTGCCAAATTAAATTTAGTAGATAGCTGAGGTACTAACTCAGAATCCTCAAGTAATTCACCATATTCAAGTCTGAGGACCAAAAGGCAGTGCAGCCAATCAGACTTGAATAAGCTCTAATTCGTGGAAGAGACTTCAGAAGACATTCAAAAGAAAAACAGCCATAGGAACGTTTGTCAAGTTGCAGAAATAGCAACGCTTACAACTTCAACACATTTGAAAGAAAAGTCTAAAATGCCAACAAATGTAGAATGCCTTTTCACTGGAAGGCAAATGGGTGCACTCAATGACGACAAATTGACATGAAATGTACAAACACTTTAAACCAAACACTTCGGGCCCAATTTAGATCTTGGTGGACGGATTGGTTTACCAGACAAAGCACTTTAAATGGTGCTCTCCCTTTGTTAACAGTCAGAAAGGTAATTTAAAGGTAGTCAAGATCTATTTACAATGACCTACGCTTACATCCTCCACCTCAGTGGATTTTTGGTAGATGGTTGCGTAAGGAGCACAATTTCTCTACAGGTTTGCACAGTAAATTGCTGTAAGTAGCAAGTACGATCAGGATGCTGTCGAGGTAGTACCAGGCATCAGAAAAGTCATGTCACGCCTAATAAAACTAAAATCCACAAACATATGAAGAGCTTAAGTGTGAAATTGTGGATGCACCTTGTTTAAAGCACTTCTAAGTTGGAAAGGAGTGCACTATGTGTGTTGGTGCAAAGAGTGTGAGCATTGAAGCTGTGTTGATGGAGGCCTCTCAAGGATTTTTAAAGTAAGAGTAATAGTTAAATAAAGTCTATGTAAGTTAACTAAAGCGCTAACCATAAAGTCATAAAGAGTTTAATTAAAATATACATATTTGTTTTTAAGAAGGCACGACGCTTGATATAGAAGAAGAAGATTTCTAATGTGAAGCAATTCCAAGAAATTGTGGCGACGGCACGCCACATTACGGGAACGCCGTCAGTATCATCCGGTTTTCAGCGTGTCTATTCATCAGTCATTAACCTGCGACATATAGACAACTGGAATTTTATGTGGACCTTTTATTGAGTGTACCTTTATGAATGATAAAATATACTTCATTCTCTGTCTCAGATTTATCGATTTTACCAAATCCCACTTTGCTAATAAGTCCTGAATACACGGATCTAGAATATATGGCTATTTTAGAATTTTAAGTCAGTGACACACAGTGAAGTGACCTTCCACAGACATTTGTGAATTCAAATCGACGTTTATCAAAGAAATAATATATCCTCTTAACAGGTATATGTTTGACCATCTCTTCACGTGAAACTACCAAATTGAAGGTTGTTTTTGTCATATTTTATGGTTATTTGTGATTCCTGAAGAAGGCGTTTTCGCCGAAACGCGCGTCGAGTATTTTCTTCTTCATTTGTTCTCGGACACCCTGTAACAATCAATTGTGGTGTCTTTTTAATCATTTTTGTAATAGTGTATTGTTTGTTATTATGTACAACATTTGCATATAATAATTTTAGTTCTGTATTGTCACATTTGAATTATGTTAGTTCTCTATATATGAATTTTATTATGCATATTAAAAATATGTTTGTCTTTTACGTATGATTGTTTTTTTGCACGCCTGTTCCTAGTCATTAGTGGGTATCATAACTTGTTGTCTATTATTAAGACTGCCTAGGATTTTTGCACACACGCAATTCCAAGAAAGACACATACATACTGATCCTCTATAAGAATAGCTCCACAGACTGCACGCCGTGGTGAAGCTGGCATTGTGCCAACAAGGAAAACTGGTGCACTCAAAGTTTTGTAGATAATTAACCATTAAAACTCCATCAGCGGCCCCCTTGAGAATGCTTGCTGTGCAAATAACTGTCACCAAGGGCCTGATTTAGATCTTGGCGGATGGGTTACTCAGTCATCGGTGACGGACATCCCGTCTGCCAAAATATAAATCCCATTATATCCTTTGGGATTTATATTTTGGTGGACATGACATCCGTCCGTTGTGATAGAGTAACCCGTTCGTCGAGATATAAATCAGGCCCTAAGTAAGAAGCAAATAATCTGTTTGATTATTTACAAAATTATACAATTCAATGAATGAAAAAAAAAAAAACATTCCAAAACCCATCAGGATATAAACAGCGAAAGTACCACTTATAAAAAACATATCTACAGAATAAGTTTCTTCTCCACTGCAGCTATGAAACTGCAACTGAGCTGAGGAGTGGCACCATGTAGACTTGCTATTTGGGCATGACAACTTGTATGAATTTTCATGACCAAAAAAAAAAAAAGTGTTTAAACAGTAATTTTTTCAGAAAATAGACCAGGGCAAACACATCGTAAGTGCAAAATCGATTTCACATGATAAGTACAAAAGTTGCAGTTTGTGTTGGGGACCTTATGCATCCATCGTCGGGCACGATCCTTGCAGAGAAAAATTCCAAATTGTTACTCGATTAATTTTGATGTAATTTTTGCCAAGCAGTATTGTCTTAGATATTCTTGGTAAGTTAATCTAGATAAAGAGATGATCTCAGACCGTTGCTATGAACGGGTTCTTAAAAGGCACTGCTTTTCTATTAAATCAATCATTCTTGCACTTCTGTTTCCTCTCTTTTTGTTTTTTTTAAAGAGATTGTGCTTATTACTTTTTCTCACAAATCTTCTAGTTTCAATACTTATAATGAATTTGAGAGGAGGTTGAGTCAGGGTTCTTCAGTGGTTGTGTTCTTGTGTGTTATGCCTAACCAAATTTGGCTGATCACCGCATGTACACTGAAGAATTTTATTTTATGCAGGAGTTAGAGGGTTGAAAGTAATTTGTCCAACTGCACAGTACAAACTCTAACCTGACCTGGCATTGGGAGGTGTTTGGAGGAGAAGAAAAACTTATTTGTATACTTCAAAGATGATTGTGTTCAAAGATGAGGTAAGGAGTTCAGGCAGCACTGCTGAACCACAGGATAATGAGGGTTGCAGTTTGCCTTCAATTAAAGGCTCAAGCGAATGACCCTGCATTTTGGTATGCAATGATTTTAATGCATGAACCACAGAATAAGCCTTTGATTCTAATAATGACTTTTGAACTTAAAGAGAGTTTGGTCAAAGATGATACCCAAATATTTGTAAGATTTTACAGTTTCAACTGTAAAATCTTACAAAGTTCAACTTTTACTTATTTTTGTACATTGCGTTTTGATTTTCTGAATGATTATCATACTCTTTGCTATATCAAAGCTTACTTTCAGCTCATTTTTTATACAATTACGTGCGCAGCTCATTAAGAAGTCTTTGCAGGCCTATGGGCATTGTGCTCAGAAGGACTGTATTGTCGGTGTGGTGTAAACTTGGTAGGTGACTCTCTCCTACCCTCAGAGAGTCCGCAGTGTTGAGGTCTGCTAAAAAGAGATTAAACAGGATGGGAGTCGGTACTCATCCTTGTTTGATGCCATTCATGGTGAACATTTTTCTAAATATTTCTCCCTCATGTTCAGTTTTAACCTGTCCTCACATGTGTATGATGTAGTTGAATAGGCTTCAGCAGACGCAGGGGATATTCCATTATTACAGTTTCACAAAAGCAGATGTTGCAACACTTTATCGAAATCACCTCTCAAACAGATAAAGCACATGTAAAGTAATGATTATGAGAGCATTGCCTTAGTGGTTAAGATTGAGAGGGCAAGGATCTTAAGATCTGTGCCATTACCAGGACAAAAGGCAGTTTATGAAAAAGGGATTCATGCTCCACAGCCCTGATCAAGGTAATGCAGAATATAATTTGCAAAGCATTTATCTTCCATGTCCATTAAGGCAATCACCAAGTAATTTTTTGGATTGGAGACATTACCCTTTTTCTATAACGGCTGGAGCATGGAACCGTGCCATGACTTTAGAAAAGCTTGTGTAAGTAAACTGTGATTAAAAAGTGGTGTAAGAACAGATGCCCAAAAATAACAGTTGAAATTAAAAAGGGCAGCTGGTATGCAGTTTGGACCTCGAGCCCTGTTTTGTTGTCTTTTTTTGATGATGGAAACCGTAAGATTGTTCCTTAATACTTCGGCCAAAGAACTTTGAAGATTGCCAGTTGAAGCAGGCTACGTTTTTTCAATGTCTTGATTTGATACAAACACAAAAAGGTATGGACCTTATCCTTCTGTCATTATTCAATGCCTCTAAAAATATGGCCCACTGATCTTCAGCTACATTTTGGCTCTGTAAAGTTACAATATAAGCCAATCTATTGATGGAGGCCCAAAAGGATCGAGAAAAGGCTATACTGCATGTAGGACTGCATTTCAGAACGTGTCCCTTGCATGTTTTTTAGTGTTCCAAATTGCTTTTTATGCTTTTTGAATGTATTTTGCTCGTTGCGCTAATTTGAGGTCTGATGTGTTTATTAGCATTTGTCTGATTTATCCGAGTAAACATCTTTTCTCCTGTTTGAGTGATTTGCTGAAACACAAATTGCTATGGGGGTTTATGCTTTGAGATGTTTCGGCCTTCTGCGTGGCTTAAAACCCATTTTGGGATTCTTTGATGTAGCTACCCGCCAACTGATAGTCCAAGCAGTGGTCCAATCGCGCCTGGATTACTGCAATGGTCTTTTGCTCGACGTAAATAAAGCAGTCACTGCAAGACTCCAACGGGTACAGAATGCCACAGCATGTACTCTGTTTGCCCTGCCTAGGAACTGCCACACCTCCAATCTCCTTCTCCGTCTCCACTGGCTGTCAAACAGAGTCCAGTTTAAAACCCTCTGCATTACACATAAGATCGTACATGGCCAGGGCCCCCAAATCCTGCAGGGACTATGTACACTTTATGTTCCATTGCGAGCACTGCGCTCTGCTGAGCACCATTTGCTGTGTGTCCCACGTGTCCACCAGTGCAGAGCTGGGGGTCGCTCCTTCAAGCCCAGGCCCCTGCACTAAGGAACTCTATCCCACAACAACACCCAAGACCAATGGGCATTCAGGAAACTGATTAAAACTCGGCTTTTCTCCTCCATATAGCCGCATTTACTTTGCTCACCTGTCCGCTAGCGCTGGGACGCCCTGTTACTGGGGCAGCCATGCGCTCTACAAAAACCCCCAACATAACATAACATGACTTATTAGGTATTTTAGTTTTTATGCTGACCGTGGATAATATTCCACTTGATTAATTCTGATTAACCTCTTTTCTCGTTGAGAACTGTTCAAGTAGTAGCTCAGACTTGGAGAATATTTCCTGGACACTGCAGGCCCATTTTTGTCTTTTCAGGTTCTCACTCCTTGTCTTGCCCCAATAGTTGCGATTTTCCCGGGAGGAGTATTAACCTTTATGATACAGAAAACCGGAGGAAGATGGTCCCCTTGTACTGAAGAGAAAATCAGGGAGACTAACTTATGTCTAGTCCAAAATAGCGTCCCAGAAAACAGAGATAAGTTGGAGTTACAGGTTGACTATGGTCAAATCTAGCATTTAGGATTCCCACGTCCACGGAATTGAAATCCTCGACCAGGATCTCCCCTTTTTATCTCTTTTTTGTGGTGTTGAACCCGCTTGTAGAATCACCCATAATTCATACTGTATTAGAGTTATTCCATCTTCATATGGAACAGTCCTTAAGTTTGCATTCACATTTCCTTTAAATATCCAGCTATCACCCAGATATAAAAAATTTTAGCTGCTAGAATGTTTGTATTTCCCTTATGGATCCTCTTTTATTTTTCAGGGTTAAATCAATATAGAAGTTTAAAATTAATATAGCAGAAGTCTTGCCACTAAAGTGCCAATTTTCAAAATAGACAGCTTAGCATAGAATAATTGTCTATTTCTAGATTCATTATTTTGAGTTCCGGTCTAATTTTTTGTAAACGCTAAGCTGCCCCTTCGTTCCCTTCTAATTTCCCTTTTTGCATACTTATTAAAAGCTTGAAAACCTGACTGGGGGGGCGGGGGCTCAATTTCACACCATGTTTCTGGGCAGCATTACAAAAAAAACAATACTTTTCCAAAACGTGATCATTTTGCATTCATGCGTTAAGCTTTAAAGGCTCCCTAAGTTCCACTAGCAGAAGTACTTCACGCATGCCTCTTAAAAAATGAAAATAGGAAAGTTTGTCAAGGAACAGAAAGAAAAAAAAAACCTACAACCATAACAAATTTGAGAGAAAAGTCTAAAATGTCAACATTGGTGGAGCGCCATTTTACTAGAATGCAACTTGTGTGCACCCATGATGACACATGGACATGAAATGCACACACACTTCCAGCTAAAAACGGGGCTAACACACTAATGCATGCTTCATAAGTAAATGTGCTTCTAACAAATTCGAATGCAATTAGTTGTATGTAACTTAGACTGGAGCAGTAATTATCTTTTCCGTGGATGTAAGACTTTTAAAATAAGATCAATTGTTTCAATAATTCATTCCATATATCTAAAAAAAATTGCCAATAAGACAGAGCATTTTAATTTGCACATTTATATTGACAGCTGCAGGGTCAATATGTGCAGCAAGGAGACATTTATCTACCATCAAAGCATCAGCTCTAAATGAAAAATAGAAAAAGCCCACCCTCAGGTCTCCTTACCAGATGCATTACCGCTTGCTGGGTTAGAGGTTCTGTTATCTACTTGGGGAGAGCTGTCTTCACTGCTGCTCTGAGGTGTCCGCAGCTCCATGTCCATTTGCTCCCCCCAGTCTGTCACTGGGCAGTACCCATCTTCTGGGGAGAAGGGACTGAGAGGTTTGCATTCAGGGCTCCTTTCCACCATGCCCTTCTCAGGAATTGTAATAGTTAGTTTTGGAGCAGGACTCCTTTCATTTTTAGCAGCATCTCCCACGTGGCCTTGGGACTTCTCACTTGTAGTATCTAGGTTGGAGTCAGCATTCTCTTTATCTTCCTCCTCTCCTTCCTCCTCCTCGTCTTCTTCTTCTCCTTCCTCCTCCTCTTCTTCCTCCTCTACTTCTTCCTCCTCTAGTTCCTCCTCTTCCTCATACTCTCCTTCACCAACAAGCTCTTCTTCCTCTTCACTGACATCCTCCCACTGAGCATCATCATCGCCATCTGGAGCAGCAACCACTTCTGTAGGAGTCTCCACACTTTTTGCTTCTCCCTGTATTAGATGAGAACTAAATAATTTTAGTGGAAATTATCTTTCACTGCCAAGTTACAATGCTCATGAATTATTTGAAGCCCAAAAATAATTAAGCAAGACCTTTAAACATTAGCAAAGTTGTCAAATGATATAAGAAAGAAAAAAACAAGGTAAGGCACAGTGACTAATGTGCAGCATTCTGAAAGGCCACCAGCAGCTACAGGAATGGAAAGACGAGCCACAGTAAATTTAGAGGACCAAAGTACATTACAAAATGTAGTAATGCAATATAATTGCCACAAATAGGTTTTAAAAGTGATTGTTTGGCTTTCATTGTAAGGTAATAAAGAGGAAGGGGGGGACGTAGTAAAAGGATGGGAAACGGATCTTGAAAAGCTAAAACTAAAGAGTTACTCACTTTCTTAATTTTATTGCTCATGGATACTATGTCTAAATGAAGATTCCTCACAGGTGCCAGACTGGATAGAGATAAACTCTTGCTAATAGCACCTGTGACGGTAGGTGGAGACATCAGTCTCCGGCAGGACTCCATCCCGCCTACGGACAGGATGACAAAGAGCTGCATATAGCCACCATCTTCATTTCAACTTCAGTTAACTCAATTACATTTTCCATGCCCTCAGATGTGAAGTGTGGCCAACAAAAGTAGAAGATTGACCGTGTTTATGACCTAACCAGGAATCTTTCAACTTTAGAAATGTCCACTCCAAAGAACATGGAGGAGAGTGAACAGGCCAGTAAGAATCTGCAATTAGACACCGTATCGGACTTAAAGTTTGGTGACAGGTACTCAGTCCCAAACGTGGCAGATATCTCATCTGCCTTATTCCAAGTGCATAAGTAATGCACTGGTAATAAGACCGACAACATATCTGTCACATTTGTGATGGAATTCGTCAAACTCTAAATCAGGTCCAGACAAATTACCAGAAAGAGTGTTACCACACCTAAGTAACTTTTTCTTCTGTTGGATACTTTTAACCACATATTTCTCACCTTGTGAATCAGCACTAAATGCTTTTCTAGTAGAAAGGTATAAGGAGGAGTGGATTTATACAATGTCCTGCAGGACTAGGACTGAGCCGGTATAATGACCTTCCCTGCTGACCAAAGAGTCGTAACAGTAGCGCCTGGTGAAATTATGGCTGGATGCCCATACCACAGCTTGGCAGATGTCCAGAACAGGAATACCTTGAACCAGGAACAAAATAGCAGCCTTTACCTTTGGGGGATAAAACTAAAGGTCCTAAGGAGAATACTTTTTGGCCAAGGCATATTACTGCATTACGCAAAGGACAATACAATGAAATAAGGTATGCTTTTGCACCAACTTTACTTTCTTTGCACTAGCAAATCCAACAAAGAGCCGACGATCCATTTGATACCACCCTGTTCTATCAATATCTAAGGACTGTCCTGAGACCATTCAATGAAGCCTCTTCTTGTTGTTATGGTATAGGTATTTGTAGATCACAACCCACCGGGGAGAGTATTCTGCATTGAAAAGCAGGAGCAGTGTGGGTCGAGCCAGGGCTGAGACTAGTTGAAGAGCCAGGTCTTCATTTTCTTGCATAATTAAAGAACTGAGGAGGCAGCTCTGATGTGCAGGGGTAGGTCATTCCAGACTTTGTGTGAAGTATGAGAAGGCTCAGCTGCTGGATCTGATTCTGAATTGCAGGTGAAATGTGAGAGTAGGAGTCCTGCTACACGGAGGTGTTGGGTAGGTGTGTGGAAGGTAATGCGATTTTTAAGGTAGGTGGGAAAGATATTGTGCAAGGCTCTGTATGTGTCTGAAGCGTTGATGGGTAGCCAGCAAAAGTCTTTAAAGTGTGGGGCGATATGGGTGCTGGGGAGAAGTCGAAGTAGGAGTCTGGCAGCAGACTTTTGTATGTTGTGGAGTCATCTGGTCAGTAGTGCATTGGATTCCTATGTAGAGTGTGTTGCCCTATTTCACTTGCTGATGATGGTTGGGAGACAGTTCTGCGGTTGCTGAATGGAACCATCTTGAAAATCGGGGGCATGTCCTACTGTCGACCAAGATGGCTGCCTAAATTGGGAGCGCCAATCCACAGCCCACAAAATCGACCAACATCTGCTATTTTACAGGGCCGACTTCTGCCCCATTCACACTGTAGCCTATAGCGAATCACAGCCTGCCTCTTGGATCCAGAATCACGACCATCCTGCCCCCAGAGCCGCACATTTTAGAGGAGCAAGAGCTGCAGCCGGCGCCTCATGACCAGAGGCCTACGAGTCCCCTCACGAGCTGGCACCCAGCCTGGAAATTAGGCTAGTGCCATGACAGGGTCGCATCAGATCCTGGGGAGCTCAATGGAGCCTGTATTGAGGGGTACCCTAAACACTACTGTCAAGGATGAAGCCGTTGAGGTCCGGGTTGCTGAGGGATGGGCCCCATGGCTGACAGGAGAGCTGATGCGACTGGGCCTGCTAAGCCAGGACGGTGCGGGAACCCGGTAGGTGGTATTCCTGATGGCTCTCTGCCCGCCCTGGACAGGGGGAGTGACCAGCTGAGGGTGCACACCTCAACTTGGAGCCTAGGGGAGAGATGTGGAGTGGTTGGGGACCCAACAACAAGCTTCAGCTGGGGCCAGTGGACACCCTGGGTGGCTGTTCAGCCCAGGGAGCTGAGGGGGCACGTCACCCATCCTCCCGGTCCCTGGCCTGTACTGTGCTATGCTGTGTTGGGCGCACTGGGGTGCGGGCCCTAGGACACAATGCCTCCCCAGAACGGCTGCAAATAGCAGGAGCAGCCTAATGGACGTGCCTGAGGCTCCAGTTGCTTTAGAATACGTGGTCCCTGTAGGAGAGTAGGGTCTGCTTTCCTATGGTCACCCTACTTTTTGCTTTTTGCTTCACTGGTTTTCGACTTAATGTGGCTGTGGGCCTGCTAATCAGACCCACAGCCCGGCTGCTCTCTCCCTAAATTAACTATAATGTGCTTTAGGTGCATTACCAATTGGATACTGGATCACCTTATGAGCCCCTGTACAGTGTACTATAGGTACCCAGGGCGTAGGTGCATCCAAGGCCTACCAGGGGCTGCAGCATGTATTATGCCACCCCTGGCTGGCCACTCACATTGAGACAACTGGCTGATCACTCAGCTGGGGCAAGGTCGTGTAATCACCCCTTGCTTAGATTATAGTATTCCTATATCTAACCTTATATCTAGACACATATACGCCTATAAGTCACTCCTATGGCAGGCCTTAACAATCCTGGAGGCAGATTGCTTGGTTTTATGTGAGGTGGTGCTCTAGCATGAGCTGAGCCTATCTGCAGCTTTTGGAACCATGTCCTTATAGCTGTTCTAGGATATTGCCATACCATATACTCTTAAGTGCATTATAATCCTTGCGGTTAAATGCCAACTCTGGTTTGGCTTTATCAAAACATGTCGAGTAAGGTGTCATACGATTTGGAATACTAGCCCCCTCGCCAGTTCTGGCGACGGGGGTAGCATTCCACCCTTCTAGAGGTGCCACAGACACAAGTCTGACCTCCTGCTGCTGGGAGTCCTTCCAGCGAGGGAGGCTTGGACAATAGGTTTCCTGTCTTGGGAGGTGCTAGCACCACCCCAGACAGGCTTTTGTGTATTAGGGCAGGGAGGGCTGAAAGAAAGGAGACACTGCCTGGGGCACACAAGGTGTCCCATGCATAGTCCAGTTCAAACCGGTGCTGGGGCACTCCAGCCCCAACTCTGGCACGAAACTGGACAAAGGGAAAGGGGTGTAACCACCCCCTTCCCTGGTCCCACCCATAGGAGGAACCTTGCAGGTAATCCAGCCCCTTGATTTGGTATATAGGTAGGAGCTGAGTCCCAAGACTTTAGATTAATCCTGACTGAAACTCTGAAACGAAACTCTGGACCTTCGACTATCTACTTGAAGAAGACGACTGAAGAATCTCCCTTGTGGTCAAGGAGTGACCACCCTGCACAAGAAGGCACCAACCCAGCGATCAACGACTTGCTTTGTTGACGCTCCCGCCGGAGCCCGACGAGAACCGGATTCCCAGACATCCAACAGCCCGATCCACAGTCCCTGAAAAGCTGAGACCCATGGAGGCGACGAGAGACGTGGGACCGGCCATCTTGAAAAGTCTGCGACTAGCTGATTGTGCAGCACCCGAGGCCCCCTCGAAGCTGTGCATTGGGGATTGAAAAGCCCAGCATCGAGCATCATCTGCACCGAAGATCAGCCCTGCACACTCCACGAGTTCTGCGTGGGGCCCTTCTGCATTTTCCTGCTCGACGCGTCTGCCCGGTCACTTGCCCATTGGCTAGTGGCCATCTTGGTGACGATCCTTGGAATTTACACAGCTGGTCTGGTTGCTCCAGACTGGCCCTTGCTTCCCTCAAAAGAAGCAGCTCCTCAGACCTTGCTGGTCTGATTAAGAAGCCATCTTTGATTCCTGCGTGGGTTGCCTTTGCCAAGGCTTGTTGACTCAGATCCTGAAAGCCGACACCGCCGACAGCGAGAGCCTTCGGGGGACAGTCCGTGCCTGACTCCTGGTCGTCGTCAACGCCTCCCGGTCCACGTGGCTGCAGAGACAAGCTTCCCATCAGCACCTGATTGCTTCGCGACATCGCCTGGTTCCTTCCTGGTCACTGGCTAGTGACCCAGACTCTGTCCCCTCTGCTTTCAGGTCCTCTTCATCTTCGATCCACCCTTGGATCCACCCGGACACTTCTCTCCTGGCTGCCTGCAGCATCTTTCTTCCAGGCTCCATAGGATTCAACGACGAAACCCGACACACTTTGACACCTATGCACCCGCTTCCTGTGGGTGAGGTAACGAGAGTACTCCGGTGCTCCTGTGGGTATTAACTATCCAACTGTCTAGGTTTCAAGTAACTTTCACCGAGTCCAGTCAGAAGTACCCTAAAAGAACTAGTTTCCATCTTTTACGTTCCCATTCATTCTCTATGGTAACCCGCGTGTGTGTTTAGACACTGCACACACATCCTGTGGGCCTCCTGCTTTCTAACTCTTGGTAGCTCAGCGTAGCCCCAGCGATTCCCTAGGCCCTAGGCCTATTCACTTTCCGTGTGGTGGTTCTTATACCACTATTTTAGTATATGGTTTAGCGTGCCCCTAGGGCCCTACTGTATTTTGTGCAACTTATTGTATTTAAATTGATTATCTTGTATTGTGCTTAGACCTCTGACCTCATAAAGAGTTCAGAGGGTTTGTTTAGTAATAAATCACATATATATTTTATATATATCCTGTGTGGTGTCCTTTCATTTGGTATTAAAGGGGTTACATATGGTAAAACAACTGGCTTCACATGCCCTGTTGAGGTTAGCCTAAGACTGCTTTGTCCATGCTACCCCTAGGATAGCTGGTGTATAAGGGTGACTTTACAACCATCACCATAAGGGTTGTTTGGACTGGTGCAAGGTGCTCACTAGAATAGTGATCATCATATACCAGGCCAACTTCTCACAGTCCCTTCAGTTGCTTGCAGTGAAGCTGGGATCTCGGACATCATGGGCCCGACACTTGAGATTACAGGCCCTATCCACCTTGACCGCCTCTGGGCTGAGTGGACAATGACACATCAAACTTAGAATCTTTATACTTATTGATTCTCAGTTATGCATGGACTTCCTAAATCGTTTTATTGAATTGCAATGCTTGAAATTCCTTCCGACCATGTGCAATTGCTGCTTAGTGGCGCCAGATGTCTATCACCTGATGCCTTAATTTCCCCCCTCCATGTGGGCTACTGATAATCAAGATGCTCTCTAATGGGGCAATCGGCCCCACTTGATCGTTATGTGGGCAGGGTGGTTGTCTGCTTTGAGTTTACCCCTCCAGGTGTATTGCACATCTAATCAGTTAATTTTTGCTGATTAATCGCAAGCCACCTCTTGCTATTGTATTAATATGACAGTTTCTGTTTCTAGGGTGTGCATTGATGATCAGTGGTTTATGTTTACGCTTGGGTTTTCTTTACGGTTCTAGGTAATGGCTGCCGACCCCATAGAACTTACTGGAACTATGGATGCTTGCCTGGGTGGGATTGATAGGCTCTCCCTGGAACAATCTGGTTCCTCCCAAGTAGCAGGCCCTCGCGCACGTTCCTATTTACTGGGATGTATGCTACGGTCTCCTATTAGAAAAACCAAGTGTTAGGTTTGCAGGTAACTAAACTGTGTTAGGAATGGAGTTTTGGGGGCTAGAACCGAGGTTCCCCAAGGTTCAGGTTGGCACTCAACGTGCACCACCAGCGGCATTAAGGCGGCCTGGTGCAGGGTGCCAATGTGGCTAGGGGCCACCTCATTTGGGGGCTGCTCATGGGCAGGCCACTGTCTTGAGAGGCAAGCTCCTGCGGTTAAGGTAAGGGCAAAGGGGGTCCAAAGTTAGCACCGAGACCACACCACCAGTGGCGCAGGGGCGGCCGGGTGGAGGGTGCCTAGGAGGTGTCGGGAGGCCAATGCTTTCCTATGGAGGTCTGCTGGTTTTGGATTTCAGCTGCATGCTCGGTCCAGGAAGTCTTCTGGGAGGAAGCAACAGCTGGGCAGGTAAGTAGAGATGTCCCTTGATGTCAGGACACTTCGGGATCTTGTCACCAGGACGTAGGGTCGGAGACTGCAGGAGTGCCTTTTGACCTTCGGAATCTGCTTACCACTCCGGTCACGGTGGAGGGTGTTGTCATGAAGAGGTTGCAGGCGTCGACAAGGAACCTTGGAGGTGACACCCCTTGATGGTTTGGAGGTCAGAACTGCTTGGGGACCACTTCAGGATGGATGGACCCTCAAGTCACGGGTCGTGTACGACGAGTGCAGAGCTAAGTACTGGAGCAGGATTTCTTGGTCCCACAGTGGTTGGATCTTCTTCTGTGGACAGGGCCGCTGTCCTCAGGAGTTTCAAGTCTTTATTGGAGTGGGGGAATCAGTCCTCTCCAAATCTGGAGGTCGCTGAACCTTTTTGGAGGTGTCGTTTTCTTCAGAGCTGCAGGCAGGACGGTTGGGCTGGGGCTTAGTCAGTTGGGCCAGGAGACTTCACTGCTGCTTCGTCTTCGGGATTAGGTCACCTAGAACTGGCCTCGGTGTTCAGGGCTGCCCACCAAAACTGTATTTTGGGGGCGTTTTCATGGGTGTTGAGGTCAGTAGGGTGACTACACAGCTGGCGTGCACACCCCAAGTGGGGTAGTGGGCACAATCCCTAACCCGGTTTGGAGGGTGCCTGACATCTGATAGATATTATTTACAACAAGGGGTGGTGATGGACAGAGTCTCTGAATTAAGCAGAGTACTCTCACCCAGTCAAGAGATCAGGGCTAGATCCAACACCGTTTTTTAGCTCATTGCACCATCCCAGTTTCAGAACCTGGCTGTATGCAAATTAGTCTGTCCCTGGCCCAGTGCATCATGGGAACAGGGCAGACCAGACTACAAAAGCCAATTCTTACACTGGGAAGGAAACAAGCTTCCGGGGACCGGTTTCTGCCATTTCAGGCGTCTTCGGCCCGGCTTGCTTGAACCCTGATGGTGCAATGAGCAAGGGACTCACATCTGAGTATACCCTTCCACGCTTAGGGTGGACAAAATTATTTACAACAAGGGGTGGTGATGGACAGAGTCTCTGAATTAAGCAGAGTACTCTCACCCAGTCAAGAGATCAGGGCTAGATCCAACACCGTTTTTTAGCTCATTGCACCATCCCAGTTTCAGAACCTGGCTGTATGCAAATTAGTCTGTCCCTGGCCCAGTGCATCATGGGAACAGGGCAGACCAGACTACAAAAGCCAATTCTTACACTGGGAAGGAAACAAGCTTCCGGGGACCGGTTTCTGCCATTTCAGGCGTCTTCGGCCCGGCTTGCTTGAATCCTGATGGTGCAATGAGCAAGGGACTCACATCTGAGTATACCCTTCCACGCTTAGGGTGGACAAAATTATTTACAACAAGGGGTGGTGATGGACAGAGTCTCTGAATTAAGCAGAGTACTCTCACCCAGTCAAGAGATCAGGGCTAGATCCAACACCGTTTTTTAGCTCATTGCACCATCCCAGTTTCAGAACCTGGCTGTATGCAAATTAGTCTGTCCCTGGCCCATGATGCACTGGGCCAGGGACAGACTAATTTGCATATAGCCAGGTTCTGAGCTGGGATGGGGCAGTGAGATAAATAACGGTGATGGATTAAGCCCTGATCTTTGGACTGGGTAAGAGTGGTCTGCTTAATTCAGACACTCTGTTCATCACCACCCCCTTTTCTGAATCGTTTTTGGCCACTATAGGTGTGGCAGGGTATACTCAGACATGAGTCCCTTTCTCACTGCTCCATCAGGATTCAAGCAAGCCGGGCCGAAGAGGCTGAAATGCCAGAAACCGGTCCCCGGTAGCTTGTCTCCTTTCTGGTGAAGAATTGGCTTGGTAGTTTGATCTGCCCTGTTCCCATGATGCACTGGGCCAGGGACAGACTAATTTGCATATAGCCAGGTTCTGAGCTGGGATGGGGCAGTGAGATAAATAACGGTGATGGATTAAGCCCTGATCTTTGGACTGGGTAAGAGTGGTCTGCTTAATTCAGACACTCTGTTCATCACCACCCCCTTTTCTGAATCGTTTGTGGCCACTATAGGTGTGGCAGGGTATACTCAGACATGAGTCCCTTTCTCACTGCTCCATCAGGATTCAAGCAAGCCGGGCCGAAGAGGCTGAAATGCCAGAAACCGGTCCCCGGTAGCTTGTCTCCTTTCTGGTGAAGAATTGGCTTGGTAGTTTGGTCTGCCCTGTTCCCATGATGCACTGGGCCAGGGACAGACTAATTTGCATATAGCCAGGTTCTGAGCTGGGATGGGGCAGTGAGATAAATAACGGTGATGGATTAAGCCCTGATCTTTGGACTGGGTAAGAGTGGTCTGCTTAATTCAGACACTCTGTTCATCACCACCCCCTTTTCTGAATCGTTTTTGGCCACTATAGGTGTGGCAGGGTATACTCAGACATGAGTCCTTTTCTCACTGCTCCATCAGGATTCAAGCAAGCCGGGCCGAAGAGGCTGAAATGCCAGAAACCGGTCCCCGGTAGCTTGTCTCCTTTCTGGTGAAGAATTGGCTTGGTAGTTTGGTCTGCCCTGTTCCCATGATGCACTGGGCCAGGGACAGACTAATTTGCATATAGCCAGGTTCTGAGCTGGGATGGGGCAGTGAGATAAATAACAGTGATGGATTAAGCCCTGATCTTTGGACTGGGTAAGAGTGGTCTGCTTAATTCAGACACTCTGTTCATCACCACCCCCTTTTCTGAATCGTGACATCTGATAGATGGCAGGCACTGAAGAGTGAAATTCACCTCACCTCCCGCCCCCTGAGGGGTGGGGTTGGCAGAGGTGGGCACACCTTCTGGGCTGTTCTTATTTTCCCCACCTGTCATCCTGCTAGTGTTCACCAGTCAGAACCCCGCCAGTGGTTGGTTTGGTTATGGGGTCCCCTCTAGAGGGGACCTGCGAGTGCATGGAATAATAAATCTGACACTGGGACCAGTGCAGGTTTATTATTCCGTGATGCTCGATACCAAACATCCCAGGTTTCAGTAAAGCCATTATGGTGCTGAGAAACACATAAGGACCAGTTTCCAGACCATATACTCAGGATGGCTTTACTGGGCACTTATAATATTCAAGAATGGCCTTGGATATTATAGGGACCTGTCTGCTCATGTAGATAGGTCCTCACATGAGGTATAGGGCACCCTGCCTTAAGGATGACTTACCTAGGCCTTATGGAATGCTGGGCAGGCATAGCACACAAGGATGTGTGCCATGTCGACTCTTCACTTTTAGCTGCACCACAACACACAGGCTGCAATGGCAGCGGTGCATGTTTGGGGTAAGAGGTCTCTGAGGGTGGCATAAACACGCTACAGCCCTGAGAGGCATTTCCGTGGCTACCATGCCCTTGGTACCATACGTAACCCTTACCAGGGGCTTACACGTAAGCCATAGTTGTGCCAATTGTGGAGACAAAGGTACAGGTTAGGAAAAGAACACAGGCCCTGGGAACCTGATTGGCAGGGACCCAGGGCATACTCTGTCAAAGTGTAGCACAAATCTGGCAACAATTGTGTGTGTGTGTGTGTGTGTGTGTGTGTGTGGGGGAGGGGTTGTTACTGCAACAGCACTACTTTCCTACATCCACGGAAAAAGTGAAGGGTACTGGCATATTTGACAGGTCATAACATTCATATGGCACTGATGCAGTAAACACACTTTAGGTGCCTTTTGCGGGTAACTGCGATCATAGGGTGTATATAAACTACTCGGCCTATGCCACAGGGGTTGTCTCATTGATAAGGAGGGTCCTCCTTGTTCCCCTGCTGGCAGAGATTCATGATCCACAGGTAGGATATGCAATACTGCAACTGGTCATTCAAGGGAAACACTTTATCATACATAACTACTATAGGCCCAATGTTGATCAAGAATTTGTCTAAACTGTCTGGAGACGCAGTTTAACTTTATCTCCCGATAGTGTTACTTGGGGTGGCGATTTTAACCTTTCCCTAGACAGAGAGGGCCTGCACTAAATCAACATCTTGAACCCCCCGGGCTAAGGCCCACGCCCTGTGCAAACTTATACATTTCAATGATCTGCTTGTCCTTTGGAGGGCCCATTACCCCGAGCTTAAAGAAGGCACACATATCCACGGTACTTAAATCCTAGGCTAGACTGTAGCGTATTGACTGGGCACCTCAGATACTTATGGTTGGGTTGCGAAAATCGAACATTTACATAGGACCCTACCACTACCCTGTGGTTCTCACCCTTGCCCTCCCTGCCTCTACAAATGCAGACTTCGCGTGGACGCTTTCTCCCCAGACGCTATTAGACTCACTGTTTCGATCCGATATCAAACACGACCTTGTGGGACACATTTAAAGTTTACCAAAGAGGGGTGTAAATCTAAGCAGTTTTCTATCTGGAAAGATCTACAGCAACAGGTGGAGCGCTTGGAGCTCCGCGTTATTAATTTGAAGAGAGAACTGGAGGCTACCTACCAGCTACATTTGGTGGCGGAGCTTCAAGCGACCCTAGCAGAATATACTGCCCTTGCGGACTGTGAGCGCAAGCATTCGCATGAACATGATACTGCAAAAGCCAATGGGGAGAGAGATAGGCCTGGCCGGACACTAACTCACGTGATTAAGTGGAGGAGGGGACCCCGGTTGTCACTCACCTTACTCGTGATAATAGAACAATGCTGAAGATATTATGAAAGAATGTACAGATTACACTCATCTATATTCTCCTTGGCAGTCACATGACCCAGCAGATTACACTGCTTATCTAGAGTGTCTAACTCTGGCTTGGTTAGAGGGACACAGTAGGGCATTTCTAGCTGAGCCAATAACCTTAAAAGATATCACAGCAGCAGTGGGGGGGATTACCAACTTGCAAATCCCAGGGGAGCGATGATCTCCCCTCTAAATTTCACAACACTTTTTTGGCCCTCCTCTCTCTCCGCCTTGTGCAGATCTACGAAGAAGCCTTGCGCGCTGGCGTCCGGCCCCCCTCTTTAAAGGAAAGGGTCCTAATAACTCTTTTAAAACCAGTCAAGCCCCCTAGGTGTCCAGACTCCCATCACCCCCTCTCATTAATAAATACTGACACTAAAATCCTCGCTAAAGTATTGGCCAACAGACCAATTCTTCTACTCCTTAGCTTTGTCCTGCCTGACCAGGCCAGATTTATTCCTAATCACTCTACCTCCCACGACCTCAGGGCAATGTTTGCCCTCCTACACCAACTGAGACCAGACAACACGTCTAACTAATAAAATAAAGAGCATGGTCAACGAAGCACTGAGTAATGATTGGATTACAAAACACGAAGCAGAGTTTTTGGTAAATGAATCGCCCAGGGTCCCCAGATTCTATACCCTGCCCAAAATTCATAAATGGAAAATTCCCCCACCTGGACGTCCAATAGTTTCCGGAATCGGATCTATTTTGGAACCATTATCGCAATTCTGCGATTGGTTTCTCAAACCGATTGTGCAAAAGTCACGATCATACCTCCGTGACACCAAGGACGTTCTGTGCCTCCTAAGAGACCTGGAGATTGATGCCTCTAATGATCTTTTCATCACTATGGACATAGAGGCACTTTATACCAGTATTGCGCAAAGAGGCACTCCGGAGGTGGTGGAGAACATCCTTCTTAACACCGAATGGAACTACCTCACTCCACAACATTTTGTTATGGAATGTGCAGAGGTGGCTTTAACAAAAACTTTTTTGAATTTGAAGAAACCCTATACCATTAGATCACTGGTACCTCAATGGGCAGTACATTTGCCCCAAGCTTAGCATGCCTATACGTGTACCAATTTGAGGAAGACCATATCTTTCATGACAGCAACCCGTTCACATTACAACTAAAAACCTGGAAAAGATTTATTGATGTTTTTCATCATGTGGCATGGGACTGAGGATACAGCTAAAGCATTCGTCGAATGGGTCAATTCAAAGGATCAACATCTTAGATTCACCCATTCTATCGAAAAGGAGTATGCTGTCTTTTTAGATTTGGACATCTACATGAACTCAGGGGGTATCAGTACACAAGTACATAACAAACCAACAGACAGGAACAGCTTATTGCTTTATGAAAGCTTCCATTCTAAAGCTCTACGGAACAACCTCCCGGTGGGGCAATTTCTACGGGTCTGTAGAAACTGTACTGAGAAAGAAACCTTCCTAGAACAAGCAGATGCGCTGGAAATAAAACTTCTAGAACGTCATTACCCGAGAAAAATGATCAAACAAGCGAAGAAAAGAGCCAAAAATAACAATCAAGATGCCTTACTGGAAACTATTGAAAAAGAAAAATCCAACAGACTTGTATGTGTCACCACATACACCCTGGCATCCAACACTATTCCAAAAATTGTGAGAAAGAATTGGCACATTCTACAAAGCGCTGGAAAACGGTGGGACCCGCCTCTGTTTGCGTCACCCTCTGGAACACACCTAGACCAACTGGACACTATGCATGTGGCAATTGTGTCGCATGCCCCCTCACCATAACCACGAAAGAGGTTAACATTGGCAACACACGACCATGGAAACTGAACACCTTCTCCAACTATAACACAGAGAATGTGGTGTACCTTCTGACATGCCCATGCAATCTACAATACGTGGGCATGACCACACGCAAAATAAAGACCAGGATCAATGAACATCGGAGCACCATAAGGTGAAAAAAAAAAAACACCAAACTCACAAAGCACTTTCTCGAACATAATCATACAGACACTGATCTCAAATGGGTAGTTCTAGAAGTAATGAAAAAACAAAAGAGTGATCTCACTAAACCATTACATATTAGAGAACAGAGATGGGTCTACCGCCTGCGAACATGGATCAATGTCCTTAATGATGATATTCCGTGGCTACAACTGGCCACATGAACTGAATGTCTCCTGTTTGCATCAAGACCCACATATAACTGAATCTATAGTTACTAAAAGATTATACATGATGATGCAGTTTCACACTCTGATACCATCACAAATAGACCAGATACCCCAGTGCTGCCGTAATACTCGTGCCTGCCACATCCATCCCAAATAGACTGAACAGTCTCGCCCCATGTCTACATTGCCACTTGCTCTTTGTAGGCCTGGATTCTAATTGTTACCCATGTTGAAACATTACCATATTACCCATATTGAAACATTACCAAACTGGTCTATCCTAACTTCTCTCATAGCGACCGCTATTTTATATGCACCTCAGGATGTAATATAGATTTTTTACGAAGACCAGCCCCATTGCACTTTACACGCATGCGCGATTAAAGTTTTGGTCCGGGTGATTCCTAGAACGTGCCCCGATTAATGACCTTGCGTGCATGTGCATTTCAGGAGCCGCCTCTCAGGCAGTCCTAGCAGGCAAGTGCAGAGCATGCTCCGGCTAATGAATGCTCGTGCATGCCGATATCCGCCACTTCCGCGGTTCACAGCCAGGATTCACACAGGTGTCTCAAGTCGGAAACTGAATTCCGGAAGGGCCATTTTTGGCGAGTCAGGCAACCACCTTGATTGTCCTCTATACGTTTAGGGTTGGTCAGGCATTGGTTTACATAACTGGTGTTGGGACATCTTACGGCAATTAACGACAGCTGTAAGTGATCTGATTAAGTCTGACACACTATATATACTCCCCTCCCCTCACACATCATTCTACATTCGTCGAGGAGAGGAGGAGGACGCATAGGTGGAACAGCGGAGAATATCCCTTAATACAGTAAGAGTGTGCATGTGCGAGAACGTGTGATTTGTTCCAGGTAGTGGGGCTTGTACATTGAAAGAACTGGAGACTTCCCTCTACCTCTTCCATTTTTTAATTAACCCTAGGCACTCTTGTCTTTGTGTTTTCCCTCATTTTTAAACAAAGCCTTGGATCAAAGGGGTCCACAATCCTTCACTCTCCTATGGAGCCATGAGTCCCATTATTTAGGGTAAGCATTAATACTATAGAATATTGAGTGTGTGCAGACATATCCTCTGCTGCACTTTGTGTACCGTCACAAAAACTTATGTTGCTTTGTGTAATTGTTTCTTTATACAATGTAAATTATTTTCTCATTTCAGGCTGTAACAATCAAGGCCACCTAGCAGTGGAGCATATTCACCACCTGCCCACATAGTGGACACCCTCCAACCATAGTTTGGATAGGGTGGAGCCCGCCCCTTAGTCACATATAGGTACTGATGAATGCCGCGGACCCACATGGGCCACTTGGCAGAAACATGTTGACCTCTTGATATCGGTGTGGGGACAATTAATACCCCAATACACCGACCACAATTTTAGCATACCATATAGGCGCCAGTAACATTAAAAATAATATGACGCGTGTAAAGGATGTTTAACTCACTTTTTCTTTGGGCCCCCACTTAGCTTAGAAGTGCATCCCTGTCGTCAGGTGCATGCCCGCCCTCCATCAAACCAAGTTTTTGGAGGGCGAGGTTGGTCAATGATGAAGCATGACACCGGGTGGTGTGTGAGACCAGTCTCACACTTATTGTAAGATGCCAACACTTTAAAACTAAGAAACATTTACACTTATCCCCCTTTCTTCCGCTGGGAGCAGCTCTTTAGTGGTTCAACTGGTTCAAGGGGGACCTGGCCTGACAGTTTGGGCTGGACTGCTCCTATTGGAGCAGAGTCCAAAATGATTTACATGTGGCTGGGTCCAAACTGAAGCAGCATAGTGTGCAAAATAACGATGGACTGGAACACGGGCAGAGAAATTACCAGTGGCTGAGATTATTTCAAGCACTGCACCCATCACCTTTTTGTTTACTTCAGTCCCTGAAAGCCACCATAGTTTAGGTGTTGAATGAGGATGGGGTAAGAGACTATCCGATAGATTGAGAAGGATGAGGCCACTATTGTCTTCGCTGTCCATGATCAGTCGGATGTCATCTGTGGCGACGAGGATGGTTTCAGTGATGTGGTTGGGTATGAAGTCGGATTGGGTGCTGTTGAGGAGGTTGTTGTAATTGAGGTGGGCAGCTAGATGTTCGTTTATGATCTTCTCCTTGACTTTAGATAGTAGGGAGATAGGCAAGTAGTTGGCTAGTGTTCGCTGAGGGTTTCCTTAGGAGAGGAAGAACTGTGGTGTCTTACCAGGCATCCAGGAAAGTGGCTGTGTGGATTGAATCATTCATGGTGCTGCTATTGATGCTCTCAGTGAGAGAGGGGGCTTTGTGGCACTGATTTGTTGATGGTATAGTCTGACGGCTGATCTGTAGTTTCTCTAGTCAGTGTCATTAGTCTAGCTGCTTTCAGTGGTGCATGGTGAGTTTGAGCTCTTCTTTGTACCAGCATGCTATTGGTCTGGTGGCCTTGGTGGTCTTAAGTGGGGCCATTGTATCGGTGAAGGAGGTAATCTAGGCGTAGAAAATGGAGATGGATCTGTAGAGGTCATCGCTGAGGTGTTGCAGTCGGTGGTGTAGGAGCTCTGAGGTCCAGCATTCCTCAGTGACCTTGTTCCAATCCAATTGTGAGGGTTTGGTGATGACATTTCTTTGGGGGTTAGGGATGGGTATGTTGAAATGGAGGAGGGCATGGTCGGATCAGGTGATGGGTGTGGGCTTCTCCACTGTGATTTCGCTGAAGCTAGTGAAGATAGGGTCCAGGAGGTGTCTGGTGGTATGGGTGAGTTCTTCCGTTCGCGGAGTGAGTCCAAAGTTAGTCAGGTCATCCATGAGGTTGACTGTGTTGGGGTTGGTGGGATTCTCCAGGTGGCAGTGGAGGTCACTGCGGAGGATGAAGGTGCTGAAGTAGAGTATGGTGGGGAGGTGGAGGTGCTACGAAGTCCACGACTGTGCTTTCGAAGTTGGCTTGGGGTCAAGGGGGGATGGGGGTGGAAGAGGATGCTGCTCAGGGTGTAGTAGCCAGTGATGTGGAGTTTGAAGGTCAGATGTTCTGTCCGTGTTGGGCGAGGTAGTGGACAACTGGATGTGTTCTTTAAAAAAGATAGCAAGTACTCTACCAGGTCCGTTAGTCCTGCACTGTGATACTGTACCTGGGTGGTTGGGGGGAGGGGGCTAGGTGGGGTTGGTGGCTGTCGGGGGACAACAGTAGTAATGTTGGGAGCCAAAGTGGGAGTCAGACAAGTTTTTGTCAGGAAGAGCATGTTCGGTGTGTGGATGTGCAGCATGCCCCAGATTTTGGTGGCATATTTCATGAGGGAGTAGATGTTGAGAAGGAGGCCGGCCAGAGAGGAAATGGGCTAGTCTTAGGGGCGCCAACTGCTGCAATGAAGTGGGACTGGGAGAGAAGGAGCATCGGGTGGCAGGCAGAGCAAAGAGAGTAGCAGGAAGCCGGAAGGGAAAGCAGTAAATGAGTGAAGGTAAAAAGGCCACCACTGGGGAGATGGGAAAGAAGGAGAGCAAAAGAGCCAGAAAAAAGGTAGTGAGAAAGCACTTGAGTGTGTGGAACTGAAAAAAGGAGACTAAAAGAGGCCTAGAGGCAGAAAGGATTGAGTGGAAAAAAGCAGAGACAAACGTTGAAGGATTTAAGGCAAAAGCACATAAAAGTGGAAAAGAATGAGAGATGCACAGAAAACCACAACAAAAGGATGAGAAGTGCTCAAGAAAGTAGCAGACAATAAAAGAGAAAAGCAAAGAGGCGGAGGAAGTGGTCAAACAGGAGAGAGGCAATGAATGAATGAGAAAAAATGATAATTGCACAGAAATATGTTGTGACTTAACTGTTGCCATTCCTTTTCCTTAGCTACATCTTCCCTACTGCTCAGCCAGGATGAGTGCTGGAGTGCTTGGTGATGAATGGAATCCTGAATGCTTGGTGATGTCATAGAATGCATGGGTGCAAAGAACAAAAGAGGGACCCTGAAACCTTACAAGGATAAAGGGAGGGGGGGGGGGGAACAACCCACCAGGGCAGAATATTTATATAGAACAACATGAAGAAGGGGGTTCCCAATTATATAAGGAACAAGGGGTTCCAATAGAAAACGCCCACAGAACCGCTAAATATTTTTCAAATGTTTATTCACTTATTTATTTTCATAGAAAAATATATCAAATTTAGATAGAGAGCAATACATACTTCATTTAATATAAATACAAGTCAAAATAGTAAAGCATCAGCCCAGGGACACGAAGAGCAATAAAAAATGGCACCCAAATCACTCACTCAATCAACCACTAACTCATTCTCAAACCATTACATCCATACCAACTCAATCAACTACCACATTTCATCAGGCAAACAAGAAACCCCTTGTTCCTTATATAATTGGGAACCCCCTTCTTCATGTTGTTCTATATAGAATGCATGGGTGCCTGGTGATGGGCTGTGTGTCAGTTGGAGCGTGCATACTGAGCATTAGGAAGGCTGCTCCTGGTGGGGCTATCTGTTATCATCTACCTACTTACCTGGAACTTACCCTGTAACTAAGCTTAAATAAACCATCTATAGATTATACACCTCGGCTAATTGACTTTGTATTACAACAATATGCATCACAAAAAGACTGAGAAATGCAAACAAATGTATTACAGAATGTACAAGAAAGAATGAGAAATGTACAGAAAACAGCAAGGAAAGTGTGAGGAAAAAAAGCTGCAGAGAATAAGAGAAAGGAAAGAAAAAATACCAACGAAGCGTCAAAGAAAGTCAATGGACAAAGAAACAGAGAAAGTAGTGAAGTGGAAGAGAGAGCTGGAGAATAAGAGAAAAAGAATTTGAAAAAATTAGGGGAAAAAAGAGAGGAAGTAGAGGCAGGAAGTCTCGTGACTGTGCTGGAACTGGGCCTGGTCAGAGGCCCTGGTAAGGGTGCAGCCTCAAGACAGGGGGCAGGACAAGCCTAGTAAGAGATGTGGCTAAGATAAGAATGCAGGGAGTATGATGGACTGCCCCACATGAAAGAATATATGAACAACAATATTTCAACTGGGATTATTTACGAGACTAGTAGGTAAGCATGCACAAAACATTGCAAGGAAGGAAGGTAGGGAGACTCATGATTTAGTTAAATGTGCCAAAGGCATCATATATTGAATAATACAAGAAAGAACAAGAACTGGACAAATTGGGGACAGTTATTACAGCACTGTAAGCAATAAATACGTGAGTAACCTGACGAACTATGTGCACACAAGTGCTCGTGACACTCTAGGTGGACGGCGCAGGTGACCAGTAAGGAATATGCTGCTTACCAGTATGCATCTGTTCTTGGCATGTAGGGCTGCTGACATTTATATCTATGCATAGATCGCCGCCTAGTGTTGGGTCCGGATGATAGCACATTGTTGTCCTGGTAGAGTCTTCGAAGTATCACGAGAAAGGTGGCTCCTCCCCTGGACATCAGTGCGCATGGGCATCCCCTCCATGCTCAGATTATTTTTCGCCATTGTGGCAGAGATGGAGTGTGAGAAAGTAAGTGATGACCATGCATGAGAATAAATGAATAAATTCTGAGTGCTACAGCTGCGACAGGCACCGGGGAGGAGGGCGGGCGATATAAATGTCAGCAGCCCTACATGCCAAGAACAGATGCATACTGGTAAGTAGCATATTCCGTTCGAGGCATGTGGGCTGCTGAATTTATATCTATGCATAGAATAAATAGTAGTACCCTCCTTAGCGGCGGTTGCCCGTGCCAGCTGCAGCAGTCTGAGAACAGCCTGACCTACAGCAGCTTGCTGTTTTGAGTGCACATCCACGCAGTAGTGTTTGGTGAATGTGTGTATGGTGGTCCATGTGGCTGCTCTACATATGTCCTCTAGAGGAATGTTACCTAGGAAAGCCATGGATGCCCCCAACTTGCGTGTGGAATGCACTCTTGGGGGAATTGTCAACGTGCGTTTAGCCTTTAGATAACAGATTTGGATGCACTTAACAATCCATCTGGCTATACCTGATTTAGAGATTGGGTTGCCCTTGTGTTGTGGAGAGAAGGCAACAAACAGTTGTTTAGTTTTCCTGAAATCTTTAGTCCTGTCGATGTAATACAGGAGAGCTCGTTTAACATCTAGTGTGTGTAGTGCTCTGTCAGCTACTGAATCAGTATTTGGGAAGAATACAGGTAGTTCAATAGTTTGGTTGATGTGGAACTGAGACACTACCTTGGGCATAAATTTAGGGTTGGTGCGCAGCACAACCCTATTAGCATGAATTTGGATGAAAGGCTCCTGAATAGTAAGGGCTTGCAGCTGGCTAACGCGTCGTAGCGACGTAATTGCCACCAGAAAAGCCACCTTCCACGTGAGAAATTGTATCTCACAAGAGTGAAGAGGTTCAAATGGTGGGCCCATGAGCCTGGTGAGGACTATGTTGAGGTTCCAGACCGGCGAAGGCGGGTGTCTTGGAGGAATGACCCTTTTCAGTCCCTCCATGAAAGCTTTAATGGCTGGCACTCTGAAAAGGGACAGATGCTGTCTATTTTGAAGATAAGCCGCCATTGCAGCTAAATGTATCCTGATGGAACTATACGCAAGATTACACTTGTATAGGTGCAGCAAGTAACTTATGATGTTTTGTGTGGAAGCATCATGTGGATTTATGTTATTATTGCAGCAATATATAACAAAACGCTTCCATTTTGCCGCGTAGCAGGCCCTGGTGGTAGGTCGCCTAGCCTCCTTTATGATGTCCATGCAGTCAGGAGGCAGGTTCAGGTAGCCAAACTATGACCTCAGGAGCCATATTGCAAGGCTCAACTGCTGCGGATCTGGGTGCTGAATGTCGCCATGGCTCTGCGTGAGGAGACTGGGAGTGAGACGTAGGCGTTGGTGTGGAACCACGGAAAGTTCTAGGAACGTGGTGTACCACGCCTGCCGTGCCCCAAGCAGGATGAGCGTCATGGAGTGTTGCCTCAGTTTGCGTGCCACCAGCGGTATTAGCGGTGCTGGAGGAAAGGCGTACGCAAATCTGTTCGACCAGTTTATCCATATCGCATTGCCCTGAGACTGCGGGTGTGGGAACCTGACGGCGAAGGTGCGGCATTTTGCGTTTTCGTGAGTGGCGAATAGGTCGATCTCTAGATGACCCCACTGCTGGAAATATGGGTGGAGCACTGAGGGATGGATCTCCCACTCGTGCATCTGATGGCTGTGTCTGCTGAGCAGGTCTGCTATCTGGTTGTCCCTGCCTGGGAGGTGTTCCGCCATGAGAAACATGTTCCTCTGAATGGCCCACTTCCACATGCACTGTGCCAGGTGCGACAATTGTGGAGAGTGTCCCCCCCCCTGTTTCTGGATGTAATACATCGCAGTCATGTTGTCCGTCCGGATCAGCACGACTTTGTTGCAGAGATGCAATTTGAATGCCTTCATTGCCATGAAGATCGCCATCAGTTCCAGTAGGTTGATGTGCATCTTCTGCTGTTGCGGTGACCATAGTCCCTGCACTGTATAATGGAGGACATGCGCTCCCCAGCCCTGGAGAGATGCGTCCGTTGTCAGCACGATCTGTGGTACAGGCTCTTGGAACAGTCGGCCCCTGCAAAGGTTTTGTGTGTTCCACCAATGCAGAGAGTTGTACGCACGACTGGTCACCAACACTAGGTCTCTTAAGTGCCCCTGAGCCTGGTTCCACTGGCGTGCCAAGCATTCCTGAAGCGGACGCATGTGTAGCCTCGCGTGCGGGACCACAAATATGCAGGAGGCCATCATGCCTATCAGTTGCATGAACACCTGCGCTGGGAGTGAGCGTTGTGGCCTGAATTTTTGAATCAGCACGTGCATGCTGTTGACCCTCGCTGAGTTTGGCTGCGCTGTGGCAGCGAGCGTGTTTATTTCGGCGCCCAGGTACTGCTGTACCTGTGCGGGCTGAAGGTGGGACTTTGGGTAATTGAGTGAAAATCCTAGACTGTGCAAGAGGTGGATTGTGCGTGACATGTGGTTGGCACACTGCTGGGCCGACTTTGCTTGCACCAGCCAGTCGTCCAGATACGGGTAGACATGGATGTGTTTTCTCCGAAGATGCGCGGCCACAGTCGCTAAGCACTTGGTGAACACCCTGGGGGCTGTAGTGACCCCGAAAGGTAAGACCTTGAACTGGTAATGCTGGTTGTTGATGGTGAACCTGAGGTATTTCCTGTGACTGGGGTGAATGGGAATGTGGAAGTATGCATCCTTTAGATCCAGGGTGGCTAGGAAATCTCCTTGACGGAGCAACGGGAGAACTTGCTGTAATGTTAGCATGTGAAAGTGTTCTGACAGGATGTATACGTTTAGAGGCCTCAGGTCGAGGATGGGCCTGAGAGACCCGTCCTTTTTGGGGACTAAGAAGTACAGTGAATACACCCCTTGTCCATGTTGTTCCAAAGGCACGAGTTCTATGGCCCCTTTTTGCAGCATGGACAAGACCTCCCGCTGCAATAAGTGCATGTGCTCGACGGACATAGGACGGTGCCTTGGAGGGATGTTGGGTGGAGTGGAGGTTAATTCTAGACAGTAACCGTGTTGTATAAGTTGTCTCACCCACCTGTCCGTGGTAATGCTTTCCCAGACTGGCAGGAACTGTTGGAGTCTCCCCCCGACGGGTGTTATATGGTCGGGGGGCAGTGACAAGGCGTCACTGTTTGTTAGCGGCTGAGGATCTGGCATTATTATTTCCACGTCCTCTGCCCTTGGTGCTGTTTCCATGATATCCACCCCTATTGTTCTTGTTATAGGTGGTTTGTGTGCCACTTTTGGTGTATTGTCCTTGTTGTGATGCCTGACCTCTAGAAGCTCCCCTGTTACCGGAACGACGAAAGGAACCGCCCTGAACTGCTGAGACTGCAGAGCTCCCATGGATTTCGCAGTTTCAGTGTCTTTTTTAATCTTCAAGAGTGGTGTCCACCTCTGGACCGAACAGGAAGTCAGGGTTAACTGGCTGATTGAGTAGGGTAGTCTGGATTTCAGCTTTAAAACCAGAGATACGGAGCGAGGCATGCCTCCGGAGCATAACGCTAGTGTTTATGGCTCTTGCCGCTGTGTCGGCTGCATCTAACGCGCACTTAATGGACGCGTTGGAGATCAGCTTCCCCTCCTGTATAAGCATTTCTGCCCCCTCCTTATAAGTATCAGGCAGGTGTTGCATGAGCTGCTCTAATGTGTCATAGTTTGCCCTGTCATATCTTGCTAACAGGGCTTGTGTATTGGAGATCCTCCAAATATTAGCAGCTTGAGCTGCCACACGTTTCCCAGAGGCTTCCAAGATCTTTGATTCTTTGTCCGGAGGAGGAGCATCACCAGTTGTGTGAGAGTTTGCCCGTTTGCGAGCATTAGCCACCACTAAGGAGTCCAGCGGGAGATGGCCCTTGATGTAGGTAGGGTCCACGGGCGCAGGCCGGTACTTCTTTTCAATGCGGGGGTTCCCCACCCTTGCTTTAGTGTGGAAAACGACAATGTATATGTACATAAGCGGCGTTCATTTGTGTTCACCCTCGCCACTGTTAAAGGTAAAGCGAAAGTCACGAAACAATGGCCCCACCATCTTGTCCCCTTTTAGGCCCCATCACGAACATAGACAGTAGCCATTTTGTGTGTCATGACCTCTCTGCCCACTGCCAATAACCTGCGTCTCTCTCTCTCTCCCCCCCCCCCTGCCCCCTCGCTCTTTCGTCCTACCCATAGAACAGGCCCTTTTGGTAACCTCTTCCTCCCTGCCCGATTGCCCGGCCTGATCCCAGGCCATCACCTAGTCCAACCGATGCAGTTTATTGCTCCCTACAGTAGGACCTCGCCTCATATCAAAGGAGCGGGGATTAATCAATGCCCTCACACCCCTAGATTCGATCGATCGCCCGCATTCCGGTTCCCAGCGGAATGTCCAGCTGCGCGATAGCCATCATGCTGAGATTGGGGTGGGGACTCCTACTGTAGATATGTGTGGGAACGGGCCTGAACCGGGGATTCCAAAGACGCCTTTTCCGTACTTCAAAGCATTACCAAGAATGTGTTGCATGTAATAAAGTAATAAACCAGTGTATAAGAGGCCAGGCCTCAGATGTTGGGAGAGCACCTCGAGAAGATACCCTGTTGTCTGATTTGACGTGCTCTGTTCCGTCGGAAATAAACTCCTGTTTCCTGCCTTCCAGTCTCCAGCGCCTGCCTCTTTATTTGGTAATCGTGAGTTGGGTGAGAAGCGGCTAACGCCAGGCAAATATGGGAAAGGGGTAATCGACCTGACCTGCCTGAACCATTTTATTCCACAATAGTGGGCTCCTTAAAAATGTTACTGGCATGTTTGATCACACCCTTGAGCATAGGCAGAGTCGTCATGGACCTCTCTGATGTGGAGAATGTATCGAAAAGATAGTCCTCCTCCACGGGGTCAGCGTGCATATCCACGTCATGGTTAAACGCTGCCCTCTCAAGTAGGGCGTTGAAAGCGGCAGTATCTTCAGTAGGGGAAGTCTTTACAGCAAAGGAAAGAGTATCAGGAGTGGCCTGAGGGTCAGGGTCCACAGAGTCAGCCCAAGCCTGGGACTCATCTGGGTCAGCATCCATGCCATAATTGAACTGGTCCTCATTGTCCCCCCCCTCCATATCCTCAGTGGCATATGTGGGAGAGTAGGTATAGCCCTGATCATATGAATGTGTGGGCTCAAAAAGCAGGAGAGGTAGAAGAGTCCCTCTTTTTCTTCAGAGGTATTCTATAATGTTTCATAGGCGCGTCAGGCCTGACTTTACGCTGGTAAACAGCGAGTCGACCTGATTCGGCGTAGATGTAGAGTTTTGATTGGTTGTCGTGGGACGGTGGCTGGAATACAAAGTCTTCTGACCGAGGCTGAGTGGTTGCGGCACCGGACGTCGACTTGGCAGAGTCGGTAGTCAGAGTATGCTGAGCAGTTTTAGGCCGCGCCGTCGGGGGTAGCCCGAACTTTATCGGCGTTGAAAGCATCGGTGACGGACTGACGGTTTTCGACGGAGGCGGTTTCTTCAATTCGACCGACTTCGACGGTTCAGCACGTTTGAGGCCGTGCGTCGATTCGAGTCGTTGTTGCTTTGCAGGAACGCCTTTGTGCTGCGACACGGCCGGGTGTTTCGATCCGACTTTATGCTTCGGGACGAACGCCTTGACCAACATCGACTCCTTCAACATCGGATCGATGGACCGCTGGGCCTCGAGTCCCTTGGAAGAGCCGCCATCTTTGGAGCCGGAAGTCGACGGGAGCGTGACGCGCTTCACAGCAGACACAGGCGTAGTCGATCCGATCTTCGGCTCGACGCCCCCTTTCGACCCCGAGGTGTCGAGCGCACGCTTCGACTTGGAAGGCTCCGAAGTCTTTGAGCCGATGGGTGTCTTAACCAGTTTCGGTTTCCATTTCGCTTCCTTTGGTTTCTCTTTCGATATCTCCACCGAGTTGGGCCTATCGACCGATGGCTCTTTGGAAATGTTCTTAGTCGGGCCCGGAAGCGGGACTAGAGAACGGTGTTGAAGATCTTGGCCAAGGCCTTCCGGCGATGCCTCGACCAGAGCCGTGGAAGAGTCTTTATGGGCCCCCGCAACTGCGGTTGGGCTTAGGTCTCCACCTGAGTCGTCGTCGACGGCTCCGGTAGGTTGTACGTCGTCCCCTACCTCGACGATGTCTTCATCATGGACGTAGAGTTCTTCCTCGTCCTCGTTGTTGGTGGAGTCGGGCTCCGAAGCGGGATCCGAGTGCTCCGGATCCTCCGCATGAACAGTGTCTTCGTCGTCGCCACCGAAGATGTTCTCCGGGTCCGGTGCCGATTCCCGCGCCGACTGTCGTGCAGCGCGCCGAAGACGGAGAGTTTTCTTGGATCTAAATTTCGAACAGGCCATGCAGCTGGCCTCGTCGTGGTCCAGTGAGAGACATTTGTTGCACACCGGGTGTACGTCGATGTGGGGATATTTCGAGTTGCAGTCGGGGCAACGCTTGAACGGGCTCCGTTCCATCGTCGATCGTCAAAGGGCCTGTGGCGTCGAAAGTCAAAAGATCTTCCGACGTCGAGTTCAAAGAACTGGAAGGTAAAAAGGCACCGAACGAAAGACAATACCGACGCCCCTAAGGCCTTTTGGCCTCGAAAAAGCAACTTTTAGAAGTTTCCGAACTTGAGTCAAGAAGTACAGCCGAACCCAATGGCAGGAAAAAAACAATCTGAGCATGGAGGGGATGCCCATGCGCATTGTAGTCCAGGGGAGGAGCCACCTATCTCGTGATACTTCGAAGACTCTTCCAGGACAACAATGTGCAATCATCCGGACCCAACACTAGGCGGCGATCTATGCATAGATATAAATTCAGCAGCCCACATGCCTCGAACACAGCGGTAGGCGACGCAAGTGGAAATGTGACAATAAATACAGAATACTGGAGGTTCACAGGCGAGTATTTACATTGATTAATACAGAGTTAGGCATTTTAGTGAACCAGAGTATATTGCGCCACAAGTTGCGCCGGGATGTTGACGATATTTCGATCCATGTAGATTAGGATCATTATCAGGACCAGGTTACTGAGTGAAGGGTGCTGTACAAGAGAGGAGGTAAGGAGGGGTGAGGCCAAGAAATAAAGAATGTGGGAAAAGAGAATTGGGGGGGGCGGTAAGTAAATACCTGGGCGCGAAGAGAGTCGGAGGTCTCAAGACTGACACTACTTTCTGAAAAAAAGATGAACATGTCCAAAACACCAATCCTTCAGAAAAGAGGTGGTATTAATAGGATGGAACAACAATGCCTATAACTCAGTTGCATGATGCACAGACGTTAAGGCAATGATAAACAATTTTCAGAGTCAAGAACCTCAAACAAAATTACATCAGACAGCTTAGCCTGTAGCGGTCGAACCTTCTCATCACATTGGGTGACAAATTTAGATCAAAAGCAGAATAATGTACTTCGTGGAAGCGGCGAGCAGCCAAAATGACAAACACAACTTCCTAATATCAAAACTGCTCAGTTGATTGCGGTCAATCTGCAAGCATGGAGGTGTAGATTTTGGAAGTTCAGATACAGGGCCCTGCCCTGTTGCTGGAAAGCAGACCTTCCTGAAGAGGTTGTATGATGGTACAATGCATGCCTGAACAACGCATGCCTGTACCATGCGGTCTCTACAACGACCACGTCTTTACCATGCATGCCTTTGCAATGCAATTTTGTAGTAAAGACACGATGGGTAAAGGGACCTGTTTGCTAAAGATCATACCCCTGCCCCCTGCCATGTAAACTGTCCCTTTTCCCCCTACCCCAAGTCCTAAAAACTGTCCCCTACATACCTAAGGTACCTCGACGGAGCCCCCCCTGCCCTGAGGTCTAAAAGTGCCCCAGTGAGTAAAAGCGTTTTGGTTACAGTAGTGATTTTTCAGGGATATTATTGTATGTTGACACTAAGAAACTTTTCCAGATGAAATTACCAATGTTCTCCTAGGGAAGGAAATTCAATTTGCAGGTAAAGTAGGTTTGTGTTACTTTTGTAATCCAGTGCTGGGCTTCCTAGGTTCAGCACTGGGACCTCTATCTAAAACAGGCAAGTAATTACGTTTTTATTGTTGGCACGATTTTTAAAGAAAATTTGTAAGTTTCAAAAATCGCCACAGAAACTTTTTCGGTAAAAAGCAGGCAATGATATCCTATGGAAGGAAATCCAAGTTACTGGTAAGTACGGTTAAAATTACTTTTCAAGATCAGTACTGGGCTAAAAGATGCAGCACTGAGGTCTCTCCTGATAACCGGTGAGTAAATCGGAATTCGTTGTTCGGCTGATTTTAGATGAATATTTTAAAGTTTCAAAACTCCACACTTAGAAGAATTTTTTAGAGAAACCAGTCAACGTTACCCTATGGAAGAAGGAAAATGCTACTTACCAGTATGCATCTATTCTTGGCACGTAGGGCTGCTGACATTCGTATGCATCTATTCTTGGCATGTAGGGCTGCTGACATTCATATCTTAGCATAGATCGCCGCGGCGATCTATGCCAAGATATGAATTCAGCAGCCCACATGCCTCGAACGGAAAACGCTACTTACCAGTATGCATCTGTTCTTGGCTTGTAGGGCTGCTGACATTCATATCTTAGCATACATCACCGCGGTGATCTATGCTAAGATATGAATTCAGCAGTCCACATGCCTCGAACAAGTGAGTTATCGGCTTTTAGGTAAGTACTTGACTGGCAGAGTTAAGGTTCTGGGCATTGACTCAGGGGTCGCCCAGGGTCAGGTAGGTACAGATGGTACACCCTCAGCGGCACAGGGGCAGCTGGGTGCAGAGGTAGTTAGGCCCAATGTTATCCAATGAGAGGCAGGGGGCCATCGGTTGGTGGCTGCTGGCAAGCAGGCCAGCCGGCTGTGGGAGCTGGGCTCCTGGTCACTTGCTCAGGGCAAATGGGGAAGTAGGTTAGGACCAAGGTTGCACTGCCAGGGGCACTCGTGCTGCAGGGTGCTTTTGAGCAGTCGGGCGCTAAATGTTATTTAATGGAGATCTTGAAAAGTGAACAAAGGATGCAGGCTTGGGGACGGAGATTCCTCAGGAGCGACCAACACTTCGAAAGGTAAGTTGGGATCTTGGAGGATAGGTAGGCACCCAGGAGCTGGGCACAGGGGGCCGTGGGGCGCTGGGTGCAGGGGTGTCTTTTGACGTCAGGAAATCTTACCCTCTGCTGGTCGCGGTTGGAGGGTCCCTTGCTGTGAGGCTGCAGGCGTCGTCTGGGTCGTCGAGGAGGGTCCTTGGGCACTGGATTCCAGGTCAGAATCGCCGGGGGGGCGTCCTCAGGGTCTTTGTCCACTCAGGCACAAGCCGGGTTCGGCGGGTGTAGAGTGTGCTGGATTCGCAGTTCCTGCCTGGCACCAGGGGTATTGCTGTTTGAGAAGAACCACTGCTCATGGGAGTCCAAGTCTTTAAGAGGTTCAAGGCAGGCAGGTCCTCCGGGGTTTTCAAGGTTGCTGTCAGCAGGAGTCGCCGGGATTTAGCAGGAGCAGGTTCAAGGATCAACAGGCCTGTAGGGCTGGGGTCAAGTCAGTTGGTGTCGTCCTCTTGTTAGCAGCTGCACGGCGGGTCTTCTTCTTGATCTTTCTTGTTTTCGAATCGGGATCTGAGGAGGGAAGGTTCAGGGTGCCCCTAAATACTATATTTAGGGGTGTTACAGGTAGGGCAAGGGCAGGGACCAATAGGTCCCTGTCCTGGGGTGAGTACACCCCCTATCCTGCTCCTCTCCTGTGGGAGGGGGCAGGGGCCTAGCTCTGATTGGGTAGGGCTCCCCATCTTCAAGATGCCGGTAGCCCGGAGTCGTGCTTCACCTCGACTCTCCCACCTGAGGGGTGGAGTTGGCACAGGCTGGCACATCCCCTTTCCTCACTTAGGGTTTCCCGCCAGTCTTCCCGCCAGAGTGGGGTTCAGAACTGGTGGGGGCCAGTTGCTGAGCACACCAAGTGGCCTGGAGAAGCTCACAAAGGCGGCATGCCTTTGAAGCTTCCCCTGCCAATCCTGGGGGAGGAGACCTAGCACCTCACCCAGGACGTGCATTGTTGAAGGCCCAGGAGAGCGGAGGCCGCTCTACCCAGGGGTCCAGCAACATGTCTGCTGTGTAGCAGCCTAGGCAGCCTCTCAGACCAGACGTGGATTGTAGGTTAGGTTTCAGGGGGCATCTCTAAGATGCCCTCTGTAGTGCATTTTACATTAAATCCCACACTGGAATCAGTGTGGGTTTACTGTGCTGAGAGGTTTGATATCAAACTTGTTAAGTCTTCAGTGTAGCCATTATGGTGCTGTGGAGTTCGTAATGACAACCTCCCAGCACCACATACTCTTAATCGCATCACTGCACTTACAGTGCCCAGGAATGGTCCTGGGTACTGTAGGGGCACAGGACTCATGCGCCTGTGCCCACACCACTGGCAAAGGGCACCCAGCTAGAGGGGTGACTGATGTATGCCAGGGCAGTGTCTTTGTGGGCATGGCACACAGGGATGTGTGCCATGTCGACTCTTGGTTTAGTTTTGCACCAGGACACTCAGCCTGCAAATGCAGTGTGTGTGTGTGTGTCAGTGTACAGGGCCCCTAAGGGTGACACAGTAAGTGCTGCAGCCCTTAGGGGTCTTCTCTGGTCACAATGCCCTGGGCACCATTTACCAGGGACGGACATGTGGCCAGAGATGCCAATTGGGTTTTAGTTTCAACACAGGTTTAGGGAAGGAACACAGGCCCTGGGCACATGATTGGCAGGAGCCCAGGGCACACTCAGTCAAAGCACATCAGCAATTTAGCAAAATTTGGGGGCATACTATACAAGAAATATGGCACTTTCTCACACCCCCTCCAGACCCAGACCCGGCCGGGCCGGGCCCCACTTACATCACTGCATCCTCACCAAATTCCTGATCGTCCTCCTCTTCCTGTCTTCCTCTCCCGATTCCGGATCGTCCTTACTCTTCCGGTCTTCCTCTTCCACCCATCAGCTCAGCATCTAGACAGCGCCTTGCCTTAACCACGCATATGCTTGGTTAAGGCATATGCATGGTTACGGCAATTGTGGTTCGGCTTGCAGGTAAATGGTACGTGTGGCTGAGCCAGCGTTAAGGTAGTTTCACTCCTGAAGAGGCAGCCAAAGCAGATGCCACATGAGGAGATTCAAAAGCTCTTAATACCAGACTATCCAAGCCCAGACCAGACAACACAAGTTGAGCCAGGGACACCAGACAACCTTCAGGAGCAGTAGGTTCAGCAACAGAGGAGAGAAAGCGTAAAGAAGCATGAAGATGGAACATATACCCAAGGGATTCTCAAAAAGGAAAATTCCAGGGCATAATTGGCTGGGCCTAAATCATTTGTGGGCGCAGCAAACAGAATAGCAGAGGTGGGCTCCACTGGACAAAAATGCCCTTCGCCACATCTTTAGATGCAGATGCAAGATGGCAAGATGATGCCTGCCAGAAGGTGGACAGACATGGATATCCCTTAAGTATCCAGCCACAGCCTCAAATTCTCTATACAAAGGCCATGGTAACCCGCTCTGTACCCTTCCTGTTGCAGTAGCACATGGTTGTCATTTTGTCTGTCAAGACTTGGACTGACCTACCCTTGATGAAAGGCTTAAGTCGTGAAGGCTAACAGGCTAAGCATAACTCCAAAAGACTGATGACCAGAATCCTGATCTCCACATGGTCCATGTGGACTCATAGCTCAGAGATGAGACCTCTGTCACATCTATAAGCTTTGGATGGGGCAAGAAGTGCAGTCTGCCCCTCACCAAGTCAGTATGCGTCATCACAGATCATGGGGTAATTCGTCAGAATTGTGGAGGCTGTCCAAAAGGCATCCCCAGTGACGGCCCAAATTAAGGCAGACGTTCCACTGAAGGCATCAGCAGGGTGCAGAAAGCCAGGAGCCCAGGAAGCTTCAAAACCCTCAAAGTCAGTCTCAGTGTGCTATCCAATAGCTTCAATGTACTGGACTTGTGGCAGGGGAGAAAAGGCCTTTGGAGCTACAGTGTACAGGACAGTCCCTATCAAGGGAGTCCTATGATAAAGCTAAAGGTGGGATTTCAGTTTGAGGACTGTGGACTACAAAACAAACGTCTGCATGTGGTCCTCGGGGTGAGCCTTACTTCAGAAGCCAGTCGTTGAAGCATTGAAGAGTCTGTCGTCCAAGATCACAATTTTTTGGCAAACAAAAAATGGCAGAGAGAGAGCGAAAACAGTAGCCAAGAAAGGGACAGCAGAACCTAACTGAACAATCGGCCAGATCCACTGGTCGTACGTAATCGCACACAAGCTAGGCAGACCAATTTAAATTCTCCCTACTACCGGCCAGATGGCAGTTAGATAGGGCAAATGAAGTGATTTGGTGGCAGAAGAAGTCAAAGAGGAGTAGGAAGACTTAACCTATTGGTGGCCTTTCCCTTACCACCCATCACTGTCCTTGGACTAACAAAAAGGCTGAGGTGGTTCCTCGACAATCTGCGACGGTTACCTCAGCTGGTCAGAAACACCCTTCAAGTTACCTTTACATTTCCGAGATTGCTGGAGAAATTGCAAGCAGGGTAAAGTATCCCCAGAGAAAGGGATGGAACGCTGCTATCTTTGGAGAGCTCATACACAACTTGCTTTTTGCCAAACAGCATGGAACCATCAGAGAGCACGTTGATGAGGGAGCTAGAATGTCCTCATGTGACGCAAATCCAAGCATAGTGTTGAATCACAACACTGGCGCCCATATCCCAGGCCACACAGGATACTTTGCCCAAACTGTGATGGAAGGCCAGGATATGAGAAAGGCGTGCTAGATTTCGCTAGACGGCGCAAACAAAATCTAGCTCACCATATCCAATATGACATGGGTGTAGTAACCCAAGAGGGACACAGAGATCAAGGATTGAAGTGCCAAGCTAGGCAGAGAGAGGACTGTCTTGAAGACAGCATCAGTTTCTTGGACTACCTATCCTGGGGAACAGTGGGAAATCCATTTGGTTGAACTTTTCTTGTTGAGGCCTGAACTATAAAGCGCTCAGAAGCCTTTAGACCAGGGGTACTCATAGTACGGCCCGCGGGCGACCAGCGGCCCGGCAAGCCTTCCTTGGTGGCCCGCGGACCTTGCAGACATCGTACCAGTTCTAAAACTGGTTTTTTCGAGAGTGTCACGAAACATCGCTGGTTGCAGCAGCCTGGACTCGAAGAGGCTGTGCTCTAGGGGGGCAAGGAGATTCCAGCCATAGTGTGGAACTGCAGGGGCCTCAGAAGAGGTGAAACAGAACAAAGCCTCATTAACACGTTAATGGTCTTTCAAAGACCTGTGAAGTGCTCGGGGCTGTGTGCGCGCCAGGCAAGCTGTCTCATCCCGGGCTGCCACACACGAGGAGGAGGGGGGAGGAGGGGGGAGGAGGGGGAGGGGAGGAGGGGGGGAAGGGGAGGAGGGGGGGCAGGGGAGGAGGCCCTTTGAACTCAATAGGCGTTGCACCCCTGTATGTGGCACACATATTTCCTCTGTAGAAGCTCATGCTCCCCCGAGTAGCATTTGTTTTATCAACACTGAGGGGATGATAGTCTGAGTCAGCCCAGCCTTACTTGGAATCTCTGCCGTCCGGATTACACCTATTCTCTGCTGCGGCGGTCCAGCTGGCTCTCGTGCACCCTCTATATTAGGGTGTCATTACTAATGTGGTGCAGATTTTGGGAAGGCTGGGGAAGGTGGTTCGATGTGTGCAGCAAAGAGCTCTTGCTTTTCGTGATATTTTAGAGGCGTCACTAGGAAGGAGCGGGGGGGGGTGCGGACAGCACCGGGTGACACCAGCACATGGGGTGACACCACACCAATCTGGTTACGCTGTGTAAGCTCTGGCAGTATTTCCAGCAGTCAAACACCTCGACTAGTCTCCCGTCCTCCTCGCACATGTGCAAACACACTTCCGAATCAGCTCGTCTCCCTAACAAAGCCAATCCTTTCAGATACAGCAGCGAGAAGCTCCCCTCCAATTTGAGAGCATCACTCAGAGCTTAAGTGTTGCACAGAAGGAGATAGCCGCGCATCCTTGGGCGATCTGCTTCAGGAAGCACCCAGCAGAGCGATGCTTGGTGTGTGAACACGGAGGTAATTTAACCAATCATGCAACATCGACAATGCCTTTAAATATGCGGTGTATACAAAGCATACATGTTACAACAACTTCATCACGACATATTAAAACATATCTGAGTAGGATAAGTGAGCCACTATGCAATAACATTTTAAAAAACAAACAGTTTGAAAAACCTTTTATTTCACAAGTCTATTCGGTGGGTGAAGGGTACAGTCAAAATGTGTGTATGTTGGGGGGGGGGGGGGGTTAGCGGCTATGCATCATACTGTGCAAGCTCTTTCTCGGGTTAGTTAATTAATAAGGATTCCAACCGTAGCCCACCCCTCACTCGGAGTTTCTAGTGAACCAGGATTCCTACCTCATGTAAATAAGTCACTGTTACGAGAAATTCTTCCCTAAAGCAAGGAGTGTCATTAATCGCAAATCTCCAGACGCTTGCATTATCCCGTCCGTCCCCACCGTTCTCTAAGCGCTGTGAAGCAGCAGGGGATGTCTGACTGTTAAGGGCTGTGGTGCGCTGTCCAGTGTACGGCAGCTCCCGGGGACGCTATAAGACAGCGCCCTACACGCATGCAGCAGGGACTGAAGCCCCCTATCTCTTCTGTGTTTATCTGCACCTAAAGAATGTTGCTGATGCTGACCCATGTGGACTTCTTCTTCAAGGGAGGGAGAGGCAGGGGAGGGCGAGGGAGGGAAAGAGAGGGAGTGGTCGAGGGAGGGAGAGACAGAGGGAGGGCGAGGGAGGGAGAGACAGGGGAGAGCGAGGGAGGGAGAGACTGTGGGAGGGAGAGTCAGGGGAGGGTGAGGGAGGGAGGGAGGGAGAGAGACGAGGGAGGGGGGGAGAGAGTCAAGGAAGGACGAGGGGGAGAGAGAGTCGAGGGAGAGAGAGGGAGGGAGACAGGGAGATGGAGGGAGAGACCGAGGGAGGGATACGGAAGGAGGGAGAGAGGGAGGGAGACAGAGAGAGAGAGGAAGGGAGACAGAGAGAGTGAAGGAGACAGAGCGGGGGAGGGAGAGAGGGAGGGAGACAGAGGGAGAGAGGAAGGGAGACAGAGTGAAGGAGACAGAGCGGGGGAGGGAGAGAGGGAGGGAGACAGAGGGTGAGAAGGAGGGAGACAGAGAGGGAGGGAGAGAGAGAGGGAATGACAGGGAGGGAGGGAGAGAGACAGAGTGAGAGGGAGAGAGACAGAGTGAGAGGGAGAGAGACAGAGTGAGAGGGAGAGAGACAGAGGGAGGGAGAGAGAGAGGGAGGGATAGAGACAGAGGGAGGGAGACAGAGGGAGGGATAGAGAGAGGGAGGGAGACAGAGAGAGGGAGGGAGACAGAGAGGGAGGGAGACAGAGAGGGAGGGAGACGGAGGGAGAGGGAGGGGGAGGGAGAGGGAGGGGGAGGGAGACAGAGATAGGGAGGGAGACAGAGAGATAGGGAGGGAGACAGAGAGATAATCAATCAATCAATCAATGGCATTTATAGAGCGCACTACATACCCGTAGGGTCTCAAGGCGCTGATAGGGAGGGAGACAGAGAGATAGGGAGGGAGACAGAGAGATAGGGAGGGAGACAGAGAGATAGGGAGGGAGACAGAGAGATAGGGAGATAGGGAGGGAGACAGAGAGATAGGGAGGGAGACAGAGAGATAGGGAGGGAGACAGAGAGATAGGGAGGGAGACAGAGAGAGAGAGAGAGAGAGAGAGAGATGTGTGTATGCTGGGTCTGGTGGCTCCATGGACGAAGACGCACGCAGCAGGGGCCTGTGTTCAACCTCATGGTCACAGGTTTTTTGGGGCTCTAGCCCCGGCCCCCTCTCACTGACCCCGCCCCCACCATTGCGGCCCTCTGCCACAAACCCCACTGTAAATTTGGCCCCTGAGAGAAAGTTTGCGAGTACCCATGCTTTAGACAGTGGGACCACCTGGAGCAAGTCTGTGCAACTGAGAAAAGTAGCGGGTAAGGTCTGGAACAAGGAACCAGGAGGGACTCGGTCAAAGCTTCATTTAAAGGCAGCAAGGTTTTCTCTGTTAATGGCACAAGCTGTAAAATATTGGCCAAAAAAATTGCCTTAGTTAAACTGCCTGAACCATTATCTGAAGGTTAACATGTCAGCCAGCATCAGTGTGGTGAGTGGAGCAATTTGTCCACCTCCTCATTTAGTCTTAACTATGTGGAACAGCTCCCACCCTCGAACAGCAGCAGAGTAAGAACCGATGATTGTCTCAATCTTCCTGAAATAAGGCTGTTGAAGCAACGGGACAGAAGGAGAGTCACCCTCAGTCTGAGGTTGTGCAAGAGTAATCATGCAGAGCAACGCATAAAATGTCCTAGTTGAAGTCCGCTCAGATCCCCCAGCGGATTCAGCACAGAATCCAGAATCAGCCCCACCTCAGCCTGAACCGAGAGCAAACCACGAAGTCTGCAGTAAGGAGGTCAAGCCATGCCTGGCCACTGGAGGCAGAATGAACCGACGCCAAACAGGCTGGATCAGGACTGGAGAAGGGCCCACTGGCAGAAGTCAACTGAAGGTGCAGATTGATTTGTGGGGCCCAAAGGCACACCAGAGGAAACCAAAACCATTTTGGGGAAAAGGTACCTTGAAGGCAACAAAGTTGACAATTGCCCAAGGAACTAGCGGACCATAAACTTCGGAACTTGAATTGTGTCTGAATCAGGCACCGAAATCAAAGTTGGCCCATTTAAGAGCCGATTGTGCGACTTCACACAGGAGCAGGAGTGTCATGGAGGAAATTAGCCTCACTTTGATTTTAGAATTTCTTTTGGACTTGTTCTTCAACTCGGAACTGGCCTTGCCTAAAAATGGTGAACAAGAATGGGACCAGGAACAACGTTGCTTCTTTTGTTCAATTACTAAGTCTGATTTGACGCTCCCTCACAGCATCAGAGAGCATGTATTGCAGGACCTGGAGTCCTGTTTGGGGATGAGACAGACAGAAGACACTTTGTGTGAGGGATTTAGACCAACATCTGCTTGTGATACTCCTTAAAACCGGTTGTGTTGGGGAGAGACATGCCAGCATACAGAGTCAAACGCTGAGATGAAATCTGTGGAAGCGGAGCTCTAGATAAATGTGAAAGGACATTGAGAAATAGAAAAGGATTTCAGTGCACAGGCGTGGCATCTATATGGGGTTCTATTTTGTCATGTATAGAGGTGGGACACAGCTAGGAAGCAGGTCTACAGTGCCACCTACCAGGGAACTGGAGCTATTACAAAAAGCTTTCTGGATCCAGTCTTGCAGTGAGGAGAGATTAACAAACTAGGGAATCTGTGGTTAGAGGTATCCCTCAGCAGTGATGGTCACTGCCATGGAGAAATGTACATAAAACTTTCCTTGAAGATCATGCCTGCACTGCTCTAGACCATAGATATGGTTTTCTTCTGGGTCAGTCAAGAGTAGTGTAGGAGACAAGGTAGTAGCTTTCGGCCACCAATTACATTTTGAAATAAGCATTGATAAAGCAATGTAATCAGGATTGCATGTACGTTTACAATATATAAGAGCAGCCACTGGGTGGCACCATTACGCCATGCATTTAAGGAATACTATTATCCATCCCATTAACCCTCGACTGTGGCTCTTAACCTGTGCTCCATGGATCCTTGGGGGTTCGCAAGGCTCACCCAGGGGTTACCCAACTGTTTTATAAAATTAAATATTATTACAATTAATAAATTACAGCTAATGAAGTATTTACAAATAGAGAAGCAACATTTTAAAACAAATCAAACTTTTTCTACATTTGATAGTGAAATATACCAAATATTTTAATATTTGAGCATTTGCTGGGAGTATCCTTGTTTTGCACTTTTTGTGTATGGTTTTGAGGTTCAAATCATACAATTTACTTCAGTATGATGACTCAGTGGGGGCTCCCAGATTTCAGTAATTATTCTGTGGCTGTCCACATAAATGAAAATGTTAAGAACCGCTGACCTACAACATAATAGGAAGTCCCTTTCAAAGGTGTAAAATTACGAGAAATGTTATGCTCTATATTATTAGGTCATGAGTGCTGCAACAGAGTTGTTTGAAGGCAGAAGCCAACAAGCATTGTCAAAGCTAATATGCCTCGGCAATCGGAGAGCTACTGGCGTGGTCAATGTTATGGTCTTTTAGCCATGTGTTATGGAGTAGCATAACCTATTGGCTTGGCTTGCAAAAACGGGTAAAAAAAATGTAAATAGTGATACAAGACTCAGAACTGGGCCTATGAGAACATTTACAGGGGAATCTTGCAATGCACTGCAATCATTACTACTCTACCTCTCTGTAAGCAGCAGTCTTCAGCACAGCCAGCAGCCTGCAGCAGTCCAGGCACTGACGAGAAAAGAAGCAGTAGGAAAGTGTCCCTTTTTACATGGTTGCCCCCACTTTTTGACTGGTACATGAAGTGATTTTGACTTAAAGTCAAACCCTGGTACCTAGGGCCTGAGGCACTAAAGAGGGTCCCTAAGGGCTGCAGCTAGGGTGACCAGATTTTCAAAACAAAAAACGGGGACAGGTCATAGACATAGAAGTAGGACTACGCGTTTTCAGTAACCATCCACATAAAAGTATGCCCATTTGACAGCTGTTTTAGACATAGAAAAAGGACTACAATGACAGCTTCCTCCACAGACCGAGATGAAGCATTACAGACAACAAATCCGAGGTCTTTTATGGACACCCCTCTCCTTTACACAGCAGCATTAGTACTTTTTATTACATTTACACTTTTTAAGACTATACCATATATTTGCCAAAAATCAATAAAACATTACAGGCTAGCAAACACAAGTGCAAAGAGAGCATGCACGCGCATGCTCAACCAGAACAATGAAAAACAGGGACATTTCTGTGTTTAACCGGGACACTGTTTGAAAACGGGGACATTTGAGTCACTTGGAGAATCTGACTCGGAGCCGATCGGATGAGATGTCTTCAAATGCAGCTTGGTGTTGAATAGAACCACCGGGGCATTGTGACCGTCTGCACACCCCTATAGCTGTTTAGATATATTTGGAAAGGAATCGGAAACAACTAGAAATCTCGACTGGATGATTGCCACATCCCAGTTATATCCTTTACAATAGGAACCCATGATGGTCCTACCTCAATGGTCACTGGATGGCCAAATGTAAAGCGCTCCTGTCTTATCTATGTCCTGATGAAGACCCCAGAATGAGGTTTCCACTAACCCTTACAACATGCGGGGTCGAAACGTAGACCAGACTACACCATTCCTTTAAACATAGGAGAAAATAAATGGAATAAAACACATCCTATGTAAAAGAGTTATATGGAACTACTGATCTAAATTAGACTGTAAAGGTCGTACTGAATCTCACTGTGATTGTGTTATGGTCACAACTCCTTTACCCAGTCCCCACACTTATCCCATCACACCTATCCCACCTAACTACCTCCTTTTCTTTATCACTGAGAGCGAGTTAATATATAACTATGTAAATACTATATTATAACTTTGATGGACACAAGTTGTATATATGATTCGTTTCCAAGGAATTTTTCTATGTTTTTCATCACAAGTTTTTCTGAATTAATAATCTCCGGAACTTCTTGATTGATGCTAAGTTTCCGCTCATCTATGTGCTAAAATAAAATATGCATTGAATCATTGGACTGGTTATAATTTGAGATACGCAATGTTTATATTTGACATTTGATGCTTTAAAAAGAAATATACTCTGACCCCTTCGTATGTACCTGATTATTGACCCAGGTCAGATAGTTTTAGGGCTAACCCTGTTAAAACTTTTCACTTGAGGGGGATCAGATGTGCACTGTGGTGGACATATCTCCGGAGCTCCGAACGAGACCATCTCCTACCCCAATGACTGGTGACTTGAGTGGATGCTCTATATCCTTTTGCTGTGACTGGTGAGATGGATATCCCCATTGTAAGGGGAGATCTCCTGCATGCCTAAATAGGGCAGGTGGGTCAAACCCTCAATGCCTTTTCCACATCTGGTGCCTCTGCCGCCTCAATCCTGGTGGACTATGTCCGACTGGTGTTCATTACTGGTTTGTTATTGATCAGGGGCTTGTTTCTGCTTCGACCTGGGAGGCGAGTGGGGATCACTGTTTTTGTGGTTATATTTGTTTTAAATCATATTGTGTCTGAGCGATTCTGTGCAAGTTGCAAGAGAAAGCAGGGGTGAAGAGCTATTTGTTCTTTAGGAGGTGAGCGGACCGGGGGGGGAGAGAGCAAGCACTTCAGCAACACTTAAATGGCGTCATGAACCACTGATTCCCCTCACATTTACAATTTCCTCTCCTCGAATGTGTGAGTGATGGGGACTCTCAGGCGACACCGGGTGTATTCATACATGCGCGGTAGGCACATCCACATTACACATTTCCAGGAATCCCACATGACACTGGTTGAGCTGTTGCCTGTACAACGCAGTTGGAGGGTCAGGTGGTAGGTACTGTTTATTTCACATTCGCCCGTGGGTGCAGATGTGGATGGCACCTAAAATATCCTTCTGGATCGAGCATCAGAGGGTGGATCCAGAGGGATGATAAATGGTGTGGAGGGACAGCTGGACGGTGCACCCATTGCTCGTGACCCTCTATGCACCTAACTCTGCACTATATCATTTTCCAGAGACTCTCCCACACACAATCCTCTGCGGTTTAAAAGCCCTCAGCTCAGCCTCTAGGAGGTGGTGGGGGGGGGGGGGGAGATTTGAATAGCATAATTGATATCCATATGGATAGATCCACCCCTCCTCTCCACAGCACGCAAGCGATCAAAGTACCAAACACCTTAGCGGAATGGCTGCAATATGGTAGATTTCAGGATCAGGATCCAGAGATCCGACAATCGAGAGACCTCTTGTACACTGTTACGACAGCTATAGTGCGAACTGGCAGATATATATCGGCACCTTTTCGGGTCCGTAGGGGCACATGCCAGAGGTCTCCATTAGCTCCTCTTCTCTGCACCCTACATTGGAGCCGCCGGTGGGACTGTTGATGCGGTGGGGTCGCAATGGTGCATACATGGACGATGCACTGTTATTCGACTTGCCTGGGGGTGATGGAGGTGCTAGACTGTTTTGGTAAGGCCTCAGTCCATTGGCTAACTTTGTCTAAGTCCTATTGGTTTCCTCTCCGAGGTATCCCAGTTGCAGAATGGGGGCCTTCTCGCCATGTCGAACTGGTGTGGCAGTTTGACACATTCCGTTCTCTTGGTTGTTAACATCCATCAAGCAAAGTGCGACATGATGGACAGCAACCCGGGTAAGGCTTTAGCCAGCACACGTCTCTCTGCCCTTTTGAATTTTGCTACCTCGCTCCCCAATGGGCAGGATATCCATTGCAAAGATGCTGGTACTGCCCAGGTTGCTCTACCACTTTTCCGCCCTATCGGTCTTTCTGCCACTGAACTTCTGTAAGGAGTTACATTTGTTACTTATTGCCTTAATCTGGTGTTCCAGAAGAGAGTGGCATTGCAGAGGCTGTTTGACTCTGTAGAGAAAGGGAGTTTAGGCACACCACACTATGAATTATACTACACAGCTGACCAATTGCAGTGGCCTATGAGATGGTTCGTCTCGGGTCCTACGCCTGAGCAGGCTTGCGTTGTCCGAGATCTGGGTGAACAAGATATCACGTGTGGGCTTATGGGTCCTAGATGAGATATGAAACAGGTGGAGCATTCTGATCAAGGTGGCTATGTGTGCCCATACCGTGGCTCGGTCCGGTATGCCCCTTCCTTGCCAGTATGGGATCTCCTGGCGTTCTGCAGAATTGCTAAACACCACGATGCGTGGACGGGCAGAGGTATTGTCAAGTTGGGGGACCTAAATGAACACAAACTCCTGAGGCCCTTCCAAGATCTCCAGGTGAGATACGAGATCCAGGAGGGTCAATTTCTGACCTACAAAGCCTTAGTAGTAGCCCTTGGTTCGGCGTGGAGACCAGACCGTGCTGAACCACTTATATCCATTACAGACACTGTTAGGGCGTGGCTCCGGTAGCCCTGCACTTACACTGCTTTTCGGTGGACTGCTGGTGCTGCGGGTCTACACACTGCTGTCTTAAAGGGACAGATGGGCTCAGTCTACAGGCCAGGAGTTGACGGACAAGCAGTGAACACAAGTATTAAAGCAAGTGAGGGGTGTACCCAGGAACTTCCATCTGAAATACACTTAATTTAATTTGTATCTTCTTGGGTGTTTCCCCAGAAGGGCCCTCGCTGCCTCTGCCCAGAAGCGGATTTTTACTACATGGCCTGGGAATGGCTGGTGATTGCCTGCTTCTGGGATGAACCCTTTCAGGCTTTGATCGAGATTATGGGCCACTCATTGCAGTGTGACCTGCTTCACTGTTTGCTGGGATTGACTGCCTGAACAGGTAAGAATAAGTATGTGGTTAGACTTCTAGACCGGACATTTGTCCTTCTGATGCACCGCAATGCTGTGACTTGGAAACTGACCGTTGCTGCTACTCTGGCTGAAGGATCTTCTTAACGGGGCATCCGCTGAAATAGTAACATGGAAATCATTGCCATTGATGCATGGAGATAGGCCAACACTGGATGCTTAGGATACATATATTGTTGACGTGCTGGCCAAAACAGATGAAAGACCTGCATGAGGTGACGGTGGTTTACCTTTCAGCGATTGCTGTGGGGTGGCGGGTGTGGTGGCCACCCATACTGTTTTCCTAAACCACAGCCCTCTTGCCGAACTGAATTATCTACCCCAGCTGTCTCCCAACTTTATGTACGACAAGGTGGGCAAAAGTGGTACCCTACCACCACAGTAGCCTGCCCCCCCCCCCACACACACACAAACTACACTGCATGATTAGATTGTCAGCTCCTTCCTTCCTCCCTCACCGGCTGCTACATGATTAACTGTTACACTTGCACCTGGTGCCTCATGAGGGTGCCATCAGTCTTGCAGGCATTGACAATTTTCTCTTTTTCCAGTTACTATTGATTGATATAGCGCCTTTCTAGGACTGCAACTTGACTCTCACAGGGACCAAACAATTCTGCTTCCCCCCTGGATACGGATGCCATTGTTAGCACAGCTGTCTGTCAAAATTATTGATGTGTTGAGAATGTTGTCCTTCTAAATGTCTTGTTACTGGAAGCTTGCAGGCACTTTTTTGATACTGTGCAATAATACACCTTTGCAAACAACTACCGGTAGACTACTACTGTGCTCACTGAGTGATATATGCGACTCTGACAAAGACCAGTGTGTTAGTGGGGTCCTCGTTTTCTTTTGTATTTAATTGCATCATTGTAATAAAAACAATACAGAGCTACTAGACAGAAAAAAGAAAGAGTAAAGTACCATCGTTACAGAATGTGTCTCCTAATGACTTTCCTACAGAAAACTCCAGTATGGAGAAGTGTTAACACTGCATGTTTGGCAGTGGTGTACAGATTTAGCCTGGGTGTGCTCCATTTATTCGAGATGTTGATAGTAACCTTGGGATGGCGATATCACTTGTGGTCCATCAGTCAATGTCTGCCCAGCTAATTTGCTTTGGAATTAATGGACCACACTAGGTGGTTAGCTACCAGAAAGAACCTCTTCTGGTCCTGCGACTTGCAGAGATGTAAATTCTCCTGGCACAAGACCCAGGCCCCCACACTGCTTGCTGCAGTACAACGCATGGTTGTGTTATCCACTTGTACCAACCTTACATTGATGGTCAGTAGAAAGGTTCAGGGTGAGGTGGATTGCCCAAAGATCAAAAAGGTTGATGCAGAGCTGGTTCTCTGCCGGAGAACCAGGCCTCTGATCATCACCTTTCCTAAGTAACCTTGCCAACCCAGTAACATTGCATCTGTCACCACTGCGACATCTGGGTTTGCAAGGGAGAGTGATCTACCGATTGTCAGGTTGAAGCATGTCTGCTCCCAAATTAGGTCCTGGGGCATCCGAGCGCTCAACAGAAACTGGAGAGGCAGCCCTGGTGATTGGCCCATTGAAACTATCCGTTCCATTGCACGGTCCGCATCTGCAATCTGGCATGCAGGACTTGGACGATACAAGAGACCAGAAGCCTCATTATCGTCAAGACGCAGGACCAAACCCAAAACACCATAATCTGATCATTATTTTCCTGGTCTTGTTGTAGAGATGGAAAGACCCTGAATGCCACTGTTTTGCGATAGTCCTTAAGGAGGAAATTCTCTGTGCAGGGCTCAGGTGGGACTTCACATTGTTGATAGAGGCCCCAGAGAAATCAAGACCTTGACACTTATCAGAAGGTTGTCTGTGACGGACTGCGGAGAGTCTGGCTTGAGCAGACAGTCATCAAGATACAGAAATAAGTGTATCCCCAACTTCTAAAGATGTGTCACAACTACTACCATCACTTTCTTAAACACAGAGAGGCTGAAGGACAGCACAGTAAATTAGAAGTGTTTCAACCCGTGGCGGCGTCGAAGGAACAGGGCGGAAACTGGCTCTAGGTAGGTATGGCTTTATTTTCAATAGAACACGCTTTTGTCTGTTGGTCAGTCTTCCAGCTGCGAATGTTGCGGGATCCGTGATGGTGGCAGGTACTCAGGTCTTCCAGGCAGATGATGGATCAGGCCTCGAACTTCCTCTTCAGTCCAGTGAAGGAACGGCAGCCCCAAAAGAATGAAATAGAGAGGAAGCGGTCAATGAGGCGGTTTGTCTGATTACCACTTCTAAGAGGGCCGGGAGTGAGGAGACACCTGTTGCACTCGTGTAGTCTGTGCACGTTTACGTTCTTTACAGTGGCGATTCGGTGAGGGTGTGAGGTGTCTGAACACAGGGAAAGGGAGTGAGGAATAAAGGAGGGGTTCCGCGAGTGACAAGGAGCAGCGTGCTCCGAGTAGCGTTTTACGGGTGTCCCCGCCTCCCCACCCAGCCCGAGAGACGTTCTCGTACCTGGAGTAGCCACGCTCTCCCGTGAGCGTGGCTCGGGGATGAGAGGAGTCGTTGGCCTCCTGGCTCTACTTCCGTCGGCGATGGCTCTCCTGCCCTCTGCTGCTCCTCGGGAAGTAACACACTGGTTTTCGACTTTGCCGCGGCTCCACTGCTCTCCTCCTTCGCGTCAGTGACGTCCCACGCCTTGTGGTGTGTTTCCTGGATTATATCCAGTGGTTGTCCGGTGACGTTCTCAGGGGGTGGAGCCTCGCCACAGAAGAAAGCCCAATTAAAGGCACCCTGTTCTTTTTCTCCGTATGTATCGTGATCCATGTCCCAGGACCAGTTCTTCTGTTGGGGATAAGAGAGGGTGACGGAGGTAAGACAGTCCACCAGTCCTTCATGTCTTCATGTGACCCCTGGGGCAGGTCTGCCCGGTCACACACCACCCCCCCTGGACTTTCCCGATCGGGGAGAGGAGGGACCCTAGAAAGGTAGTCAGCGTTACCATTGTCCTTACCCTTCCTATGTCTGACTTCGAACGAGAAGGGTTGAAGTGACAAAAACCAGCAGAGTACCCTGGGGGTTTGTGCCTTGTTTCTGCACATCCACTGGAGTGGAGCATGATCAGTGTAGAAGAGAAAAGGGCGTCCCTCTAAATAGTACTTCAGTTTATCCACCGCCCACTTTATTGCTAGGCACTCCCGTTCAATGGTAGGGTATTTACACTCCGGGGGAAAAGTTTCCTACTAATGTATAGGATGGGATGTTCTAGTCCATCTTCCCCTACCTGTGAAAGGACGGCCCCCAACCCCGAATTGGAGGGGTCTGTGGACAACATGAAGGTTTTGTCAAAATTAGGTGAGATTAGTACTGGGTCTGTTATAATCTCTTTAAGTTTCTTGAAGGCTCGAATCACTTCAGCTGTGGGGTGACCTAGTGAGTGCTGTTTGACTTCCTTTCTCAGCAGATTGGTTAGGGGGGCAGCGATTTTGGCGAATTGTGGTATGAATCGTCGGTAATAGCCGATGAGGCCGAGAAATGCTCCAAGTTCCCGTTTATTGGAAGGAAAAGGCGAATTGGAGATGGCCTTGACTTGTTCTGCCTGTGGGACTATCACTCCTTCTCCCAGTATGTACCCCAGATATTTAACGTGGGTACATGCTGCTCTGGATTTTTTTGCATCAATATGCAGCCCTGCCCTTTTCAGGGCTTGGAGAAGTATTTGCAAGTGTCCCAGATGTTCTGACCATGTTAGGCTGAATACCACGATGTCATCGAGGTATGCCGAGCAAAACAAAAAAAAGAGTATGGTTGCAGGATGGTGTTCAGACTGAAATGTTGCCGGGGTCTCATGTAGTCCAAACGGTAAAACATTAAACTCGTATAACCCTTCTTCTGTGGAAAAGGCTGCCTTTTTCTTGTCCTCCTCCGTCAAAGGGACCTGCCAATATCCCTTCGTTAAATCGAAGGTGGTAATAAATTTGGACTCTCCAAGGTTTTCGATTAATTCGTCCACGCTAGTGATTGGATACGCATCGAAGGATGAGATGGCATTCAAGGCTCTGAAGTCCATACAAAAACGGGTGGACCCGTCCGGCTTGGGGACCATGACTATCGGCGAAGCCCAATTGCTTTTGGAGGGACGAATTACTCCTAGTTTCAGCATGTCATTGATTTCCTTTCTTATTGTTTCTCGTCGAGCTGCTGGGATGCGATATGGTTTCTGCTTCACGTGTTTTCCTTCTGGGGTTTCAATATGAAGCTCGGCTAGGTGCGTTCTCCCGGGTAAGTCTGAAAATATGTCTGCAAAAGGTTTTAGGGTATTTTGCAGACCATGTTTCTGCTCTGGAGTCAGATCTTCATTTATCGGTAACCGGTCCAGTGTTGTTGCGTCTTGTTTTGCCAACACCATTACTGGAGCGCCTTTGGGCTTAGGCCCCAACCATTTTTTTAGTATGTTAATGTGATAACATTGTCTTCGGTTAGGTTATATTTAATTTGTAAAGCGCATGGCTACTTGGAAGTGTCCCGGCGCTAGCTTCCGAAAGAAAGAAATGCCTCCTCAACTGATCAAAAAGAAACTCAAAACGTTGCTTTTTTAAACAGCAATGAGTCTTGAATTCTCCGCAGGGCTAAGGGCAACAGATTCCAGGCCAAACCAGCCCTGCGCACAAAGGAATTGCCACCCAGACGCTGGCGCTTGAACTTCGGGGTCTGTTGGACTTGGCCCGCAGGGCAGGTTCACCCCTAAACTTTTTGCCTTATGTGTGACCCTGTGTCAGTGATTTTTGGGTCTCTGCGCACTTTCCCCTGGGTCCCAGAGTGAAAGTGCGTGCGTGTAGTATGGCTGGCCTGCCCTCCCATAGGAATGCATGGGGAATGTGTGAGTCCCTGGTAGTTCCTGATGCGTGGGGAGTGCAGGCTCGAGTTTAGTATGTCTGAACTCGTGAGAGTGAATGCTGCAAGATGGTATATGCGGCATGTATGTGTCTAGAAGAGAAGTGCTACTTCTGGACATTGATGTGCGTGTGCTGTGAGGGTGCTGGAGAGTGATTGGCTGGAGCTGGCTGGCATGCCAGGCTCCAGGAAGTCTGGATGGGTCTGCCCGGTGGTGAGTGGGAGATTAGCATGAGTGATGTGTGGGAGGAGTGTACCTGTGTCCTGGATGGGCTGGGTTTTCCCCACACAATGCTGGCTCCGCCCCCCTGTGGTGTGTCTAACGACCCTAGCCTCCCCAGTGAATGAAATGGGTGGTTGGGCCATTAAGAGTGCTCCAAAGCCAGCTGAAACTGGTTTTCCCCCCACCCTGCACCTTGAAACAAAGGATTTGTTACTATAAGAAGGGGCTGTGTCCCCTTGGAAAATGTTCTGCTTTTGGATCCTGCCAGAGGGGGCTGTTGCTGCTGCTGGGGCCAGGAGGACCGCCACTTGGACTGTCTCCCTGCCTGGAGACCCAGTGTGCTGGCGCTGGCCCAGCCTTGCCCCCCTGCCTGCCTCCAGCCCCTGCTGGAGCCCTGTCCTGTCCTCCAGGGCTGGGGAGCACTGAGGACTTCGTTGCCTGCAGCCTGAGAGCGCTGCTCTCTGCCCTTCAGCGCTAGGAGCGCTGAGATCGCCTGCCTAGCGCTTGAAAACGCTGGATTTTGCCCGAGCGCCGTGAGCGCTGTATTTTGTCCGCCCCGTGTGGTGGTTTGGCGGCGCGGGTGCTACCCCGCTCATTGCCGCGTTGTTGTGCCCGGTTTTGATTGATCTACGAGGGAGCCCACTCCTCGGATCATCTGGGAGCCCGCCTGCCTGCCTAAAGCGAGCCGCCGCGCTGCCCGCGGCGACCCGGAAGTGAAGGGACGGCCGTCCAATCACCGCGCGGCCCGGGAGAGTCAACCCGGAAGTCCCGCCTCCTCCACCGAGCCGCGAGAGAGCCTGCCGAGGCTCCCCGAGAGGAGAGGAGAGCCCCGGGACCAGCGGGAGAGACCCGCCGCCGCTGGAGAGCCCAGCGCGAACCCGGTGAGTGAAGGTGCCTGCAGAGGAGGGGGGGAGCGTCGGGACACATTGCCGGTGTCCGCCCCGCCCCCTCTCTGTAGCGCGTCCTCGCGCCTGTAGTCAGAGCCAGAGAGGCTCTTAGGGGGCCTTGTTGAGCGACCCGAGTCCCCAAGAGGGGGACTCCAACCCGAGCCTAAAAGAGGCTCCAACGACCGGCGCATTTGTTGTTTGGCGAGCCAGAGAGGCTCGCGAGTACATTAACTACGAGCCCAGAGAGGCTCTGAGGGGCAGTTCGTCCGTGAGCCTGCAAGGCTCTTGAGGAGCATTTGTCTGTAATCCGGGTCCCCAGAGCGAGGGACCCCCCAGCCCAGCGAGGCTGCACCTGTTCATTGCTGGAGCCCTGAGAGGCTCAGCAGCCCCCCCCCCCTTACTGGTGAAAGAGCCTAAGAGAGGCTCACCAGTTCCACAGTGGTGGTTCTTTGAGCCCAGAGAGGCTCCAACTTTGCGCTAACTTTCCCTGCTCCAGTTGCCCAGCACTTTGTGGGCAACTGCCACGTTTAGGCCCTGACATTGGGACACCGGGACAGTCACAGGTGGTGACTGGTGAGTTTGGGGAAATTGGTATTTGTTCTGCACCTCTGAATGTATTGATTATGCGTCATGTGCCTTTACACCTCTGAATGTTACGGCATCATGTGTTTTGCTTACACCTCTGAATGGGTAGATTATTCATCATGTGTTCTCTTTGTCCTTTTACACCTCTGAATGTTACGACATCATGTGTGTTGCTTTTGCACCCCTACAGGTAGTGTGACGTGTAGGTGGTTGTTTTCTCCCTAGTACAGGTGGTGCTAGTGAGGCCCTGTTACCAGTAATTACTGGTTGTATGCTATTACTGAAAGTATTGCTTTATTACTGAAGGTATTGCTAAAGTGCTATTACTGAAAGTATTGCTTTATTACTGAAGGTATTGCTAAAGTGCTATTACTGAAAGTATTGCTTTATTACTGAAAGTATTGCTGCTAAAAGTGTTGGTACCCTTGACAGTGGTTCAAGTGGCCCTGTCCTGTACAAATATCCCGTGTAAATTCCGCCCGTGCCTGTTGGCACAGTGTAACAAGATGTGTGTTTTATCTGATGTTTATTTATTATAATACAAAGGCTATTTTTATATAACCTTGTGTGGAGTTTTCCTTTGTGGTGGGCCTTTAGTTGTTGTTGCTGGGGTGCGTGCGCAAATACTTAACCTACATCGCCTCCAAGTTTAGCCTTGCTGCTCGCGCCACGTTACCTAGAGGGTGAGTAGGGGTTATCTTGGCGTGTAACTCCCTTGCCCTGACTTGGGTGTGGTGGTCTCTGACTGACTTTGGCGAAAGCCCTGGCCAGCCGGGGATCCCATTTCCAACATTGGCGGCAAGCGGTGGGATAAGGATTTGTGTTTGCGTTGTACCACAGTAGCAGCTGGCCGCACTTCAAAGCTCTACATTTGTTAGATAACCACATTTTGGGGATTATTGTTTTTGGTGAAATTCCATTGTTTCTTCTCCTGAAGAGTGTCATTTTATAATTGTGTTCAGTACATTTGTCCCCCGCCCTGCTTCCAGAGTTTGGTACCTGTGTCACTTTTGGTCAGGTTGAGAAGTCAGGGGTGGTAGAAACTGCCTTACCGATCCGAGGGGAGGGTGTGTGTGGATGAATGGTGTGTTTTTCTGGACGCATGAGTGAGTTCTTTTTTTAAGGAGAGTGTGGAAGTTTTGGAATTGTGTACTCCTACTTCAGATTGCAAGGTCCCTTGTGTTGCACGTGTCTGTGAGCATCCTGTCAAGATGGAATCTCCTTTTAACCTTTGTGGCCTGTTTAAGTACAGTGTGCATGAGTTGGTACGGTTATGTAAGGAGAGAGACATCCCAGTGAGTGAGTCAGACACCCAGTCCAAGCTTAGGGATAACATGATCCTGTGGCAGAAGAGTGACTGGGAGCGTGAGCACAGTGAGAGGGAGAGGGCCCGGGCCGCACACCATGAGGGTGGTGGGTCTGAGGGGAGCCCTGAAGAGTCTGATGTGGAGAGTGAGTGTGACAGTGGATGGGCGCCAGAAGAGAGCGAGTACCCCCTAGATAGGGAGTCCCTTGCTGGGTCCAGTGTCAGATGTAGCACCCCATCCCTTTCCCTGTCCCCAGAGGAGTGGGTGGATAGGAGAGAAGAGAGGGAGCACCAGCTGGCCATGGAGAAGCTCCGGTTAGAGTATGCCAGAGAGATGGCGCAGCTGGGTGTGAATGAGCGGACTGCAGAGGCTGAGAGGGCCTTGGCCAGGGAGAAGATAGCCCTAGAGTGTAGGTTATCCCCTGAGCGCAGTCTTAATTTTCTGGATCCCCCAGGGAGGGTTGAGTCCAGTGGTGGCAGCTATTTAGATTCCAGTCTAGAAATTCCCAGTTCCCAGAGTATGGTTCCTGTTTCCCCAGAGGAGGAGAATAGGTTGAGGTTTAGGAACCTTAGGAAACCGTCTCACCAGTCTTGGGTAGACTTTGAGGATGACTGTTGTGGAGCCCTGTGTGATTGGGTACGGGAGCCCACGAAATGTGATTGGGACATATTGTTTGATATGTTTCTCAGAGAGCAGTTGCTCAGTGTTGTTTATCCAGGATTGCGCCAACACCTAGTAGGGTGTGGATTGTCGGAACCATCTGACCTGGCAGAGGAAGCAGACCGCTGGGAAAGGGCCAGAGGTTCTGTAGAGTCATTGGTGAGTGACTCCGAAAGTAGTGGGTCAGGGATCTTCCAGCCCAGCGTGGTGGAAGAGGCTCAGTGTAGCCCAGCTAGGTCCCAGTATAGTGAGAAGGGTGTAGGGGCTGACTGCCTGGCTCAGTGGAGCAGGAGTCAGTGGGTGGCTGAGAGCCCCCAGAGGCCCGAAGCACTGTCTCAGAGCCTGGGTGGTTTCTTGAGGGAACACCAGGTTGGGGACCTAGGCTGTCCTGTTAGCCCATTTGAGGAGGATCTCCTAGTGAGTAGAGGACCTGGAGCGTCTGTAACCAGAGCTCCTGTGGTTCTAGAGGCTGGCACTACCGCTCCGCTAGGGAGGGTACAGGAGTCCAGCGTGAGGAGTGATTAGGGGATGAGTTTCCCAGTGGATGCACCAGTGGACCAGAGACTAGCCAGTTGGGCTAGATCTTCTTGGAGGGACCCGGGTGGTGCCACTTCTGGTCTGGGGGATCGTCACGCACTGTCAGGTGGACAGAGGGCGGGGGATCTGCGCCAGACAGACAGTCACACAACAGATGTGTCATTTGTTAGCCTCAGAGGGATTGTGTGTGAGTCCCAAGAAGTCCTGGAGTGCCAGGCAATTGTTCCACCAAAGGTTTTAGACCGGAGGTTGGATGGCCAGGTTCAGGATCAGCCTGACCTGAAGGGTAGGACGACTGTAACCAGTGTCCTGACCGGTTCTTCTTCCAGAGGAACTTCTCCAGGTGGGAGAGGGCAGACCTCTGGAAGGGGGTGCAGAGGGTGGGAGAGCCCACCTCTGACCCCGGTGCAACCTGAGGGGTTAAACCCTAGGTTGGAATGGCGTTCTAGGTGTCCCCCTCGCACGGGGAGGAGGAACCCTAAAAGAAGAGGAAAGGGGAGGAGAGCCTTCCCCGAGACTCCTGGTCCACCTGAGGGTGTAGACCCTAGGCTGGAGAACCAGTGGCAGTCTAGCCCTGTCTTGCAGACAGGAGGAGTGGAGAGTGGCTACTATGTGCCAGGGGTTACTACCCCCCACTTCGTGAGTAGGCAGGAACCAGTGGCACCTGGGTGGCCTAGGGCCTGGTCCTGGCCGTGGACAGCTGAGGAGTACCAGTGGGGTAGCCCAGTTGGTCCTTACAGTAGCTTTAGAAGGAACCCTAGGGGTTCACCATGGCATAGAACAGGAGGAGGTCCCGGCAGTGGCGGGCCTGCGTCCGTGTTCTATCGCCCCAAGCAGGGAAGTCCATCACGGTGGTGATTGTTCTCCCCTGCGTTTTGGCTGGAAGGGGGTTATGTTGGACTTGGCCCGCAGGGCAGGTTCACCCCTAAACTTTTTGCCTTATGTGTGACCCTGTGTCAGTGATTTTTGGGTCTCTGCGCACTTTCCCCTGGGTCCCAGAGTGAAAGTGCGTGCGTGTAGTATGGCTGGCCTGCCCTCCCATAGGAATGCATGGGGAATGTGTGAGTCCCTGGTAGTTCCTGATGCGTGGGGAGTGCAGGCTCGAGTTTAGTATGTCTGAACTCGTGAGAGTGAATGCTGCAAGATGGTATATGCGGCATGTATGTGTCTAGAAGAGAAGTGCTACTTCTGGACATTGATGTGCGTGTGCTGTGAGGGTGCTGGAGAGTGATTGGCTGGAGCTGGCTGGCATGCCAGGCTCCAGGAAGTCTGGATGGGTCTGCCCGGTGGTGAGTGGGAGATTAGCATGAGTGATGTGTGGGAGGAGTGTACCTGTGTCCTGGATGGGCTGGGTTTTCCCCACACAATGCTGGCTCCGCCCCCCTGTGGTGTGTCTAACGACCCTAGCCTCCCCAGTGAATGAAATGGGTGGTTGGGCCATTAAGAGTGCTCCAAAGCCAGCTGAAACTGGTTTTCCCCCCACCCTGCACCTTGAAACAAAGGATTTGTTACTATAAGAAGGGGCTGTGTCCCCTTGGAAAATGTTCTGCTTTTGGATCCTGCCAGAGGGGGCTGTTGCTGCTGCTGGGGCCAGGAGGACCGCCACTTGGACTGTCTCCCTGCCTGGAGACCCAGTGTGCTGGCGCTGGCCCAGCCTTGCCCCCCTGCCTGCCTCCAGCCCCTGCTGGAGCCCTGTCCTGTCCTCCAGGGCTGGGGAGCACTGAGGACTTCGTTGCCTGCAGCCTGAGAGCGCTGCTCTCTGCCCTTCAGCGCTAGGAGCGCTGAGATCGCCTGCCTAGCGCTTGAAAACGCTGGATTTTGCCCGAGCGCCGTGAGCGCTGTATTTTGTCCGCCCCGTGTGGTGGTTTGGCGGCGCGGGTGCTACCCCGCTCATTGCCGCGTTGTTGTGCCCGGTTTTGATTGATCTACGAGGGAGCCCACTCCTCGGATCATCTGGGAGCCCGCCTGCCTGCCTAAAGCGAGCCGCCGCGCTGCCCGCGGCGACCCGGAAGTGAAGGGACGGCCGTCCAATCACCGCGCGGCCCGGGAGAGTCAACCCGGAAGTCCCGCCTCCTCCACCGAGCCGCGAGAGAGCCTGCCGAGGCTCCCCGAGAGGAGAGGAGAGCCCCGGGACCAGCGGGAGAGACCCGCCGCCGCTGGAGAGCCCAGCGCGAACCCGGTGAGTGAAGGTGCCTGCAGAGGAGGGGGGGAGCGTCGGGACACATTGCCGGTGTCCGCCCCGCCCCCTCTCTGTAGCGCGTCCTCGCGCCTGTAGTCAGAGCCAGAGAGGCTCTTAGGGGGCCTTGTTGAGCGACCCGAGTCCCCAAGAGGGGGACTCCAACCCAAGCCTAAAAGAGGCTCCAACGACCGGCGCATTTCTTGTTTGGCGAGCCAGAGAGGCTCGCGAGTACATTAACTACGAGCCCAGAGAGGCTCTGAGGGGCAGTTCGTCCGTGAGCCTGCAAGGCTCTTGAGGAGCATTTGTCTGTAATCCGGGTCCCCAGAGCGAGGGACCCCCCAGCCCAGCGAGGCTGCACCTGTTCATTGCTGGAGCCCTGAGAGGCTCAGCAGCCCCCCCCCTTACTGGTGAGAGAGCCTAAGAGAGGCTCACCAGTTCCACAGTGGTGGTTCTTTGAGCCCAGAGAGGCTCCAACTTTGCGCTAACTTTCCCTGCTCCAGTTGCCCAGCACTTTGTGGGCAACTGCCACGTTTAGGCCCTGACATTGGGACACCAGGACAGTCACAGGTGGTGACTGGTGAGTTTGGGGAAATTGGTATTTGTTCTGCACCTCTGAATGTATTGATTATGCGTCATGTGCCTTTACACCTCTGAATGTTACGGCATCATGTGTTTTGCTTACACCTCTGAATGGGTAGATTATTCATCATGTGTTCTTTTTGTCCTTTTACACCTCTGAATGTTACGACATCATGTGTGTTGCTTTTGCACCCCTACAGGTAGTGTGACGTGTAGGTGGTTGTTTTCTCCCTAGTACAGGTGGTGCTAGTGAGGCCCTGTTACCAGTAATTACTGGTTGTATGCTATTACTGAAAGTATTGCTTTATTACTGAAGGTATTGCTAAAGTGCTATTACTGAAAGTATTGCTTTATTACTGAAGGTATTGCTAAAGTGCTATTACTGAAAGTATTGCTTTATTACTGAAAGTATTGCTGCTAAAAGTGTTGGTACCCTTGACAGTGGTTCAAGTGGCCCTGTCCTGTACAAATATCCCGTGTAAATTCCGCCCGTGCCTGTTGGCACAGTGTAACAAGATGTGTGTTTTATCTGATGTTTATTTATTATAATACAAAGGCTATTTTTATATAACCTTGTGTGGAGTTTTCCTTTGTGGTGGGCCTTTAGTTGTTGTTGCTGGGGTGCGTGCGCAAATACTTAACCTACATCGCCTCCAAGTGTAGCCTTGCTGCTCGCGCCACGTTACCTAAAGGGTGAGTAGGGGTTATCTTGGCGTGTAACTCCCTTGCCCCGACTTGGGTGTGGTGGTCTCTGACTGACTTTGGCGAAAGCCCTGGCCAGCCGGGGATCCCATTTCCAACAGGGTCTGCATCAGCAATTGAGCAGAGGACTGAAGCTGTCTCCCTGGCACATAGAAGGCGAATCTCTTTTGCAGGTAAATAGGGCCAGTGCCATGGGGGGCGTGGCTACGGCGCGGAGCGGAATGGCTGCCATGTAAGGGAGCTCTGCGCGCCGGAATTCTACACTGGGCAAATACCATCCTTTATCGACGCCGGACACGGGTGAAATCTCCTTCTGTGACCCCCGGGAGGACTCTGGCGTGTTTTGGCGAATTGCTGTTCGCTGGGACCCTGCGCATCACCCCCGATTTCAACGAGGCAGTGGCCTGTGCTGGCGATAAGAAAATGGCGGCGGCCTCTCGAACTAGCGGCGTGACCCTGATCTGAGCGGAACCTGTGAGGGGCGGCCTGGTGATTGCACCGCCCTGCCTGGCGGACACGGAGCGGCGGCAACCGAAGTAAAGAAACGCTGCGGCCAGGCGGAGGACGGAGGCAGAACGTCTGGAAAGCACCCCGACGGGCGGCGCACCGTGTCTGCTGGGGGGCGGGGCTGGGGGGCGGGGCTAGGGGGCGGGGCTAGGGGGTGGGGCTAGGGGGTGGGGCTAGGGGGTGGGGCTAGGGGGCGGGGCCAGCAGCTCCCTGCGGGCCTCGCGCGGCGGGTTCTCGGAGTGCCGGGGCTGGAGTGATGCCTCAGCAGCCTGTGTGGGAGGCAGCTCTTGAGCCAGAGAGGTGCTCCCTGTCGGCCATTTTGTCTAACCCCCCGATCGGTTCGACCGGGGGGCCGCGGGGGGACCCTGAAGTGCCTGGGGGTGGCCTTTGACTAGTGGCTGTTGGTGTGTACTGGCTCTGGGGCTGGGTGAGGAGGAACGGCGCCGCTCTATTGAAGGCGATCGACGACGCTGCTGCCGGTGAGCTGAGGTGGCATTGAGAGAAGCGTGGCTGGCTCTTTGATGTCCTGTGCGCTGTTGCGCTGTGCCGCTTGTCGATAGGCCTCCTGTGGTGCCCTGCGAGTGAGAAGATCTGCTGGCCTGCTGAGTTGTGGCAGAAACCTTGTTGGGCTACACGGACTGGTCAATACGTGCACTATAACGGACGGGCCTGACTGGCGTGCTGTGATGGGGAAGTCGGAGCCCAAGCAAGCGAAGCTGACCTTCGAGAATAAGAGGTCGACGCGCAATGCCGACGGCACGGCTGACCAGAGCGACACGCGCGGATCCTCGAGTCACCAGGATGACGCGGAGGATGACAACAGGACAATACTCTTGGAACTGCGTGCCAGGATGAAATCCATTGACAGCAAAATTGATGCCTTGGCAACGGGCTTGGACATTGTTAAAAAGAAAGTGGACAAACACGAACACCGTCTGGATGCTCTCGAGAACAGGGTGTCGGATGGACACGACTCAAATGCGGAGGCGCGCACGCAAATCCTACAAAATCGAGAAGATACTCGAAGTCATAAGAGCAAAGAATGAGGACTTGGAAGCCAGGTCCCGGCGGAACAATGTCCGCATACTTGGCCTATCGGAGACAACACCAATCCCGAAAATGGAGCCCTTCATTGATGGCATGCTTCGTGAGCTCTTCGGGCCTGCTCTCTCCAGTGTCAGGATAGTGGAGAGGGCGCACAGATCCTTGGGCCCTAGGCCCAAGCCTGGAGCGCCGCCGCGCCCGATCATCGCTCGCTTATTGAATTATGCAGACAGACGCTATTCTCAGAGAGGCGAGAGCGAAGGAGCCAGTGGTATATAAGGGAGATACTCTGTCCTTCTTCCCGGACTACACGCCGGCAGTGCAGTCGGCTTGGAGAGAGCTCGTGCCGGTAAAAAAGCTGCTAAGGGAGGCGGCGGTGCCCTACGCGATGTTATATCCGCCGAAACTGAAGATCACGCATGAGGAACAGTTCCATTTCTTCACGGACTCGAAGTCGGCTCTGAAGTTTACGAAACCCATTTGCAAGGCAAAGCAGAATCGGAGGCGAGTGGATGATGAACAAGTGGCATCGGGACTGGACGATGCAGACTGACTCTTGCATATGGCGGATCACTAGCTGGGTGCTTACTCGTGGTCATGCTGCCCCTAAACTGTTGGCATTGGTATTGTTGAGACTGAGCTGTGCTGCGTTAGGAATACATGTGGGGGTGTGGTGGCGGGGCTTCTGCTCACCCGGGCGGTCCTTATGAGGGGGGGGGGGGGCCAGAGAAGTGTTGGTCACTTGGTTCTTGTTTGATGCCCGGCGGGGGAAAAGTTTATAAAGTTCAGGCGGCCGCACTTCGGTGCGTGTATGCGCTGCTGTACCTCTGCCCCAGGAGGGTATCACCCTGATATTTGGAGCATTACGTGTGGGGGGTGGGGGGGGGGGGGTCTTGTATTCGGCCTGTTTGGGAGGTTGGAGTGGGAGGTGGGTGGGGTCTGGACGGGGTTTTTGTGATTTTTGTATGTTTTGTGTATTTGCTTTTGTGTGCAGTCAGGTCTGTGTGTCAGGCGGTGTCGCTGGTGCTGTGCCAGTGCCCTGTTCTTGCTGTGTGTATACTGTCCCCCTGGGTTCTGGGCCATAGGCTGCTGATAGAGGGTACTCTAAGGTGCGATGGCAGATAGTTGTGTAATGCGGACATGGAATGTCCGTGGTCTCAACTCCCCTAAAAAAGTAAGACAAACGTTGGCGTACCTAGATAGACACGGCGTCCACCTTGCATTGCTGCAGGAAATGCACTTGGCGCTGCGCATGCCGAGCGGTGCTTTGGGAAAATGGGCCTGCTTTAGTCTGGCAGCGTCGTTTTCTTCTTATGCTAGAGGTGTGCTGATCCTGGTCAAAAAAGGCGTGGATTTTCAAGCCCTTCACACTTACATGGATGAGGACGGTAGATTTGCGATGGTGTGTGGGAAACTGCGGGGCCAGCTGGTCACGATTGTAAACATGTATGGACCTATAGTTGATGACCCGTTGTGTGTCGATCGTATTTGTGAGCGACTGAGGGAATGGCCGGCTGCCCCTGTCATCCGGGGTGGGGACCTGAACACATATCTGAATGCTGAGCTTGACAAGTCGAATCCTGAGACGAATCGTACTCCGAGAGTTGCTGTGCGAGTGTCGAGGGCTATGGAAGAGTTCGGGTTGAGCGATGTATGGCGACAGCGGAACCCACAAAAAAGGGAAGGCACACATGCGACACCCATGCATGGTAGTTGGTCGAGGCTTGATTACTGGCTGATTGATCTTGAGTTGATGGACTGGGCTGAAGACGTGGAGGTTCTGGCGCGTACGCTTTCTGATCACAACCTGGTGAAACGGACTTTGAGGGACCCGAGGGGTGTGCACCGTCCTTTGGCGGTTTAGGTCGGAGGCGCTTCTGGACCCTGTATATGAGAAAGCCATACACGAGGCAATAGTCCAGTACTTTGCGTTAAATAATGGCACAGTGGAACAGGCAGGGACACTCTGGGAGGCCTTGAAGGTCAACATAAGAGGGCTGTGCATAGGGACGGCTGCTGGGATACTACGCGATATACGGACGCAGCTACAAAGGATAGAGAATGAACGGAGACGTCTGGAGTGTGACAATGAGAGGCAGCCTGAGGCGACCGCGCTGGCCCGGATACGTGAGCTGTTGGGGGGGATACGATTCATTCGCGGAGACGGAGGTCAAATATTTGGGCCGTAGGCATACGGCCAGGCGATATGGAGAGGCAGGCAGGCCGAGTCGCACGCTTGCATTCAAGATACAGACGCGGTCTACACAGCAGAGGGTAGATAGGATAGCTGATGACGAAGGCGGGGAGCACTACACCCCAGAGGTCATTACTGAGTGTTTTCGTGCATTTTACACGGATCTGTACAGCACAAGGGGGTCGCCACCAGCGGAGGACTTTGATGCCTTTCTGGACGCAATAGCATGTGCCTGGCTGTCGGACGCGCAGCGTCAGTATCTACGTCTCCCCATAGACGAGCAGGACATAAAACTGGCGATAGCGGCACTTCCCAATGGTAAGGCGCCGGGCCCCGACGGGCTGACAGTCGAGTTTTACAAGCGGTATGCTGACCTGATTGCGCCGCACCTCTTGGAGGTTTACGCTGAAGCGTATGACTCGGGACAGCTCCCTCCGTCCCTAAGGGAAGCGCTAATTGTCACTTTACTGAAGAAAGACAAGCCGGCAGACCGTTGTGAGTCCTATCGCCCACTGTCATTAATTAATATCGATGCCAAGATCCTGGCGAAGATACTTGCCACCAAGTTGCAGCCGCTGCTTCAGGGGTTGGTGCTGCCTGACCAGTCGGGTTTCGTGCCTGAGAGGTCCACCTCCCATAACCTCCGCACGCTGTTCTCGATGTTTCATGTCTTAGACCCCGATTTGGAGGCGGCGGTGGTGTTGCTGGACGCCGCTAAAGCGTTCGATTCAGTGGAATGGCATTACATGCAACGGGTGCTACGGCGCATGGGTTTCCCTACAATGTTTCTCCAGTGGGTAACGGTGCTCTACACGGCACCGTCGGCGAGAGTGCGGGTGGGCAGACTGACGTCTGATGCACTGCACATCGAAAGAGTGACTCGGCAGGGGTGCCCTCTTTCGCCTTTATTATTTGCGATACTCCTCGAGCCGCTGGCCTGTGTAATTCGACAGCGTCACAGGGTGACGGCACTGGGCTTCACGCATCGACCGGTGTCGATCTCTCTGTATGCAGACGATATGGTTCTGTTTGTCCGGGAGCCATCCAGATACCTTGCGCAGTTGTTGAGGGAGTATGTCCGTTTCTGGCTTATCTCAGGCCTACACATTAACTGGGAGAAGTCCTTCGTGATACCGCTCACGGCGGGCACGACTCGGCCCGATCTGGAGTACCCACTGCAGTGGTCGACGGACCCGGTTAAGTATCTGGGTGTCTGGGTACACCGCGACCCCGCGGTGGTGATCCGAGAGAATTATGGAAGGGCATGCACGAAACTGGAAGCCATGGTAGAGTCTTGGATTTTATTACCATTGTCGCTTTCAGACCGTATCGCTCTGATCAAGATGGTGGTGCTAACTAGATTTCTGTATTTGATTGCAAATGTTCCAATTGTGCTCAATATGGAATTTTTTTAAAACGCTTCGGGGCCACTTAATTAGACTGGTCTGGGCGGGAAAGGCAGCGCGAGTGCGGTGGGCGACTCTCACCATGGAATATGCGAGGGGTGGTTTTGCGGCACCGAACTTCTATGTCTAATATCTTTGTGCGCAGGATCTCTATTTTTGGTACAGGCCGCCTGTTGCGGTGGAGGAGGGCGACGCGGCTCCTGTTCCCCTCCATAGTGTGATCACTCATGTCTCGCGGGGCAGCTCGAGATCGGAAATAAATACTGTTGACACCACGGTTTCGGCGTGGCAGAAAATAGGGAAACTGGCACAGAAGCTACCGTTGTACGCGCCGGACATGAGGCTGGAGCACCAGGCATGCCTGTCCGTTATGCACGAGGCACCGTCTCGGAGGGTGCTTAGGGAGGCAGGCATCACTCACATGAGAGAGGTTTACTCACATGGTGCTTTTGTAGAACAAGAAGATCTGACGCACATCACAAATCAGTCGCTATTATTTCGTTTCGCGATTCACAGGCTGCGTCACGCGACTAGAGCACACTACCCCTCTTTCCCGAATGAGCCGGCGGCTCTGCTTTCTTTGCAGATGGTCCTCACCACGCCTACTAATAGAAAGTTGATCTCAAGATTGTATGCCCTTGTCAAAACTGAAACAGTGGTGGCAGCAGATAAGAGCTGGGAGAGATGGAATGACTGTTTGCCTGAGCCTATATCTGAACCTAACTGGCGGCATATCTGTAGTCTAACTGGAAAACTCTGTATGAATGGCAATTTGAAGATCATTCACTTTAAGTATATACACCAAGTATACTACACGCCGGCACGACTGTGCGGGTACGGACTGCGTGAGTCTGCGCGTTGCGACAGGTGTGGTCAGGACGAAGCCGATTTCATGCATCTTGCGTGGAGCAGTGGCGCAGTTTTGGGCAATGGTGGTGGATAGCCTGCGGAAGATGGTCGCTGTGGACCTGCCTTGCACCCCGCTGGTGGGCCTCCTGTGTTGTGTGCCACATGTGAGGGGAATAAATGGTACCTTTGTGCGATTGGCGTTGCTGATGGCTGCGCGCAGGGTGGCGGTCACTTGGGGGAGGGGACGCCGGCCCATCATCAAAGACTGGATGACTGACCTGGTGCACTGTAGGGATAATTTAAATGTGTATGCGGAAAAACTACCGCTTAGATCAAGACCACGGGAACCGTTAAGACTGTATCTGTTAAGCACAACTGAGTAGGCGATCGCTACATGTGGATACCCAGGGGTGACGAGAGTCTGTAAGGGCCGGAAAGATCTGGAGAATGCAGCTGGACAGGTGAACAGTGGTCGGCAATGGTCTGCAGTGGGCGCGACATTCTGACTGTTAATGCACAATGTGTTTTGGGTATAATTTACGTTTTCTTCCTTTCTGTATGTACTTATTGTGGATTTTTGTGTTTTGGTACGTACTGTTAACCTGTTTATTGGTTAGTTGGCCACAGTCGCGGAAATGCACGACTCCTCTCAGTAGCTGGGAATGTTCATAGCAAGGAACTGTGCGATTAGTCCACAGTGCGAATATGTGCCGCACTATTGCTGAAAATGTACCTTGTCTTTTCATTTTCTTCTGTATTGTCACTTTTGGGAACATAAAATTCATAGACTATACAGTACTGAATGGCTGCCTGCCTCCGGGTTGTTGGCTAAATAGCAGTGTAAGTTTTGTGGAGATCAATAAAGGTTTTTGAAAAGAAAAACAAATAGGGCCGGTGCCATACAGGGCCTGATGAGCAATGGTCAGCATTTTAAATTTCAGGCATGATTCAACTGGGAGCCAGTGCAGGGCACGCAAATGTGACTGAACACTGTCCCTAGGAGACAAACCCGCGAGAAGTCTAACCGCAGAGTTTTGCACCACTTGCAATTTTTTTACAAGGGACCCCGGACAGCAGACCAAGAGGGCATTGGCGTGGTCCAAACGGGACAGAATTAACGCACAAACCACTGTATCTCTAGAAGTGCTAGGCAAAAAAGGGAGAAGCTTCCTCAAACTCTTAAGCATACCAAAGCAGGTGCCGGACAATTTCTTCACTTGCATCGCAATGTTCAGATTTTCATCGAACCAGACGCCGAGGTTTTTTTACGGCTCCTATTCTTTCAGAGGGACGGGGGAAACCCAGAGGCCAAAACCTCTCTCTGAAATCCGATGGAAAGGAGCCAAACAGCAGCACCTCCGACTTCCCTTCATTGCATTTCAGCTGAGCATTGGCCAACCAGTGAAAGACTGTTGTGATAGCCCAACACTGTTTATCCTCAGAGTCTTCCCCCTTGGGCCATGTAAACAACAGCGGAGTATCATCTGCGTATGCCATAACCTTAGCCCCCAGTGACTCCGCCAGAACCACCAGCGGAGTCACATAGATGTTAAACAGGAGGGGGCTAAGTGATGAACCCGGCGGCACCCCTGTAGTCATAGACATGGACGCAGAGGCACACGGGGGGAGCCAGACCTGCTGCTGCCGGTCTTCCAGGAAGGAGCTAATCCATTAAAGAGCCTTGCCGGAGATGCCTATAGCAGATAGGCGATTGAGAAGCAAGGCATGAGGGACAGTGTCGAATGCCGCCGAGAGATCAAGCATAACCAATGCTGCTCTCCCGACGGCATCCAAACACTCCCGAATTGCCTCAGTGACCTCCAGCAACACGGATTCCGTGCTATGAGCAGCGCAGAAGCCCGACTGAGCCGGATGAAGCCTGTTTTCCTCCTCAACAAAATTGGTGAGCTAGAAGGGGACAGCCTTCTCGCATACTTTCGCCAAACTAGGTAGCAACGAGATAGGGCGGTAATTCACCGGCATCGTTGGATCCAGAGACGGTTTCTTAAGTAAAGGAAGAATCAAGGCATGTTTCCAAGCCTTAGGCACACAAGCCATGCATAGTGATTTATTTATCATGAGATTCACTTCTGTATTCATGGTGTCAGCCAGATCCGACAAAAGCCTGGCAGCACAGGGATCGTTGGGTGAGCCAGACTTAAGGGCCTTCAGAATTTTAAGGGAGCTGGCAGAATCAACTTGCCTAAACTCCGAAAAGGTAGAGAGTGGCTCAGCCCTGCTAACCGGTGAAGATAACACTGGAAGGCGAGACCTGTACTCTATACGTGGTCTTTCCAATGGTCTCAACTACTGGATATGGGCCCAACCACTCGCTCTGGAATTTTTTTTGTGGAGGAGGGCAAGAGTACCAACACCCAGTCACCCACTGATAGTGTTCTCCACCTCTTCCCCTTATCATACTGCTTCTTTTGCTTTTCTTGACTTCTTTCTAGATTGGTGGGGGTATAATTCTCTGAGTTTCCCAATTCTGGACCTTAGCTCTTGTGTGTATTCTAGCAGGGATTTTTGTTAGTCTTCCTCCTCTTTTTCCCATGCATCTCATGTAATCTCCAATAGGGAGCTGGGTTGCCTCCCATATAGTAGCTCAAACGCTGAGTAGCCGGTACTACTTTGTACTTGAGCCCGTAGAACGTACAAAGCCAGTGGTAACAGCCTGTCCCAATCTTTTACCTCGGCTGAAAGGATTTTTTTCAAGGTGGTCTTGAGGGTTCTATTGTACCTCTCGACTAATCCATCCGTCTGCGGATGGTATACAGAGGTACGAATATGCCGGAGGTCTAGAGTCTTACATACTTCCTTCATTAACCTTGAGACGAAGGGGGTACCTTGGTTCGTTAAAATCTCCTTAGGAAAGCCAACCCTGGAGAATAGTTCAATCAGCTTTTCTGATATGTTCTTGGTCGTGGGGGCCCTAAGTGGAAATGCCTCAGGAAAGCGTGTGGTGTAATCCACAATGTCTAATGCGTATGCGTTTCCTTTAGCGCTTTAGGTAGTGGTCCTAATAAGTCCATTCCTATCCTCTCAAAGGGTTTTCCTATGAGTGGTAAGGGTTGGAGAGGGACAGCTGGTGGACGCTGAAGATTTCTTTTTTTGGCACACGTCACAAGATTGGCAGTATTTCTGTGTGTCTTTATAAATTCCTGGCCAATAGAAGTGTCGTACTAGACTTTGCGTGGTCTTTTCTGCTCCCGAGTGCCCTGCCGTAAGATGGGCATGAGAGTAAAAAAGTATTTGGTCACGAAAAGTGACAGGCACCACCAACTGTAAAGCTTCTCCCTGAGCGGCCTCTATACAGGAGATCGTTTTTTATAACGAAGTGTGGATAGGGAGGGGAGGGGACATCTTTGTTCACATGTGCGTTTTCCCAGGCATTAAGAAGTGTAGGATCATTAGCTTGTGAGAATTTAAAACTACGATCTAACAACCATGGCTCTTTTGTGGTCATAGCTGGGTATGTCTGAACGGGATCGACTGCCTGACTGTTTAAATTATTTTGAAACATAGCTAGGAACCTGGGATTATCCACCCCTATGATGAGGTCTTCAGGGAGAGTCTTCACCACACCCACCCTTACTGTGCATGGAGATTGACTGTCAGTGATTAAGGGGACTATGGCTACAGGGTAAGGTTTTACGTCGCAGTGTACACAGCTTATATGGACTGTGGAGTCAGGTGCATATTTGGTCGGGAGCGCCCATTCTTTTTGTATAACCGACTGTTTGTAGCCTGAGTCTAACAAGGCACTCACCACCTTACCGTTAACCCTTACACTTACATGAAAGGAGGGGCCCATTTCAGCTGAAAACAGGACAGCCTTAGGGATGTACCCCACCTCCATGGGCTCCTCCGCTGGTTTTCTTTGTGGGCATAAGCGGGCAATGTGGCCCCATTCCCCACATTCAAAACATCGTGGGCCTCTAGTAGGTGGGGGTTCAATCCTTATCGGTTTGCTTCTTGGTACATCCACTGGTGGTTTTGGCTTCTTCTCTCCTTTTTGCAGCGCACCAGTCTTGGACTGTTTTTCCATCTCCCATGGGCAAGCACGTGGTTGAGCCCTTGCATAATTAGCAGCCATCTCAATGGCTTGTTCTGGTGTGAGGTGGGAACGTTGTTTGAGCCACCTCTGTGTTCCATAAGGTAGAGCCTCCATAAACTGCTCTAAGTAAATCCTATTCATTATTTCTTTCTTTGTGCTGCTATGAGGCCTTAGCCACTTATCAGCGGCCATCTTTAACCTGAAAAACAGGGTCTTAGGATTTTCTCCTGACACCCCTCTCTCGTTGCGGAATCAAACGCGGTAGGCCTCCACATCTAGTCCCAAATGATCCAAGATCACTTCCTTGATTTCGGAATAGGAAGTGACACCACTAGCGTTCTCTACTTGGTACGCTGCCTGAGCTTCCCCAGTTAGCAGCGGCGCTAAAAAAAATGGCCAGTTGTCCCCAGGCCATCCACAGGCTCTGGCAGCTCTCTCAAAGTTCGTGAAAAACGAATCGGGGTCCTCCACAGTCATATATTTCTGCAGGGAGACCCCTGAAGGATGAAGAATGTGGGGACGTCATTCTCCCTGTGCCCCAGTAGTGGGTTCTTGTACTACTTTTTGTAGGCCTTCAAGTTGAGCGGAAATGGTGGTTTTAAACACTTCACGATCTTGTTGGGCTGAGGCCATTTGTCTTTCGACGGCCCATTCCAGATTTTCCTGGCCTTTAATCAGATGCTGTATGAGGGTATCCTTCATGAGATCATTGATGGATGGTGATTCCACTTCTGACACCAGCTGTGGCGGCGTGGAAGGAACAGGGCGGAAACTGGATCTAGGTAGGTATGGCTTTATTTTCTTTAGAACACGTTTGTGTCTGCTAGTCAGTCTTTCAGCTGCGAATGTTGCGGGATCCGTGATGGCGGCAGGTACTCAAGTCTTCCAGGCAGATGATGGATCAGGCCTCGAACTTCCTCTTCAGTCCAGTGAAGGAACGGCAGCCCCAAAAGAAGGAAATAGAGAGAGGAAGCGGTCAATGAGGCTGTTTGTCTGATTGCCACTTCTAAGAGGGCCGGGACTGAGGAGACACCTGTTACACTTGTGTAGTCTGTGCACGTTTACGTTCTTTACAGTGGCGATTCGGTGAGGGTGTGAGGTGTCGGAACACAGGGAAAGGGAGTGAGGAATACGGGAGAGGTTCCGCGTGTGACCAGGAGCGGCGTGCTCAGAGTAGCGTTTTACGGGCGTCCCCGCCTCCCCACCCAGCCCGAGAGACGGTCTCGTACCTGGAGTAGCCACGCTCTCCCGTGAGCGTGGCACGCGGATGAGAGGAGTCGTTGGCCTCCTGGCTCTGCCTCAGTCGGCGATGGCTCTCCTGCCCTCTGCTGCTCCTCGCTGCCATCGGGAAGTAACACACTGGTTTTCAACTCTGTCGCAGCTCCACTACTCTCCTCCTCCGCGTCGGTGACGTTGCACGCCTTGTTGTGTGTTTCCTTGATTATATCCAGTGGTTGTCCGGTGATGTTCTCAGGGGGCGGAGCCTCGTCACAGAAGAAAGCCCAATTAAAGGCACCCTGTTCTTTTTCTCCGTATGTATCCTGATCCATGTCCCAGGACCAGTTCTCCTGTTGGGGATGAGAGAGAGGGTGACGGAGGTAAGACAGTCCAACAGTCCTTCATGTCTTCATGTGACCCCTGGAGCAGGTCTGCCCGGTCACACAACACAAATGTGAAAATCGCAGGTAACTTCTGTGGGACTACAGGAAAGGTACATGAAAAATACGTCTCCTGCAAGTCCAGGAATACCATCCAGTCCTCCGATCCAGAGTAGAGACGGTTTGAGCCAGACCAAGCATTTGAATTTGTAATTTTTCAGGAAGGCATTCAACAGCTGGCAGTGCAGTAAAGGCTTGAGGCCTCCTTCCTTATTCAGTATGAGACTGTACCACAACTAGCACCTGTTGCCCCTCTCCAAATCAGGCACTCACTCAATGGCATGTTTGGCAGCAGGTGGTTGACGACTTCTTGCATGAGAATAGAGGAATGGTCTGCTGAAAATTGTTTGTGTGTGGCGGGAATAGAAGGGGGAGATAAAATCAAAGGCAGGACATAGTCCTTTGAATTAATTTGTGAAACCAAAGTCTGAGGTGATAGTTTCCGGCTGGGGCATAAAAGACATATCCTGCCTTGCTAACTGGTTGTGGGCCTGGAAGAGCAAATTTAAAAGTAGAAGGGGGAATCTGCAGCAGGGGAGGAAGAGCTGGTGGATTGCTGCTCTTGCGAGTGGTCTCAGCGGAATACAAGTAGGCTAAAACCTCTGGTATAGCTCTTGAGCTTCCTGTATTGCTGGTTTAATTGTCTAGTTGTGGATCATAACCCAAAGGATCGAGACTCAATTGAGTGGCAAATTTGCCTTTTCACCAAAGGGTATGTCCATCAGGGGTGCTTGAAAATGTGGTTATTCGCATCCAGGTGTGTCTAAACACCACATTGTTGCCAATAGCGCAGCCTATGCAGTTGGTGGTGTCCTGTCCAGCATCCCCGACATAATTTGCTGCATCCCGTCCATCCTGTGTATAGTGGGCTGCCGAAGTCCAAAAGCTCAGAGGGATGGCCAGCAAGATATAATGGGCATGTCCCATTCTGTGTGGGTGTAACTGCCCAGAAGAAACTGCTTACAAAGAACGTAAAGCCAGACTTGCTGAGGAGAAAATTCTCCTGCCGATGGCATCTATAAATTTTGACTCACTATATGGGGGTGTCAGGGAAAAACATTTGTATTGACTTCACTTGTGGACCTGCACCACAAGGCTTTAAGACATCAGGTGTTTTGGGTTCTAGATTAGGCAAATGCTAATCCAGCATATTTTCTGCCCTTCGCACCACTATAGCAAAAGAGGCCCTTTCTTCCACTGACAGACATGGTAGTGGATAGGTGGAGATTACAGCGTTGTCTTTGGGGCTGTAGCTAGCCAACTGGCATTTTCTAAGTCTAAGTACAACCCTTTATCAGTGTAATATGGGCGGGGTGGGTGGAAATTGTCCACATCCTCGCTTCATCCGCTTTAGATAATTCCTAGGGAATCGAATAAGGACTCTAGCCTCTGAAAGCACTGGTGTAGAGGAAGAAAAGGGAGAATAAGGTCTGATTGAATAACTACTAGTTGCACCTTGGTGATTTTATCATGTGACAAAGGCCTGGCACGGGAACATGCCGGTTCAGGGCAGAGCTCCATTTCAGATGTGTTTCTGGTACTGGCACTGGTGGAGTCCATATGGGTGCCAGCATGGGACTGGTGTGGACCTCGTGGCTGAAGTGGCAGTATTGACCAGAGTCCATGAGGGTCAGGTACTGGGTGTCAAGGGAATAGTCTGCATTAGGGGAGGACCCATCAGTGAATTTCAAACTGGAAGCCCTTGCAGGTTCATGAGGCCCAAAGATGCTTCAGAGGTAGCAGGTAGTGTCTGGAAATGTTCTATTATAGCCTCCTTGAAGGCTGCTGTGTCGATAACGCCCGTGAAATTCAAGACATGCTCAGACAAACTGCTGAACCGGCTTAGAGTCAGAAGATGCTGGACCCTTTGAGTGTCGCCCCAACAACGTCTCATCAGACTTGAGTAGCAGGATGGGGTTGAGTCTTGCTAGGCTTTCTTGCACTAATGGCTTTAACTTATAGGAAAACTTTGAGTGGGAACTCGACTTTGCACTGGATTGACCTCATGACCATGATGGAGAATGGTCTGGTGATTTGGAGCAAGATATCTGCTTCGACAGTTACCTCTTGTTATGCTCGGTGACAAAACGCCATCCCACTGCACCGCACAGCCAAGGTGCCTGAGGAGGCACTTATTGCACAACTTTTAGTGGTAACCAGGGCCCAAGAACCAAGCTCATGTTGTTTGGCTCTGTGACAGTCATCTACTTTCCGCAGTTCCAGCATGGTTTAAATCCAGTTGTCTGCTTGGGGGACATCTTCCCAAGCAAACAGTCTAGAAACAAATATGGATTTATTGGAAAATAGACGAAGTTGGGAGTGGAGCTCTAGATCCGTGTCAAATGGAACACAAACAAAGGATCTTTTGTTAACGAGCAGAGGTGGTACTTATAAGTTGGTCTGCGCTGGTACTTCTGGTGCAGTACGAAGTCATCAGAGCCAAACAGCATCACCCACCGGCATGCAGGGAACACTGTTGAAAAAGATGTTCTGATCCAGTCTGGTGCCTGGCAATATTCTAAATGTGAGGAAGTAGCCATCAAAACACATTTAATAAAGCTGAAAACCTATTCAACAATACCCAACTATTCTGACAGAACTACAAAACCCACAGCAAACCATGTTCCATTATAAAATACCCACACATAAAATAACCAAAGATGCATTTGACGCTCTCATGGCAGAGAGGTAAAAGATCTTTTATCTAAAAGAGGTGAAATTGCAATTTGGGGACTATAAAGGAAGAAAGATTCTCTACGAGTCTTTGTCATTCCTTTGTCAAAAGCAAACAAATAATCTTGCCTACCAGATTCCTCTTTCACTCATTATAACTTCACTTGCCCACATCAGGCAGCTCACCCTTTCCAAGTTTAACCCCTCCCATGCTCATGACGAGCTGAACTCGTCATGAGCCACGGCGCTCCGGTGCTCATGACGAGCTCAGCTCGTCATTAGCCGTGGAACGCTCGCATGCGGGGAGAATTCCCCTGCTGTGCTGAGCGTTCCACGGCAAGTAATGCACCTGTGACGAGCTGAGCTAGTCATGAGCACAGGAGTGCCGTGCCTCATGACGAGCTGAGCTCATCATGAGCATGCGAGCGCCGTGCGTGCCCCCCTAACCCCCCCCCAGCACAGCGGGGGAATAACCCCCGCAGCAAAGGGGCTAGACTCCTTAACAGAACAGTAAGCTACACTGCATCATTAAATCCACTCTTCTTGTCCTGCCAGCACATCATTCTCAACAGCTAATGGATAATCAAATCAACTGCAAAATCCAATGATTAGGTTAATTTTCGGTCCTTTACGGGAGTTTTTTGTTTTTAACTTTCAGCATCCATTACATTTCTTTTCCAAGTATAGAGGGTTAAAAAACGTTTCCAACTATTGACAGAGCCTTTGACTTAGGGATTCAATATTAGGTCCCACATTTCGTGTGGATACGGGTGAGGTCGGTGTTGAATACAAGCAGGGAGAACACAAGCTGCAAAAAGGCAGTTAACTGGTAAAAGGAAGCATGTTGTGAGAAGCTGCAGAAAGAAACTAATGTCTTTACCTTCACACAAAGGTATACAAAGAAACTCCGAGCATTAACGGTTTCTACAGCCAGACAATATTACTTTAACAATAGTGGTTGCTGTGGTTACTATTATTTTTGTCCCTCCTTTTGCTTTTGGGTAAAGGTAAAACTCTTTGTATTCGATCTCTTGCAGCTAGCGCTAAAACGCCTAGGCATACATGCACTTTATAAAACTTTTCATTCATAGATTGTAGAGGTGAAAACTGAGTCATAAATCATAAGTCATTGCTAATGGTTTTCTAAATAAATTGCAGGAGTGTAATAAGAAAAACACCTGTCCATAAGCTACTAATTAATAAAGCACATGACCAGGCAAAACGAGGCTGACAATGCATTTTTCTTCTCTTCAATGAGAGATAAACTTAAATTAAACATACCGGCTTCTCGACATTACATTCCTTCTCCTCCGTGGAAACCAATCCCACTTCTGCCTCCTTCTCCTCCCAACGATTGTCATGCATGCTGAAGACAAATAAAAATTACAATTATAAAATGTTCATTTTCATGAACACATTTTAGCAAGAACACATTGTTCAAAACATCAATTCAGCCGCATGGTTAATAGACAAACTATGAATGTAGGAGGACAAATGTTATATTGAATGTAGCACTTCTTTGGTGCTTTTTTAGCTTTAAGAAATGGTATTTAAGAATTAATGTCATAATCACAAATGTTTGGCTAAAATAAAGCTGGGGTTTCTTTGATAAGTCTTTACAAAACTACCTAATTGGTCAGACTGGAATACCAGGGAGGAGTGAACTGCAACTCGCTGAAGAAATTCCAAGCTATTTAGAAGATTTTAAAAAATCTACCAGTAAATAGAAAGTACCTCAATCTTACTTCTTTTTTGCTACACAAAGAACAGATAAATACCTTAGTAGCACAGCTCAATTAAAGTCTGGGAGCTTTTTTAGAAAGACTTTTGCAGCATTCTTGGTCAGTGTGGAACAGCTAGATTTTATAAATTGCTTATTGTCGACAGCCAATGTAGAGGCTTGGGTAGTAGTGTATATTTCAGATGGGTAGTTAGTATCAAAGTGCATGGACAGTGGAGTTACATGGGTGTTGCTATGGTACAAGGTTTCCGATACATTTAACAAGCAAAGTAGGGAGATAGATATGGATGATAATACAGAAGTTAGGACGAGATAAGTCAGTGATGGGCTAAACAATTTACATGTGTACTGACAACAGACTCAAAACGTCAGTGAAAAGAAGATAAGTGGAAGAATCTGTGATAATTTGGAGGCTGCATTAGAAAAGTTTCTCTTATGCTATCAGGCCCAGCACAAAAGAATCGTATGACCCCAAGACAATATCGATGACGCTATGTTTTTCTCGGGTTGGGACACAGGTAGAGTTAAGGAGCAGGATGACCCAAGAAAGGGTTAGAAAAACATGGAGAAGGTGTATCCTAAAGAAAAAAAGGAAGATAAGGAGAAGGTGAAGTACAACAGCTTTAGTCCCTTTTTTTCTAAAGGTATTGATCTTACTGAGACTTGTAAAGACAGCGACATACAAAGAAAATGAAATGCATTTTAGGTAGAACCTAAGAGGGTTCTTGCTATTGTCATTTGTAAAGAGTCATCAAGAACATTCAGGTAAGTAGAACCTGGAAATTTGAATACACATTCAAGTTAGGACAAATTGAATATTAAGCCCAAAATAGTGTTTTTAGAACTAGAACATGACACTAAAAAAGCTGACCTTTTACAGACTCTTTTGTGGAATTAAATGTTAGACCCTTTGTCATTACACCATCACTTAGTGGCAGTACGGTTTCCTGCACAACATGAGGAAGATTATGTAGAATATTCACCTATTAGGAAAATACCAAAAAGTTAGGTTGTGATGGGTAAGCCAGTGGTCCACTTTGCATCCAACTCATGATTTATCCGAACCTTATTGGCGTTTTGAGCTATAAAACAAGAGATGAACCCTATGGGCATGAGCAAAGATTGAAAAATCATCACAACTAATTGTTAAAGTTTTGAGTCACGTGATGAAGGTCTTTCGCTTGGCATAAAAAAAATAAGACATAAACCTGCAAGAGGCCAATGAATGGAGTAGAGTTACATCAGTGGATTTAGAAAGATGTTTGTTTTTTGGATAAAGCCAAAGCAGCACTTTCAAGTGAAAAAAATATCATTGAAGATTCAAAATAACTTAGTGCTTTAAAATTCACACGCCTAGCAGTAAAGGTATAACTTTTCATGGAAGAACTGGCACTGGCAAAAAAAGGGCAAACAAGAAAAATCTGCAAGGTGTTCAAGGGTTTATGGTCAACAGTACTTCGGGGAAGAAAACAAAGACAAAGGTTTGAGGCTGGTAAAACATGTAAGAGAACTGAAGTGCTGGGTGTTTTACAGAAACTTCTAAATGTAGGTGATTTATCGTTTCAGGAAAGTGTTACACAAAGTCAACAACAGGACCAGACGGAATTTAAATAATGCATATCAAACTGTACAGATTTGCTTACACTTTTAATTAAACTTTTTGGAAAAGAAATAAGTGGTTAAGTTGCCTCTGGGTGGTCGCTGCTGCTTGGAGTTTCACACTGATATTAAGACAAGAAGTGACTTGGTAACATGCGAGCAGCATCAATTTGAATGTTAACAACATCACCAAAACAATTAAATTAATTAAATACTTATTCACTTCCACAGGTGTGCCTTTTGGAGCACCTCAGGACAGTCTACACTTCATGCTTTACGTAAAAGCATTTTGTGAAATCTTTTAAAAATCACACATCCACTTCCTGCACTTTATTGGCAAAACTCCGCTTTATTTCAAGATTGACAGCAAAGAACGTTTGGACACACCTAGTGCCCACTAAATATTGGCTCATGGATGTCACAAATTAAGCTCCTAATACCATAATACATAGTTGTTCTTTCTCTCTACCAGCAGCTCACAGGCACTACCTCTTGAATGATCAATGGACTGAAAAACAACAGGACCTTTTCCCAAGATTAGATCTCCTGCTAAAGCCCTCTGCTTCCCATTTCTCTAATCACAAGATTTCAACATGACATGACCGAATTAGATGCCCACTAAAGTTGCTGTGCAACATCAAACCAACAAGCATTGGCAACGCTAATAGGTCTTGCCCCTGGGAGAGATTTTGACTTTGGTAATTGTGTGTGGGGTGGCAATCGGGGAAGGAGGGGTGGATAACAGGATGTTTTTATAAAGCACTATAAATCAGCCAGTGCTGGCCGCTTCATTGTGCTTTTTAGGTCCAGATTGCAGAGACAGGGGGAAGGTGAAAGGAAGGAGGAAGTACGAGAGTACAAGAGGAGGAAGTACGAGAGTACAAGAGGAGGAAATATGAAGTGAGACAGTGGGAATTAGGGAAAAAGCAAGAAAGGAGAAAGAACGAGAGAGTGATCCTGTTAGGGAAGAAATGGAGAGAGAGATTAGAAGTGTATCGAAGAAAGTGAAATTAAAGGGTAGAGAAATTATTGGAGTTTGTCATGGAAACAAAGCAATAAAAAAAACATTCGAACAGCAGCATCATGCGAGACGGTGGAAGGGGGAAGGAGAAGAAACAGGGACGGGAATGAGCGTAAAGGTGGAAAAGGAATAGGCTAGCTGGGGATAAGTTGAGTACGTTTTAACCAGTTCAGCGCTCATGACGAGCTGAGCTCGTCATGAGTTGCGCCGCTCGCACGCTGATGACGAGCTGAGCTCATCATGTAACGCGGCTTTTTGAAAAACGCAGCGCGCAGCGGGAAAACCGTAGCGCGCATGCGGTTAAAGAAAGAGCCATGGTGAAGGGCGGAAAAAAGAGCGATAATTATGCCAATGAATGGGATCCAAATCCATGATTAGACACAAGGGTCCCACAAGTGAAAGCATGTGCACTAGCGCATGCTTTCGCAGGCTCCAACAGAACTGCAAAGCGTACCTGCAAGAGAAGTATGAAAGACAGGAGTATTTAATAATGCACCACAGTTATACATCTGCATACTGCTTTCAGAGTGATGAAAGCCCGCAAACAGGCAGGCAGGCAGATGCAGTGTGGAGTGAGAATGATCTTGACGGAAAAGAACTATCGTATTTGGAACGCGAGAAGTAAACTAACCGAAAAAAACGGTGCACTAAATAAACAGGTAAAGACTACAGTGGAAAAATACCAGTAAGTAGTCGATGCTCCCTGAGAGGAAACAAATGAGCACAATGAGGGACAAAGAAGAACTTTTACACACTAGCAAGCAAGGCATTTTTAAGGACAGTCCAAGTAATGAATAAAAAGCAAATGGGCGGTAGTGAGTGTTTGATTGGTTCAGATGCTCCGTCCATCACCACCCCCTTTTGTACCATAAAATTAATACAGCACGTCTCGTAGGGACAGCGCATAAGCTACCTAGGCTGGACTTAAAAAGGTAATTCGAATCTACCATCTAGGCACTCTGATTACAAATTTAATTTGCGAATACAAAGTTCACTAGACTACCCAAGTCAAACCCTTCCCATCCCCATTAAAGATCTACTTTACTCTGCAGCTAGGCCACAGGGTCGGGGGCTCGAATCCTGCCTTGACCGGGGGCTGCACTGGGCAAAAGTGGGGCCGCCATTTTGGGGGAAGGACGGTCAGCGGGCTAGTGTTTTCACCCCTGACGGCATAACTACAAATGCTGGGACAGGCGAGCAGCGGGCGCGCCAAAGGCAAGCCCTTCTGCGCCCATCCGCGCTCTACCAGCGCACAGCGCCAGCATCCCTGCATGTTTTGGAACCGGTAAGCCGATTCAATTACAATACACTAGTGACGGTTTACACAGTTTTAATGACATTGTGGAGAGTGGTTGTGTCTAAATATCAGTCTCAATGAGGAGTCAACCTCCTGCCCTACAACGTGTCCTAGCTGTAACGTCGTGCTACCGGCCGTATTTCACCAACCAATTAACCCCCGAAAACACACTAGAGGGATTAAGACAGACCTCTCACAACGGCAAGGGCTGAAGTGTATTTTGTTGAACGCTAGGTCCTTGGTAAAGGACAGTGTGGAGTGTGCCAGATTAATTGAGGAAGAAGATATAATGGTTGCTTTCATCACGGAATCTTGGACCGATGAGGCATCTGGACGAGATATAGTCAAAGCTACGCCCCCAGGCTATTCTGGTCATACCTTAAATAGGCCCATTAAGAAAGGTGGGGGTCTTGCGGTTATATACCACACCTCCATTAAGGCAACTTTTGAAACAGTGTCCATTACAGACTGTGAGGCACTGGAGTTTTGCTTATATTACTCCCACCAGGCCACTTTTAAAGGCACCCTTCTTTATAGGTCACCTGGATTCAGGAGACCTTTTGTAATATCGATGGGAAATCTGCTGGAAAGGGAACTCTGTGCCAGCTCCTACACTTTACTGGGAGATTTTAATTTTTATTTAGAGGAACATGCAGACCTAGATACGATGACTTTTCTTGACTTTATGAAAAGCGTAGATCTCAAACAACTTGTTGTGGGGCTCACTCACACGGCAGGGCACACACTTGATGGGATATTTTCTAACAACCCGCAACTTACTTTTACTGGCCTGCGTCCCCTGGTCTGGTCAGACCATGTCGCAGTATGCTTTGAGCTAGCCGTTTCTAATCACCTTGAGATGGGTAAACTAGCTAAGAAGGAAAGGGTCTCCAGGGCATGGAATAAAATGGATGCTAAAGAGTTAGAAGATCTGTTGAACTCTACTGCATTCCGCCTGCCTATATAACTGAAGTACATTTTCAGTTCTGCTATGACTCATGTACATATTATATCCTGTACCTATTATCTATGTTGTGCTTAGCGACACATTTTCAATACCATTCACTTGGAATAATTTTTGTAAAGTGTTTCAACACCCCGTGGGCGTTTAGATGCATTATAATGCTAACGAAAGAAAACTAATCTGCATGATATTGATTATGAGCCAGGTCAAGGAAGGATTGGTTCATAAAACAGGGTGGATTCTACAGGGGTGCCAAAGTCTGGATTATGGCTGAATACAATTTAGTCCAAGCACAGGAGAAAGGTTTGAAGTTTCCTGGTAGAGACGAGAGTCTGGGTTTTATATTACAGAGCCTGAGGACAATCTGTAGACAACTATGAAGGGTACTTGCTCAAGATTAGGTCTCTGGGAATGCTGGAACAAGAAATAGGCCCTTTTTTTTCAATGATTCAATCAACATTTCTGAGTGCCTCCTCGTTACAAGGGTTTATAGAAACTGAAAACACTGCTTTTGAGGATTGGCTGATCTAGCGTGAAGGCGAACAGGGCCTACGAGTTCAGGCTGCATTTCTTTAAAAAAACAAAAACCCTGGATTTATACTTGATCACCAGAAGCATGGATAAGGAACACTAGCGGTTGTGACCCTGAAAAAACAACTTTTTTGTTCAAGGAGATACTGAAAACAAAAAGAAGCAGAAAACAAACCTATAGCCCTTCGGTGGTCCTCGCTCTCTGGGATGGATTCTCTTCCTGCCAGTGTTGGTTTCTTTACTTTCGGAAAAGAAGTCTCCAAGTGTAGGTGGCTTAGGTGGACGCTTAGTTTCATCTGAAAGTCAGGGTAAAAAAAATATATATATATATATATTTCAAGTAACAAACATCTAACTATGGCACCAAATGGGTACCATGTTATATGTCCCACCTCCTTATGTTGCGCAAACTGTCCTCTACAGCTGGTCTAAAAAAAAGCCATGCCGCAGGTATTTTTTATACCAATGTACACAAATTAAAACCAGCTTGAACAAGTATTTAAGCAAGGCTTATGTATTCAATACCTCTGCAACTAAAGGTCACAAATGCCACAGACATTAGCAAAGCAGACTATTGCTGGTAACACAGATATTTCTAGTACTTTAGTGATCACATGATAAACTACAGCTATTTATAAAAACAATTAAAGAAAACACTACTTAAAAAGGTTTCTTTAAGTATACTATTTTTTATTCAGAGTTTTATCACTGGTACACAGTAATTCTTAACAAGGGGGAAAAAGGGAACATTAGAAGGAGGGCAGGGCACATTTCACACAAGGCCGCCATATTGGTCTACAATAGCTGCTAGGCTTGCTGGGAGTACATAGGTTATTAACTAGAAACATACTTGGGGACATGGAAGAAGGCATCGTTAGAACAAAAGCCTACTGCCTTGGCCTCAGATAAGGCCATTTCAATGTCTGCACTCGGACCGCAGTGGGCAAAGGCCCACAACGTGTCCAACCTTAGTGGCCAGTGACAAGAGTTGGAGGCAAACCCAAATGTCCAATGTGAAAAGTTAGTGTAAGGTGATGGAGCGGAAGAGGCCGCAAAGACATGTCTTTCTTTTTTTTTTTTTTTTTTTTTTTAAAGGTATGGACTCCAGAAAACGTCAATTCAATTTCAATTCAATAGCTTTATTCGACAGATATGTCATAAAAGCACAATATAAGCATTACAAACATACAGGATAAAATACATAAATAATCCAATCCTAAAACAATTAAGAAGATATTAAACAATTAGTAACTGCCGAATAAAAGGAATCTAAAACAAAGATTTGTTTTTTTTAAATTTACAATTCCATAAAAACAACATTGAGCCGCCAACATTTCATAGCTCCGGTTCCTTGCTAGTAATACGGGGTTACATTAATATTAAGCATTTGGTTGGGTTTGTGAAAACACCCTGGATCGGATAGACCAGGCCCAACCCAAGAACTTGGCCATAGTGATAGATATTGATAGTGTTGGGTCCGTTGTAAGGACTCTCAACGCCTCTTCATGCCTTCTAAAGCCTAACAACTTACAGATGGGTATAACACACATAGAACAAGGTCTCTTATATGGTGGGAAAAGAACAGCAGGTGACTGATCGATTCTTGTCTGTCTTGGCACCTTGGGCATACATTATCCAAGGCCCCTGTCCATTTGCTAGTAAATTCCCTAACAGGAAGGGTGCCAACCCTCAGCTGGAAGTACAACTTCCTATCAAAGGGTTTCTCAATGGCATCCCAGTACTGTTCTAGGGCTAGCTTTGATTTAAGTTCTGAGGACTGGCCTGTCAAATGCTTTGCTGAGCCACTAGAGCATGCTGTAACCAATATCATATCCCAGTACATCTCCTTCAGAATCTTCTTTGAAGGGAAAGGAGCATTAAGGGGATCATTCCATAGTTCACTCATGCCCAGGTTCATCAGCAACGACCTAATCTCTCTCAGCCATTTGACCTTGTGAAAATGATCTGCATCCATTACATCTTTAAGTCCCATTGCATAGTGTGATAGTTCAGCCGTACTCCACAATCTTCGCCAATATAAAAGATGGCGAAGTTTCGCTAAATCCATTACTCCTTTCCTGCCCAGGTCTAGCAGTAGCGGGCACATTGGTGTATTTTTTGGCACATTTGTAACCTTACGCAAGAATGAGTTTTCAGCTGCGGTTAGGGTGGATAAATTCGTAAACCCCCATAACTCAGCTCCGTACAAAGCGGAGCTTAAAACCTTCATGCCATAGATCTCCATCAGTGGGCTAATCGGTTTGGAGAAAGAGGATTTGAACTTAGCTGCCAGAATCCCAGCCTGTTTATGTTTTAATGTGGCCACATCAATTTAATTTGACCAACTCATATCTGCCTGTAAAGTAACTCCCAGATAAGTAAAGGCGTTGACTTTTTCGAGGGGAGCATTATTCATGTACACCTTGCCCCGAAATGATCTATGTTCGTTAAAAGACATGAACTTAGTCTTTGCCGTGTTAATTACTAGACCCCCGGTTGGAACAAAAGTCCTCAAACCTACTTAAGGCTTTTTGCAGACCACTGGGTGTTTTGGCGATAATTAGCGTGTCGTCCGCGAAAATGAGGATAGGTACATGTTCTCCAGCCAGCATAGGAGCGTCGGAGGGGACCTCAGAGAGGAAATCGGCCACCCCGTTTACGAAGAGAGAGAACAGGGTGGGTGCGAGCACCCATCCCTGTCGCACACCCCTGTCCAAGGCGAATGACTCTGTGACCTCACCCCTGGTCCCCCACCGAAACCCGTGCATGGTCACCCTCATGTAGGCGGACGATCAGGGATAACAATTCGGGAGACATCCCCATCTCATTTAAGACACGCCACAGCCTACATCGTGGCACCAAATCGAAGGCTGCCTTCAGATCCACAAATACCGCATACTGGGCCCCTTTCCCCAGGGTGACCGTCTTCCAATAGATATTGATAAACCGGAAGACCTGGTCAATAGTACTAGTGAGGGGTCGGAAACCTGCCTGCAGTGGGGAGAGGATGCGCTCCTCTTCCATCCATGACTGAAGTTTTTGTAATATCAGCCTACCCATAATCTTTTGGATGGAATCTATGAGGCTAATTGGCCTATAATTTGATGCCACCGATTTGTCACCCTTCTTAAAAACCGGAATTATCTCTGCCCCTTTCCAAGAGGCCGGGATTGGAGCACCACAAGCGATTGCATTTTCTAGATGTCTAATATACAACCGCCAGGATGACTTCTAATTTATGAAAACATCCACAGGGATCCTATCAGTGCCAGGAGCACGTCCTGGTTTGATGTTATCTAATGCCCTATCCACATCCACTAGAGTAAATATCCCACTAGTATAGAATGTATGAACGAACGGATCAGTATTCCGCTCTTCATCCAGCGAGGCGTACTGGGGTTCAAAATATTCCACCCATAGAAGATGGGCAAAGTTATTCTGCGGTGGTTCTGGGCACCCACCCCTATCCCACTTATACATATCCCAGAATAATTAAAAATTTCGAGCCTCACATGCATCCTTAAGCTCCTGCCATCTTAACTGGTCCCAGAGTTTTTTTGCTTCCTTGACTGCTTTCTTATAGGAGTCCCGTGCCAACCTTACTCTCGCTGAATCCCCAGCACCTAGAGCTACCCACAATGCCCTCCGTGTGTGCCGACATTTCTCATTAAACCACCCTTCAGCTTTCTTATTCCTGCCTTTCTTGGAATTGACAGTTTTACGAAAGAATAGCTTCAGAGGATTAAAAAACATGGTGTGCATCTCAGTTATATGGGCAGCGAGGCCTGGCTACCCTCCCTGTTTCCCCATACTTCCAATACCCTGTCTACCTTGTTATTCATAGCTAGCACTGTTTCCGGATGTTCTACAATGTTACTCCATTTCAAATGGCGAGTGTCATTAGACAATACCAGATCACTGGCCCCTGCCTCCACCCTATTAGATAAGGCATCTCCAAACATTCAAGTCATTGTGACAGTAAGTGGGTTATGATCACTTTCAGCAAGAGTAATAACGACCATATCCCTTAAAAACTGCCACAATAATAAACTCACTAACACATAATCGATCTGGCTAGACCTGAAGCGGTTGTTAAAAGTGACAGCCCCCTTCTTGTCGGACAATGTTTGCCCATTTGTGGCCCTTAACTGGTGGCCTATACACATCCCCTTCATTTGAATGGCCGCCTCTGACCATTTTTTTATAGGCTCAATCGTGAGGATAGGTATGCCCCATTTTACATCTTCATCCTCCAAGAAACACTGGTCCTCAAGCCCTAGAGGTTCAAACGTCGTGTTGAAATCCCCCGCGACTATCGGGCCAATGTTCCTCGGCACACCATCCAACAGCCTCTCTAGGTCATCTACAACTTCCGAACGTCACCCATCGGTAAGGCCCCTTGCATAGACGTTAAAAATATACATACCAGGACCCTGCTCTGGGATTATTCTTAACGGAAGGATGTCAACATTATTAGTGGGGATTTAGGATACTTTACACGGCAAATCCTGCTGGACCCAAATCACCAAACCCCCCCCCATTGCACGGCCCTTCGCTTGTTTTACCGCGGGAACCTGGAAGGTAAGATACCCTAGGCGAAACACAGGCTCTACCGCCCAAGTCTCTTGAAAGAGACATATATCGAAAGCTTCCATGAAGTCTGACCATTCAGGGAGTGCAAGTTTAGAACCCAACCCTGCGATATTCCATGATAAGAATGACACTGTATTAGACCTTTGGGTGTGGAAATCCGCTATCAAGGGGCAACCTTCCTGCAAGGGGAGTAATACGGGACTCGTAATTGGCCCCACTGTCTATAACCCTTCATTTGCCCCATTTCTGCCAGAGAGTATCAAACTACCAACAACAGGTGCTTTGTCTACATTCACTATACAGGGTTTAATCCTGGCGGGCGGGAGATTATATGAGCTAGGATCTCCAGGAGATATCAAACTACCATCGACAAGGATTTTGTCAGTATTCACTGTGCAGGGTATAATCCTGGCAGGCGGGAGATTATTTGAGCTGAGCCCTCCATTTACCAGTTTATCCGGTCTCTGGCCGAAGTTAAGAAGAGTCTCTACTTTTGGGGCTTGGGCAAGAACCGGATGGTTGGGAGTGGTTTGATGTCAATCGCACTCCTCTAGACCTGACAGTACCTGTTCCCTGTGCAAACACCCCTCCCTCCCCAAAGCTTTTGGGTGAGCCCATCCCTTCCAAACTGGGCAGTCGATGGGCCTGGAGAATTAGCTGGATAAAAATTTGTTAAAGGGAATGATTTGATCAAAGATTCCATACCTTGGTATTCCCAACTACATATGTACTCACCAAATCTAGTATCCCTGAAGTTAATTATAATGCGGTCACCCCTGGTAGCGGTACAAAAAGGGGTGGTGATGGACGGAGCATCTGAGCCAATCAAACACTCACACCCAGTCAAAAGATCTGGGTTTGATCCATCACCGTTCTTTAGCCCACTCTGCCACCCCAGTTCAGACATGGCTATATGCAAATCAGTCTGACCCTGTGCCTCATGGGAACAGTCCAGCCCGAACTGCCAAGCCACGTCTTCCCTGGACCGGAAACAAGCTTCAGAGGACCGGTTTCTGGCATTCCAGCCGTCTTCAGCCCGGCTTGCTTGAATCCAGTGGCAAAGTGAGCAAGAGACTCACGTCTGAGCATACCCTGCTACACTTATGGCGGCCAAAAGCGGTACAAAAGGGGGTGGTGATGGACGGAGCATCTAAGCCAATCAAACACTCACACCCAGTCAAAAGATCTGGGTTTGATCCATCACCGTTCTTTAGCCCACTCTGCCACCCCAGTTCAGACATGGCTATATGCAAATCAGTCTGATCCTGTGCCTCATGGGAACAGTCCAGCCCGAACTGCAAAGCCATGTCTTCCCTGGACCGGAAACAAGCTTCCGAGGACCGGTTTCTGGCATTCCAGCCGTCTTCAGCCCGGCTTGCTTGAATCCAGTGGCAAAGTGAGCAAGGGACTCACGTCTGAGCATACCCTGCCACACTTATGGCGGCCAAAAGCGGTACAAAAGGGGGTGGTGATGGACGGAGCATCTGAGCCAATCAAACACTCACACCCAGTCAAAAGATCTGGGTTTGATCCATCACCGTTCTTTAGCCCACTCTGCCACCCCAGTTCAGACATGGCTATATGCAAATCAGTCTGACCCTGTGCCTCACCCCTGGTAGTTTTAGGTCTAGACCCAACCCAATCCACCCTTCTTACAAATAAAATTTCAGCCGACACTCTATGGGGTAAAGACCGATTCTCATTGAGCAAGTGAATACACTTATTTTTCAGGTCTAAATAGTTCTCTCGTTGGCCGTGTCTCAATGGAGGAACTCCCGTTAAAATACACACATAAATACACACATATGGTGCGCATGCCGGGGGAGATCTATACATGGTAGACAGTCTGATGGAAAATCTTTGGACACCCTCTTACTACAACCTGAGAGTTGGGTCCCTAGATTAGCGCTACCCACCCTATCTTCCTGCCACACGGTGGCCTCACTCCGTTAGCACCACACATGCTATTCTTGGGCGTAGAATCACTTTCAATCAAGGCCGTGTTTTTATTAGATACCACCACCTGTATTGACTCAATTGGATTGGAACTTCGGCTGGCCACCGGGGCACCCGCATCCTCATGCCCACTTCTTTGCCCATCCACAGACCCCAGACAGGTAATGTCTTTAGTCATTGCCTCTGCAGATTCAAGGATTGCGAGTCTCTTTTCTATAGAATCCAGTCTATTGTAGATAGGGATACAAGACCTATAAAAGAGCTGCTCAAGTTTGTCCCACATTTCTTGGGTCCAATCCAGCGGAGTGTCCATCCTTCGTGGCGTCACTGGATCTAACACCACCGCCGTCGGGTCAGAGCCACTATGCTATTATTTGATAATGTTGATGTTACCCCTGGACTTTCCACCAGAGCGTTTGGTTTCTTAATTTTAGCTCTTCTGCCCTTATGGGCTGCACCCCCACGCTTCCTTTTAATGACTAGTTCTGGTTGGTCAGGTTTGGTTCCACGGGTAGGACAAACCCTTATAGTGTTCTCCGGGGGGTCAGACATGATACTGCAATCTGTGGAACCAGTTCGAGCATCCAGCAAGTTACCTTGAATGAGGCGTGACAGGGCAGGATCACTATTAGCTGAATGAATTTGGACAGAGTGAACCTGATGGACCACCCCAACACCTTCACTTGGATGAGTCTCCAAGCCTGGAAGAGGAGTAGTTGTAGTAGGCCACCTTGGCCAGCCCTCCTATAGAGGTGCTTTTGTTAAAGGCCGGGTCCAGAGACAACCTTTTTTCTGTCCGCTCAATTTCATGAGCTTCTATTGAAGAGGCCCGAACAATAAATTGATCCAGCGTTCCTATAATAGAGCCATTGGGTGCCGTTTCCCCTCCCTTCGCCGCTCTTGTAGACATTTTGGCGATAGATATAAACTTGCTTTAGTGAGATGTTCCAGTAAAATAACCCAAATAGGCCAAATAACCAGTACGCCTAGTGAGGTGTAGAACACCCAAAAGCTGCTGTGTACTACCCTTGGCAAATCATTGATAGAGGGAGGCCCCGTCCCGTCCTCGAGCCGGGCTCGAACGGGCTCAAACGGGCCGCCCTTGGCCCGGGCTTCACCCGGCGCGCGCCCGCGTGCGATCTGCGCAGCGGTAGTGATGATGTACTATGAACGCGACCGTCAGCAATTATCTGGCACAAGTGTGGGTTTCAGAGCTGGTCCCCTGGGACACGTAGTTTTCACCTCCTGCTCAGCAACCAAAGGGAGAGGCGCTTTGTACGCGCCCGTCAGCAATTATCCGGCACAGGTGTGGGCTTCAGAGCTGGCCCCCTGGGACACGTAGTTTTCACCTCCTGCTCAGCAACCAAAGGGCGATGCGGCTCCCCAGAAAATGTCACTTCAACCTTTCATGGTACAGGCTGGAGAAGAAGCAGACCTGCTGGGGGCTGCAATGATTTATGACATGCATTTACTATGAACATATATTTTTTTTGTCTCCGGTCTGGAGCTAGAAATCAAAATCCCTTTGAAGAAGAGAAGTTCCAGTCAAATCAGTCCAGTGTTTATATAGTCTTATGAAAGAGGCATACAGCTAGATTCATCAAGCCGAAAACGGCTCGCAAAGGGCCAGATTCTGAGAATCTGGCCCTTTGCGAGTGCAATTTTTGCATTTGGGATTCATCATCCCAAATGCAAAAATCGCTAATTGCGAAATCGCATATTTGCGAGGAATTGCATTTAAGGAATCTCTATTTGAGATTCCTTAAATGCAATTCATCAACCATTTTCAATTTGCGAATTCGCAATTTCTGGCCGCTATTTACCACAAAGTCAGACTTCGTGGTAAATAGCGAAAACTCAGTCCTTTGGACACCCCTGGCACCCTTGAAATCGCATCCTTATTTGCGATTAGCAAATTGCTCATCGCAAATAAGGAATAACTCCCCATTCATTCCTATGGGCCTTTAGGCCCATAGGAATGAATGGGGAGTTATTCCTTATTTGCGATGAGCAATTTGCTAATCGCAAATAAGGAAGATGTAGGAATCGCAATATTTTTTGCAATTCATACATGAATCCCGTTTTGCAAGTCCTTAATAGCGATTCCTTATGAATCGCTATTAAGGACTCGCAAAACTGGATAATGATGAATCTAGCTGATACTCCCTCTGCAGTGGCACTTTGTCGTTTCTTAATCTCATTATGACTGCAAGTCTTTTGGGATTTAGACGTTTCAGTGAGGCAGAAAGAATATTTAAAACCGAAACTACTCAATCGATTGTCTTTAGCATAAGCAGATACTTCTTCTCAGTGGATCTAGTAAGGAGGAGAAGGGGCTCAAAGTTACAAGGACTTGCAGTATAACCCCTAGATGAGTTAAAACAAGTATTCAAAGGTACGATACGGATCTATGAATGTAATGCCAGTAATGAAAAAAATTCTTTTTTTAGCTTTTTTTTTAAAAGTGAAATAACATGATGTAATTATAGTTAGTTTAAATGAAATGATAATTTTGTAAGGTTATGACCATGATATTTCTGAGTGTTTTATGATTTTAGACCCCAAAATTGTATTTATTTTTGTAAATACTTGCAATAGCCTTTATTGGGCCCCCAATTAGTATACTAAAAATCTTTGTTTAAAGAGATGGGCGCGGATTTTGTAACTTGACTGTTTTTATTGTATGTATATCTTTTATGTTTTTTTACAACCGAAATAAAGATTATTGAATTGAATTGATTGATTGATTGACTGCATGCAAGTTTGTGTGGTATCTGAGTACTGTTATTTTCCAATGGTACCCCTTCCCTGTCTCCATTACTGAACTGTCCTCTTCCTTATAGTTTTGGGAATACATCAATTCTAAGAAAGGTCAACCTTCAACTGAAACTGTGACTTCATATTTTCAGTTTTGAGTTTTAGCTGCGTAACTTATGCCAGTGGGCTTCCTTTTAGCTAACGAAAGAAGCTTTACCCCAAACGGCTACCAACCGAAAAGTGCACCTTTTTATTGAGTGCTATACCAGGCTGATTAAGCCACATCTGACATAAATTGGATTGAGGCTTAAGAGCCAAGACGAAAAATTCCACTACTCTTAAAACTCTTGGTAGGCTATATGAATGTAAGGTCATCGAGTGTGGAATGACGACCACTCCAAGGAATTTAGAACATCTGTTGATTTAGTAAAAAATCTGTGCACTCAGCATGTGCTGTTGTAGTGTTCAAAAGGGAACACCTCAGGACATACTGGACACAGCAAACGGACTAACAAAAAATGCCTTGCAGCAAAGATGTAGACTAGAAAACATTCCTATAACTACCAGCCGCAACTAAAGTAATGTGGGTTTCCCAAATCTCAATACAGAGAAATGTGCAAACAATTCAGCCACTACTGGCTTTTAACATAAGAATGTCCTTTTGGAGCAGCCCCAAAAAAATCCAAAGAGATACCAAGATCAACACTCCTGTGGAAAGTTCCCTCAAGAAGTTATTTGTTATCGATCTCATTTCTCTTTCTAAACAGGATTGTTGTATCCGGTGGGCAAGACCTCTGTTAGCGCCTAATTACACGTTTTCTCTTCCAAGTCAGTTTCTCTAATTTATCAAACATGTTACAATACCACTTTTCTCATTCCTAAAAACAGTGATTTGCACTGTATGGATCAGGCATTTGCTGTGAGGAATGGGTGGTAAGCGAGCAGAGAAAGACGGGCAGTGAGGAGGAACAGATGGCGAGAAACAGAGATTGAGTGTGAATATTAGGACAATGGAACGAGTAGAGAGGGTGCCTTAATATAGAACGATTTGATACATCAGTCAATGCATTTCTGAGGAGAACATGATTTAAGGCATGCTGTTCCTTCAAATGTAGCAGAGTTAAGTGGATTGACGCGAAATCTATCTTTATGGCATTCTTTTTCTTTCTACTGCAATTAGAAATAAATATTTCAGAGATGTCTGGCTGCATGAACAGCAGTATTTATTCCAGAGGATCCTTTTGCCCTCCATTATTTTCCTCTTCCCTACGAGTGTGAGTAAGTTGTAGATGTAGGAAGAAGGGGAAATAGCGATTTGTGTGCCAGACTATGCATTGGTATTTGTTAGAAAAGTTGTGGATGTGCAATTTCGTTAAAACATGTTTTGCAAATTTAGCACTTTTTTCCTACCAATGAATCCCCAATAAACATCTTCAGAGATGCTGGCAAATAAAGGGCGAGTTAAATAACAAATGTTTCCCTGTACAAACTGCTGTAAAATTCCATTCTCTGCCTCTGGTACCAGACAGAGGACTAGTTTGACAATCACAGTTTAATCAGACTGAATTTAGAACTTCTACACTCCTGCCTCTAACTGCTCCCTGGAAATGACAACAGAGCGCTTAATCGGTGAGAAAAAAATGGAAGACAGTCACAGGAGATATGTCATCCTAAATTCCTGCACTGCTGCTCCATTTGGATTATTCGGGAGGTGGGTCCTGCAAACACAAAATACCTGCAAATAGCTTCATCAACAACATTCTGACTGATTAATTCAAACTGATATACATGGATTCCATGGGTAAAAAAGTAACTCCGTTGTGGACGGCTAGAAATGCACAATTTTAAATTTGCAAGAATATGAAAAAAAACCTGAAGGGATCTTAATAAGCGGAGCCAGTAATGGATAAACCACTATAAGGGCCACAAATGACTGCACACACATCTAAAAACAGACAATGGTCAACAAATCATGACTGAAAGGAAGACTTCTAAGTGGTTAAACTGTCACCTACACAGCAGTCTCTGAAGTGCATAGTAACAATGCTTGTGGTGGAGTCCCCATCTACCTGCAGATTCCTTGCCCCACAAATCTCCCCAGAGCCCAACTTCATCCTGTACTGATAGGTAGTGCCAATGCTCCAAATGGAAGTTGGTTCCTCTCTGGATGTGATGTCAGAATGCCTCACATGGTGCCCCCAGCCACTCTGACAAAAGTTCCTGTCCTTTTTTTCCACTCCCTTGATAATGACGAGAACATGCAGTGTATAAAGCTAATTTTGGACCTTGTAATATGTACAATAAAACTTAGAATGGGGAGGTGAGCGGGTTGATGTTAAATCTGCAGGCGGCTACAGTATCCACCAGAAATATTGTTACCTAAGTAAAGAAACGTGTTCTTTGATGAATAAGTCTACCGGCACATTCCTCCCTTAAAAAACAATGCGAAAATAATAAACCCAGGAGGAGGTTCGAAGGCAAAAAACAGGAAACAACTGTGATGTATGGACTCTTGCAAGTCAAAGGTGGAGCCTCACACAAAACGTCAATGCATGCTCTTGAAAGTATCACACATGGGGGAGTGGGGAAAAAAACCGGCCCGCATCCAGGCAAGCAAATTGATGGCAGAAGAACATTGCAAAGTGTCCACTCCATCCATGTGCCATTAAGTCATATAATACATGCCGTGAGTCTGGGTTTTATGTGTGTTGGAGGTGGGGGGGGGAGAAATGTGTGGCGTATGTGTGTGTGGTGTGCGTGTGTGTGTGTGGGTGGGGGGTCTGTGGTGTGTGTGGTCTGTGTGTTGGGTGGGTATGTGTATTTGTTTCATTGTTTAAATAATTTTTATCAACCTCAAGGATGAAAGGCTGAGTGGACCCACCAGAATTCAGACCTGTGACTATGAATGAATACGTTTATTGCAAGATTAAACAAAGTCATTGCAGCTCTTCAAATAATGCAATCATGATTTAACTTTCCATTATTCCGCATATAGTCAAAAAATCTGAAAGTTCCATATTAAAAAAATTATAAGAAACCTATACAAAGGGCGCATTGTGGATCTCTTGTACATATTGCTAGTAGAGCATGTGCAAGTGTTAACAAAATAAAACCTTTAGTGGGAGATTACAATTAGTAATCACACCGTGTACAGCAGTGATTGGTTAAAAAGAGAAGAATGTCAACCAGCAGCGCAAATCCATGTGCAACTACATGGTACGCAATACACCTCGCATGGCCTCTCTCCTTTGACAGTTTTCTGTAGCAAACCTTACATGTGTGATTAATAATTAGTAGTAGTAGTAGTAGTAGTATGAGCATTATTCGATACAAATTTATCATAAAAGCATATACATCCGAAATTCATATTTTAAAAAACATAATACAGCATAATAAATAGATCCTACTATACATCATAGAACTACAATTAATAAATATGATACAAAATGTCATTAAAACCATAGGTAACAAAATTCATAGCAAATGCATCAGGTAACATGCGTGGAGGCTGCCGGACTATTATTTTTCACTAGAAGCTTGGTTCTTATTAGCCATGCACAGCCTAGATATTTTGCCACCCCACAAACCATGGTAAGAGAAGAGGTGTCGGTTTTTAAGATGCATAGTGCTACCCAATAATTTTTGGAACCAAGCTTTTTACAAACAGGTTTGAACCATTTGGATTAATAATTATAAAAGCATGGTGTTCAACAGTTCTATTAAATAAACAAGACACAACGGCCTGCGTTTTGCAAACTTATGCAAGACGTAGGTCAAAGTACAAAGCAGATTGTGGTTTAAGTCAAAGAGTATCGTACAATGTAAATTAAGAGGTATAAAGGCGTCCTATTCAGTTTACAGTAATAGTTAAGAAGAGGACCAAAAGGCAGCAGCTGATGACCTAAAATCTTATGCAAGTGGGCAGGACAGAATGCAGGGTCTCCCTGCGCCACAGCGCAGAGTTATGGAATGTGTTATGTGCGGCAGCTGGGATTAAAAAAGCTTGTACCATGTGCAAATACACAGGTTAAATGGCTGATTCCCCATCACTCAATTAGACGGTTCACCAAATGATATATATACACACACACAAATAAATATATTACAGAGCGGCGGTGGCCACTCTGTACTTATCGTTAGGATTCCAAGAGATGGGAATCACCCAGAGACTTGCTTGCTAATAACTTTCTCACTTATTGAATAATCTCAACAAAACTTTAAAGACCTTTTCTTTTCCCCCCCCCCCTATATTGGCTGATGATGCAAAGTTGTGTGATTAGGTAAGGGGGTGCAAAGAAAAAAGGGAGGTCCCAAAACACGATTTCCCACTAACGCATTTTCCATAGACTTTTTAAACGGCGTAGCAGCAAAATGGATGAATAGATTTACATGAAACTTGGCAGGAATATAGCTTATGGAGTGTAAAGGTCCATTGTTATTTGATTAGATTTTTTCCAGCAGATTTTAAGTAATAAACGAAAAAAAACTTCGTGCTAAATTCAGAATTTAACTAATGTTTAAATGTGCCTTGTGTTTAGATAGGTCAGGACATATTTAAACATTGGAAGTTTAATAGAATAATTGTGAAAAATCTGAGAGGGGTCCGATGAATTTTATTTCTTTACTGGGGGGTGCTGCATTAAAAAGTTTGAAGACCACTGGTTTAGACCATGTTTTTTCTTTTTTCTGTGCTTTAAGGCGAAATATAGCTTATTACACTTTTTGTAATATATAGGAAGAAATTAAGCAGTTTAGCAAAGTCTGGAAAAATATTTTCTATAGAATTACATGTTTTAAAAAAAGTTTATGATGTACTGTGGTAAGTCTTTGAAATTATCTAGAAAATACTGCGGTACTTACTGAAAGCCCCAAAACAAAATAAAAGAATATTATGCAACAAAATAAAATTAGAGTTAAAACAGGGTGGATTTTAATGGCGCCTCGGTTTCCTTTCAATAAACACATTTATATATGTTTGTCAAGGTAAGTTTTTTGGTTTGACATTATAATATGGTTTCCATAGGCAGAAAAATGCATACCATCAGGATAATAATACAGTGCTTCATTGCAATATTTTATATTTTGATGATCACACAGAATGAGGACACTGTCTTATTTACATGTCTTCGAGCCTTTTCAAACTTAGCAGCATTTATAGAAGACCACTTCCAATTTGGTCTCCGACAAATATTTAAGAACACAATGTGTGTTTGGAAAAATAAACATTAAGATGTAAAACGTTTCCTTCATTTCAATTTCCATTCAAAGTCCAGGTAAATGTCCCAAATCACTGCCACCACAATGGATAACCAGAAAGTAGGGCTGGTCAAATGTATTAATAGAGGAAAGTAGAGGGAGTAGCCGATTCCATCTCAAACCTCTTTCACCAATCCATGTTAATTCAAACACTTTCAAATGTAAATCATTTCCAACACCCACTTTTTGGCCAGACAGCATGCTAAAAATTAGAACCGTGCCCAACAAACCAAATCCTAATTATCTTGCACATACACTGACATACAAGAATAAGGAGCACAGAGGCAGAAAACAAATATATAAAGAGTTAGAGGATTGGCCTTTAGGAAACTACATCATAGTAACACCTTAATTGTGAAATTAAGGTGGCTGTAGTTGCCATGGACCTATCACAGATAAGGCAGGACTGATGGCAATTCCTGAGATGTCAAAGCCCTCTAAAGCTTCAAAACCTCCCATGCATACTAGGGCAGGCTCTCAGCAAACGGTAATCCCAAAGCTCAAGCACTGTCGTATGCCCTATTAGTGTCACTATGCTCGAGAGGCCTGTTCTCCAAAGCAAAGAGACTCAAAGGCTGCATCCAGCATATTTGCCCGAACATTTCCACAGAGGCCCAAGGAGCCCAACCAGGCTCTTACCAAGGGCAACCACAGAGGTAACAAACCTGGCCACCAAATTCCCCGTGTCACATCCTGACCTAAGTAGTTTCTCAGCAGCCTGAAAACCACCCTGAACCACTTCATTAAACTGAACCCCAAACAAGTTAATGCTCTAATCCCAACCCCGAGGCCCAATCTGGTGATGTTACAAGATTTGGTCTTTCAAGAGGAACTTCTTGCCACTATAGATACATATGTTGAAACAAACTGGAAATCAACAGGTAACAGTGGAGTGGAATGGGAGGCAATGAAAGTAGTCCTGAACTGTGAGTGCACAAGCAGAATAAGCAGTCCCCAGTCACAAGCTGAGAGACAGATGGAAGATTTTAAAAAAAATGTGAAGATCCAGTGCTCCAAGGCATGCAAGAAGCATATAGGTAAAACGAGAAATAGAGAGAATCTGGGATACATTAGACAAGTTCACCGCTAAAGAGTTTAGGCAGAAGTTGCATAGAAAGGGAGATAAACATGGGAAATTGTTAGCTGGGCTATTGAAAAGGAAAAGATCAAGTACGATGTTACTGGTGTTGAGGAAGGCGAATGGCACAATAGTGATAACCCACTTCAGCCTTAATGAGACACTACTCACAATCACCTCACTCAATTATATAAAAGCACAGAGGGGTCCATGGGGTGATCAGGCTAAGACTTGCATGGGCAGACTGACTTTGCCCAGGCTGACACCAGATGAAGTAGATTATCGTGAGCAGGAACTCCAGGTAGAGAAAATAGCTTAAACAATTGAAGATATTTCAGGAGAAGATGAACTCCTGGTGGAATTCTAGCAGATATATAAATGTCAGGTTGCAAAAGGTTGGGAAATCGAAAGATGTTTAGGAGGAGCATAGAGGGGACGTTCTCAGCCACGATGAAAGATGCCATAATGATGATAATGATCCTTAAGCCAGAAAAAGTCCACTTGCATCCGACATCCTACAACACATTGCAACACTATGAGGAACTCGGACATTAAAATACTTTTAAAATACCGGCAACTAGGCTTACTGGAGTCATCTCCTCACTCAATTGTGAAGACTAGAATGGCTGTGTCCATGGATGAAGCTCACTCATAAATTTACGGAGAATTCATCACATATTACATGCCCCCACTCCGATGGAAGAAGAATGTGTGCTGGTCACACTGAACGTAGAAAAGGCATCCAAGTCTCTGGATTGGCAGTGCATGATACTACATTGCAAGATAATGGCTTTGGACCAAGTTTCAGAGGGAGGCTACATCTTATTAACACAGCCCTGATAACCAGAGTTAAATCAGGAGGAGTGGTATCAGAGACATGGGAGGAGAGTCTGGCATGAGGCAGGCTGCCAGCTTTTGCCTCTCCTCGTTTGCCTTGGCCATAAAGCCTTTGGCGATAGGACTAAGGCAAGGCCCAATGAGACAGGAGTACTGTGGTGGGCACCAGCAGACATACTGTCTCCATGTATGCATATGACACATAAGTGTATCTTAGATGCTCCAGAAACTCAATACCGATTTTGTATCGGGAATTGGAGGATTTTGGGAAAGCATCTAGTCAATGGATAAATCTAGGGAAAAAGCCTTATTCACTGCCACAAGGCTAAAGTTAAAGAGGGGTAATGGAGACATAAGAACATTTAGTATCAATCTAATCTAAGGCAGAAGCTCCATATTAACAAGCATTATGCACAATGCAATATGTCTTAGACATGTTTGGTGCTCACTTGATATGCATAAATGTCAAAGTCAACCTGGCCATGGCTGCAGCATGCAAAGCTCATGTCAGCCCCCACTGTATAGCTAGTTCCTTAACCAAGGATAATGTGGTACTCAGATTCATGCACACATCTACTGTAAGAGGTTCGTGTGCTACAGATCTATGTAAATATTTTAATGAACAATTCACATTAGTAGGCAAGGTCAGAACTTCAATCATGACAGACCAACCACATTTTTAAAGCATTTTTAGCAACTGCATAATGTTGGTAACACTTGTCACACGTTAAAAAACACAATCAAGCCCACAAAACAGACCTGGAAATTTGAAGTTGGACCGGGACTTTCTAAAAAATCCCCTTCCTGTCAAATTTAAAAAAAAAATAAGAGTTAAAAAAAAGTGAGAAAAAACGATTTTTATTACACAAGAGCACACAACTGGCTGTTTACTACCACCAAGGCTTACTTAAAAAACAATTCAGAAGAACAGCTGCAGTCATATCTACCCAGGACAGCATATTTCTAGTTCAAAATGCTTTTCATTATATGGAGTAGTCTGGTTCCGTGTCACAATAAACTATGTAGTCCACAAGGGTGCCAGTGCATCACTCAGTAGACGGACAGACAGTAGACTTTGGATGCTTGAGTTATGGTATACTGCCTTACACGGCAAAGTCAGTACTACTGCTCCTAAATCCTAAAATGATAAATTCATAACCAAGGACCACAAATAGAGTAGAAAGTGAGATTTGTGTGAAGCATAAACACTTGAACGAAGATATTAAATAGAGAACCTTGGATCACAACGTCTGAAGCAATTCAATCAGGGCGTCCAATACATGATCACACTGAATGCTGGAACGAAGATTACAAACAAAAGGCAGGGCCACTGGAATTATGCAGCAGGGGATAGCCAAATTATGCAGCAAGGTTGAGTAAATTATGCGTCAAGGAAAAGCAAATTATGTGGCATAATGCGGCACATATTGTAATGGTATTATTACATTATTATAATATATACATTTTTTTTACACTTGTTAATCGTGTTCTAGTCTTTGGTTGCACCTCATTAGTACCACTTTAATACCCAAATACTGCAATAAGCAACAGAAATATGACCAGTCAACTTTTGCAAAGGGCCTCCACTGCACAGCAACACGTGTCACTGCGCTTTAAGTAACTTTTGAATGGTTTGAGCTAGAAACTATTCTTTTTTAATCTGCAGATTATGCATTGTGGCAAATGCGGTAAATCCATAATTGTGCAAAAAATGCAGTGGCAGTACAAACGCATATTTACAGTGCCCGGACAATACGTTTTGTTTGGATCTGAGGCTGCAGAACCACTTCTGCATGCAGTGGTGATTAATCCTGGAGGGAACACTACTCGCAGGTCTTTGGATTCTAATAGGAAAGCTGCAGTAGAGCAAAATAACTGATCAAGTAACATCCATAAATTGCTACATCCCCTGCGCTCAAGGCAGGGCAGATTAGCTAGCATGTGCGGACCAAGAGTTTTCAATGTCGCAAACACAAAGTTGTAAGCTCCAGCTTTACATAAAAAGAGGAAAGGGAGAGATCACTTGCCATGCTCACAATCTTACACAGGACAAAAATGCTAGCTGCGCTGCGGCATTTCCAAAGGCATTCAAACTGTTTTAACATCAGAACATATAGTTTATCTTGGAACAGATCACATATGGCCAAGATAGCTTTTGGTAAATGTTAACAATACAGAATGCTGTGAAATTTAAAATCCAAATTGTACTTCTTAACATACCATATCTGCTGCCTTCTTCATGTGGAACTACTGGAGCAGAACCTTCCTTGAACCTAACAAAGAGACAAAACGGTATTCAATGGAACGGTCATTAATGCCACTCTTTACAGTATCGCACGTGTTTGCAAGTACTTTGTGCTAGGCAAGAAAGAGAGGAGTGTGCTCTATGAGAGACAGCTTTTTGCCTGAAAATCCTTGATCAGTCGCATAGGCATCTGTATAGGCATCTGTGATGGAGGACACGCTCAGAGGGGCCGGATAGCTGAAACGCATCATATTTCAACCATCAAACCACCTGAGACGGTCGGAGTGAAGGAATTTGCGAGCAAGGAATAAGACTGGACAAGTGGATGGTAGAAGGGCCAATGTTTGCCTGGTGTTAAAGTCTTCTAGGAGAGTGAGTCAGAAACTATATGGGAGTTTGTTGATGTACACTATAGTGTGTGATCCCCTTGGAACTGCCCCCTACAATGTTTCTCCAAAAGCACTTCCCCCTCCCTCAGTGATGAGCAAGATCTGGGAGCACACAAACTAGGACAGGGGTCTGAAAGGGTGGACAGCAAGTTTATAGTAGGTCTTACTTCGCCATCTTTAAAGAGCTGCCAAACCTGTAAGTGGGTTAGGGTACTCCGGCAGTGCTCAGTCATTAAAAGGGTGGGTGTTGGTCCCATTAGAATTAGCAGGAAGCTAGTGTTGGCACACAGAGTCTTTTACTCAATGCTTGCGGCAACCTGCAGTTCAATCCTAACATGGAAAGAGCAGGACAGCCTCTTTTGTGAACTCACATATCCCAGGGATGTATCGACACATTTCTTCTACATCCCTGGAGGATTGACCATCTTTGAGATTATACAGGGCATAGGGTGCTCTTCCCCGGTTTGAAGCACAGGGACAAGACAAGCAATACTCATGGAGTATCCTCATATTTCTCCAGTACGGAGCTACAAAAGGCCTGTACATGATGGATTGTATATCTACCATACATTTATAAAATAAACTTTCGAAGCACTGGAAGAAGATCCGTTTTAATGATTATCTGAATGGGAGATTGTGTTCTTAAAACAAGATGGAGAAACTGACCAAGTTTCTTCC